>NC_090327.1:6769703-8194703 GCF_035084215.1 Heptranchias perlo
TTAATGCAGAGAAGTGTGAAGTGATGCATTTTAGAAGGATAAATTAGGAGAGGCAATATAAGCCAAACGGTACAATTTTTATGCAGAGACTTGTAATGATCTGGAATGCACTGCCTGAAAGGGTAGTTGAAGCAGATTCAATAATAACCTTCAAAAGGGAAATATACCCTTTCAAAGAGCCGGCACAGCCACAATGGGCCGAATGGCCTCCTTCTGTGCTGTATGATTCTATGATATGGAAACTAAAGTAAAAATCTTCTGCATGAACTTCCAGTCTGTGTCACTCCCCTGCTCTCTCCTTACAGTCCTGCAAATTTTTCCTTTTCAAGTATTTATCCAATTTCTCTTTTGAAAGTTATTATTGAATCTGCTTCCACCGCCCATTCAGGCAGTGCATTCCAGATCATAACAACTCGCTGCGTTAAAAAAAAAATTCTTCTCATCTCCCCTCTGGTTCTTTTGCCAATTGCCTTAACTCTGTGTCCTCTGGTTACCAACCCTCCTGCCAGTGGAAAGAGTTTCTCCTTATTTACTCTATCAAAACCCTTCATAATTTGGAACTCCTCTATTAAATCTCCTCATAACCTTCTCTGCTCTAAGGAGAACAATCCCGGCTTCTCCAGTCTCTCCACATAACTGAAGTCCCTCATCCCTGGTATCATTCTGATAAATCTCTTCTGCACCCTCTCTAAGGCCTAAAGTGCGGTGCCCAGAATTGGACACAATACTCCGGCTGAGGCCTAACCAGTGTTTTATAAACAGTATTCTGTTTATTAACGTACTCTGTGTAAAAACTAGCACATACTTTAAGCTGGTCTCACCAACTATGTGCCAAGGTCAGAAAATCAGTCCTGGTTTTGCTGGAAATTACGGAATATAAAGCAAGACTTGCTACTGGAGATAAGACTTCCACATTATGAAAGAGTTTACACTGCCAACTGCTATGGGATTCTTACCATTTTCTCCTGGGTGGTTATGATTTCCTTGCTGGAGTTATTTGGTTTACAGGTATATTTGTTTTCAACAAAAATTTTGAAGCTTCAAATAAAAGCTATTTACAGCTCAAGAGTGCGAGGTCAATCTACATCAATCGGAACGTTTTTTCCCCACCAATTCCTGCCTCTATTCCCTCTTCCTGAATATTAACAGTGTATTTGTCCATGGAGACATCATAGTCAAGTCTCAATCAAAAGAAAAATACTACAGATCCTGGAAATCGGAAATAAAAATAGAAAATGCTGGAAACATTCAGCAGGTCAGGCAGGATCTGTGGAGAGAGAAACAGAGTTAATGTTTCAGGTCGATGACCTTTCGTCAGAACTGGAAGAAGTTAAAGATCTGTTTTTAAGAAAGTGCAGAGCGAGGGAAAGGGGGGGAGGGAGGGAAGGGGAGGAAAGAACAAAAGGGAAGGTCTGTGATAGGGTACGAGTGATTAAATGACAAAAGGGATGATGGTGCAAGGCAAGATGGGTGGTAATGGGACAGGTTAAGAAACAAGAGATGGGTCCAGAGGAGTTGTAAATGGCAATATCAGACCATTACCAGCACCCGCTGTCTGAAAAAATGAGAGCAGTGGTTATGATCTGAAAGCAAGATTTAGTAGATACCTGATCAAACACGAGAAGGGAGACAGAAAGCAGTGAAAGTGAACAAGGTAAAAGAGACAAACGGAAATGTCGTAGGAGAGAAGAGCAGAAGAAGAACAACAACAAAACCAACAACAACTTGCATTTATATAGCGTCTTTAACATAGTGAAAGGTCCCAAGGCGTTTCACAGGAGCGTCATCAAACAAAATTTGACACCAAGACACAAAAGGAGATATTAGGACAGGTGAGCAAAAGCTGGGCCAAAGAGTTAGGTTTTAAGGAGTGTCTTAAAGGAGGAGAGAGAGGTAGAAAGGCAGAGAGGTTTAGGGAGGAATTCCAGAGCTTAGGGCCTAGGCAGCTGAAGGCACGACCACCAATGGTGGAGCGAAGAAAATCAGGATGCGCAAGAGGCCAGAATTGGAGGAGCGCAGAGATCTCGGAGGGTGGAAGGGTTGGAGGAGGTTACAGAAATAGGGAGGGGCGAGGTCATGGAGGGATTTGAAAACAAGGGTGAGAATTTTAAAATCGAGGCATTCCCGGACCGGGAGCCAATGTAGATCAGCGAGCACAGGGGTGATGGGAGAACGGGACTTGGTGCGAGTTAGGATACGGCAGAAGAGTTTTGCATGAGCTCAAGTTTATGGAGAGTGGAAGCTGGTAGGCCAGCCAGGAAAGCATTGGAAAAGTCCAGTTTGGAGGTAACAAAGGCATGGATGAGGGTTTTGGCAGCAGATGAGCTGAGGCAGGGGCGGAGACGGGCGATATTACGGAGGTGGAAGTAGGCGGTCTTGGTGATGGAGCGGATATGTGGTCGGAAGCTCATCTCAGGGTCAAATAGGACACCAAGGTTGTGAACGGTCAGGTTCAGCCTCAGACAGGGGCCAGGGAGAGGGATGGAGTTGGTGACTAGGGAACAGAGTTTGAGGCGGGGACCAAAGACAATGGCTACAGTCTTCCCAATATTTAGTTGGAGGAAATTTTTGCTCATCCAGAACTGGATGTCAGACAAGCAGTGTGGCAAGTGAGAGGCAGGGGAGGGGTCAAGGGAGGTGGTGGTGAGGTAGAGCTGGGTGTCATCAGCGTACATGTGGAACCTGCCGTTGTGTTTTCGGATGATATCACCGAGGGGCAGCATGTAGATGAGAAATAGGAGGCGGCCAAGGATAGATCCTTGGGGGACTCCAGAAATAACGGTGCGAGAGCGGGAAGAGAAGCCATTGCAGGAGATTCTCTGACTAGGACTGGGTAGATAAGAATGGAACCAGGCGAGCACAGTCCCACCCAGCTGGACAACGGAGGAGAGGCGTTGGAGGAGGATGGTGTGGTCAACCATGTCAAAGGCCTTAGACAGGTCAAGAAGGATGAGGAGGAATAGTTTACCATGGTCACAGTCACAGAGGATATCATTTGTGACATTGATAAGGGCCGTTTCAGTACCGTGGCAGGGGCAGAAACCTGATTGGAGGGATTCCAATATGGAGTTGCAGGAAAGACGACAACATGTTCAAGGACTTTGGAGAGGAAAGGGAGGTTGGAGATGGGGAGTTAGTTTGCAATGACAGAGGGGTCAAGGGTGGGTTTATTAAGGGAGGGGGGGTTGATGACAGCAGATTTGAAGGGGAGGGGGACAGTACCCGAGGAGAGGGAACCGTTAACAATATCAGCTAACATGGGGGGCAGGAAAGGAAGTTGGGTGGTCAGCAGTTTGGTGGGAATAGGATCGAGGGAGCAGGAGGTGGGTCTCATGGTCAAGGTGAGAGGGCATGAGGGGCGATAGGAGAGAAACTAGAGAAATTTGCGAGTTCAGGGCAAGGGCAGGGGGGAACCTTAGAGGAAGTTTGGCTCGGTGGGCTAGGGGAAGGGAGGAACGCGGCAGAGGCAGCTGAACGGATGGTCTCAATCTTAGCGACAAAGAAGTCCATGAGCTCCTCGTACTTTTCGTTGGAGGTGAGGGTGGAAGGGGGCAGGGGAGAGGGGGTTTAAGAAGACGGTTCTTCAAGGCGGGCCGTCCCTGGAAGAGTAAGGGCAGTGAATTAAACACTAAATCAAAAGCAAAGTACTACAGCTGCTGGAAATCTGAAATAAAAACAGGAAATGCTGGAGAAGCTCAGCAAGTCTAATCCTGTCTTCACTCAACATCCAGGCAAGAGGCAAATGGATAGCGACCAGGACTGGGGGGAGATGGTGACCGACTTTTCCCTTCCCTGGACCAGGACACTGGCCCCGAATTTACCACTGCGGGTGTGCGATCGGTCCGTGCTTGCTTGGGTGAGCAACAAGCTCGCATGTCCAGGCTCGGAGAGATCTTAACTCCCGGGTCTCGTTGTAATATTTAGGCCCCAACTCTTGCCCAAACCCGGCAGCAATCAATGCCAGGCTGGCGGGCAGGAGCGGGAATTCGAGCGACTGGAGGCCACTGTCGGGGACCCGGGAGAGTTGGGTAAATGGTGATGGAGTGGGGGGGTGCAGGGGATGCGGAGGTGGAGGGGTGAAGCCCGGGGCAAAGGGAGGCCCAAGGTTTCTTTGTGGGTGTCTGGGAGGAGCACTCCTGCCCCTTCTGGCCCACCAGGAAACTAATTACTTTGCTGGGCCTCTTCTGGCTCTCGATCCAGCTCCAGGCAGGTTTGGGCCTGTTGGGGGGGGGTGGGTAGCCATTACTACACCCCTCCCACTCAGGCCTCCGGTTAAAATAGCAGATGTTGGTTGAGGGATAAATGTTGGCCAGGTCACCGGGAGAACTCCCCTGCTCTTCTTCAAAATAGTGGCGTGGGATTTTTTACCTCCATCTGAGACGGGGCCTCGATTTAACGTCTCATCCGAAATATCATAGTTGGCTATTATAGATTGGAGTTGGCTATGATAGATTGGGGAACTTTACTAAAAGGGATGATGGTGGATAGGCAATGGCTAATATTTAAAGAACGTGTGCAGGAATTACAACAATTATTCTTTCCTGTCTGGCGCAAAAATAAAACAGGAAAGGTGGCTCAACCGTGGCTTACAAAAGAAATTAGGGATAGTCTTAGATCCAAAGAGGAGACATATAAAATTGCCAGAAAAGGCAGCAAGCCTGAGGATTGGGAGCAGTTTAGAATTCAGCAAAGGAGGACAAAGAGATTGATTAAGAGGGGAAAAATAGAGTATGAGAGTAAACTAGCAGGGAACATAAAAACTGACTGTAAAAGCTTCTATAAATATGTCAAGAGAAAAAGATTAGTGAAGACAAATGTAGGTCCCTTACAGTCAGAAATGGGGGAAATTATAATGGGGAACAAAGAAATGGCAGAACAATTAAACACATACTTTGGTTCTGTCTTCACAAAGGAGGACACAAATAACCTGCCAGAAATGTTAGGGAACCAAGGGTCTAGTGAGAGGGAGGAACTGAAGGAAACCAGTATTAGTAAAAAAATAGTGCTAGGGAAATTAATGGGCCTAAAGGCTGACAAATCCCCAGGGCCTGATAATCTACATCCCAGAGTACTAAAGGAAGTGGCCCCGGAAATAGTGGATGCATTGGTGATCATCTTCCAAAATTCTATAGACTCTGGAACAGTCCCTACAGATTGGAGGGTAGGAAATGTAACCCCACTATTTAAAAAAGGAGGGAGAGAAAAAACAGGGAATTACAGACCAGTTAGCCTAATATCAGTAGTGGGGAAAATGCTAGAGTCTATTATTAAAGATGTGATAACAGAACACTTGGAGGGCATTAACGGGATTGGACAAAGTCAGCATGGGTTTATGAAAGGGAAATCATGCTTAACAAATCTACTGGAGTTTTTTGTAACTAGTAGAATAGATAGGGGAGAACCAGTGGATGTGATGTATTTGGATTTTCAGAAGACTTTTGATAAGGTCCCGCACAAGAGGTTAGTGTGCAAAATTAAAGCACGTGGGATTGGGGGAATATATTGGCATGGATTGAGAATTGGTTGATAGACAGGAAACAGAGAGTAGGAATAAACGGGTCTTTTTCCGGGTGGCAGGCAGTGACTAGTGGGGTACCGCAGGGATCAGTGCTTGGGCCCCAGCTATTCACAATATATATCAATGATTTGGATGAGGGAACTAAATGTAACATTTCCAAGTTTGCATACGACACAAAGCTGGGGTGGAATGTGAGCTGTGAGGAGGATGCAAAGAGGCTCCAATGTGATTTAGACAAGTTGGGTGAGTGGGCAAGAACATGGCAGATGCAGTATAATGTGGATAAATGTGAGGTTATCCACTTTGGTTGTAAAAACAGAAAGACAGATTATTATCTGAATGCTGATAGATTGGGAAAAGGGGAGGTGCAACGAGACCTGGGTGTCCTTGTACACCAGTCGCTGAAAGCGAGCATTCAGGTGCAGCAAGCAGTTAGGAAGGCGAACGGTATGTTGGCCTTCATTGCAAGAGGATTTGAGTACCGGAGCAGGGATGTCTTACTGCAGTTATACAGGGCCTTGGTGAGACCACATCTGGAGTGTTGTGTGCAGTTTTGGTCTCCTTATCCTTGCCTTGGAGGGAGCGCAACAAAAGTTTACCAAACTGATTCATGGGATGGCAGGACTGACGTATGAGGAGAGATTGAGTTGACTAGGCCTATATTCACTAGAGTTTAGAAGAATGAGAGGTGATCTCATCGAAACATATAAAATTCTAACAGGACTGGACAGACTAGATGCAGGGAGGATGCTCCTGATGGCTGGGGAGTCCAGAGCCAGGGGTCACCGTCTCAGGATACGGGGCATGCCATTTAGAACTGAGGTGAGGAGAAATTTCTTCACTCAGAGGGTGGTGAACCTGTGGAATTCTCTACCACAGAAGGCAGTGGAGGCCAAGTCAGTAGATGTATTCAAGAAGGAGATAGATATATTTCTTAATGCTAAAGGGATCAAGGGATATGAGGAAAAAGTGGGAACAGGGTACTGAGTTAGACGATCAGCCATGATCATTTTGAATGGCAGAGCAGGCCCGAAGAGTCGAATGGCCTACTCTTGCTCCTATTTTCTATGTTTCTATGTTTCTATGAAGGAGGGCACCTCCAACAGTGCAGCACTGCCTCAGTACTGCACTGGAGTGTCAGCCTAGATATTGTGCTCATGGCCAGGATTTTGACCCGGAGCTGGGAAGGAGGTGGGTGGGGGGGTCGAATCGCGGATGAGAGATCCGGGTTTCCCAAACGTCCTTAGGATTTTGATGTAAGGACGTCTTTTTTTTTGTCGGTTTCCCATTGGACAGGCCGGCCTGATTGACAGCCTGGTCTCAGTCAGAAGGGTTAGAGCAAGGAAGAGGACATGAAAAGGTAAGTCTTCAGGTAAGTCTTAGATTGGATGGACGGGGGGTACATGGGTGGGCATAGTGGGGGTAAGGGGACATGGGGGATATGGGTGGGCACATGGACATGGGGGCATAGGGGGTATGGGTGGGCACTGGGGGCATGTGGGCATGGGTGGGCACATGGGGCATGGAGAGTATGGGTGGGCATGGGGACATGGGTGGGCACAGGGCATGGGGGCATGGATGGGCAGGTGGGCATCGATGGTGGGGTGAGTCCGTCATTGGTGGGGGGAGGTCAGTCATTGGAGGTCAGTCACTGAGGAGTCAATCGTTGTGGGGGGAGGGAGGTCAGTCATCAGTAGGGAGGTGGGGAGGTCAGTCATCGGAGGTCAGTCACCAGGGGGTCCGTCATGGGGGTCATTGAGGGCGGGCAATCGGGTGTCAGTCACCGGGGGGGGGGGGGGGGGGGGTCCAGTCACCGATGCGGAAGTTCGGGATCGGGGGTCATGGGGGGGGGGTCGTGATTTTTGGGGGGGCGGTCGCGCTCGATTTGGGAGGTCTGCGATTGTTGGGGGATGGGTCGTGATTGCTGGGGGGGGGGGGGTCCATGATCGTTGCAGGGGAGTCCGCGGTCGTTAGGGGGTTGTTGCACGTAGGCTTGTCGGGCCTGGGGAAAGCACTCCTGCTCCTCCGAGCCCACAAGCCGTGCCAGAAAGTCACTCACCTGCAGTTTCGGGCCTTCTGGCCTCCTCTCACGCGACGTGAAGGAGACGGCCCGGGAATCCCCGCCCCCCAGGGGTTGAAATCGAAAAACCTTTCAAAATGGAGGCCTGTAGCCTCCTTGAACCCACCCGTTTTAATCAGTTAAAATCGAGCCCCATGTCTCTGGAGTGTGACTTGAATCCACAGCCTTCTGGGTTATAATATTACCAAACTGAGCCGAGCTGAAAGGGATCCAGCCCTGCTTCAAATGGATCTCAATACATCGCATATTTAACACCCAGAAAAATAACCCAAGATCACGGCTGGGATGCGTTCACTCCATTCCAATCCATAGATTTCATTGTTAATTTTTGCTTCATTGAAATCCTTCATGTGAGTGATTCATTTACAATCCAAAATGGAACATAGCAGTAATAAGTACAACTAATACTTGTGAAACTATACTCTGCTGAGCACTAATTGTGCAAAAGTACAATCTACTGATTTTGCACCCACTATTTTTACATCTGTTGATGTTAACTGTGTCACGACATATTTTCAAGCGCCTGTAAAATTTAAAGGTCTGGTCTTCCGCGGCTGTTCGATAATTTAAGTTTAGGTAGTCACTTAAGTTCTCTGAAAAGATCGTTTTTCTTGTTCTATCTATTTGAGAGTTAAGTCAGACATTGCAGCGGCCGAGAATACTTCATTATACTCGAACTGTAGGATGCTGTAACTTCATATCAGAGCTGAATACTTGCTACTTGCTTCATTTTGATGTTTAATTAGGGTCCAGTTTGCCAGACAATTCATTTGTGGATCGTCCATTAGTGCTAAAAGCTCTATTTAATGAGACAATTGGAGTGCTGAGACAGTGCTGGGATCGTTCCACTGGTGATTGGTAGTGTTTTGTTATACAGTTTAACCGAACCCTGAAAGGATTAGTACCGACTAATTGGTTTGATTTTATACGTACAATGGGCTCGAGTTCGCGTCAGGCTTCATTTTTTAGACCTGTATGTAGTACCAAAAATTGCCATTTATCCAGACACACTTGTAATATTCAATCAAGCGTGGGAACGTTCCTTTCATAGAATCGTAGGTTTTCCCTCTCAGACAAAAGTATTTTATCATTGCCTGAAATATCCTCCCCCCCCCCACTATTTCTGCTGCAGCTACGAACATACGGAATTGACGGGCAGGAAAAGACCAGTTGGTCCATCGAGCCTGCATGATGGCCAGAGCATCATGACTAGACACTTCTTCCCCCTTCACCCACCCCTCCCAAACCTCCCCCCTACCCCCCACAGCCATCTAATCTCCTGGGAGAGACAAAAAAAAACAGAGAGAAAAAAACCCAGGGCCAATAAGGGAAAAAAATGCTCTGGAAAATTCCTCTCCGACCCCCTCAGGTGATCGCAACCAGCCCAGGAGATCACTCGGACCGAGTGTTATCTGTAAAACCACTTACCTTCTTAATGATGCGATCTCTTCCCCAGCCAGGAACCTGTCCAGCTTCCTCTTGAAGGCAGAGAGTCAGCTCCCACCTCACCCTCCGGCAACACATTCCAGAGGATCACTACTCCCTGGGGAGAAAGAACCGCCCAACATCCAGTCTATTCCCACTCTTAATATAATTTAAACTCCTGTCCCCCTGGTCCTCACCAACCTGTTAAATTGGAATAATCTATCAACAGGGACGCTATCCAGCCCTTTAGTAATTTTATGGACCTCTATCAGGTCTCCTCTATATCTACGCTGCTCTAAAGTGAATAGACCGAGGTCCTTCAGCCTATCTGAGTAGCTGAGATTCTTTAAGCGAGGAATCATTCTTGTAGCTCTCCTCAGGACCTTTTCCAAGGCCACATGTGGGGGGACCAAAACTGGGCCCAGTACTCTAGATGCGGTCTGACCAGCGACCTGGATAGTGTCAAAATATTTGATTTATACTCAATGGTTCCATTAACACAACCCAATACCCTGTTAGCTTTAGCTACAGTTTCTCTGTCACTTACCTTTAGGTTTAAAAACGGCATTACGTTGGGAGCAGGTAAAAGAATTCAAGGTGAGCTGCAGCCCCACAGAAATTACAAACCCCATCATTGCTGTCTGCAGGCTTTACCAATTGAATATTCACCAGAGCAGGTATGGTAGCATAGTGGTTATGTTACTGGACTAGTAATCTAGAGGCCTGGATTAATAATACATGAAGATGTGAGTTCAAATCCCTGCTATAGCAGCTAGGGAATTTAAATTCAATTAATTAAATAAAATCTGGAATTAAAGTACTCATATCATGAAACTACCAGATTGGAAACCTACCGGTCTGGCCTATATGTGACTCCAAGACACACAGCAATGTGGTTGATTTTTAATTGCCCTCTGAAATGGCCCAGCAAGCCACTCAGTTGTAAAATCTCACTTTAAAAAAAAGTACACGGACTGCAGCGGTTCAAGAAGGCGGCTCACCACCACCTTCTCAAGGGCAATTAGGGATGGGTGATAAATGCCAGCGATGCCCGCATCCCATGAACAAATAAATAATGTGAATGTCCACACGATTGGTGGAGTGAGCCTTTGGTGCAGTGGTAGCATTCCCCCCTTGGGGATTCGAGCCCAACTCTACATAGCCCCAGTGAGTGGAGACTAGAATACGGTCTCTAAATACTGGATTGCTATCCAGCGGGGTAATCACGTCTAGTCGGAGTGACCACTGGCTGTTCCTGACCCTCTGGGTCAGAAGGGTTGCGTTTGGGCCCCATTACCAGACAGCCCCAGCGAGCGGAGGCCGGAGCACCAGCTCAGATTACTGGCTTGGCCTCCAGCAGGGGTGCCTGTGTCCGCTGGGTGAAGGTGCACTCCCCCCTTATTGCAAAAGGGGTGCCTGATGCTCCTTGGTCTTGGTTGCAGCCCACCTTGGTAGAAGGTACTTTGATGATATAAACCCTGAGGAAGGTGACAAGAAACCATCTCAGCTACTCTTCCCTAGTAAGTGACTCATGTGAGAGACTTGAGTTAGGACCTGCCCCTGGGGCAAAACACAGCGGACGAACGGACACAGTTTGTAATGCAGCTCCAGGGGGTTAAATTGGTTCATAGAATGGTTACAGCACAGAAGAAGGCCATTCTGCCCATCGAGCCCGTGCCGGCTCTTTTGTAAGAGCAATCCCATTCCCCGGCTCTTTCCCCGTAGCCCTGCAATTTTTTTCCCTTCAAGTATTTATCCAATTCCTTTTTGCAAATCCACGATTGAATCTGCTTCCACCGCCCCTTCAGGCAACACATTCGGAAACGGACGCAGGGGTCATGGTGCCCAATTAACCTGCCCTCGGTCATCGAGATGCAGGCAGCACGTAACATACATACATGCTGCCTGCTGTTTTACCTGATTGCTGCGTGCAGCCAGCGCTACCTGCGCTGTTGTGTAGCTGCTCACCAGCAGGGGGCCCAGATACGGCGAGTGGCCAGCACCACTTAAAGGCATCCTGCGCCTCTTAAAGGGAAGGTGCACTGTGGCTGCAGGAAACGGTGGAAGTGAAGGGTGAAGTGCAATATAGTGGAGCACGGTGATGATGGGAACTCTGGAATTTTTAATGAGCGACAACTTGGCTGCTCAAAGTCTGTGGGACTCCTATACTTTCAAAACATGGAGTCTGAACGGAGAACAGAAATCACACACGTAAAACACAGATGCAGATCCCGTCCTTACCTTTACAAACTGTTGAGTTCTTTCAAAACATTAAATAAAGTTTGCTCAAAACTACATCCCACATCCTCCAAACTGCACACCAATCTGCCCATCTGAAGTGCTTCCTGACATCACCCCTGAGGCTCTAATTTGCAGCCTCAAGAGGTGAGGCTGCTACCAAAGGAGCAAAATTGACCTCGAGGGCTAGGTTTCCCAATGTGCATTCCCGATGCAGATCCTTGCTCACTGAGAGCACATAAAGCAAGATTATGGGTGCGCTACCCCTGATTTTGTCATCGTTAATTTTAAAGTGTGGGCAGTGCACCCGTTATTGCCAACACGTGCTCCAGGCAGGTGAGGCTCTGTACCAGGAGAATGCATTCAGACAACGAGAACTTCAGACTCCCTCGATAAGTATCTTGGGGCAAGATGAGGAGAATTATTTTTAAGCAGCGAGTTGTTATGATCTGGAATGTGCTTCTCGAAAGGGCAGCGGAAGCAGATTCAGTAGCAACATTCAAAAAGGGAATTGGATAAATACTTGAAGGGGAAAAATTTTCAGGGCTATGGGGAAAGAGCAGGGGAATGGGACTGATTGGATAGTTCTCTCAAAGAGCCGGCACAGGCACGATGGGCCAAATGGCCTCCTTCTGTGCTGTATGATTCTATGATTAAATCCATGTGCACTGAAAATAAAATTAGTGTCTTAATGTCCCCTGTCTTTGTGTGCTTTTTAATCTATGAGGCCTGAGAGAACATCAGTATGCCATCACTGTTATTATTAGCATCAGTATGCCATCACTGTTATTATTAGCATCAGTATGCCATCACTGTTATTATTAGCATCAGTATGCCATCACTGTTATTATTACTTGCATGTACATTCATAAAATAAACCATTGTAAAAATCCTTTTTGCTTTTTTATCTCTCCATAGGCAGGAGTACTTCAACAACAACAACTTGCATTTATATAGCGCCTTTAACATCCCAAGGCGCTTCATAGGAGTGATTATCAGACAAAATTTGACACCGTGCCATGTAAGGAGATATTAACACAGGTGACAAAAAGCTTGGTCAAAGAGGTAGTCTTTAAGGAGCATCTTAAAGGAAGAGAGAGAGGTAGAGAGGCGGAGAGGTTTAGGTAGGGGATTCCAGGACTTAAGGCCCAGACAGCTGAAGGCACGGCCGCCAATGGTGGAGCGATGAAAATCGAGGGTGTGCAAGAGGCCAGAATTAGAGGAATACAGAGATCTCGGAGGGTTGTAGGGCTGGAGGAGGTTACAGAGATAGGGAGGGACGAGGCCATGGAGGGATTTGAAAATAAGGATGAGAATTTTTAAATCGAGGTGTTGCTGGACCGGGAGCCAATGTAGGTCAGCGAGCGCAGGGGGTGATGGGTGAACGGGACTTGATGCGAGTTACGATGCAGGCAGCAGAGTTTTGGATGAGCTAATGTTTACCTTCTGTGTTAATGCCCCAACTTTCAGACATACATCCCTTTGTGCACAAATAAGAATAGTCTTTGTTAATCTTTGTTTATTCTTGCTACCTCTTATTTAGATCAAATTCAAGGACAGTTTTTAAGTTGCGAATTCGTATGCACTGAGAACTGAATTAAGACCATCCAATCTTGTTTCACTTACAATCTTTAAAACATCTGAAGAAAGAGACTTTCAATCGTAGCGACTTGCCTAGATTCAAATCCCAATGCTGAAAGGGCACCATTCTGACCAATCCCACACCCAGTCCATTGCACAGTTTAATTAATGAGCTACACGAATGAAGGTTGTCAATGGGTGGAATGTAACACCATCCATAGAGATTACATCTGTTTCATGAAATTTCAGAGGGCAACGCTGAACTGTATAGAGCATTTGATCTGAACCGTGAAACCTTTCTAATTCTTTGTCTATGGAATCTAATGAGAGGATTTGTTACAGATTTAGCCATAGATTAGAGAGCAGTCTCCTAGGATAGAATACAGCCCTACAGGAAAAATGTTGATGCTGGATGAACATTGATTTCCATGACACGGATCCTTGGTCTAATCAAATTATAATAATATAAATCCATGACCTTTTCTTTTATTTGTGAATTCATACACGGTTTAATCCCCAATTCCCTCTTCACATTGGCAAAATTCACTGCTTACAGCATAATTACTTTAAAACTTTCTAATATTCATTGCACATCATTATGCTCACGGTGATTTTCATTGCCTACAGTGAAAGGCTTTGGAAAGTATTTTTTTTATTCGTTCATGGGATGTGGGCGTCGCTGGCGAGGCCGGCATTTATTGCCCATCCCTAATTGCCCTTGAGAAGGTGGTGGTGAGCCGCCTTCTTGAACCACTGCAGTCCGTGTGGTGAAGGTTCTCCCACTGTGCTGTTAGGGAGGGAGTTCCAGGATTTTGACCCAGCGACGATGAAGGAACGGCGATATATTTCCAAGTCGGGGTGGTGTGTGACTTGGAGGGGAACGTGCAGGTGGTGTTGTTCCTATTTGCCTGCTGCTCTTGTCGTAGTTGCAGCAGAGATTACAGTAGGGGTTAACAAAAACACATTACAGCTATATCAGTGTTTTGACTTGCCTCTGTGACTATAAAGAAGAACAGAAACCAGACTAAACTACTCAATTTATGACCCTGTGCAATTCTTACTATTTAGTCTGAAGTATTAAAGTAGTTTTATGGATTTACGCTTTTCATTCCCTTAAGTATCTTATTTACCTCTATAAGATCACCTCTCTGATGTTCCTTTAAAGGCTGAAAAGTCCCAAGTTTTTCCAGTCTTTCCTCATAACTCAGATCTTTCACACGGGTTCAGCCACCTGGTTTTTCTCTGCACTGTCTCCAGCTCTTGAGGTCTCCCTTGTGTTTTGTGACCAGAAATGGACACAATATTCGAGGTGTGGTCTGACAGGAGCCTTATACAGTTTGATCATGATGTCCTCTAGCTTATAGTCTACTGTTTTGGCTATATAACAACATTTCATTGGCGTCGTTGATTGCTGCTTTGCATTGGTTGGACATGCCGACCATCAAGTCTACTAAGATTCCTAGGTCTCTATCAATGTCATCCTTAGTTATTTCAACACCATTCATGGAGAGCGCATAGCACTTCTTCTTCCATCCTGTGTGTAGTACTTTCCATCTGGCTGCATTAAATTTCATCTGCTATTCTGGCCTCTGGCGGATCCCCAATTTCCATCACTCTACCATTGGCGGCCGTGCCTTCAGCTGCCTAGGCCCTAAGCTCTGGAATTCCCTCCCTAAATCTCTTCACCTCTCTACCTCTCTATCCTCCTTTAAAACCTACCTCTTTAACCAAGCTTTTGGTCACCTGTCCTAATATCCCTTTATGTGGCTCAGTGTCAAATTTTGCTTGATAATCACTCCTGTGAAGCGCCTTGGGATATTTTACTATGTTAAAGGTGCTACATAAACGCGAGTTGTTGTTGTTGTTGTTGTTGTTGTTGTTCTTCTTCTTCTTCTTCTTCTTCTTCTTCTTGTGCCCACCTATAACTTTTATCCAATTCATTCGGTAATTTCTGAGCTGCCTCTTCCAATTCCACTGCCACCTCTTAGTTTGATATCATTTGTAAATTTGACCAATTTCTAATACGTTTCTGAATCCAAGGCATTGGTATAAATTAGATATAGAAGTAGTTTCAGCAGTGATCCGTGGAGCACCCCTCCAAGTACTTCCTCCAACCAGACATGACTCCTCTAACAAGTATCCATTGCTTTCTACTCTTCAGTGGATTCCCAAGGGATCCCTCAACGTTGAGCTTAATGTGGAGCAGCTTTCAACGTGGAACTTTATCAAATACTTCTTGGTCATAGTTTGGTTATAGTTACTTCAAATTCCAGAATCTATTTGGTTGTCACTTCCTCAAAGAAGTCGAGGAAGCCGGCAACCCCTCGAATTTAAAATTCTCATCCTAGTGTCAAATCCCTCCATGTTCTCGCCCCACCCCATCTCTTAAGTAGATATTAGGACAGGCGACGCAAAGTTTGGTCAAAGAGGCAGAGGAGAGAGAGGTAGAGAGGCGGAGAGGTTTAGGGAAGGAATTCCAGAGCATGGGGCCTAGGCAGCTGAAGGCACGGCCGCCAATGGTGGAACGAAGGAAGCAGGGGATGTGCAAGAGGCCAGAATTGGAGGAGCGCAGGGATCTCGGAGGGTTGTAGGGCTGGAGGAGGTTACAGAGATAGGGAGGGGGCAATATGCGAATCCGGGTCGATACACAGGAGTCCGATACAGTTTGTATGTTCCAGTGGGCGGACCGTGCGCTCAGGTCGGCAGAACTATGCGTTGAGCGACCTAATCAACTGTTCTTAAAGGGACCGCAGCAGCCTGTTCCAAAAACGCTAGCAGAGAAAATAGCTATGGCCCTGATTTTTTGAAGCTGGGAGTAATATGAATTCTCCGCCTGGCCCCATAAAAATGTTCCCACTCACTGCCGCTCTCTTTATGCCTCCTCCCTGCATCCCGCCTCCAACTTTAAGGTCCCACTTTTGGCTCGGCTGCACGGAGGGGCGGCCAGATTTCCCGCCCCCCCCCCCCCCCTCTCACTGATCCCAATCGGAAAACTTGTTTTCTATTTTCTTACTGCATTCATTAAGGAAGTGTTAATTAATCTGCATTCCTGTTGAATCCTCTGCAATTATTAATTAGGGATTATTTTTGACCGTTTGTCAGCTTTTGTGCAGGGCACCAGTATTTACATGTCACCATAGTCAACCATAATGTATAAAGGCACTGCAAGATCCCACAGCCACTATTTCGAAGAAGATCAGGGGAGTTTTCCCCGGTGTCCTGGCCAATATTTATCCCTCAACCAACATCGCTAAAACAGATGATCTGGTCATTATCACATTGCTGTTTGTGGGATCTTGCTGTGCGCAAATTGGCTGCCATGTTTCCTACATTATAACAGTGACTAACTTCAAAAGTACTTCATTGGCTGTAAAGCACTTTGGGACGTCCTGAAGACGTGAAAGGCCCAATAATAATACAAGTTCTTTCTTATTTCAGATTCAGCCAAACTGTGCAGTGTTATTGCACTTACAGGGAACAGTTCTGCTCCGTAGAAAAGCTTAACTTGAACAGAGCCAGAATTAAAGAGCTCCGTCACTTCTCTCAAATTACAAACTAAGTCTATTCTATTAAGAACCTAATTTCGACCTGTCAAATGTAAAATTAAAAAGATACCTCTCCAGAGGATCAGTTTTATTTGTAGCAATTACTCGTAGGGAGATGGAGCACTAATCTCTCTGATAGTCAGCTATGTTTAACTCTCTGAGCTCAATATGCCCAAGAGGGTTAACACATTTGATGCGTCAAACTCAATCAACTGGAATCATAGAATGATACAGCGCAGAAAGAGGCCATTCGGCCCATACTGCCTGTGCCAGCTTGTTGAAAGAACTATCCAATTAGTCCTGCTCCCTTGCTCTTTCCCCACAGCCCTTGCAAATATTTTTCCTTTTCAAGTATTTATCCAATTCCCCTTGTGAAAGTTACTACTGAATCTCCTTCCACCGCCCTTTCAGGCAATGAATTCCAGATCTTAACAACTCGCTGCGTAAAAAAATTTCTCCTTATCTCGCCTCCCGGTTCTTTTGTCGATCATTGGAATCCAGCAATGGACAAAAAACAGGTGATGAGACTGTTTATTATTTAGTATCTCAGCTGCATTCTTAGTATCGTGAAAAGTGATCACATCTTGTCTTGGTGTTTTCAGCCTTCTGGTTATTCCAGTTCTGATGTGTCAATCAAGAATGTTTTACATATCCTTAACTTCATGACACTTAAAAATATTGATTTTTTAAAAATCACACCTTATCATTACATCTCATCATGGAACTTAGCAGGGACTAGGGGGATTGTTTGTTGTTATGCGGGCTCTGCAATAATAGTTTTGTTAGAGTGTGAATTACCCATAGTTGCTGTGTGAAAGACGCCCATCTTTAAATGCATTCATGCTAAAATCTACAATGAATGGAAATATACATAATACAGAAAGAACTTGCATTTATATAGCGCCTTTCCTGACCTTAGGACATCCCAAAGTGCTTTACAACCAATGAAGTATTTTTGAAGTGTAGTCACTGTTGTGATGTAGGAAACACAACAGCCAATTTGCACACAGCAAGATCCCACAAACAACAATGAGATAATGGCCAGATAATCTGTTTTTAGTGATGTTGGTTGAGGGATAAATATTGGCCTGGACACCGGGGAGAACTCCCCTGCTCTTCTTCGAAATAGTGACATGGGATCTTTTACGAGGCCTAACCAGTGATTCATAATGGTTTACCATAATTTCCTTGCTTTTGCTCTCTATGACTCTATTTATAAATTGACATATTGAAGGAGTAAGAGTAGGAGGATCAGCAAAGAACTCAGGAGGCAGGGCTCAATGGTCAGCACTCCCTGGAGATCCAAGGGGAGACTTTGAACTGGCAGCCGGTGTTTCTCGCCTGAAAAATGGGTGGCCGGTCAAATGAAAATCTGGTGGGGGCTTTGTTCACCCAATTGCCCGCCTGAACCAACTTTCAGGCTGGCTTGTAACTGTTCGGGCCTGGTGATTGCTGCCAATGGCATGACCTCTGAGGGTCGTGACCCAGAGGTCTTCCCATCACAGAGCCTCTTTCAGATACTAAGCCACCCCAGGGGCTACAGGCCCAAAAGATCATATTTAAGTATCTCCCTGGAGTTATGTCTAAGGCACAGAAGCCCTGGAAGAGTTTTGCACCATCCTACACAGGACATCTGAAAACTACCTCAACGAACATTTCATCTATTTCCGTGGCTCAGAAAGTCACTCCCGTGCTTGGCCACTGGATTATTCCAAGGGGCAAAGAAAAAACTATTGCCAGAGCAGTCAATGTACTATGAGCACTTTTGCCATAAGGCAAATAGTTAATGCCCTGTTTTCTAGGCAGCCCAGTTCGTTATATTTGATGTAGGATCAAGACGATTAAGTCTACAACCCTCCGAGATCTCTGCGCTCCTCCAATTCTGGCTCCTTACGCATCCCCAATTTCCTTTGCCCCTCCATTGGCAACCGTGCTTTCAGCTGCTTTGGCCCTAAGCTTTGCAATTCCCTCCCTAAACCTTCCCACTTCTCCACGTCTCTCTCCTCCTTTAAGACGCTCCTTAAAACCTATTTCTTTGACCAAGCTTTTGGTGACTTGTCCTAATAGCTTCATATGTGGCTCAGTGTCAAATTTTGTCTGATAATCACTCCTGTGAAGCGCCTTGGGAAGTTTTACAATGTTGAAGGCGCTATATAAATGCAAGTTGTTGTTGTAAGTGGGCTGTTAAGTTTCATCTAATGGCAGGGTTGCCACAAGTGCTTGTAGCAACAACTTGCACTCATATGGCCATACGAGCCCCTACTATTGACTCAGATCATTATATGAACTGAAAGGGATTTCACTCCCTCAATGTCCAAGAGTGAAGAGAAAATTCAGGTTTGGAGGTAAGTCGGGGTTTGCTCTTCTCGTACTGTTTTGCAAAGTGTGAGGGTGGCCTGTTGTGTCCTCCACAACTTCGCTCTTCAGAAAGGGGTGGAGATGGAAACACTTGAAGAGGACAGAGAAACTGGATGTCCTGAAGCTGAGGATCACGAACAGGAAGAGGAGACTGCAGGGTCCCATACAGCAGCAGGGACAGGGTTGAGAGAAGAAACAGATCTACCGGGGACAGTTTCTGCGTAATCCAATTCTTGCCATCCAACCTCTGCAATAGCCAGGATGCTCCATTGATTTTTCCCCTTACATCTCCTCAAGACACAGCTTACTTCATTAAAAGCAGAAGGCCTCAAATATCTTTTTCTATTGCAGACACAGTTAGTGTTTCATTCAGAACAACAGGTATGAACAACAACACTCAAGAAGCTCGTCACCATCCAGGGGAAAGCAGTCCACTTGATCGGCAGCCCCTCCACCACCTTAAACATCCACACCCTCCACCACCGGCGCACAGTGGCTGCAGTGTGCACCATCTACAGGATGCACTGCAGCAACTCAGCGAGGCTTCTTCGGCAGCACCTCCCAAACCCGCGACCTCCACCACCTAGAAGGACAAGGGCAGCAGGCACATGGGAACACCATTAGCTCCAAGTTCCCCTCCAAGTCGCACACCATCCTGACTTGGACGTATGTCGGCCGTCCCTTCATCGTCGCTGGGTCAAAATCCTGGAACTCCCCAACTAACAACACTGTCACCTTCACAAGGAGCAACTAGGGATGGGCAATAAATGCCAGCTGTGCCAGCGATGCGCACACCCCAAGAATGAATTTTTTAAAAATCCAATCTGCCAAGCTCCAATAATAATCTAAAGGTTGTGCAAGTTGGAAGTTAACACTTTAAAGAGAATCAATGCAGTGCTGGATGCTTTGTGACTTTTCCATTTTGCTTCTGACCCATTCTAACGCTTTAAACTGTGAAAGGCAGTAGAGTGTAGAGCTTAGTCTCAGTGGGAATAACTGGGACATAACTATTGACATTTTCATTTATATATTTTTACTGTATTTTGAGTAAAAAAAATTATTTGAATATACTTTTGGCTGTTAAATACTAGGAGCTGCTTAATGCTCTAAAATAAAAACAGAAAATGCAGGAAAACACTCAGCAAGTCAGGCAGCATCTGCGGAGAGAGAAACAGGGTTAACGTTTCAGGTCGATCGCCTTTCGTCAGAACCGGAAGATGTCAGAGGTTTAAGAGCTTTTAAGCAGGTGCGGAGCAATGAAGGTGATCAGGGTAAAAGAGACAAACGGAAATCCCGTGGGAGAGAAGAGGAAGGTGGGGCTTTCCGGGAAAAGAACTGGCCGTCAATTAAACACTGAATCAAAAAACAAAATACTGCGGATGCCGGAAATCTGAAATAAAAACGGAACATACTGGATGCACTCAGCTGGTCAGGACGTTTAATGCTGCTTCTTTCATGCTTTAACTGCTAGTTGGTTTGAGGTGTTAATGGATAATTAACCGGTTAGAAAAGAGGTGTCCTCTAATTGGCTGTTCAGGCTGCGAGGGAGTTTTCGCCTTGAGGTGTATTGGACAGGAACTTTTTTCCCCTTAAAATTAAGATGTGTGTGAGGTGAATAAGAGGAGTTTGATTCTTGTGAGAGTTCAGTGGTAGTGGGAATTCAAGCTAACAATAGCTCTGCTTCTTTGAAGTTATTGTAAACAATTTTACAACACCAAGTTATAGTCCAGCAATTTTATTTTAAATTCACAAGCTTTCGGAGGCTTCCTCCTTCCTCAGGTAAGGAAGGAGGAAGGAGGAAGCCTCCGAAAGCTTGAGGAATTTAAAATAAATTTGTTGGACTATAACTTGGTGTTGTAAGACTGGATAGTGACATAGGAACATAGGAACAGGAGTAGGCCATTCAGCCCCTCGTGCCTGCTCCGTCATTTGATAAGATCATGGCTGATCTGTGATCTAACTCCATATACCTGCCTTTGGCCCATATCCCTTAATACCTTTGCTTGCCAAAAAGCTATCTATCTCAGATTTAAAATTAGCAATTGAGCTAGTATCAATTGCCATTTGCGGAAGAGAGTTCCAAACTTCTACCACCCTTTGTGTGTAGAAGTGTTTTCTAATCTCACTCCTGAAAGGTCTGGCTCTAATTTTTAGACTGTGCCCCCTACTCCTAGAATCCCCAACCAGCGGAAATAGTTTCTCTCTATCCACCCTATCTGTTCCCCTTAATATCTTATAAACTTCGATCAGATCACCCCTTAACTTTCTAAGCTCTAGAGAATACATCCCCAAGTCTCTCCTCGTGACTTAACCCTTGAAGTCCGGGTATCATTCTAGTAAACCTACGCTGCACTCCCTTCAAGGCCAATATGTCCTTCCGAAGGTGCGGTGCCCAGAACTGCTCACAGTACTCCAGGTGCGGTCTAACCAGGGTTTTGTATAGCTGCAGCATAACTTCTGCCCCCTTGTACTCCAGCCCTCTGGATATAAAGGCCAGCATTCCATTAGCCTTATTGATTATTTTCTGTACCTGTTCATGACACTTCAATGATCTATGTACCTGAATGAACCCCTAAGTCCCTTTGGACAGCCACTGTTTTTAACTTTTTACCATTTAGAAAGTACCCTGTTCTATCCTTTTTTGGTCCAAAGTGGATGACCTCACATTTGTCTACATTGAATTCCATTTGCCACAGTTTTGCCCATTCACCTAATCTATCAATATCCCTTTGTAATTTTATGTTTTCATCTACACTGCTTACAATGCCACCAATCTTTGCGTCATCGGCAAACTTAGATATGAGACTTTCTCTGCCTTCATCTAAGTCGTTAATAAATATTGTGAATAATTGTAAATACAGTCCCCACCACTCAGAATGTCCACCGTTTAAAACGGGCAGTCACTTATATCGTCCAAAAATGGATAACCGTTATCATTTTGCATTATCGTTGATTTCAAAGTTGCCGGTTATAGCGTCTTAAGTGCTCCGTTTATTTCAGACGGAAACGTCTGTCCTTATTCACTGGTTTGCGCCTCGTTAAGGTGCACCATATGTAAGAACAAACATAGGTAAGTAAACAAGTGAATAACACCCGTTAATGTTAATACTTAAGGTCTTCTAATCCCCTCCGAGTGTTGTGGGGTTACAGTTTGTACTAAGAAAGAAAGACTTGCATTTCTATAGCACCATTCATGACCTCAGAGTGTCCCAAAGTGCTTTACAGCCAATTAAATGCTTTTGAAGTGTAGTCACTGTTGTAATGTAGGAAAAGCGGCAGCCAATTTGGGCACAGCAAGATCCCACAAACAGCAATGAGATAAATGACCAGATAATCTGTTTTTTGGTGATGTTGGTTGATGGATACATATTGGCCAGGACACCGGGGAGAAATCTCCTGCTCTTTTTCAAAATAGTGCCATGGAATCTTTTACATCCACCTGAGAGGGCAGACAGGGCCTCAGTTTAACATCACCATCCAAAGGACAGCACCTCCAACAGTGCAGCACTCCCTCAGTACTGCACTGGGAGGGTCGGCCTAGATTTTGTGCTCAAGTCTCTGGAGTGGGACTTGAACCCATGACCTTCTGACTCAGAGGTGAGAGTGCTACCCACTGAGCCACAACTAACGCCTAACCACTGACAGCAATTTAAATAAAGCTCCAGGTCAGATTGGGAGCTGGAAAAAAGGTCGCTGCACTGAAGGAACATTCTAGTTATATAGCAGAGCACGGGAATAGCGCTACCACATTATACCGGCCATTGCGTATTGCGGGCAAATTGCGTTCGCATGAACGCGCCCGTATAAATCGTGGGGACTGTATGTGGACAGTATAGAAAGAGAGTTAAGGGGGACAATCTGCCGGGACAACACAGGGAGGCAGGACTCGCTGGTGCAGGAATCACGCCCAATAAAAAATGTCCGTTTCCCACGTGATCGCGAGTCAATTGGAGCCACTTAACGTGTGCTGGGTTCGCCGTCCGAAAGCTGCGCAGCGGGCGGACTGCGCACCTGCATCACAGGCTGTCAGCTGGAGCAGCTCTATTTAAAGGGGCAGTCCTCCAATGGCTGCTCCTGGAGGAAACACCCACACACCACAGTGGAGCAGCACAGGGGCAAGGCTGCTCCAAGATTCAGCAATGCCTCACTCCAGGTGCTACTGGATGGGGTGAGGAGGAGGAGGGATGTGTTCTACCTGGCGGACGGGAGGAAGTGGCCTGCCTCTGCCACCAAGAAAGCTTGGCTCGAGGTGGCAGAGGAGGTCAGCAGCAGCAGCAACCTCTCCCGCACCTGGATCCAGTGCAGGAAGCGCTTCAATGACCTAACTAGGTCAGCCAAAGTGAGTACACTTACTCATTCTCCTACACTCCGTCTTCCACATCACCGTCCCCATCCCCCAACTCATTCTGCACTGCCAACACTACTCTATCACATCACTCCTCACACCCACTCAAAGCTCATCCTCAACTTACCTGCACTTACTCACCTCCCCATTAGACACCCCACCACTACCACTCAACCCAATCCTCATACAATGCCATGTCTCTATCTCATACTCACCCTCCGATGTATCTCTTTCACGGTCAGCCTCACCCAAACCAATGCATTCATCGGTTGGCCACTTCACCATCACTCATTCACACGTCTGTACTTTCTCCCCTTATAGGAGAAGAGAGTCCAGAATGCACGGGAGAGGGTGAGGACCGGTGGGGGGCCGCAACAAATCCTCGTCCTCACAGACGAGGAGCAGGAGGCGCTGGAGCTCAGCCGAACCCTCGAGTGCCTGTCCGTCAGGGACGCCGAGACTGGAACCCGACAAACGTCTGGTGACATAACTTTAACATTCAGCACACACAATATGAATCGATGTTAACATGCCTTGCCATCTTCAGCACCTCAGTATGCTCACCGCAACATGACATATCTGTGATCTTGCTTAATATTGCCTTCTGTTCTTTTACAGGGCCTTCAGCGACTGCTGTGACGGTGGAGGGCGATTCCTCAGAGGTCCTGCCGGCCTCTGAGGGGGCACCGTCACATCTGAGCGAGCCATCCACCAGCCCAGATACACACACCTCGGTGGGTCCTAGTCCTCAGTTAGTTGGGTTGGCACCTGGTGCGTTACCACACACATGTGAGCATGAGCAGACAATGGCGGCAGGGGCAGCTGCGGAGAGTCCGCGTCGGTGGGCGCACTCCTCTCCAGGCTCTGCTCAGCTGGGCGCAGATGCTGAATAGATAAAGTAGTGAAAGCCAAGGACACATGATATAATGAAACAACTGGATCAACATGCAACTATTTGCTGCAGCTGCTGAGCAGATTCCCCTTTAAGAACTGAGAACCAACAAGACCAAACCGACAATCTATCCAGTCCCCATTTTCTGAGTGCTGAGCTCCAGCAGTGCTACAGACACACAGAGACCTCGTAATGGAATAGGGATTCATGATGGGCTGAATGGCCTCCTTCTGTGCTGTAAATTTCTATGAATCTTTCTATGATTCTATCTAGTGTGCATGTCCATAGCATCACAAGTACTTCCCCACTTCATTATCCCACACCATCTGCATCAGGCGAACAGCAGGGCTTAGGCCTCAGTGCGACGTTTCCAGTTGTGGGGGAGACCAGAACTAGGGGTCATAAACATAAGATAGTCGCTGATAAACCCAATAGGGAAATCAGGAGAAACTTCTTTTCCCAGAGAGTGGTTAGAATGTGGAACTCGCTACCACAAGGAGTGGTTGAGGCGAATAGCAGAGATTTAAGGGAAGCACATGAGGGAGAAAGGAACAGAAGGTTATACTGATAGGGTTAGATGAAGAAGGCTGGGAGGAGGCTCATGTGGAGCATAAACACTGTGCATGCACCAGTTGGGCCGAATGGCCTGTTTCCGTGCTGTATGTTCTATGTAAGTATAATAATATGGATCGTCTAAAATGCTCATTGGTGCTACAAGTGCTGAACACCCATTATCAGCCCTGATGTTCCCTGAATGATATAACCTTTCATGATATTTTCTACGACCAGACTTTGAAAAATATTTGACATGAATATAAGAAAACATTGTCCAAGGAAAGCAGTTGTCCTTCCAAGGCCCATCTTTCCAACAGACCATATACAATTGTATGTTTTGATAAGAACATAAGAAATAGGAGCAGGAGTAGGCCAATCGGCCCCTCGAGCCTGCATCGCCATTCGATAAGATCATGGCTGATCTGATCCTAACCTCAAATCTAAAGAACCCAAGAAGTAGGAGCAGGACCCGGCCACTCAGCCCCTGGGCCCTCTCCGCCACCCACAGGGCCTTGACCGATCCGAACTCAGCTTCATGTCCAATTTCCTGCCCGCTCCCCGTAACCCCTAATTCCTTTTACTTCTAGGAAACTGGCTATTTCTGTTTTAAATTTATTTAATGATGTAGCTTCCACAGCTTCCTGGGGCAGAAAATTCCACAGACCTACTACCCTCTGAGTGAAGAAGTTTCTCCTCATCTCAGTTTTGAAAGAGCAGCCCCTTATTCTAAGATTATGCCCCCTAGTTCTAGTTTCACCCATCCTTGGGAACATCCTTACCGCATCCACCCGATCAAGCCCCTTCACAATCTTATATGTTTCAATAAGATCGCCTCTCATTCTTCTGAACTCCAATGAGCAGAGTCCCAATCTACTCAACCTCTCCTCATATGTCCACCCCCTCATCCCCGGGATTAACCGAGTGAACCTTCTTTGTACTGCCTCGAGAGCAAGTATGTCTTTTCTTAAGTATGGACACCAAAACTGTATGCAGTATTCCAGGTGCGGTCTCACCAATACCTTATATAACTGCAGCAATACCTCCCTGTTTTTATATTCTATCCCCCGAGCGATAAAAGCCAACATTCCGTTGGCCTTCTTGATCACCTGCTGCACCTGCAAACTAACTTTTTGATGAAGGTCATCGACCTGAAACGTTAACTCTGTTTCTCTCTCCACAGATACTGCCTGACCTGCTGAGTGTTTCCCAGCATTTTTTTGTTTTTGATGCCCTATTATAGACTCTATTCGAATTCTAGCGGGAATATTGACCCAAAAGTTTGCCATATTTTAAAAGTATTTGAGCGAAATTACACAAGTAACTATCAAACTTTGTAACTGACATCATTCAACTCCGCCCATTTGCTTTCTACAGGTAATATTGATATGAACATAAGAACATAAGAAATAGGAGCAGGAGTCGGCCACACGGTCCCTCGAGCCTGCTCCGCCATTCAATAAGATCATGGCTGATCTTCGACCTCAACTCCACTTTCCTGCCCGATCCCCATATCCCTTGATTCCCCTAGAGTCCAAAAATCTATCAATCTCAGCCCTGAATATATTCAATGACTCAGCATCCACAGCCCTCTGGGGTAGAGAATTCCAAAGATTCACAACCCTCTGAGTGAAGAAATTCCTCCACATCTCAGTCTTAAATGGCCGACCCCTTATCCTGAGACTATGCCCCCTAGTTCTAGACTCTCCAGCCAGGGGAAAACAACCTCTCAGCATTTACCCTCTCAAGCCCCCTCTGAATCTTATATGTTTCAAATAGATCACCTCTCATGCTTCTAAACTTCATAGAATATAGGCTCATTCTACCCAAACTGTCATCATAAATCCAACAACAACTTGCATTTATATAGCGCCTTTAACATAGTAAAACCCCCCTAGGCACTTCACAGGAGTGATTAGCAGACAAAATTTGACACCGAGCCACATAAGGAGATATTAGGACAGAATTTGCTGTCAAAATAACGGTGAGGCCAATAGCGCAAATCGTACAGCAACTTCAGGCGGGGGGCAGACGTGTGGTTAAACGTGGAAATCCAAAAGTTGCTGTTCGAGATGCGCTGCTCGGTCATTAGCTTCGCGAAATCAGTATCTCGCTGTCTGCCTCACCGTTGAAATGCATTGAACGGCGTGAAGTTGCTGTATTTGCGCGGTAGATACGGACGGAACTCACCACAGAAAGTTAAGTCTTGTCCATTCCAGTCTATGTACCCTTTTAACGATGCGATAAGTCTGGCACTGAAAATTAACTATTACAAGTGTGGAGTCTCGTTCCTTCAGGTTTTAATCGTTGTTGCAGATTTTAAAAATGTAAAATTTAAATTTATTTTAAATTTTTCCTTTCTGTCTCCTCTCTCTCTCTTAATCCAATCTTTCTTTCCCTCTCTTTATTTCTCGTTCTGTACCTGATCTGACATTGAATTCACTCTCTCTAATTTACACTTCCTTCTCAGTCCTTGCTCTGTATAATTGACAGTTCTTCAATCCCATTGGTTGAGGAGATACCCAGTTGCTTGCCCCGTTCACTCAGGTCCCAGATGCCCTGTTCCCCCCTCACTGCCCCGTTATCAGCTTGAGCTTTCAGCAACTTGCCACGCAAAAAACTTAAATACCTAAATGTGCAGGGGCAAGTCTAAGAACATAAGAAATAGGAGCAGGAGTCGGCCACATGGCCCCTCGAGCCTGTTCCCCATTCAATCAGATCATGGCTGATCTTCAACCTCAACTCCACTTTCCTGCCTGATCCCCATATCCCTTGATTCCCCTAGTGTCCAAATATCCATCTATCTCAGTCTTGAATATACTCAATGACTCAGCATCCACAGCCCTCTGGTGTAGAGAATTCCAAATATTCACGACCCTATGAGTGAAGAAATTCCTCCTCATCTCAGTCCTACATGTCTGACGCCTTATCTTGAGATTATGCCCCCCAGTTTTGGACTCTCCAGCCAGGGGAAACAATCACTCAACATCTAGCATCTCAGCATCTAACTAATGGCAGACACCATTAGATGCCCTCCTAAAACAAATAATGGCCCATTGGGACAGATGACCAAAAGCTTGGTCAAGGAGGCAGTTTTTAAGGAACATCTTAAGGGAGGAGAGAGCGGTAAAGAGTCGGAAAGGTTTAGGGAGGAAATTCCAGAGATTGGGGCCTAGGCAGGCGAAGGCACGGCCGCCAATGGTGGAGTGATTAAAATTGGGAATATGCAAGAGGCCAAAATTGGAGGAGCGCAGAAATCTCGGAGGGTTGTAGTGATGGAGGAGGTTACAGAGATAGGGAGGGGGCGAGGCCATGGAGGGATTTGAAAACAAGAATTTTAAAATTGAGGAGTTGCCAGAACATGCATACTACTACTACTACTACTACTACTACTACTACTACAACAACAACAACAACAACAGCAGCAGCAGCAACAACAACTCGCATTAATATAGCACCATTAACATAGTGAAATGTCCCAAGGCACTTCATAGGAGCGATTTTCAAAAAAAATTGACACCGAGCCACATAAGGAGATATTAGGACAGGTGGAGGTAGGTTTTAAGGAGCGTCTTAAAGGAGGAGAGAGAGGTAGAGAGGCGGAGAGGTTTAGGAAGGGAATTCCAGAGCTTAGGGCCTAGGCAGCTGAAGGCACGGCCGCCAATGGTGGAGCGATTAACATAGAAACATAGAAAATAGGAGCAAGAGTAGGCCATTCGGCCCTTCGGGCCTGCTTCGCTATTCAAAATGATCATGGCTGATCGTCTAACTCAGTACCAAGTTCCCGCTTTTTCCCCATATCCCTTGATCCCTTTAGCATTAAGAAATATATCTATCTCCTTCTTGAATACATCTAATGACTTGGCCTCCACTGCCTTCTGTGGTAGAGAATTCCACAGATTCAGCACCCTCAGAGTAAAGAAATTTCTCCTCATCTCGGTTCTAAATGGCATACCCCTTTTCCTGAGACTGTGACCCCTGGTTCTGGACTCCCCAGCCATTGGGAACATCCTCCCTGCATCTAGTCTGTCTAGTCCTGTTAGAATTTTAGATGTTTCGATGAGATCACCTCTTATTCTTCTAGACTCTAGTGAATATAGGCGTAGTCGACCCAATCTCTCCTCATATGTCAGTCCTGCCATCCCAGGAATCAGTCTGGTAAACTTTTGTTGCACTCCCTCCATGGCAAGGACATCCTTCCTCAGATAAGGAGACCAAAACTGCACACAATACTCCAGATGTGGTCTCACCAAGGCCCTGAATAACTGCAGTAAGACATCCCTGCTCCTGTATTTAAATCCACTTGCAATGAAGGCCAACATACCATTCGCCTTCCCAACTGCTTGCCGCACCTGAATGCTCGCCTTCAGCGACTGGTGTACAAGGACACCCAGGTCTCGTTGCACCTCCCCTTTTCTCAATCTATCACCATTCAGATAATAATCTGCCTTTCTGTTTTTACAACCAAAGTGGATAACCTCACATTTATTCACATTATACTGCATCTGCCATGTTCTTGCCCGCTCACCCAACTTGTCTAAATCACATTGGAGCCTCTTTGCATCCTCCTCACAGCTCACATTCCACCCCAGCTTTGAGTCATCTGCAAACTTGGAAATGTTACATTTAGTTCCCTCATCCAAATCATTGATATATATTGTGAATAGCTGGGGCCCAAGCACTGACCCCTGCGGTACCCCACTAGTCACTGCCTGCCACCTGGAAAAAGACCCGTTTATTCCTACTCGCTGTTTCCTGTCTGTCAACCAATTCTCAATCCATGCCAATATATTCCCCCCAGTCCCATGTGCTTTAATTTTGCACACTAACCTCTTGCGTGATTAAAATTGGGGATGTGCAAGAGGTAAGAATTGGAGGAGCACAGAGATCTTGGAGGATTGCAGGGATAGAGGAGGTTACAGAGATAGGGAGGGGCGAGGCCATGGAGGGATTTGAAAACAAGGATGTGAATTTTAAACTTGAGGCGTTCCCGGACCGAGAGCCAATGTAGGTCAGCGAGCACAGGGGGTGACGGGTGAATGGGACTTGGTGCGAGTTAGGATACGGGCTGCAGAGTTTTGGATGAGTTCAAGTTTATGGAGGATGGAAGATGAGAGGCCAGCCAGGAGAGCATTGGAATAGTCCAGGCTAGAGGTAACAAAGGCATGGATGAGGGTTTCAGCAGCAGATGAGCTGAGACAGGGGCGGAGACAGGCGATGATACGAAGGCGGAAGTAGGCAATCTTGGTGATGGAGTGGATTTGTGATCGGAAGCTCATCTCAAGGTCAAATGAGACACTATTTGATCTCACACACACACACAAACACACACAAACATAGACGCTTCATAGAAACCAGCACAGACTGTTTGATCATTTGTGTCTATATAATTGTCCTACTATATCCTCCAATCCTATTCCTGAACAGATACTTATCCCGCCTTTTATTCAAATTGGTAATTAATGTGGTAATAATTCATAAATTGCTTTAACTGGGAATCTCCTCCACATGCCCCACAATCTGAGAGGATAAGTTCTTCAATTTTATCTTGTGTTAAGAGTGTGTTTGTATTGAATGTTGTGCTTTCTACTCAATTAAAGTTTGATCTTAGCACCAAACATGTTCATTTTCATTTAATTACTCTTGGGCATTGTTATTTATCTGCTTGTTTGTGTGTGTGTGTGTGTGTGTGTGTGTGTGTGTGTGTGACCTTAATTAACAAGTAAACTAATGGTTCATTAAATGAATATGCAGTGTCAAGCACTGAGAACTGTGCATTGATCACTGCTGTCTCGATGCTCCTTCCACTCTGCGTGCCTGACACTGCATAGATCATGAGGTCTATTAATAGAAAGTTAATTAGCAGAGTAGTGAACTTGACGCTTACCTGCAATTTTTTAAGTAAGGATGAAGGTTTTCTGCAAAAAAAAATATTTGTACCTTCAGGAAGAAATCAAGGCTGAAATAGCGATAACAATAAAAAAAAACCATTACAAAATTACCCATTCACCCTAGAGCTAAATAAAACTGAGATGGAGTGCTTGATGCTGATGTTGTAATTGAACCTAGCCTGGAAACGGTCCTGGCTGCTGCTGCACGTTCTCCATTCTGTGCAGTTTTACGATGGCATGTGGCGGCAATTATCTGTGCACTAATAATGCCTTTCGAGGACTTTCTCCCCAAACTCTCGAGCTTCAAGGCATATTTAGGGGACAAGTACAAAAGGAACAATAAGCAGCCCGGATACAAAAATACATTTATCTTTTCAATCTTGCTGGAGTACTGTGTACAGTTTTGGTCTCCTTACCTAAGGAAGGATATAATTGCCTTAGACGGGGTGCAAAGAAGCTTCACTAGGCTGATTCCTGGGATGAGAGGGTTGTCCGATGAGGAGAGATTGAGTAGAATGGGCCTATGTTCTCTGGAGTTTAGAAGAATGAGAGGTGATCACATTGAAACATATAAGATTCTGAGGGGGATTGACAGGGTAGATGCTGAGAGGGCTGTTTCCCCTGGCTGGAGAGTCTAGAACTAGAGGGCATAGTCTCAAGATAAGGGGTCGGCCATTTAGGACCAAGATGAGGAAAAATGTCTTCACTCAGAGGGTTGTGAATCTTTGGAATTCTCTACTGCAGAGGGCAGTCATTGAGTATGTTCAAGACCGAGATCAATGGTTATTTGGACACTAAGGGAATCAAGGGATGGGGCGGGAAAGTGGAGTTGAGGTCAAAGATCAGCCATGATCTGATTGAATGGCGGAGCAGGCTTGAGGGGCCATAAGGCCTACTCCTGCTCCTGCTCCTATTTCTTATGTTCTTACATTAAGTTGCTAAATGCACATCCCTGTTCAACCAGCAGAGATGCAGCTTACACAGTACACTGATGGGTTTTCTCAGTGGCATGCAGGGAACGGAAGAGTGTGAACGTCACATACATCAATAAGAGGAAAGGAGAGTAACAAAGAGGAAAAGAGAAAGTTATAGAGAGAAATGAAAGGGTTTTGATACAGTAAATAAGGAGAAACTAGCAAGAGGGTCGGTAACCAGAGGACACAGGTTTAAGGTAATTGGCAAAAGAACCAGAGGGGAAATGAGGAGAAATTATTATTATGCAGCGAGTTGTTACATTGAGTCTACGGCACAGAAACAGGCCATTTGGCCCGACTGGTTTATGCTCCACATGAGCCTCTTCCCACCACTCTTTATCTAACCCGATCAGGGTATCCCTCTATTCCTTTCTCCCTCATGTGTTTACTAGCTTCCCCTTAAATGTATCTACGCTATTTGCCTCAAGTGCTCCTTGTGGTAGCGAGTTCCACATTCTCACCACTCTCTAGGTAAAGAAGTTTCTCCTGAATTCCCTATTGGATTTATTAGCGACTATCTTACATTTATGGGCCCTAGTTTTGGTCTCCCCCACAAGTGGAAACATTTTCTCTACGTCTACCCCACCAAACCCTTTCCTTATCTTAAAGACCTCGATCTTAAAGACCCGCAAGCAAAGTACCGGAAGATTGCTGATTCCTATGGAATTGTAGCCCAGAATGAGCCACTGCCGACAAAAGAATGGGGAGAAAACTGTAAAAACCAAGCAGGGAAACCCCGCCAAAATCAACATCATTAAGGATGTTCCAGCAATCTAGTGCTCCGGTGGAGAGTGGTCCTTGCAGGGACTGCATCTTGGGAAATCACAGGCACTCCGCCCATGATTTTCCATCCATTAATTTTAGTGGATGGAAAATCATCGACTGCATGTTTGTGATTTCCCTGTGAGCACTGGGGGACCAGATCACAGAATCATCTCTACTAATTAAAGAAAGATTTGTAATTATGTAGCGCCTTTCACAATCTCAAGATGTCCCAAAGGATTTTACAGCCAATGAAGTACTTTTTATGAAGTGTAGTCACTGTTGTAATGTAGGAAACGCAGCAACCAATTTGCGCACAGCAAGATCCCACAAACAGCAATGAGATTATGACCAGATAATCTGTTTTAGTGGTATTGGTTGAGGGATAAATGTTGGCCAGGACACCAGGGAGAACTCTTCTTTGAAACAGGGCCATGGGAGAGTTTACATCCGCCCGAGAGGGCAGACAGGGTTTAACATCTCATCCGAAAGGCGGCACCTCTGACAGTGCAGCACTCCCTCAGTACTGCACTGGAGTGTCAGAGCTAGATTTTGTGCTCAAGTCTCTGGAGTGAGGCTTGAACCCACCATGACCTTGTGACTCAGAGGTGAGAATGTTACCCACTGAGCCATGGTTGACATCGAATCTGTTAGTTCACCAGATGCAGGTGCAAGCAATCCAATATTTAGTGCAGTGAAATTGTTCCGGGTAACTTTCCGTCTATAAGTTTTCTTTCTCATGTCACATTGTGAAGGGGAAGGGAGCCATCGTAATAGTATGCACACATCAGTACAGCCAAGAGGCAAATGTAATCAGTATTCATGTACACACACAATGAATATATTATTCATGTTTAAAGTGGAATTTGAGTGTTTGGCTCTGTGTCTGTGCCAATTAATTGAATTGTGTATCAGACTGCAATCAGATTTCATTGGCACAACAAAGCGTACAAGCATCAAGCTGTGATGTGTGAGACTCATGCCTCTGCTTTCCGCTTTACTCAATGGCTCTCCGTGAAATAACCTGCTATTATCTCTTGATTTTCTTTCAGGTAGGTGGTAGAGTGGACAATATCTGATGGGGCAGGTAAGGTGAATGTGACTGCGCATTATCCTCCCTCGCCTTCCCTGACCTCTCTTCAGTGTTCAATACATTTCGCCGTGCCATCCCTCCAACGCCTCTCCCCTGTTGCCCAGCTATGCGACACTTGGCCCTGACAGGGTTTCACTTATAATCATCCAGGATCCTCTCCCTACTGCCACCATCATCACCTCCAGAGTCTCCCAAGGACCTATCCTCAGCCCCCTTGTCTTATGTATGTATTTATGCCCATGGTGATAGAGTCGTAGGAACATGGGAACAAAAACCATTCAGCCCCTCCAGCCTGTTCTGCCATTCAGTTGGATCATGGCTGATCTGTTCCTCAACTCCATTTACCTGCCTTTTTTTGCATATCCCTTGACACCCTTACCCATACATGGTTCCCAACATCCACAGCCTTTTGGGGGAGAGAGTTCAAGATTTCCACTACTCTTTGTGCGCAAAAATGCTTCCTGATTTCACTTCCAATTTTAAAATTATGGTCCCTCGTTCTCGATTCCCCCACCAGAGGAAACAGTTTTTCTGTATCTACCCTATCGAATCCCTTCATCATCTTAAACAACCTCAATTAGATCACTCCTCAACCATCTAAACTCAAAGGAATACAACAAAGTCTATGCAACCTGTCCTCATAATTCAACCCTTTAAGTCCTGGTATCATTCTGGTGAATCTGCGCTGCACCCCCTCCAAGGTCAATATATCCTTCCTGAAGTTCGGTGCCCAGAACTGAACGCAGTAACTCCAGATTAAGAGGAGAGATTACATAAACTAGGTTTGTATTCCCTGGAATATAGAAGGTTAAGGGATGATTTGATTGAGGTTTTTAGGTTTTTGAAAGGAACTGATAGGGGAGATAGAGAGAAACTTTTTCCGCAGGTGGGGGAGTGTAGGATAAGGGGACATCACCTTAAAATCAGAGCCAGGCCATTTATGAAAGAAGTTAGGAAACACTTCTTCATGAAAAGGGCGGTAGAAGTGTGGAACTGTCTTCCACAAAAAGCAGTAGATACTAGCTCAATTAATCATTTTAAATTTGAGAGCGATAGATTTTTGCTAGCCAAGGGATATGGAGCCAAGGCGTGTGGATGGGGTTAGGACACAGATCAGCCATGATCTCATTGAGTGGCAGAACAGGCTCAAGGGGCTGAATGGCCTACTTCTATTCCTATATTCCTACAGAATCTTGGAATCTTACAGCACAGAAGGAGGCCAGCTCTTTGAAAGAGCTGTCCAATTTAATCCCACTCCCCAGCTTTTTCCCTATAACCCTGCAAATTAGTCCTCTTCAAACACATGTCCAATTGCCTATTGAAAGTTCCTTTAGGATCTCCTTCCACCATCCTTTCAGGTAGTGCATTCCAGATCCAAACAACCCTCTGGGTGAAAAAATGTCTCCTCATTTCAGTTCTTTTGACAATTATTTTAAATCTATGTCCTCTGGTTACTGACCCATTTCCAGAGGAAACAGTTTCTCCCTACTTGCTCTATCAAAACCCCTCATTATTTTGAATACCTCCATTAGGTTTCCCCTAAATCTTATGTTCCTCTGGGGTCTGACCAAGTTCTACTGAACCATCACTTCCTCACATCAGACCAATACCAACTTTTACCCAATTGTAGGGAATACTAAAATAGTGTACGTGCTAACATCTCCCGTTTTCTCTTCCCTCTTCAGAAGAAATGCCTTTGCTACTCTTTGTTACTTCCTTGCAATACTGCAAGCTCATCAAAGGGACAATCCCAGACCCAGACCTGAGCCTTACCGTTCTATATTAACGCACATCACTGTATTAACTGACTCGTCTTCTAAGCAATCATTGCAGTTGATTATTTAATGGAAGAGAAGGTTTGAGATCGATAACTGTGGTAAGAAAAATCATTCGATAAGATTGGGAGATAACTGCGGTTCCATTCATCCAATTATACTGTTGTCCATTCATTTGTCTTTAACTAACTGCCTGTAGTTCAAATTGTGCCTCCACTCTCCAACGTCCAAGAGGTCATGATGAGCTTATATAAAACCTTAATATGGCCCAGAAATTTCTGGAGCGGTGCATCTTGCCATGAATTTGGATTTTTTTCCCTCACCTTTCAGGTCGTATTATTTCTGGGCCGCAAAGTGCAAGCTGATAACAGCGCGGGTGAGGGCAACGGGACGTCTGGGACCTCCTGAACATCAGGTCCAGTGTATTAATTGGATCCATGTGATTTACATCAATTAATGTTAATTGTATTCAGGTGATGTATATCAATTGGAGATGCTCTTATAACCATATATATGAGAGCTTATCTAGGGGGTGCACAGGGGGCAATGTTGATCTCTGTGAATAAAGGCTTGGAAGCAACTGAAGACCAGGATTCTATCCTTCACCACTTAGAATCATAGAATCATAGAAGTTTACAACATGGAAACAGGCCCTTCGGCCCAACATGTCCATGTCGCCCAGTTTATACCACTACGCTAGTCCCAGTTGCCTGCACTTGGCCCATATCCCTCTATACCCATCTTCCCCATGTAACTGTCCAAATGCTTTTTAAAAGACAAAATTGTACCTGCCTCTACTACTGCCTCTGGCAGCTCGTTCCAGACACTCACCACCCTTTGAGTGAAAAAATTGCCCCTCTGGACCCTTTTGTATCTCTCCCCTCTCACCTTAAATCTATGCCCCCTCGTTATAGACTCCCCTACCTTTGGGAAAAGATTTTGACTATCTACCTTATCTATGCCCCTCATTATTTTATAGACTTGTATAAGATCACCCCTAAACCTCCTACTCTCCAGGGAAAAAAGTCCCAGTCTATCCAACCTCTCCCTATAAGTCAAACCATCAAGTCCCGGTAGCATCCTAATAAATCTTTTCTGCACTCTTTCTAGTTTAATAATATCCTTTCTATAATAGGGTGACCAGAACTGTACACAGTATTCCAAGTGTGGCCTTACTAATGTCTTGTACAACTTCAACAAGACATCCCAACTCCTGTATTCAATGTTCTGACCAATGAAACCAAGCATGCCGAATGCCTTCTTCACCACCCTATCCACCTGTGACTCCACTTTCAAGGAGCTATGAATCTGAGATCGATAACTGTGGTAAAAAAAATCATCCGATAAGATTGGGAGATAACTGCGGTCTCTTTGTTCTATAACTCTAGATCTCTTTGTTCTATAACTCTCCCCAACAACCTACCATTAACGGAGTAGGTCCTGGCCCGATTCGATCTACCAAAATGCATCACCTCACATTTATCTAAATTAAACTCCATCTGCCATTCATCGGCCCACTGGCCCAATTTATCAAGATCCCGTTGCAATCCTACTTGGCTATCCAGTTTATTACACAATGGTCTAACTTCTTAACCAAGGAAATTTAAGGATAGAGAAAGAAACAGAGTGAACGACGGAGAAGTAGCTAGGGTGAATTAGGTAGAGAAAGAGAAATAAAGAGAGGGAAAGAATGATTGGATTAAGAGAGAGAGAGGAAAAAAAAAGAGAATGAAAGGAAAAGTAAGAAAAAAAAATTAAATTTTAAATTTAGACTTTGAGTTTCATGTCAAGACCATAAATCACATTATTATCAGGGTCCTTACAACATGAAATACCAGCCTTAAATATCTGTAGTGAGATTAATGCAGATTTATGGCGCAAATGCAGCAATTTCTTGAAACTCACGGGAGGTTGAGGATGAGTTCCCATGAGTTAACGGCGGAGTGACGCAAATCGTCCAGCAATTTGTGGCAATTCGCAACTCACGGGGAATCTCTTCCTCGCCACAAGATGCTGGCCGTTTTTCGCATGAATAAAGGTGTGCGCCGTTAAACTCGCCGTATTTTTTCCAGCAATTTTTGGCCCATTTATTAGACCTCAGTTAGTGTACTGTGTGCAGTATTGGGCTCCACCATTGGCGGCCGTGCCTTCAGCTGCCTGGGCCCTAAGCTCTGGAATTCCCTCCCGAAACCTCTCCGCCTCTCTACCCCTCTCTCCTCCTTTAAGACGCTCCTTAAAACCTACCTCTTTGGCCAAGCTTTTGGTGACCTGTCCTAATATCTCCTTATGTGGCTCGGTGTCAAATTTTGTTTGATAATCGCTCCTGGGACGTTTTTGCTATGTTAAAGGCACTGTATAAATGCAGGTTGTTTGTTGTTGAAGCTTTCGAGAGGGAACAATGCAAATTCACTGAGATAATGCTTGATATGAGGAAATGCAACTATGCAGAAAAACTTGAAAAATTGACTCTTTTTTTGCTAGAACGATGCAGAATACGGGCCGATATGATAGAAGTGTTTAAAACTATGGGTATATAGAAGCAGATTGTTTCCAGTAGTTGAAGGGGTCAAGAACAAGGGTTCATAGATACAAGATTCAATGTAAGAGATATAGAACAGAGGGCAGGAGAAACTTCTTCACACAAAGAGTTGTGGGCTGTGGAATTCACTTCAGGGTTAAGTGATTGTGGCAGCAACTGTGACTACATTCAAGATTAGATTGGATGAAGGAAAAGGGGTTCAAGGGTTAAAGGTACAGGGTAGATAAATATGATTTAGCCCATGGGATTAAAGGGACAGTGGCAGCATGGATACAAAAGGGACAGAAAGCAGAGAGTAGTGATGAACGGTTGTTTTTCAGACTGGAGGGAAGGAAGTATACAGTGGTGTTCCCCAGGGGTCAGTATTAGGACCACTGCTCTTTTTGATATATATTAATGACCTGGATTTGTGGGTACAGGGCATAATTTCAAAGTTTGCAGATGAAGAAATTCGGAAATGTAGTAAACAATGTGGAGGATAGTAACAGACTTCAGGAGGACATAGACAGATTGGTGAAATGGGCAGACACATGGCAGATTAAATTTAATGCAAAGAAGTGCGAAGTGATACATTTTGTTAAGAAGAGTGAGGAGAGGCAATATAAACTAAATGGTACAATTTTAAAGGGAGTGCTGGAACAGAGAGACCTGGGGGTGTATGTACACAAATCTTAAGAAGGCTGTTAAAAAAGCATAAGGGATCCTGGGCTTTATTAATAGAGGCATAAAGTACAAAAACAACAAAGTTACACTAAACCTTTATAAAGCACTGGTTAGGCCTCAGCTGGAGCATTGTGTTCAATTCTGGGCACCACACTTTAAGAAAAGTGTCAAGGTCTTAGAGAGGGTGCAGAGGAGATTTACTAGAATGGTACCAGGGATGAGGGAATTCAGTTATGTGGAGAGACTGGAGAAGCTGGGGTTGTTCTCCTCAGAGCAGAGAAGGTTAAGGGGAGATTTCATAGAGGTGTTCAAAATCATGAAGGGTTTTGACAGAGTAAATAAGGAGAAACTGTTTCCAGTGGCAGAAGGGTCAATAACCAGAGGACACAAATTTAAGGCGATTGGCAAAAGAGCCAGAGGCGACATGAGGAAACATTTTTTTTTAGGCAGTGAGTTGTTACGATCTGGAATGCACTGCCTGAAAGGGCGGTGGAAGCCGATTCAATAATAACCTTCAAAAGGGAATTAGATAAATACTTGAAGAGAAAAAATTTACAAGGCTATGGGGAAAGAGCAGGGCGGGGGAGTGGGACTAATTGGATAGCTCTACTGAAAAGCCGGCACAGGCACGATGGGCCAAATGGCCTCCCTCTGAGCTGCATCATACCATGATGATACTATGATTAAAACTATTTGCTTGTGTGGAGGAGAAATACCAACACAATCATGTGTGACCCTTGCCTCAGTTGGTAGTACTCTCGCCTCTGAGTTAGAAGGAACATAGGAACAGGAGTAGGCCATTCAGCCCCTCGTGCCTGCTCTGCCATTTGATAAGATCATGGCTGATCTGTGATCTAACTCCATATACCTGCCTTTAGCCCATATCCCTTAATACCTTTGGTTGCCAAAAAGCTATCTATCTCACATTTAAATTTAGCAATTGAGCTAGTATCAATTGCCGTTTGCGGAAGAGAGTTCCAAACTTCTACCACCCTTTGTGTGTAGAAATGTTTTCTAATCTCACTCCTGAAAGGTCTGGCTGTGGGTTCAAGTTCTTACTCCAGAGACTTGAGCCGGAAATCTAGGCTAACGCTCCCAGTGCAGTACTGAGGGAGTGCTGCACTGTCGGAGGTGCTGTTTTTCGGATGAGACTTTAAACCGAGGCCCCGTCTGCCCTCTCAGGAGGATGCAAAAGATTGCACAGTACTATTTCAAAGAAGAGCAGGGGAGTTATCCCCGACGAACTGAGCAATATTTATCCCTCAACCAACATCACTGAGAAAACAGATGATCTGGTCATTATCCTGTTGCTGTTTGTGGGACCTTGCGGTGTGCAAATTGGATGCTGCATTTCCTACATTATAACAAGTACTTTGTTGACTGTAAAGCACTTTGGGATATGCTGAGGTCATGAAAGGTGCTATAGAAATGCAAATTTTTCCTTTTATTTTTAATGACCTGTTTCCCTGTTGCAACTTCGAAGCATTTCTGAGTATAACTTAGAGCGGTTCCTTTATTCTGAGTAAGGAGAAAATAGCACAACCAAGTTCGGCATAAAATAATGATTAAAATCCAGCATAAATATTTCAGGTCAATCTGGTAGAGCGTCCAGGTCTCCTTTGCGTCACCGTCAATATCTCCAAAAGGGCTGTGAGGAGAATTGTGGCTCTCAGGAGCTGACATTACTGGGAAGTACATGCACTACTCTGATGTTAATTACAAGCACTGCATGCTGCCAGCTTCCAAAATCAGGGGCTGCTTGTAAGGTGTAGATTTGTGGAGGGAGTCACACAGTTGGTTTAATTGAGCAATCATTTCTGGCTTGCTGCTCTCTAAAATTAACCCTTTGAAAATATTCATCATTGCAAGCTGAATTACTAATGTCCTTTAGGGAAGGAAACCTGCCGTCCTTACCCGGTCTGGCCGATATGTGACTCCAGACCCACAGCAATGTGGTTGATTCGTAATCGCCCTCTGAAATGGCCCACCAAGCCAGTCAGTGGTTCAAGAAGACGGCTCACCACCACCTTCTCAAGAGCAATTAGGGATGGGCAATAAATGCCGGCCTTGCCAACGACGCCCACATCCCATGAACGAATAAAAGAACATTTCCAAGAAAAATGCTGAACCAAACTGTCCCTTCCCACCATTCATAGAATCATAGAACCATGCAGCACAGAAGGAGGCCATTCAGCCCATCGTGCCTGTGCCGGCTCTTCGGAGCTATCCAATTAGTCCCACTCCCCCTGTACTTTCTCCGTAGCCCTGGAATTTTTTCCCCTTTCCATGTATTTATCCAATTCCCTTTTGAAAGTTATTATTGAAGCTGCTTCCTTTCCCTTTCGGGCAGCACATTTCAGATCATAACAACTCGCTGCATAAAAAAATTTCTTCTCATCTCCCCTCTTGCCCTTTTGCCAATTACCTTACATCTGTGTCCTCTGGCTACTAATTCCTAATTGATCCAATACTGAATGCAGAAACTGCTGGACTCCCTTAACAAGAGGAAGCACTTTTATTACCATGTTTCTGACTATTTTTTCACCCTGGCTCCATGTGAAAGCCCCTAAATAATGTAAATGGAATGGTTTTTAGCAGCAACAACTTGCATTTATATAGCGCCTTTATGGTAATAAAATGTCCCAGGGTGCTTCACAGGAAGGTTATCTGACAAAAATTGACACCGAGCTACAAAAGGTGATATTAGGACAGTGACAAAAAGCTTCTTCAAAGAGTTAGGTTTTAAGGAGCCTCTTAGAGGAGGAGAGAGAGGCAGCGAGGCGGAGAGGTTTAGGGAGGGAATTCCCGAGCTTGGGGCCTAGACAGCTGAAGGCACGGTCGCCAATGGTGGAGCGAAGGAAATCGGGGACGCGCCAGAGGCCGGAATTGGAGGAGCGCAGAGATCTCGGAGGGTTGTAGGGCTGGAGGAGGTTACAGAGATAGGGAAGGGGCGAGGACATGGAGGGATTTGAAAACAAGGATGAGAATTTTTAAATTACGCTGTTGCCGGACTGGGAGCCAATGTAGGTCAGCGAGCGCAGGGGTGAGCATTAGAACAGCCAGGAATTCTTTTTATCACTGTTGAGGATTACTATAAATGCACTCTGTGAGTTATATTCTTTCACTCTGTATAGACTCGATAGTTAAATTTGAGTGTTTGTATATGTTTGCGATGGTGTATGAATAAACCTACAGAAGTTAAACAGTCAGATGCATTAAATTTAGACCACCATGTTTGATTTCATATTATTTGTGTCTACTGTATCATGTTCCTGCTGATATTGAAACCTTTGCTCCTATAACTCTGAATGTCTGATTCAAGATTCAATGGTGAACCACACATACATTTATTCAAAATGTTTTCTAGATTAAAAATCAATCAACTGCATAGTTTTAAAAACTGCTCTACAACTGCTCTAGAATGCACCATTTTTAATGTAGTTTCATAAGGAGGGAGATTTTCTCAAATTCTGAATTATCTCCCCCCCCCACCTCAGTAATTCACATACGAGTGTGTAAGTGGGAAGGGGATAGAATTTGAAAAGAAATTTGCTACCTCTCTGAAACCACCTGACATTACCTGCCAAAACATGGTGCGATATTCCCTAACATACTAAAAGTAGATGTATCTAACCATTATAGGGATTTAAGAACGTAGGAACAGGAGGTCCTTGAGGAACAGGAGTAGGCCATTCAGCCCCTCGAGCCTGTTCCACACCTCGAGCCTGTTCCGCGTTCAATTAGACCATGGGTGCATAATGAGGGGCACCTATAACTCTATTATCTATAAAATAATGAGGGGCATAGATAAGGTCGATAGTCAAAATCTTTTCCCAAAGGTAGGGGAGTCTATAACGAGGGGGCATAGATTTAAGGTGAGAGGGGAGAGATACAAAAGGGTCCAGAGGGGCAATTTTTTCACTCAAAGGGTGGTGAGTGTCAGGAACGAGCTGCCAGAGGCAGTAGTAGGGGCGGGTACAATTTTGTCTTTTAAAAAGCATTTGGACAGTTACATGGGTAAGATGGGTATAGAGGGATATGGGCCAAGTGCAGGCAATTGGGACTAGCATAGTGGTATAAACTGGGCGAAATGGACATGTTGGGCCGAAGGGCCTGTTTCCATGTTGTAAACTTCTATGATTCTATCTATGATTCTATGGCTGATCTGTATCTTAACTCCATCTACCCGCCTTGGTTCCATAACCCTTAATACCCTTTGCCTAACAAAAATCCATCAATCTCAGCTTTGAAATTTTCAATCAAACAGGGAATGGAACACATCTGGCTGCACCGTAGCATCTCAGCGCAGAAAGATTCTTGGTGCTATTTATTGTCGGAATACTCCATCGCTTGCTGTTTAAAGAGGCAATAAACAAACCTCTGTGCTCATTAACCTGCAATTATCATTATCCATTTTCTCTGTTTAGTCTCATCTCACTTTAATTGTTTTGTGCTGAACTGAACCTTTTATTGGAGAAACGCAAGAGTTAAACAGTTGTTCAGTCACTGTAGGTTTATGAAAACATTGCACCTCATTTTATCAAAAACTTTTCTTGTATCATTATTTTGCATTTGTTTCAATAATCTGGATCATTTAATGTGGTGATTATTTGTCATTACAGGGACTGCAAGTTTATTTGCATGGATTACTTTTCAACTGTGAACCTGATTGGAGTGTATATTCACACAAAGGGGAGTGGAAATCTGGAACTCTCTCCCCCCCGAAAAGCTGTTGAGGCTGGGGGTCAATTGAAAATTTCAAAACTGAGATTTTTGTTAGGTATGGGTATTAAGGGTTACGGAACCAAGGCGGGTAAATGGAATTAAGATACTGATCAGCCATGGTCTAATTGAATGGCGGAACAGGCTGGAGGGGCTGAATGGCCTCCTCCTGTTCCTGCGTTCCTATGGTTATATTTTGAATGCGAATTTGTTTTGGTGATCCTGAAGGAATCCAACTGTAAATCTGACTCTCGAGCTCTCTGATTGTTTGCCTGTATGTTATTGAACTGTTTCCTACCAGTTTCTTTATATCCCATGAAAACTTATCATAGAAACATAGAAAATAGGAGCAAAAGTAGGCCATTCGGCCCTTTGGGCCTGCTCCGCCATTCAAAATGATCATGGCTGATCGTCAGGACCCTGTTCCTGCTTTTTCCCCATATCCCTTGATCCCTTTAGCATTAAGAAATATATCTATCTCCTTCTTGAATACATCTAATGACTTGGCCTCCACTGCCTTCTGTGGTAGAGAATTCCACAGGTTCACCACCCTCAATAAAGAGAACTCATTTGTTTGCATTATTCCATTACGAAACAAAAAGCGGGCAAACCTCAATGATTGCGTTTCTTGGTATGACATTTATATCGCAAGACGGTGGTTGCTTTTATGAGTAAAGATAGTTCTTATACATAAGTGACGCAATGTAGGGAGAGGCTAGCAGGACTGTTCAAATCAAGACTAGGAATTTTGACTGAAAGCAAAGTGAATGATTGATTGGGTGACTTACTGACTGATGAACCTGGAGGAAAAATGTCACATTTTTTCAGCAACCAAAAAGTGATGTTTGCTTCTTGATGATTCCCACACAGACCTCTCACTAACACAATGGCCGAGATAAATCAGGTTTCGACTCTGCCAAGGATAAATGAAATCATGCATAAATATCCATTATTTCAATGTGTCCTTATCAGCTGGAATGATTCACTCACAGAAACAGAGTCTATTCAAAAAACTTTTTTTTTTGGGGGGGCTGCATCAGTAGGTGAAAGTTTTGAAAAGAACTGAAGGTCACCTGAGGTCATCCACATCTCAGCGGTCAACCTACTCCGCGGATCTCATGTATTTCAGGGGCTGTCAGCTGACGCTTGTCAGTTCCTGACACTCTTTGTACCAGTAATGAAAGATTCTTTTGTTTGCTGTGGTATTGTAGATTGTGATTTGGAGCTACAAATTTGCAGGTGTTCCATATTAGACTGCACCATCTGAACAGTGTAAATTAATTTAATTCGGTGTGAACTAGGGAGTGAAAGAAGGCACTTTCCGATTTCTAAATTAAGATCACCTTTGCTGGGTGAGCAGGTTGACTTGAGCTGGTAATTGAGCAGATGTTGCTGATTTCAATAAGACTGAAAGTCAAGGTATCTGCAAATATTGCACCTTCCAACTTATTTCCCCATCAAGTCTGATTTTTGGTGTTTTGCTTCTTTCGGTACCAAAAGATCTTTAAAAAGGCTTGGAAATTACGACTCATGGTTATAATCAGACTATTGGACATTGTAAGATACTGGGCCATTATTTGCTGCTGCAGGGCATCTAACGGCGTCTGCCGTAAGTTAGACTGGCCCTTCCAGGTTTAGGTATTTAAGTTTTTTGCGTGGCGAGTTGCTGAAAGTGCGAGCTGATAACGGGGCAGTGAGGGGGAACAGGGCATCTGGGACCTGAGTGAACGGGGCAAGCAACTGGGTATCTCCTCAATCAATCAGATTGAAGAATTGACAAATATGCAGAGCAAGGACTGAGAAGGAAGTGTAAATTAGAGAGGGTGAATTCAATGTCAGGTCAGGTACAGAACGAGAAATAAAGAGAGGGAAAGAAAGATTGGATTAAGAGAGAGAGAGAAAAAAAAAGAGACAGAAAGGAAAAGTAAAAAAAAACATAAAAATTTAAATTTTTACATTTTTAAAATCTCCATCTTTTGTAATGGTTAATTTTCAGTGCCAGAGAGGTTGATTGGCAGTAATTAACATTTATCATATCGTTTAAAGGGAACTTAGACTTAAATGACAAAACTTAACTTTCTGTGGCAAGATTAGTTTGTATCTACCATGCAAATACAACAACTTCATGCCGCTTCATTGGAACAGTGTAAGAGGCCGAGGACAGAGGTCAGAGTAGGAGTGGGAAGGGGAATTAAAATGGCAAGCGACCGGCAAGACAGGGTCACCGCCGAACATCATCGTTTCCCAGACCGTCACTGACCTCATGTCCACTGGAGATCTTCCCCCTCATGGCCTGCTTCTACCTCCTTCCCAAGATCCACAAACAGCACTGCCCTGGGAGACCCATCGTTTCAGCCTGGCCTTGCCCCACGGAACTTATTTCCTCCTTTCTTGACTTTGTTTTTTCTCCCCTTGTCCAGTCTCTTCCAACCTACAGCTGCGACTCTTCTGTCCCCCTCCGTCACTTTAACAGTTTCCAGTTCCCCGGCCCGAACTGTCTCCTTTTCACCATGGACGTACAGCTCCTCCATGCCCGCATTCTCCACCAGGATGGCCTGCGGGCCCTCTGCTTCTATCTTGAACGGAGGCCCAACCAGTCCCCATCCACCACGACCCTCCTCCACCTGGCTGAACTTGTTCTTACGTTGAACAACTTCTCCTTTGACTCCACTCACTTCCTCCAAATAAAAGGTGACACTATGGGAACCCGTATGGTCCTATCTATGCCTGCCTTTTTGTGGGATTCGTGGAACATTCCTTGTTCCATCCTACTCAGGTCCCCTCCCTCATCTCTTTCTCTGGTACATTGATGATTGTATCGGTGCCGTTTCCTGCTCTCGCGCCGAACTGGAAAATTTCATCAACTTGGCTTCCAATTTCCACCCTTCCCTCACCTCACATGGTCCATCTCCAACTCTTACATAAGAACATAAGAACATAAGAAATAGGAGCAGGAGTAGGCCAATCAGCCCCTCGAGCCTGCTCCGCCATTTAATAAGATCATGGCTGATCTGATCCTAACCACAAATCTAAATTCATGTCCAATTTCCTTTACTTCCAGGAAACTGTCTATTTCTGTTTTAAATTTATCTAATGATGTAGCTTCCACAGCTTCCTGGGGCAGCAAATTCCACAGACCTACCACCCTCTGAGTGAAGAAGTTTCCCCTCATCTCAGTTTTGAAGGAGCAGCCCCTTATTCTAAGATTATGCCCCCTAGTTCTAGTTTCACCCATCCTTGGGAACATCCTCACCGCATCCACCCGATCAAGCCCCTTCACAATCTTATATGTTTCAATAAGATCGCCTCTCATTCTTCTGAACTCCAATGAGTAGAGTCCCAATCTACTCAACCTCTCCTCATATGTCCACCCCCTCATCCCCGGGATTAACCGAGTGAACCTTCTTTGTACTGCCTCGAGAGCAAGTATGTCTTTTCTTAAGTATTGAGACCAAAACTGTATGCAGAGAGATAATCACAGCAATCAAAGGAGTGAATGGTGTTCAGACAGGTTGGTCACTGCGACAACGGATGAATGGACACCGCACAACAATCGCCAGACAGGAAGGTTCCCTCCCAGTCGGGGAACACTTCAGCAGTCAAGGACATTCAGCCACATCGTCGAGCAGAAATTGATAGCCAAGTTCTGCACCCATGAGGATGGCCTCAACCGGGATCTTGGGTTCATGTCACGCTACATGTAACCCCACCTGACGTAGAGTCATCCAGACTCAAGTTGTAGTTGGCTTGTTCTCCATACACAGCGAAAAAAAGTTATCTGTTTTTAATACAACTGGTCATTGTCTCTCTCTCTCTCTCTCTCTGACTCTCTGTCTTTCTGGTCTCTCTCTCTCTCTCTCTCTGTCTTTGTGATTTGACCCCTTGTGTATTCAGTATTCTTGGATGTAATGTTTCCCTGACCAACCTGTCTGAACACCTTTGATTGCTGTGGTTATCTCTCTGCCGAGGTTTGATAAAGGGCAGTTAGAAAGATTATCTGTAATCACCAGGCATTGTTCTCTGACTATATATGCTGTGCCTTTATGCAACCCTTCACTCACCTGACGAAGGAGGAAAGCTCCGAATGCTTGTGATTTCAAATAAAGCTGTTGGACCAAAACCTGGTGTTGTGCGACTCCTTACATTTGTTCCAATGAAGCTCAACAGAAGCTCGAGGAGCAGCACCTCGTCTTTCGTTTAGGCACTTTACAAACTTCCAGATTCAACATTGATTTCAATAACTTCAGATCATAACCACTGCTCCCATTTTCTCAGTCAGCTAGTGCTGGTAATGGTTCTGCTGCTGCCATTTACAGCTACTCCTGATCAATCTTTTGTTTCTTAACCTGTCCCATTCCCACCCTCCTTGCCTTGCACCATCATCCCTGTTGTCATTTAATCACTCGTGCCCCCCACCCTATCAGAGACCTTCCCTTTTGTTCTTTCCTCCCCTCCCCACCCCCACTTTCCCTGGCTCTGTACTTGCTCAAAAACTTCAACTCTTTTAACTTCTTCCAATTCTGACGAAAGGTCTTCGACCTGAAACGTTAACTCTGTTTCATTCTCCACAGATGCTGCCTGACTGGCTGAGCTTCTCCAGCATTTTCTGACGGTATTCTGCCTGTTGAGCATTCTGGTACGACTTCTTCCATGTAAGGCTACTGAAGCATAACTCAGCATGATTTTGACGTTTCCAAGGAGGAAGAAGAAAGAAAGAAAGAAAGAGAGAAAGACTGATTTGCATTTATATAGCGCCTTTCACGACTTCGGGACATCCCAAACCACTTTACAGTATTTACAGCACTTTTGAAATGCAGTCACTGTTGTAATGTAAGGAAACACGGCAGCCAGTTTGCGCACAGCAAGATCCCACAAACAGCAATGTGATAACGAGCAGATAATCTGTTTTAGTGATGTTGATTGCTGGATAAATATTGGCGCAGGACACCGGGGAGAACTCCCATGCTGTTCTTCGTAACGGTGCCGTGGGATCTTTCACGTCCACCTGAGAGGACATCAAGGGCCTCAGTTTAACATCTCATCTGAAAGACGGCACCTCCGACAGTGCAGCACTGAATCAAGGAAATCGGGGATGCACAAGAGGCCAGAATTGTAGGAACGCAGAGTTCGCAGAGGATTGTAGAGCTGGAGGAGGTCACAGAGACAGGGAGGGGGTGAGACCGTGGAGGGATTTGAACACAATGATGTGAATTTTTAATTCGAGTTGTTGCCGGACCAGGAGCCAATGTAGGTCAGCGAGCCCAACCAGGGAAGGTATTAGAAGGATTGAACTATGATTTTGGGTAAATTCAGTGAACCATCTAAAACTCCACAAAATATGAAGGGTTGCTGTAAAAATATCAATGGCCTTTTAACAGTGTTTACAATGGAAAGGCAATACAATAAACAACAGTGCCAAAGAGCGCCAGATGAAAGGAGTTAGACGATCGGCCATGATCATTTTGAATGGTGGAGCAGGCCCTAAGGGCCGAATGGCCTACTCTTGCTCCTATTTTCAATGTTTCTATGATTCAGCCAACCTAAGCTCATGACGAAGTTCAAACTTTGGGACAATGAAGATGCGACCTGTTCAGAATCAAAGTGTCTGTTATGCGTGAAGTACGATATTTTCCATACATTGCCAGTGCTGAGCAAGCAATCTTCTTCATTTCTTTTTGATTCTGCTCGTCAATACCAGTTCATCAAGTCAAAAAACACTCGTGTCTTTATCAGCATTCGAATTGCATAAATTATTCAGCGTCTCCCACTGTCTGATGTTTCCAGTGTGTATTCTGTCTAAAGGAATTAATGGAACAAAGTCCAGAAGTTAGTTGTTTTTATCCCAGTCTATTGAATCAAGGTTTGTGACAATTATTATCTTGGAGGACGTCAAAAAACAACTTTTCCCAGATTAAATGGGAGGGAAAACATGCAAATGGAACCATAATAGTATTGTCCGCTAAATGTTTTACACCTCCCTAATTTGTTCCATTAAATTCTTTAGACAGCATCTGCACTGGGAAAGTAGGAGTGCTTCAGACAGCTGTGAGACACTGAATAATTGATGTTATCTGAATGCTGATAGAGAAACGAGATAGTTGTATCAACAATGGGAAATATTTAAACAGGAGATGGAGTGGTTGCAAATCAAGTATATCAAGTTAAGGAACAAAAATGAACATGATTTAAGGTAATTGGCAAAAGAACCGGAGGTGGGGAGATGTGGAGAAATGTTTTTACGCAGCGAGTTGTTATGATCTGGAATGCGCTGCCTGAAAGGGCGGTGGAAGCAGATTCAATAGTAACTTTCAAAAGGGATGATGTGGAGATGCCGGTGATGGACTGGGGTTAACAATTGTAAACAATTTTACAACACCAAGTTATAGTCCAACGATTTTATTTTTAATCCCACAAGCTTTCGGGGGCTTTCCCCTTCCCCTTTTCCACACCGCCTGAGGAAGGGGAAAGCCCCCGAAAGCTTGTGGGATTAAAAATAAAATCGTTGAACTATAACTTGGTGTTGTAAAATTGTTTACAATTTCAAAAGGGAATTGGATAAATACTTGAAAAGGAAAAATTTGCAGAGCTACGGGGAAAAGGTAGGGGAGTGAGACTAATTGGATAGCTTTTTCAAAGAGCCGGCATGGGCACAATGGGCCGAATGGCCTCCTTCTGTGCTGTATTATTCTATGATTCTATATGGAGTTCCATGGATAAATAGAAAGAGATGAGATCACATTTGAAACTACAAAAGTGAAGCATTTAACTCTCAAAGGACAACAAATTAAAAGAAACAAAGCCAAATACAGGGAAGATAGGAAATTTACTGAAGAATAAATTAGAAAGATTAAGTGGAAGTAGGACAGAAAGTTAGTTGGGAAAATGCTGGAATCCATTATTAAGGAAGTGGTAACAGGACACTTAGAAAACCATAATATGATTAGGCAGAGTCAACATGGATTTATGAAAGGGAAATCGTGTTTGACAAATCTATTAAGAGTTTTTTGAGGGTGCAACTTGCAGGGTAGATAAAGGGGAACCAGTGGATGTAGTGTATTTGGATTTTCAAAAGGCATTCGATATAGTGCCACATAAAAGGTTATTACACAAGATAAGGGCTCATGGGATTGTAGGTAACATATTAGCATGGATAGAGGATTGGTTAACGGACAGGAAACAGAGAGTAGGGATAAACGGGTCATTTTCAGGTTGGCAGGCTGTAACTAGTGGGGTGCCGCAAGGATCAGTGCTGGGGCCTCAGCTATTTACAATCTATATTAATGACTTAGATGAAGGGACTGAGTGTAATGTATCCAAGTTTGGTGATGATACAAAGCTAGGTGCGAAAGTAAGCTGTGAGGAGGACACAAAGGCCCCGATATTAGCGGGGAGGTGGGTTGGCGATTGGGCGTGTGGCAAACCTGCATGAACCAAACTTACCGTTTCCGACGCGATCGCACGTTGATTGATAGTGATTAACGTCCTCTCCGGGTTTCGCGCCCGGCAGCTGGCCTGATTGACAGGTTGGCTGCCATCAGGAACTGCAACGCAAGGAGGGGGCAGGAAAGAGAGAGAGCCAGACGTCATCCAGTGCTGGACTGGAAGACTGGGGGGCAGACTGCAGTGGGGGGGGGGGGAGAGGGCAAGATCGAGGGGAGAGGGGAAGATCGGGGGGGGAGAGGGCAAGATCGGGGGGAGATTGGACGAAGATCGGGGGAGATTGGGGAAGATCGGGGGGAGATTGGGGAAGATCGAGGGGGAGAGCGGAAGATCGGGGGGAGATTGGGGGGAGATTGGGGAAGATCGGGGGGAGATTGGAGGAAGACCGGGAGGGTGAGATCGGGGGGGACATCGGGAGGGTGAAGAGGGGGATATTGGAGCGGGAGACATCGGACATCGGAGCAGGTTTCAAAGGTAAGTGCATTTAGTGTTTTCGCTTCATTGCATGTTTTTTTATTTAATTTATTTTGTTTCTTTCTCCCTGATCCAGCCCTTCACGCTTGGTTTCACCAGGTAAGTTAGAAATCTTTCTAACCATTTCACCTGTCACAGGTAAAGTGCCTTAAGTACCTCAATGAGGTTACTTCGGATCTTTAACTGTCATCCCGACGGCTTTAATTGCCAGCGGGACTTCCGGATTTACACCTCTCCCGGTTTTCATTTCCATTGGAGAGATGTGTAATGGACAGTTGATCTGATATCACCCCTTTCACACGATCACCCAAAAGTCGAAATGACTCCCAAGAATCCGAAGGGGAGTGGGAATGAAACAGGGGAGGCTCTAATCGTAATTTTCCAAAAATCTGTGGAAAAGAAAATTGTGCCAAAGGAGATCGGGATAAACGAGGAAATTGTGGGCCAGTTTGTCTTACTTCAGTTGTTGGCCTACTCCTGTTCCTATGTTCCTGTTTCTATAATAAAGACTATAATCTAGGATTAGAGTAAAAATAACAGAAGATAGATAAAGGGAATGCAGTAGATCATGGAATCAGAGGATCATAGCACAGCACAGAAGGAGGCCATTCGGCCCATCGAGCCCATGCCGGCTCTTTGTAAGAGCAATCCAGTTAGTCCCATTCCCCCGCGCTTACCCTGTAGACCTGCAATTTTTTTTCCCTTCAAGTATTTATCCAATTCCTTTTTGAAAGGAATTTATTCCTTTTTGCCAACCCAAGGTATTAAGGGATATGGGCCAAAGGCAGATATATGGAATTAGATCACAGATCAGCCATGATTTTATCAAATGGCGAAGCGGACTCGAGGGGCCGAATGGCCTACTCCTGTTCCTATGTTCCTAAAGCCACGATTGAAATTATTTCCACAACCCTTTCAAGCAGCGCATTCCAGATCGTAACTACTCGCTGCTTAAAAAAGTTTATCCTCATGTCGCCTTTGGTTCTTTTGCCAATGACCCTAAACCTGCGTCCTCTGGTTCTCGACCCTTCCGCCAATGGGAACAGTTTCTCTTTATTTACTTTATGTAAACCCTTCATGATTTTGAACACTTCTATCAAATCTCCTCTTAACCTTCTCTGCTCTAAGGAGAACAACCCCAGCTTCTCTCGTCTAGCCACGTAACTGAAGTCCCTCATCCCTGGAATCATTCTAGTAAATCTTTTCTGCACCCTCTCTAAGTCCTTCACATCCTTCCTAAAGTGCGGTGCCCAGAATTGGATACAATACTCCAGTTGTGGCCGAACCAGTGTTTTATAAAGGTTCAAAATAGCTTCCTTGCTTTTGTACTCTATGCCTCTATTTATAAAGCCCAGGATCCCGTATACATTTTTAACTGCTTTCTCAACCTGTCCTGTCAGCTTCAAAGATTTGTGCACATATACCCCCAGTCTCTCTGTTCCTGCACCCACTTTAGAATTGTACCATTTAGTTTATATTGCCTCCCCTCATTCTTCCTGCCAAAATGTATTACTTCACAATTCTGTGCTTTAAATTTCATCTGCCATGTGTCCGCCCATTCCACCAGCCTCTCTATGTCCTCTTGAAGTCTATTACTATCCTCCTTACTGTTTATTACACTTCCAAGTTTGTTGTCATTTGCAAATTTTGAAATTGTGCCCTGTACACCCAAGTCCAAGTCATTTATAAGGTCACAAATGGGGATGTTCGCTGACGATTGCACAGTGTTCAGTTCCATTCGCAACCCCTCAGATAATGAAGCAGTCCGTGCCCACATACAGCAAGACCTGGACAACATCCAGGCTTGGGCTGATAAATGACAAGTAACATTCGCGCCAGACAAGTGCCAGGCAATGACCATCTCCAACAAGAGAGAGGCTAACCACCTCCCCTTGACATTCAACAGCATTACCATCACTGAATCCCCCACCATCAACATCCTGGGAGTCACCATTGACCTGAAAGTTAACTGAACCAGCCACATAAATACTGTGGCTACAAGAGCAGGTCAGAGGCCGGGTATTCTGTGGCAAGTGACTCACCTCCTGACTCCCCAAAGCCTTTCCACCATCTACAAGGCACAAGTCAGGAGTGTGATGGAATACTCTCCACTTGCTGGATGAGTGCAGCTCCAACAACACTCAAGAAGCTCGACACCATCCAGGACAAAGCAGCCCGCTTGATTGGCACCCCATCCACCACCCTAAACATTCACTCCCTTCACCACCGACACACAATGGCTGCAGTGTGTACCATCCACAGCATGCACTGCAGCAACTCACCAAGGCTTCTTCGACAGCACCTCCCAAACCCGCGACCTCTACCACCAAGAAGGACAAGGGCAGCAGGTACATGGGAACACCACCACCTGCACGTTCCCCTCCAAGTCACACACCATCCCGACATGAAAATATATCGCCGTTCCTTCATCATTGCTGGGTCAAAATCCTGTAACTCCCTTCCTAACAGCACTGTGGGAGAACCGTCACCACACGGACTGCAGCGGTTCAAGAAGGCGGCTCACCACCACCTTCTCAAGGGCAATTAGGGATGGGCAATAAATGCCGGCCTCGCCAGCGACGCCCACATTCCAAGAACGAATAAAAAAACACATTTTTATCAAAAAAAGCAGTGGTCCTAGTACCAATCCCTGGGGAACACCACTGTATACCTTCCTCCAGTCCAAAAAACAGCCGTTCACCATTACACTCTGTTTCCTGTCAACGAGCCAATTTTTTATCCATTCTGCTGCTGCCCCTTTTATTCCTTGGGCTTCAATTTTGCTGACAAGCCTATTATGTGGCACTTTATCAAACACTTTTGAAAGTCCATATACACATCAACCCCATTGCCGTCATCAACCCTCTCTGTTACCTCATCAAAAAACTCAATCAAGTTAGTTAAACACAATTTGCCTTTAATAAATCCGTGCTGGCTTTCCTTTATTAATCCACACTTGTCTAAGTGACTATTAATATTGTCCTGGATTATCGTTTCTAAAAGCTTCCCCACCACTGAGGTTAAACTGATTGGCCTGTAGTTGCTGGGTTTATCCTTACACCCTTTTTTGAACAAGGGTGTAACATTTGCAATTCTCCAGTCCTCTGGCACCACCCCCTGTATCTACGGATGTTTGGAAGATTATGGCCAGTACCTCTGCAATTTCCACCCTTACTTCCCTCAGCAACCTAGGATGAATCCCATCCGGACCGGGTGATTTATTTACTTTAAGTACAGCCAGCCTTTCTGGTACCTCCTCTTTATCAATTTTTAGCCCATCCAGTATCTCAACTACCTCCTCTTTTACTGTGACTTTGGCAGCATCTTCTTCCTTGGTAAAGACAGATGCAAAGTATTCATTTAGTACCTCAACCATGCCCTCTGCCTCCATGCGTAGATCTCCTTTTTGGTCCCTAATCAGCCCCGCCCCTCCTCTTACTACCCGTTTATTGTTTACGTAGTTTATCTGGGTTTTCAAAAGCTTTTAATAACGTAAAACGTAAAAGACTTCTAATTAATAGTCCAGTGCATGGATTTAAGGGAATGTGGCCTCATAGAACCATAAAAGTTTACAGCACAAAAGGAGGCCATTCAACCCATCATGTCTCTGCCAGCTCTTTATTAGAGCAACCCAAAACAACCCCATTGCCCTAGGCTTTCCCCATGGCTCCATATTTCCACCATGAAATTGAGCTCATCCAAAACTCTGCTGCCCGTATCCTAACTCACATCAAGTCCCGTTCGCCCGTCACCCCTGTGCTCGCTGACCTACATTGGCTCATTCTCATCCTTGTTTTCAAATCCCTCCTTGGCCTCACCCCTCCCTATCTCCGTAACCTCTCCAGCCCTACAACCCTGCAAGAGCTCTGCGGTCCTTCGATTCTGGCCTCTTTCGCATCCCCGATTTTAATCGCTCCACCATTGGCGGCCGTGCCTTCAGCTGCCTAGGCCCTAAGCTCTGGCATTCCCTCCCTAAACCTCTCCGCCTCTCTACCTCTCTCTCCTCCTTTAAGATACTCCTTAAAACCTACTTCTTTGACCAAGCTTTTGGTCACCTGTCCTGACATCTCCTTATGCGGCTCGGTGTCAAATTTTGTTCGATAATCGCTCCTGTGAAACACCTTGGGACGTTTTACAGTGTTAAAGGCGCTTTATAAATGCAAGTTGTTGTTATTGTTGTTGCTTCAAATATTTATGTCATTTTCCCTGAAAAGATGCAACGGTCACTGTCTCAATTATTCCCATCGCAAAGCATTCCTTAGCCTTAGATGAGCTGAGGTGTCAGTCGTGGCTCAGCTGGTAGCATTCTCACCTCTGAGTTAAAAGGTGGTGGGTTCGAGTCCCACTCCAGAGACTTGAGCACATAAATCTAGGCTGATGTTCCAATGTGGTACTGAGGGAGTGCTGCACTGCCAGAGGTGCTGCCTTGGAGGAAACACGGCAGCCATGTGATAATGACCAGATAATCTGTTTCAAGGTATTGGTTGAGGGATAAATATTGGCCCAGGACACCAGGGAAAACTCCCCCCGCTCTTCTTCGAAATAGTGGCCATGGGATCTTTCACGTCCACCTGAGAGAGCAGACGGGGCCTCGGTTTAACGTCTCATGGGAAAGACGGACGTTATCATGGATGAAGAGTTATAGTTACGAAGAGAGCTTTTTTTTTTACTAAACTGAGGTCTTCAAAATTATGGAGGGTTTTTATGAGGAAAATAGTGATGGATTGGTTCCACTGTTTGGCTGGACTATAACAAAAGGGAACACATTTTAAATAATCATTAAAAGAATTAAAGGGAAGTTCGAAGACATTTTGTAACACAGAAGGTAATTGGCAAAAAAACTAGAGGGGAGATGAGGAGAATTTTTTTTAACGCAGCGAGTTGTTACGATCTGGAACGCGCTGCCTGAAAGGGCGGTGGAAGCAGATTCAATAATAACTTTCAAAAGGGAATCAGATAAATACTGAAAGGGGAAAAATTTGCAGGGCTACGGGGAAAGAGCAGGGGGAGTGGGACTAATTGGATAGTTCTTTCAAGGAGCCGGCACAGGCAGGGTGGGCTGAACGGCCTCCTTCTGCGCTGTATGATTCCATGACTCTCTGATTCTACGAGAAGGTGGAATTCTCTGTCACAAATTCTTTTGATGTGGAGATGCCGGTGATGGACTGGGGTTGACAATTGTAAACAATTTTACAACACCAAGTTATAGTCCAGCAATTTTATTTTAAATTCACAAGCTTTCGGAGGCTTCCTCCTTCCTCAGGTAAATGACCTGACGAAGGGGGAAGCCTCCGAAAGCTTGTGAATTTAAAATAAAATTGCTGGACTATAACTTGGTGTTGTAAAATTGTTTACAAATTCTTTTGAAAGGGAATTAGGTAGTTGCTTGAAAAAGAACAATATTAAATGTTGCGGGGGTCTGAGCAGGAGAATGAGATTGGACTCCCTGTGGAGCAAAGCACCAGTATGCCTCCCTTAAGATAATACAATTGCGCTGAGCACAGTTGGTGGAGCAGATTGGTCCTCGAAACAATCTGTTTGCCGTACTGGTTGAAAATCAGTAACTCTTCTCCACGCTGCAACAGAATGTCTCCATTCCGCACTTTCCTAGTCTCTTCCCTCAAAGCCTGCAACCAGCTTTCATTCCTCCTGCGGCCGAGACGGCCCCGATCCGGACTAACCGTCCTGTGAAGGAACCTATGAATAAAGAGATCCCCTCCACCCCCACCCACGAGCTCCGTCAATCAATATTTCACCGACCTGTGAACAGAATAAAGACGCTTATTTAAAAAAAATAAATTTCATGCTAAATTATCATACGTTGCCACTACAATATTTCTGCTGCTTAATCATTTTGTGAGTGTGCTTATTGCATGTGTTTCACAGAAAATATTCACTTTCGATTCTCTACTTTTTTTTGCTGGTAAATATTTACAAATATATTTCAGAGGGCCTTCAATCACATTATTAAAAACATTTATAAACTTTTCAGAATGATTTTCTGAACGCGCTGCCTGAAAGGGCGGTGGAAGCAGATTCAATGGTAACTTTCAAAAGGGGAATTGGATAAATACTCGAACAGGAAAAATTTGCAGGGCTGTGGGATAAGAGCAGGGGGGAGTGGGACTAATTGGATAGCTCTTTCAAAGAGCCAGCACAGGCACGATGGGCTGAATGGCCTCCTTCTGTGCTGCATCATGCTATGCTTCTATGATAATGTTGCAGTGAAGGTAGCTACGGTAACATGTATATCGGTTTGTAGGTACAAGTGAAAACACATTTTACCTTCAATTTTTTTACGAGCTTGAAGATTTCATTTTTCTCATGTTTGTTTATAGTGTCTTCTCTCTCCCTTCACCTCCTCCCCCTCCCCCCTCCATCAGTTTTCCAATCCCAGTTCACATGTGAATTGGAAGCTTTCATCATGTTGGTTATTCATCCTCCTTGGTGCAGTTTCTAGAATGTTCCATCATTAATCCAATGGCTGCTTCTATCATTAACCTTTTCCGGCACAAATGATGGGTTTGCTCGTTCTGGCACTGTCAGGTTCCACAGGCAGCTTAGTGCCATGTACTGGGGTTCATTTCTAGAGGGATAGAATTGAAAAGCAGAGAAGTTATATTAAACTTGTATAGAACCTTGGTTAGACCACACTTGGAGTACTGTGCACAGTTCTGGTCTCCACATTATAAAAAGGATATAGAGGCACTGGAGAAGGTGCAAAAAAGATTTACTAGGATGATACCAGAACTGAAAGATTATACCCATCAGGAAAGATTGAGCAGGCTGGGGCTCTTTTCTCTAGAAAAGAGAAGACTGAGGGGTGACCTGATAGAAGTCTTTAAGATTATGAAAGGCATTAATAGGATAGACATAGAGAAGATGTTTCATCTTGTGGGGGAGGCCAAAACTAGAGGTCATAAATATAAGATAGTCACTAATAAATCCAATCGGGAATTCAGGAGAAACTTATTTACCCAGAGAGTGGTGAGAATGTGGAACTCCCCACCACAAGGAGTAGTTGAGGTGAATAGCTTCGATACATTTAAGGGGAAGTTGGATAAACACATGGGGCATGATTTTATTGGGGAGCTGGGAAGGGGGCGAGGGGGTGGAATTCCTGACGGAAAACCCGGAAGTACGGGATTCCCGGATATCCTCACAATTTTGATGTCTTTTTTTTTGTAAATTTCCCACCTGACTGGCCGGCCTGATTGACAGGCTGGTCTCAGTCAGATGGGGGAGCAGCCAGGGAGAGGACGTGAAAAGGTAAGTATTAGATAAGGGGGGAGGGTTGGAGGTCATCAAGGGGGGGCTTTGGTTATTGGGGGTCATCGCTGGGGGGGGTCGGGGTCACCGGGGGACTCAATCATGGGGGGGTCAGGCATCGAGGGGAGGGTCAGGCATTGGGGGGCTAAGTCATCAGGGGTCATCGGAGTAGGGTGAGGGTCAGTCACTGGGGGGGGCTCAGTCATCGGCGGGGGGGGGGGGGGTCAGTCATCGGAGGGCTCATTAATTTGGGGGGGGGGCAGTCATCAGGAGGGGGTTGAGTTCGGGAGTCATCGCAGGGGTCGGAGATCATGGGGAGGTCGGAGATCGTGGAGAGGGGTTTTGACCTCGCGATGGGGGCGGGGGGTCGAAGATGGCGGGGAGGGTCGGCCAATCGCATTTGTAGGGTCGCTGCAGGTAGGCTTGTTGGGCCTGGGGGAAGCACTCCTGCTCCTCCGGGCCCACAAGCTGTGCTATAAAGGCACTCACCTGCGGTTTGGGGCCTTCTCACCTCCTCTCACGTGAAGTGAATCAGAAGGCCCAGGAATTCCAACCCCCGGGGTTAAAAAGAAAGAATCTGTAAAATTGGAGGCCTGTAGCCTCCTTGAAAGATTTCACTAACTGACCCGCCTCCTGAGAGCGAGTCGGTCACCCGCCCCTCGTCCCGCCTCCATGAAAACCGGAAATGGGCGGGTTGGGGGCAGGTTTTAGATTTTTTAAATTTTCACCGCCCCCCAACCCGCCTGTTTTTCCAGGCTAAAATTCTGCCCATGAGGGAGAAAGCAATAGAAGGATATGCTGATAGGATGAGATGAAGTAGGGAGGGAGGAGTTTGATAAATACAGGCATGGACCTGTCGGGCCGAATGGCCTGTACATTCTATGTAATTCTATCTAATTCTTTGTAATCATACCGTTCAGAAGGAGGTCATTCGGCCCATTATATCTGTGCCGGCTCTTTGAACGAGCTATCCAATTAGTCCCACCCCGCCTCCCTCTCTTTCCCCATAGCCCTGCAAATGTTTTATTTTTTATTTTTTTCCAATTCCCTTTTGAAAGTTATTATTGAATCTGCTTCCACCGCCCTTTCAGGCAGTGAATTCCAGATCATAACAACTCGCTGCGTAAAAAAAAAATCTCTCCTCATCTCCCACCTGTTTTTTTGCCAATTATCTTAAATCTGTGTCCTCTGGTCACCGACCCTCCTGCCAGTGGAAACAATTTCTCCTTATTTACTCTATCAAAACCCTTCATAATTTTGAACACCTGGGTTACATCTCCCTTTAACCTTCTCTGCTCTAAGGAGAACAACCCCAGCTTCTCCAGTCTCTCCACACAACTGAAGTCCCTCATCCCTGGTCCCGTTCTAGTAAATCTCCTCTGCACCCTCTCTAAGGTCTTGACATCCTTTCCTAAAGTGCGGTGCCCAGAATTGGACACAATCCTCCAGCTGAGGTGTAAACAGTGTTTTATAAAAGTTTACCATGGCTTCCTTGCTTTTGTAATCTATGGGCTTGATTTTCGGGTGAAGGAGCGGGTGCGTTGTGGGCAGGGGGGGGCTCTAAAAATCGCTGAAATCCCGAGCGGGTTCGGAGCCCGGCTCCAACCCGCTGACTTCCGGGTTCCCCGGTGACGCGACCGGGTGAGCGAACGCCTCGCGAATGCGGGACTCCCACCGACAATTAAAGCCGGCGGGATGATAATTTGCATAGTTTGTCAGATAGTTGAACTACTTGATTGACTAAACATTTTGGCAGGGGTGCGATTTTGAAGGATCCTCGGCGTGTTTCCCGTGCTGTGGGAAACACTCCCTGTTGGAGCAGACGTGTTTCAGCCAGCAGCCAGTGGGAGATGCAAAGGATTATTTGACAGGTGGGGGGAAAACCTCATTTATTGCAGCAGGACACTCTGTCACTTCAGACAAAGTTTTGGCTGCAAGACCTTTGTGTTTTCACTCAAAATTCTCACTTTCCACCCAAAACTGCTGTTCAAACATATTTAACTACTTTGCGGACCCCCTCAAACTCACACCGTCAGGATGGGGGGCGTTATGGCTGCATTCATCACTTCATCCGAGGACGAGCAACATCACCAGCCTCGCCAGGCATGCCGTCCACCTCCGCCACGTGGAGCTCCACAACACAGTGCTGCACCACAGGCACCTGCACAAGGGCACGGAGGGCAACAACAGAGAGAGCAACGTCGCAGGAGGCACTACCCTCGCCACAGGGTCTACAGACCGAGGCTTAGCTTCCTGGACCTCTCTGAGGAGCAGTGCATAGGGAGGCACAGAGTCAGTCGCCAGGTCGTTGCAGACATCTGCAGCCTCCTTCACGCCGAGCTGCTCCCAGCTGGGCCGAGCAGCATCTCCTTACCTGTCGCTGTCAAAGTCATCACTGCCCTCAACTTCTTCGCCTCTGGATCATTCCAGGGTGCCACCGAGGACATCGTCGAAGTCTCTCAGTCGTCTGCACACAAGTGTGTATGGCAGGTCACTGATGGCTTGTTTCGCAGGGCCTCGCACTACGTCAACTTCCCCATGGACAACCTCAGCTAGGCGTAGAGGGCAGTGGGATTCCACTCTGTGGCTGGCTTCCCACGGGTGCAGGGCGTAATCAGTTGCACCCATATAGCAGAACGAGCACCTCCACACGAGCCAGGACTGTTCATCAACAGGAAGGGCTATCACTCCATCAACACTCAGCTCGCCTATGACCACCACAAGAGATTCCATCACGTGTGCACCAGATACCCTGGCAGCTGCCACGATTCTTTCATCCTCCGGGAATCCAACATCCTGCACCTCTTCCACGCACCGAACACCCGCAAGAGCTGGCTCCTCGGGGACAAGGGATATAATCGATATAACGACAGCCACATCGCCACCAGGTCTATAATTGAGCATGCTATAGGGCTGCTCAAGATGCGCTTCAGGTGCCTTGGTCATTCTGGGGGAGCGCTCCAATACGCACCAGACAGAGTGGGACACATTATAGTCGTCTGTTGTACCCTGCACAACATGGCACGACAGAGAGGGGTGCCGCTGGAGGAGGCCCCATCCACATCTGCCACTCACATTGAGGAGGAGGAGGCAGAGGAAGAGGAGCAACCCATGGGCAGAACAGCGGCTCACCTGGCTGCTCGTGAGGCCAGGGAGTCACTGATATGTGAACGGTTCTCCTAACGTCAGACAGTGTGAAGAGTCCAGTCCTCACACTACCTGGACAGAGCAGCGCCCACACCAGCATCCCCCGCCGCCTGCACAAAATAGTCCTGCAACTACACATACACCCACTGTAGAGTGACCCAATGGGTGGCATCAAGTGTGGGTGTTCATGGTGAACCTCATGACAGGGCCTTACTACAGAAGCCAGTCAAGAATGGCCAAGACGTGGCAGTAGTGGTGACAAAAATAATATTTAATGTGAGTTTAACTAAAAGCAAATATAAATAAAACACATGACAAACCATCAAACACCCTTGTGCATCCCCTTTGTGTTTACAAAACCTTCACCTTTCGCTTCCTACTACTCCTACGTGGTGCATCCCATGGATGCAGCAGAGGTAGTGGCAGGTTACTCTTGTTCATGCCCTGACCGATTAGATGCTTTGGGCCGACACCCTCTGGGTTTCGGTGCCCGTGAGGGCCCCTCCCCAAAGACTGCTCCACCTGCACCTGTGCAGGGGCAGACTCGGCCACCTGGAGAGGAGGCAGCGTTGTGGGTACTGGTTGAGAGGGGGGCAATGGGTGAGATGTGGGAGCGCTTTGAGTGGCATCCCCATGATCCCTTTCGCCATCATCCCTCCCCTGGGCCAGGCCCACACCACTCCTACCACTCTACTGGACGACAGTTTGGAGGACATGTGCGAAGCCTTGTAAGGCCAGTGCTAGTGTACCTGCCTGCCCGTTTAAGGCGGCAGAATGTTGTCCACCCTGAGTCCGAACGGCCATTATCAGGGCCTGAATGGACTCATTTGTGAGCCGTGCTTGAAGCTCAATGGAGGCTAGCCTTCCCTCCATCGCAGACATTCCTGCAATTACCCACAACAGTATGTCAGAGATGCCCTCACGTCCCTGTGACAGTATCTCAGAGATTCCCTCCCTTACCTGTGCCACCATTCCACTAATGCAGGAGTTGGACTCCTCCATCCTGTGCACTACTGTGGAGAGTGCGTGTGGCACCTGTTCCAGTACCTCGCAAATGTGCTGCTGCCCCTCGATCATTCTCCTTTTAAAGGATGGCCCCCAGGGTTCAGCATCTGTGTCCAGATGAGCAGAGCCTGGAGAGGGGTGCGCCCACCGACGCGGACTCTTAACAGCTGCCCCTGCCACCAGTGTCTGCTCGTGCTCACATGTGTGTGGTAACTCACCAGGTGCCAATCCCACTAACTAAGGATGGGGACCCACCGAGGTGTGTGTATCTGCGCTGGTAGATGGCTCGCTCAGATGTGACGGTGCCCCCTCAGAGGCTGGCAGGTCCTCTGAGGAATCGCCTTCTGCCGTCACAGCAGTCACTGAAGGCCCTGTAAGAGAACAGAAGGCAATATTAAGCATAATCACAGATGTGTCATGTTGCGGTGAGCATACTGAGGTGCTGAAGATGGCAAGGCATGTTAACATCAATTCATATTGTGTGTGGCAAATGTTAAAGTTATGTCACCAGACGTTTGTCGGGTGCCAGTCTCGGCGTCCCTGACGGACAGGCACTCGAGGGTTCGGCTGAGCTCCAGCGCCTCCTGCTCCATGTCTGTGAGGACGAGGATTTGTTGCGGCCCCCCTCCGGTCCGCGCCCTCTCCCGTGCGTTCTGGGCTCTCTTCTCCTATAATGGGAGAAAGTACAGACGTGTGAGTGAGTGATGGTGACGTGGCCAACCGATGAATGCATTGGTTTGGGTGAGGCTGACCGTGAAAGAGATGCATCGGAGGGTGAGTATGAGACAGAGACATGGCATTGTATGAGGATTGGGTTGAGTGGTAGTGGTGGGATGTGTACTGGGGAGGTGAGTAAGTGCAGGTAAGTTGAGGATGAGGTTTGAGTGGGTGTGAGGAGTGATGTGATAGAGTAGTGTCGGCAGTGCAGAATGAGTTGGGGGATGGGGGCGGTGATATGGAAGACAGAGTTTAGGAGAATTAGTAAGTGTACTCACTTTGGCTGACCTAGTTAGGTCATTGAAGCGCTTCCTGCACTGGATCCAGGTGCGGGAGATGTTGCTGCTGCTGGTGACCTCCTCTGCCACCTCGAGCCAGGCCTTCTTGGTGGCAGAGGCAGGCCAGTTCCTCCTGTCCACCGGGTAGAAGATCTCCCTCCTCCTCCTCACCCCTTCCAGCAGCACCTGGAGTGAGGCATTGCTGAATCTTGGAGCAGCCTTTCCCCTGGGCTGACAGCCTGCGATGCGTGTGCGCAGTCCACCCACTGCGCAGCTTTCAGTCGGCAAACCCGGAAGCCACGTTAAGTGGCACCAACTGACCCGCGATCGCATGGGAAACAGACAGATTTTATTGGGCGGGTTACCCACGCACCCAATCGCCCCCTCCTGCTGCCGTCCCGCCTCCCTGCTAATATTGGGGCCCTATGCCTCTCTTTGTATCCTGTGTGCTTTTTAAACAGCCAAATCAACTTAATGATCATGGATATTCATAAGACAACAGAACCAGATGGAATGCCTTAAAGAATACTAAAAGGAACCAAGTAAGTCAAATAATGGCATCTGTAGCCTTTTATTTCCAGCCCATTAAATATCGGGTTGAAAGAAGGCGATTGAAAATTAGCGAATGTTATTCCGTTATCATAGGTTAAAAGCATTCTCTTGAAATCATCGGCCTATTAGCATGAGGTATTGTTAAGAACACTAGAGTCTATTATAAAAGGGAATGGTTCCAAGTGCCCTTTAATAAGGATGGAAAACAATAATTACAGCACAACATGATGTTTGTGGCAAGTCATGCTGAACACATTTAATCAAATTCTGTTCTTTGATGCAATTAGTGAGGATTGTATATCCTGACCTTCAGAAAGTCTTTGATTAGGAGCTCACAGAAATGTTATGCCTAAAGTGAATGCTCTTGGGATAAAAGGTGCAGATTAATATCGATTGATTAAATAAGGGGAAACAGAGCTTGATGATGCAATGACAGTACAGTTGTTTCAGTTGGACAGATGTGGCCAGCAGAATGCCCAAGGACACAATTGTGACACATTTGCTGTTTGCGACAAATGAAAATACTAGGAGAAAATACTGAGAAAGCGAGGTGAGCAAGAGGGAACGCACACAATTCAAAACCATCCACGGAGAATTAGCAACCGCGTAAAGATTCACAAAAATCTATGAGGGAGGTCATTTAACATCTGCTAACCTCTCCTTTTGTTCTTGCGCTGACAATCTTCAATGAATGCTGTTCAGTTATGGACTTTCTGACCATTTAACCCGATCAAAACCCTTCATAATCTTTCAACAGCTCGATCAGATCTCCTCTGAAAAAGAAAGACACTCCAGTGCCGATACTGAGGGAGTGCTGCACTGTCAGAGGTGCCGTCTTTCAGATGAGACATTAAACCAAGGCCTCGTCTGCCCTCTCAGGTGGATGTATAAGGCTCTATGGGGAAAGGCCACCGTGTAAGGCCATCCCACCCTTGTAGTGCACAGCATGTATTAAAAGATATGTACTGTGTTTTGGATAATAGTGTGGTTTTTTTTCATTCATTCACGGGATGTGGGCATCGCTGGCGAGGCTGACATTTATTGCCCATTCCAAATTGCCCTTGAGAAGGTGGTGGTGAGCCGCCTTCTTGAACCGCTGCAGTCCATGTGGTGAAGGTTCTACCACAGTGCTGTTAGGAAGGGAGTTCCAGGATTTTGACCCAGCGACGATGAAGGAACGGCGATATATTTCCAAGTCGGGATGGTGTGTGACATGGAGGGGAACGTGCAGGTGATGTTGTTCCCATGTGCCTGCTGCTCTTATTCTTCGAGGTGGAGAGGTCACGGGTTTGGGAGGTGCTGTCGAAGAAGCCTTGGCGAGTTGCTGCTGTGCATCCTGTGGATGGTACACACTGCAGTCACAGTGCGCCTTTGGTGAAGGGAGTGAATGTTTAGGGTGGTGGATGGAGTGCCAATCAAGCAGGATATTTTGTCCTGGATGGTGTCGAGCTTCTTGAGTGTTGTTGGAGCTGCACTCATTCAGGCAAGTGGAGAGTATTCCATCACACTCCTGACTTGTGCCTTGTAGATGGTGGAAAGGCTTTGAGGAGTCAGGAGGTGAGTCACTTGCCGCAGAATACCCAGCCTCTGACCTGCTCTTGTAGCCACAGTATTTATATGGCTGGTCCAGTTAAGCTTCTGGTCAATGGTGACCCCCAGGATGTTGACGGTGGGGGATTCGGCGATGGTAATGCCGTTGAATGTCAAGGGGAGGTGGTTAGACTTTCTCTTGTTGGAGATGGTCATTGCCTGGCACTTGTCTGGCGCGAATGTTACTTGTCACTTATCAGCCCAAGCCTGGATGTTGTCCAGGTCTTGCTGCATGCGGGCTCAGACTGCTTCATTATTTGAGGGGTTGCGAATGGAACTGAACACTGTGCAATCATCAGCGAACATCCCCATTTCTGACCTTATGATGGAGGGAAGGTCATTGATGAAGCAGCTGAAGATGGTTGGGCCTAGGACACTGCCCTGAGGAACTCCTGCAGCAATTTCCTGGGGCTGATCTGATTGGCCTCCAACAACCACTACCATCTTCCTTTGTGCTAGGTATGACTCCAGCCACTGGAGAGTTTGCCCCCTGATTCCCATTGACTTCAATTTTACTCGGGCTCCTTGGTGCCACACTCGGTCAAATGCTGCCTTGATGTCAAGGGCAGTCACTCTCACCTCACCTCTGGAATTCAGCTCTTATGTCCATGTTTGGACCAAGGCTGTAATGAGGTCTGGAGCCGAGTGGTCCTGGCAGAACCCAAACTGAGCATCGGTGAGCAGGTTATTGGTGAGTAAGTGCTACTTGATAGCACTGTCGATGACACCTTCCATCACTTTGCTGATGATTGAGAGTAGACGGATCAGATCAAAGCTTTGCAGTCCTGCCACATCCAGTCGTGAATGGTTGTGGACAATTAAACAACTAATGGGAGGAGGAGGCTCTGCAAACATCCCCATCCTCAATGATGGCGGAGTCCAGCACGTGAGTGCAAAAGACAAGGCTGAAGTGTTTGCAACCATCTTCAGCCAGAAGTGTCGAGTGGATGATCCATCTCGGCCTCCTCCCAATATCCCCACCATCACGGAAGCCAGTCTTCAGCCAATTCGATTCACTCCACGTGATATCAAGAAATGGCTGAGTGCACTGGATACAGCAAAGGCTATGGGTCCTGACAACATCCCAGCTGTAGTGCTGAAGACTTGTGCTCCAGAACTAGCCACGCCTCTAGCCAAGCTGTTCCGATACAGCTACAACACTGGCATCTACCCGACAATGTGGAAAATTGCCCAGGTATGTCCTGTCCACAAAAAGCAGGACAAATCCATTCCGGCCAATTACCGCCCCATCAGTCTACTCTCAATCATCAGCAAAGTGATGGAAGGTGTCGTCGACAGTGCTATCAAGCGGCACTTACTCACCAATAACCTGCTCACCGATGCTCAGTTTGGGTCCCGCCAGGACCACTCGGCTCCAGACCTCATTACAGCCTTGGTCCAAACATGGACAAAAGAGCTGAATTCCAGAGGTCAGGTGAGAGTGACTGCCCTTGACATCAAGGCAGCATTTGACCGAGTGTGGCACCAAGGAGCCCTAGTAAATTGAAGTCAATGGGAATCAGGGGGCAAACTCTCCAGTGGCTGGAGTCATACCTAGCACAAAGGAAGATGGTAGTGGTTGTCGGAGGCCAATCATCTCAGCCCCAGGACCTTGCTGCAGGAGTTCCTCATGGTAGTGTCCTTGGCTCAACCATCTTCAGCTGCTTGATCAATGACCTTCCCTCCATCATAAGGTCAGAAATGGGGATGTTCGCTGATGATTGCACAGTGTTCAGTTCCATTCGCAACCCCTCAGATAATGAAGCAGTCCGAGCCTGCATGCAGCAAGACCTGGACAACATCCAGGCTTGGGCTCATAAGTGGCAAGTAACATTCGCGCCAGATAAGTGCCAGGCAATGACCATCTCCAACAAGAGAGAATCTAATCGCCTCCTCTTGACATTCAACAGCATTACCATCGCTGAATCCCCCACCATCAACATCCTGGGGGTCACCATTGACCAGAAACTTAACTGGACCAGCCATATACATTCTGTGGCTACAAGAGCAAGTCAGAGGCTGGGTATTCTGTGACGAGTGACTCACCTCCTGACTCCCCAAAGCCTTTCCACCATCTACAAGGCACAAGCCAGGAGTGTGATGGAATACTCTCCACTTGCCTGGATAAGTGCAGCTCCAACAACACTCAAGAAGCTCAACACCATCCAGGACAAAATAGCCCGCTTGATTGGCACCCTATCCACCACCCTAAACATTCACTCCCTTCATCACAGGCACACTGGCTGCAGTGTGTACCATCCACAGGATGCACTGCATCAACTCGCCAAGGCTTCTTCGACAGCACCTCCCAAACCCGCGACCTGGAAGGACAAGAGCAGCAGTCACATGGGAACAACACCACCTGCACGTTCCCCTCCAAATCACACACCATCCCGACTTGGAAATATATCGGCCGTTCCTTTATCGTCGTTGGAACAAAATCCTGGAGCTCCCTTCCTAACAGCACTGTGGGAGAACCTTCGCCACACGGACTGCAGTGGTTCAAGAAGGCGGCTCACCACCACCTTCTCAAGGGCAATTCGGGATGGGCAATAAATGCCGGCCTCGCCAACGACGCCCGCATCCCACGAACGAATTTAAAAAAATCTTGAAGTGTGGAGAATGTTTAGTTCTACATAGAGGTTGCAGTCAAAATGAAGTGCTCTCCATGTTCTGGTAACCGTTGTTTCATAAGTGGATTTCAGAAGAAAACACAAGCAAAATCTATTAGCTCAGTATCACAGGTGGCCTGGTCACTAGGAATAGAACTTTGTACCATAATTGTATTCCAATGCTCTCCTGGCCATCCTCCCATCTTCCACCCTCCATTAACTTGAGCTCATCCAAAACTCTGCTGCCCATATCCTAACTCGGACCATTCCCGTTCACCCATCACCTCTGTGCTCGCAGACCTACATTGGCTGCCAGTTCAGCAACGCCTCGATTTTAAAATTCTCATCCTCATGTTCAAATCTCTCCATGGCCTCGCCGCCACCCGCCCCCCCCCCCTATCTCTCAAACCCCCTCCAGCCCTACAACCGTCCAAGAACTCTGCGTTCCTCCAATTCTGGCCTCTTGTGCATCCCCGATTTCCTTCGCCCCGCCATTGGCGGCCGTGCCTTCAGCTGCCTAGGCCCGAAGCTCTGGAATTCCCTCCCTAAACCTCTCCGCCTCTCTACTTCTCTCTCCTCCTTTAAGTGGGGCTGTGTGGCCGGGTCCTGCTCCTACTTCTTGTGTTCTTTAGATTTGTGGTTGGGATCAGATCAGCCATGATCTTATTGAATGGCGGAGCAGGCTCGAGGGGCCGATTGGCCTACTCCTGCTCCTATTTCTTATGTTCTTATGCTCCTTAAAACCTACCTCTTTGGCCAAGCTTTTGGTTACCAGTCCTAATATCTCCTTATGTGGCTTGGTGTCAAATTTTGTTTGATAATTGCTCCTGCGAAGCGCCTTGGGACGTTTTACTATGTTAAAGGCGATCTATAAATGCAAGTTGTTGTTGTTCTTTTTGTACCTTGGACATTTGTTTCAATCCTAGGAGAGTTTATGCTTATGTTAACCAAAATAACATTCCAAACTCAAGTTTATCGATTTGCAACAAATATCAATCAATCAGGAGAAGGATAGGACTTCAGACTTCCCTCTCCAAATTTCCCTTCCCCTTTAAGACAATATTTTCTCTCTTGTTTTTTATCTAAGAAGAACACAGGATGAATCTAGATTTATATGGGACCAGTCTGCAAAGACTGACTGAGGATGCATGAAATTGCTTAAATTTTGGGGAAATGTTTACCATTGTACGTTTACAAATCTCTAACACTTAGACCAATAACAGAGTTAATTTTCCGTGTACATGTTAGGAGTGGTGAACCGCGGATACCAGCAGCGCAGATCAGAAAACAAACAACATACATGTGATTTTCCGATATATTTGTCAGCCGTGGCTCAGTGGGTAGCACTCTCGCCTCTGAGTCAGATGGTCATTGGTTTTAGTCCCACTCCAGAGACTTGAGCACAAAATCCAGGTCGACACTCCAGTGCAGTACTGAGGGGGTGCTGCACTGTTGGAGGCGCCGCCTTTCGGATCAGACGTTAAACTGAGGCCCCGTCTGTCCTCTCAGGCAGATGTAAAAGATCCCATGGCGCTATTTCGAAGAAGAGCAGGGGAGTTCTTCTCGGTATCCTGGCCGATATTTACCCCTCAACCAACATCACTCCAAACCAGATTATCCGGTCATTATCACATCGCTGTTTGTGGGATCTTGCTGTGCGAAAATTGGCTGCCGCGTTTCCTACATTGCAACAGGTCGCGAAAGACACTATATAAATACAAGTTCTTTCTTTAATAAAGTTATCAAACAAAATTAAAGGTATTATGATTGCTTATAAGAAATAACATGACATTGAATTTAAGAACAGATGCTGTACTCCCCTCTCCTTTATCACTGCATAGTATTTAAGGAACTAGTTGATAGATGCTGTTACAGTGTGGGATGGTTGGCTACCTCACACAGACCATCTGTTAGTCCAGCAACCCTGTCATGATTCAATTCATGAGATGAATAAGAAAAAAAAACTGCAAACGCTGGGAACTCGACATAAAAACCGCAAATGTTGGAATTGCACAGTCGTTCTCTCAATTTCGAAACAAAAAGGGGGTAAGTGGATAAATATTTTGGGGGTAAACCCAAGGGGGGCGAAGCCGGAAGGTTTGACCCATTTATTTTTATTGTTAGATGCTGATGGACCCGCTGAGTGCTTCCAGCACGTTCTGCTTTTCCTTCCGAATTGAAATAATGTCCACTCAACGAGACTATTCCACTGCAGGCATTATTCTTTGCACTTGCTCCTTTAGCATTTGGGTTGGGACGACTGTTTGGAAAGACGATTTGATTTTCCCCTCCGTGATCCTGTATCTCCTCGACTAATTGAGGGCATCAATCAAAGGAGTGAAATTGTTCCTCATGAAAGATTCGGCAGATACCAAAAGGTGGCGGGGGGGGGCCTTGTCTTTCCCCTCGGCACAGGATCCAGACCCCCATCAGGAGACCTTACTCGGTAATGTGTCAGTTTGAATTCAGGGCAGACCAAATCAGCAGTCACAGGAACAGGAGGAGGCCATTCAGCCCCTCGAGCCTGTTCCACCATTCAATAAGATCATGGCTGATCTGTATCCTAACTCCATCTACCCGCCTTGGTTCCGTGGCTCTTAATACCCTCGCCTAACAAAAAAAAAATCTATCGATCTCAGTTTCCACATGTTCATTTTTCACGGTCAGCTTTGGCCCTCACCTCTTTCCATCTCTCCGTTGAATAAACTCTTGCTGTGCCTGAGGCGACTAAGCCTGTCGGGATGGATCACTGAGGCTGCACTTTGCTTCATTCATTTAGCTGAAAACACAGCACCGCTAGAAGTAGGCTCATCCGTCACTGATAATTACTGCGTGCTTGAAAAGTTTGGGGTCCAATTCCAGGCTGGCAGGACTTGGCTGGCACATTTTATCTGCTGATAATTCCTGTTTCTCTATCCATCGTACTATTTTTAAAAACCTGTCGGTGTGAAAAATTAAATAGAAATAGAAAACCATCGAAGTTTGCAGTACAGAAGAAGGCCATTCGGCCCCATTGTGTCTGTGCAAGCTCTTTGCCGGAGCATTTCCAAAACCAATCCCACTGCCCCGTTCTCTCTCCCCGTATCTTCCTGTGCTTCCTGGGGTTGAATTCCAACAGGGGTTCTCCCACTCATCCACTGTAACTTAGATAGAAAAGCCACAGGAACATTTTAGTCCTTCCGTGATTTGTCCAACGAGGCCCGACATCCCTCTTATACATATATTGTAATGAGGGCCAGTGGCACCGGAGCTAGGGGATTATCCCTTAACCAACATCACCAAAACAGATTATCTGGTCATCATGTACCTCATTGCTGTTTGTGGGATCTTGCTGTGCGTAAATTGGCTGCCGCCTTTTCCCTATATTACAACAGCGGCTACATTACAAAATGTAGTCGCTTGGCTGTGAAGCACTTTGGGACATCCTTAAGCCGTGAAAGATGCTCTGTAAAGGTAACTTCTTTCTTTCTTCCTTCTTTCCTCCTTTTACACCCACAAAGCACTCTGGCTACCTTAGACTGAAAATTATATATTTTTTATTCGTTCATGGGATGTGGGCGTGGCTGGCGGGGCCGGCATTTATTGCCCATCCCTAATTGCCCTTTGAGAAGGTGGTGGTGAGCCGTCTTCTTGAACCGCTGCAGTCCGTGTGGTGAAGGTTCTCCCACAGTGCTGTTAGGAAGGGAGTTCCAGGATTTTGACCCAGCGACGATGAAGGAACGACGATAGATTTCCAAGTCGGGATGGTGTGTAACTTGGAGGGGAATGTGCAGGTGGTGTTGTTCCCATGTGCCTGCTGCCCTTGTCCTTCTAGGCGGTAGAGGCCGTGGGTTTGGGAGGTGCTGTCGAAGAAGCCTTGGCTTCAGTGGCTGCAGTGCATCCTGTGGATGGTACACACTGCAGCCACGGTGCGCCGGTGGTGAATGTTTAGGGTGGTGGATGGGGCACCAATCAAGCGGGCTGCTTTGTCCTGGATGGTGTCGAGCTTCTTGAGTCTTGTTGGAGTTGCTGTTGCCAACATCAGTTGAGGTGGAAGTGGGGGGTTTTGAGACTGGAGAGTTTCATTCGCAATTTCTGCAGCTGGGAATTAATTTGCAGTGATTGTTTTTTCTCTTGCCATTCTGCCACACCTGGACTTGCTTCTCACTGCTCCTGATAGAGTAACACCACTTGCATATTTTTGCAACCCAACCCTACCCACACTGAGGACTTCTCAGGAGGAGATATGCATTTCCAACAGAACTACCTTGTACGCCATTATCATGGAGGAGGAAGAGCAGTGGTACAGAATGGAGCAAAGGCAAGTTAGTGCCAACTGTGGCTCAGTGGGTCGCACTTCTTGCCTCTAAGCCCAGACGTTTGTAGGTTCATAGTCCCACTCCAGAGGCTTGAGCACAAAATCTAGGCTGACACTCCAGTACAGTACTGACGGAGTGCTACACTGCCAGAGGTGCTGTCTTTTGGATGAGACATTAACCTGATGACCTATCGGCCGCCTCAGGTGGATGTAAATTGATCTAATTGAATGGTGAAGCAGACTCAAGGGGATGAATGGCCTATTTCTGTTCCTATGAAAGGGTTACCACCAAAACATTAACAACCCTATCTTTGTCTCTATGCATTTTCTGTTTTTGTTTCAAATTTCCAGCACATCTGTAATGGAACTGCCTTTAAGTGTAGGATGTTTGATTTTGTTCTGCAGGAGACGCTCCATCTGAAGACAATGCAAGGTAAGAGTGAGGCTAATGTCAATCAGATTTTTGAAGAGGTGATGTGATAAAACATCAGTACTTTATGGAGGGGCAAATTGGCCACCTTTGGCAGACTCAGGTGAAAAGGTTCATGGACGCTGCCTTCATTTGAATACGATGCATAAATATCTAATTCAGAACTCTCTGTTGAATTAGTGCGCATATTGAATTAACATGAGTGTTTTATTTTAATTGGACATACTAAATTATAAAAATTTCCATAATTATTTGCTATGGTTCATTGTATTTTTAATTAGCCTCATTTTAGTTGAGAGGACTTTATTTTAGACTGCGTTACAGAACGTGGCAGAAAACGAGTATTGAGCTGACTCAAGCTGCTTTGCTCAACGATGTGGCTGGTTGTGAATTGCTTTTCCAAAGGAATGATACTAATAACAAAAACTTAGCATGATTGGGGTAGAAACTGGCCCTCAATACACCTGTTTCAGGGTGCCCGATTGGTACCAGATTGGCATGACTTCAAAAATTGATGACCTTCACTTGTCATCGGTAGCACATTGCAAATGATCGACCTTCCATTCAGGTCCTTTGTCATCCAAGTGGCAAACCTCAATGACAACCTCCTTGGGAACCTGAGCTCCCTCATCCATTGTTCTTCTTTCATGCCCGGTGATTACTTCAGTTGCAGTGCATCCACCGTCTGGGGTAATCTCCCCTTCAAGCCTTTCACCTCAGGTGCCCTCTGTACTCTGAAGGTGTCCTCCTCCTTTTCCATTCCACTCCACTCTGGACAACAAAAAAAAAAGAATTCTTCCGAGCTATTCACTTACATTGAGTTACATCGAAACTACAGCACAGAAACAGGCCATTCGGCCCAACTGGTCCCTGCCGGCGTTTATGCTCCACACGAGCCTCCTCTCTCCCTATTTCATCTCACCCTATCAGCATATCCTCCTATTCCTTTCTCCCTCATGTGCTTATCTAGTTTTCCCTTAAATACATTTATGCTATTTGCCTCAACTGCTCTTATGGTAGCGAGTTCCACATCCTTACCACCCTTTGGGTAAAGAAGTTTCTCCTGAATTCCCCATTGGATTTATTAGCGACTATTTTATATTTATGACTTTTAGTTTTGGTCTCCCCCACAAGTGGAAGCATTTTCTCTATGTCTACCCTGTCAAACCCCTATCATTATCTTAAAGACCTCAACCAGGACACCCCTTTAGCCTTCTCTTTTCTAGAGAGAAGAGCCCCAGCCTGTTCAGCCTTTCCAGCCTTTCCTGATAAGGATATCCTCTCAGTTCCTTGTGGATCAACCTTGTGAATCTTTTTTGGGACCCTCTCCAGTGCCTCTATATCCTTTCTATAATATGGAGACCAGAACTGTGCACAGTACTCCAAGCGTGGTCTAACCAAGGTTCTATATTTCTCTCATTGCTCTGGTAAGACATCAAAGTCTTCCCCTTCATCACGCTCATTAACTCTAAATCTGACCTTGATTAAAATATGCACTTATTGAGTAAAATATTCACCTTTGTTCTTGTTCCTATTAATATGACTCTGTAGCTGCAGATTGCTGCACAAGTTCACCATTAATTATCTTTAATAAGGCCTTTAAATTTGCCTTCTTCTTATTTCCTGCCACTTTTACCCTTTATTACCAGCGTAGGAACGTTTAGAAAAGAGCTAATCACGGATAAATCACCTGTTGGCGCTTTCTCCTGGCAATGCATCTTTATTCATGCTTATTCTTGTTCTAAGATTAATGAACGTAAGAACGTAAGGCCCCAGATGACTAGATTCAAAATAAGCCAACAAGGATCAGTGGAAATATTTGATTCTTGCAGCCTGCATGTAAGTAACCCCGTTAATACACAATGCCCTTTGTATTATTCTGAACTGGCATTTCCTAGCAACTGATTAATATGTGCCATTCTCATGCCCATATATTGTGTTCACTGAATCTATATATCCATATCAATCTATTTTTGAAACTTAAATCTTTGGGTTTGAATTGTATGATTTCAAAGTTCAACTTAATTTTTAAATATGGGCCGTATGTGGTTTAAGCATATTTTAAACTATTATTATACTTCTGTGCTTTTTGTATTGATTGAAATTATTTTGTGCAGTCTCAATAGTAACATTTCAAAAGGGATTTGGATAAATACTTGAAGAGGAAAAATTTGCAGGGCTGTGGGGATAGGGCAGGGGGAGTGGGACTAATTGGATAGCTCTTTCAAAGAGCCGGCACAGGCACGATGGGCTGAATGGCCTCCGTCTTTGCTGTATCATTCTATGATCAATTGAAAAAGTTGCATAAAGTAGAGCTGTTGCCATCGTATCATTGGAATGTTGTAAATTAATCTATCTGATTATATGGTATTAATATTAAATCATCATACCTTTGTGACAGAGTCCCAGATAACTCTCCTTGCACTGGATTTTGCCCATTATGCTGCAGCTTTGAGAGATCTTAGTAATTGCCACTGTGCAGCCAGTAATACTTGGAAGCCCAACTGGGATATTGAACTGCCAACGTAGAAACTTTATTTTGATATAATGTGCACCAAAATACTTTCTCAGTCTTAGGGACTGCAGCGTTAAAAAAAATATGCGGGAGTAAAAATGTTCCCTTATTTAACTGACCTTGGCTCCATTTAACCTTTCTTCTAATGGGCCCATTAATAATAGTAGAAAAGGTTTACTGCTGACGGACCGTGCGCTGAAAAAGCTGTACGCACAAAGCAGAGATCCTCCATTTCATGACTTTTCTGCAGCTTTGAAATGGGTTATAAATGTTCAAAGCCTTTGGTGATATTGGTCATCAATAGACAACTTCACAGTAACAGTACATCAACCCATTTTATTTTTCTCTTGGGTTTGGAGGCAAAAGGAAAACTAATAAATAATAACACGTAACCACACAATTTTTCAGTCCAATAAATCCAATTAGTAGTTATGCTACAGCTTAGCAGTTTTTCAAATTGGCCATTAACTACCCATTAACTGAACAACATTTTCTTATTACACAAATGTATAAATATCTGAATACACTTGGAGAGCAAGCTAACATCCCACAGAAGGAAATCAAACAGAACTCTCGAGTTCCAAACGCATTCATTCTTATTTATCAATAAATCAAAGGCTTTACAACAATCAGCAGAATTTGATTAACCCCTCTGCGGAGAGTTTTCAAATGGTTAAAAAAGATCGATCTTTAAGGGGAGTGGAAATCTGGAACTCTCTTCCCCAAAAAGCTGTTGAGGCTGGGGGTCAATTGAAAATTTCAAAACTAAGATTGATGGATCTTTGTTAGGCAAAGGGTATTAAGGGATACGGAACCAAGGCGGTTAAATTGAGTTAAGATACAGATCAGCCATGATATAATTGAATGGTGGAACAGGCTTGAGGGACTGAATGGCCGAATCTTGTTCCTATGTTCCTATGATCTGCTTTATATTCCAGTACGAATTATGTGGCCAATTTGTGAGGACTATGTCTTTGCAAAAGTGCGTATAAAAAATATTTACTGTTTACTTCAATAAAAATTGTTAATTGCCAAGTAATTAAATTAAGCTGATGACGCACAGTGGTGTAGATTTCAGCTAATGGTACTGAATTGTTGTTAACATTGCTTGAACTGAGGTAAAAGTACAATTGTATTTATTTGCAGACAGCTTAATTTTCCTTTTAGCTGAGATCTTGAAAGATTTTGTGGGGTTTTGTTTTAAATCAAAATGGGTGAAGTGATTTTAGCTGAGGGGTGACCTGATAGAGGTCTTTAAGATTATGAAAATAGACGTAGAGGAGATGTTTCCACCTGTGGGGAGACTAGAACTAGGGGCCATAAATATATGCTAGTCACCAATAAATCCAATAGGGAATTCAGAAACTTCTTTACCCAGAGAGTGGTGAGAATGTGGAACTCGCTACCACAAGGAATAGTTGAGGTGAATAACATAGATGCATTCAAGGGGAAGCTAGATAAACACATGAGGGAGAAAGGAATAGAAGGTTATGCTGATAGGATTAGATGAAGTAGGGAGGGAGGAGGCTCGTGTAGAGCATAAACACTGGCATGGACTTGTTGGGCCGAATGGCCTGTTTCTGAGCTGTACATTCCATGTGATTCTAGCTCAAAATCCTGTGGTTTTTTGTAACATAGAATCATAGAATCATAGAAGTTTACAACATGGAAACAGGCCCTTCGGCCCAACATGTCCATGTCGCCCAGTTTATACCACTAAGCTAGTCCCAATTGCCTGCACTTGGCCCATATCCCTCTATACCCTCTAACAAAAAGGGTCATCATTAATTTTGAATGCAGTTTCTGAGAAAGCGGAGAATGCTATTTGAGGTGTTACAGTGGAATCCTTGAGGAAAATTTCCTCTGTGTGCAATTTGCCACAAATAAAAGAGATGTTCAAAATGTCACTATGAATAGCAAACAGAAGAAACCTGCCCCCTCCCAGCCCATGCACTGTGCCAGCGCCCACTCAATGATAGAGTACACGGCCTCTCTGACATCCAAAATGGCATCTTGGCTGCGCACGCAGTTTCCAGCGTGACATGCGCCGGACGCCATCTTGGTATAGGAGTTAGCGCAGGTGCAGATAACGAACGCTGGAATCATGTAAAGTAGGGAGAAAATGGCTTCAAGCAGGGTACAACGCTGATTTAAAGTGGTAGACACCATTTTGGGACTTAACACTCAACTCAACACACAGTCTTAACCCCAACCATCTGAACATGTCTTAGAGTGCCCGGAGGTCCCCCTTAGAGTGCTATTTAAAGGGACCATGCAGGATTTACAGCTTAGTGGCTGGATTATTGCTTCTGGCTACCCAGACATTTACAACTGTTTTTGGAGGTCTCCTGCACTTGAATACTAGGACGCAGGGACATTTAGAGCCAGGACGTGCAGGAGTGAAATGCTTCTACACACAAAGGGTGGGAGACATTTGGAATGCTCTTCTGCAGACAGCAGTTGATGCTAGCTCACTTGTGAATGTTAAATCTGAGACTAATAGATTTCTGTGAACCAAGGGTATTAAGGGATATGGGGTTAAGGCGGGTATATGGAGTGAGGTCACAGGTCCACCATGATCTCATTGAATGGCAGAACAGGCTCGACGGGCTAAATGCCACTGCCACTTGCTGCCTCCTGATATGTGCCACCTTCTCCTGCAAGAAAGCGGGACGTGTGTCTGGATGATGTGCCTGTCATGGTTGAATAGCTGCCAGTGTGTGGCCTGTGAGTTATGGGTGGGTGGCTTGCAACAGTGGTAATGTGTAAGGGTGAGAGGAAACATTTGGTTAGAAGAGTTGAGTACTGATGGAAAGAGTTTGTTGGTATGTGGGTGATGGGAGGTGTAGTGCGTGGTGCAGTTGGTGGGAGACGCCACTTGACAGTTGACCTCACTCACCTTGACCACTCATGTCAAAGCATTGAACTTCTTCCTGCACTGCATCCTTGTTCATGATGCTGTGCGCCTGGCATTGACTTCATCCCCCGTTGCCTCCCACTGCCTTTTGAGTATATGTCTGGAGGGCCTCTTGCCGCCCTCCCCCCCGACTCCTTGGATATAGGATGTCCCTCCTCTTGCATCAAGGTCTCTAGTGCATCAGCAGAGAACCTTGGTGCACGTATTCTCTCAGGACAGGTACCAACTCAGATTGGCAGATTGGTGAGGTCTGGGGTGCAGATTGGAGGATGTGGGATTTAGTAGTGTGCAACTTTTATTCAATGTTTTAACATAACTCATCAGTGTGTAAACATAGCAATAGGATCGGTGTTTTACGTGTGCGATGTTTCAGACTCCGTGCAGACAGTAGACTGTTATTTTCAGCAAATAACAGGTACCAGCTACCTTTAAGAGATTTCTAAGAAACATCCTCCCTTTAAGAGATTGTGCTCCCACTGCTGCTGGAAAGTGAGAATTGCATTGATTCCACGGGCAAGGCCTGGAATGGAACGCTGATTGCAGGTAAGTCCTGCCTGTGCATGGGCCATGGGGCACGGGATAATAGCACATCACACTACCTACGCCCAAAAACGGCCCCTATCCAAATTTTTTCCTCCCACATGTCAAGAACAATGATTTACAGAAAACAAACCAATGATTGGCATCCGAAATAATGAGCAAAAGAACTTGCATTCATAAAGTGCCTTTCACGATCTCAAGATGTCCCAAATTGCATTTACAGCCAATAAAGTCATTTCAAAGTGCGGTCACTCTTTTAATATAGGGAAACGCGGCAGCCAATGCGCACACAGTAAGGTCCCACAATCTGCAGTGAGATAAATAACCAGATGATCTATTTTAGTGATATTGGGTGAGGGAGAAATGTGGGCCAGGACACCAGGGAGAAAGAGTAGACAAGGGTAATGCAGTCGATGTAATATATTTGGATTTTCAAAAGACCATGAGCCTACAATGCCATACCATAAGGTATGGCATTGTAGGCTCATGACTAAGGTCAGAGCATGTGGAGTGAGGGGACAGGTAACAGAATGGGTAGCAAGCTGGCTAAAAAACAGAAAACACAGAGTAGGGGTTTACGGTAGCGACTCAGACTGGCAAAAGATGGGAAGTGGTGTTCCACGGGGATCGGTGCTGGGACCACTGTTGTTCAAAATTTACATAAACGAGACTTGGGAATTGGAAGTGCAATTTCAAAATTTGGGAATGATCCCAAATTGGAGGGTGTACTTAATACAAAGGATAAATGTGCCAAGATGAAAGAAGACCTTAAATAAACTTGCAGAATTAGTGTGTAATCGCCAAATGAATTTCAATATGGGTAAGTGTGAGGTGGTGCATTTTGGTAGGAAGAATAAGGAGGCCACATACTGCTTGGATAATAAGAATCTAAATGGGGTAGAGGAACAGAGGGATCTTGGAGTATTGATACACAAATCACTACAAGTAGCGATGCAGGTTAATCAGGCCATAAAAAATGACAAACCAAGCACAGGGGTTCATTTCTTGAGGGATAGAATTGAAAAGGAGAGAAGTTATGTTAAACTTGTATAGAACCTTGGTTAGACCGCATTTGGAGTACTGTGCACAGTTCTGGTCTCCACATTATAGAAAGGATATAGAGGCACTGGAGAAGGTGCAATAAAGATTCACAAGGATGATACCAGAACTGAGAGGATATAGTTATCAGGAATGACTGAACAGGCTGGGGCTCTTTTCTCTAGAAAAGAGAAGGCTGAGGGATGACCTGATGGAGGTCTTTAAGACAATGAAAGGGTTTGATAGGGTAGAACTAGAGAAAATGTTTCCGATTGTGGGGGAGTTCAAAACTAGTGGTCATAAATATAAGATAGTCACCAATAATTACGTAATAAATGGGAGGATACTGAGAGGTGTAGAGGAAGTGAGGGACCTTGGAGTGCATGTCCACAGATCCCTGAAGGTAGCAGAACAGGTAGATAAGGTGGTTAAGAAGGGATATGGAATACTTTCCTTTATTAGCTGAGGACTAGAATATAAAAGCAGGGATGTTTTGCTGGAACTGTATAAAACACTAGTTAGGCCACAGCTTGAGTACTGTGCACAGTTCTGGTCACCACATTACAGGAAGGATGTAATTGCACTCGAGAGGGTACAGGGGAGATTTACGAGGATGTTGCCAGGGCTGGAGAATTTTAGCTATGATGACAGATTGGACAGGCTGGGATTGTTTTCCTTGGAACAGAGGAGGCTGAGGGGTGATTTGATTGAGGTGTACAAAATTATGAGGGGCCGAGACAGAGTGGATAGGAAGGACCTACTTCCCTTAGCAGAGGGGTCAACAAATAAGGGGCATAGATTTAAAGTAATTGGTCGAAGGATTAGAGCGGAAATGAGGAAAAGTTTTCCCACCCAGAGGGTGGTGGGGGTCTGGAACTCACTGCCCGAGAGGGTGGTAGAGGCAGAAACCCTCAACTCATTTAAAAAGTACTTGGATGTTCACCTGAAGAGCCGTGACCTGCAGGGCTACGGACCAAATGTGGGAAAGTGGGATTAGGCTGGGCGGCTCGTTTCTCAGCCGGCGCGGACACGATGGGCCGAATGGCCTCCTTCTGTGCCATAAATTTTCTATGATTCTATGACTAATAAATCCAATCCGGGAATTTAGGAGGCACCTCTTTACCCAGAGAGTGATGAGAATGTGGAATTCGCTACTACATGGAGTAGTTGAGGCAAATAGCATAGATACATTTAAGGGGAAGTGAGATAAGTCCATGAGGGAGAAAGGAATGGAAGGATATGCCGATAGGGTTAGATGAAATAGGGAGGGAGGAGGCTCGAGTGGAGCGTAAACACCGGGATAGACCAGTTGGGCCAAATGGTCTGTTTCTGTGCTGTAGATTCGGTGTAACTCGATGTAACTCCCCTGCTCGTCTTCAAATCGTACCATAGGACCGGTCACATACCACTACTACTACTACTACTACTACTACAACAACAACAACAACAACAACAACAACAACTTGGATTTATATAGCGCCTTTAACGTAGTGTTCTTTTAAAGTGTGCTTACGTACTTCTAGAAATGGCACACAAAGCAAATGTCCCCAAACATCTTTACAATGTTGCTACACAGAGAAACCAGAGGAATTCTTCCCCCTATGCATTATCTCCTATTTTAACAAACCACAATCCAATTTCATATTACTTGTATTCAATGCAGGCATAAGAAGGACCCAGCTGTCCTGGTTCAAACAAGATTTTTTTTAATATATTCGTTCATGGGATGTGGGTGTCGTTGGCAAGGTCGGCATTTATTGCCCATCCATACTTAAGAAAAGACATACTTGCTCTCGAAGCAGTACAAAGAAGGTTCACTCGGTTAATCCCGGGGATGAGGGGGCGGACATATGAGGAGAGGTTGAGTAGATTAGGACTCTACTCATTGGAGTTCAGAAGAATGAGAGGCGATCTTATTGAAACATATAAGATTGTGAAGGGGCTTGATCGGGTGGATGCGGTAAGGATGTTCCCAAGGATGGGTGAAACTAGAACTAGGCGGCATAATCTTAGAATAAGGGGCTGCTCTTTCAAAACTGAGATGAGGAGAAATTTCTTCACTCAGAGGGTGGTAGGTCTGTGGAATTTGCTGCCCCAGGAAGCTGTGGAAGCTACATCATTGAATAAATTTAAAACAGAAATAGACAGTTTCCTAGAAGTAAAGGGAATTAGGGGTTACGGGGAGCGGGCAGGAAATTGGATATGAATTTAGATTTGAGGTTAGGATCAGATCAGCCATGATCTTATTGAATGGCGGAGCAGGCTCGAGGGGCCGATTGGCCTACTCCTGCTCCTATTTCTTATGTTCTTATGTTCTTATTATCCCTAATTGCCCTTGAGAAGGTGGTGGTGAGCCACCTTCTTGAACCGCTGCAGTCCATGTGGTGAAGGTTCTCCCACAGTGCTGATAGGAAGGGAGTTCCAGGATTTTGACCCAGCGACGATGAAGGAACGGCGATATATTTCCACGAACTTTTCCAGAACATGTGTCCTAGACTTTATAAATAGAGGGGTAGAGTACAAAAGCAAGGAAGTTATGCTAAACCTTTATAAATCACTGGTTAGGCCTCAGCTGGAGTATTGTGTCCAATTCTGAACACCCCACTTTAGGAAGGATGCCAAAGCCTTGGAGAGGGCACAGAGGAGATTTACCAGAATGGTACCAGGGTTGGGGGACGTCAGTTATGTGGAGGAACTGGAGAAGGTGGGATTGTTCTCCTTGGAGCAGGGAAGGTTAAGGGGAGATTTAATAGAGGTGTTCAAACTTATGAAGGGTTTTGACAGGGTAAATAAAGAGAAACTGTTTCCACTGGCAGGAGGGTCGGTAACCGGAGGACACAGATTTAAGGTGATTGGAAAAAGAATCAGAGGGGAGATGAGGATAATTTTTTACTCAGCGAATTGTTATGATTTGGAATGCACTGCCTGAAAGGGCGGTGGAAGCAGATTCAGTAGTAACTTTCAAAAAGAGAATTGGACAAATACTTGAAAAGGAAACATTTGCAGGGTTATGGGGAAAGAGTGGAGGAGCGGGACTAATTGGACAGCTCGGTCAAAGAGCCGGCACAGGCATGACGGGCTGAATGGCCTCCTTCTGTGCTGTATGATTCTATGCAGTTCAAATACTCAAGGATTTTCCTTGTAAGTATGTTGTTGAAATTTAGAATTTAAATAATAATCGCGATTGCTCCCTCCAAAAACAATTTACCTATATGTACCAACCTTGAGATTAAATATCAGTGATGGAAAGGTGAAATCGTCTCGAGAGTATGCCTTGGTTTATCCTTATTACTTATTTATGAACCCTGTCTGACATATTAATGTCCTAAAGAGGGGATTTTTTTGTTTGAAAAAATTGGTTTCTCCTAAATACCCTACATTAATTTCTTGAGCTAACTAATCTTATTGTTTTTCGTGATATAACGTTTTCATTAAAGTGTGCACTTCTATTATGAACATTCTATTACAGCGGCAAAAACATAAGGTTCTGATAAGCCTCTTTAGAAAAATTAACAGCTGAGAAGGGAAAGTACTGGAAAGTCATCCACATAACATCAGAGACTTAATTCATTTTCATTAAGATTAAATATTGGTAGTTGCCTTAGGAATCTGGTGTGGCCATCAAGCATAACAGAACCTATAGTATTAGGACAGGACGTCAATACAAATAAGTAGGTTGCACTCAGTTGGGCAATTCTTAAAAAAAAAACGTAAGAAAGAATAAAATGAGACAAAGGCACTTGCTCCATCAAATCTGTCCTGTGTATATTCCGTGGTCTGTCCTACCCAGTTATGTTTCTTTACGCCTTTCAAAGTTAAATGAAGCAAAGTTCCAAAATACCGACCTTACCGTAAACACTACATTTTTCATCTGGATTGACTTCCTGGTTTAGAATGAGATCCCAGCGTTTCAGGAACCATCTGCACTGTATTCGACTGTATTTACTTGTACATCCTCTTATAATCCCCAATACTATTCCGAGCCAGTTATTTATCCAGCTCTTTATTAAACGTGTTAATTGATGCGGCAATAACTTCCTCGGTGGGAAATTTGTTTCACGAGTCCATCACTCTGCAAGGAAGCAAAATAAATTTAAGGCTTATTAACTTTTCACTCCTGTCCTCCCTAGCTCTGCATTCACAGTCTAAAATTAAACAAGCTGTTTGCATTCATTTCTCTTGGTATTAACAAACCCTGAAAATATCTCCTTTCAATGTTCTTTTTCTCATGAAAACAAGATAAGTTTTACAAATTTATTTTCCTATATTAGAACTCATTGCTTTGAACATTCCCAGGCACTGCAAAGAGGGAAAGGAGGTGAAACTCATTATATCAAGTCTCCGTTCCCACGAGACCACCACAGGATTTCTGGGGGTTCTCTAAATGGGCGTAACTAGGCCTGCATTTGTAATAGCAACAACAACTTGCATTTATATAGCCCCTTTAATGTCGCAAAACATCCCAAGGCCCTTCACGGGAGTGATTATCAAACACAATTTGACACCAAGCCACATAAGGAGATATTAGAACGGGAGACCAAAAGCTTGGTCAAAGAGCTAGGTTTTAAGGAGTGTCTTAAAGGAGGAGAGAGAGGTAGAGAGGCGGAGAGGTTTAGCGTGGGAATTCCAGAGCTTAGGACCCAGACAGCTGAAGGCACGGCTGCCAATTGTGGGGTGTTAAAAATCGGGGAGGCGCAAGAGGCCAGAATTGGAGGAGCGCAGAGATCTGGGGGAGGTTGTAGGGCTGGAGGAGTTTACAGGGATAGGGAGGAGGCGAGGCCATGATTTGAACACAAAGATAACAATTTTATAATTGAGGAGTTGCCTACAATCCAGTGAAGTACAGAAAGAGTGCTGCATTGTTATGGGTAAATAAATGGTATATTTTGGGGGCTTCTTGAAAATGGTACCATCAGAGGAGGTCAACAGATGTCTTATCTAAAAGAGAGAGAACATGTCTCAGATCCGTAGCGATATAACTCGTATGGTTTTAGTTTATTTTTTCTCCCAATTAACCAACCACATGTTCAGGTTCTTTCACTATCCCATAATGAACAGAATAGGATATTTAATACATGTGCTTAAATCAAATTACAATTTTGACTCTGGACATTAACTTTAATTGTACTGCATTACAGACAGAGAGATAGAATTAAGAGAAAATTGATTGTATTGATTTCGAACGAAGATTCAGACAGGACAGAAATAAAGCATGGAAGAGACCTGTGGTTTTAAGAAAAGAACACATGGAGAACACAAAAGTTTCAGAGTGAACAAAACAATTCACAGCTCAGAAGAGAAAAATCATTTATTTAAGAGAAGCAAGTGACTTGAAAGTAAATAGGTGAAGTACTCAATTCAAAATGGAAGTTAACTGAAAAGTGAAACAAAAGACAAAACAAATATAAGGTTGACCCCCTTCTCTTTCTCATCTACATGCTGCCTTTTGGCAACGTTGTCCACATACATGGGCTCAGCTTCCACATGTACACTGCTATCGCCCAGCTGCACCTCCTCTCTCAATCCCTCTATTACCTCTGTACTATCAAATTGCTTGTCTGATATCCAGTCTTGGATGAGCCACAGTTTCTTCCAGCTAAAATGTTAGGAAGACCTAAGCCATCTTCTTCAGACGCGGGCACAAACTCCGTAGCTTGCCTCTAAGTCTACCTCCCTTCCTGGCCACAGTCTTAGGCCGAACCAGACTGTTCTCAACTTTAGTATCTTTAGGAAGGATGTGAAGGCCTTAGAGAGGGTGCAGAAAAGATTTATTAAAATGGTTCCAGAGATGAGCGAGTTCAGTTATATGGATAGACTGGAGAAGCTGGGGTTGTTCTCCTTAGAGCAGAGAAGGTTAAGAGGAGATTTGATAGAAGTGTTCCAAATCATGAAGGGTTTAGATAAAGTAAATAAGAGAAACTGTTCCCATTGGCAGAAGGGTCAAGAGCCAGAGGACACAGATTTAAGGTGATTGGCAAAAGAACCAATGGCGACATGAGGGAAAACTTTTTTACACAGCGAGTAGCTTTGATGTAGAATGCGCTGCCTGAAAGGCTGGTGGAAGCAGATTCAATCATGGCCTTCAAAAAGGAATTGGATAAATACTTGAAGGGAAAAAAATTGCAAGACTACGGGGAAAGAGCAGTGGAACGGGACTAATTGGATTGCTCTTACTGAGAGCCTGCACGGGCTCGATGGGCTGAATGGCCTCCTTCTGTGCTGTAACCATTCTATGATTCTATGATCTGCCACTAAAATCCTCATCCATGTCTTTGTCCCTTCCAGACTCGACTATTCCAATGCTCTCCTTGCTGGCATCCCATCCTGCACCCTCTAAACATCTCAGCTCATCCAAAACTCTGCTGCCTGCATCCTATCCCGCACCAAATCCTGCTCACCGTCCTCTGTCCTCACTGACCTACATTGGTTTCTGGACCCCCAATGCTTCAAATTTAAAATGGCCATCCTTGTATTTAAGAAGGCAATGGACCATGCAGGAAGAAAAACAGGACTAAGTCGAGCCAGACTTTCCCATTGGGAGTGCAAGATCACGAGACTGCAGACTCATCCCATGTGTCTCAACCACACACAAAGAAAGTTCCCTTCACAGGCAGGGTCTTTATCTGAACCTGTAGATTCAGAGGATCGCCTTGGGACGTTTTATTGCGCTAAAATCGCTATATAAATGTGAGCTGTTGTTGTTGTTGTTGTTGTTGTTGTGACTCTGTTGGATTGTTGACTCTGTTGGATTTAGTACCACTAAGGGCCGCTACCAATATGTCTGACATGAAGTTGCCAACAAGGTGAAGTCTTTGTCCCTGACCTCCTCCCTCGTGATGGATAATAACTTTGGAGAATGCAATGGACCAGAACGGAAAGGATTAATCACATCAGCCGCAGGATTCTCACTGCTGTCCTGATTAATCCTTTCTATCCTTCAAAATTGTTATCCATCACCCTCTACCCCGGACCGAAGTCACGAAGGGCATCAGGAAGTTCAACAACTTTGCAAAAGTACAAAGGTAAACCAAGATGAATATGTAACTAAGGAGTGAAAGCACAGAGACGGACTTTGAGGACAACAATAAATAGCAAGCTGCTTGTAGTGTAAGGTCATAAAGTTTACCCCCTAAACCTCGCATAACTTTTATAAATTAATGCAAAGATAACAAGGCAGTTGAAACTAATGTGCAAATGAGCTACAAACGGTGCAAACAGCAACATGTGGAGAACACAACCTGGATGATATTGTAACTTCATATTCGTAAGGAAAGCAGACACTTTCCAGTAAAGGCAATCTCTCTGGAACCGGAGATAGAGCTGGTCGATGAGACAAGGAATTCATAGGCATAAACTCTCACCCATATCCTGTGTTTGAATGGTGTGAATCAATCGGTGTTCTTCATGCGTGATTGAGTGCAGCAGGCGTCAATGTCACACAGTGTTGGGCATTTCGAAAGTGCTATCTTGACTCATTCATACAGATGGCCAGTACGTAGTAAGCCCAACAAGAGGGGGGTGCAGTTCTGGATTTCGTTTTAGGAAATGAAGCTGGGCAGGCGGAAGGAGTATCAGTGGGAGAGCATTTTGGTGGTAGTGATCATAATTCAGTTAGATTTTGCATTGTTATGGAAAAGGACAGAGGTAGAACAGGAGTAAAAGTTCTAAATTGGGGAAAGGCCAATTTTACTAAGCTGAGAAGTGATTTAGCAAAAGTGGACTGGAAACAGCTACGTGAAGGTAAATCAGTGTCAGAGCAGTGGGAGGCATTCAAGGGGGAGATTCAAGGGGTTCAGAGTAAACATGTTCCCACAAAGGTAAATGGTGGGGCTGCCAAATCTAGAGCCCCCTGGAATACAAGGAGCATACAGGATAAGATAAGACAAAAAAGGGAAGCTTATGTCAGACACCAAGAGCACAATACTGTAGAAAGCCTAGAGAAGTATAGAAAGTGTAGGGGTGAAATTAAAAAGGAAATTAGGAAAGCAAAGAGAGGGCGTGAAAAAATACTGACAAGTAAAATTAAGCAAAACCCAAAAATGTTTTATAAGTACACAAAGAGCAAGAGGATAACTCTTGCTCTTTAGGGTAGGGCCTATTAGAGACCATAAAAGGTAACCTATGTGTGGAGGCGGAAGATGTGGGTATAGCTCTCAATGAATACGTTACATCTGTCTTCACGAAAGTGGGGGACGATGCAGAGATTGTAGTTAAGGAGGAGGAGTGTGAAATATTGGATGGGACAAACATAGTGAGAGAGGAAATATTGAAGAATTTAGTCTCTTTGAAAGTAAATAAATCGCCAGGCCCGGATGAAATGTATTGCAGGCTGTTAAAAGAAGCAAGGGAGGAAATAGCGGAGACTCTGACCATCATTTTCCAATCCTCCTTGGATAGAGGCGTGGTGCTGGAGGATTGGAGGACTGCTAACGTTGTACCGTTGTTTAAAAAGGGAGAAAGAAATAGACTGAAAAAAACAAACAGGAAAAAAAAGAGTTTTTTTGTTGAATGTGTATTCGGGGGTTCTGTAGGTGACACCTCTCTGTCTGAACACGGTGATTGCCTTGGCAACGGGCAGTTGCAGGGGCAGTCTGTAAACACCATGTATTGTTCTATGATGTATAAATGCGTAGGCTTCAAGGAGCTCCTGACATTTACCTGAGGAAGGAGGAAGCCTCCGAAAGCTTGTAGATTTCAAATAAAAATCGTTGGACTGTAACTTGGTGTTGTAAAATTGTTTACAATTGTCAACCCCAGTCCATCACTGGCATCTCCACATCACCACAATAAATAAGTCATTTGCGTCGAGCGTCATCTACATTTGGGTCTATAGATAGCTGGGCTGAGCAAGAGCTGAATAGTCTGGGTGAGTGTGGAGTTAGAAGGAGCTGGGACTGGTTCCTGACTGGGACAAAGATCGCATCATATAGAAGGTAAGTGTCTTTATAGATAGCACATGGTCCCTGTGATGTCCTGAACTGGTTTCGATCGTCTGAAGGGGTCAGAGAGGAATTTTCCAGAGTATTTTTTCCCATCATTGGCCCTAGGCTTTTCTCTGGTTTTTTTGCCTCTCCCAAGAGATGACATGGCTGCGGAGGTGGGGGAGGGGCAGAAGGGGGAGGGAAGAAGTGATTAGCCATTATGGTCCAGCCATCATGGTGCGGGGCAGGCTGGATGGACCAGTCGGTCTTTTCCTGCCCGTCAATTTTGTATGTTTGTGTGAATCTGTATTCAATATGTTAAGCAGCCTAATAATTTGTGTGAGACAATTGGAGGATCACGTCTCTGCTCTGAGATCTGAAGTACAATGAGTGCTAGCCATTGGGGTACGCAGTGCTGCAGCCTCGGTAAGTGATATCAAATACCATGTGTGCATCTCGCATGGATGATAACCTTGTAGCTCTAAGATACAGGCAGTATGAGGCTCCTGTGACTGAGATGGTGTTCCTGGGTTACTCATGTCTCAAGTCAGAGGTCTTCTGCTTCTCTCGAAGTAGTCAGGGATATTACAGTTAAAAAATCTTTAAAAAAACATCTTCACGTCCAAAATAACTAACATTTTGATAAAATCATACAGCACAGAAGGAGGCCATTCGGCCCATCGTGGCAGTGCCGGCTCGTTCCCCGTAGTCCTGCGATTTTTTTTTTTTTCCTTTTCAAGTATTTGTCCAGTTCCCTTTTGAAAGTTCCCATTGAATCTGCTTCCACCACCCTTTCAGGCAGTGCATTCCAGATCGTAACAACTCGCTGCGTAAAAAATTCTCCTCATCTCCCCTCTGGTTCTTTTGCCAATTATCTTAAATCTGTGTCCTCTGGTTACCGACCCTCCTGCAAGTGGAAACCGTTTCTCCCTACCTACTCTATCAAAATCCCTCATAATTTTGAACACCTCTATTAAATCTCCCCTTAACCTTCTCGATGATAGTTAATATCCCCCAACATTAACTGCTTCAGTGTAAAGGCATCATTTTTTCAGTCTTTGTTTCCCGTCACCTAATTTATCACAGGATTTAACAACGCTGTCCCATCAGGTTACATCATTTTCTAATTATAATAGTTCCCAGTAAGTTAATAATCCAACTAATGCCATCACTTTGGGGAAAAAAAATCTTAATTCGTAATTAAGTGTTACGGAAAGCTGGATCTCTTGTAAATTCTATAGAATCGACTTTACTGACAAAGGTAACCATCAAATTTCTCAGCCGTAAATCTATGAGCAATCTATAAATTACATGCCGGGGGGCTCACAGGGAACATTTCATTATGCTCAAATCTCCATAAGACCATAAGAGATAGGAGCAGGAGTAGGCCATTCGGCCCCTCGAACCTGCTCCGCCATTTAATGAGATCATGGCTGATCTGATTTTTACCTCAACTCCACTTTCCCGCCTTTTCCTCATATCCTTTTACTCCCTTGCTGATAAAAAATTTGTCGAACTCAGCCTTGAATGCATTCAATGACTCAGCCTCCACAGCTTTTTGGGGTAAAGAATTCCAAAGATTCACGACCCTCTGGGAGAAGAAATTCCTCCTCATTTCCGTCTTAAATGGGTGACCCTTTATTCTGAGACTATGCCCCCTAGTTTTAGATTCCCCCATTAGGGGTAAAATCCTCTCAGCAGCTACCCTATCGAGTCCCCTCAGAATCTTGTATGTTTCAAAAAGATCTCCTCTCATTCTTCTAAACTCCAATGAGTATAGACCCAACCTGTTCAATCTTTCCTCATAAGACAACCCTTCCATACCTGGAATCAACCTAGTGAACCTTCTCTGAACTGCCTCCAATGCAAGTATGTCCTTCCTTAAATAAGGGCACCAGAACTGTACGCAGTACTCCAGGTGTGGTCTCACAAGCACCCTGTACAGTTGTAGCATGACTTCCCTGCTTTTATACTCCATCCCCCTAGAAATAAAGGCCAATATTCCGTTTGCCTTCAGGATTACCTGCTGCACCTGTATGTTGACTTTTTGTGTTCCATGTACGAGGACACCCAGATCCCTCTGTACCTCAGCATTTTGTAGTATTTCTCCATTCAAATAATATATTGCTTTTTTATTTTTCCTCCCAAAGTGGATGACTTCACATTTTCCCACATTATATTCCATCTGCCAAATTTTTGCCCATTCGCTTAACCTGCCAATATCCCTTTGCAGACACTGTGTCCTCATAGCAACTTGCTTTTCCACCTATTTTTGTATCATCAGCAAATTTGGTCACAAGACACTCTGTTCCTTCATCCAAGTCATTGATATATATTGTAAATAGTTGAGGCCCCAGCACTGATCCCTGCGGCACCCCACTGGTTACAGTTCGCCATTTTGAAAATGACCCTTTTATCCCGACTCTTTGTTTTCTGTTAGTTAGCCAATCCTCTGTCCATGCCAGTATATTACCCCCAACACCATGAGCTCTAATCTTGTGCAGTAATCTTTTATGTGGCACCTTATTGAATGCCTTTTGGAAATCCAAATATACTGCATCCATTGGTTCCCCTTTATCCACCCTGCCCGTTACTTCCTCAAAGAACTCTAATAAATTTGTCAGACACGATTTCCCCTTCATAAAACCATGTTGACTCTCCTTGATTGTATTATGAGTCTCCAAATGTCCTGCTACTACCTCCTTAATAATGGATTCTAGCATTTTCCCAATGACAGGCGTTAGGCTAACTGGTCTATAATTACTTGCTTTCTGTCTCACTCCCTTCTTGAATAGGGGTGTTATGTTTGCGGTTTTCCAATCCGCTGGGATCTTTCCAGAATCTAGTGAAATCGGGACGATTATAACCAATGTGTCCACTATCTCTGGCCACTCCCTTTAAGACCCTCTGATGCAAACCATCAGGTCCAGGGGACTTGTCAGCCTTTAGACCCATTAGTTTACCTAGTACTTTTTCTCTAGTGATAGTGATTGTTTTTAGTTCCTCCCTCCCCTTTGCCCCTTGATTTTCTACTATTATTGGTATGATATAAGTGTCTTCTACTGTGAAGACAGATACAAAATATCTGTTCAATTCCTCTGCCATTTCCTTGTTTACCATTATTATTTCCCCAGTCTCATCCTCTAAGGGACCAATGTTTACTTTAGCTACTCTCTTCCTTTTTAAATAGGAACATAGGAACAGGAGTAGGCCATTCAGCCCCTCGTGCCTGCTCCGCCATTTGATAAGATCATGGCTGATCTGTGATCTAACTCCATATGCCTGCCTTTGGCCCATATCCCTTAATACCTTTGGTTGCCAAAAAGCTATCTATCTCAGATTTAAATTTAGCAATTGAGCTAGTATCAATTGCCGTTTGCGGAAGAGAGTTCCAAACTTCTACCACCCTTTGTGTGTAGAAATGTTTTCTAATCTCGCTCCTGAAAGGTCTGGCTCTAATTTTTAGACTGTGCCCCCTACTCCTAAAATCCCCAACTAGCAGAAATAGTTTCTCTCTATCCACCCTATCTGTTCCCCTTAATATCTTATAAACTTCGATCAGATCACCCCTTAACCTCCGAAACTCCAGAGAATACAACCCCAATTTGTTTAATCTCTCCTCGTAACTTAACCCTTGAAGTCCGGGTATCATTCTAGTAAACCTACACTGCACTCCCTCCAAGGCCAATATGTCCTTCCGAAGGTGCGGTGCCCAGAACTGCTCACAGTACTCCAGGTGCGGTCTAACCAAATACTTGTAGAAGCTTTTACTGTCAGTTTTTATATTTCTTGCTAGTTTACTCTCATAATTTATTTTCTCCCTCTTCATTATTCTTTTAGTCATCCTTTGCTGGTTTTTAAAGTTTTCCCAATCTTCGGGCTTACCAGTAATCTTTGTCATGTTGTGTGCTTTTACTTTTAACCTGATACCATCCTTGACTTCCTTAGTTAGCCATGGTTGGTTCGCCCGTTTTGTGGAGTCTTTCCTCCTCACAGGGATATATTTTTGTTGCGAGTCATAAAATATCTTTTTTAATGATTGTAAGCTTATCCACCATCATATCATCTAATCTGCTTACCCAGTCCACTTTACACAGTTCACTACGATGGAGAGACCTCCACTCTCCCCATTCCCCTTCCACTCAAAGCCCCCCCTCCCTCCCCCTCCGCCTATTTTCCCTACCGTCTCCGCTCTCCCCGTCTCCGCTCTCCCCGTCTCCGCTCTCCCCGTCTCCGCTCTCCCCGTCTCATCTAGCCACCAACCTCTGGTACAACCCCATGCAGCATTTGTCACCATTCTGTCCACCTCCTCAGCCGCAATCATGTGATAGCTGCCAGAGTATTTGAGCGTCACTACGGCACTGCATTTTGATAAAGAATTTGGGTTCAAATTCTGAAACATCTGCGATTACTTTTCGGTCATAAGAATACAGACAATTTCCTTCAATTATAAGTCGAGGTATCTGTTAACGCTGATCTGAAAAGCTGTTCAATTGGAATATCATCATTTTCTCCCCCTTGAAATTAAATTACTTGATCATTGAACGACATCGAAGCTGTCAAGAACATTATTACCAAAATATTTAAAAATTGGGTATTTAAATATACGGTAATCGCACTTATAGAATAACGGCAAAAAACGTGTTCAGAATCTCGCCCCTGAAATTAGGGACACAGTGGGCGGGGGGGTCGTTTTAACGTTAGCCAGCGGTGTAAAATAGGTGATATCGGATCACCGGTCAACGGAGATTGAAATTGGGCGGGATGTATAATGGGCGGCCGATTCGCAGTCACCCGTTTCACAAGATCGCCCACAGTTAAAATGAACCCCCCCCCATCAGTTGGAGTTACACAAATTCCCCTGTGTCCTTTGCACTACCAGTTCCGTGATGTAAACCCTGCAGTGGGCCATGAAACGATAATGGCGCCAAAGCAAATTTAAAAAAAACCCCGTCAGAGCGTAAGAAGCAGTGGGGGTCTCCGCATTCGTTAAATCTTACACCTCTGATCCAAAATCAAAGGATCTAACGCCTGGTTTTTGTTGAATTTCATTTCAAAAGTTGACAATTAAGGCAGAACTGGCAAACGTTTCCCAAGCTGCTATGTAAACGATGGAAGAGTAGGAATAGACTGGATATCAGGCGATTCTTCTCTCCCCAGAGAGTAGTGAGCCTCTGGAATGTGTTGCCGGCTAATGTGGTGGCCGCTGACTCTCTGTTTGCCTTTAAGACGGAGCTGGACCAGTTCCTGACTGGGGCAGAGATCGCGTCGTATAGAAGTTAAGTGACTTTACAGATAACGCTTTGTCCATGTGATCTCCTGGTGACGGGGCGGGGAGGGCGGAATCGGAGAGGAATTTCCCAGAGTATTTTTTTTTCCCTAATTAGCCCTGGATTTTTTTCTCTGTTTTTTTTTGCCTCTCCCAGGAGATGACATGGCCGTGGGGGTGGGAGGGGGAAGGAGAGAGGTGGGGATGATGCTCCGGCCGTCATGGTGTGTGTGGGGCAGGCTTGATGGACCAGCTGGTCTTTTCCTGCCCTCAAATGTTCGTACACTCATTCAGCAACTGATAGATATCGACTCTCCCCACTAAACTACCAGCAACAAGGATGCATGGTAAAGCATTAGACCACCAGTCATCATCAGAGATAGACATGCACACCACAAAACTATATTACGCCCTGCTCACTAGAATATCAGGAACTAGATTCAGACCCATTCCAACATCGTCTCTCCATACCAGCATAGATTGAAATTTAATTTAAAAATTGTACTCAATTTCCGTATTATGGCTCGAGGCAAAGTCACTGTGATAGGAAAGAAACTTGTTGGGGTGGCAGCCATTTGATTAACATCAGCCATTGAGGGACTCGTGCTTTTACATTGCTATTTTATTTGAAGGGAACGACGTATCAAAAATTAATGTGAATGTAAAAGGTCGGTAACCAGAGGACACAGATTTAAGGTAATTGGCAAAAGAACCAGGTGGGGAGATGAGGAGGATTTTTTTTTTTTAACGCAGCGAGCTGTTATGATCTGGAACGCGCTGCCTGAAAGGGCGGTGGAAGCAGATTCAATAGTGACTTTCAAAAAGGGAATTGGATGTATCCTAGAAGGGGAAAAATATGCAGGGCTTTGGGGAAAGAGCAGGGGAGAGGGACTAATTGGATAGCTCTTTCAAAGAGCCGGCACAGGCATGATGGGCCGAATGGCCTCCTTCTGTGCTGTATCATTTTCTTTTGAAACTAATTCAAAATGTGAACCTATTTAACCTCATGCTTCAGATTTTGGAACTCACCCTTCTAAGCAGTTGGCAACAAAATCAATTCCAGTGTAATGACCTCTCGTTGTTTGCCACAGACATTTAGGCCCCCGATTTAAATGGAGGGAAGGGGCAGGTACGGTGCGCATGGGCCCCCGATAGCGGGTGACGCGCCCGGGGAATCAGGGGACGGGAATAAACATTCCCAGAGTCCCGCTCGAACCCGGCCATACCCACTACCTGCCCGGCGGGCGGGAGCAGGAATTGAAGCTGGAGCTAAGCACCAGGGGAATGGGTCCCGGCTTAAGGGAAGTTCTGGGGAAAGATTCCCAAAGAGATGCTGCTGAGGGGAGGGAGAGGGAGGGCTGGGGCAAGAAAGACCCGAGGATTTCTTCCAGCTTCTGCGAACGTTCAAAAAACGTTAACTTATCTTGGCCTCTTCTGGCCGCTCGGCTGCCTCCATCCCGCCAAGTTTGATACCTCCCCAACCCCACCTCCCACCCCCCGTAGTCGTGGTGAAAATCGCATCAGGGCGCCAATGACGCCATCGGTAGGGTTGCCAACTCTGACTGGGCATATTCCTGGAGGTTTCGTCACATGACCTCCCGCTTCGCAGCACCCCACACTCCTGCCATTGGTCGCCCAACATGTCCATCCTCGTGGAGCACCCACGCCATTTGCAAAGTGAACAGACACCATTACCCGATTGGACAGTTCTTGACCATCGGTCAAACAGACATTTTGTTCCCCCCATCTTCAACATTTTCTTCACCAATAAATGAAATCGTTCAAAGAAAAATGAAAAAAAAAACAGATGATTCTTTTTATCGGCCCTATAGTTTATCTCCTGGGTGTTTTGCTCACCGCAAGTGTCCTGGAGATGAATCTTTTAATTCCTGGAGGCTCCAGGGCAATCCTGGAGGGTTGGCAACCCAATGTCATTTGACCGCGACTTTTATATTTGAAGCAGGCCCTCGCCTACCTGCAGCGGGAGCTCGGCCGACTTCAAAGTCGGTGAAGATAAGATGTCGCCGGGGGGAGCAGAGCGACCTCAGGCCGGTAAGCAGGCTCAGCCTGATTTTAACTCCCTCCCCTGTGCACCATTCTCGCTGGACGAGAGGGGTTAAAATCGAATCCCAATGTTCCAAGGTTAGGTTCTAGAATATTATTGTATATTAATTTCAAAAAGTATTTTTAATAAATGTTTTATTTATAAGTGATTTTTTTTTCAACAAAAGAAATTTCGCACATTGTGTATCTGGTTCACAGATTAGAGCCATTATCTTGACGGTTTCTGATGTTTAAATATGATGCTTTTGTATTTAGCCTCTGCTCCTAACCCACTGCTTTTAGTGGAGCAGCAATGTCTAAATGAGAAAAACAACATGAATAACAACAACTTGCATTTATATAGCACCTTTAACGCAGTAAAATGTCCCAAGGCGCTTCACAGGAGCGATTATCAAACAAAATTTGACACCGAGCCACATAAGGAGATATTAGAACAGGTGACCAAAAGCTTGGTCAAAGAGGTAGGTTTTAAGGAACATTAAAAAGGAGGAGAGAGAGGTGGAGAGGTTTAGGGAGGGAATTCCAGAGCTTGGAGCCTAGGCAGCTGAAGGCACGGCCGCCAATGGTGGGGTGAAGGAAATCGGGGATGCGCAAGATGCCAGAATTGGAGGAGCGCAGAGATCTCGGAGGGTTGTAGGGCTGGAGGAGGTTACAGAGAAAGGGAGGGGGGCGAGGCCATGGAGGGATTTGAAAACAAGGATGAGAATTAAAAAATCGAGGCATTGCTGGACCGGGAGCCAATGTAGGTCAGCAAGCACAGGGGTGATGGGTGAACGGGACTCGGTGTGAGTTGGGATACGGGCAGCAGAGTTTTGGATGAGTTCAAATTTACAGAGGGTGGAAGATGGGAGGCCAGCCAGGAGAGCATTGGAATAATATAATGACCTAATCTTGCAGGTTTCACCTTACAAATTTTTAATGCAAAAAAAGAAGAAAAACTTCAATTTTCTGTGCCATCATTTTCTTATTTCAAAGAAGCTGGGATGCCCAAAGCTACCCATCTTATTGTTCGTTGTTATCAAGGATTATGCTGGAAAATCCTTAAAAAAATTAATAAGAACAAAAAGCATTTCATGATGTAATCTTAAATTTAAAATCAATTTTGGAAAAAAGAAAGAAATTATTTATTTAGCACCTTTCACGACCTCAGGACGTCCCAAAGCACTTTACAGCCAATGAAGTACTTTTGAAGTGCAGCCATTGTTGCAATGAAGGCAAAAAATTGTTTACTGTGATAGATATACTAGATAGTGGACATAATATAGTTAGTGGTGTAGCCTATAGTCCAATATGGTTTAAGTACATTATAAACTACTTTAAACAAAACACCACTCACATTACCGAAAATGACAGATAAAATAGGAACATAGGAACAGGACAATGTGAAGGATAGTAACAGACTTCAGGGGGACATAGACAGACTGGTGAAATGGGTAGACAAATGGTGGATGAAATTTAATAGGAACATAGGGACACAGGAACAGGAGTAGGCCATTCAGCCCCTCGTGCCTGCTCCGCCATTTGATAAGATCATGGCTGAACTGTGATCTAACTCCATATACCTGCCTTTGGATTTCTTATCAAAATCAAATACAGTTTCTTTCACTTTAGACTGTATCTGGTAAATGAAAGACACCAGTAAATCATTTAATTTGTGGTATCACTCTATGAATAGAAACACCGACTGTGTTGTATTACTTAAGGTGCGATCATACTGTTTGGCCTTCTGTCAGTGGTGTAGAACTGAATTTGTAACCAAAGATCTGATCGTGCTGTATCATTGCCATATCCCTGTCTGCAATGTGCAAACATCCATAGCTAGGGATCATGTGAGCAGCAGGTACCGAGCAACCACACTGCTTAACCATATAGATCATAAAATCATAGAATAATTTGGCAAAGAAAGAGGCCATTCGGCCCACAGGGCCTGTGCCGGCACTTTGAAAGTTCTATCCAATTAGTCACCACTGTCCAGCTCTTTCCCCATAGCCCTGCAAATTTTTCCCCTTCAAGTATTTTCATAGGAATAGGAACATAGGAACAGGAGTAGGCCATTCAGCCCCTCATGCCTGCTCCGCCATTTGATAAGATCATGGCTGATCTGTGATCTAACTCCAAAGACCTGCCTTTGGCCCATATCCCTTTATACCTTTGGTTGCCAAAAAGCTATCTATCTCAGATTTAAATTTAGCAATTGAGCTAGGATCAATTGCCGTTTGCGGAAGAGAGTTCCAAACTTCTACAACCCTTTGTGTGTAGAAATGTTTTCTAATCTCGCTCCTGAAAGGTCTGGCTCTAATTTTTAGACTGTGCCCCCTACTCCTAGAATCCCCAACCAGCGGAAATAGTTTCTCTCTATCCACCCTATCTGTTCCCCTTAATATCTTATAAACTTCGATCAGATCACCCCTTAACCTCCGAAACTCCAGAGAATACAACCCCAATTTGTTTAATCTCTCCTCGTAACTTAACCCTTGAAGTCCGGGTATCATTCTAGTAAACCTACACTGCACTCCCTCCAAGGCCAATATGTCCTTCCGAAGGTGCGGTACCCAGAACTGCTCACAGTACTCCAGGTGCGGTCTAACCAGGGTTTTGTATAGCTGCAGCATAACCTCTGCCCCCTTGTACTCTAGCCCTCTAGATATAAAGGCCAGCATTCCATTAGCCTTATTGATTATTTTCTACACTTGCTCATGACACTTCAATGATCTATGTACCTGAACCCCTAAGTCCCTTTGGACATCCACTGTTTTTAACTTTTTACCATTTAGAAAGTACCCTGTTCTATCCTTTTTTGATCCAAAGTGGATGACCTCACATTTGTCTACATTGAATTCCATTTGCCACAATTTTGCCCATTCACCTAATCTATCAATATCGCTTTGTAATTTTATGTTTTCATCTACACTGCTTACAATGCTACCAATCTTTGTGTCATCGGCAAACTTAGATATGAGACTTTCTATGCCTTCATCTAAGTCGTTAATAAATATTGTGAATAATTGAGGTCCCAAGACAGATCCCTGCGGGACTCCACTAGTCACATCCTGCCAATGTGAATACCTACCCATTATCCCTACTCTCTGTCGCCTTTCGCTCAGCCAACTTCCTAACCAAGTCCATACTTTTCCCTCGATTCCATGGGCTTCTATCGTAGCTAACAGTCTCTTATGTGGGACCTTATCAAATGCCTTCTGGAAGTCCATATAAATAACATCCATTGACATTCCCCTGTCCACTACTTTAGTCACCTCTTCAAAAAATTCAATCAGGTTTGTCAGGCACGACCTACCTTTCACAAATTCATGCTGGCCCTCTCTGATTAACTGAAAATTCTTGAGGTGTTCAGTCACCCTATCCTTAATTATAGACTCCAGTATTTTCCCCACAACAGATGTTAGGCTAACTGGTCTATAATTCCCTGGTTTCCCTCTCTCTCCTTTCTTAAAAAGCGAAGTGACATGTGCAATTTTCCAATCTAGAGGTACAATTCCTGAATCTAGAGAACTTTGAAAGATTATAGTTAGGGCATCTGCAACGTGCTCACCTACTTCCTTTAAAACCCTGGAATGGAAACCATCTGGTCCTGGGGATTTGTCACTCTCTAGTGCTATTATTTTCTTCATTACTATTGTTTACTTATGTTAATTTTATCAAGTCTCTGTCCCTGATTCAATATTAGTTTTCTTGGGAAATTCCGGCATGCTATCCTCTTTTTCTACTGTAAATTTATCTGATAAGATAAGACAATATGACAATGCAGTGGTGTTCCCCAGGGGAACGGTAGTAGGACCAATGCTTTTCTTGATATATATTAATGACTTGGACTTGGGTGTACAGGGCACAATTTCAAAATTTGCAGATGACTCAAAACTTGGAAGTGCAGTAAACAGTGAGAAGGATAGTGATAGACTTCAAGAGGATATAGACAGGCTGGTGGAATGGGCAGACACGTGGCAGATGAAATTTAATGCCGAGAAGTGCGAAATGATACATTTTGGTAGGAAGAATGAGGAGAGGCAATATAAACTAAATGGTACAATTCTAAAGCAGGTGCAGGAACAGAAAGATCTGGGGTTTATGTGCACAGGTCGTTGAAGGTGGAATTTTTTTTAATTTTTTATTCGTTCACGGGATGTGGGCGTCGCTGGCAAGGCCGGCATTTATTGCCCATCCCTAATTGCCCTCGAGAAGGTGGTGGTGAGCCGCCTTCTTGAACCGCTGCAGTCCGTGTGGTGAAGGTTCTCCCACAGTGCTGTTAGGAAGGGAGTTCCAGGATTTTGACCCAGCGACAATGAAGGAACGGCGACATATTTCCAAGTCGGGATGGTGTGTGACTTGGAGGGGAACGTGCAGGTGGTGTTGTTCCCATGCGCCTGCAGCCCTTGTCCCTCTAGGTGGTAGAGGTCGCGGGTTTGGGAGGTGCTGTCGAAGAAGCCTTGGCGAGTTGCTGCAGTGCATCCTGTGGATGGTACATACTGCAGCCACGGTGTGCCGGTGGTGAAGGGAGTGAATGTTTAGGGTGGTGGATGGGGTGCCAATCAAGCGGGCTGCTTTATCTTGGATGGTGTCGAGCTTCTTGAGTGTTGTTGGAGCTGCGCTCATCCAGGCAAGTGGAGAGTATTCCATCACACTCCTGACTTGTGCATGTAGATGGTGGAAAGGCTTTGGGGAGTCAGGAGGTGAGTCACTCGCCGCAGAATACCCAGCCTCTGACCTGCTCTCGTAGCCACAGTATTTATATGGCTGGTCCAGTTAAGTTTCTGGTCAATGGTGACCCCCAGGATGTTGATGGTGGGGGATTCGGCGATGGTAATGCCGTTGAATGTCAAGGGGAGGTGGTTAGACTCTCTCTTGTTGGAGATGGTCATTGCCTGGCACTTATCTGGCGCGAATGTTACTTGCCACTTATGAGCCCAAGCCTGGATGTTGTCCAGGTCTTGCTGCATGCAGGCTCGGACTGCTTCATTATCTGAGGGGTTGCGAATGGAAATGAACACTGTGCAGTCATCATCGAACATCCCCATTTCTGACCTTATGATGGAGGGAAGGTCATTGATGAAGCAGCTGAAGATGGTTGGGCCTAGGACACTGCCCTGAGGAACTCCTGCAGCAATGTCCTGGGGCTGAGATGATTGGCCTCCAACAACCACTACCATCTTCCTTTGTGCTAGGTATGACTCCAGCCACTGGAGAGTTTTCCCCCTGATTCCCATTGACTTCAATTTTACTAGGGTTCCTTGGTGCCACACTCGGTCAAATGCTGCCTTGATGTGAAGGGCAGTCACTCTGACCTCACCTCTGGAATTCAGCTCTTTTGTCCATGTTTGGACCAAGGCTGTAATGAGGTCTGGAGCCGAGTGGTCCTGGCGGAACCCAAACCGAGCATCGGTGAGCAGGTTATTGGTGAGTAAGTGCCGCTTGATAGCACAGTCGACGACACCTTCCATCACTTTGCTGATGATTGAGAGTAGACTGATGGGGCGGTAATTGGCCGGATTGGATTTGTCCTGCTTTTTGTGGACAGGACATACCTGGGCAATTTTCCACATTGTCGGGTGGATGCCAGTGTTGTAGCTGTACTGGAACAGCTTGGCTAGAGGCGCAGCTAGTTCTGGAGCACAAGTCTTCAGCACTACAGCTGGGATGTTGTCGGGGCCCATAGCCTTTGCTGTATCCAGTGCACTCAGCCGTTTCTTGATATCACGTGGAGTGAATCGAATTGGCCGAAGACTGGCTTCCGTGATGGTGGGGATATCGGGAGGAGGCTGAGATGGATTATCCACTCGGCACTTCTGGCTGAACATGGTTGCAAACGCTTCAGCCTTGTCTTTTGCACTCACGTGCTGGACTCCGCCATGATTGAGGGTGGGGATGTTTGCAGAGCCTCCTCCTCCCGTTAGTTGTTTAATTGTCCACCACCATTCACGACTGGATGTGGCAGGACTGCAGAGCTTTGATCTGATCCGTTGGTTGTGGAATCACTTAGCTCTGTCTATAGCATGTTGCTTCCGCTGTTTAGCATGCATGTAGTCCTGAGTTGTAGCTTCACCAGGTTGGCACCTCATTTTTAGGTACGCCTGGTGCTGCTCCTGGCATGCTCTTCTACACTCCTCATTGAACCAGGGTTGATCCCCTGGCTTGTTGGTAATGGTAGAGTGAGGAATATGCCGGGCCATGAGGTTACAGATTGTGCTGGAATACAATTCTGCTGCTGCTGATGGCCCACAGCGCCTCATGGATGCCCAGTTTTGAGCTGCTAGATCTGTTCTGAATCTATCCCATTTAGCACGGTGATAGTGCCACACAACACGTTGGATGGTGTCCTCAGTGCGAAGACGGGATTTCATCTCCACGAGGACTGTGCGGTGGTCACTCCTACCAATACTGTCATGGACAGATGCATTTGCGACAGGTAGATTGGTGAGGACGAGGTCAAGTAAGTTTTTCCCTCGTGTTGGTTCGCTCACCACCTGCCGCAGGCCCAGTCTAGCAGCTATGTCCTTCAGGACTCGGCCAGCTCGGTCAGTAGTGGTGCTACCGAGCCACTCTTGGTGATGGAGATTGAAGTCCCCCACCCAGAGTACATTTTGTGCCCTTGCTACCCTCAGTGCTTCCTCCAAGTGGTGTTCAACATGGAGGAGGACTGATTCATCAGCTGAGGGAGGACGGTAGGTGGTAATCAGCAGGAGGTTTCCTTGCCCATGTTTGACCTGATGCCATGAGATTTCATGGGGTCCAGAGTCAATGTTGAGGACTCCCAGGGCCACTCCCTCCTGACTGTATATCACTGTACCGCCACCTCTGGTGGGTTGAGAAAGGGTTAAAAAGTATACGGGATCCTGGGCTTTATAAATCGAGGCATAGAGTACAAAAGCAAGGAGGTTATGATGAACCTTTGTGAAACACTGGTTCGGCCACAACTGGAGTATTGTGTCCAGTTCTGGGCACTGCACTTTAGGAAGGATGTGAAGGCCTTGGAGAGGGTGCAGAAGAGATTTACTGGAATGGTTCCAGGGAAGAGGGACTTCAGTTACATGGATAGACTGGAGAAGCTGAGGTTGTTCTCCTTGGAGCAGAGAAAGTTGAGAGGAGATTTCATAGAAGTGTTCAAAATCATGAAGGGTCTAGACAGAGTAGATAGAGAGAAACTCTTCCCACTGGTGAAAGGGTCGAGAACCAGAGGACACAGATTTAACGTGATTGGCAAAAGAACCAAATGCGACATGAGGAAAAACTTTTTTACACAGCAGGTGGTTATGATCTGGAATGCACTGCCCGAGGGGATGGTGGAGGCAGATTCAATCGTGGCTTTCAAAAAGGAATTGGATAAGTACTTGAAGGGAAAACATTTGTAGGAAGAATGTAACTTAATGTTATCATTTAATTAACCAAAGCAGGGGTTAGGGGATAGGGCGGGGGAGTGGGACCAGCTGGATTGCTCTTGGAGAGAGTCTGCAAGGGCTCTACGGGCCGAACGGCCTCTTTCTGTGCTGTAACCATTCTATGATTCTATGATAGCTGGAGTGGTAAAAAGTATTAAAGAAACACATTAATTGGAAGAAAGTCAGGTGAAAGAGCTCTTCATTTGATAATGCAAGGCCATTCCTGAGATAAATTATAAAGATTTAAGGGTTATGAGGTTTACTTTCAATTTGATTGTTTCATTGCTTTTCACTCGAATACTCCTTCTTTGATGGGGAGGTTTGATCTGGAATAGAGTTTGACGCAGTTGAAAGTTCATTGCATACTTTTGTTTGGAATTACAATGAACCGCACAATCTGCTACTTTGGTTGATTAAGTTATATCATTAAATTACATTCTTCCTTTCATCAGCGTGGTCAATTTGAGGCAGATTATTTGTGTTAAACAACTGCAAATAAGCATTCCTCAGCTCTGACTTCATCCAAATCCATCGCCCTTTGAAGACTCAGGTCAAGAATGCAAATTGCAAGGGGATAAAGGGGAAGATTCGATGGCAACAGCTTAAAATCATTTTGACACTGAAAAGGTTTTCAAGACCACATAGAAATTGTCAAGAGACTTGGGGCTAGAAATTCGGCCGTGTAGCGCCCTTTGTATAGGCACTACGCGGCCTCCTGAAGTTCCAAAATGGCGTCCAGAATGCGCGCGCAAGCTTCTAGCGTGACGTGCGCCGGACGCCACCTTGCTAAAGGGGTTCGCGCAGGCGCAGCTAACGAACGCCAGCTGCATGTAAAGTAGGGAGAATATGTGGTAGATCAGTGTGGAACGCTGATTTAAAGGGATAGGCACCATTTTGGCACTTAACGCTGCAGCTAACAAACTTTCTTAATCCCGACCATCTGAACATGTCGTAGACGGTCTGCAGGACCCCCCCCACCAGCGCTATCTAAAGGGACCATGCAGGATATGCAGGTTAGTTGCTGGATTATTACTTCTGGCTGCTGACGTATTTGTACCTGGTTTTGAGGGTCTCCTATACTTGAATAATAGGACGTGGGAATATAGCCTAACATTTAGAGCCAGGACTTGCAGGAGTGAAGTTGGGAAACACTTCCACAGGCAAAGAGTGGGAGAAGTTTCAAACTCTATTCCGCAGACGGTAGTTGGTGCTAGCTCAATTGCTAATTGAAAGTCTGAGATTGATAGATTTTTGTTAATCAAGGAGATTAAGGGGTATGGGGCTAAGGCAGGTATATGGGGTTAGGTCACAGATCGACCATGATCTCATTGAATGGCGGATCAGGCTCCAGGGGCTAAATGGCACTGCCATTTGCTGCTTCCTGTTATGCACCACCTTCTCCTGCGAGAAAGCGGGACGTGTGTTGGTGAGTGTCCTGCAGGATGTTTGGGTGATGTGCCTGTCATGGTTGAATAGCTGCCAGTGTGTGAGTTGTGGGTGAGCAGCTTGAAACAGTGATAATGTGTGAGGGTGAGAGGAAGCATTTGATTGGAAGAGTTGAGTACTGATGGAAAGAGTTTATTGGTGTGTGGGTGATGGGGGTGTAGTGTGTGGTGCAATTGGTGGGAGACGCCATTTGACCTCACTCACCTTGACCATCATGTCAAAGCATTGAACTTCTTTCTGCACTACATCCATGTTCGTGATGCTGTGCGCCTGGCATTGACTTCATCCCCCGCTGCTTCCCACTGCCTCTTGAGCATATGTCTGGAGGGCCTCTTGCCCACCCCCCCCCCCCCAACACTGCGGATATAGGATGTCCTTCCTTCTGTCCACCTTTTGCACCAAGGTCTCTATGGCATCAGCAGAGAACCTTGGTGCACGCACTCTCGCAGGACTGGTACAAACTCAGATTGGCAGATTGGTGAGGTCTGGCATGCAGATTGGAGGATGTGGGATTTAGTAGTGAATGTTTTAACATAACTCATCAGTTTGTAAATATAAGGATGGGACCTGCATTTGTGTTTTATGTGTGCGATGTCTCATCTCCGTGCGGACCCATATCTTATATTTTGCACTTACACATATGGTGCAGACTGCCTTTAAGTGGTGGGTGAGCAACTCAGGCGAGATCCGGGCCCCCCTGCTGGTGAGCGGTGTCAAAGCCAGAGAGAACGTCACAGCTCGGCCTCGATGCTGGGCTACAATCAGGTAAATGAGGAGGCAGCACAAATCTAACGTGATGCCTGCGTCGCAACCACCGGGAGCGGGCCAATCACGCACCGCGAAACTCGTGCCCGGATTCAGGCCTTATCGTATTTAACCTCTAGTGTTTCCAAGCGTGCTATGGAAAAGGGCCTACGATTTAAAGCTTGCATCCAGTCTGGAGTTCCAATTCTTTGCATCACACAATAAAAACCCAGCAAAATGAATGACTCTGTTTCTAGTCCAACAACAACTTGCATTTATATAGCGTCTTTAACATAGTAAAATGTCCCAAGGTGCTTCACAGGAATAATTCTCCAACAAAAATTGACACCGAGCCACATAAGGAGATATTGGGACAGGTGACCAAAAGCTTGGTCAAAGAGGTAGGTTTAAAGGAGCGTCTTAAAGGAGGAGAGAGAGGTAGAGAGGCGGAGAGTTTTAGGGAGGGAATTCCAGAGCTTAGGGCCAAGACAGCTGAAAGCACGGCCACCAATGGTGAAGCGATGAAAATCGGGGATGCACAAGAGGCCAGAATTGGAGGAGCGCAGAGATCTCGGAGGTTGCAAGTTGTTGTTGTTGTTGATGTTGTTGTTGCTGTAATGTATCCAAGTTTGCTGACGATACAAAACTAGGTGGGAAAGTAAGCAGTTAGGAGGACACAAATTGTCTGCAAAGGGATATAGATGGGTTAAGTGAGTGGGCAAGAAGGTGGCAGATGGAGTATAATGTGGGGAAATGTGAGGTTATTCAATTTGGTAGGAAGAATAGAAAAACAGAATATTTTTTAAATGGTGAGAAACTATTAAATGTTGGTGTAGGGCTGGAGGAGGTTATAAAGATAGGGAGGGGCGAGGCCATAAGAACATAAGAACATAAGAAATTGGAGCAGGAGTAGGCCAATCGGCCCCTCGAGCCTGCTCCGCCATTCAATAAGATCATGGCTGATCTGATCCCAACCACAAATCTAAAGAACACAAGAAGTCGGAGCAGGACCCGGCCACATAGCCCCTGGGCCCTCTCCGCCACCCACAGGGCATTGACCGATCCGAACTCAGCTTCATGTCCAATTTCCTGCCCGCTCCCCATAACCCCTAATTCCCTTTACTTCTAGGAAACTGTCTATTTCTGTTTTAAATTTATCTAATGATGTAGCTTCCACAGCTTCCTGGGGCAGCAAATTCCACAGACCGACCACCCTCTGAGTGAAGAAGTTTCTCCTCATCTCAGTTTTGAAAGAGCAGCCCCTTATTCTAAGATTATGCCCCCTAGTTCTAGTTTCACCCATCTTTGGGAACATCCTTACTGCATCCACCCGATCAAGACCCTTCACAATCTTATATGTTTCAATAAGATCGCCTCTCATTCTTCTGAACTCCAATGAGTAGAGTCCCAATCTACTCAACCTCTCCTCATATGTCCGCCCCCTCATCCCCGGGATTAACCGAGTGAACCTTCTTTGTACTGCCTCGAGAGCAAGTATGTCTTTTCTTAAGTATGGAGACCAAAACTGTATGCAGTATTCCAGGTGCGGTCTCACCAATACCTTATATAACTGCAGCAATACCTCCTTGTTTTTATATTCTATCCCCCTAGCAATAAAAGCCAACATTCCGTTGGCTTTCTTGATCACCTGCTGCACCTGCATACCAACTTTTTGATTTTCTTGCACTAGGACCCCCAGATCCCTTTGTACTGCAGTACTTTCCAGTCTCTCGCCATTAAGAAAATAACTTGCTCTCTGATTTTTCCTGCCAAAGTGCATAACCTCACATTTTCCAATATTATATTGCATCTGCCAAATCTCCGCCCACTCACCCAGCCTGTCTATATCCCCTTGCAGGTTTTTTATGTCCTCCTCACTCTCTACTTTCCCTCCCATCTTTGTATCATCTGCAAATTTTGATATGTTGCACTCGGTCCCCTCCTCCAAATCGTTAATATAGATTGTAAAGAGTTGGGGACCCAGCACCGACCCCTGTGGAACACCACTGGTTACTGGTTGCCAGTCCGAAAATGAACCATTTATCCCAACTCTCTGCTTCCTGTTCGATAACCAATCCTCCACCCATGCCAGAATATTACCCCCAATCCTGTGATTTTTTATCTTAAGTAATAATCTTTTATGTGGCACCTTGTCGAATGCCTTCTGGAAGTCTAAATACACTATGTCCACTGGTTCCCCTTTATCCACCCTATACGTTATATCCTCGAAGAACTCAAGCAAATTTGTCAGACATGACTTCCCCTTCATAAAGCCATGCTGACTTTGTCCTATTAAATTATGCTTATCTAAATGTTCCGTTACTGTCTCCTTAATAATAGACTCCAAAATTTTACCCACCACAGATGTTAAGCTAACTGGCCTATAATTTCCAGCCTTCTGCCTACTACCCTTTTTAAATAACGGTGTTACATTAGCAGTTTTCCAATCTGCCGGGACCTCTCCTGAGTCCAGGGAATTTTGGAAAACTATCACTAAAGCATCCACAATCCCTACTGCCACTTCCCTCATGGAGGAATTTGAAAGCAAAGATGAGAGCTTTAAAATCGAGGCGTTCCCAGACTGGGAGCCAATGTAGGTCAGCGAGCACAGGGTTGATGGGAAATGGGACTCGGTGCGAGCTACAAAAAGGCAGCAGAGTTTTGGATGAGCTCAAGTTTATGGAACATAAAAACATAAGAAATAGGAGCAGGCCCCTGGAGCCTGCTCCGCCATTCAATCAGATCATGGCTGATCTTCAAACTCAACTCCACTTTCCTGCCCGATCCCCATATCCCGTGATTCCCCGAGAGTCCAAAAATCTATCCATCTCAGTCTTGAATATACTCAACGACTCAGCATCCACAGCCCTCTGGGGTAGAGCATTCCAAAGATTCACAACCATCTGAGTGAAGAAATTCCTCCTCATCTCAGTCTTAAATGTCCGACCCCTTATCCTGCGATTATGCCCTCCAGTTCTAGACTCTCCAGCCAAGGGAAACCACCTCTCAGCATCTGCCCTGTCAAGCCCCCTCAGAATCTTATATGTTTCAATGAGATCACCTCTCATTCTTCTAAACTCCAAAGAGTATAGGCCCATTCTATTCAACCTCTCCTCACAGGACAACCCTCTTAGCCCAGGAATTAATCTAGTGAACCTCAATTGCATCGCCTCTAAGGCAAGTATATCCTTCCTTAAATAAGGAGACCAAAGGAGGACATAGTACTCCAGGTGAGGTCTCACCACAGCCCTGTACAATTGCAGTAAGACTTCCTTACTCTTGTACTCCAATCCCCTTGCAATAAAGGCCAACATGCCATTTGCTTTCCTAATTGCCTGCTGTATCTGCATCCTAACTTTTGGTGTTTCTTGTACGAGGACACCCAAGTCTCTCTAGACACCAACATTTAATAGTTTCTCACTATTTAAAAAATATTCTGTTTTTCTATTCTTCCTACCAAAGTGAATAACCTCACATTTCCCCACATTATACTCCATCAGCCACCTTCTTGCCCACTCACTTAATCTGTCGATATCCCTTTGCAGACAATTTGTGTCCTCCTCACTGCTTACTTTCCCACCTAGCTTTGTATCGTCAGCAAACTTGGATACATTACACTCAGTCCCTTCATCAAAGTCATTATGTGGGTTGTAAATAGCTGAGGCCCAAGCACTGATCCTTGCGGCACCCCACTAGTTACAGCCTGCCAACCAGAAAATGACCAGTTTATCCCTACTCTCTGTTTTCTGTCCGTTAACCAACCCTCTATCCATGCTAATATATTACCCCCAACCCCATGAGCCCTTATCTTGCGTAACAACCTTTTTGTGGCACCTTATCGAATGCCTTTTGAAAATCCAAATACACTATATCCACTGGTTCCCCTTTATCTACCCTGCTAGTTACACCCTCAAAACTCTAATCGATTTGTCAAACACAATTTCCTTTTCATAAAACCATGTTGACTCTGCCTAATCATATTATGATTTTCTAAGTGTCCCGTTACCATTTCCTTAATAATGGATTCCAGCATTTTCCCGACGACTGATGTCAGGCTAACTGGCCTGCAGTTTCCTATTTTCTCTCTCCCTCCTTTCTTGAATAGTAGTGTTACATTTGCTACCTTCCAATCCACTGGGACCGTTTTAGAATTTAGAGGGTGGAAACGGCAATTGATACTCGCTCAATTGCTAAATTTAAATCTGAGATAGATAGCTTTTTGGCAACCAAAGGTATTAAGGGATATGGGCCAAAGGCAGGTATATGGAGCTAGATCACAGATCAGCCATGATCTTATCAAGTGGCGGAGCAGGCACGAGGGGCTGACTGGCCTACTCCTGTTCCTATATTCCTATGTTCCTATGGAAGATGGGAGGCCAGCCAGGAGAGCATTGGAAATAGTCAAATGTAACGGTAACAAAGGCATGGATGAGGGTTTGAGCGGCAGATGAGCTGAGGGAGGGGCGGAGACGGGCGATGTTACAGAGGTGGAAGTAGGCGGTCTTGGTGATGGAGCGGATATGTGGTCGGAAGCTCATCTCAGGGTCACATAGGACGCCAAGGTTGCAAACTGTCTGGTTCAGCCTCAGACAGTGGCCAGGGAGAGGGATGGAATCGGTGGCTAGGGAACGAGTTTGTGGCAGGGACCAAAGACAGTGACTTCGATCTTCTCAATATTTAGTTGGAGGAAATTTTTGCTCATCCAGTACTGGATGTCGGACAAGCAGTGTGACAAATGAAAGGCAGTGGAGGGGTCGAGGGAGGTGGTGGTGAGGTGGAGCTGGGTGTGGTCAGCGTACATTTAAAACCTGGCATTGTGTTTTCGGATGATGCCACAAGGGGCAGCATGTAGATGATAACTAGGAGGGGGACAAGGATACAACTGCGACTACTGGAATGTAACGATGCCTGAGAAGAGAAAAGCAGCTCCCAAGAAAGGCGTGAATAAATCGCCAGAAAAGGACAGCAAGAAACGGAGAAAGTCAAGGAAGGTTAGTAACCCCATGTACATCTCCATATTATAAAAAGGATATAGAGGCAGTGGAGAAGGTGCAAAACAGATTTACTAGGGTGATAGCAGAACTGAGAGGATATACTTATCAGGAAAGATTGAATAGGCTGGGGCTCTTTTCTCCAGAAAAGAGAAGACTGAGGGGTGACCTGATAGAGGTCTTTAAGATTATGAAAGGCTTTTGATAGGGTAGACGCAGAGAAGATGTTTCCACTTTTGTGGGAGACCAGAGCTAAAGACCATAAATATAAGATAGTTATTAATAAATCCAATAGGGAATTCAGGGGAATCTTCTTTACCCAGAGAGTGGTGAGAATGTGGAACTTGTTACCACATGGAGTAGTTGAGGCGAATAGCATAGATACACTTAAGGGGAACCTAGATAAACATGAGGGAGAAAGGAATAGAAGGATATGCTGATAGGGTGAGATGAAGAAGGGTGGGAGGAGGCTCGTGTGGAGCATAAACACCGGCATAGACCAGTTGGACCGAATGGCCTGTTTCTGTGCCGTACATTCTCTGTAATTCAATGTAAAGCGATGAAGCAGGCTCACACCCCCCCACCCCTCCCCTCGACACTGGCATCTCCTCCAAGGCCACGAGCATCATGAACTCCTTTGCGAACGATATTTCAGGGCCCCTGACCATCACAGCAAGCGCTCGACCATCAGCTACCCGGGAGATCCAGACCGCTGCTGCCCGGGGGGAACTGGTCAATCAGACGCTGCGTCGGACGGGGCAAAGGGGCCGTGACCAGGTACAGCAGCTCTGAGTAAAAACTCCGCAACGCACTGAAAAAAACCCACAAGATCTATCAGTTGTAAATACGCTGGTGGGGGAATGGAACGCTGTTGCAGCACAGTATGGAAGGTGCTCCCTGCTACTTATTAACATTAATGTGTTCTTCATTATATCACACCTGGAGGCCATCTGGCAGATTGAAAACCAGCTCAAGCTTAAAGCTGCCGTGTCCCTTTCTATTAGTTGGTGTCACCACCCATCGAAAGCTTGCTGTTCTTTACCTAAATCCAGTAGAGTTACCATGGGCGCTAAATTGGGCCGTGTAGCTCCCGTTGTTTCGGCGCTACACGGCCTCTCCGACATCCAAGGTGGCGTCTTGGATGCGCGCGCACGCACGTTTCCTGCGTGATGTGCGCCGGACGCCATCTCGGTATAGCAGTTAGCGCAGGCGCAGATAACGAACGCTGGAGTCATGTAAAGTAGGGAGAAAATGGCTTCAATCAGTGTGCAACGCTGATTTAAAGTGATAGACACCATTTTGGGACTTAACCAACGCACAGTCTTAACCCCGACCATCTGAACGTGTCTTAGAGTGCCTGGAGGACCCCCCCACACTGGAGCTATTTAAAGGGACCATGCAGGATTTACAGGTTAGTGGCTGGATTATTGCTTCTGGCTGCCGAGACATTTGTAACTGTTTTTGGAGGTCTCCTAGACTTGAATACTAGGACGCAGGGACATAGCCTAACATTTAGAGCCAGGACGTGCAGGAGTGAAGTTAGGAAATGCTTCTACACGCAAAGGGTGGGAGACGTTTGGAACGCTCTTCTGCAGACGGCATGTTAAATCTGAGATTGATAGATTTCTGTGAACCAAGGGTATTAGGGGATATGGGGCTAAGGCGGGTATATGGAGTTAGGTCACAGGTCCACCATGATCTCATTGAATGGTGGAATAGGCTCGAGGGGCTAAATGCCACGGTCACTTGCTGCATCCTGATATGCGCCACCTTCTCATGCAAGAAAGCAGGACGTGTGCCTGGGTGATGTGCCTGTCATGGTTGAATAGCTGCCAGTGTGTGTGGCCTGTGAGTTGTGGGTGGGTGACTTGCAACAGTGGTAATGTGTAAGGGTGAGAGGAAGCATCTGATTGGAAGAGTTGAGTACTGATGGAAAGAGTTTGTTGGTATGTGGGTGATGGGGGTGTAGTGTGTGGTGCAGTTGGTGGGAGACACCACTTGACAGTTGACCTCACTCACCTTGACCACTCATGTCAAAGCATTGAACTTCTTCCTGCACTGCATCCATGTTCATGATGCTGTGGGCCTGGCATTGACTTCATCCCCCGCTGCCTCCCACTGCCTTCTGAGTATATGTCTGGAGGGCCTCTCGCACCCCCTCCCGCCCCCAACCCTGTGGATATAGGATGTCCCTCCTTCTGTCCACCTCTTGCACCAAGGTCTCTAGTGCATCAGCGGAGAACCTTGGTGCATGCACTCTCACAGGCCTGGTACCAACTCAGATCGGCAGATTGGTGAGCTCGGGTGTGCAGATTGGAGGATGTGGGATTTAGTAGTGCGCAACCTTTATTCAATGTTTTAACATAACTCATCAGTGTGTAAACATAGGGGTGGGACCTGCATCTGTGTTTTACGTGTGCGATGTCTGATCTCTGTTCAGACTCCGTGCAGACAGTAGACTGTTAATTTCAGCAAATCACAGGTACCAGCTACCTTTAAGAGATTTCTAAGAAACATCCTCCCATTAAGAGATTGAGCTTCCCCCTGGTGGTGGGAAAGTGTGAATTGCACTGACTCCATGTGCAAGGCCTGGAATGGAACACCGATTGCAGGTAAGTTCTCCCTGGGGACCAAACTTGTGTCCTGCCTGCGCAGGGTCTGTCGGGCGCGGGGTGTTAGTGCATTGTGTTACCACCGCCCAAAACGGACCCTTAGCGAATTTCCACCCCCCGCTATTTTTAAACCTACACCTTGAAGGTTATTTCAAAATTTTTGAGAGCTTTAGATGCTGCGAAAATGTTATTAAAGGAATATGTTGCGAACAAGTTGAGGGAGTACAGGCAGGAAACGACCAACTGGTCCATTGAGCCTGTCCCACACCACAATGGCCGGAGCATCAAGACTAGACACTCCCCCCATCCTCCCCTCCCCCCTCTCCTACCCTGCCCCTTCCCCCATCCCCTCCCTCCATCCCCCTCCGCTCCCTCCTCCCCCTCCCATCCTCCCCTCCCCTCCCCCCCTCCCCGTCCCATCCTCCCCTCCCCCCACTTCCTCCCCAGCCATGTAATCTCTTGGGAGAGGCAAAAAAAAATCAAAGAAAAATCCCAGGGCCAATAAGGGAAAAAATACTGTGGGTAAATTCCTCTCCGACCCCCCCCCCCCGCACCCTCACCCAACTCAGACGATCGAAACCAGTCCAGGAGATCACATGGACCAAGTGTTATCTATAAAGACACTTACCTTCTATATGACGCGACCTTTGCCGCAGTCAGGAACCGGCCCTGCTCCCTCTTGAATCCATCCAGAGAGTCAGCACTCACCACACCAGCCGGCAGATGTATTCCAGAGGTTCACTGCTCTCTGGGAAAAGAAGCACTGTCTAACACCCAAGTGAGGCTATATGGAGAACCGTTTATTATTGTGTTCTGACGAAGGGTCATCGACCTGAAACGTTGGGCTCGATATTACCATGGCGGCGGGTTCGCGGCGGGGGGGTCGATTGGGCGCGTGGGTAACGCGCCCGGTGAAATCAGTCTGCCCCGCGCGCAATCGCAGGCTGATTGGATCCACTTACCTCTTGTTCCGGGTTCCCCGCTGCTGATCTGCGCGGCGGGCGGGCTGCGCATGCGCAGTAAGGTCTGTCAGCTGGAGGAGCCCTATTTAAAGGGGCAGTCCTCCACTGACTGATGCTGCAACAAACAGAAAAAATTACAGCACGGAGCAACCCAGGGGGAAGGCTTTTCGGAGCCCCCCCCCCACCCCCCCCCCGCCGCCACCAACGCACCCGATAGCGGGTGCTAATATCGACCCCGTTAACTCTGTTTCTTTCTCCACAGAGGCTGCCCGACTTGCTGAGCTTCTCCAGCACGTTCTGCTTTTATTTCAGATTTCCAGCGTCCGCAGTATTTTGCTTTTGATGGATTATTGTGTAGAACTTCCTTCTTATTTTCATCCGGTTATGGTGGATTAACTGAAATAGGGATTACAATTTCAACGTAGCAAGTAAGGGTCTCACGAAACAACATCGTGAAATAGAAACCTTGCCACTTGAATTACCACAGAATTCCAGATGTTTTTCCGCTGGTGGTTCTTATGTTACATCATTGGTCAGGTTCCTAATCATCCAGGATGGAATGATAACCATAGTAAGAACTTGCATTTATATAGCGCCTTTCACAACCTCAGGACGTCCCAAAGTGCTTTACAGCCAATGAAGTACTTTTGAAGTGTAGTCACTGTTGTAATGTAGGAAACGCGGCAGCCAATTTACGCACAGCAAGGTCCCACAAACAGCAAAGAGGTAATAACTAATTAATCTGGTTTTTAATTGTTGGTTGAGGGATAAATATTGGCCCAGGACACCGGGGAGAACTCCCCCTGCTCTTCTTCGAAATAGTGGCCACGGGATCTTTTGCATCCACCTGAGAGGACAGACGGGGCCTCGGTTTAACGTCTCATCCGAAAGACGGCACCTCTGACAATGCAGCACCCCCTCAGTACTGGGAGTGGAAGGGAAAGTTTAGGAGGGGCGACTGAGAGTCTGGTCGAAAAGATGGGTTGGGAGAAGGTTTTCAAAAAAAGGAGACCGGAGCGGTGGAACAGGTTGGAAGTCAGAGGCCCTGCCCTTCCACTTCCTGTGAATACTCAGAGCGTATACAGGGGAAAAGACACACAATTGCAGTCAGTCACATTTTAATCAGGAGCCTGCAAGGTGCAGGCCTCAACCTGCAGCTGGAATTAAAAGCAGAAGGTTAGTTTATTTTTTTGCAATTGTAAACAATTTTACAACACCAAGTTATAGTCCAGCAATTTTATTTGAAATTCACAAGCTTTCGGAGGCTTCCTCCTTCCACATTCACCTGAGGAAGGAGGAAGCCTCCGAAAGCTTGTGAATTTAAAATAAAATTGCTGGACTATAACTTGGTGTTGTAAAATTGTTTACAATTGTCAACCCCAGTCCATCACCGGCATCTCCACATCATATTTTTTTGCAGTTAGAAGGTGTCTAGAAAGAAACGTAAGTCATGCCCTGAAAGGAACAGGGCCCCTGGTTTACTATTTGCTCCTCGTTATCTGAGGCGAGAAGTGAGATTGAGAGAAGGTTTGTTTTGTCTGTCTCCCTGTACTGTCACTTACTGTCTGCAAAGTAAAAAGCAGCTTAAGGCTTCACACCAGGCATCCTCTCTCTAAAGTGCTTCTTTGGAAAGATTGGAGAAAGACACGGGAGAGCACAAGCAAAAGGCACAAGATCAAATTCAGGTCTCAAAGGGGCCTATTACCATACCCCTGGGTCATGCTATAATTAGATATTGAGAAGTACGTGCTTAATCCTGAACACAAGGGCCCCGATATTTACGGGGAGGCGGAGAGGGAGCGGGGGAGCGGGGAAATATGGGGAAGGCGGAGGTCCTGCCGAATTTAATGGCAGGACCTCATTATAATTTTTAAACTCGGTTTCCCGCTCGGCAGCCAGACAGATTGGGAGGCTCAGCCGGGAAAGCCTGTTGTAGAAGGCCTCAGCCGGGAACTACTAGGGACAGTCCCTGGCAATTGGGGGTCATGGGGGGGGTTTCGGATCGCAGGGGGGAGGAATGGATTGGCAGGGTATGGGGGGAAGAGGTCGCCGGCGGGGGGGGGGGAAGGGATCCCTGGGGGGAGGGGGGAGGAGATCACGAGGAAGGAGGGAAGGGATCCACAGGGGAAGGGCGGAAGAGATCGCCGGGGGGTGGGAAGGGATCCACAGGGGGAGGGGGGAAGAGATCGTCGGGGGTCGGGGGGGGTGTTGGGGGAAGGAATCACCGGGGGGAGGAGAGATCATGGTGAGGGAGATCACAGTGGGGAGATGGCGGGGGCGGAGAAATCGTGGGCAGAGAAATCATGGGGGGATAACCGTGGGGGAGAAATCGCGGGGGGAGAGAACGCGGGGTGGTCGGCTAATCACTCTTTCCCCATAGCCCAGCAAACTTTTTCCTTCAAGTATTTATCCGATTGCCTTTTGAAAGTTACGATTGAATCTGCTTTAGGCAGTGCGTTCCAGATCATAACAACTCACTGCGTTAAAAAAAAAATTCTCCTCATCTCCCCTCTGGTTCTTTTGCCAATTACCTTAAATCTGTGTCCTCTGGTTACCGACCCTCCTGCCAGTGGAAACAGTTTCTCCTTATTTACTCTGTCATAACCCCTCATAATTTTGAACACCTGGGTTAAATCTCCCCTTAACCTTCTCTGTTCTAAGGAGAACAATCTCAGCTTCTCCAGTCTCTCCACATAACTGAAGTCCCTCACCCCTGGGACCATTCTAGTAAATAGTTGATTTGTGACGGAGCAGATTTCTGTAGCAGGAGATGTGCATGTGTGGGCACAATGCCCTGAAAATTGCCTCAAAATGGAGGCAGCAGCCAGACTGAACTATGGGATGCTAAATTGCTAAAAACTATAAGAACATACCCAGTAGGAGAGATACAAACGCAACTCTCTAACTGAAAAAAAAATAAAACTTTCTTTGTACGAAGCGTCTGTTGTAATGTAGGAAACGCAGCAGCCAAAATTGAACATAGCGAGGTCCCACAAACATCAATGAGATAAATGACCAGATAATCTGTGGAGTTAAGGAGAAAGGGTTAAAGATTCACGCACTGCGATTATAAATATTTGTCAGGGTACCAATCTCGGCATTTACTGGGGGCTCATGGCTGGGATGTGAATCTCCCAAGGTTGTCTGGGGGGGCCTCTATTAAGATTAATCTCTTAAAGGTATTATTTAATTGATGTCTTGTAAGTAATTTATAAACTAACTAAGCATAACAGTGATTAGAATTCTTTCTGGAAAATCAAAGCTTGAAATACTTGTACAGTCTCAAGTTGTGTTGCTGATATATTAAGGTAATGGCTAAGCCAGAAGCTGCATTTAGAAGTAGAGGTGGTACACGTGTCCTGTCGTACTTTGTATTTTGCAGTTTTTAAATTGACTGCCCAAATGGGATGTGGGCATCGCTGGCAAGGCCAGCATATATTACAAGACATCATGCCCCCTACATTCAAGTCCAAATTAATAATATATACCACAAAAAGCAAGGAACCTAGTACTGAGCCCTGTGGAATCCCACTGGAAATTACTTCTGCCATCAATTAAATAATACCTTTAAGGGGTTAATCTTAATAGAGGCCCCCCCAGACAACCTTGGGAGATTCACATCCTATGTGCGGAGGCGGAAGATGTGGGTATGGTTCTTAATGAATACTTTGTGTCCGTCTTCACAAAAGAGGGGGACGATGCAGAGATTGTAGTTAAGGAGGAGGAGTGTGAATTATTGAATGGGATAAACATCGTGAGAGAGGAAATATTAAGGGGATTAGCATCTTTGAAAGTAGATAAATTGCCAGGCTCGGATGAAATGTATCCCAGGCTGTTAAGAGAAGAAAGGGAGGAAATAGCAGAGGCTCTGACCATCATTTTCCAATCCTCACTGGCTACAGCGCGGTGCTGGAGAATTGGAGGACTGCTAATGTCGTACCGTTGTTTAAAAAGGGTGTAAAAGATAGACCGAGTAATTATAGGCCAGTCAGTCTAACCTCGATGGTGGGCAAATTATAGGAATCAGTTCTGAGGGACAGCATAAATCGTCATTTAGAAAGGCACGGGTTAATCGAAGACAGCCAGCATGGATTTGTTAAGGGAAGGTCGTGTCTGACTAACTTGATTGAATTTTTTGAGGCGGTAACAGGGAGGGTCGATGACGGTAGTGTGTTCGATGTAGTCTACGTGGATTTTAACAAGGCTTTTGACAAGGTCCCACATGGCAGACTGGTGAAAAAAGTAAAAGTCCATGGGATCCAAGGGAAAGTGGCTAGTTGGATCCAAAATTGGCTCAATGGCAGGAAGTAAAGGGTAATGATTGATGGGTGTTTTTGTGACCGGAAGGCTGTTTCCAGTGGGGTCCTGCAAGGCTCAGTACTGGGTCCCTTGCTTTTCGTGGTATATATTGATGATTTGGACTTGAATGTGGGGGGCTTGATCAAGAAGTTTGGAGATGATACAAAAAATGGCCGTGTGGTTGACAGTGAGGAGGAAAGCTGTAGACTGCAGGAAGATATCAATGGACTGGTCAGGTGGGCAGAAAAGTGGCAAATGGAATTCAATCCAGAGAAGTGTGAGGGCAAACAAGGCAAGGGAATACACAATAAATGGGAGGATACTGAGAGGTGTAGAGGAACAAAGGGTCCTTGGAGTGCATGTCCACAGATCCCTGAAGGTAGCAGGACAGGTAGATAAGGTGGTTAAAAAGGCATATGGGATACTTTCCTTTATTAGCCGAGGCATAGAATATAAGAGCAGGGAGGTTATGCTTGAACTGCATAAAACATTGGTTAGGCCACAGCTTGAGTACTGCATACAGTTCTGGTCACCACATTACAGGAAAATGTGATTGCACTAGAGATGGTACAGAGGAGATTTACAAGGATGTTGCCAGAAAAGATTGAATAGGCTGGGGATGTTTTCTTTGGAACAAAGGAGGCTGAGGGGAGATTTAATTGAGGTGTATAAAATTACGACAGGACTAGATAGAGTGGATAGGGAGGACCTATTTCCCTTAGCAGAGGAGTCAGTGACCGGGGGGGCATAGATTTAAAGTAATTGGTAGAAGGATTAGAGGGGAGCTAAGGATAATTTTTTTCACCTAGAGGCTGGTGGGGGTCTGGAACTCACTGCCTGAAAGGGTGGTAGAGGCAGAAACCCTCAACTCATTTAAAAGGTACTTGGATGTGCACTTGAAGTGCCGTAACCTACAGGGCTATGGACCAAGTGCTGGAAAATGGGATTAAGCTGGACAGCTCTTTATCTGCTGGCACGGACTCGATGGGCCGAATGGCCTCCTTCTGTGCTGTAACTTTCTATGATTCTATGATCACACCAGGCCATCAAGAAACTATGAAGGAAGTCAAGTCTCCAACACACAGAATGATTAGACAATAGAAGTGTGAAGCACCAACAGGACACATTGAAGATCAATTTTCTGCCATATGAGATCATGGCATCTAGTTTTGATTGACTTAACTGTCAATCATTCAGATATGCTAATGATCAAAGCCGAAATGACATCCTATGTGACTGTGACGATGGTAAACTATCCCTCCTCATCCTTCTCGACCTGTCTCCAGCCTTTTGACACGGTTGACCACACCATCCTCCTCCAACACCTCTCCACCATCGTCCAGCTGGGTGGGACTGCGTTCGCCTGGTTCCATTCTTATCTATCAAGTTGTAGCCAGAGAATCACCTGCAATGGCTTCTCTTCCTGCTCTCGCACCGTTACCTCTGGAGTCCCCCAAGAATCTATCCTTGGTCCCCTCCTATTTCTCATCCACATGTTGCCCCTTGGCGACATCATCCGCAAACACAACGTTAGATCACACATGTACACTGACGACACCAAGCTCTACCTCACCTCCATCACTCTTGACCCCTCCACTATTTCTCATTTGTCACACTGTTTGTCCGACATCCAGTACTGGATGAGCAAAAATTTCTTCCAACTAAATCTTTGAAGGTGGCAGGACAAGTTGAGAAGGCTGTTGAAAAAGCATACAGGATTCTGGGCTTTATTAATAGAGGCATAGAGTACAAAAGCAAGGAAGTTATGCTAAACCTTCATAAAACACTGGTTAGGCCTCAGCTGGAGTATTGTGTTCAATTATGCGCACCAGATATCAAGGCATAATATATTGTGCAGAAGAGATTTGCTAGAATTTTTTTTTTATTCATTCATGGGATGTGCGCGTCACTAGCAAGGTCGGCATTTATTGCCCATCCCTAATTGCCCTTGAGAAGGTGGTGGTGAGCCGCCTTCTTGAACCACTGCAGTCCGTGTGGTGAAGGTTCTCCCACAGTGCTGTTAGGAAGGGAGTTCCAGGATTTTGACCCAGCAATGATGAAGGAACGGCGATATATTTCCAAGTCGGGATGGTGTGTGACTTGGAGGGGAACATGCAGGTGGTGGTGTTCCCATGTGCCTGCTGCTCTTGTCCTTCTAGGTGGTAGAGGTCGCGGGTTTGGGAGGTGCTGTCGAAGAAGCATTGGTGAGTTGCTGCAGTGCATCCTGTGGATGGTACACACTGCAGCCACAGTGCGCCAGTGGTGGAGGGAGTGAATGTTTAGGGTGGTGGATGGGGTGCCAATCAAGGGGGCTGCTTTGCCCTGGATGGCGTCGAGCTTCTTGAGTGTTGTTGGAACTGCACTCATCCAGGCAAGTGGAGAGTATTCCACTCCTGACTTGTGCCTTGTAGATGGTGGAAAGGCTTTGGGGAGTCAGGAGGTGAGTCATTTGCCACTTATCAGCCCAAGTCTGGATGTTGTCCAAGTCTTGCTGCATGCGAGCATGGACTGCTTCATTAACTGAGGGGTTGCGAATGGAACTGAACACTGTGCAATCATCAGCGAAAATCCCCATTTCTGACCTTATGATGGAGGGAAGGTCATTGATGAAGCAGCTGAAGATGGTTGGGCCTAGGACACTGCCCTGAGGAATTCCTGCAGCAATGTCCTGGGTCTGAGATGATTGGCCTCCAACAACCATTACCATCTTCCTTTGTGCTAGGTATGACTCAAGCCACTGGAGAGTTTTCCCCCTGAATCCCATTGACTTCAATTTTACTAGTTCTCCTTGGTGCCACACTCAGTCAAATACTACCTTGATGTGAAGGGCAGTCACTCTGACCTCACCTCTGGAATTCAGCTCTTTTGTCCATGTTTGGACCAAGGCTGTAATGAGGTCTGGAGCCGAGTGGTCCTGGCGGAACTCAAACTGAGCATCTGTGAGCAGGTTATTGGTGCGTAAGTGCCGCTTGATAGCACTGTCGACGACACCTTCCATCACTTTGCTGATGATTGAGAGTAGACTGATGGGGCGGTAATTGATCGGATTGGATTTGTCCTGCTTTTTGTGGACAGGACATACCTCGGCTATTTTCCACATTGTTGGGTAGATGCCAGTGTTGTAGCTGTACTGGAACAGCATGGCTAGAGGCGCAGCTAGTTCTGGAGCACAATTCTTTAGCACTACAGCCGGGATGTTGTCGGGGCCCATAGCCTTTGCTGTATCCAGTACACTCAGCCATTTCTTGATATCACATGGAGTGAATCAAATTGGCTGAAGACTGGCTTCTGTGATGGTGGGGATATCGGGCGGAGGCCGAGATCGATCATCCACTCAGCACTTCTGGCTGAAGATGGTTGCAAATGCTTCAGCCTTGTCTTTTGCACTCACGTGCTGGACCCTGCCATCATTGAGGATGGGGATGTTCATGGAGCCTCCTCTTCCTGTTAGTTGTTTAATTGTCCACTGCCATTCACGACTAGATTGTGGCAGGACTGCAGAGCTTTGATCTGGTCCGTTGGTTGTGGAATCACTTAGCTCTGTCTATAGCATGTTGCTTCCGCTGTTTAGCATGCATGTAGTCCTGAGTTGTAGCTTCACCAGGTTGGGACCTCATTTTTAGGTACGCCTGGTGCTGCTCCTGGCATGCTCTTCTACACTCCTCATTGAACCAGGGTTGATCTCCTGGCTTGTTGGTAATGGTAGAGTGAGGAATATGCCGGGCCATGAGGTTACAGATTGTGCTGGAATACAATTCTGCTGCTGCTGATGGCCCACAGCGCCTCATGGATGCCCAGTTTTGAGCTGCTCAATCAGTTCTGAATCTATCCCATTTAGCACGGTGATAGTGCCACACAACACGTTGGATGGTGTCCTCAGTGTGAAGACGGAATTTCGTCTCCTCAAGGACTGTGCAGTGGTCACTCCTACCAATACTGTCATGGACAGATGCATCTGCGACAGATAGATTGGTGAGGACGAGGTCAAGCAGGTTTGTCCCTCATGTTGGTTCGCTCACCACCTGCCGCAGGCCCAGTCTGGCAGCTATGTCCTTCAGGACTCGACCAACTCAGTCAGTAGTGGTGCTACTGAGCCACTCTTGGTGATGGACGTTGAAGTCCCCCACCCAGAGTACATTCTGTGCCCTTGCTACCCTCAGAGTTCCTCCAAGTGGTGCTCAACGTGGAGGAGGACTGATTCATCAGCTGAGGGAGGGCGGCAGGTGGTAATCAGCCGGAGGTTTCCTTGCCCATGTTTGACCTGATGCCATGAGATTTCATTGTCCAGGAGTCAATGTTGAGAATGCTCTCCTGACTGTTCACCACTGTACCGCCATCTCTGGTGGGTCTGTCCTGCCGGTGGGACAGGACATACCCAGGGATGGTGATGGAAGAGTCTGGGCTAGTCTGGGCTCTCCCAATTTTGACACAAATCCCCAGATGTTAGTGAGGAGGACTTTGCAGGGCCGACTGGGCTTGATTTGCTCGGTGCCAGGATGAGGGACTTAAGAGAAGCTTGGGTTGTTCTCTTTAGAACAGAGAAAGTTAAGGGGAGATTTGATAGAGATGTTCAAAATCATGAATGGTTTTGACAGAGTAAATAAGGAAAAACTGTTTCCAGTGGCGGAAGGGTCGGTATCCAAAGGAGACAGATTTAAGCTGATCGGCAAAAGAGCCAGAGGTGACATGAGGAAACATTTTTTATATAGCGAATTGTAATGATCTGGAATGCGCTGCCTGAAAGGGCGGTGGAAGCAGATTCAATAGTAACTTTCAAAAGGAAATTGGATAAATACTTGAAGGGAAAAAATAAACAGGGCTATGGGGAAAGAGCTGGGGAATGAGACTAAATGGATAGCTCTTTCAAAGAGCTGGCACAGGCACGATGGGCCAAATGGCCGCCTCCTGTGCTGTGCATACCATGATAAATATTGGGAAGACTGAAGCCAATGTCTTTGGTTCCCACTGCAAACTCCATTCCCTGGCCGCCGACTCCGTTCCTCTCCCTGGCAACTGTCTGAGGCTGAACCAGACCATTCACAACCTTGGCGTCCTATTTGACCCTGAGATGAGCTTCCGACCACATATCCGCTCCATCACCAAGGCCGCCTACTTCTACCTCCGTAACATCGCCCGCCTCCGCCCCTGCCTCAGCTCATGGGCTGCCAAAACCCTCATCCATGCCTTTGTCACCCCTAGATGCGACTATTCCAATGCTGCCCTGGCTGGCCTCCCATCTTCCACCCTCCTAACAGTGAATTGGGCTGAAGATTTATCATCCATATCTAAGGTTATTAAACGCCTAAGCATTGAGCTCACCTATGAAGCATTTTACTTTACCCAGTCTAAGTTATATTAACAGTTACACAAACAGAACTAATCACAGTAGGGTGTTATTTGTTGCTGAGTGAGATGATCAACTCCGGATTACCAGAGTCATGTCCGTTGACAGCAAATGAAGAAATACATGAACTAGTATTACTTTATTAATTGTAAACAATTTTACAACACCAAGTTATAGTCCAGCAATTTTATTTTAAATTCACAAGCTTTCGGAGGCTTCCTCCTTCGTCAGGTGAACGATGTGAAAATGAAATCCTCGAAATGAAATCGCATTTATAATTCACAGAACAATGCTTGGTGAGTACAGACAGTTTTTTCAACTGCCCGTTGCCAAGGCAATCAGTGTGCAGACAGACAGGTGTTACCTGCCAGGTCTCAGAATATACAAATCACCAAAAAAAACAACAAACAAAAAAAAAACAGAGATAGAGAGGTAGAAACATAGAAAAGACAGCAACTGACCCGTTATATTAAAAACAGATAACATTTGTTCGCTGGTGGGGTAACGTGTAGCGTGACATGAACCCAAGATCCCGGTTGAGGCCGTCCTCATGGGTGCGGAACTTGGCTATCAATTTCTGCTCGACGATTTTGCGTTGTCGTGTGTCTCGAAGGCCGCCTTGGAGTACACTTACCCCAAGGTCGGTGGATGAATTTCCATGACTGCTGAAGTGTTCCCCGACTGGGAGGGAACCCTCCTGTTTGACGATTGTTGCGCGGTGTCCGTTCATCCGTTGTCGCAGCGTCTGCATGGTCTCGCCAATGTACCATGCTCTGGGGCATCCTTTCCTGCAACGTATGAGGTAGACAACGTTGGCCGAGTCACAGGAGTATGAACCATGCACCTGGTGGGTGGTGTCCTCTCGTGTGATGGTGGTATCTGTGTCGATGATCTGGCATGTCTTGCAGAGGTTACCGTGGCAGGGTTGTGTGGTGTCGTGGACACTGTTCTCTTGAAAGCTGGGTAATTTGCTGCGAACGATGGTCTGTTTGAGGTTGGGTGGCTGTTTAAAGGCGAGTAGTGGAGGTGTGGGGATGGCCATAGCGAGGTGTTCGTCGTCATTGATGACATGTTGAAGGCTGCGGAGAACATGGCGTAGTTCTGTGAATTATAAATGCGATTTCATTTCGAAGATTTCATTTTCACATCGTTCACCTGACGAAGGAGGAAGCCTCCGAAAGCTTGTGAATTTAAAATAAAATTGCTGGACTATAACTTGGTGTTGTAAAATTGTTTACAATTGTCAACCCCAGTCCATCACCGGCATCTCCACATCATTACTTTATTAAGACATCTATGATAACACAAGTAACACCACCACAAATTACAGCAGGTACTTATTAATATCTGCCAGAATCAAAATTATTAACGGCACAAATATAAGCCATTGAATCATAGAATTACCCACTTTTTTGGTTTTGTCCAGAATTCTTCAGCGTGATTTAATTGGCCACTTTTAGTACAAGCATCTCAAATTATGGAAAAAAATGGGAAGATTTTCTGTGTCTTTTACAAATTCTGGATGAAGTTGAGCATTGCCTCTGGTGGTGTCCTTGAATCATAGAATCATAGAAAGTTACGGCACAGAAGGAGGCCATTCAGCCCATCATGTCGTGCCGTGTCTGTGCCAGCCGAAAAAGAGCTATCCAGCTTAATCCCGCTTTCCAGCACTTGGTCCGTAGCCCTGTAGGTTACGGCACTTCAAGTGCACATCCAAGTACTTTTTAAATGAGTTGAGGGTTTCTGCCTCTACCACCCTTTCAGGCAGTGAGTTCCAGACCCCCACTACAGCGGTTCAAGAAGGCGGCTCACCACCACCTTCTCAAGGGCAATTAGGGATGGGCAATATATGCTGGCCTTGCCAGCGACGCCCACATCCCATGAACGAATTAAAAAAAACCCTCTGGATGAAAAAATCTCTCCTCAGCTCCCCTCTAATCCTTCTACCAATCACTTTAAATCTATGCCCCCTGGTCACTGACCCCTCTGCTAAGGGAAATAGGCCCTCCCTATCCACTCTATCTAGTCCTGTCATAATTTTATACACCTCAATTAAATCTCCCCTCAGCCTCCTTTGTTCCAAAGAAAACAACCCCAGCCTATCCAATCTTTCCCCATAGCTAAAATTCTCCAGTCCTGGCAACATCCTCGTAAATCTCCTCTGCACCCTCTCTAATGCAATTACATCTTTCCTGTAATGTGGTGACCAGAACTGTACGCAGTACTCAAGCTGTGGCCTAACCAATGTTTTATACAGTTCTAGCATAACCTCCCTGCTCTTATATTCTATGCCTCAGCTAATAAAGGAAAGTATTCCATATGCCTTTTTAGCCGCCTTATGTACCTGTCCTGCTACCTTCAGGGATCTGTGGACATGCACTCCAAGGTCCCTTTGTTCCTCTACACCTCTCAGTATCCTCCCATTTATTGTGTATTCCCTTGCCTTGTTTGCCCTCCCCAAATGCATTACCTCACACTTCTCTGGATTGAATTCCATTTGCCTCTTTTCTGCCCACCTGACCAGTCCATTGATATCTTCCTGACGTTTACAGCTTTCCTCCTCACTATCAACCACACGGCCAATTTTTGTATCATCTGCAAACTTCTTCATCATGCCCCCTGCATTCAAGTCCAAATTAATAATATATACCACAAAAAGCAAGGAACCTAGTACATAAGAACATAAGAAATAGGAGCAGGAGTAGGCCAATCGGCCCCTCGAGCCTGCTCCGCCATTCAATAAGATCATGGCTCATCTAGTACTGAGCCTTCCAGTCGCAAAAACACCCGTCAACCATTACCCTTTGCTTCGTGCCACTGAGCCAATTTTGGATCCAACTAGCCACTTTCCCTTGGATCCCATGTGCTTTTACTTTTTTGACCTGTCTGCCAAGTTGTTATGGTTTGCCTTCCCCTTTAAAAACATTGGCAAAAAGAAGAATTTTATTTGGTTGCCGGGCGATGCAGCAAAAACCCAGTTGTCCGCATACATCCCATAATACACACCGCGACAAGTTCCTGCGCCGAGCTATTAGAGAGGACGCCTTGAGTTTTGACGGTCTCAGGATTGCACCGTGGGAAATTTTGCAGTCCCAGCCCACGACTTTGAGCCTATTAAAATTAATACAACAACAACAACTTGCATTGTTACAGCGCCTTTAACGTAGTAAAACGCCCCAAGGCGCTTCGCAGGAGCGATTATCAAACAAAATTTGACACTAAGCCATATACAGAGATATTAGGACAGGTGATTAAGAGCTTGGTCAAAGAGGTAGGTTTTAAGGAACGTCTTAAAAGAGGAGAGAGAGGTCGGAAGGAGGAGATTAGGGTCAAGGCAGCTGAAGGCACGGCCGCCAGTGATCGAGCGATTAAAATCGAGGCTGCGCAAGAGGCCAGAATCGGAGGAGCGCAGAGATCTCGGAGGGTTGTAGGGCTGGAGGAGGTTACAGAGATAGGGAGGGGGGGGCGAGGCCCTGGAGAGATTTGAAAATGAGGATGAGAATTTTAAAATCGAGACGTTCTGGAACCGGGAGCCAATGTAGGTCAGCGAGCACAAGAGTGATGGGTGAACGGGACTCGGTGCAAGTTAGGATATGGGCAGCAGAGTTTTTGGATGAGCTCAAGTTTATGGAGGGTGGACGATGGGACACGGGCCAGGAAAGCATTGGAATAATCGAGTCTGGAGGTAATTAAAGGCACGGACGAGGGTTAAATAACTGTGCACAGCCCATTCCAAGTTCCAATATGTACCACAGGTGGGCTAGGCTTCCTATAGTCCCCCATACTGTTACTGGTGTAAAACAGAATCCACCTTATAGCAATAAAAAAGTGAGAGTCAAGGTGCACCTTAGGGTTAATTTGCTAATTTTTGTAAAGGAGGAGAAGTATAGTTAATGTTTAATTCTGATCATTTGCCTTTTTGTTGCATTTTTAAATAGTTTTAATGTTACAAATTACTTGCATATTTTTATAAAAATATTGACCTCTTTATTTCAACTAGTATATCATTTATTTATAGGTTATTAAATACAGGTTTTTGTATTTAATTAGGGGTTTCTATGGGGTAAATTTTCATCCTTACTGCATGGCAGTAATCTGGAAAAGTCGCTCACTCATTATAAACCCCCCCACAATTTTCATCCTATTGAAATCATGAAAATTGGTTCTATAACGGGAGGCCAATCCACTCCACCAGATTACCAAAGGTATGCTCTTATGTGTCTCCGTGTATAAAGATTAATTCAAGCCTATTTGGACGGGGTTCTCTTGACCTTATATTGTAAGTTATTTTGTTACTGACTGCCTCATTTCATGCTTCCAATTTCTTACACAAAAGGTAACCAATCAACCTATTCATTGATTTCTACTGATAACAATATTCGAATCGACCTCAGGACATCCCAAAACGCTTCACCGTCAATGAAGTGTGTGTCACTGTTGTAATGTAGGAAACGCGGCAGCCAATTTGCACACAGCAAGGTCCCACAAACAGCAATGTGATAATGACCAGATAATCTGTTTTTAGTGATGTTGGTTGAGGGATAAATGTTGGCCCAGGACACTGGGGAGAACTCCCCTTGCTCTTCTTCGAAATAATGGCTGTGGGATCTTTTTACGTCCACCTGAGAGGGCAGGCGGGGCCTCGGTACATCATCTCATCTGAAAGACGGCACCTCCGACAGCGCAGCACTCCCTCGGTACTGGCACTGGAAGTGTCAGCCTAGTTTTTGTGCTCAAATTTTTGGAGTCGGAGTTGCAATCAGAACTTTCTGACTCAGAAATTGTTTCTGGGTAAGAATTGTTCTGGTCGCTGTGTGTAGCAACAATGCAAATGTATTCAAAATTAATGCGTTCACAATTTTCCTACAAATAGCAAACAGAAAAGGATCTTCCGAAGATATATTAGAACGAGAAATCAGGTGAGTCCTTCCCTTATTTCTCTTACACTCCTCTGGGAAAGCATCTTGCCTTCAGAGTAGAGTGACAAGGACAATTGTAAGATATAAAACCTAAGAGGCCAAGCACATCATATTTAACTTATTTTTAATTGGATTAAAGAAGATTATGGAGGAACATTAATGTCGGTCTTCAAAGTGCTGGAAGATATTGTAAGTCGCCTGTTTAACTTGGACTGCGATTGCAGGGCTAAAGGACACAAGGGCAAAATTAACAAGCTTCAAATGAGACAAGGGATTAGAAAAAAAGAATTAAAAATTCCCACTTGGTACATGTGTGTTATAAGACTCTAGAAAAGGCAGTTATGTATGGTGATTAGCATCTTTTAAAAGGAAGCTTGTTGTGAGCTCTTTAAGAATGAATTGTAAATTATAGACATAGGTGCAGGGGTGATCAAATGGCTAGAACAGCAACAGAATCCAGAGCAAGAAAGGATTATTTATCCCATGAAGTCTGCTCCATCCAGAGACCAGGGCCTAAATTTTAACCCCACGGAGGGGTGGGTTGGGGATGGATGGAAGGTAAAAATTGTAAAAAAACTAAAACCCGACGCCAACCCACCCACTTCCGGTTTTAACGGAGGCGGGTCGAGGGCGGGGGGGGCGACCCCTCGGTCAGTGAAATCTTTTAAGGAGGCTGCGGGCCTCCATTTTAACAGGTTTTTTATTTTTAACCCCTGTGGGCCGGGATTCCCGGGCCTTCTGCTTCACGCCAAATAAGAGGAGGCGAGAAGGCCCGGCTCAGCAGGTAAGTGCCTTTATTGCACGGCTTGTGGGCCAGGAGGAGGAGGAGTGTTTCCCCCGGGCCCAAAAAGCACTGATCCCACACTTGCGATCGGCCCACCCCGCCCACGATCTGCGACACCCCCACGATCTCCGAACCTCCCTGGTGACCCCCGACCCCAATGACCGACCCCACCGAAGACGCCTGACACCTCCGATGACTCCCCCTCGATGACTCCCAACCCCACTGGTGACCGGCGTCAAAATCATAAGGACGTCCAGGGAACCCGTACTTCCGGGTTTCCCCTCAGAAATTCCCCAACCCCCTGCCCTCCTCCCGGCTCTGGGTTTAAAATCTCCCCCCCATGTACGATTATTTGATTCATGGAATTCTGTGGCTCCAGTACTGTTGAGTTGATGAAAATGTTAACTGTCGAACACAATCGTTCAACGTTGAAGAATGCAAGTTGTGATGTGAGATTAGTATCATGGAGTTTTGCTTGGTAGTTCAGGGAGAAATTTCACAGGGGTTTATCTTTTTTACCTCTGGTTATTGAGTATATAACGTTGTGAATTAAACATGGCCTGTCGGAAAGAGTAGACTTGATGGACCAAATAGCTGTTATTTCCCTAGTTTATCATAATCTTTTTGTGAGAACAAACTCACATCCTATCACTCCACAGTACATCACATTAGTCCACCTATACTGCCAAGTATCTTAATGGACATATTTATATGCTTAAATCCTTTACTTAATGTAAACGATATACAAATATTATCCGCTGTTCGGAGATTTAAACCCAACATGTTAATTTCTGGCTCCTTTATTGCAATCAGAGGTTTCAAAATCTGAATATATGTTTATATTTTATTGTCAAAATGATGTTGTTTCCCTTTGCTTTTAATGCATTATGCAATTAATGATTGCTTGGGTTCAATCTGAATTCCTGGTGCTAGCCATATATCAAGAGACTTACGATACAATTTTGACAATAATATTGAGGTATATGTTCAAGTTTCATACTTTTGAAATGCTGGGTTTAATGATACGAACTGCTGGAAATGTAAACTGATGTTATTTGGGTCTTTTAATCTGATAATACATATATCAGCCTTCAGCATTAATGTCAGAAACTCAGCAGTCAAATTGTGCACAAACAGCAATGTGATAAATGACCAGATCATCTGTTTTTTTTTAGTGATGTTGGTTGAGGGATAAATATTGTCCAGGACACCAGGGAGAACTCCCCTACTCTTCTCTCAACATAATGCCATGGGATCTGTTACATCCACCTGAAAGGGCAGACAGGGCCTCAGTTTAATATCTCATCCAAAAGACAATACCTCTAAGAATACAACACTCCCTCAGTATTACACTGGGAGTATCTGCTGAGAGTTAGTGCTTGAGTCTTTGGAGGGGGACTTGAACCCATGACCATGTAACTCAGAGGCAAGAGTGTTACCCACTGAGCCACAGCTGACTCCATGGCCAGGAGCTGGGAAGGGGACGGGGGTGGAGGGTCTAATCATGGCTGGGAAACCCGGAAGTACGGGTTTCCAGGACGTCCTTGCAATTTTGACAGGCTGGCCTCTGTCGGACGGGAGCAGAGCAAGGAAGAGGATGTGAAAAGGTAAGTCTTCAGGTAAGTCTTAGATTGTATGGATATGGGGGGCATGGGTGGGACACTGGGGGATCCGATGGACATGGGGGTCACGGGGGGGGGGGGGAATCAGTCATTGGTGGGGGGGGAGGTCAGTCATCGGAGGAGTCAGTCATGGGGGGAGGGATCGGGGGTCAGCCACCGGAGTGGGTGGGGGGGGGGAGAAGGTCGAGATCGGGGGTCATCGCGGTGGTCTGCGATCATTGGGGGGTGGATCTGCAATCGTTGGGAGAGGATCGGAGATTGGGGAGGAGGGGGTTGCGATTGTTGCGGGGGGGGGGGGGTCGCTGCAGGTAGACTCGTTGGGCCTGGGGGAAGCAGTCCTGCTCCTCTGGGCCCACAAGCCGTGCCAGAAAGGCACTTATCTGCAGTTTCAGGGCTTCTCGACTCCTCTCACGCGGTGTGAAGGAGAAGGCCCGGGGATCCCGGCCCCCAGGGGTTGAAATCGCAAAAGCTTTCAAAATGGAGTCCCTTGAGAGGTTTCAGTGACCAACTCGCCTCCAGGGAGCGGATTGGTTGCCAGCCCCTCGTCCCACCCCGGTGAAAAACGGAAATGGATGGGTCGGAGGCGGAATAATGAAATTGTTGCAATTTTCAATGCCCCCACCTCGCCCTGAACCCACCCGTTTTTCACAAGTAAAATTCTGCCCCATGCCTTTAGTAAAAAGTGCCTTTAGTTTCATTAACCAATTTAGGCTGACTTATTCCATTACAAAAGAAATCCGTGACATGCAGTATATCGGATGCTTTTAGCGTCAAAGTCACATGTGTCAGCATTGCAGAGGACATCCCCAAGGTTATAGAAAGGCAAAAGCTAGGGAATGCATGACATGAGCAAAAGAAGCCTGAGGTCCCCACGCAATAAAGTAGATGTGCTATGTGTTAAAGTGCTTCATTTACGCTCTGCTCATCAGTTGTGCCTGTAGCTATAATACAATATCCCAATTATGGTCTTAGTTGTTCAAAAATCATGCATTTTTTTTTCCTCCAGCGTGAGGCTGAAGTTAATAATAAATATGTAAAAACAAATCAACCATTTGAAATAAATAAGCAACTCCAGCTCCTCTCCTCCCACCCGCCCGTGACTCTATAATTGATCCACATGTCAGTTCCAAGTTTGCCATTAAATCTGCATTTGTTTAACCAACCAACAGTGACCTTTCTCAGCTCGAGGAAAGTTTAGTCTATGAATAATAACTAAGTTACATTTATGCTCCTTTTTGCACCAGTTGTTCTCCACCACTCATGCTGATGGAAAGTGGTTTCAGCTGCACATAGAATCATAGAGGTTTGTGGCACGGAAGGAGGCCATTTGGCCCATCGTGTCCGTGCCGGCCGAAAAAGAACTATCCAGCCTAATCCCACTTTCCAGCTCTTGGTCCGTAGCCCTGTAGGTCCCGGCACTTCGAGTGCACATCCAAGTAGTTTTTAAATGCGATGAGGGTTTCTGTCTCTACCACCCTCTCAGGCAGTGAGTTCCAGACCCCCACCACCCTATGGATGAAAACATTTCTCCTCAGCTCCCCTCTAATCCTTCTACCAATCACTTTAAATCTATGCCCCTTGGTTATTGACCCCTTCGCCAAGGGAAATAGATCCTCCCTATCCAATCTATTTAGGCTCCTCATAATTTTATACACCTCAATTAAATCTCCCCTCAGCCTCCTCTGTTCCAAAGGAAATAACCCCAGCCTATCCAATCTTTCCACATAGCTAAAATTCTCCAGCCCTGGCAACATCCTTGTAAATCTCCTCTGTACCCTCTCAGGTGCAATTTCATCTTTCCTGTAATGTGGTGACCAGAACCGTACGCAGTACCCAAGCTGTGGCCTAACCAATGTTTTATACAGTTCCAGCATAACCTCCCTGCCCTTATATTCTATGCCTCGGCTAATAAAGGAAAGTATCCCGTACGCCTTCTTAACCACCATATCGGACAGGTTGCACCTCAACGGAGCTGGGACCAATGTCCTCGCGATGAGATTCGCTCGTTCTGTGGGGAGTCGGGGGTGGGGGTTTAAACTAATTCGGCAGGGGGGTGGGCACCAGGATGCAGCATTGGAAAGGAGAAACAAGGGGCACAAAGGATTGGGAGAGACTGAAAGCACTAGGATAAGAAATAGTACTGTAGGTAGGTGGGATCAGATTAAGAGAGAATACAAGAAGGTCTAAGACTGGTTTGCAGTGCGTGTGTGTAAACGCACAAAGTTTGATAAACAAGGTTGGAGAGCTGGAGGTGCAAATAGCCACATGGGAATATGATGTCATGGTAATAACGGAGACCTGGCTCAAAAAAGGGCAGGATTGGGTACTGAATATTCCTGGATACAAGGTGTTCAGGAAAGATAGGGAGGGAAAGAAAGGGGGGAGGGGGTGGGTGTGGCAGTATTGATTAAGGAGAATATCGCAGTGCTGGAGAGAGAGGATATCCTGGAGGGGTCAAGGACAGAATCTATTTGGTTAGAGTTAAGAAACAATAGAGGTGCCATTACAGTACTGGGTGCATTCTATAGGCCACCAACTATTTTGATTGAGTTTTTTGAAGGGGTAACCAAGAAGATAGATGAGGGCTGTGCAGTAGACGTGGTCTACATGGACTTTAGCAAATCCTTTGACAAGGTACCGCATGGTAGGTTGTTACATAAAGTTAAATCTCACGGGATCCAAGGTAAGGTAGCCAATTGGATACAAAATTGGATTGACGACAGAAGACAGAGGGTGGTTGTAGAGGGTTGTTTTTCAAACTGGAGGCCTGTGACCAGCGGTGTGCCTCAGGGATCGGTGCTGGGTCCGCTGTTATTTGTTATTTATATTAATGATTTGGATGAGAATTTAGGAGGCATGGTTAGTAAGTTTGCAGATGACACCAAGATTGGTGGCATTGTGGACAGTGAAGAAGGTTATCTAGGATTGCAACGGGATCTTGACAAATTGGGCCAGTGGGCCGATGAATGGCAGATGGAGTTTAATTTAGATAAATGTGAGGTGATGCATTTTGGTAGATCGAATCAGGCCAGGACCTACTCCGTTAATGGTAGGGCGTTGGGGAGAGTTATAGAACAAAGAGATCTAGGAGTACAGGTTCATAGCTCCTTGAAAGTGGAGTCACAGGTGGATAGGGTGGTGAAGAAGGCATTCAGCATGCTTGGTTTCATTGGTCAGAACACTGAATGCAGGAGTTGGGATGTCTTGTTGAAGTTGTACAAGACATTAGTTAGGCCACACTTGGAATACTGTGTACAGTTCTGGACACCCTATTATAGAAAGGATATTATTAAACTAGAAAGAGTGCAGAAAAGATTTACTAGGATGCTACCGGGACTTGATGGTTTGACTTATAGGGAGAGGTTGGATAGACTGGGACTTTTTTCCCTGGAGAGTAGGAGGTTAAGGGGTGATCTTATAGAAGTCTATAAAATAATGAGGGGCATAGATAAGGTAGATAGTCAAAATCTTTTCCCAAAGGTAGGGGAGTCTATAACGAGGGGGCATAGATTTAAGGTGAGAGGGGAGAGATGCAAAAGGGTCCAGAGGGGCAACTTTTTCACTCAAAGGGTGGTGAGTGTCTGGAACGAGCTGCCAGAGGCAGTAGTAGAGGCGGGTACAATTTTGTCTTTTAAAAAGCATTTGGACAGTTACATGGGTAAGATGGGTATAGAGGGATATGGGCCAAGTGCAGGCAATTGGGACTAGCTTAGTGGTATAAACTGGGCGACATGGACATGTTGGGCCGAAGGGCCTGTTTCCATGTTGTAAACTTCTATGATTCTATGATTCTATATAGAGGAGCAAATTTGCAGGGAAATTACAGAAAGATGCAAAAGCCATAGAGCAGTGATAACTGAGGACTTCAACTATCCTAATATAGACTGGGATAATGATAATATAAGGGGCAAAGAGGGGGAGGAATTTTTGAAGTGTGTTCAGGAGAACTTTCTTGACGAGTACGTTTCCAGCCCAACGAGGAAGGAGGCATTGCTGGATTTGGTTCTAGGGAATGAGGTGGGCCAAGAGGAGCAAATGTCAGTGGGGGAACATTTAGGGAGCAGCGATCATAGTATCATAAGGTTTAGATTAGTCATGGAAAAGGACATGGGCCACTCTAAAGTAAAAATACTCAATTGGAGGAGGGCCAATTTCAATGGGACGAGAACAGATCTGGCCCGGGTGAATTGGAACCAAAGATTGGCAGGCAAAAACTGTAATTGAACAGAGGGTGGCCTTTAAGGAGGAGATAGTTCGGGTACAGTCTAGGCACATTCCCAAGAGGGAGAAAGGTAGGGCAACTAAAGCCAGAGCTCCCTGGATGACAAAAGAGATAGTGAGTAAGATGAAGCAGGAAAAAAGTGGGTGTATGACAGATGTCAGGTTGATAACACAAGTGAGAACCAGGCTGAATATAGAAAGTTCAGAGGGGAAGTGAAAAATGAAATCAAAGGGGCAAAGAGAGAGTATGAGAATAGATTGGCGGCCAACATGAAAGGGAATCCAAAAGCCTTCTATAAGCATGTAAACAGTAAACGGGCAGTAAGAGGAGGGGCGGGGCCAATTAGGGACCAAAAATGAAATCTACTCATAGAAGCAGAGGGCATGGCTGAGGTATTAAATGAGTACTTTGCATCTGTCTTTACCGAGGAAGAAAATGCTGCCAGAGTCTCAGTAAAGGAAGATGTAGTTGGGAAACTGGATGGGCTAAAAATTGATAAAGTGGAGGTACTAGAAAGGCTGGCTGTACTTAAAGTAGATAAGTCACCCGGTCTGGATGGGATGCATCCTAGGTTGCTGAAGGGAAGTAAGGGTGGAAATTGTGGAGGTACTGGCCATAATCTTCCAAACATCCTTAGATACGGGGGGTGGTGCCAGAGGACTGGAGAATTGCAAATGTTACACCCTTGTTCAAAAAAAGGTGTAAGGATAAACCCAGCAACTATAGACCGGTCAGTTTAACCTCAGTGGTGAGGAAGCTTTCAGCAACGATAATCTGGGACAGAATTAACAAGTCACTTGAACGAGGATGGATTGATGAGGGAAAGCCAGCATGGATTTGTTAAAGTCAAATCGTGTTTATCTAACTTGATAGAGTTTTTTGATGAGGTAACAGAGAGGGTAGATGAGGGCAATGCAGTTGATGTGGTGTATATCGACTTTCAAAAGGTGTTTGATAAAGTGCCGCATAGTATGCTTCTCATCAAGATTGAAGGCCATGGAATTAAGGGGGCAGTAGCAACATGGATACAGAATTGGCTAAGTAACAGGAAACAGAGAGTAGTGGTGAACGGTTGTTTTTCGGACTGGAGGGAGGTGTACAGTGGTGTTCCCCAGGGGTTGATATATACTAATGACTTGGACTTGGGTGCTCAAGGCACAATTTTCAAATTTGCAGATGACACAAAATTGGGACGTGTAGTGAACAGTGAGGAGGATAGAACATAGGAACATAAGAAATAGGAGCAGGAGTAGGCCGTCCGGCCCCTCGAGCCTGCTCCGCCATTCAACAAGATCATAGAATCTTAGAATCATAGAAGTTACAACATGGAAACAGGCCCTTCGGCCCAACATGTCCATTTCGCCCAGTTTATACCACTAAGCTAGTCCCAATTGCCTGCACTTGGCCCATATCCCTCTATACCCATCTTACCCATGTAACTGTCCAAATGCTTTTTAAAAGACAAAATTGTACCCGCCTCTACTACTGCCTCTGGCAGCTCGTTCCAGACACTCACCACCCTTTGAGTGAAAAAGTTGCCCCTCTGGACCCTTTTGTATCTCTCCCCTCTCACCTTAAATTTATGTCCCCTCGTTATAGACTCCCCTACCTTTGGGAAAAGATTTTGACTATCTACCTTATCTATGCCCCTCATTGTTTTATAGACTTCTATAAGATCACCCCTTAACCTCCTACTCTCCAGGGAAAAAAGTCCCAGTCTATCTAACCTCTCCCTATAAGTCAAACCATCAAGTCCCGGTAGCATCCTAGTAAATCTTTTCTGCACTCTTTCTAGTTTAATAATATCCTTTCTATAATAGGGTGACCAGAACTGTACACAGTATTCCAAGTGTGGCCTTACTAATGTCTTGTACAACTTCATCAAGACATCCCAACTCCTGTATTCAATGTTCTGACCAATGAAACCAAGCATGCCGAATGCCTTCTTCACCACCCTATCCATCTGTGACTCCACTTTCAAGGAGCTATGAACCTGTACTCCTAGATCTCTTTGTTCTATAACTCTCCCCAACGCCCTACCATTAACGGAGTAGGTCCTGGCCCGATTCGATCTACCAAAATGCATCACCTCACATTTATCTAAATTAAACTCCATCTGCCATTCATCGGCCCACTGGCCCAATTTATCAAGATCCCGTTGCAATCCTAGATAACCTTCTTCACTGTCCACAATGCCACCAATCTTGGTGTCATCTGCAAACTTACTAACCATGCCTCCTAAATTCTCATCCAAATCATTAATATAAATAACAAATAACAGCGGACCCAGCACCGATCCCCGAGGCACACCGCTGGACACAGGCCTCCAGTTTGAAAAACAACCCTCTACAACCACCCTCTGCCTTCTGTCGTGAAGCCAATTTTGTATCCAATTGGCTCCTCACCTTGGATCCCGTGAGATTTAACCTTATGTAACAACCTACCATGCGGTACCTTGTCAAAGGCTTTGCTGAAGTCCATGTAGACCACGTCTACTGCACAGCCCTCATCTATCTTCTTGGTTACCCCTTCAAAAAACTCAATCAAATTCGTGAGACATGATTTTCCTCTCACAAAACCATGCTGACTGTTCCTAATCAGTCCCTGCCTCTCCAAATGCCTGTAGATCCTGTCCCTCAGAATACCCTCTAACAACTTACCCACTACAGATGTCAGGCTCACCGGTCTGTAGTTCCCAGGCTTTTCCCTGCCGCCCTTCTTAAACAAAGGCACAACATTTGCTACCCTCCAATCTTCAGGCACCTCACCTGTAGCTGTCGATGATTCAAATATCTCTGCTCGGGGATCATGGTTGATCTTCTACCTCAATGCCATTTTCCTGCACTATCCCCATATCACTTGATGCCTTTAATATCTAGAAATCTATCAATCTCTGTTTTGAATGTACTCAATGACTGAGCCTCCATAGCCCTTTGGGGAGAGAATTCCAAAGATTCACCACCCCCTGAGTGAAGAAATATCTCCTCATCTCAGTCCTAAATGGCCTACCCCTTATTTTGAGACTGTGACCCCTGGTTCTGGACTCCCCAGCCAGGGGAATCATCCTCCCTGCATCTACCCTGTCGAGCCCTGTAAGAATTTTGTATGTTTCAATGAGATCACCTCTCATTCTTCTAAACTCTAGAGAACACAGGCCTAGTCTACTCAATCTCTCCTCATACCACAATCCCACCATCCCAGGAATCAGTCTGGTGAACCTTCGTTGCATTCACTCTATGGCAAGTATATCCTTTCTTAGGTCAGAAGACCAAAATTGTACACAGTACTCCAGGTGCAGTCTTGCCAAGGCCCTGTATAATTGCAGTAAGACATCTTTACTCCTGTACTCAAATCCTCTTGTAATAAAGGCCAACATACCATTTGCCTTCCTAATTGCTTGCTGCACCTGCATGTTAGCTTTCAGTGACTCATGTACAAGGACATCCAGGTCCCTTTGAACATCAAAATTTCCCAATATCTTACCATTTGAAAAATACTCTGCATTTCTGTTTTTCCTACCAAAGTGGATAACTTCACATTTTTCCACATTATATTCCATCTGCCATGTTCTTGCCCACTCACTTAGCCTGTCTATATCCCCTTGAAGCCTCTTTGCATCCTCCTCACAACTCACATTCCCACCTAGTTTTGTGTCATCAGCAAACTTGGAAATATTACATTTGGTCCTCTCATCCAAATCATTGTTATGTATATCCCTGCGGTACCCCACTGGTCACAGTCTGCCAACCTAAGAAGGCTTGTTTATTCCTACTCTCTGTTTTCTGTCTGTTAACCAATTCTCAATCCATGCCAGTATATTACCCCCAATTCCATGTGCTCTAACTTTGTTCACCAACCTCCTGTGTGGGACCTTATCGAAAGCCTTCTGAAAATCCAAATACACCACATCCACTGGTTCCCCCTTATCTATTCTACTAGTTACATCCTCAAAGAACTCCAATAGGTTTGTCAAACATGATTTCTCTTTCATAAATCCATGTTGACTCTGCCAAATCCTATTATTATTTTCTAAGTGTCCTGTTATCACATCCTTTATAATAGATTCCAGCATTTTCCCTATTACTGATGTCAGGGTATCAGGTCTGTAGTTCTCTGTTTTCTCTCTCCCTCCTTTCTTAAATAGTGGGGTTACATTTGCTAGCGATAGTGATAGACTTCAAGAGGGCATAGACAGGCTGGTGGCATGGGCGGACATGTGGCAGATGAGGTGATACATTTTGGTAGGAAGAATGAGGAGATGCAATATAAACTAGAGGGCACAACTCTAAAAGGGGTACAGGAACAGAGAGATCTGGGGGTATATGTGCACAAATCGTTGAAGGTGGAAGAGCAGGTTGAGAAAGCGGTTAAAAAAGCATACGGGATCCTGGGCTTTATAAATGGAGGCGTAGAGTACAAAAGTATGGAAATCATGATGAACCTTTATAAAACACTGGTTCGGCCACAACTGGAGTATTGTGTCCAGTTCTGGGCACCGCACTTTAGGAAAGATGCGAAGGCCTTAGAGAGGGTGCAGAAGAGATTTATTAGAATGATTCCAGGGATGAGGGACTTTAGTTACGTGGATAGACTGGAGAAGCTGATGTTATTCTCCTTGGAACAGAGACGGTTGCGAGGAGATTTGATAGAGGTATTCAAAATCATGAAGGGTCTAGACAGAGTAGATAGAGAGAAACTGTTCCCATTGGCGGAAGGATCAAGAACCAGAGGACCTAGATTTAAGGTGATTGGCAAAAGAACCAAAAGTGACATGAGGAAAAATGTTTTTACATAGCGAGTGGTTAGGATCTGGATTGCACTGCCCGAGGGGGTGGTGGAGGCAGATTCAATCATGGCCTTCAAAAGGGAACTGGATAATTACTTGAAAGGAAAAAAATTGCAGGTTTTATAGTGATGCGATAATTTTACAATAGTACTTACGTTTGTAAGAATATTTGAGCCATTATAAAGCACAAGACTCTGTTATAAAGAGGCCCTTTTACATCCTTTCTTGAGTCAAAGGAACCATAAATGCAAGGTCTTGCCATAAAATATAGCATCCTAATTGTAAAAGTGAAAGGGAGCATACATTTTGCAGGGTGCCTGTGATAGCAAGCAATGAAAGAGCAAAGTAATTTTTGTCTGTGAAGGATGAGCAGACATAACTCATTAATTCATAAAGCCAATAATGTGCTTTGAATGTTCTATGGTATTCAGTGATTCTTTAGAAGATTCAGGCAGTGATCCTATATTCATTTTAAACAATTTACATCTCCTTACTATGTTTTTGAGACGTAACTCAATTAATTGGGTCCAGCGCTATGTTCTGGCTCATCTTTATTTTAAAAACCGAAGCAAATCATCACTATTTTTAAAAAGTTCTACACATTTACTTCTTGTCTTTAAATGCCATTTTTCTGATCTTTATATAAAAAATGTCAGATTGCTTACTTGGTGTCAGAAAAGCACAGCCTGGGTTGTTCGATAGATCTCGGCACTCTGAGATCTTCTGGGATCAGTTTTTCTATCAAACGTGATAGTAAATCTATATCACATTTCACAGCGGGCATCACATTGCTGAAAAAATTGGGTCACACTTCATGACAGCAGGGCGTCCTGCTAATTGCACCATGAGAAAGTATCCTACCCCCATCCTCCCCCCATGCAGATTTCAAAAATAGCTAAAAAGAAAAAACTGCAACGCATTGCCTGATACGCAGTGCACTGCCTGAAAGACTGGTGGAAGCAACAACAGCTTGCATTTAGACAGCACCTTTAACATATAAAACAAGGTGCTACACAGAAGCGTTACTGAGCCACATATGGAGACATTCGGACAGGTGACCAAAAGTTTGGTCAAAGAGGTAGGTCTGAAGTAACGGAGGAGAGAGAGGTAGAGAATCGGAAAGGTTTAGGGCGGCAATTCCAGAGCTTAGGACCTAGGCAGCTGAAGGCACGGCCGCCAATGGTGGAGCGATGAAAATCGGAGATGCGCAAGAGGACAGAATTGGGGGAGCGCAGGGATCTTGCAGAGTTGTAGGGCTGGAGGAGGTTACGGAGATAGGGAGCGGTGAGGCCATGGATTCAATAGTAACTTTCAAAAGGGAATTGAATAAATACTTGAAGGGAAATAGTTTACAGGGCTAGGGAGAGAGAGCAGGGGAATGGGACTAATTGGATAACTCTTTCAAAGAGCTGGCACAGGCATGATGGGCCAAATGGCCTCCTGTGCTGTACCTACCATGATACTACAATACTATGAACAGGCTTGAGGGGCTGAATGGCCTACTCCTGTTCCTATGTTCCAATGTGTTGCAACCTTGTTGTTTTATACGGTTAATATAAAACACACTGAAAAATTGCAATAGACTATGAGAAATCCAATGCAAATTTTTAAACCTGTGGTTTCGTTTCATTAAGCTTTCTTGAATCCATTAAATGAGGTTTGCCACAAATACCAGCAAAAGTTATCTGCTGGTTTGTAAGGAACAGTCCTTAATTGTGACATTATGAAAGTGGCATCCAACGAAAGAGATACTGTTGATTATGGTATTTTAATAGAGATGTAGACTTGTCAAATTAGTATTCCTGTGTCAATCACTGGGCTTTGTTGATCTGCTAATTGCCACTTTCCAAAGAATCAAATTATAGGTATCTCAAGCTCCTGCTATTTAACTACAAACAGTACAAGTACCATTCTGCATTCCTATTGAGTTCGTCCTTACAACAGGGGAGTTCTTAATGGCCGCAGAACAGCAAGATGTCAAGAGTCATGACAGCAAGATGTCAGAGCTCCCCTTCCCCCGGCCCTCCCAACAGGATGTTCTATCCCGGGATGTGTGCTAGAATCTTCCAGGAAATCCCTGAAGAATTTGGCAGTGCTCTGATTAATATTTCTTAGGCACCCCATAAATATAGCAGTGCTACCTGAGGACTGGTGAATGACTAATGTAATCCTGACATTCAGAAAAGGAGTGAGGCATGGTCCCAGCAATTAAAGACTAGTTCATTTAGCACTGGTAGAGAGCAAAAATGCTCAAGGACATCGTGTAAAACCCTTAATCTAAAGAGCATATTGATAATAAGGGGTAGTTAACATGATTTTGGAAGCAGTAGGTCATAGATCAGAAACTCTATTAGAATTCTATAAAGAGGTAACTAAACCAGTGGATGAGGGCCAATTAGTAGATATAAGGGCAATTCCTGTGATTCCACCAGGAAAAATGTATCAAAGAATCAGGGCTACAGAGTTGTAACTCTATCTTTGTCCCATGTTGCCGACCCTACAGGGATCACATAATTATCCCGGTAATTTACTTGGATCTTCAGAAAGCACTCGATAAATTTCTGCCTCTGACATTTTTAAAACAACAAATTGTCTTTAGATTAACGCCTTTAGCATAAAATAAAACATCCCAAGGCACTTTGCAAATGGAAATAGATAGGGAACCAAGCGATGGATGGAGAGATTGGCTGTAAACGCTTTGGGGCGTCCTGAGGTCTTGAAAGTTGGTATAGAAATGCAAGTTCTTTCTTTCTTTGCGTTCCATGGTCATTGTTCTGGTGCTGAACACCAGCGCCTGGAATTTCCTCTGAAAGAAACCCCATGGAAATTCAGCAAACCTTCCATTTCCTGACTTCAGATTCATCACTTGCACGAAGGGATTTCAACTCACAACCCCTGAGGCCACGACCACCACCACCACCGCCACAACAACAACAACAACAACAACAACAACCACTACTACTACTACTTACATTTACACAGCACCTTTAACGTAGTAAAACATCCCAAGGTACTTCACAAGCGATTATCAGACAAAATTTGACACCGAGCCACATGAGGAGATATTAGGACAGGTGACCGAAGGTTTTGTCGAAGAGGCAAGTTTTAAGGAGCGTCTTAAAGGAGGAGAGGCGGAGAGGTTTAGGGAGAGAATTCCAGAGCTTAGGGCCTGGGCAGCTGAAGGCACGGCCGCCAATGGTGGACCAATGAAAATTGGGGATGCGCAAGAGGCCAGAATTGGAGGAGCGCAGAGACCTCGGAGGGCGGTAGGGCTGGAGGAGGTTACAGAGATAGAGAGGGGGCGAGGCTAGTCTAATTCAGTATCATCGCAACTACACTACCAATCTCTGTAAATTCAAGACAATGCATCAGATGTAATCATAGAATAGAATCAAAGAAAGTTACCGCAAAAAAGGAGGCCATTCGGCCCATCATGTCTGTGCCGGCCGATAAAGAGCTAGCCAGCTTAATTCCACTTTCCAGCACTTGGTCCGTGGCCCTGTAGGTTACAGCACTTCAGGTGCACATCCAAGTACTTTTTAAAGGCCTCTACCACCCTTTCAGGCAGTGAGTTCCAGATCCCCACCACTTTCTGGGTGAAAAGATTTCCCTATGCTCCCCTCTAATCCTTCTATCAATTACTTTCAATCTATGCCCCCTGGTCACTGACCCCTCTGCTAAGGAAATAGGTCCTCCCTATCCACCCTATCTAGGCCCATCATAGTTTTATGTACCACAATTAAATCTCCCCTCAGCCTCCTTTGTTCCAAAGAAAACAACCCCAGCCACGTGGAGCTCCACAACACAGTGCTGCTCCACAGGCACCTGCACAAAATAGTCATGCAACTACACATACACCCACTGTAGAGTGATCCATTGGGTGGCATCAAGTGTGGGTGTTCATGGTGAACCTCATGAAAGGGACTTATTACACAAGCCAGTCAAGAATGGCCAAGATGTGGCAGTAGTGGTGACAATAATAATATTTAATGTAAGTTGCACAAAAATGAAATATAAATAAAAAACATGACAAACCCTCAAACTCCCTTGTGCATCCACTTTGTGCTCACAAAACCTTCGCCTTTCGCTTCCGACTACTCCTACGTGGTGCATCCCCTGTGGCTGCAGCAGAGGTAGTGGCAGGTTGCCCTTGTTCATGCCCTGACCGATTAGATGCTTTGTGCCGACGCCCTCTGAGTTTCGGTGCCCGTGAGGACCCCTCCAAAGACTGCTCCACCTGTACCTGTGCAGGGGCAGACTCAGCCACCTGGAGAGGAGACAGCATTGCGGGTACTGGTTGAGAGGGGGGCAACGGGTGAGACATGGGAACGCTTTGAGTGGCGTCCCCACTTCCATGTCCCCTTTCGCCATCATCCCTCTCCTGGGCCAGGACCACATCATTCCTACCACCCTGCTGGACGACAGTTTGGAGGACATGTGTGAAGCCTTGTAAGGCCAGTGCTAGTGTATCTGCCTGCCTGTTTAAGGCGGCAGAAAGTTACTCACCCTGAGTCCGAATGGCCGTTGTCAGGGCCTCAATGGACTCATTGTTGAGCCGTGCTTGAAGCTCGATGGAGGCTAGCCTTTCCTCCATCGCAGACATTCCCGCACTTACCCGCGACACTATCTCAGAGATGCCCTCACATCCCTGTGACAGTATCTCGGAGATCCCCTCCTGTACCTGTGCCACCATTCCACTCATGCAGGAGTTGGACTCCTCCATCCTCTGTGCGATTGTGGAGAGTGCGCGTGGCACCTGTTCCGGCACCTTTTTTTTTTATTCGTTCACGGGATGTGGGCGTCGCTGGTGAGGCCGGCATTTATTGCCCATCCCTAATTGCCCTCGAGAAGGTGGTGGTGAGCTGCCTTCTTGAACCCCTGCAGTCCGTGTGGTGACGGTTCTCCTACAGTGCTGTTAGGAAGGGAGTTCCAGGATTTTGACCCAGCGACAATGAAGGAACGGCGATATATTTCTAAGTCGGGATGGTGTGTGACTTGGAGGGGAACGTGCAGGTGGTGTTGTTCCCATGTGCCTGCTGCTCTTGTCGTTCTAGGTGGTAGAGGTCGCGGGTTTGGGAGGTGCTGTCGAAGAAGCCTTGGCGAGTTGCTGCAGTGCATCTTGTGGATGGTACACACTGCAGCCACAGTGTGGTGAAGGGAGTGAATGTTTAGTGTGGTGGATGGGGTGCCATTCAAGCGGGCTGCTTTATCTTGGATGGTGTCGAGCTTCTTGAGTGTTGTTGGAGCTGCACTCATCCAAGCAAGTGGAGAGTATTCCATCACACTCCTGACTTGTGCCTTGTAGATGGTGGAAAGGCTTTGGGGAGTCAGGAGGTGAGTCACTCGCCACAGAATACCCAGCCTCTGACCTGCTCTCATAGCCACAGTATTTATATGGCTGGTCCAGTTAAGTTTCTGGTCAATGGTGACCCCCTAGGATGTTGATGGTGGGGGATTAGGTGATGGTAATGCCGTTGAATGTCAAGGGGAGGTGGTTAGACTCTCTCTTGTTGGAGATGGTCATTGCCTGGCACTTATCTGGCGCGAATGTTACTTGCCACTTATGAGCCCAAGCCTGGATGTTGTCCAGGTATTGCTGCATGCGGGCTCGGACTGCTTCATTATTTGAGGGGTTGCGAATGGAACTGAACACTGTGCAGTCATCAGCGAACATCCCCATTTCTGACCTTATGATGGAGGGAAGGTCATTGATGAAGCAGCTGAAGATGGTTGGGCCTAGGACACTGCCCTGAGGAACTCCTGCAGCAATGTCCTGGGGCTGAGATGATTGGCCTCCAACAACCACTACCATCTTCCTTTGTGCTAGGTATGACTCCAGCCACTGGAGAGTTTTCCCCCTGATTCCCATTGACTTCAATTTTACTAGGGCTCCTTGGTGCCACACTCGGTCAAATGCTGCCTTGATGTCAAGGGCAGACACTCTCACCTCACCTCTGGAATTCAGCTCTTTTGTCCATGTTTGGACCAAGGCTGTAATGAGGTCTGGAGCCGAGTGGTCCTGGTGGAACCCAAACTGAGCATCGGTGAGCAGGTTATTGGTGAGTAAGTGCCGCTTGATAGCACTGTCGATGACACCTTCCATCACTTTGCTGGTGATTGAGAGTAGACTGATGGGGCGGTAATTGGCCGGATTGGATTTGTCCTGCTTTTTGTGGACAGGACATACCTGGGCAATTTTCCACATTGTCGGGTAGATGCCAGTGTTGTAGCTGTACTGGAACAGCTTGGCTAGAGGCGCAGCTAGTTCTGGAGCACAAGTCTTCAGCACTACAGCTGGGATGTTGTCGGGGCCCATAGCCTTTGCTGTATCCAGTGCACTCAGCCGTTTCTTGATATCACGTGGAGTGAATTGAATTGGCCGAAGACTGGCTTCTGTGATGGTGGGGATATCGGGAGGAGGCCGAGATGGATCATCCACTTGGCACTTCTGGCTGAAGATGTGCTGCTGCCCCTCGATCATTCTCCTTTTAATGGATAGCCCCCAGGGTTCAGCATCTGTGTCCAGCTGAGCAGAGCCTGGAGAACAATGATCCCACCGAGGCGGACTCTCCACAACTGCCCCTGCCACCTGTGTCTGCTCGTGCTCACATGTGTGTGGTGACTCACCATGTGCAACCCCAACTAACTGAGGACGGGGACCCACCGAGGTGTGTGTATCTGCGCTGGTAGATGGCTCGCTCAGATGTGACGGTGCCCCCTCAAGGCCGGCAGGTCCTCTGAGGAATCGCAATCCGCCATCACAGCAGTCGCTGAAGGCCCTGTAAGAGAACAGAAGGCAATATTAAGCATGATGACAGATGTTGAGGTGCTGAAGATGGCAAGGCATGTTAACATCATTTGCTATTGTGAGTGCTGAATGTTAAAGTTCTGTCACCAGCCGTTTGTCGGGTGGCAGTCTCGGTGTCCCCGATGGACAGGCACTCGAGGGTGCGGCTCAATTCAAGAGCCTCCTGCTCCGCGTCCGTGAGGACGACCTGATGTTGCGGCCCCCCTCCGGTCTTCACCCTCTCCCGTACATTCTGGGCTCTCTCCTATAAGGGGAGAAAGTAGAGAGGCGTGAGTGAGGGATGGTGACGTGGCCAACCGCTGAATGCATTGGTTTGGGTGAGGCTGACCATGAAAGAGATGCATCAGAAGGTGAGTATGAGACAGAGCCATCCCATTGTATGAAGATTGGGTTGAGTGATAGTGGTGTGATGAGTACTGGGGAGGTGAGTAAGTGCAGGTAAGTTGAGGATGAGGTTTGAGTGGGTGTGAGGAGTGATGTGATAGAGTAGTGTTGGCAGTGCAGAAGGAGTTGTGGGGCGGGGGCGGTGATGTGGAAGATGGAGTGTAGGAGAATGAGTAAGTGTACTCACTTTGGCTGACCTAGTTAGGTCATTGAAACGCTTCCTGCACTGGATCCAGGTGCGGGAGACGTTGCTGCTGCTGGTGACCTCCTCTGCCACCTCGAGCCAGGCCTTCTTGGTGGCAGAGACAGGCCACTTCCTCCCGTCCGCTGGGTAGAAGATCTCCCTCCTCCTGCTTACCCCATACCGTAAGACCTGGAGTGAGACACCATTAAACCTGCGGCAGCCTTTCCCTGGGCTGCTCCATGGTCCTGTTTCATTTTTTGCTGCAGGATCAGTCATTGGGGGACTGCCCCTTTAAATAGGGCTCCTCCAGCTGACAGCCTGTGATGCGGGTGCGCAGTCCGCCCACTGCGCAGGTCTCCGACGGGAAACCCTGAAGCCACGGTAAGTGGTTTCAATTTACCCGCAATTGCGTGGGGAACGGATGGATTTTCCCCCCAGTTTTAAAGAGGTAACACTAACACTTGACCTGAGAAGAGATCAGGGACTGTACTTGTTTATAAGGCATTTGATAAAGTACCACATAATAGACTTGTTAGCAAAATAAAAGCCCATGGGTTTGAAGGGACAGCGGCAGCATAGATACAAAATAGGAAAGGTGACAGAAAGCAGAGTGGTGGTGAACGGTTGTTTTTCAGACTGGAGGGAAGTGTACAGTGGTCGGTATTAAGACCACTGCTCTTTTTGATTTTAATTAATGACCTGGATTTAGGTGTACAGGGCATAATTTCAAAGTTTGCAGATGACACAAAACTCGAAAGTGTAGTAAACAATGTGGAGGATAGTAACAGACTTCAGGAGGACAGAGACAGACTGGTGAAATGGGCAGATACATGGCAGATTAAATTTAACACAAAGAAGTGTGAAGTGATGCATTTTGGTAGGAAGAACAAGGATAAGCAATATAAACTAAATGGTACAATTTTAAAGGGAGTGCAGGAACAGAGAGACCTGGGGGTGCGTACATAAATCTTTGAAGGTGACAGGACAAGTTGAGAAGGCTGTTGAAAAAGCATACGGGATCCTGGGCTTTATTAATAGAGGCATAGAATGCAAAAGCAAGGAAGTTATGCTAAACCTTTATAAAACACTGGTTAGGCCTCAGCTGGAGTATTGTGTTCAGTTCTGGGCACCGCACTTTAGGAAGGATGTCAAGGCCTTAGAGAGGGTGCAGAAGAGATTTACTAGAATGGTGCCAGGGATGAGGGACTTCAGTTAATTGGAGAGACTGGAGAAGCTGGGATTGTTCTCCTTAGAGCAGAGAAGGTTAAGGGGAGATATGATAGAGGTGTTCAAAATCATGAACGGTTTTGATAGTGAATAAGGAGAAACTGTTTCCAGTGGCAGAAGGGTCGGTAACCAGAGGACTCAGATTTAAGGTGATCAGCAAAAGAGCCAGAGGCGACATGAGGAAACATTTTTTAGGCAGTGAGTTGTAATGATCTGGAATGCACTGTCTGAAAGGGCGGTGGAAGTAGATTCTATAATAACTTTCAAAAGGGAATACTTGAAGGGAACAAATTTACAGGGCTATGGGGAAAGAGCAGGGGAGTGGGACTAATTGGATAGCTCTTTCAAAGAGTCAGCACAGGCGCGATGGGCTGAATGGCCTCCTCCTGTGCTGTATCTACTATGATACTATGTCTATATCTATTTTGCATTAGTAATCCATCCATTATGAGATATATATTTGTTTCTTTGTTTATTTAATCGTCACTAACAAAATTGAGAATGGACATGATACAAATCTTTAAATCAGGAACTACCTTGTATGCCATCATCATGTCATGCAGCAGTACAGAATCATAGACTCACACAGCACAGAAGGAGGCCATTCTGCCCATCGTGCTTGTGCCAGTTCTTTGAAAGAGCTGTCCAATTAGTCCCACTCCCCTGCTCTTTCCCTACTGCCCTGCAGAGCACCAGATCGTAACAACTCAAATGCCTGAAAGGTGAGGATAATATACATACATAAGCTGGTTATTTAAATTAACTGACTGCAGAACAAAAATACATGGCCAAAAAACTGGTAAATCTCAAGTGAGTCTAGTGATTAGAAATATTTATTGCTTTACAATACAGAGTAGTCGATCTGTCAAGCAGACTGCAATCAAAAGGAATTAATGCAGCTCCAATTAGCTACTTTCAAGTGAGATTCATGAGTATCTGGTTAAAAATATGACTGGAGGCTTTAATTATGTACATAGACAGTGATTATCATAAACTTTATGCAACACTAGTACATTCTCTGCAGCGTAGGTTATGGGCTGAAGAGGAGGTCAGGTTTAGAAGAAGCATGGGAAGAATTTTTGGAACATAAAGGTTGAGACTTGAAGTAGAGATACTGAGGCCAACAGCAGTGTTCATGGCTACAGAAGGTCAGGGATTGGTTCCTGCTAATCACATGAGAGATAATGCATTATCGGCCGCTTGGTAATGATGGATCGGTGAGATATCTCTGGAACAAATAACGATTTTTTTTTTTGTTTTGTCTTGTGTTGGTTTGGTAGCTTCCCTTTTAAACCCAGTCATAATTAGAGAGAAATTATTTCCTCTGGTGGGGAGAGTCCAGAACAAAGGGGGGGGGCATGACCTTAAAATTAGAGCTAGGCCGTTCAGGGGTGATGTCAGGAAGCACTTCTTCACACAAAGGGGAGTGGAAATCTGGAACTCTCTCCCCCCCAAAAAGCTGTTGAGGCTGGGGGTCAATTGAAAATGGCAAAGTTGAGAACGATAGATTTTTGTTAGGCAAAGGGTATTAAGGGTTACGGAACCAAGGTGGGTAAATGGAGTTAAGATACAGATCAGCCATGATCTAATTGAATGGCGGAATAAGCTGGAGGGGCTGAATGGCCTACTCCTGCTCCTATGTTCCATAATGCATGTGGAGTTTAGCAGCCAGCTAAAGCCAGGAATGCTGGGCCTGCCCTGTCTCTATACAGTGTTGCCAGCTTCATACATATAGATAGCTTCATACGGATATAGATAGGTTAAGTGAGTGGGCAAAAATTTGGCAGATGGAGTATAATGTGGGAAAATGTGAACTTGTCCACTTTGGCAGGAGGAACAGAAAAGCAGTATATTATTTAAATGGAGAGAGATTGCAGAACTCTGAGGTACAGAGGGATCTCGGTGTCCTAGTACATGAATCACAAAAAGTTAATATGCAGGTACAGCAAGTGATTAGGAAGGCAAATGGAATGTTGTCATTTATTGCAAGGGGAATGGAATATAAAAGTAGAGATGTTTTGCTACAGTTGTACAGGACATTGGTGAGACCACATCTAGAATACTGTGTGCAGTTTTGGTCTCCTTATTTAAGAAAGGACATAATTGCTTTAGAGGCGGTTCAGAGAAGGTTCACTCGACTGATTCCTGGGATGAGGGGGTTATCTTATGAGGAAAGGTTGGACAAATTGGGCCTGTAAACACTGGAGTTTAGAAGAATGAGAGGCGATCTTAATGAAACATATAAGATCCTGAGGGGACTTGAAGGAGTAGATGCTGAGAGGATGTTTCCCTTTGTGGGAGAGACTAGAACGAGGGGCCACAGTTTAAAAATAAGGGGTCTCCCATTTAAGACGGAGATGAGGAGAAATGTTTTCTCTCAGAGAGTTGTGAGTCTGTGGAACTCCCTTCCTGAGAGAGCGGTGGAAGCAGGGTCATTGAATATTTTTAAGGCTGAGTTAGATAGATTCCTGATTAACAATGGAGTCAAAGGTTATAGTTGGTAGACAGGAAAGTAGGGTTGAGGTCACAATCAGATCAGCCATAATCTCATCAAATGGCAGAGCAGGCTTGAGGGGCCGAATGGCCTACTCCAGCTCTTAATTCGTATGTACATATGTATACATCAAGTTACGTCGGGTTACATCAAAATTACAGCACAGAATCAGGCCATTCGGCCCATCGGGTCCATGCTGGTGTTTATGCTCCACACGAGCCTTCTCCCTCCCTACTTCATCTCACCCCATCAGGACATAGGAACATAGGAACAGGAGTAGGCCATTCAGCCCCTCGTGCCTGCTCCGCCATTTGATAAGATCATGGCTGATCTGTGATCTAACTCCATATACCTGCCTTTGGCCCATATCCCTTAATACCTTTGGTTGCCAAAAAGCTATCTATCTCAGATTTAAATTTAGCAAATGAGCTAGTATCAATTGCCGTTTGCGGAAGAGAGTTCCAAACTTCTACCACCCTTTGTGTGTAGAAATGTTTTCTAATCTCGCTCCTGAAAAGTCTGGCTCTAATTTTTAGACTGTGCCCCCTACTCCTAAAATCCCCAACCAGCGGAAATAGTTTCTCTCTATCCACCCTATCTGTTCCCCTTAATATCTTATAAACTTCGATCAGATCACCCCTTAACCTTCGAAACTCTAGAGAATACAACCCCAATTTGTGTAATCTCGCCTCGTAACTTAACCCTTGAAGTCCAGGTATCATCCTTCTATTCCTTTCTCCCTCGTGTGTTTATCTAGCTTTCCCTTAAATGTATCTATCCTATTCGCCTCAACTATTCCTTGTGGTAGTGAGTTCCACAGTCTCACCATTCTTTGGGTGAAGGAGTTTCTCCTGAATTCCCTTTTGGATTTATTTGTGAATATCTTTTATATTTATGACCCCTAGTTTTGGACTCCTCCAAAAGTGGACGATTTGTCCAATTCAATAGGGTGAGAATTAGATTTTGTCCCCCGTATCTACACCGGATTGAAGCTGTTTACAGTAAACCCCCGGAGACAATGAAACGGTTAAACAATGTCTGAGAAACTTCAATATGACAAAACACATAAAGGAACAGGAGATGGGAGAATATACAGAGCCCTGAGGCCTGGACCAGAGCAGAAGGAAAGTGTCAGCTCCAATTCCAGTGCTCCAGCTGTCATGCCTTTGTAGCAGATTCTGTTTAGCTTTCGTCCTTTAAATGTTGTCACCGGAAAGTGTGGGATATGCCAGGAGACCCTGGGGTGCTTGGGCCACAGAGGGAGGGGGAGACAGGATTTGAGGGGTCCCTGGGTTACATTATGTGACCAGTGACACTGAGACACACACGTTAAACAGTCAGTGACATGTGTATGAACAGACCCATTTGTGACACTTTTTATCTATCAAGTCAAACCTTCCTGGGTATGACAGAGAGTGTCCAGGAATCATTCCCTTTTACCCACTGTGTACTGTATGTGTACAGGAGCTGAGACTGAAACACACACGGGCCGCCAGTATCCCAGTGATCCCACAGTGCTCCCAGTGATCTCATAGTGTCCCAGTGATCCCTCAGTGCACCTAGTGATCCCACAGTCCACCCAGTGATCCCAGAATGTCCCAGAGATCCCACAGTGTCCCAGTTATCTCACAGTGATCTCAGAGTGTCCCAGTGATCCCATAGTTCACCCAATGATCCCACAGTGCTCCCAGTGATCCAAGAGTGTCCCAGTGATCCTATAGTGCACCTAGTGATCCCACAGTGATCCCAGAGTGTCCCAGTTACCTCACAGTTCACCTAGTGTTCCCACAGTGCACCTAGTGATCCCAGAATGTCCCAGTGATCCCACAGTACACCCAATGATCCCACAGTGATCCCAGTGATCCAAGAGTGTCCCAGTGATCCTATAGTGCACCTAGTGATCCCACAGTGATCCCAGAGTGTCCCAGTTACCTCACAGTTCACCTAGTGTTCCCACAGTGCACCTAGTGATCCCAGAATGTCCCAGTGATCCCACAGTACACCCAATGATCCCACAGTGATCCCAGTGTGTCCCAGTGATCCCACAGTGCACCCAGTGTGTCCCAGTGATCCTACAGTGCACCAAATGATCCCACAGTGCATCCAGTGTGTCCCAGTGATCCCACAGTGCACCCAGTGTGTCCCAGTGATCCTACAGTGCACCCAGTGTGTCCCAGTGATCCCACAGTGCACCCAGTGTGTCCCAGTGATCCCACAGTGCACCCAGTGTGTCCCAGTGATCCTACAGTGCACCCAATGATCCCACAGTGATCCCAGAGTGTCCCAGTGATCCCACAGTGCACCCAGTGTGTCCCAGTGATCTCACAGTGCACCCAGTGTGTCCCAGTGATCCCACAGTGCACCCAGTGATCCCACAGTGATCCCAGCCTGTTTAGCCTTTTCTGATAGGAAAGCTCTGTTATTATCCTTGTGAATCTTTTTTGCACCTTCTCCAGTGCCTCTATATCCTTTTTGTAATATGGAGACCAGAACTGTTCCCAGTACTCTGAGTGTGGGCTACCCAAGGATCTACACAAGTTTAACATAATTTCTCTGCTTTTCAATTCTGTCGCTCTAGAAATGAACCCCAGTGCTCGGTTTGTTTTTTTTATGGCCTTATTAACCTGCATTACTACTTTTAGTGATTTGTGTATCTGTGCCCCGAGATGCCTGTAGTTACAGGTTTAATTGAAAGATAGTTCAAATTTAAACAAGATTGTATGATTGAATCAGTTTGTATTTGACTGACATTTCCCTTTTTCAATTTCGGAGGTCGGACGTTCAAAATCTAAGAAGTCCCCAGTGAGCCTTTTCCAGATCACGAGATAATTTGGCCCATCTGAATTCATTCATCCAAAGTCTCCCTATTGCAGCAGCCAATTTTCCTTAAATAATTCCAGGATTCCTGCCTCCACTACTCGATCGGGGAGTCCACTCCATGGGCTCGATTTTTGGACGTCCGAGCCAGCGGGTTCGTGGTGGGGGGGCTCCGAAAATCGGGGATTCCCGGGGCGGGTCCGGAGCCCGGCTCCAACCCGCCCACTCCCGTGTTCCCCAGTGACGCGCTTAGATGCGCGAGCAGCCCCCGCATGCGGGTCTCCCGCCGGCAATTAAAGCCGGCGAGATCCCAATTAAGGCAATTAATTACATAGTTCAGGTCGTCAGCAGACCAGATTTGTAGGATATTTTAGGAGGGGTGGGATTTTCATCTCAACTGAGCGTGTTTCCCGTACTGGGGGAAACACTCCCAGTTGAAATGGACGTCTTGCAGCCATCAGCCTGTGGCAGCTGCAAAGGTCCATTTGTCAGGTGGGGGGGGAGACCCTCACTCATTGCAGGAGACCACTCTGTCACTTTGGACAAAGTGTGGCCTCCACCACCCTCCTCCTAACAATAAAATTCACCAACTTGGAACCTCAACCCCGGTGTGCAGACACCTTGCGGACCCCCTCAAACGTATATCTTCCGGATGGGGGCCGCCATAGCTGCAGTCATGACCTCCTTGGAGGATGAACGGCATCACCAGCCTCGCCGGCCACGCCGTCCACCTCTGACACGTGGAGCTCCACAACAGAGTGCTGTGACACATCCACCTGCACAGCAGGAGGGAGGGCAACCACAGAGAGAGAGATGCGTCGCAGAAGGCACTACCCTCGCCACAGGGTCTACAGACCGAGGCTCAGCTTCCTGCACCTCTCTGAGCAGCAGTGCACACGGAGGCTCAGAGTCACTCGACATGTAGTCGTGGACATCTGCAGCCTCTTTCATGCCGAGCTGCTCCCGGCTGGCCCAAGCACAATATTCTCACCTGTCGCTGTCAAAGTCACCACTGCCCTCAACAACTTCTCCTCTGCATCCTTCTAGGGTGCCACCAGGGACATCGCCGACGTCTCTCAGTCGTCTGCACAAAACAGCCCTGCAAATACACCTACACCCACTCTGCAGTGACACAATGGGTGGCATCAGGTGTGGGTCTTCATTGTGATCCTCAGGAAAGGGCATTATTGCACAAACCAGACAAGATTTGCAAAGACGTGGCAGTAGTGGTGACAATATAATATGTGATGTGAGTTGATCAGAAATCAAATATAAGTAAAAACCAATGCAAACCCTCAAACACCATTGTGCATCCCCTTCATGCTCACGACACGTTTGCCTTACGCTTCCTACTGCACATATGTGATGCATGCCCTGTGGCTGCAGCACAGGTAGTGGCAGGTTGAGTGAGGCTGACATTCAAAGAGATGCATTAGAGGGTGAGTATGAGACAGAGCCATGAGATTGTATGAGGATTGGGTTGAGTGGTAGTGGTGGGATGAGTACTGACGAGGTGAGTAAGTGCAGGTAAGATGAGGATGAGGTTTGAGTGGGTGTGAGGAGTGATGTGACAGAGTAGTGTTGGCAGTGCAGAAGGAGATGTGGGGTGGGGGCAGTGATGTGGCAGACAGAGTGTAGGGGAATGAGTAAGTGTACTCACTTGAGCTGACCTACTTAGGACATTGAAGCGCCTAATGCACTGTATGCAGATGCGTGATATGTTGGTGGTGCAGGTGATCTCCTCTGCCACCTCGAGCCAGGCCTTCGTGGTGGCAGAGGCAGGCCACTTCCTCCCGTCCATCGGGGAGAAGATCTCTGTCCTCCCCCTCCTCACCCCATCCAGTAAGACCTGGAGTGAGGCATCATTAAACCTGGGAGCAGCCTTCCCCCTAGGCTGCTCCATGTTGTAATTTTGGCTCCTTTCTGCAGCATCAGTCAGTGGAGGACTGCCCCTTTAAATAGGGCTCCCCCCAGCTGACAGCCTATGATGCGGGTGCGCAGTCCGCCCGCTGCGCAGCTTTCCAGCGCAAAACCCGGAAGCCAAGGTAAGTGGCTCCAATTAGGCTGCAATCGCGTGCGGAGCACCCCGAATTCACTGGCCCATCGACCCCCCCGCTGCCAACCCGCCTCCCTCCTAATATCGAGCCCCATGTGTCCATTCTTTGTGTGAATAAGAACTTCCTGACATCAGTCCTATATCACCCTTTATTATTTTGAACCTTGTATCCCTTTATTCTACTCTTGCGATTTAATTTAAAATTATATGGATTTAGCTTTTTGATACCGATTGCTATCATATCTATAACATCGCCACTCCTGCACCTCCTTTCAAGGCTAACCAATCTCTCCTCATTACTCAAACTTCTCACATTAGGGAGAGTCCTTGGCTCTTCTTTGCACTGCTTCCAGAGCCTGAATGTCTCTCTGTGGCTCGGTGACCTGACCAAGTGTGGCCTGACCAGAGCTCCATGAACTTTGACTCATGATGTCCCTTAACTTGTACACTACTGTTTTGGTGATTTAACTCAACATCCCTTCGGCTTTGTTGATTGGGTGCACTGCAGTGGCTGGAAGGGTCCTAGGACTCCTTTTGCTTCACCCCAGAACCATACAGCACAGAAGGAGGCCATTCGGCCCAATGCGCCCATGCCGGCTCGCTGAAAGAGCGATCAATTAGTCCCGCTCCCCTGCTCTTTCCCCGTAGCGCTGCAAATTTTTCCTGTTCAAGTATTTATCCAATTCCCTTTTGAAAGTTACTATTGAATCTGCTTCCACCGTCCTTTCAGGCAGTGCATTCCAGATCATAACAACTCATTGCTTAAAAAAATTTCTCCTCACTCCCCTCTGGTTCTTTTGCCAATTATCTTAAACCTGTGTCCTCTGGTTACCAACCCTCCTGCCAATGGAAACAGTTTCTCCTTGTTTACTCTATCAAAACCTTTCAAGGTTTTGAATGCCGCTATTAAATCTTCCTTAACCTTCTCTGGTCTAAGTAGAACAATCCCAGCATCTCCAGTCTCTCCACATAACTGAAGTCCCTGGTACCATTCTAGTAAATCTCCTCTGCACCCTCTCCAAGGCCTTGTCATCCTTCCTAAAGTGCGGTGCCCAGAATTGAACACAATACTCCAGCTGAGGTCTAACTCGTGTTTTGTAAAGGTTTAGCATAACTTCCTTGCTTTTGTACTCTACGCCTCTATTAATAAAGCCCAGGATCCCGTATGCTTTTTTATCGCTACTCTTTGCTATTTTAACATCATTTGTGGAGTACAATGGCCTCAATGGCTTGAATGGAAAAGAAAATCAGTCTCGGTGTAAAACGGGCTGTCATTTCACCATGAGTCTGATTGGCGATCCTGGCACAGAACAAGTTCACCCCCAGAGTGACTGAGCACTTGGACAAATCTGAGCTGATCAAAGAGAGTCACCATGGATTTGTGAAGGGTAGGTCGTGTCTGACTAATCTAGTTAATTTTTTTTTTGAGGAGATCACTTTAGGGTCCATAAATATAAGATAGTCAGTAATAAATTCAGGAGAAACCTCTTTACCCGGAGAGTGGTTAGAATGTGGAACTCGCTACCACAAGGAGTAGTTGAGGTGAATAGGAATAAATGCATTTAAGGGGAAGCTAGATAAGTACAGAAGGAGAAAGAAATTGTAGGTTATGATGATAGCATTGGATAAAGAAGGGTGGGAGGAGGCTCATGTGGAGCATAAACACCAGTATGGACCCGTTGGGCTGAATGGCCTGTTTCTGTGCTGTACATTCTATGTAATTATATGTAATTAGCATGGTGGATAGGGGAGCCTCTATCGATGCTGTCTGTATGAGCTTCGAGAAGACATTTGATAAGGTTCCGCACAAGAGGTTATTAGCAAAAGGTAGCGCACAAGGAATTGGAGGTAACTTGGTGACGAGGGTCAGCAAATGGTTGGGGGTGAGGAGACGGAGAGTAGAGATAAAGGGAACAGTCTCTGATTGGCGGGATGTGACAAGTGGTGTTCCCCAGGCATCAGCCTTTCACCATTTATATGAATGACTTGGATGAAGGAACAGAGAGTCGTATACCCAAGTTTGCAGCTGACACTAAGTTAGGAGGCACAGTATGTTGTTTGGATGAGAGCAGGTAGTTACAAAGAGACAGAGACAGACTATGTGAGTGGGCAAAACTGTGGCAATTAATGTGGGGAAATCTGAGGTCATCCACTTTGGATGTGATAAACTGCAATACTTTCTTAATAGTGAGAACTGTGGAGGTGCAAAGGGATTTAAATGGCCATTTATACCAATCACTAGAAGCTTGTGCACAGACACAAAAAGTAATCAAAAAGGCTAATGGAATGTTGGCCATCATCTCAAGGGGGAGAAAGTTACGCTTCAGTCGTACAGAGCTCTGGTTAGACCCCATCTGGAGTATTGCGATCAGTTTAAGCACCGCAACTCAGGAAGGATATATTGGCCTTGGAGGGGGTGCAGCGCAGATTCACCAGAATGAAAGGGTTAAATTGCGAGGACAGGTTGCACAAACTTGGCTTGTATTTCCTTGAGTTTAGAAGGTTGAGAGGTGATCAAATCAAGGACTTCAAAATGAGAAAGGATTCAATGGGGTGGATAGAGAGAAATTATTTTCTCTGGTGGGGCTGTTTAGAACAAGGGGGTATAACCTTAAAATTAGAGCTAAGCCATTTAGGAGTGAAATCAGGAAGCATCTTTTCGCACAAAGGGTAGTGGAAATCTGGAACTCTCTCCGCCAAAACGGCTGTGGATACTAGGACACTTGGAGCTCTCTGGACTGAGATCGAGAGATTTTTGTTAGGTACGGGTGTTAAAGGATATGGAGCAAAATCAGGTAAATGGAGTTGAGGTACAGATCAGCCATGGTCTAATTGAATGGCAGATCAGGCTCGAGGGGCTGTGTGGCTTCCTCCTGCTCTATTAAAGGAAAGTTTGATAAATACTTGAAGCAGGGGAAGATACAGGGCTATGGTCAGACTGCGGGACAGTGGGGTGAGTTTTGGATCATTCTGGTGAAGAGCTAGCGCAGACAAGATATGATGAATGGCCTCTTCCTTTGCTGTAAATTTTTATGACTTCTTGCTGCCTAGTTCCATTAAGGATGGTAGTCTTTTGCTGGTGACCCATTCTGATCTGGAAGTGCTGCATCATCCTTCCCTTTAATGGATCATCCTATCTCTGTTCATTGACTATGATGGGTCCCTTTGGTTGGTGTCCATCCTGAATTATGGGCAGATCTTCTACCAAATGTTAAAGAAAGAAAGAACTTGCATTTATATAGCGCCATTCATGACCTTAGGAAGTCCCAAAGCACCTCACAGCCAATGAAGTGCCTTGGAAGTGCAGTCACTATTGTAATGTAGGAAACATGGCAGCCAATTTGTGCACAACAAGATCCCACAAACAGCAATGTGTTAATGACCAAACAATCTGCATCAGTGATGTTGGTTGAGGGATAAATATTGGCCGCAGGACACTGCAGCGAACTCTCCTGCTCTTCTTTGAAATAGTGCCATTTGATCTTTTACAGCCACCTGAGAGGGCAGATAGGGCCTCAGTTTCATGTCTCATCTGAAAGACGGCACCTCCGACAGTGCAGCACTCCCTCAGTACGACACTGGGGAGTCAGCATAGATTTTGTGCTCAAGTTTCTTGAGTGTGACGTAAACCCATGACCTTCTGACTCAGAGGCAAGAGTGTTACCCACTGAGCCATGGCTGACACGACTGATAATGTTATAGCATTATACTTGGGATAATGATTTTCTAATGTCTGGCAATCTTAAAAAATAATATTTCCTGATGTTGCAGCATTATTGTTTTTCAGTATTGTGTTGTGTTACCCAGATATTTGTAATTTTATATTGTGTTCTGTTTTCCGAAATTGATTTGTGATATTCTGCAAAGTTGTGTCATAAATTAGCTGCGAAAAGCGAAATTAGCCACATGACTTGAAATTCTGACAAGCTGCTATTCAAATGTTAGCACACTACCCTGTGATATTCTATTTATATGTTAGGACCCTGTCCTGTGATATTCTATTTATATGTTAGTATCCTGTCCTGTGATATTCTATTTATATGTTAGTATCCTGTCCTGTGATATTCTATTTATATGTTAGTATCCTGTCCTGTGATATTCTATTTATATGTTAGTATCCTGTCCTGTGATATTCTATTTATATGTTAGTATCCTGTCCTGTGATATTCTATTTATATGTTAGTATCCTGTCCTGTGATATTCTATTTATATGTTAGGACCCTGTCCTGTGATATTCTATTTATATGTTAGGACCCTGTCCTGTGATATTCTATTTATATGTTAGTATCCTGTCCTGTGATATTCTATTTCCATGTTAGTATCCTGTCCTGTGATATTCTATTTATATGTTAGCATCCTGTCCTGTGATATTCTATTTCTATGTTAGTATCCTGTCCTGTGATATTCTATTTATATGTTGGGACCCTGTCCTGTGATATTCTATTTATATGTTAGTATCCTGTCCTGTGATATTCTATTTCTATGTTAGTATCCTGTCCTGTGATATTCTATTTATATGTTAGTACCCTGTCCTGTGATATTCTATTTATATGTTAGTATCCTGTCCTGTGATATTCTATTTCTATGTTAGTATCCTGTCCTGTGATATTCTATTTATATGTTGGGACCCTGTCCTGTGATATTCTATTTATATGTTAGTATCCTGTCCTGTGATATTCTATTTCTATGTTAGTATCCTGTCCTGTGATATTCTATTTATATGTTAGTACCCTGTCCTGTGATATTCTATTTATATGTTAGTATCCTGTCCTGTGATATTCTATTTATATGTTAGTATCCTGTCCTGTGATATTCTATTTATATGTTAGTATCCTGTCCTGTGATATTCTATTTATATGTTAGTATCCTGTCCTGTGATATTCTATTTATATGTTGGTATCCTGTCCTGTGATATTCTATTTATATGTTAGTATCCTGTCCTGTGATATTCTATTTATATGTTAGTATCCTGTCCTGTGATATTCTATTTATATGTTCGTACCCTGTCCTGTGATATTCTATTTATATGTTAGTATCCTGTCCTGTGATATTCTATTTTTTCTTAGTATCGTGTCCTGTGATATTCTATTTATATGTTAGTATCCTGTCCTGTGATATTCTATTTATATGTTAGTATCCTATCCTGTGATATTCTATTTATATGTTAGTATCCTGTCCTGTGATATTCTATTTATATGTTAGTATCCTGTCCTGTGATATTCTATTTATATGTTAGTATCCTATCCTGTGATATTCTATTTATATGTTAGTATCCTATCCTGTGATATTCTATTTATATGTTAGTATCCTGTCCTGTGATATTCTATTTATATGTTAGTATCCTGTCCTGTGATATTCTATTTATATGTTAGTATCCTATCCTGTGATATTCTATTTATATGTTAGTATCCTGTCCTGTGATATTCTATTTATATGTTAGTATCCTGTCCTGTGATATTCTATTTATATGTTAGTATCCTGTCCTGTGATATTCTATTTATATGTTAGTATCCTGTCCTGTGATATTCTATTTATATGTTAGTATCCTGTCCTGTGATATTCTATTTTTTGTTAGTATCCTGTCCTGTGATATTCTATTTTTTATTAGTATCCTGTCCTGTGATATTCTATTTATATGATAGTACCCTGTCCTGTGATATTCTATTTATATGTTAGTATCCTTTCCTGTGATATTCTATTTTTTGTCAGTATCCTGTCCTGTGATATTCTATTTATATGTTAGTATCCTGTCCTGTGATATTCTATTTATATGTTAGTATCCTGTCCTGTGATATTCTATTTATATGTCAGTACCCTGTCCTGTGATATTCTATTTATATGTTAGTATCCTGTCCTGTGATATTCTATTTATATGTTAGTACCCTGTCCTGTGATATTCTATTTATATGTTAGTATCCTGTCCTGTGATATTCTATTTATATGTTAGTATCCTGTCCTGTGATATTCTATTTTTTGTTAGTATCCTGTCCTGTGATATTCTATTTTTTGTTAGTATCCTGTCCTGTGATATTCTATTTATATGTTAGTATCCTGTCCTGTGATATTCTATTTATATGTTAGTATCCTGTCCTGTGATATTCTATTTATATGTTAGTATCCTGTCCTGTGATATTCTATTTATATGTTAGTATCCTGTCCTGTGATATTCTATTTATATGTTAGTATCCTGTCCTGTGATATTCTATTTATATGTTGGTATCCTGTCCTGTGATATTCTATTTATATGTTAGTATCCTGTCCTGTGATATTCTATTTATATGTTAGTATCCTGTCCTGTGATATTCTATTTAGATGTTCGTACCCTGTCCTGTGATATTCTATTTATATGTTAGTATCCTGTCCTGTGATATTCTATTTATATGTTAGTATCCTGTCCTGTGATATTCTATTTTTTGTTAGTATCCTGTCCTGTGATATTCTATTTTTTGTTAGTATCCTGTCCTGTGATATTCTATTTATATGTTAGTATCCTGTCCTGTGATATTCTATTTATATGTTAGTATCCTGTACTGTGATATTCTATTTATATGTTAGTATCCTGTCCTGTGATATTCTATTTTTTGTTAGTATCCTGTCCTGTGATATGCTATTTTTTGTTAGTATCCTGTCCTGTGATATTCTATTTTTTGTTAGTATCCTGTCGTGTGATATTCTATTTATATGTTAGTATCCTGTCCTGTGATATTCTATTTATATGTTAGTATCCTGTCCTGTGATATTCTATTTTTTCTTAGTATCGTGTCCTGTGATATTCTATTTATATGTTAGTATCCTGTCCTGTGATATTCTATTTATATGTTAGTATCCTATCCTGTGATATTCTATTTATATGTTAGTATCCTGTCCTGTGATATTCTATTTATATGTTAGTATCCTGTCCTGTGATATTCTATTTATATGTTAGTATCCTATCCTGTGATATTCTATTTATATGTTAGTATCCTATCCTGTGATATTCTATTTATATGTTAGTATCCTGTCCTGTGATATTCTATTTATATGTTAGTATCCTGTCCTGTGATATTCTATTTATATGTTAGTATCCTATCCTGTGATATTCTATTTATATGTTAGTATCCTGTCCTGTGATATTCTATTTATATGTTAGTATCCTGTCCTGTGATATTCTATTTATATGTTAGTATCCTGTCCTGTGATATTCTATTTATATGTTAGTATCCTGTCCTGTGATATTCTATTTATATGTTAGTATCCTGTCCTGTGATATTCTATTTTTTGTTAGTATCCTGTCCTGTGATATTCTATTTTTTGTTAGTATCCTGTCCTGTGATATTCTATTTATATGTTAGTACCCTGTCCTGTGATATTCTATTTATATGTTAGTATCCTTTCCTGTGATATTCTATTTTTTGTTAGTATCCTGTCCTGTGATATTCTATTGATATGTTAGTATCCTGTCCTGTGATATTCTATTTATATGTTAGTATCCTGTCCTGTGATATTCTATTTATATGTCAGTACCCTGTCCTGTGATATTCTATTTATATGTTAGTATCCTGTCCTGTGATATTCTATTTATATGTTAGTACCCTGTCCTGTGATATTCTATTTATATGTTAGTATCCTGTCCTGTGATATTCTATTTATATGTTAGTATCCTGTCCTGTGATATTCTATTTTTTGTTAGTATCCTGTCCTGTGATATTCTATTTTTTGTTAGTATCCTGTCCTGTGATATTCTATTTATATGTTAGTATCCTGTCCTGTGATATTCTATTTATATGTTAGTATCCTGTCCTGTGATATTCTATTTTTTGTTAGTATCGTGTCCTGTGATATTCTATTCATATGTTAGTATCCTGTCCTGTGATATTCTATTTATATGTTAGTATCCTATCCTGTGATATTCTATTTATATGTTAGTATCCTGTCCTGTGATATTCTATTTATATGTTAGTATCCTGTCCTGTGATATTCTATTTATATGTTAGTATCCTATCCTGTGATATTCTATTTATATGTTGGTATCCTATCCTGTGATATTCTATTTATATGTTAGTATCCTGTCCAGTGATATTCTATTTATATGTTAGTATCCTGTCCTGTGATATTCTATTCATATGTTAGTATCCTATCCTGTGATATTCTATTTATATGTTAGTATCCTGTCCTGTGATATTCTATTTATATGTTACTATCCTGTCCTGTGATATTCTATTTATATGTTAGTATCCTGTCCTGTGATATTCTATTTATATGTTAGTATCCTGTCCTGTGATATTCTATTTATATGTTAGTATCCTGTCCTGTGATATTCTATTTTTTGTTAGTATCCTGTCCTGTGATATTCTATTTTTTGTTAGTATCCTGTCCTGTGATATTCTATTTATATGTTAGTATCCTGTCCTGTGATATTCTATTTATATGTTAGTATCCTGTCCTGTGATATTCTATTTTTTGTTAGTATCCTGTCCTGTGATATTCTATTTATATGTCAGGACCCTGTCCTGTGATATTCTATTTATATGTTGGTATCCTGTCCTGTGATATTCTATTTATATGTTAGTATCCTATCCTGTGATATTCTATTTATATGTTAGTATCCTGTCCTGTGATATTCTATTTATATGTTAGTATCCTGTCCTGTGATATTCTATTTATATGTTAGTATCCTATCCTGTGATATTCTATTTATATGTTAGTATCCTGTCCTGTGATATTCTATTTATATGTTAGTATCCTGTCCTGTGATATTCTATTTATATGTTAGTATCCTGTCCTGTGATATTCTATTTATATGTTAGTATCCTGTCCTGTGATATTCTATTTATATGTTAGTATCCTGTCCTGTGATATTCTATTTTTTGTTAGTATCCTGTCCTGTGATATTCTATTTTTTGTTAGTATCCTGTCCTGTGATATTCTATTTATATGTTAGTACCCTGTCCTGTGATATTCTATTAATATGTTAGTATCCTTTCCTGTGATATTCTATTTTTTGTTAGTATCCTGTCCTGTGATATTCTATTTATATGTTAGTATCCTGTCCTGTGATATTCTATTTATATGTTAGTATCCTGTCCTGTGATATTCTATTTATATGTCAGTACCCTGTCCTGTGATATTCTATTTATATGTTAGTATCCTGTCCTGTGATATTCTATTTATATGTTAGTACCCTGTCCTGTGATATTCTATTTATATGTTAGTATCCTGTCCTGTGATATTCTATTTATATGTTAGTATCCTGTCCTGTGATATTCTATTTTTTGTTAGTATCCTGTCCTGTGATATTCTATTTTTTGTTAGTATCCTGTCCTGTGATATTCTATTTATATGTTAGTATCCTGTCCTGTGATATTCTATTTATATGTTAGTATCCTGTCCTGTGATATTCTATTTTTTGTTAGTATCGTGTCCTGTGATATTCTATTTATATGTTAGTATCCTGTCCTGTGATATTCTATTTATATGTTAGTATCCTATCCTGTGATATTCTATTTATATGTTAGTATCCTGTCCTGTGATATTCTATTTATATGTTAGTATCCTGTCCTGTGATATTCTATTTATATGTTAGTATCCTATCCTGTGATATTCTATTTATATGTTAGTATCCTATCCTGTGATATTCTATTTATATGTTAGTATCCTGTCCAGTGATATTCTATTTATATGTTAGTATCCTGTCCTGTGATATTCTATTTATATGTTAGTATCCTATCCTGTGATATTCTATTTATATGTTAGTATCCTGTCCTGTGATATTCTATTTATATGTTACTATCCTGTCCAGTGATATTCTATTTATATGTTAGTATCCTGTCCTGTGATATTCTATTTATATGTTAGTATCCTATCCTGTGATATTCTATTTATATGTTAGTATCCTGTCCTGTGATATTCTATTTATATGTTACTATCCTGTCCTGTGATATTCTATTTATATGTTAGTATCCTGTCCTGTGATATTCTATTTATATGTTAGTATCCTGTCCTGTGATATTCTATTTATATGTTAGTATCCTGTCCTGTGATATTCTATTTTTTGTTAGTATCCTGTCCTGTGATATTCTATTTTTTGTTAGTATCCTGTCCTGTGATATTCTATTTATATGTTAGTACCCTGTCCTGTGATATTCTATTTATATGTTAGTATCCTGTCCTGTGATATTCTATTTTTTGTTAGTATCCTGTCCTGTGATATTCTATTTATATGTCAGGACCCTGTCCTGTGATATTCTATTTATATGTTGGTATCCTGTCCTGTGATATTCTATTTATATGTTAGTATCCTATCCTGTGATATTCTATTTATATGTTAGTATCCTGTCCTGTGATATTCTATTTATATGTTAGTATCCTGTCCTGTGATATTCTATTTATATGTTAGTATCCTATCCTGTGATATTCTATTTATATGTTAGTATCCTGTCCTGTGATATTCTATTTATATGTTAGTATCCTGTCCTGTGATATTCTATTTATATGTTAGTATCCTGTCCTGTGATATTCTATTTATATGTTAGTATCCTGTCCTGTGATATTCTATTTATATGTTAGTATCCTGTCCTGTGATATTCTATTTTTTGTTAGTATCCTGTCCTGTGATATTCTATTTTTTGTTAGTATCCTGTCCTGTGATATTCTATTTATATGTTAGTACCCTGTCCTGTGATATTCTATTAATATGTTAGTATCCTTTCCTGTGATATTCTATTTTTTGTTAGTATCCTGTCCTGTGATATTCTATTTATATGTTAGTATCCTGTCCTGTGATATTCTATTTATATGTTAGTATCCTGTCCTGTGATATTCTATTTATATGTCAGTACCCTGTCCTGTGATATTCTATTTATATGTTAGTATCCTGTCCTGTGATATTCTATTTATATGTTAGTACCCTGTCCTGTGATATTCTATTTATATGTTAGTATCCTGTCCTGTGATATTCTATTTATATGTTAGTATCCTGTCCTGTGATATTCTATTTTTTGTTAGTATCCTGTCCTGTGATATTCTATTTTTTGTTAGTATCCTGTCCTGTGATATTCTATTTATATGTTAGTATCCTGTCCTGTGATATTCTATTTATATGTTAGTATCCTGTCCTGTGATATTCTATTTTTTGTTAGTATCGTGTCCTGTGATATTCTATTTATATGTTAGTATCCTGTCCTGTGATATTCTATTTATATGTTAGTATCCTATCCTGTGATATTCTATTTATATGTTAGTATCCTGTCCTGTGATATTCTATTTATATGTTAGTATCCTGTCCTGTGATATTCTATTTATATGTTAGTATCCTATCCGGTGATATTCTATTTATATGTTAGTATCCTATCCTGTGATATTCTATTTATATGTTAGTATCCTGTCCAGTGATATTCTATTTATATGTTAGTATCCTGTCCTGTGATATTCTATTTATATGTTAGTATCCTATCCTGTGATATTCTATTTATATGTTAGTATCCTGTCCTGTGATATTCTATTTATATGTTACTATCCTGTCCTGTGATATTCTATTTATATGTTAGTATCCTGTCCTGTGATATTCTATTTATATGTTAGTATCCTGTCCTGTGATATTCTATTTATATGTTAGTATCCTGTCCTGTGATATTCTATTTTTTGTTAGTATCCTGTCCTGTGATATTCTATTTTTTGTTAGTATCCTGTCCTGTGATATTCTATTTATATGTTAGTACCCTGTCCTGTGATATTCTATTTATATGTTAGTATCCTGTCCTGTGATATTCTATTTTTTGTTAGTATCCTGTCCTGTGATATTCTATTTATATGTCAGGACCCTGTCCTGTGATATTCTATTTATATGTTGGTATCCTGTCCTGTGATATTCTATTTATATGTTAGTACCCTGTCCTGTTATATTCTATTTATATGTTAGTATCCTGTCCTGTGATATTCTATTTATATGTTAGTATCCTGTCCTGTGATATTCTATTTATATGTTAGTATCCTGTCCTGTGATATTCTATTTATATGTTAGTATCCTGTCCTGTGATATTCTATTTATATGTTAGTATCCTGTCCTGTGATATTCTATTTATATGTTAGTATCCTGTCCTGTGATATTCTATTTATATGTTAGTACCCTGTCCTGTGATATTCTATTTATATGTTAGTATCCTGTCCTGTGATATTCTATTTTATGTTAGTATCCTGTCCTGTGATATTCTATTTATATGTTAGTATCATGTCCTGTGATATTCTATTTATATGTTAGTACCCTGTCCTGTGATATTCTATTTATATGTTAGTATCCTGTCCTGTGATATTCTATTTATATGTTAGTATCCTGTCCTGTGATATTCTATTTATATGTTAGTATCCTGTCCTGTGATATTCTATTTATATGTTAGTATCCTGTCCTGTGATATTCTATTTATATGTTAGTATCCTGTCCTGTGATATTCTATTTTTTGTTAGTATCGTGTCCTGTGATATTCTATTTATATGTTAGTATCATGTCCTGTGATATTCTATTTATATGTTAGTACCCTGTCCTGTGATATTCTATTTATATGTTAGTATCCTGTCCTGTGATATTCTATTTATATGTTAGTATCCTGTCCTGTGATATTCTATTTATATGTTAGTATCCTATCCTGTGATATTCTATTTATATGTTAGTATCCTATCCTGTGATATTCTATTTATATGTTAGTATCCTGTCCTGTGATATTCTATTTTTTGTTAGTATCCTGTCCTGTGATATTCTATTTATATGTTAGTACCCTGTCCTGTGATATTCTATTTATATGTTAGTATCCTGTCCTGTGATATTCTATTTTTTGTTAGTATCCTGTCCTGTGATATTCTATTTATATGTCAGGACCCTGTCCTGTGATATTCTATTTATATGTTGGTATCCTGTCCTGTGATATTCTATTTATATGTTAGTACCCTGTCCTGTTATATTCTATTTATATGTTAGTATCCTGTCCTGTGATATTCTATTTATATGTTAGTATCCTGTCCTGTGATATTCTATTTATATGTTAGTATCCTGTCCTGTGATATTCTATTTATATGTTAGTATCCTGTCCTGTGATATTCTATTTATATGTTAGTATCCTGTCCTGTGATATTCTATTTATATGTTAGTATCCTGTCCTGTGATATTCTATTTATATGTTAGTACCCTGTCCTGTGATATTCTATTTATATGTTAGTATCCTGTCCTGTGATATTCTATTTTATGTTAGTATCCTGTCCTGTGATATTCTATTTATATGTTAGTATCATGTCCTGTGATATTCTATTTATATGTTAGTACCCTGTCCTGTGATATTCTATTTATATGTTAGTATCCTGTCCTGTGATATTCTATTTATATGTTAGTATCCTGTCCTGTGATATTCTATTTATATGTTAGTATCCTGTCCTGTGATATTCTATTTATATGTTAGTATCCTGTCCTGTGATATTCTATTTATATGTTAGTATCCTGTCCTGTGATATTCTATTTTTTGTTAGTATCGTGTCCTGTGATATTCTATTTATATGTTAGTATCATGTCCTGTGATATTCTATTTATATGTTAGTACCCTGTCCTGTGATATTCTATTTATATGTTAGTATCCTGTCCTGTGATATTCTATTTATATGTTAGTATCCTGTCCTGTGATATTCTATTTATATGTTAGTATCCTATCCTGTGATATTCTATTTATATGTTAGTATCCTATCCTGTGATATTCTATTTATATGTTAGTATCCTGTCCTGTGATATTCTATTTATATGTTAGTATCCTGTCCTGTGATATTCTATTTATATGTTAGTATCCTATCCTGTGATATTCTATTTATATGTTAGTATCCTGTCCTGTGATATTCTATTTATATGTTAGTATCCTGTCCTGTGATATTCTATTTATATGTTAGTATCCTGTCCTGTGATATTCTATTTATATGTTAGTATCCTGTCCTGTGATATTCTATTTATATGTTAGTATCATGTCCTGTGATATTCTATTTTTTGTTAGTATCCTGTCCTGTGATATTCTATTTTTTGTTAGTATCCTGTCCTGTGATATTCTATTTATATGTTAGTACCCTGTCCTGTGATATTCTATTTATATGTTAGTATCCTGTCCTGTGATATTCTATTTTTTGTTAGTATCCTGTCCTGTGATATTCTATTTATATGTTAGTATCCTGTCCTGTGATATTCTATTTATATGTTAGTATCCTGTCCTGTGATATTCTATTTATATGTTAGTATCCTGTCCTGTGATATTCTATTTATATGTCAGGACCCTGTCCTGTGATATTCTATTTATATGTTGGTATCCTGTCCTGTGATATTCTATTTATATGTTAGTACCCTGTCCTGTTATATTCTATTTATATGTTAGTATCCTGTCCTGTGATATTCTATTTATATGTTAGTATCCTGTCCTGTGATATTCTATTTATATGTTAGTATCCTGTCCTGTGATATTCTATTTATATGTTAGTATCCTGTCCTGTGATATTCTATTTATATGTTAGTATCCTGTCCTGTGATATTCTATTTATATGTTAGTATCCTGTCCTGTGATATTCTATTTATATGTTAGTACCCTGTCCTGTGATATTCTATTTATATGTTAGTATCCTGTCCTGTGATATTCAATTTTATGTTAGTATCCTGTCCTGTGATATTCTATTTATATGTTAGTATCATGTCCTGTGATATTCTATTTATATGTTAGTACCCTGTCCTGTGATATTCTATTTATATGTTAGTATCCTGTCCTGTGATATTCTATTTATATGTTAGTATCCTGTCCTGTGATATTCTATTCATATGTTAGTATCCTGTCCTGTGATATTCTATTTATATGTTAGTATCCTGTCCTGTGATATTCTATTTATATGTTAGTATCCTGTCCTGTGATATTCTATTTATATGTTAGTATCCTGTCCTGTGATATTCTATTTATATGTTAGTACCCTGTCCTGTGATATTCTATTTATATGTTAGTATCCTGTCCTGTGATATTCTATTTATATGTTAGTATCCTGTCCTGTGATATTCTATTTATATGTTAGTACCCTGTCCTGTGATATTCTATTTATATGTTAGTATCCTGTCCTGTGATATTCTATTTATATGTTAGTATCCTGTCCTGTGATATTCTATTTATATGTTAGTATCCTGTCCTGTGATATTCTATTTATATGTTAGGACCCTGTCCTGTGATATTCTATTGATATGTTAGGACCCTGTCCTGTGATATTCTATTTATATGTTAGGACCCTGTCCTGTGATATTCTATTTATATGTTAGGACCCTGTCCTGTGATATTCTATTTATATGTTAGGACCCTGTCCTGTGATATTCTATTTATATGTTAGTATCCTGTCCTGTGATATTCTATTTCTATGTTAGTATCCTGTCCTGTGATATTCTATTTATATGTTAGTATCCTGTCCTGTGATATTCTATTTATATGTTAGGACCCTGTCCTGTGATATTCTATTTATATGTTATGACCCTGTCTTGTGATATTCTATTTATATGTTAGTATCCTGTCCTGTGATGTTCTATTTCTATGTTAGTATCCTGTCCTGTGATATTCTATTTATATGTTAGGACCCTGTCCTGTGATATTCTATTTATATGTTAGTATCCTGTCCTGTGATATTCTATTTCTATGTTAGTATCCTGTCCTGTGATATTCTATTTATATGTTAGCACCCTGTCCTGTGATATTCTATTTATATGTTAGTATCCTGTCTTGTGATATTCTATTTATATGTTAGTATCCTGTCCTGTGATATTCTATTTATATGTTAGTATCCTGTCCTGTGATATTCTATTTATATGTTAGTATCCTGTCCTGTGATATTCTATTTATATGTTAGTATCCTGTCCTGTGATATTCTATTTATATGTTAGTATCCTGTCCTGTGATATTCTATTTATATGTTAGTATCCTGTCCTGTGATATTCTATTTATATGTTCGTACCCTGTCCTGTGATATTCTATTTATATGTTAGTATCCTGTCCTGTGATATTCTATTTATATGTTAGTATCCTGTCCTGTGATATTCTATTTATATGTTAGTACCCTGTCCTGTGATATTCTATTTTTTGTTAGTATCCTGTCCTGTGATATTCTATTTATATGTTAGTATCCTGTCCTGTGATATTCTATTTTTTGTTAGTATCCTGTCCTGTGATATTCTATTTTTTGTTAGTATCCTGTCCTGTGATATTCTATTTTTTGTTAGTATCCTGTCCTGTGATATTCTATTTATATGTTAGTATCCTGTCCTGTGATATTCTATTTATATGTTAGTATCCTGTCCTGTGATATTCTATTTTTTGTTAGTATCCTGTCCTGTGATATTCTATTTTTTGTTAGTATCCTGTCCTGTGATATTCTATTTTTTGTTAGTATCCTGTCCTGTGATATTCTATTTATATGTTAGTATCCTGTCCTGTGATATTCTATTTATATGTTAGTATCCTGTCCTGTGATATTCTATGTTTTGTTAGTATCCTGTCCTGTGATATTCTATTTTTTGTTAGTATCCTGTCCTGTGATATTCTATTTATATGTTAGTATCCTGTCCTGTGATATTCTATTTATATGTTAGTATCCTGTCCTGTGATATTCTATTTTTTGTTAGTATCCTGTCCTGTGATATTCTATTTATATGTTAGTATCCTATCCTGTGATATTCTATTTATATGTTAGTATCCTGTCCTGTGATATTCTATTTATATGTTAGTATCCTGTCCTGTGATATTCTATTTATATGTTAGTATCCTATCCTTTGATATTCTATTTATATGTTAGTATCCTATCCTGTGATATTCTATTTATATGTTAGTATCCTGTCCTGTGATATTCTATTTATATGTTAGTATCCTGTCCTGTGATATTCTATTTATATGTTAGTATCCTATCCTGTGATATTCTATTTATATGTTAGTATCCTGTCCTGTGATATTCTATTTATATGTTAGTATCCTGTCCTGTGATATTCTATTTATATGTTAGTATCCTATCCTGTGATATTCTATTTATATGTTAGTATCCTGTCCTGTGATATTCTATTTATATGTTAGTATCCTGTCCTGTGATATTCTATTTCTATGTTAGTATCCTGTCCTGTGATATTCTATTTATATGTTAGTATCCTGTCCTGTGATATTCTATTTATATGTTAGTATCCTGTCCTGTGATATTCTATTTATATGTTAGTATCCTGTCCTGTGATATTCTATTTATATGTTAGTATCCTGTCCTGTGATATTCTATTTATATGTTAGTATCATGTCCTGTGATATTCTATTTTTTGTTAGTATCCTGTCCTGTGATATTCTATTTTTTGTTAGTATCCTGTCCTGTGATATTCTATTTATATGTTAGTACCCTGTCCTGTGATATTCTATTTATATGTTAGTATCCTGTCCTGTGATATTCTATTTTTTGTTAGTATCCTGTCCTGTGATATTCTATTTATATGTTAGTATCCTGTCCTGTGATATTCTATTTATATGTTAGTATCCTGTCCTGTGATATTCTATTTATATGTTAGTATCCTGTCCTGTGATATTCTATTTATATGTCAGGACCCTGTCCTGTGATATTCTATTTATATGTAGGTATCCTGTTCTGTGATATTCTATTTATATGTTAGTACCCTGTCCTGTTATATTCTATTTATATGTTAGTATCCTGTCCTGTGATATTCTATTTATATGTTAGTATCCTGTCCTGTGATATTCTATTTATATGTTAGTATCCTGTCCTGTGATATTCTATTTATATGTTAGTATCCTGTCCTGTGATATTCTATTTATATGTTAGTATCCTGTCCTGTGATATTCTATTTATATGTTAGTATCCTGTCCTGTGATATTCTATTTATATGTTAGTACCCTGTCCTGTGATATTCTATTTATATGTTAGTATCCTGTCCTGTGATATTCAATTTTATGTTAGTATCCTGTCCTGTGATATTCTATTTATATGTTAGTATCATGTCCTGTGATATTCTATTTATATGTTAGTACCCTGTCCTGTGATATTCTATTTATATGTTAGTATCCTGTCCTGTGATATTCTATTTATATGTTAGTATCCTGTCCTGTGATATTCTATTCATATGTTAGTATCCTGTCCTGTGATATTCTATTTATATGTTAGTATCCTGTCCTGTGATATTCTATTTATATGTTAGTATCCTGTCCTGTGATATTCTATTTATATGTTAGTACCCTGTCCTGTGATATTCTATTTATATGTTAGTATCCTGTCCTGTGATATTCTATTTATATGTTAGTATCCTGTCCTGTGATATTCTATTTATATGTTAGTACCCTGTCCTGTGATATTCTATTTATATGTTAGTATCCTGTCCTGTGATATTCTATTTATATGTTAGTATCCTGTCCTGTGATATTCTATTTATATGTTAGTATCCTGTCCTGTGATATTCTATTTATATGTTAGGACCCTGTCCTGTGATATTCTATTGATATGTTAGGACCCTGTCCTGTGATATTCTATTTATATGTTAGGACCCTGTCCTGTGATATTCTATTTATATGTTAGGACCCTGTCCTGTGATATTCTATTTATATGTTAGGACCCTGTCCTGTGATATTCTATTTATATGTTAGTATCCTGTCCTGTGATATTCTATTTCTATGTTAGTATCCTGTCCTGTGATATTCTATTTATATGTTAGTATCCTGTCCTGTGATATTCTATTTATATGTTAGGACCCTGTCCTGTGATATTCTATTTATATGTTATGACCCTGTCTTGTGATATTCTATTTATATGTTAGTATCCTGTCCTGTGATGTTCTATTTCTATGTTAGTATCCTGTCCTGTGATATTCTATTTATATGTTAGGACCCTGTCCTGTGATATTCTATTTATATGTTAGTATCCTGTCCTGTGATATTCTATTTCTATGTTAGTATCCTGTCCTGTGATATTCTATTTATATGTTAGTACCCTGTCCTGTGATATTCTATTTATATGTTAGTATCCTGTCTTGTGATATTCTATTTATATGTTAGTATCCTGTCCTGTGATATTCTATTTATATGTTAGTATCCTGTCCTGTGATATTCTATTTATATGTTAGTATCCTGTCCTGTGATATTCTATTTATATGTTAGTATCCTGTCCTGTGATATTCTATTTATATGTTAGTATCCTGTCCTGTGATATTCTATTTATATGTTAGTATCCTGTCCTGTGATATTCTATTTATATGTTCGTACCCTGTCCTGTGATATTCTATTTATATGTTAGTATCCTGTCCTGTGATATTCTATTTATATGTTAGTATCCTGTCCTGTGATATTCTATTTATATGTTAGTACCCTGTCCTGTGATATTCTATTTTTTGTTAGTATCCTGTCCTGTGATATTCTATTTATATGTTAGTATCCTGTCCTGTGATATTCTATTTTTTGTTAGTATCCTGTCCTGTGATATTCTATTTTTTGTTAGTATCCTGTCCTGTGATATTCTATTTTTTGTTAGTATCCTGTCCTGTGATATTCTATTTATATGTTAGTATCCTGTCCTGTGATATTCTATTTATATGTTAGTATCCTGTCCTGTGATATTCTATTTTTTGTTAGTATCCTGTCCTGTGATATTCTATTTTTTGTTAGTATCCTGTCCTGTGATATTCTATTTTTTGTTAGTATCCTGTCCTGTGATATTCTATTTATATGTTAGTATCCTGTCCTGTGATATTCTATTTATATGTTAGTATCCTGTCCTGTGATATTCTATGTTTTGTTAGTATCCTGTCCTGTGATATTCTATTTTTTGTTAGTATCCTGTCCTGTGATATTCTATTTATATGTTAGTATCCTGTCCTGTGATATTCTATTTATATGTTAGTATCCTGTCCTGTGATATTCTATTTTTTGTTAGTATCCTGTCCTGTGATATTCTATTTATATGTTAGTATCCTATCCTGTGATATTCTATTTATATGTTAGTATCCTGTCCTGTGATATTCTATTTATATGTTAGTATCCTGTCCTGTGATATTCTATTTATATGTTAGTATCCTATCCTTTGATATTCTATTTATATGTTAGTATCCTATCCTGTGATATTCTATTTATATGTTAGTATCCTGTCCTGTGATATTCTATTTATATGTTAGTATCCTGTCCTGTGATATTCTATTTATATGTTAGTATCCTATCCTGTGATATTCTATTTATATGTTAGTATCCTGTCCTGTGATATTCTATTTATATGTTAGTATCCTGTCCTGTGATATTCTATTTATATGTTAGTATCCTATCCTGTGATATTCTATTTATATGTTAGTATCCTGTCCTGTGATATTCTATTTATATGTTAGTATCCTGTCCTGTGATATTCTATTTCTATGTTAGTATCCTGTCCTGTGATATTCTATTTATATGTTGGGACCCTGTCCTGTGATATTCTATTTATATGTTAGTATCCTGTCCTGTGATATTCTATTTCTATGTTAGTATCCTGTCCTGTGATATTCTATTTATATGTTAGTACCCTGTCCTGTGATATTCTATTTATATGTTAGTATCCTGTGCTGTGATATTCTATTTATATGTTAGTAACCTGTCCTGTGATATTCTATTTATATGTTAGTATCCTGTCCTGTGATATTCTATTTATATGTTAGTATCCTGTCCTGTTATATTCTATTCATATGTTAGTATCGTGTCCTGTGATATTCTATTTATATGTTAGTATCCTGTCCTGTGATATGCTATTTATATGTTAGTATCCTGTCCTGTGATATTCTATTTATATGTTCGTACCCTGTCCTGTGATATTCTATTTATATGTTAGTATCCTGTCCTGTGATATTCTATTTATATGTTAGTATCCTGTCCTGTGATATTCTATTTATATGTTAGTACCCTGTCATGTGATATTCTATTTTTTGTTAGTATCCTGTCCTGTGATATTCTATTTATATGTTAGTATCCTGTCCTGTGATATTCTATTTATATGTTAGTATCCTGTCCTGTGATATTCTATTTATATGTCAGGACCCTGTCCTGTGATATTCTATTTATATGTTGGTATCCTGTCCTGTGATATTCTATTTATATGTTAGTACCCTGTCCTGTTATATTCTATTTATATGTTAGTATCCTGTCCTGTGATATTCTATTTATATGTTAGTATCCTGTCCTGTGATATTCTATTTATATGTTAGTATCCTGTCCTGTGATATTCTATTTATATGTTAGTATCCTGTCCTGTGATATTCTATTTATATGTTAGTATCCTGTCCTGTGATATTCTATTTATATGTTAGTATCCTGTCCTGTGATATTCTATTTATATGTTAGTACCCTGTCCTGTGATATTCTATTTATATGTTAGTATCCTGTCCTGTGATATTCAATTTTATGTTAGTATCCTGTCCTGTGATATTCTATTTATATGTTAGTATCATGTCCTGTGATATTCTATTTATATGTTAGTACCCTGTCCTGTGATATTCTATTTATATGTTAGTATCCTGTCCTGTGATATTCTATTTATATGTTAGTATCCTGTCCTGTGATATTCTATTCATATGTTAGTATCCTGTCCTGTGATATTCTATTTATATGTTAGTATCCTGTCCTGTGATATTCTATTTATATGTTAGTATCCTGTCCTGTGATATTCTATTTATATGTTAGTATCCTGTCCTGTGATATTCTATTTATATGTTAGTACCCTGTCCTGTGATATTCTATTTATATGTTAGTATCCTGTCCTGTGATATTCTATTTATATGTTAGTATCCTGTCCTGTGATATTCTATTTATATGTTAGTACCCTGTCCTGTGATATTCTATTTATATGTTAGTATCCTGTCCTGTGATATTCTATTTATATGTTAGTATCCTGTCCTGTGATATTCTATTTATATGTTAGTATCCTGTCCTGTGATATTCTATTTATATGTTAGGACCCTGTCCTGTGATATTCTATTGATATGTTAGGACCCTGTCCTGTGATATTCTATTTATATGTTAGGACCCTGTCCTGTGATATTCTATTTATATGTTAGGACCCTGTCCTGTGATATTCTATTTATATGTTAGGACCCTGTCCTGTGATATTCTATTTATATGTTAGTATCCTGTCCTGTGATATTCTATTTCTATGTTAGTATCCTGTCCTGTGATATTCTATTTATATGTTAGTATCCTGTCCTGTGATATTCTATTTATATGTTAGGACCCTGTCCTGTGATATTCTATTTATATGTTATGACCCTGTCTTGTGATATTCTATTTATATGTTAGTATCCTGTCCTGTGATGTTCTATTTCTATGTTAGTATCCTGTCCTGTGATATTCTATTTATATGTTAGGACCCTGTCCTGTGATATTCTATTTATATGTTAGTATCCTGTCCTGTGATATTCTATTTCTATGTTAGTATCCTGTCCTGTGATATTCTATTTATATGTTAGTACCCTGTCCTGTGATATTCTATTTATATGTTAGTATCCTGTCTTGTGATATTCTATTTATATGTTAGTATCCTGTCCTGTGATATTCTATTTATATGTTAGTATCCTGTCCTGTGATATTCTATTTATATGTTAGTATCCTGTCCTGTGATATTCTATTTATATGTTAGTATCCTGTCCTGTGATATTCTATTTATATGTTAGTATCCTGTCCTGTGATATTCTATTTATATGTTAGTATCCTGTCCTGTGATATTCTATTTATATGTTCGTACCCTGTCCTGTGATATTCTATTTATATGTTAGTATCCTGTCCTGTGATATTCTATTTATATGTTAGTATCCTGTCCTGTGATATTCTATTTATATGTTAGTACCCTGTCCTGTGATATTCTATTTTTTGTTAGTATCCTGTCCTGTGATATTCTATTTATATGTTAGTATCCTGTCCTGTGATATTCTATTTTTTGTTAGTATCCTGTCCTGTGATATTCTATTTTTTGTTAGTATCCTGTCCTGTGATATTCTATTTTTTGTTAGTATCCTGTCCTGTGATATTCTATTTATATGTTAGTATCCTGTCCTGTGATATTCTATTTATATGTTAGTATCCTGTCCTGTGATATTCTATTTTTTGTTAGTATCCTGTCCTGTGATATTCTATTTTTTGTTAGTATCCTGTCCTGTGATATTCTATTTTTTGTTAGTATCCTGTCCTGTGATATTCTATTTATATGTTAGTATCCTGTCCTGTGATATTCTATTTATATGTTAGTATCCTGTCCTGTGATATTCTATGTTTTGTTAGTATCCTGTCCTGTGATATTCTATTTTTTGTTAGTATCCTGTCCTGTGATATTCTATTTATATGTTAGTATCCTGTCCTGTGATATTCTATTTATATGTTAGTATCCTGTCCTGTGATATTCTATTTTTTGTTAGTATCCTGTCCTGTGATATTCTATTTATATGTTAGTATCCTATCCTGTGATATTCTATTTATATGTTAGTATCCTGTCCTGTGATATTCTATTTATATGTTAGTATCCTGTCCTGTGATATTCTATTTATATGTTAGTATCCTATCCTTTGATATTCTATTTATATGTTAGTATCCTATCCTGTGATATTCTATTTATATGTTAGTATCCTGTCCTGTGATATTCTATTTATATGTTAGTATCCTGTCCTGTGATATTCTATTTATATGTTAGTATCCTATCCTGTGATATTCTATTTATATGTTAGTATCCTGTCCTGTGATATTCTATTTATATGTTAGTATCCTGTCCTGTGATATTCTATTTATATGTTAGTATCCTATCCTGTGATATTCTATTTATATGTTAGTATCCTGTCCTGTGATATTCTATTTATATGTTAGTATCCTGTCCTGTGATATTCTATTTCTATGTTAGTATCCTGTCCTGTGATATTCTATTTATATGTTGGGACCCTGTCCTGTGATATTCTATTTATATGTTAGTATCCTGTCCTGTGATATTCTATTTCTATGTTAGTATCCTGTCCTGTGATATTCTATTTATATGTTAGTACCCTGTCCTGTGATATTCTATTTATATGTTAGTATCCTGTACTGTGATATTCTATTTATATGTTAGTAACCTGTCCTGTGATATTCTATTTATATGTTAGTATCCTGTCCTGTGATATTCTATTTATATGTTAGTATCCTGTCCTGTTATATTCTATTCATATGTTAGTATCGTGTCCTGTGATATTCTATTTATATGTTAGTATCCTGTCCTGTGATATGCTATTTATATGTTAGTATCCTGTCCTGTGATATTCTATTTATATGTTCGTACCCTGTCCTGTGATATTCTATTTATATGTTAGTATCCTGTCCTGTGATATTCTATTTATATGTTAGTATCCTGTCCTGTGATATTCTATTTATATGTTAGTACCCTGTCATGTGATATTCTATTTTTTGTTAGTATCCTGTCCTGTGATATTATATTTATATGTTAGTATCCTGTCCTGTGATATTCTATTTATATGTCAGTATCCTGTCCTGTGATATTCAATTTATATGTTAGTATCCTGTCCTGTGATATTCTATTTTTTGTTAGTATCCTGTCCTGTGATATTCTATTTTTTGTGAGTATCCTGTCCTGTGATATTCTATTTTTTGTCAGTATCCTGTCCTGTGATATTCTATTTATATGTTAGTATCCTGTCCTGTGATATTCTATTTATATGTTAGTATCCTGTCCTGTGATATTCTATTTTTTGTTAGTATCGTGTCCTGTGATATTCTATTTATATGTTAGTATCCTGTCCTGTGATATTCTATTTATATGTCAGTATCCTATCCTGTGATATTCTATTTATCTGTTAGTATCCTGTCCTGTGATATTCTATTTATATGTTAGTATCCTGTCCTGTGATATTCTATTTATATGTTAGTATCCTATCCTGTGATATTCTATTTATATGTTAGTATCCTGTCCTGTGATATTCTATTTATATGTTAGTATCCTGTCCTGTGATATTCTATTTATATGTTAGTATCCTGTCCTGTGATATTCTATTTATATGTTAGTATCCTATCCTGTGATATTCTATTTATATGTTAGTATCCTATCCTGTGATATTCTATTTATATGTTAGTATCCTGTCCTGTGATATTCTATTTATATGTTAGTATCCTGTCCTGTGATATTCTATTTATATGTTAGTATCCTGTCCTGTGATATTCTATTTATATGTTAGTATCCTGTCCTGTGATATTCTATTTCTATGTTAGTATCCTGTCCTGTGATATTCTATTTATATGTTAGTATCCTGTCCTGTGATATTCTATTTATATGTTAGTATCCTGTCCTGTGATATTCTATTTTTTGTTAGTATCCTGTCCTGTGATATTCTATTTTTTGTTAGTATCCTGTCCTGTGATATTCTATTTATATGTTAGTACCCTGTCCTGTGATATTCTATTTATATGTTAGTATCCTGTCCTGTGATATTCTATTTTTTGTTAGTATCCTGTCCTGTGATATTCTATTTATATGTAAGTATCCTGTCCTGTGATATTCTATTTATATGTTGGTATCCTGTCCTGTGATATTCTATTTATATGTTAGTATCCTGTCCTGTGATATTCTATTTATATGTCAGTACCCTGTCCTGTGATATTCTATTTATATGTTAGTATCCTGTCCTGTGATATTCTATTTATATGTTAGTACCCTGTCCTGTGATATTCTATTTATATGTTAGTTTCCTGACCTGTGATATTCTATTTATATGTTAGTATCCTGTCCTGTGATATTCTATTTATATGTTCGTATCCTGTCCTGTGATATTCTATTTATATGTTATTATCCTGTCCTGTGATATTCTATTTATATGTTAATATCCTGTCCTGTGATATTCTATTTATATGTTAGTATCCTGTCCTGTGATATTCTATTTATATGTTAGTACCCTGTCCTGTGATATTCTATTTATATGTTAGTATCCTGTCCTGTGATATTCTATTTATATGTTAGTATCCTGTCCTGTGATATTCTATTTATATGTTAGTATCCTGTCCTGTGATATTCTATTTTTTGTTAGTATCCTGTCCTGTGATATTCTATTTTTTGTTAGTATCCTGTCCTGTGATATTCTATTTTTTGTTAGTATCCTGTCCTGTGATATTCTATTTATATGTTAGTATCCTGTCCTGTGATATTCTATTTATATGTTAGTATCCTGTCCTGTGATATTCTATTTTTTGTTAGTATCCTGTCCTGTGATATTCTATTTATATGTTAGTATCCTATCCTGTGATATTCTATTAATATGTTAGTATCCTGTCCTGTGATATTCTATTTATATGTTAGTATCCTGTCCTGTGATATTCTATTTATATGTTAGTATCCTATCCTTTGATATTCTATTTATATGTTAGTATCCTATCCTGTGATATTCTATTTATATGTTAGTATCCTGTCCTGTGATATTCTATTTATATGTTAGCATCCTGTCCTGTGATATTCTATTTTTTGTTAGTATCCTGTCCTGTGATATTATATTTATATGTTAGTATCCTGTCCTGTGATATTCTATTTATATGTCAGTATCCTGTCCTGTGATATTCAATTTATATGTTAGTATCCTGTCCTGTGATATTCTATTTTTTGTTAGTATCCTGTCCTGTGATATTCTATTTTTTGTGAGTATCCTGTCCTGTGATATTCTATTTTTTGTCAGTATCCTGTCCTGTGATATTCTATTTTTTGTGAGTATCCTGTCCTGTGATATTCTATTTTTTGTCAGTATCCTGTCCTGTGATATTCTATTTATATGTTAGTATCCTGTCCTGTGATATTCTATTTATATGTTAGTATCCTGTCCTGTGATATTCTATTTTTTGTTAGTATCGTGTCCTGTGATATTCTATTTATATGTTAGTATCCTGTCCTGTGATATTCTATTTATATGTCAGTATCCTATCCTGTGATATTCTATTGATATGTTAGTATCCTGTCCTGTGATATTCTATTTATATGTTAGTATCCTGTCCTGTGATATTCTATTTATATGTCAGTATCCTATCCTGTGATATTCTATTGATATGTTAGTATCCTGTCCTGTGATATTCTATTTATATGTTAGTATCCTGTCCTGTGATATTCTATTTCTATGTTAGTATCCTGTCCTGTGATATTCTATTTATATGTTAGTATCCTGTCCTGTGATATTCTATTTATATGTTAGTATCCTGTCCTGTGATATTCTATTTTTTGTTAGTATCCTGTCCTGTGATATTCTATTTATATGTTAGTATCCTATCCTGTGATATTCTATTTATATGTTAGTATCCTGTCCTGTGATATTCTATTTATATGTTAGTATCCTGTCCTGTGATATTCTATTTATATGTTAGTATCCTATCCTTTGATATTCTATTTATATGTTAGTATCATATCCTGTGATATTCTATTTATATGTTAGTATCCTGTCCTGTGATATTCTATTTATATGTTAGTATCCTGTCCTGTGACATTCTATTTATATGTTAGTATCCTATCCTGTGATATTCTATTTATATGTTAGTATCCTGTCCTGTGATATTCTATTTATATGTTAGTATCCTGTCCTGTGATATTCTATTTATATGTTAGTATCCTATCCTGTGATATTCTATTTATATGTTAGTATCCTGTCCTGTGATATTCTATTTATATGTTAGTATCCTGTCCTGTGATATTCTATTTCTATGTTAGTATCCTGTCCTGTGATATTCTATTTATATGTTGGGACCCTGTCCTGTGATATTCTATTTATATGTTAGTATCCTGTCCTGTGATATTCTATTTCTATGTTAGTATCCTGTCCTGTGATATTCTATTTATATGTTAGTACCCTGTCCTGTGATATTCTATTTATATGTTAGTATCCTGTACTGTGATATTCTATTTATATGTTAGTAACCTGTCCTGTGATATTCTATTTATATGTTAGTATCCTGTCCTGTGATATTCTATTTATATGTTAGTATCCTGTCCTGTTATATTCTATTCATATGTTAGTATCGTGTCCTGTGATATTCTATTTATATGTTAGTATCCTGTCCTGTGATATGCTATTTATATGTTAGTATCCTGTCCTGTGATATTCTATTTATATGTTCGTACCCTGTCCTGTGATATTCTATTTATATGTTAGTATCCTGTCCTGTGATATTCTATTTATATGTTAGTATCCTGTCCTGTGATATTCTATTTATATGTTAGTACCCTGTCCTGTGATATTCTATTTATATGTTAGTATCCTGTCCTGTGATATTCTATTTATATGTTAGTATCCTGTCCTGTGATATTCTATTTATATGTTAGTATCCTGTCCTGTGATATTCTATTTATATGTTAGTATCCTGTCCTGTGATATTCTATATATATGTTAGTATCCTGTCCTGTGATATTCTATTTATATGTTAGTATCCTGTCCTGTGATATTCTATTTATATGTTAGTATCCTGTCCTGTGATATTCTATTTATATGTTAGTATCCTGTCCTGTGATATTCTATTTATATGTTAGTACCCTGTCCTGTGATATTCTATTTATATGTTAGTACCCTGTCCTGTGATATTCTATTTCTATGTTAATATCCTGTCCTGCGATTTTCTATTTATATGTTAGTACCCTGTCCTGTGATATTCTATTTATATGTTAGTACCCTGTCCTGTGATATTCTATTTATATGTTAGTACCCTGTCCTGTGATATTCTATTTCTATGTTAGTATCCTGTCCTGTGATATTCTATTTCTGTGTTAGTATCCTGTCCTGTGATATTCTATTTATATGTTAGTATCCTGTCCTGTGATATTCTACTTCTATGTTAGTATCCTGTCCTGTGATTTTCTATTTATATGTTAGTACCCTGTCCTGTGATATTCTATTTATATGTTAGTACCCTGTCCTGTGATATTCTATTTCTATGTTAGTATCCTGTCCTGTGATATTCTATTTATATGTTAGTGTCCTGTCCTGTGATATTCTATTTCTATGTTAGTATCCTGTCCTGTGATATTCTATTGGTATGTTAGTACCCTGTCCTGTGATATTCTATTTCTATGTTAGTACCCTGTCCTGTGATATTCTATTTATATGTTAGTATCCTGTCCTGTGATATTCTATTTCTATGTTAGTATCCTGTCCTGTGATATTCTATTTATATGTTAGTATCCTGTCCTGTGATATTCTATTTATATGTTAGTATCCTGTCCTGTGATATTCTATTTATATGTTAGTATCCTGTCCTGTGATATTCTATTTATATGTTAGTATCCTGTCCTGTGATATTCTATTTATATGTTAGTACCCTGTCCTGTGATATTCTATTTATATGTTAGTATCCTGTCCTGTGATATTCTATTTAAATGTTAGTATCCTGTCCTGTGATATTCTATTTCTATGTTAGTATCCTGTCCTGTGATATTCTATTTATATGTTAGTATCCTGTCCTGTGATATTCTATTTCTATGTTAGCACCCTGTCCTGTGATATTCTATTTCTATGTTAGTACCCTGTCCTGTGATATTCTATTTATATGTTAGTATCCTGTCCTGTGATATTCTATTTATATGTTAGTATCCTGTCCTGTGATATTCTATTTATATGTTAGTATCCTATCCTGTGATATTCTATTTATATGTTAGTATCCTGTCCTGTGATATTCTATTTATATGTTAGTATCCTGTCCTGTGATATTCTATTTATATGTTAGTATCCTGTCCTGTGATATTCTATTTATATGTTAGTATCCTGTCCTGTGAGATTCTATTTAAATGTTAGTATCCTGTCCTGTGATAATCTATTTCTATGTTAGTATCCTGTCCTGTGATATTCTATTTATATGTTAGTATCCTGTCCTGTGATATTCTATTTCTATGTTAGTACCCTGTCCTGTGATATTCTATTTCTATGTTAGTACCCTGTCCTGTGATATTCTATTTATTTGTTAGTATCCTGTCCTGTGATATTCTATTTATATGTTAGTATCCTGTCCTGTGATATTCTATTTATATGTTAGTATCCTATCCTGTGATGTTCTATTTATATGTTAGTATCCTGTCCTGTGATATTCTATTTATATGTTAGTACCCTGTCCTGTGATATTCTATTTATATGTTAGTACCCTGTCCTGTGATATTCTATTTATATGTTAGTGTACTGTCCTGTGATATTCTATTTATATGTTAGTATCCTGTCGTGTGATATTCTATTTATATGTTAGTATCCTGTCCTGTGATATTTTAATTATATGTTAGTGTCCTGTCCTGTGATATTCTATTTACATGTTAGTACCCTGTCCTGTTATATTCTATTTATATGTTAGTACCCTGTCCTGTGATATTCTATTTATATGTTAGTACCCTGTCCTGTGATATTCTATTTATACGTTAGTGTCCTGTCCTGTGATATTCTATTTATATGTTAGTATCCTCTCCTGTGATATTCTATTTATATGTTAGTATCCTGTCCTGTGATATTCTATTTATATGTTAGTACCCTGTCCTGTGATATTCTATTTATATGTTATTATCCTGTCCTGTGATATTCTATTTATATGTTAGTATGCTGTCCTGTGATATTCTATTTCTATGTTAGTATCCTGTCCTGTGATATTCTATTTATATGTTAGTATCCTGTCCTGTGATATTCTATTTCTATGTTCGTATCCTATCCTGTGATATTCTATTTCTATGTTAGTATCCTGTCCTGTGATATTCTATTACTATGTTAGTATCCTGTCCTGTGATATTCTATTTCTATGTTAGTATCCTGTCCTGTGATATTCTGTTTCTATGTTAGTATCCTGTCCTGTGATATTCTATTTATATGTTAGTATCCTGTCCTGTGATATTCTATTTATATGTTAGTATCCTGTCCTGTGATATTCTATTTATATGTTAGTATCCTGTCCTGTGATATTCTATTTCTATGTTAGTATCCTGTCCTGTGATATTCTATTTCTATGTTAGTATCCTGTCCTGTGATATTCTATTTGTATGTTAGTATCCTGTCCTGTGATATTCTATTTATATGTTAGTATCCTATCCTGTGATATTCTATTTATATGTTAGTATCCTGTCCTGTGATATTCTATTTATATGTTAGTATCCTGTCCTGTGATATTCTATTTATATGTTAGTACCCTGTCCTGTGATATTCTATTTATATGTTAGTACCCTGTCCTGTGATATTCTATTTATATGTTAGTACCCTGTCCTGTGATATTCTATTTATATGTTAGTGTACTGTCCTGTGATATTCTATTTATATGTTAGTATCCTGTCGTGTGATATTCTATTTATATGTTAGTATCCTGTCCTGTGATATTTTATTTATATGTTAGTGTCCTGTCCTGTGATATTCTATTTACATGTTAGTACCCTGTCCTGTTATATTCTATTTATATGTTAGTATCCTGTCCTGTGATATTCTATTTATATGTTAGTATCCTGTCCTGTGATATTCTATTTATATGTTAGTATCCTGTCGTGTGATATTCTATTTATATGTTAGTATCCTGTCCTGTGATATTTTATTTATATGTTAGTGTCCTGTCCTGTGATATTCTATTTACATGTTAGTACCCTGTCCTGTTATATTCTATTTATATGTTAGTACCCTGTCCTGTGATATTCTATTTATATGTTAGTACCCTGTCCTGTGATATTCTATTTATATGTTAGTGTCCTGTCCTGTGATATTCTATTTATATGTTAGTACCCTGTCCTGTGATATTCTATTTATATGTTAGTATCCTGTCCTGTGATATTCTATTTATATGTTAGTGTCCTGTCCTGTGATATTCTATTTATATGTTAGTATCCTGTCCTGTGATATTCTATTTATATGTTAGTATCCTGTCCTGTGATATTCTATTTATATGTTAGTATCCTGTCCTGTGATATTCAATTTATATGTTAGTATCCTGTCCTGTGATATTCTATTTATATGTTAGTATCCTGTCCTGTGATATTCTATTTATATGTTAGTATCCTGTCCTGTGATATTCTATTTATATGTTAGTATCCTGTCCTGTGATATTCTATTTCTATGTTAGTATCCTGTCCTGTGATATTCTATTTATATGTTAGTATCCTGTCCTGTGATATTCTATTTATATGTTAGTATCCTGTCCTGTGATATTCTATTTATATGTTAGTATCCTGTCCTGTGATATTCTATTTATATGTTAGTATCCTGTCCTGTGATATTCTATTTATATGTTAGTATTCTGTCCTGTGATATTCTATTTATATGTTAGTATCCTGTCCTGTGATATTCTATTTATATGTTAGTATCCTGTCCTGTGATATTCTATTTATATGTTAGTACCCTGTCCTGTGATATTCTATTTATATGTTAGTATCCTGTCCTGTGATATTCTATTTATATGTTAGTATCCTGTCCTGTGATATTCTATTTCTATGTTAGTATCCTGTCCTGTTATATTCTATTTATATGTTAGTATCCTGTCCTGTGATATTCTATTTATATGTTAGTATCCTGTCCTGTGATATTCTATTTATATGTTATTATCCTGTCCTGTGATATTCTATTTATATGTTAGTATCCTGTCCTGTGGTATTCTATTTATATGTTAGTATCCTGTCCTGTGATATTCTATTTATATGTTAGTGCCCTGTCCTGTGATATTCTATTTATATGTTATTATCCTGTCCTGTGATATTCAATTTCTATGTTAGTATCCTGTCCTGTGATATTCTATTTATATGTTAGTATCCTGTCCTGTGATATTCTATTTATATGTTAGTATCCTGTCCTGTGATATTTTATTTATATGTTAGTGTCCTGTCCTGTGATATTCTATTTACATGTTAGTACCCTGTCCTGTTATATTCTATTTATATGTTAGTACCCTGTCCTGTGATATTCTATTTATATGTTAGTACCCTGTCCTGTGATATTCTATTTATATGTTAGTGTCCTGTCCTGTGATATTCTATTTATATGTTAGTACCCTGTCCTGTGATATTCTATTTATATGTTAGTATCCTGTCCTGTGATATTCTATTTCTATGTTAGTATCCTGTCCTGTGATATTCTATTTATATGTTAGTATCCTGTCCTGTGATATTCTATTTATATGTTAGTATCCTGTCCTGTGATATTCTATTTATATGTGAGTATCCTGTCCTGTGATATTCTATTTATATGTTAGTACCCTGTCCTGTGATATTCTATTTATATGTTAGTGTCCTGTCCTGTGATATTCTATTTATATGTTAGTACCATGTCCTGTGATATTCTATTTCTATGTTAGTATCCTGTCCTGTGATATTCTATTTATATGTTGGTATCCTGTCCTGTGATATTCTATTTATATGTTAGTATCCTGTCCTGTGATATTCTATTTATATGTTAGTATCCTGTCCTGTGATATTCTATTTATATGTTAGTATCCTGTCCTGTGATATTCTATTTATATGTTAGTATCCTGTCCTGTGATATTCTATTTCTGTGTTAGTATCCTGTCCTGTGATATTCTATATATATGTTAGTATCCTGTCCTGTGATATTCTATTTCTATGTTAGTATCCTGTCCTGTGATATTCTATTTATATGTTAGTTCCCTGTCCTGTGATATTCTATTTATATGTTAGTACCCTGTCCTGTGATATTCTATTTCTATGTTAGTATCCTGTCCTGTGATATTCTATTTATATGTTAGTATCCTGTCCTGTGATATTCTATTTATATGTTCGTATCCTGTCCTGTGATATTCTATTTATATGTTAGTATCCTGTCCTGTGATATTCTATTTATATGTTAGTATCCTGTCCTGTTATATTCTATTTATATGTTAGTATCCTGTCCTGTGATATTCTATTTCTATGTTAGTATCCTGTCCTGTTATATTCTATTTATATGTTAGTATCCTGTCCTGTGATATTCTATTTATATGTTGGTATCTTGTCCTGTGATATTCTATTTATATGTTATTTTCCTGTCCTGTGATATTCTATTTCCATGTTAGTATCCTGTCCTGTGATATTCTATTTATATGTTAGTATCCTGTCCTGTGATATTCTATTTATATGTTAGTGCCCTGTCCTGTGATATTCTATTTATATGTTATTATCCTGTCCTGTGATATTCTATTTCTATGTTAGTATCCTGTCCTGTGATATTCTATTTATATGTTAGTACCCTGTCCTGTGATATTCTATTTATATGTTAGTATCCTGTCCTGTGATATTCTATTTATATGTTATTATCCTGTCCTGTGATATTCTATTTATACGTTAGTATCCTGTCCTGTGATATTCTATTTATATCTTAGTATCCTGTCCTGTGATATTCTATTTATATGTTAGTATCCTGTCCTGTGATATTCTATTTGTATGTTAGTATCCTGTCCTGTGATATTCTATTTATATGTTATTATCCTGTCCTGTGATATTCTATTTATATGTTCGTATCCTGTCCTGTGATATTCTATTTATATGTTAGCACCCTGTCCTGTGATATTCTATTTATATGTTTGTATCCTGTCCTGTGATATTCTATTTCTATGTTAGTATCCTGTCCTGTGATATTCTATTTCTATGTTAGTATCCTGTCCTGTGATATTCTATTACTATGTTAGTATCCTGTCCTGTGATATACTATTTCTATGCTAGTATCCTGTCCTGTGATATTCTATTTCTATGTTAGTATCCCGTCCTGTGATATTCTATTTCTATGTTAGTATCCTGTCCTGTGATATTCTATTTATATGTTAGTACCCTGTCCTGTGATATTCTATTTATATGTTAGTATCCTGTCCTGTGATATTCTATTTCTATGTTAGTATCCTGTCCTGTGATATTCTATTTATATGTTAGTACCCTGTCCTGTGATATTCTATTTATATGTTAGTATCCTGTCCTGTGATATTCTATTTCTATGTTAGTATCCTATCCTGTGATATTCTATTTATATGTTAGTACCCTGTCCTGTGATATTCTATTTATATGTTAGTATCCTGTCCTGTGATATTCTATTTATATGTTAGTATCCTGTCCTGTGATATTCTATTTATATGTTAGTATCCTGTCCTGTGATATTCTATATATATGTTAGTATCCTGTCCTGTGATATTCTATTTATATGTTAGTATCCTGTCCTGTGATATTCTATTTATATGTTAGTATCCTGTCCTGTGATATTCTATTTATATGTTAGTATCCTGTCCTGTGATATTCTATTTATATGTTAGTACCCTGTCCTGTGATATTCTATTTATATGTTAGTACCCTGTCCTGTGATATTCTATTTCTATGTTAATATCCTGTCCTGCGATATTCTATTTATATGTTAGTACCCTGTCCTGTGATATTCTATTTATATGTTAGTACCCTGTCCTGTGATATTCTATTTATATGTTAGTACCCTGTCCTGTGATATTCTATTTCTATGTTAGTATCCTGTCCTGTGATATTCTATTTCTGTGTTAGTATCCTGTCCTGTGATATTCTATTTATATGTTAGTATCCTGTCCTGTGATATTCTACTTCTATGTTAGTATCCTGTCCTGTGATTTTCTATTTATATGTTAGTACCCTGTCCTGTGATATTCTATTTATATGTTAGTACCCTGTCCTGTGATATTCTATTTCTATGTTAGTATCCTGTCCTGTGATATTCTATTTATATGTTAGTATCCTGTCCTGTGATATTCTATTTCTATGTTAGTATCCTGTCCTGTGATATTCTATTTGTATGTTAGTACCCTGTCCTGTGATATTCTATTTGTATGTTAGTACCCTGTCCTGTGATATTCTATTTCTATGTTAGTACCCTGTCCTGTGATATTCTATTTATATGTTAGTATCCTGTCCTGTGATATTCTATTTCTATGTTAGTATCCTGTCCTGTGATATTCTATTTATATGTTAGTATCCTGTCCTGTGATATTCTATTTATATGTTAGTATCCTGTCCTGTGATATTCTATTTATATGTTAGTATCCTGTCCTGTGATATTCTATTTATATGTTAGTATCCTGTCCTGTGATATTCTATTTATATGTTAGTACCCTGTCCTGTGATATTCTATTTATATGTTAGTATCCTGTCCTGTGATATTCTATTTAAATGTTAGTATCCTGTCCTGTGATATTCTATTTCTATGTTAGTATCCTGTCCTGTGATATTCTATTTATATGTTAGTATCCTGTCCTGTGATATTCTATTTCTATGTTAGTACCCTGTCCTGTGATATTCTATTTCTATGTTAGTACCCTGTCCTGTGATATTCTATTTATATGTTAGTATCCTGTCCTGTGATATTCTATTTATATGTTAGTATCCTGTCCTGTGATATTCTATTTATATGTTAGTATCCTATCCTGTGATATTCTATTTATATGTTAGTATCCTATCCTGTGATGTTCTATTTATATGTTAGTATCCTGTCCTGTGATATTCTATTTATATGTTAGTACCCTGTCCTGTGATATTCTATTTATATGTTAGTACCCTGTCCTGTGATATTCTATTTATATGTTAGTGTACTGTCCTGTGATATTCTATTTATATGTTAGTATCCTGTCGTGTGATATTCTATTTATATGTTAGTATCCTGTCCTGTGATATTTTAATTATATGTTAGTGTCCTGTCCTGTGATATTCTATTTACATGTTAGTACCCTGTCCTGTTATATTCTATTTATATGTTAGTACCCTGTCCTGTGATATTCTATTTATATGTTAGTACCCTGTCCTGTGATATTCTATTTATATGTTAGTGTCCTGTCCTGTGATATTCTATTTATATGTTAGTATCCTCTCCTGTGATATTCTATTTATATGTTAGTATCCTGTCCTGTGATATTCTATTTATATGTTAGTACCCTGTCCTGTGATATTCTATTTATATGTTATTATCCTGTCCTGTGATATTCTATTTATATGTTAGTATGCTGTCCTGTGATATTCTATTTCTATGTTAGTATCCTGTCCTGTGATATTCTATTTATATGTTAGTATCCTGTCCTGTGATATTCTATTTCTATGTTAGTATCCTATCCTGTGATATTCTATTTCTATGTTAGTATCCTGTCCTGTGATATTCTATTACTATGTTAGTATCCTGTCCTGTGATATTCTATTTCTATGTTAGTATCCTGTCCTGTGATATTCTGTTTCTATGTTAGTATCCTGTCCTGTGATATTCTATTTATATGTTAGTATCCTGTCCTGTGATATTCTATTTATATGTTAGTATCCTGTCCTGTGATATTCTATTTATATGTTAGTATCCTGTCCTGTGATATTCTATTTCTATGTTAGTATCCTGTCCTGTGATATTCTATTTCTATGTTAGTATCCTGTCCTGTGATATTCTATTTGTATGTTAGTATCCTGTCCTGTGATATTCTATTTATATGTTAGTATCCTATCCTGTGATATTCTATTTATATGTTAGTATCCTGTCCTGTGATATTCTATTTATATGTTAGTATCCTGTCCTGTGATATTCTATTTATATGTTAGTACCCTGTCCTGTGATATTCTATTTATATATTAGTACCCTGTCCTGTGATATTCTATTTATATGTTAGTACCCTGTCCTGTGATATTCTATTGATATGTTAGTGTACTGTCCTGTGATATTCTATTTATATGTTAGTATCCTGTCGTGTGATATTCTATTTATATGTTAGTATCCTGTCCTGTGATATTTTATTTATATGTTAGTGTCCTGTCCTGTGATATTCTATTTACATGTTAGTACCCTGTCCTGTTATATTCTATTTATATGTTAGTACCCTGTCCTGTGATATTCTATTTATATGTTAGTACCCTCTGCTGTGATATTCTATTTATATGTTAGTGTCCTGTCCTGTGATATTCTATTTATATGTTAGTACCCTGTCCTGTGATATTCTATTTATATGTTAGTATCCTGTCCTGTGATATTCTATTTATATGTTAGTGTCCTGTCCTGTGATATTCTATTTATATGTTAGTATCCTGTCCTGTGATATTCTATTTATATGTTAGTATCCTGTCCTGTGATATTCTATTTATATGTTAGTATCCTGTCCTGTGATATTCAATTGATATGTTAGTATCCTGTCCTGTGATATTCTATTTATATGTTAGTATCCTGTCCTGTGATATTCAATTTATATGTTAGTATCCTGTCCTGTGATATTCTATTTATATGTTAGTATCCTGTCCTGTGATATTCTATTTATATGTTAGTATCCTGTCCTGTGATATTCTATTTATATGTTAGTATCCTGTCCTGTGATATTCTATTTCTATGTTAGTATCCTGTCCTGTGATATTCTATTTATATGTTAGTATCCTGTCCTGTGATATTCTATTTATATGTTAGTATCCTGTCCTGTGATATTCTATTTATATGTTAGTATCCTGTCCTGTGATATTCTATTTATATGTTAGTATCCTGTCCTGTGATATTCTATTTATATGTTAGTATCCTGTCCTGTGATATTCTATTTATATGTTAGTATCCTGTCCTGTGATATTCTATTTATATGTTAGTATCCTGTCCTGTGATATTCTATTTATATGTTAGTACCCTGTCCTGTGATATTCTATTTATATGTTAGTATCCTGTCCTGTGATATTCTATTTATATGTTAGTATCCTGTCCTGTGATATTCTATTTCTATGTTAGTATCCTGTCCTGTTATATTCTATTTATATGTTAGTATCCTGTCCTGTGATATTCTATTGAAATGTTAGTATCCTGTCCTGTGATATTCTATTTATATGTTATTATCCTGTCCTGTGATATTCTATTTATATGTTAGTATCCTGTCCTGTGGTATTCTATTTATATGTTAGTATCCTGTCCTGTGATATTCTATTTATATGTTAGTGCCCTGTCCTGTGATATTCTATTTATATGTTATTATCCTGTCCTGTGATATTCAATTTCTATGTTAGTATCCTGTCCTGTGATATTCTATTTATATGTTAGTATCCTGTCCTGTGATATTCTATTTATATGTTAGTATCCTGTCCTGTGATATTTTATTTATATGTTAGTGTCCTGTCCTGTGATATTCTATTTACATGTTAGTACCCTGTCCTGTTATATTCTATTTATATGTTAGTACCCTGTCCTGTGATATTCTATTTATATGTTAGTACCCTGTCCTGTGATATTCTATTTATATGTTAGTGTCCTGTCCTGTGATATTCTATTTATATGTTAGTACCCTGTCCTGTGATATTCTATTTATATGTTAGTATCCTGTCCTGTGATATTCTATTTCTATGTTAGTATCCTGTCCTGTGATATTCTATTTATATGTTAGTATCCTGTCCTGTGATATTCTATTTATATGTTAGTATCCTGTCCTGTGATATTCTATTTATATGTGAGTATCCTGTCCTGTGATATTCTATTTATATGTTAGTACCCTGTCCTGTGATATTCTATTTATATGTTAGTGTCCTGTCCTGTGATATTCTATTTATATGTTAGTACCCTGTCCTGTGATATTCTATTTCTATGTTAGTATCCTGTCCTGTGATATTCTATTTATATGTTGGTATCCTGTCCTGTGATATTCTATTTATATGTTAGTATCCTGTCCTGTGATATTCTATTTATATGTTAGTATCCTGTCCTGTGATATTCTATTTATATGTTAGTATCCTGTCCTGTGATATTCTATTTATATGTTAGTATCCTGTCCTGTGATATTCTATTTCTGTGTTAGTATCCTGTCCTGTGATATTCTATTTATATGTTAGTATCCTGTCCTGTGATATTCTATTTCTATGTTAGTATCCTGTCCTGTGATATTCTATTTATATGTTAGTTCCCTGTCCTGTGATATTCTATTTATATGTTAGTACCCTGTCCTGTGATATTCTATTTCTATGTTAGTATCCTGTCCTGTGATATTCTATTTATATGTTAGTATCCTGTCCTGTGATATTCTATTTATATGTTCGTATCCTGTCCTGTGATATTCTATTTATATGTTAGTATCCTGTCCTGTGATATTCTATTTATATGTTAGTATCCTGTCCTGTTATATTCTATTTATATGTTAGTATCCTGTCCTGTGATATTCTATTTCTATGTTAGTATCCTGTCCTGTGATATTCTATTTATATGTTAGTATCCTGTCCTGTGATATTCTATTTGTATGTTAGTATCCTGTCCTGTGATATTCTATTTATATGTTATTATCCTGTCCTGTGATATTCTATTTATATGTTCGTATCCTGTCCTGTGATATTCTATTTATATGTTAGCACCCTGTCCTGTGATATTCTATTTATATGTTATTATCCTGTCCTGTGATATTCTATTTATATGTTCGTATCCTGTCCTGTGATATTCTATTTCTATGTTAGTATCCTGTCCTGTGATATTCTATTTCTATGTTAGTATCCTGTCCTGTGATATTCTATTTCTATGTTAGTATCCTGTCCTGTGATATTCTATTTATATGTTCGTACCCTGTCCTGTGATATTCTATTTATATGTTAGTATCCTGTCCTTTGATATTCTATTTATATGTTAGTATCCTGTCCTGTGATATTCTATTTATATGTTAGTATCCTGTCCTGTGATATTCTATTTATATGTTAGTACCCTGTCCTGTGATATTCTATTTATATGTTAGTACCCCGTCCTGTGATATTCTATTTCTATGTTCATATCCTGTCCTGTGATATTCTATTTATATGTTAGTACCCTGTCCTGTGATATTCTATTTATATGTTAGTACCCTGTCCTGTGATATTCTATTTATATGTTAGTACCCTGTCCTGTGATATTCTATTTCTATGTTAGCATCCTGTCCTGTGATATTCTATTTCTGTGTTAGTATCCTGTCCTGTGATATTCTATTTATATGTTAGTATCCTGTCCTGTGATATTCTATTTCTATGTTAGTATCCTGTCCTGTGATTTTCTATTTATATGTTAGTACCCTGTCCTGTGATATTCTATTTATATGTTAGTACCCTGTCCTGTGATATTCTATTTCTATGTTAGTATCCTGTCCTGTGATATTCTATTTATATGTTAGTATCCTGTCCTGTGATATTCTATTTCTATGTTAGTATCCTGTCCTGTGATATTCTATTTGTATGTTAGTACCCTGTCCTGTGATATTCTATTTATATGTTAGTACCCTGTCCTGTGATATTCTATTTCTATGTTAGTACCCTGTCCTGTGATATTCTATTTATATGTTAGTATCCTGTCCTGTGATATTCTATTTCTATGTTAGTATCCTGTCCTGTGATATTCTATTTATATGTTAGTATCCTGTCCTGTGATATTCTATTTATATGTTAGTATCCTGTCCTGTGATATTCTATTTATATGTTAGTACCCTGTCCTGTGATATTCTATTTCTATGTTAGTATCCTGTCCTGTGATATTCTATTTCTGTGTTAGTATCCTGTCCTGTGATATTCTATTTATATGTTAGTATCCTGTCCTGTGATATTCTATTTCTATGTTAGTATCCTGTCCTGTGATTTTCTATTTATATGTTAGTACCCTGTCCTGTGATATTCTATTTATATGTTAGTACCCTGTCCTGTGATATTCTATTTCTATGTTAGTATCCTGTCCTGTGATATTCTATTTATATGTTAGTATCCTGTCCTGTGATATTCTATTTCTATGTTAGTATCCTGTCCTGTGATATTCTATTTGTATGTTAGTACCCTGTCCTGTGATATTCTATTTATATGTTAGTACCCTGTCCTGTGATATTCTATTTCTATGTTGGTACCCTGTCCTGTGATATTCTATTTATATGTTAGTATCCTGTCCTGTGATATTCTATTTCTATGTTAGTATCCTGTCCTGTGATATTCTATTTATATGTTAGTATCCTGTCCTGTGATATTCTATTTATATGTTAGTATCCTGTCCTGTGATATTCTATTTATATGTTAGTATCCTGTCCTGTGATATTCTATTTATATGTTAGTACCCTGTCCTGTGATATTCTATTTATATGTTAGTATCCTGTCCTGTGATATTCTATTTAAATGTTAGTATCCTGTCCTGTGATATTCTATTTCTATGTTAGTATCCTGTCCTGTGATATTCTATTTATATGTTAGTATCCTGTCCTGTGATATTCTATTTCTATGTTAGTACCCTGTCCTGTGATATTCTATTTCTATGTTAGTACCCTGTCCTGTGATATTCTATTTATATGTTAGTATCCTGTCCTGTGATATTCTATTTATATATTAGTATCCTGTCCTGTGATATTCTATTTCTATGTTAGTATCCTGTCCTGTGATTTTCTATTTATATGTTAGTACCCTGTCCTGTGATATTCTATTTATATGTTAGTACCCTGTCCTGTGATATTCTATTTCTATGTTAGTATCCTGTCCTGTGATATTCTATTTATATGTTAGTATCCTGTCCTGTGATATTCTATTTCTATGTTAGTATCCTGTCCTGTGATATTCTATTTGTATGTTAGTACCCTGTCCTGTGATATTCTATTTATATGTTAGTACCCTGTCCTGTGATATTCTATTTCTATGTTAGTACCCTGTCCTGTGATATTCTATTTATATGTTAGTATCCTGTCCTGTGATATTCTATTTCTATGTTAGTATCCTGTCCTGTAATATTCTATTTATATGTTAGTATCCTGTCCTGTGATATTCTATTTCTATGTTAGTATCCTGTCCTGTGATATTCTATTTGTATGTTAGTACCCTGTCCTGTGATATTCTATTTATATGTTAGTACCCTGTCCTGTGATATTCTATTTCTATGTTAGTACCCTGTCCTGTGATATTCTATTTATATGTTAGTATCCTGTCCTGTGATATTCTATTTCTATGTTAGTATCCTGTCCTGTGATATTCTATTTATATGTTAGTATCCTGTCCTGTGATATTCTATTTATATGTTAGTATCCTGTCCTGTGATATTCTATTTATATGTTAGTATCCTGTCCTGTGATATTCTATTTATATGTTAGTACCCTGTCCTGTGATATTCTATTTATATGTTAGTATCCTGTCCTGTGATATTCTATTTAAATGTTAGTATCCTGTCCTGTGATATTCTATTTCTATGTTAGTATCCTGTCCTGTGATATTCTATTTATATGTTAGTATCCTGTCCTGTGATATTCTATTTCTATGTTAGTACCCTGTCCTGTGATATTCTATTTCTATGTTAGTACCCTGTCCTGTGATATTCTATTTATATGTTAGTGTCCTGTCCTGTGATATTCTATTTATATGTTAGTATCCTGTCCTGTGATATTCTATTTATATGTTAGTATCCTATCCTGTGATATTCTATTTATATGTTAGTATCCTGTCCTGTGATATTCTATTTATATGTTAGTATCCTGTCCTGTGATATTCTATTTATATGTTAGTATCCTGTCCTGTGATATTTTATTTATATGTTAGTGTCCTGTCCTGTGATATTCTATTTACATGTTAGTACCCTGTCCTGTTATATTCTATTTATATGTTAGTACCCTGTCCTGTGATATTCTATTTATATGTTAGTACCCTGTCCTGTGATATTCTATTTATATGTTAGTGTCCTGTCCTGTGATATTCTATTTCTATGTTAGTACCCTGTCCTGTGATATTCTATTTATATGTTAGTATCCTGTCCTGTGATATTCTATTTCTATGTTAGTATCCTGTCCTGTGATATTCTATTTATATGTTAGTATCCTGTCCTGTGATATTCTATTTATATGTTAGTATCCTGTCCTGTGATATTCTATTTATATGTGAGTATCCTGTCCTGTGATATTCTATTTATATGTTAGTACCCTGTCCTGTGATATTCTATTTATATGTTAGTGTCCTGTCCTGTGATATTCTATTTATATGTTAGTACCCTGTCCTGTGATATTCTATTTATATGTTAGTACCCTGTCCTGTGATATTCTATTTCTATGTTAGCATCCTGTCCTGTGATATTCTATTTCTGTGTTAGTATCCTGTCCTGTGATATTCTATTTATATGTTAGTATCCTGTCCTGTGATATTCTATTTCTATGTTAGTATCCTGTCCTGTGATTTTCTATTTATATGTTAGTACCCTGTCCTGTGATATTCTATTTATATGTTAGTACCCTGTCCTGTGATATTCTATTTCTATGTTAGTATCCTGTCCTGTGATATTCTATTTATATGTTAGTATCCTGTCCTGTGATATTCTATTTCTATGTTAGTATCCTGTCCTGTGATATTCTATTTGTATGTTAGTACCCTGTCCTGTGATATTCTATTTATATGTTAGTACCCTGTCCTGTGATATTCTATTTCTATGTTAGTACCCTGTCCTGTGATATTCTATTTATATGTTAGTATCCTGTCCTGTGATATTCTATTTCTATGTTAGTATCCTGTCCTGTGATATTCTATTTATATGTTAGTATCCTGTCCTGTGATATTCTATTTATATGTTAGTATCCTGTCCTGTGATATTCTATTTATATGTTAGTACCCTGTCCTGTGATATTCTATTTCTATGTTAGTATCCTGTCCTGTGATATTCTATTTCTGTGTTAGTATCCTGTCCTGTGATATTCTATTTATATGTTAGTATCCTGTCCTGTGATATTCTATTTCTATGTTAGTATCCTGTCCTGTGATTTTCTATTTATATGTTAGTACCCTGTCCTGTGATATTCTATTTATATGTTAGTACCCTGTCCTGTGATATTCTATTTCTATGTTAGTATCCTGTCCTGTGATATTCTATTTATATGTTAGTATCCTGTCCTGTGATATTCTATTTCTATGTTAGTATCCTGTCCTGTGATATTCTATTTGTATGTTAGTACCCTGTCCTGTGATATTCTATTTATATGTTAGTACCCTGTCCTGTGATATTCTATTTCTATGTTGGTACCCTGTCCTGTGATATTCTATTTATATGTTAGTATCCTGTCCTGTGATATTCTATTTCTATGTTAGTATCCTGTCCTGTGATATTCTATTTATATGTTAGTATCCTGTCCTGTGATATTCTATTTATATGTTAGTATCCTGTCCTGTGATATTCTATTTATATGTTAGTATCCTGTCCTGTGATATTCTATTTATATGTTAGTACCCTGTCCTGTGATATTCTATTTATATGTTAGTATCCTGTCCTGTGATATTCTATTTAAATGTTAGTATCCTGTCCTGTGATATTCTATTTCTATGTTAGTATCCTGTCCTGTGATATTCTATTTATATGTTAGTATCCTGTCCTGTGATATTCTATTTCTATGTTAGTACCCTGTCCTGTGATATTCTATTTCTATGTTAGTACCCTGTCCTGTGATATTCTATTTATATGTTAGTATCCTGTCCTGTGATATTCTATTTATATATTAGTATCCTGTCCTGTGATATTCTATTTCTATGTTAGTATCCTGTCCTGTGATTTTCTATTTATATGTTAGTACCCTGTCCTGTGATATTCTATTTATATGTTAGTACCCTGTCCTGTGATATTCTATTTCTATGTTAGTATCCTGTCCTGTGATATTCTATTTATATGTTAGTATCCTGTCCTGTGATATTCTATTTCTATGTTAGTATCCTGTCCTGTGATATTCTATTTGTATGTTAGTACCCTGTCCTGTGATATTCTATTTATATGTTAGTACCCTGTCCTGTGATATTCTATTTCTATGTTAGTACCCTGTCCTGTGATATTCTATTTATATGTTAGTATCCTGTCCTGTGATATTCTATTTCTATGTTAGTATCCTGTCCTGTAATATTCTATTTATATGTTAGTATCCTGTCCTGTGATATTCTATTTCTATGTTAGTATCCTGTCCTGTGATATTCTATTTGTATGTTAGTACCCTGTCCTGTGATATTCTATTTATATGTTAGTACCCTGTCCTGTGATATTCTATTTCTATGTTAGTACCCTGTCCTGTGATATTCTATTTATATGTTAGTATCCTGTCCTGTGATATTCTATTTCTATGTTAGTATCCTGTCCTGTGATATTCTATTTATATGTTAGTATCCTGTCCTGTGATATTCTATTTATATGTTAGTATCCTGTCCTGTGATATTCTATTTATATGTTAGTATCCTGTCCTGTGATATTCTATTTATATGTTAGTACCCTGTCCTGTGATATTCTATTTATATGTTAGTATCCTGTCCTGTGATATTCTATTTAAATGTTAGTATCCTGTCCTGTGATATTCTATTTCTATGTTAGTATCCTGTCCTGTGATATTCTATTTATATGTTAGTATCCTGTCCTGTGATATTCTATTTCTATGTTAGTACCCTGTCCTGTGATATTCTATTTCTATGTTAGTACCCTGTCCTGTGATATTCTATTTATATGTTAGTATCCTGTCCTGTGATATTCTATTTATATGTTAGTATCCTGTCCTGTGATATTCTATTTATATGTTAGTATCCTATCCTGTGATATTCTATTTATATGTTAGTATCCTGTCCTGTGATATTCTATTTATATGTTAGTATCCTGTCCTGTGATATTCTATTTATATGTTAGTATCCTGTCCTGTGATATTTTATTTATATGTTAGTGTCCTGTCCTGTGATATTCTATTTACATGTTAGTACCCTGTCCTGTTATATTCTATTTATATGTTAGTACCCTGTCCTGTGATATTCTATTTATATGTTAGTACCCTGTCCTGTGATATTCTATTTATATGTTAGTGTCCTGTCCTGTGATATTCTATTTCTATGTTAGTACCCTGTCCTGTGATATTCTATTTATATGTTAGTATCCTGTCCTGTGATATTCTATTTCTATGTTAGTATCCTGTCCTGTGATATTCTATTTATATGTTAGTATCCTGTCCTGTGATATTCTATTTATATGTTAGTATCCTGTCCTGTGATATTCTATTTATATGTGAGTATCCTGTCCTGTGATATTCTATTTATATGTTAGTACCCTGTCCTGTGATATTCTATTTATATGTTAGTGTCCTGTCCTGTGATATTCTATTTATATGTTAGTACCCTGTCCTGTGATATTCTATTTCTATGTTAGTATCCTGTCCTGTGATATTCTATTTATATGTTGGTATCCTGTCCTGTGATATTCTATTTATATGTTAGTATCCTGTCCTGTGATATTCTATTTATATGTTAGTATCCTGTCCTGTGATATTCTATTTATATGTTAGTATCCTGTCCTGTGATATTCTATTTATATGTTAGTATCCTGTCCTGTGATATTCTATTTCTGTGTTAGTATCCTGTCCTGTGATATTCTATTTATATGTTAGTATCCTGTCCTGTGATATTCTATTTCTATGTTAGTATCCTGTCCTGTGATATTCTATTTATATGTTAGTTCCCTGTCCTGTGATATTCTATTTATATGTTAGTACCCTGTCCTGTGATATTCTATTTCTATGTTAGTATCCTGTCCTGTGATATTCTATTTATATGTTAGTATCCTGTCCTGTGATATTCTATTTATATGTTCGTATCCTGTCCTGTGATATTCTATTTATATGTTAGTATCCTGTCCTGTGATATTCTATTTATATGTTAGTATCCTGTCCTGTTATATTCTATTTATATGTTAGTATCCTGTCCTGTGATATTCTATTTCTATGTTAGTATCCTGTCCTGTTATATTCTATTTATATGTTAGTATCCTGTCCTGTGATATTCTATTTATATGTTGGTATCTTGTCCTGTGATATTCTATTTATATGTTATTTTCCTGTCCTGTGATATTCTATTTATACGTTAGTATCCTGTCCTGTGATATTCTATTCATATCTTAGTATCCTGTCCTGTGATATTCTATTTATATGTTAGTATCCTGTCCTGTGATATTCTATTTGTATGTTAGTATCCTGTCCTGTGATATTCTATTTATATGTTATTATCCTGTCCTGTGATATTCTATTTATATGTTCGTATCCTGTCCTGTGATATTCTATTTATATGTTAGCACCCTGTCCTGTGATATTCTATTTATATGTTATTATCCTGTCCTGTGATATTCTATTTATATGTTCGTATCCTGTCCTGTGATATTCTATTTCTATGTTAGTATCCTGTCCTGTGATATTCTATTTCTATGTTAGTATCCTGTCCTGTGATATTCTATTTCTATGTTAGTATCCTGTCCTGTGATATTCTATTTCTATGCTAGTATCCTGTCCTGTGATATTCTATTTCTATGTTAGTATCCTGTCCTGTGATATTCTATTTCTATGTTAGTATCCTGTCCTGTGATATTCTATTTATATGTTAGTACCCTGTCCTGTGATATTCTATTTATATGTTAGTATCCTGTCCTGTGATATTCTATTTCTATGTTAGTATCCTGTCCTGTGATATTCTATTTATATGTTAGTACCCTGTCCTGTGATATTCTATTTATATGTTAGTATCCTGTCCTGTGATATTCTATTTCTATGTTAGTATCCTATCCTGTGATATTCTATTTATATGTTAGTACCCTGTCCTGTGATATTCTATTTATATGTTAGTATCCTGTCCTGTGATATTCTATTTATATGTTAGTATCCTGTCCTGTGATATTCTATTTATATGTTAGTATCCTGTCCTGTGATATTCTATATATATGTTAGTATCCTGTCCTGTGATATTCTATTTATATGTTAGTATCCTGTCCTGTGATATTCTATTTATATGTTAGTATCCTGTCCTGTGATATTCTATTTATATGTTAGTATCCTGTCCTGTGATATTCTATTTATATGTTAGTACCCTGTCCTGTGATATTCTATTTATATGTTAGTACCCCGTCCTGTGATATTCTATTTCTATGTTAATATCCTGTCCTGTGATATTCTATTTATATGTTAGTACCCTGTCCTGTGATATTCTATTTATATGTTAGTACCCTGTCCTGTGATATTCTATTTATATGTTAGTACCCTGTCCTGTGATATTCTATTTCTATGTTAGTATCCTGTCCTGTGATATTCTATTTCTGTGTTAGTATCCTGTCCTGTGATATTCTATTTATATGTTAGTATCCTGTCCTGTGATATTCTATTTCTATGTTAGTATCCTGTCCTGTGATTTTCTATTTATATGTTAGTACCCTGTCCTGTGATATTCTATTTATATGTTAGTACCCTGTCCTGTGATATTCTATTTCTATGTTAGTATCCTGTCCTGTGATATTCTATTTATATGTTAGTATCCTGTCCTGTGATATTCTATTTCTATGTTAGTATCCTGTCCTGTGATATTCTATTTGTATGTTAGTACCCTGTCCTGTGATATTCTATTTATATGTTAGTACCCTGTCCTGTGATATTCTATTTCTATGTTAGTACCCTGTCCTGTGATATTCTATTTATATGTTAGTATCCTGTCCTGTGATATTCTATTTCTATGTTAGTATCCTGTCCTGTGATATTCTATTTATATGTTAGTATCCTGTCCTGTGATATTCTATTTATATGTTAGTATCCTGTCCTGTGATATTCTATTTATATGTTAGTACCCTGTCCTGTGATATTCTATTTATATGTTAGTATCCTGTCCTGTGATATTCTATTTATATGTTAGTATCCTGTCCTGTGATATTCTATTTATATGTTAGTACCCTGTCCTGTGATATTCTATTTATATGTTAGTATCCTGTCCTGTGATATTCTATTTATATGTTAGTATCCTGTCCTGTGATATTCTATTTATATGTTAGTACCCTGTCCTGTGATATTCTATTTATATGTTAGTATCCTGTCCTGTGATATTCTATTTATATGTTAGTACCCTGTCCTGTGATATTCTATTTATATGTTAGTATCCTGTCCTGTGATATTCTATTTATATGTTACTATCCTGTCCTGTGATATTCTATTTCTATGTTAGTATCCTGTCCTGTGATATTCTATTTATATGTTAGTATCCTGTCCTGTGATATTCTATTTCTATGTTAGTATCCTGTCCTGTGATATTCTATTTCTATGTTAGTATCCTGTCCTGTGATATTCTATTTCAACACAATTGCAGAACTGCAGATTTTCCAGTATAAACTTTGTGATTGGACATTAACCCTTTGATACTCGCATTGCACTCATTCACTCACATTCGTCAACACTGAAAATATTCCCATTCTGTATGAGACCAAAACCAGGGGCCATAAATCTCAGACAGTCACTACTAAATCCAATAAGGAATTCAGGAGAAACTTCTTTACCCAGAGAGTGCTTGGAATGTGGAACTCGCTCCCACAGTGAATGGTTGAGGCGAATGGTGTGGATGCATTTAAGGGGAAGCTAGATAAACACATGAGGGTGAAAGGAATAGAAGGATATACTGATAGGGTGAGATGAAGTAGGGAGGGAGGAGGTTCGTGTGGAGCATAAAATCTGGCACGGACCAGTTGGGCCGAATGGCCTGTTTCTGTGCTGTAAATTCCATGTAATTCTATGTAATGCTACGTATACAGGTTATATTTCATAAAAACAGTGCAAAAAAACATTAAAGCCTCCAAATCCTTGTCGGTGGAAGGGTGGGGAGATGTTGGATGTTTAAACGAGGGTTAATTTTTACTTTTGAGGGTTACGATGAAAGTTGCGTCACCCTGGGCTAATAATGTGGCCCCTCCACCTCAGCACCACTGCCGAGCTTGTTCAGCTGCTCCACGTGACTGTGCAACGATCAGATCACCGTGCCTGATTGCGTTTACATTGCCTCTCCTCATTCTTCCTACCAAAATGCATCACTTCACACTTCTCTCCGTTAAATTGCATCTGCCATGTGTCTGCCCATTTCACCAGTCTGTCTATGTCCTCCTGTGTTTATTACATTTCCGAGTTTTGTGTCATCTGCAAACTTTGAAATTTTACCCTCTGTTCCCAAATCCAGGTCATTTGTGTGTATCAAAAAAAGCAGTGGTCCTAATACTGACCCCTGGGGGCCACCACTGTATATTATCCTCCAGTCTGAAAAACATCCATTCACCACTATTCTCTGCCCTCTCTAAATCAAAATTCATCTCTCACAACTGCCTCAGGCTGTCAAGGATCCATTGGATTTAAAACTCAAATCTGCTGCTTTGTGTCTTGGGCCCAAACCTTCAAGTGATTCAAATTGAATATCTCAGCTCTTCCTCGGGATCAATTTTAGCAATTTCAAAAGAAAACTGGCTGACTTTCCTTTGTCTATACAGCAGTCAACTCACTGGATTACTTTCAGAACCAAGCCAGTCGCTGTCAGGTCACATCAACCCAAATAGCTTGGCCGTTAAAACGCATCAGGAATTTTAAACCCAACCTCGTTTCATTGTGACAACCTGTTGACACATCATCAATGGATTGCAGTTTCCAATCACTGTGGGGAAAGGCCACCGTTTCGAGCTCTCCCGCCATTGTACACGAGGGGCTGGAATCAGGGAAAAACCCCCTTAGGCAGAATGTAAAATGATAAATGAACGTAGCGAAATGTACTGTATCTGTTACCGGTAACGACTGTAATGCAATGAGGCACCCTAGGGTGCCATGAACTGTATCTAAAATGTATGGTGCGTAACTATCAATTGTACCAGGACCAGTTTTTTTTATTATTCGTTCATGGGATGTGGGCGTCACTGGCGAGGCTGGCATTTATTGCCCATCCCTAATTGCCCTTGAGAAGGTGGTGGTGAGCCGCCTTCTTGAATCACTGCAGTCCGTGTGGTGACGGTTCTCCCACAGTGCTGTTAGGAAGGGAGTTCCAGGATTTTGACCCAGCGACGATGAAGGAACGGTGATATATTTCCAAGTCGGGATGGTGTGTGACTTGGAGGGGAACGTGCAGGTGGTGTTGTTCCCATGAGGCTGCTGCTCTTGTCCTTCTAGGTGGTAGAGGTCGCGGGTTTGGGAGGTGCTGTCGAAGAAGCCTTGGCGAGTTGCTGCAGTGCATCCTGTAGATGGTACACACTGCAGCGACAGTGCGTCGGTGGTGAAGGGAGTGAATGTTTAGGGTGGTGGATGGGGTGCCAATCAAGTGGGCTGCTTTATCTTGGATGGTGTCGAGCTTCTTGAGTGTTGTTGGAGCTGAATTCATCCAAGCAAGTGGAGAGTATTCCATCACACTCCTGACTTGTGCCTTGTAGATGGTGGAAAGGCTTTGGGGAGTCAGGAGGTGAGTCACTCGCCGTAGAATACCCAGTCTCTGACCTGCTCTCGTAGCCACAGTATTTATATGGCTGGTCCAGTTAAGTTTCTCGACAATGGTGACCCCCAGGATGTTGATGGTGGGGGATTCGGCGATGGTAATGCCCTTGAATGTCAAGGAGAGGTGGTTAGACTCTCTCTTGTTGGAGATGGTCATTGCCTGGCACTTATCTGGCGCGAATGTTACTTGCCACTTATGAGCCCAAGCCTGGATGTTGTCCAGGTCTTGCTGCATGCGGGCTCAGACTGTTTCGTTATCTAAGGGGTTGCGAATGGAACTGAACACTGTGCAATCATCAGCGAACATCCCCATTTCTGACCTTATGATGGAGGGAAGGTCATTGATGAAGCAGCTGAAGATGGTTGGGCCCAGGACACTGCCTTGAGGAACTCCTGCAGCAATGTCCTGGGGCTGAGATGATTGGTCTCCAACAACCACTACCATCTTCCTTTGTGCTAGGTATGACTCCAGCCACTGGAGAGTTTTCCCCCTGATTCCCATTGACTTCAATTTTACTAGGGCTCCTTGGTGCCACACTCGGTCAAATGCTGCCTTGATGTCAAAGGCAGTCACTCTCACCTCACCTCTGGAATTCAGCTCTTTTGTCCATGTTTGGACCAAGGCTGTAATGAGGTCTGGAGCCGAGTGGTCCTGGCGGAACCCAAACTGAGCACCGGTGAGCAGGTTGTTGGTGAGTAAGTGCCGCTTGATAGCACTGTCAAGGACACCTTCCATCACTTTGCTGATGATTGAGAGCAGACTGATGGGGCGGTAATTGGCCGGATTGGATTTGTCCTGCTTTTTATGGACGGGACATACCTGGGCAATTTTCCACATTGTCGGGTAGATGCCAATGTTGTAGCTGTACTGGAACAGCTTGGCTAGAGGCGCAGCTAGTTCTGGAGCACAAGTCTTCAGCACTACAGCTGGGATGTTGTCGGGGCCCATAGCCTTTGCTGTATCCAGTGCACTCAGCCGTTTCTTGATATCACGTGGAGTGAATCGAATTGGCTGAAGACTGGCTTCCGTGATGGTGGGGATATCGGGAGGAGGCCGAGATGGATCATCCACTCGGCACTTCTGGCTGAAGATGGTTGCAAACACTTCAACCTTGTCTTTTACACTCAGGTGCTGGACTCCGCCATGATTGAGGATGGGGATGTTTGCAGAGCCTTCTCCTCCCATTAGTTGTTTAATTGTCCACCACCATTCACGACTGGATGTGGCAGGACTGCAGAGCTTTGATCTGATTCGTTGGTTGTGGAATCGCTTAGTTCTGTCTGTAGCATGTTGCTTCCGCTGTTTAGCATGCATGTAGTCCTGAGTTGTAGCTTCACCAGGTTGGCACCTCATTTTTAGGTACACCTGGTGCTGCTCCTGGCATGCTCTTCTGCACTCCTCATTGAACCAGGGTTGATCCCCTGGCTTGTTGGTAATGGTAGAGTGAGGAATATGCCGGGCCATGAGGTTACAGATTGTGCTGGAATACAATTCTGCTGCTGCTGATGGCCCACAATGCCTCATGGATGCCCAGTTTTGAGCTGCTAGATCCGTTCTGAATCTATCCCATTTAGCACGGTGGTAGTGCCACACAACACATTGGATGGTGTCCTCAGTGCGAAGACGGAACTTCATCTCCACGAGGACTGTGCGGTGGTCTCTCCTACCGATACTGTCATGGACAGATGCATTTCCGACAGGTAGATTGGTACGATACTGTATATATCTTTGCAAATTGTATGACCTGTATTGTATTATTTGAAGCATGACTTGAATTGCATTGTATGTACCATTACAAATCTGCTGAATAAAGTTTATTTTGAAAGGACGAGGCTCCTTCCCCAAGTTGAAAAATAAAGTGACTGCCTGGTTCCTATATATCAAGTTCCATCAAAACTACAGCACAGAAACAGGCCATTCGGCCCAACAGGTTTGTGCTCCACAAGAGCCTCCTCCCTCCCTACTTCATCTCACCCTGTCAGCATATCCTTCTTGTCCTTTCTCCCTCATGTGATTATCTAGCTTCCTCTTAAATGCATCTGTGCTGTTTGCCTCAGCAACTCCTTGTGGTAGCGAGTTCCACATTCTTATCACCCTTTGGGTAAAGAAGTTCCAATATAAAGATGGCCTTATGACCAGAAATGCGGCCAAAACTCCTTGCTTGATGTGGCCCCACCTCCGAATTACCAGGACAGCAAACTGGCCCACACTGCAGGTGCTCCCAAGTGTTAACCTTGAAGGAGCTGGAAGCAGAACAATTGCTCGGGCTCTCGCCGGGCCTGATTTCCTGCCTGGGAGTGAAAAATCAACCCCAAGATGATTTTAAAAAAACAGATTTCTCTCAGTCGGTGAAGGAATGCAGGGGTGCACAAAACCACCAGGGGCACAATAGCAGTAAAAGGGCCTCTTTGCTGCGGGTACATTGGAAAACATTAGAAATGATTTTGAACCATTGCTGATTGTGTGTCATCGCTGTCAGGTGTGACTCAGCGGGTAGCACTCTCGCCTCTGAGTTTGTGGGTTCAAGTCCCACTCCAGGGAACTTGAGCCCATAATCTAGGCTGACACTCCAATGCAGTACTGAGCGAGTGCTGCACTCTCAGAGGTGCTGTTCTTTGGATGAGATATTAAACTGAGGCCCTGTCTGCCCTCTCAGGTGTTGTTAAAGATCCCATGGTACTGTTTCGAAGAACAGCAGGGGAGTTCTCCCCGGTGTCCTGGGCCAATATTTATCCTTCGACCAACATCACTGAAACAGATTATCTGGCCATTATCACATTGCTGTTTGTGGACCTTGCTGTGCGCAAAATGGCTGCCGTGTTTCCTACATTACAACAGTGACTACACTTCAAAAAGTACTTCATTGGCTGTAAAGCACTTTGAAATGTCCTGAGGTCGTGAAAGGCTCTGTAAGAGGTTCAAGTCTTTCTTTTTTTCTTTATGGTTGTTGTTATTAATATGCAATGGGAATGATATATAAAATTACGAGGGGAGTGGATAGGGAGGATCTATTTCCCTTAGCAGAGGGGTCAATGACCAGGGGGCATAGATTTTAAAGTAATTGGTAGAAGGATTAGAGGGGAGCTGAGGAGAATTTTTTTCACCCAGAGGGTGGTGGGGGTCTGGAACTCACTGCCTGAAAGGGCGGTAGAGGCAGAAACCCTCAACTCATTTAAAAAGTACTTGGATGTACACTTTAAGTGTCGTAACCTACAGGGCTACGGACCAAGTGCTGGAAAGTGGGATTAAGCTGGATAGCTCTTTATCGGCCGGCATGGACACGATGGGCCGAATGGCCTCCTTCTGTGCTGTAACTCTCTATGATTCTATGATATAAATGGATTTAAGTGTTCAATACAAGATCTATTCTTTAGCAAAGAAAGCCAGTGCTGTGGAAAAGGTACAAAGTACAGAAAGCACATTATACTTTGTGAATATCAGCGTATAAATACTCAACCTGCTCATATGAAATTCCTTTGTTCACTATTTTAATGACCCACTTAAAATAACTGTTGTTTTATATTATTTTATTTCCATGCCATGTTGGCATTGTGCAACAAGGAAGACTCAAGGACTATTCCTGCAAGTAAATAATCACCATTTATGAAGAGGAATGTCACACTTTGGCAACGCAGATGCTTTAAGAATATTAATGAGAAGGTTGTGGATCATTTTGGGGAGGCTATAGAAGCATTCAGGAGGTAGGATATGATGAATTGACTCCTGTAAGTTATGCAGTCTTTGTCTAACTGTAGGCCAATGTATGTCTGGAATAAGTCAATAAACATAGATCCAGTGTATCGCATGTATCCGTCTAAATAACAATTCAGTGTTACTCGTAATATGGCCTTGGGATAACCTCATATACCCCAATCATCCTAAATAACAATCCTATGTCAGTCCTTTTAAAGTGGAACAGTTGGGTGAAACACTCTGGGCTCAATTTTGAAAGGCTGGTGAGATGGCAGCATGGGGGAGTGGGGGGTCAATGGGAGTGCGGCAAACCCGAATAAAAAAACTTACCTTTCCCCACGTGATCGCAAAGCACTTGATGCTCATTAATCTTTAATCCGGGTTTTCGCCTGGCAGCCAGCCTGATTGAACTGCCGACAGGAGCTGCAACACCAAGGTGGGGGCGGGGGGCAAAAGAGAGAGAGAAAGACGTCACGGGGCGCTGGAACAAAGAGTGGGGGGGTGGGCACAAAGATCGAAGGGTGGGAACCAAGATGGGGGGAGAACACAAAGATAGGGGGGAACATTGGACATCATTGGAGGGGGGTGAGACATCGGGGGTGAGACATCGGGGTGAGACATCGGAGGGTGAGACATCGGGGGGAGAGACATCGGGGGTGAGACATCGGGGGTGAGACATCGGGGGGGGAGACACGGACATCGGAGCAGGGGGGTGTAAGTGACATCGTTTGAAAGGTAGGTTTATTTATTTTTTTAACTTTGTGAAATGTTATTTTATTTAATTTATTTAGTTTATTTTTGCCTGATCCAGGCGTGAATCGGAAGCTGTGTGGAAGCCGCCCAGGTAAGTTGAAAATCATTGCAACTACCTGCTTCGTAACAAATAAAGTACCTTAAGTACCTCAATGAGGTACATTTGCTTCTTTAAATATCGTCCTGCCGGTGGGACCTCCGGATTCCAGAACCGCGGGTACACAGCTGCGCCCGCGTGAGACACAGAAGTCGGCGGGTTGGAGCCGGGTTCCTTACCCGCTCAGGATTTCACTGATTTTCGCTGCCCCCCCTCCGCCCCCAACGCACCCAGAGTTTCATTTGAAAATCGAGCCCTTTGAGTTTGCCATGAGGGGTTTTGAGATCACCAATGAAGTTAATAGATGCTGAGAGATTGTTTCCCCTGGCTGGAGAGTAGAACTAGAGGGCATAGTCGCAGGATACGGGATCGGCCATTCAAGACTGAGATGAGGAGGAATTTCTTTATGCAGAGGGCGGTGAACCGTTGCAATTCTCTACCCCAGAGGGCTGTGGATGCTGAGTCGTTGAGTATATTCAAGGCTGAGATAGATAGATTTTTGGACTCTAGGGCAATCAAGGGATATGGGGATCGGGCTGGAAAGTGGAGTTGAGGTTGAAGATCAGCCATGATCTTATTGAATGGCAGAGCAGGCTCGAGGGGCCGTATGGTCGGCTCCTGCTCCTATTTCTTATGTTCTTAACAGAAAAGAAAATCAGGAGAGGTTTACAACGGGCGGCTGATCCCAGATCGCCCCTTTTACAGTGTCGCCCAAAGTCAAAATGACTCTCATTAAGTCCAGCAAACATCGCAGTTTCACCGAATGTGTTTGTTTACCTGGCCCAAATGCAGCTGAAGTGTTATAACTCGTTAGTCTACCTTCAGCAATGTGTAGCATCAATATACCGACATCAGAGAGTGTCACTTGCTGGGAATTCTCTCAGGTATTTCATCGTCTACTCTCGAAAAGAGAAGGCTGAGAGGTGACCTTACAGAGGTCTTTAAGATTATGAAAGGGATTGATAGGGTAGATATATCTTGATAAAGTCTTGTAATCCCTGTCAATGAGCATCATTGCGAGCTGCCATTTCCCCTGCAGGAGCAAACTGACACAAAGCGATAAGAGCTTGGAGATTCTTTTCCCATTGGCTTAAAAGGGGTGTGACTCACTGCGTGGAAACTCTCCAGTGGCAACAGTGAGAAAGACATCGGGTTCTTGAGAGGAATGGGATTGATTAGGAACATGGGAATGGGAGGAAGCCATTCAGCCCCTCGAGCCTGTTCCCCCATTCAATGGCTTAACTCCATCTACCCGTCTTGGTTCTGTAACCCTTAATACCCTCGCCTAACACAAATCTATCAATCTCAGTTTTGAAATTTGCAATTGACCCCCAGCCTCAACAGCTTTTTGGGGGAGAGAGTTCCAGATTTCCACTCCCCTTTGTGGTGAAGAAGTGTGAAGAAGATTAGGGAGAGTTTGAGGAGCTTGGTATCCCCGTGCAGTGCTGCTTACCAGAACTCATTTAGTGCCGGCTCCAGTTGTGACGGTACAGGTCAGCGTAACATTCACGATAAGGCACTTTTTCTGCCGCAGTCTTGTTAGAGCAAATCAGAAAGTCAGATACTTCGCATCAGCTGATACCGCGCCTCAGAGGGCTGATTTCACAAACGGTGGTTGCAGGAGCTGTAATCAATCCCTAAAAGCCCATTGGAGAACAACGCACATCTGAAACTGACAAGTCACGCCCTGTTCATATGCATCTGGGATCAAATTCTCATCATTGTGGCTAATAAATACAAAACTGACGACTGCTCAAATACCTGACGGTGCTTGCTCGGTGGCCTTCCCATTAGGAGACGCGGGTAATGCTCCTGGTAGATTCCATTGAGCAGATGCTGGCCACTTGGGTTAGATTTGATACGGTTCAGATGGCAGCAGCTATGTTATTGCGTCTTTACTTCAGAATTAATTGTGTGGACCTGCCTACTGGTGCCTTGCCAGTACCTGAATCCATCCTCCAAACCAAACCATGATTTACTGACTGCGTTATAAATTTGTGGCCACAATTGTTATTTTAGTAGATGTCAGCCGTGTCTCAGTGGGTAGCACCCTCGACACTGAGTTGGAAAGTTGTGGGTTCATAGTCCCACTCCAGAGACTTGAGCACAAAATGTAGGCTGATGCTCCCAGTGCAGAACTGAGGGAGTGCTGCACTGTCAGAGGTGCCGTCTTTCAGATGATACCTTAAACTGAGGCCTTATCTGCCCTCTCAGGTGGACGTAAAAGATCCTATGGCACTATTTCAAAGAAGAGCAGGGGGGGTTCTCCCTGGTGTCCTGGCCAATGCATAACTCAAAGACATGATGTGGAGATGCTGGTGATGGACTGGGGTGGACAAATGTAAGGAGTCTTACAACACCAGGTTATAGTCCAACAGCCTTATTTGAAAATCACAAGCTTTCGGAGCTTACCTCCTTCGTCAGGTGAGGAAAGCTCCGAAAGCTTGTGATTTCAAATAAAACTGTTTGGACTATAACCTGGTGTTGTAAGACTCCTTACATTTAACTAAAAGACAGATCATGTGGTCATTTATCACATTGCTGCTTGTGGGAGCTTGCTGTGCAAAAAGTTAGCTGCTGCGTTTCCTGCACTACAACACTTCCTTGGCTGTGAAGTGCTTTGGAACATGATGAAAAGCACAATGTGAATCAAAGTCTTTTCTTTCGAAAAGCAGCCTGTTCCTGGGTAAGGCAAATTGGCAGCATGTCGATGTGACGCGATGCCCATCTCCTGCTGACTGAACCTGTGCAACTCGAATGGCCCAAAATAGACCCATGCCTCCAAGAGTAGAAATGCTGCTGACTGACCCAGTCTCGTCACTCAGTGTGCTGCTGCAAGGACTCGGTTTCGAAACCGTTAAATAATATATGACTTTAGGGTGGAGAGCAGTGCTCGTCAGCAGCGTGTGTCAGGTGGTTTCAGACTGTGGGCTGGCTTTTGAAATTTGTGTCTTTCAAATTCAAATCTGACTCCAAAAATAAAGAGGCAGCACAACGGCCTCACTGAATAGATGTCCTGAAATTAAACATGGTATTTAAACATGGCTGCCATATAGTGACACCATTATTCCCGGCCAGAATGGAGATGATTGGGTAATTCGCCCGTCTAGAGACCTCACTGCTGTCAGTTGCATTATTTTTTGCTCAGTGACAAATCACTTTTATATTTGCGCCTTTGTCATAGTAAAACATCCCACGGTGCTTTGCAAGAAGATTAAGCGAGGTGACCAAAAACCTGGTCACAAAGGGTGGATTTTGGGAAGATTTTTTTTAAAGGCGGGAAGAGAGGTAGGGAGGCTTCAGGAAGGACCTGCAGAGACTTAGGGTCAAAGCAGCTGAAGACTCTGTCACCGAAGATAAGGGTGGAGGGAGGGTAGGGGGGATTGCTCAGGAGACAAGTCAAAGGATGAGAAGGTGCAGGAGGGGATGGACGGCTAGAGAAGGTTGTGGAGTTAGGGTGGAGTGAGGCCATAGAGTGATTTGTAATCTAGGACAAGGATTTTACATTTGATCCATTGGGGGATTGGAATTCACTGTAGAACAATGAGAACGGGGCGGGTGATGGGTGTTTGGGCATAATGCTGGAATGAGTGAGAGAGAAACCCGCAGGCTGGCATGGGCTGGGTGGCTCACCTCAGGGGAAAGCCAGGCAGTGGAGATTTGACCTGGAGTGGGAGGCATTAGGGCCAGAGAAGCTACTGTCACATGGAGAGGAAGGCTTGTCCACCATTGAATTAAGAAACCAAGCATTTTCTCAAGAAACCAAAAGCTGAGCTTCAAAACTCACATCCTGTCCGTCACCAAGTTTGCTCACCAACACCACCTTAAAGTTGCCTGCCTCTACTTTGACCTTACCCCCCACGACATTAAACTTTTGTTACTCTCCAATGCCCTTCTTGACAGTCGCCAACCTTCATAAACTCCAAATTATCCAAATCTCTGACCCACATCCTTCCCAACGTTACACACAATCACATATCATCCCCGTTCTCATTGTTCTACAGTGGATTCTGATCCCCCAATGGATCAAATGTAAAATCCTTGTCCTAGATTACAAATCACTCTATGGCCTCACTCCACCCTAACTCTGCAACCTTCTCCAGCCGTCCATTCCCTCCTGCACCTTCTCATCCTCTGACTTGATTCCTGTGTAATCACCTTTCATCAGAACTAGGTCATCGACCTGAAAGGTTAACTCTGTTTCTCTCTCTCCACAGATGTTCCTCGACCCCACTGAGCGTTTCCAGAGTTTTCTGTTCTTATTAGGAAGAATTAGAAGGTGCTTCTATAGCTTAGGAGAGCAGCTGAGTCCAATACCTGCGTCTCCCTCCGTTGGCTGCAATTCAGACATGTTGTAAGGGAGCTGAGGTTTGGGAAGACGACAGAAATGTGAGCCTGTGAATGTTCTTTCTGGCCAAAGGAGACTCTTTCCGTGAAGTAGACAAGTGGAGGTGATCCTTGGTTGTGCAGTCTGCATCCCCGCACTACAAAGGGGAGTTCAGCGACAGCACAGGGGACCAGATCCCGTTTCACAATCTAGAAGTAGCAGAGCGAGACATGTGGGCTGCGTTTCCCAAATGAGTGCTGAAATAAAGTAGGGAGACAGTAACATAGAATTACTTAGCATTTACAGCACAGGAACTGGTCTATTCCGGTGTTTATGCTCCACATGAGCCAACTCCAAACTTAATCATCTCACCCCATCAGCATATCCTTCTATTCCTTTCTCCCTCGTGTGTTTATCTAGCTTCCCCTTAAACATATCTCTGCTTTTCGCCTCAAATACTCCTTGTGGTAGCGAGTTCCATATTCTCACCCTGGACCCATCGAGTCCACTCAGGCTCTCTGCAAGAGCAATCCAGCTAGTCCCAATCCCCCGCCCTACCCCAATAGCCTTGCAATTTTTTTTCCTTCAAGCACTCATCTAATTCCTTTTCGGGAGCCACGATTGAATCTGCCTCCACGACCCCCTCGGGCAGTGCATTCCAGATCCTAACCACTCGCTACGTAATAAAGCTTTTCCTCATGTCGCCTTTGGTTCTTTTGCCAATTACCTTAAATTTGTGTCTTCTGGTGCTCGACCCTTCTGCCAATGGGAACAGTTTCTCTCTATCTACTTTCTAGACCCCTCATGATTTTGAACACCTCTATCAAATCTCCTCTCAACCTTCTCTGCTTTAAGGAGAACAACCCCAGCTTCTCCAGTCTATCCACATAACTGAAGCCCCTCATCCCTGGAATCATTTTAGTAAATCTTTTCTGCATCCTCTCTAAGGCCTTCACATCCTTCCTAAAGTTTGGTGTCCAGAACTGGACACAATACTCCAGTTGTGGCCGAACCAGTGTTTTATAAAGGTTCATCATGACTTCCTTGCTTTTGTACTCTATGCCTCTATTTATAAAGCCCAGGATCCCGTATGCTTTTTTAACCGCTTTCTCAACCTGCTCTGCCACCTTCCACGCATATACCCCCAGTTCTCTCTGTTCCTGCACCTTCTTTAGAATTGTACCCTCTAGTTTATATTGCATCTCCTTGTTCTTCCTACCAAAATGTATCACTTCGCACTTCTCTGTGTTAAATTTCATCTGCCACGTGTCCGCCCATTCCACCAGCCTGTCTATGTCTTCTTGAAGTCTATCGCTATCCTCCTCACTGTTCACTACACTTCCAAGTTTTGCTTCATCTGCACATTTTGAAATTGTGCCCCATACATCCAAGTCCAAGCCATTAATATATATCAAGAAAAGCAGTGGTCCTAGTACCGACCCTGGGAAACACCACTGTACATTTCCCTCCAGTCCGAAAAACAACCGTTCACCACTACTCTCTGTTTCCTGTCATTTAGCCAATTTTGTATCCATGCTGCCACTGTCCATTTTATTCCATGGGCTTCAACTTTGCTAACAAGCCTATTATGTGGCACTTTATCAGACGCCTTTTGGAAGCCCATATACACCACATCAACCGCACTGCCCTCATCAACCCTCTCTGTTACTTCATCAAAAAGCTCAATCAGGATGGTTAAACACGATTTGCTGGCTTTCTTTAATTAATCCACACTTGTCCAAATGACTGTTAATTTTGTCCCGGATTATCGTTTCCAGAAGTTTCCCCACCTCAGAGGTTAAATTGCCTGGTTCTCACCTGCATTATCAACCTGACATCTGTCATACCCCCCCCCCCCTTTTCTGCTTCATCTTACTCTCTATCTCTTTCATCTTCCAGGGAGCTCTGGCTTTATTTGTCCTACCTTTCCCCCTTGTGGGAATGTACCTAGACTGTACCCGAACCATCTCCTCTTTAAAGGCCACCCATTGTCCAATTACAGTTTTGCCTGCCATTCTTTGATTCCAATTTACCCGGGCCAGATCTGTTCTCATCCCACTGAAATTGGCCCTCCTCCAATTGAGTATTTTTACTTTAGAGTGGTCCATGCCCTTTTCCGTAGCTAATCTCATGATCGCTGTTCCCTAAATGTTCCCCCACTGACACTTGCTCCACTTGACCCACCTCATTCCCCAGAACCAGTTCCAGCAATGCCTCCTTCCTCATTGGGCCAGAAACGTACTGGTCAAGAAAGTTCTCCTGAACACACTTCAAAAATTCTTCCCCCTCTCTTTGTCCTTTACACTATTTCCACAAGTGGGAACGTCTTCTCTATGTCTATGCTATCAAACCCCTTCATAATTTTAAATATGAATTAAGAGCACTTGCACAAGGTGCAAAAAAAGCTAACACCTGTGGAACCATCAATTCAGTTTCTGGAACAATCAATGCCACAGCAATTCAACTGAGAGATTTTATTTTTTAGGGAAGTAATTGCTCTCAATTATCCAATGGTTGTTTGCAATCAAACATGCTGATTGAAGATCGTTGAAGATGACGGACGAAATTCAAGTCTGTCGTGATCTTTTGCACTAACCATATTTACAAGATCATAGAATCATACAGAACAGAAGGAGGCCATTCGGCCCATCGTGCCTGTGCCGGTTCTTTGAAAGAGCTTTATATCCAATTAGTCCCACTACCTTGCTCTTTCCCCATAGCCCTGCAAATTTTTCCTTTTCAATTCCCTTTTGAAAGTTACTATTGAATCTGCTTCCACCGCCCGTTCGGGTCATAACAACTCGCAAGTTTAAAAAATCTCTCCCCATTTCTCCCGGCTTTTTTGCCAATTATTTTAAATCTGTGTCCTTTGGTTACCGGCCCTTCTGCCACTGGAAACAGTTTCTCCCTCTCTACTCTAACAAAACCCCACATAATTTTGAACACCTCTGTTAAACCTCCCCTTAACCTCCTTTGCTCTAAGGAAAACAATCCCAGCTTCTCCAACCTCTCCACATAAATGACGTCCCCCATCCCTGGTACCATTCTAGTAAATCTCCTCTGCACCCTCTCCAAGGCCTTGACATCCTTCCTAAAGTGCGGTGCCCAGAATTGGACACAATAATCTAGCTGAAGCCTAATCAGTGTTTTATAAAGGTTTAACATAACTTCCTTGCTTTTGCACTGTATTGCCTCTATTTAAAAAGCCAAGGACGCCATATGCTTTTTTTTTAAACAGCTCTATCAACGTGCCCTGCCTTCTTCAAAGATTTGAGAACGTTGACCCCAGGTCTCTCTGTTCCTGCACCCCCTTTTAAAATTGCACCATTTAGTTTATATTGCCTCTTGTCATTCTTCCTTCCAAAATACATCAAGATGTGATTTTCTAATTTAAATATTACATTTTCAATTATCATTATTTCAGAAGCCTGGTTCGACGTGTGTCCCAATCTCCGTATTTTTGCTTTCCATCTATTTTCTCGCCATCCCTCCTCGTCTGAAGGTGATGACTCCTCGATGCGCCTGGCAGGTTATTCAATCAGGGGGTCCATTACGTCTAGGGGTCGCCAACCCTCCAGGATTGCCCTGGAGTCTCCAGGAATTGAACATTAATCTCCTGGACACTGCTACGACCAAACACCCGGGAGAAAAAATGCATACGGGCATTATAAAGCAATCGTGTGTTTTTCTCGGTTTGCTTTGAACAGTTTCGTTGATTAATTGTAAAAATATTGGAGATGTGGGGGGGGAGGGAGGGAGGGGAGAAAAAGGCTGTTTGACGGGGCGGGAGGTCATGTGATGGAAACCTCCAGGAATGCGTCCAAACATAGTTGGCAACCCCTAATTCCTTCTGATTCCACTCTTGCCCATGCAATTGTACTACCAACAGTGATAGAATTCAGGAGTAAAATCCCCCGATTGATTTTTCCCCTGCCTATTCCAGGATTTCCACACCGTTCACCTGAGGAAGGAGGAAGCCTCCGAAAGCTTGTGGGATTAAAAATAAAATCGTTGGACTATAACTTGGTGTTGTAAAATTGTTTACAATTGTCAACCCCAGTCCATCACCGGCATCTCCACATCATTATTCCAGGAACCACTGAGGACCAGTTATAGGTAGGGAGCAGCTAACTCACCGCAAACCAAGGATCAAACCTGAAATCTTTCTCGTTCACGTGAGTTAACTATTCACAGGATAAACGTAATAACCCATCAGGTGAGACTCGAATTTGTTTATATTTCCGTGCTTTTGACTTCTGTTGTTATGGTGACAGTTTAGGCCGCTCCGAACTGTCGGTATAATCGTGACGTCTCGAGGTCACCTTCCCAGGTAATCAACAGAGGGACTTTATAGATAATGGACCAGAATTTGCTGGAAAAAAAATAACAGCATCTGAGCAGCACACGCCGTGATTAATGTGTACAAATCGGTCAGCAATTTGTGGCGAGGAAGAGATCCCCCGTGAATCGCGAATCGCCACAAGTTGCGGGACGATTTGCGCCGCTCCACCGTTAGCTTCGGGAAAACAGCATCTCCCCCTCTACCTCCTCGTGCGTTTCATGGAGTCGCTGCATTTGCTCATTAATTGCCCATTAAACTCGCTGCAGAAAGTTAAGTCTAGTAATTAATAGGGTAAGTACCCTTTTAAGGACCTGATCATTGTTAATGACTGCCAATCAACCTCTCTGGCCCAGAAAGTGAACAATTATAAGTGGAGTCTCATTCCTTCAGGTAGTGAATTGTTTTAGGAGATTGTAAAAATGTCAAGTTTTAAAATGTTTTTCTTACTTTCCCTTTATGTCTCTTTTCTTTCTCCGTCTTTCAATCCAATCTTTCTTTCCTTATCTTTATTTCTCTTTCTGTACCTGATTTGACTCCATCAACCCTCCTCCTCCGTCCTTCCTCAGTTTATTTCTCAATACTTAAATCTCCATGATTAAGGAGAGAGACTGTTGGTCCCGTCATTCACTGAGGTCCCAGATGCCCTGTTTCCCTCCAGCGTCTTTGTGAGCAAAGAATTTCAAAACCTAAACGTGCACAAGTAAGTCTAATTAACGGGGCATGCAGCGAGATGCCCCACTCCAGCAAAATTGTGTTACCGTACAGCCATTTTGGGTATGAGTTAATGCAATAGTTGCTCTCGATCCAGGCTCACTGCATTACTGTGGTTCACATCTTGCTGCTCAACACTGTCATCTTGTGGCTCAAACTATGTCAGTGAATTGAAGGCAGTTTATTAAAGAAGGCACTTATTTTCGTTTTGCTTAATTCAGACTTTGTAACCTTAATAAATATTTTTTTAAGAAGACCAGTGAACCTTCCATGCCATAGCTCACAGATAAAAATTAATAATTTTTAAAAAATAAATAAACAAATCTGTGCCTTCATAAAAGAAAGACTTGCATTTATATAGCTCCTGCCATGACCCCAGGACATCCCAAAATGTTTTACAGACAATAAAGTACTTTTGAAGTGTAGTCACTGTTTGTAACATAGGAAACGCAGCAGCCAATTTGCACACAGCAAGATCCCAAAAACAGCAATGTGATAAATGACCAGATAATCTCTTTTAGTGATGTTGGTTGAGGGACAAATATTGGCCCAGGACACCAGGGAGAACTCCCCTGCTCTTGGAAATAGTGACCGTGGGATCTTTTACTTCCACCTGAGGTGGGGTCTCGGTTTAACGTCGCACCTGAAACATGGCACTTCTGACAGTGCAGCACTCCCTCAGCGCTTGTGTTACCACTGCTTCCCGGATCCTACCACCGCCTTCCCCATGGCAGCCCGAGGGAGAGTCGGAAACACAAGGCAGGCAGGAGGGAAATCCACCAGGGATCTGGGCCTTACTCCTGCCCCCCCTTCCCCTTCCCCCGCACCCCCTCACTGCCCACTCCTCCCCCCCCTCGCCCCCCCAATACCCCTCACCCCCCACCTCATCCCCCCGCCCATTGACCCCCCCCACCTCACCACTGCCATTCACATGTGGCCAGTGGGAAGGAACAACCAGGAATGGTTTCAGTGGGGGAAGGGGGATGGAAATGGAGGTCGGGCGGTGCGGCAGTGGTAAATCTCATCGCCTGACTATTCCCTCATTCTCCACACTGTGCAACTCGAGTTTGAGTGGGGATGATGGAGGAGAATCCAGCCCATGATCTTTTCAGTCTAAAATCTGTCCATATTGTTGTTTCATTAAACGATTGTCACTCTAATCTGTATTTTTACCACATAGAGCACTGTTTCTTCGATGCACGTATTCTGCATATTAAACACCAATTTTCATGAATCTCTGATTTGTATTTGTGCCAGTGTTGCTGATTCTGGTATAATGTATATAGTTGTTTGTAAGGTGATGTATATATATATAGGACAATACCCTATATTGCTGCCATAAAAGCTGAGGGTGATGAATAACATTTTAGAAATTACTGACTGGCCAGGTTTTCACTCAATTCCCTTTTTACAGTTAATTGATGCTGAATTTTTTTGATGAAGAAGAGATTTTCAATGTTTGAAGTTCCGCCTGGTGCCCACTCTCAGGTAGAACACAACCCACCTGACCACAGTCTGAGGCTGCACAGCACCACACCATCCCAACCAGGGCCCCCATAGACCCAACATCATTGTTAGACAGCAATGGTGGAAGATCAGCTGTTCTGTTTAGAAGAATGAGAGGGGATGAAATGTATAAAATTCTGAGGGGGCTTGACAGGGTAGATGCTGAGAGGCTGCTTCCCCTAGGCTGGAGAGTCTAGAACTAGAGGGCATAGTCTCAAGATAAGGGGTGGGCCATTTAGGACCGAGATGAGGAAAACTTTCTTCACTCAGAGGGTTGTGAATTTTGGGAATTCTCCACCCCAGAGGGCTGTGGATGCTCAGTCAATGAGTATAGTCAAAGCTGAGATCGATAAATTTTTGGACTCTAGGGGAATCAAGGGATATAGGGATTGCGCGGGAAAGTGGAGTTGAGGTCAAAGATCAGCCATGATCTTATTGAATGGGCGGAGCAGGCTCAAGGGGCCGTATGGCCTACTCCTGCTCCTATTTCTATGTTCTTATGTTCTGGCACCACATCTTGCTAGCAAGGCCGCTCATTCTATTTTGAAAGTCACAAGCTGTCAGCTGGCACCTGGATCTGGTCCTCTGGAATTTCTGGCTAACAATGGGTTCAGCTCAGCCTCCGCTTGAGAACGGGGTAAGGGACCAAGTGAGGTTCTGCCAGAGAAACCCTCACATGGCAAATACTTGACAGAACTATTCCTATTGACTTATTAAAGTGCTGCCCCACAGTCCAGGAGGTAGAGCATAGTTTCCTTTAACGAGCTGGATTTTGTGCTGTTTTGAATCAATGTTAAAACACTTTGCATCGCATAAAATCTGCTTTCCTGGCATAAAGAGTAGAAAAGATCTGCAATTGTTAGTTAGCATTACTACCTGGACTTGCCTGGTTTTATAATCTTTCTGAAATGGCTTCTCTTCCCACTCCCACACCATTACCGCTGGATTCCCCCAAGGATCTATCCTTGGCCGCCTCCTATTTCTCATCTGCCCCTCAGCGACATCATTGAAGACACATCGTCATGTATTACATGTACGCTGACGACACCCAGCTCTACCTCACCACCACCTCTCTCAACCCCTCCACTCTCGATTATTTGTCACACTGATTGTCCAACATCTAGTACTGGAGGAGCAAAGATTTCCTCCAACTAAATATTGGGAAGACCGAAGCTACTGTCTTCGGTCCCTGCCACAATCTCCGTTCCCTACCCACCGTCTCCATCCCTCTCCGTGCCCACTGTCTGAGGCTGAACCAGACTGTTCTCAACCTTGGCCTCCATTTTGACCCTGAGCTGAGCTTCCGACCCCACATCCTCTCCATCACCAAGACCGCCTACTTCCACCTCCGTAACATCGCCCAACTCCGCCTCTGCCTCAGCTGCTGAAACCCTCATCCATGCCTTTGTTACCTCCAGACTCGACTGTTCCAATGCTCTCCTGGCCGGCCTCCCAACTTGCACCCTCCGTAAACTTGATCTTGTCTAAAACTCTGCTGCCCACATCCTAACTCGCACCAAGTCCCCTTCTCCCATCACCCCTGTGCTCGCTGACCTACATTGGCCCCTGGTCCGGGAACGCCTGAATTTTAAAATTTTCATCCTTGTTTTCAAATCCCTCCATGGCCTCGCCCCCTCCTAATCTTTGTAACCTCCTCCAGCCCCATAACCCTCCGAGATCTCTTCTCTCCTCCAATTCTTGCCTCTTGCGCTCCCCGATTTTAATCGCCCCACCATTGGCGGCCGTGCCTTCAGCTGCCTAGGCCCTAAGCTCTGGAATTCTCTCACCAAACCTCTCCGCCTCTCTACCCCTCTCTCCTCCTTTAAGACGCTCCTTAAAACTTACCTCTTTGACCAAGCTCTTGGTCACCTGTCCTAATATCTCCTCACGCAGCTCGGTGTCTGATTCTCTTTGATAATCGCTCCTGTGGAGCTCCTTGGGACGTTTTACTACGTTGATAGCACTATATAAATGCAAGTTATTGTTGTTTCACAGCGGGATTGCACCAGGAAAGGGTTGCAAGATGTGCAGATGGGCAATAATGAAAAGGATTCACTTGGAGAGACTTAATCGACCTCACATGATATACTTGTATCTATTGATCAAACAATGCATTTCAAAGTTCACATTATTCTAGGGAGATATTACTGAAGTATATTCAATGCTCCAAATTGATTTAGCGACTCCAATACTTAACATGTGGCTATGAAAGTGACAGCAGCTATTAATCTTTTGGCTACTAGGATATTGCAGGAACTACATAGAATTATGTAGAATGTACAGCACAGAAACAGGCCTTTCAGCCCAACAGGTCCATACCGGTGTTTATACTCCACACGAGCCTTCTCACTCCCTATTTCATCTCACCCTATTAAAATACCCTTCTATTCCTTTCTCCCTCATCTGTTTATCTAGCTTCCCCTTAAATGTATCTACACTATTCGCCTCAACTGCTCCTTGTGGGAGCGAGTTCCACATTCTCGCCACTCTCTGGGTAAAGAAGTTTCTCCTGAATTCCCGATTGGATTTATTACCTTATATTTATGGCCCCCTAGTTCTGGTCGCCCCCGCAGGTGGAAACTTCTTACCATATTATCGTTTCATAGTGGGTTCAGCACAGGAGGAGGCCATTCGGCCCATCGTGCCTGTGCCGGCCCTTTGAAAGAGCTATCCAATTAACCTCACTCCAACCTGCTTCCACCACCCTTTCAGGCGGTGCGTTTCAGATCATAACAACTCACTGCGTTAAAAAAAAAATGTCTCCTCATGTCGCCTCTGGCTCTTTTGCCGATGACCTTAAATCTGTGTCCTCTGGCAACCAACCCCCCCCCCCCCCCCCACTGGAAACAACACGTCCCCATCCACTCCGTCAAAACCTTTCACGATTCTGAACACCTAAAAGATGATTTTTTTTTCAGGCATCGGACAAGGCACCATTTTCGTCAATATTGAAGAGGTGACTGATGTCAGACTCACAGGGTCATCCATTTCCACAAGACTGTGGAGAAACAATTGGAAATATTTTATTCCACTGATGCTACGTCTGAGTTTTGTGTGTGGTTTTGACTGGACCTGGTGGTGATATGGGCATTTACATTCAACCAGATGACACGCATTAATCCTTGGGACCTTGGATTCAATACATCACTAATGGGTTTCCACTCGATGGTAAGCACCAAAAACCCAGGGTGAACGCACATTTTTCTATGTTCGCTAATTTTATTGATAAAGTAGATGTGCGTCGCAGTGATGCCGTATCTGCAGAGAGCATTGACCGTGTTCATTAGTGTTTAGGGCAGGATTTCAAAGATACACCACGCCAGGAAATGACAACTAAACAACAGGTTTCTGGTCCATGGCTTGCAGTGGCCATTTCTATGGAATTTAAAACACTAAGCCGTCACTCTGATAGCTGTACAGTGAGCCCTCGTTGGAAAGTATGGGCATCGGGTGACAGGGCAAACACTTAGCACCCAGCTGTTAATACGGCAACAAGAATAGGTGGCTTGGGGAACGCAGAGGGCATCAAAAGTGCATAGGCACTTATGATCTCCTGCTACAGGTTGATGGTTCATCCCATGATGGGAATCCTAGTCTCGGCCTCTTCCACAATCTGGTCCACCTTGTGAATCTGGACCTGCTACTTATTTAAAGGCGTATGGGGAAAGAGCAGGGGGGGAGTGGGACTAATTGGATAGCTCTTTCAAAGAGCCGGCACAGGCACGATGGCCCGAATAAGAACATAAGAACATAAGAAATAGGAGCAGGAGTAGGCCAATCGGCCCCTCGAGCCTGCTCCGCCATTCAATAAGATCATGGCTGATCTGAATGGCCTCCTACTGTGCTGTATGATGCTATAAGTGCCAACATCTGATCAATTCTTACTTCATAGTGGCTTACGGAGATCAAACACCTCATTGCCTGCTTGCTCAGGCTCAGTGGGTAGCACTCTATCCTCTAGATGTCAGAGGTCGTGGGTTCAAGTCCCACTCCAGAGACTTGAGCACAAAATCCAGGCTGACACTCCCAATGCCAGTACCGAGGGAGTGCTGCACTGTCGGAGGTGCCGTCTCTCTGATGAGATGTTAAACCGAGGTCCTGTCTGTCCCCTCAGGTGGACGAAAGAGATCCCACAGCACTATTTCCAAGAAGAACAGGGGAGTTAGCAACCCTCTCCCCCGACTACAGCTTACATACCTTTGCCCTGAAATATGTGTACCCCTACGACCTTTGACCCCAGTTAGCTGCCACAGGTTGGTTGGCAATGAAGGAGAGCGGCAACAACATCAAGACATTTTCAGGACATGTATCGATCCGAATGACACATTGTCCTTTGTCCAGTGAATCTATCTGATAAAGATTCTTCTCTGACAAAATAAACACTCCCCTTCCATAGCATAAAGTCGTCCCTGAAATAAATTCTACCCAAGCCCTAAAATCAACCCTAGCTGTAAACGACTGTTATTCCTAACCCATTATCTTATGCTCTACTCTAAACCCACAAACAATTCTTAAGAGCGTTTTGACATTTGTTTCAGGATGTGGGCACTTATTGTTTATTTCTAGTTCCCGTTTCTGCTTGAGTAGCGAGCGTTTTACAACTGCATGGCTTGCCAGGCCACTTCAGAGCACATTAATATTCAAATACTTAGTGCAGTCACGTGTAGGCTCCCTCCCCTGAAGGAGGTTAGTTTACCACTTACGTTCCATACAGCAATTCACAGCTTTCATACTACCAGCGCACAAATTTATCGAATGACATCGGGAGGTCGTGGGTTGCAGCCCCGCTCCGGAGGCTTGAGCACAAAATCCAGGCCGACACTCCTGGTGCAGTTCTGAGGGAGTGCTGCACTGTCGGAGGTGCCGTCTTTCAGATGAAACGTTAAACCGTGGCCCCCGTCTGACCACTCAGGTGGACCTAAAAGATCCCATGGCACTATTTCGAAAAAGAGAAGGGGAGTTCTCCCCGATGTGCTGGCCAATATTTATCCCTCAACCAACATCACTAATTGGAGTGAGTAACTATCACTAAAACAGATTATCTGGTCGATTATCTCATTGTTGTTTGTGGGATCTTGCTGTGTGCAAATTGATTGCCACGTTTCCTATATTACAACAGTGACAATGTTTCAAAAAAGTACTTCATTGGCTGTAAAGCGCTTTGGGAGGTCCCGAAGTCGTGAAAGATGCTATATAAATGCAAGTGTTTCTTTCTTTCATAGCAGGGTTTGAGCTTATGGGGGTAGATTTTTGCCTTCAACACACGAGCGGTCCAATGTGGCGGATGCCGTGTACGTGCTCATTCCACGCCGGGAGTGTGCCGCCCACCATATTGGATCGGGCTGCTCCTTAGATGCCGAGCCGTGCGCCGGAATTATTAACAAAGCTCATTATAATATTTAAATAAGGGTCCCACGCTGGCTGAAAATTGATCTGCCCTAGTTGCCTGACTCGTCACGTGATAAACAGTCAAGAAGGAACCTGCAGCAGCTCATCCATTCCGTGCTGGCCAGTTGCTGCTTTGTCTTCTTAGATGGCTGGTTAACTTCTGGGCCTTTATTTGGCTATTTTCTGTGTTCAACAGTGCAGCACTCCCTCAGTACCACACTGAAATCTCAACCTTGGAGATGTGGTCAACAACAACAACAAGTTGCATTTATATAGCGCCTTTAACGTAGCAAAACATCCCAATGTACTTCACAGGAGCGATTACAAAACAAAATTTGATACCGAGCCACATGAGGAGATATTAGGACAGGTGACCAAAAGCTTGGTCAAAGAGGTAGATTTTAACGAGCGTCTTAAAAGAAGTGAGAGAGGCGAAGGGAATTCCAGAGCGTCGGGCCTAGGCAGCTGAAGGCACGGCCGCCAATGGTGGAGCGATTAAAATCAGGGATGCGCAAGAGGCCAGAATCGGAGGAGTGCAGAGATCTCAGAGGGTTTGTAGGGCTGGAGGAGGTCACAGAGATAGGGAGGGGGGCGAGGCCATGGAGGGATTTGAAAACAAGGATGAGAATTTTAAAATCGAGGTGTTGCCAGACTGGGAGCCAACGTAGGTCAGCGAGCAGTGGGTGGATGAGCGAACAGGACAAGTTTTGGATGAGCTCAAGTTTACGGAGGGTGGGAGGCCAGGCAGGAGAGCGTTGGAATAGTCAGGTCTGGAGGTAATAAAGGAATGGAGGAGGGTTTCAGCAGCAGACGAGTCTCTAGAGCAGGGCTTGAACCTACCACCTTCTAACTCAAAAGATGAAAACGGTGATCATTCTATCACTGAGCTAAGGCTTGTTTAGTTTAAGAAGGGCGATAAGCATTGCCTGGCGTCCTCATTGCACTTTTGTGAGTTCAAAGATTGAGCATGAATTTGGTAAGCTTGGTTCTTGATGGGTTTTTTTTTAGTCTGCTTGTTATTATTATTCATGTCGGGTTAGACGAAGGAAGAAAAGTTGAGTGAGTCAGAAAAGGCTATCATAGTGTCGCAATGAAAATTAATGATGGAGGTGTTGTGAAGATGTAAAAATTTCAAAACCTGTCAAGGTGTCATTTTAAATGATATGAACCAGCTTTTGGGAAGCATAGGAATTAGGTGCTGGGGGATAGGATGCAACATATATCCCAATACTTAATTGAATGGTTGCTGTGTGTTTTGTCACTTGGGACAGAAGGGACTACACTCACTCAATCAAAGAATGATTCCATCCATCATAGTTACTTTTTTCCGTGTTTTGTAATTTTCTTGCATTATTTTTAACAGGTTTGAGCAAATCATAGAATCATAGAAGTTTACAACATGGAAACAGGCCCTTCGGCCCAACATGTCCATGTCGCCCAGTTTATACCACTAAGCTAGTCCCAATTGCCTGCACTTGGCCCATATCCCTCTATACCCATCTTACCCATGTAACTGTCCAAATGCTTTTTAAAAGACAAAATTGTACCCGCCTCTACTACTGCCTCTGGCAGCTCGTTCCAGACACTCACCACCCTTTGAGTGAAAAAATTGCCCCTCTGGACCCTTTTGTATCTCTCCCCTCTCACCGTAAATCTATGTCCCCTCGTTATAGACTTCCCTAAATCGATCGACTGCTACATAATGTACAACAGGAAATGGGACAAGTAATGAACAAGCTATTGTCTCCGTCCAAAAAATATAAACAGGTTCAAATTTAAATTTTCGAATTAATTGGAAACCTTTCAGAGCTTTTAAAGTTGCCATTAAGAAGTGTTGAGCATAGTAAGAAAAGAAAGGCTTGTGTTTATATCGCGCCTTTCACAACCTCAAGATGCCCCAAACCGCTTTACAGCCAATGAAGTATTTTTTTTGAAGTGTAGTCGCTGTTGTAATGTAGGAAACGCGGCAGCCAATTTGCGCACAGCAAGCTCCCACAAACACCATTGAGATAATGACCAGATAATCTGTCTTAGTGATGATAGTCAAGCAGTCCAAAGCAGCTCTGCGCCTGACAGAAATTAGTGGCTGATCACACTAAAATAATGTGAAAGGAATTCACTGTTCCTCAGTGGAAAGCTATTTTCACTTTCCACCCAAGCATCTCACTGTCTATCGTGGAATATATTAAACTCAAAGGGATCCAGCAGTCAAATAAACGCATTCTCTGATAAGAGTCCACTAAGAGGAGACCTGATAGAGGTCTCTTAAATGATAAAGGAGTTCAATAGGGTACATAGATTTACATCGAATGTACAGCACAGAAACTGGCCATTCGGCCCAATACGTCCATGCCGGTGTTTATGCTCCACACGAGCCTCCTCATTTCACCTCACCCTATCAGCATATCCTTCTATTCCTTTCTCCCTCATGTATTTATCTAACTTCCCCTTGAATGTATCTATGCTATTCGCCTCAACTACTCCTTGTGGTAGTGAGTTCCACATTCTAACCACTCTCTGGGTAAAGAAGTTTCTCCTGAAATCCCTATTTGGTTTATAATGACTATCTTATATTTATGGCCCCGAGTTCTGGTCTCCCCACAAGTAGAAGCATTGAACGAGTCAGCGAGCTGCGGGAAGGAGCGAGACCAGAGTGGGGGTATAAACAGGGCGGAGAAAGTGGGGGTTCAGTCAGTGAGTGGGGGGATAGAGTGAGAGCAGAGCGGGGATATAAACAGGGCGGAGAAAGTGGGGGTTCAGTCAGTGAGTGGGGGGATAGAGTGAGAGCAGAGCGGGGATATAAACAGGGCGGAGAAAGTGGGGGTTCAGTCAGTGAGTGGGGGGATAGAGTGAGAGCAGAGCGGGGATATAAACAGGGCGGAGAGAGCGGGAGTTCAGTCAGTGAGTGGGGGGAGAGAGTGAGAGCAGAGCGGGGATATAAACAGGGCGGAGAAAGTGGGGGTTCAGTCAGTGAGTGGGGGGATAGAGTGAGAGCAGAGCGGGGATATAAACAGGGCGGAGAGAGCGGGAGTTCAGTCAGTGAGTGGGGGGAGAGAGTGAGAGCAGAGCGGGGATATAAACAGGGCGGAGAGAGCGGGAGTTCAGTCAGTGAGTGGGGGGAGAGAGTGAGAGCAGAGCGGGGATATAAACAGGGCGGAGAGAGTGGGAGTTCAGTCAGTGAGCGGTGGGAGAGAGTGAGAGCAGAGCGGGGATATAAACAGGGTGGAGAGAGCGGGAGTTCAGTCAGTGAGCGGTGGGAGAGAGTGGGACCAGAGCGGGGATATAAACAGGGCAGAGAAAGTGGGGGTTCAGTCAGTGAGTGGGGGGAGAGAGTGAGAGCAGAGCGGGGATATAAACAGGGCGGAGAAAGCGAGAGTTCAGTCAGTGAGCGGGGGGAGAGAGTGAGAGCAGAGCGGGGATATAAACAGTGCGGAGAGAGCGGGAGTTCAGTCAGTGAGCGGGGGGATAGAGTGAGAGCAGAGCGGGGATATAAATTGTAGGATTATCATTTTTAATCCAAGATTTTATTCGCCAGGGAAAACCCCAGTTTTGGGAAAATGGCTGTGAAAAGGGCCCTGTTTAAAACACAGTTCCCAGTCCAGAAAGGACAAGCTTTTGAACTAAAACCCACCCCACCCAACAGAGACATTGCCTCACATCATCACCGGCTCCAAGTTGCCTAAGGAGACAATGCAATCCACCGATTGATATAATTAAGTCAGTCGTTCGGGACAACAGAACCCATCTGAAAACAGTTCACACCTCATGTAGTACACAAGATCAGCAGTGCCCATTGTCCCCCAAAACCAGCGAGACGAGAGGCGGGAAAATAATACACTTTCAAACAAAGCTTTCTCTCCAGGGACCAATCGTAGCATTTTGCACCGTCTGACTAGATCAGCCAGAAAACAGTATAATTGTCGCAGCCTCAGGAAGGAGGGGGTCGAACAGTGGATGTCAAACGGACACCAGCCACCCAGCTCTACAACATCAGAAGATCAGAGCAGGCCGCTCTCTCTACAACCAGGACCGAAGGAAGTCGCATGTCCCAAGGAACGGGTACAGCCCCAAGGACTTCGATCGTAGAAGACACGACCCAGCAGCCAAAGTCGGCAGGGTGAGCATTTCAACCGCAGCCTGCAGAATACTCAACTCACAGCCGTGTGGAGAGTTCCCTCTGCAGGTCCTGACCAAACCTTGGCAGTGTAGTGTTGGGAGTTAACAGCCGTGAGTAAAGGAACACGGAGGGGCTTAGTTTAAGAAGTCCAAAGGGAAGCAATCTATTTGTTCGTACTCATATAGGAACGTTAGCATCGGTTTTGCCATATTGAGATTTGCTGTACATATTAAACATATTTTTACTATTCAAAGTCTGAAACCTGTCTCGATTGCATTATTGATCATCCTTCAGTGTGATTCATAACGATAAGCCCTGACCTTCGACCGTAAATCAGTGAGTTTGGTTGTGACCAGCAAGACTGAACGACCCTCACACGATCGGAAACACCCTACAAAACAGCACGGAGAAAGTTGGGGTTCAGTCAGTGAGTGGGGGGAGGAGTGAGAGCAGAGCGGGGATATAAACAGGGCGGAGAAAGTGGGAGTTCAGTCAGTGAGTGGGGGGAGGAGTGAGAGCAGAGTGGGGATATAAACAGGGCGGAGAAAGTGGGAGTTCAGTCAGTGAGTGGGGGGAGGAGTGAGAGCAGAGCGGGGATATAAACAGGGCAGAGAGAGCGGGAGTTCAGTCAGTGAGCGGGGGGATAGAGTGAGAGCAGAGCGGGGATATAAACAGGGCGGAGAAAGTGGGAGTTCAGTCAGTGAGTGGGGGGAGGAGTGAGAGCAGAGTGGGGATATAAACAGCGTGGAGAAAGCGGGGGTTCAGTCAGTGAGCGGGGGAAGGAGTATTTTTTTTATTCGTTCATGGGATGTGGGCGTCGCTGGCGAGGCCGGCATTTATTACCCATCCCTAATTGCCCTCGAGAAGGTGGTGGTGAGCCGCCTTCTTGAACGGCTGCAGTCCGTGTGGTGAAGGTTCTCCCACAGTGCTGTTAGGAAGGGAGTTCCAGGATTTTGACCCAGCGACGATGAAGGAACGGCGATATATTTCCAAGTCGGGATGGTGTGTGACTTGGAGGGGAACGTGCAGGTGGTGTTGTTCCCATGTGCCTGCTGCTCTTGTCCTTCTAGGTGGTAGAGGTCGCGGGTTTGGGAGGTGCTGTCGAAGAAGCCTTGGCGAGTTGCTGCAGTGCATCCTGTGGATGGTACACACTGCAGCCACTGTGCACCGGTGGTGAAGGGAGTGAATGTTTAGGGTGGTGGATGGGGTGCCAATCAAGCGGGCTGCTCTGTCCTGGATGGTGTCGAGCTTCTTGAGTGTTGTTGGAGCTGCACTCATCCAAGCAAGTGGAGAGTATTCCATCACACTCCTGACTTGTGCCTTGTAGATGGTGGAAAGGCTTTGGGGAGTCAGGAGGTGAGTCACTCGCCGCAGAATACCCGACCTCTGACCTGCTCTCATAGCTACAGTATTTATATGGCTGGTCCAGTTAAGTTTCTGGTCAATGGTGACCCCCAGGATGTTGATGGTGGGGGATTCAGCGATGGTAATGCCGTTGAATGTCAAGGGGAGGTGGTTAGACTCTCTCTTGCTGAAGATGGTCATTGCCTGGCACTTATCTGGCGCGAATGTTACTTGCCACTTATCAGCCCAGGTCTTGCTGCATGCGGGCTCAGACTGCTTCATTATTTGAGGGGTTGCAAATGGAACTGAACACTGTGCAATCATCAGCGAACATCCCCATTTCTGACCTTATGATGGAGGGAAGGTCATTGATGAAGCAGCTGAAGATGGTTGGGCCTAGGACACTGCCCTGAGGAACTCCTGCAGCAATGTCCTGGGGCTGAGATGATTGGCCTCCAACAACCACAACCATCTTCCTTTGCGCTAGGTATGAATCCAGCCACTGGAGAGTTTTCCCCCTGATTCCCATTGACTTCAATTTTACTAAGGCTCCTTGGTGCCACACTCGGTCAAATGCTGCCTTGATGTCAAGGGCAGCCACTCTCACCTCACCTCTGGAATTCAGCTCTTTTGTCCATGTTTGGACCAAGGCTGTAATGAGGTCTGGAGCCGAGTGGTCCTGGCGGAACCCAAACTGAGCATCGGTGAAGCAGGTTATTGGTGGGTAAGTGTCGCTTGATAGCACTGTCAATGACACCTTCCATCACTTTGCTGATGATTGAGAGTAGACTGATGGGATGGTAATTGGCTGGATTGGATTTATCCTGAGTGAGACCAGAGTGGGGATATAAACAGTGCGGAGAAAGCGAGGGTTCAGTCGGTGGGTAAGAGTGAGACCAGAGTGGGGATATAAACAGCGTGGAGAAAGCAGGAGTTCGGTCGCTGCCAGTCAGAACCCACCCACCACGTTCTGAGAAAAACCCAAGTGTGATGGCACAGGGAAACACATAAGTGATTGGTTGGTGAGTAATTGACTCATTTAACTTTCAAAACTAGTGTAACTTAGTAATTGTAAGGTTTTAGTAGTGGTAGAGGTTTACTAGCAGTTGTAAAGCTTATTGGGAGTAGTAGGGTTTATAAATTATAAATTTAATTAAGAAGAATAATAAATTAATTAACACATAATAAAGATGGCACGGCAGGTGATGTGTAGCGACTGCAGAATGTGGGAGCTCCTGGACACCAGTGTGATCCAGGGCAAACACGACTGCAGTAAGTGTCTGCGGCTTGAGGGCTTCGGCTCAGAGTCATTAAACTGGAGGCCGAGCTGCAGACACTGTGACACATCAGGGAGGGGGAAAAATACCTGGACACTCGGTTCCAGGAGGCGGTCACACCCCTTAGGATAAGGTCATCTGAATTGGTCAGCGGTCAGGGACAGGAGGGTGTGATTGTGAGTGAGGCAGGTAAGGGGATCGAGAAGGTAAAAGTGGAGGCTCCTCAGCCTTTGCAATTGTCCAACAGGTTTGAGGTGCACGCAGCCTGTATAGACGAAAGCGGGGGCTGCAGGGTGGATGAGCAAACTGACCATGGCACCATGGTACAGGAAGCCATTCAAGTGGGGAGAGTTAGTGGAATGTAGTGGGAGTAGGGAACAGTATAGTCAGGGGGATACTTACAGTTCTCTGCAGCCGAGAATGAGAGCCCAGAAAGGATGTGTTGCCTGCCCAGTGCCAGGGTCAGGGACATCTCCTCAGGGGCTGGAGAGGAACCTGCAGTGGGAAGGGGAGGATCCAGTTGTCGTGGTCCACGTAGGTAGCAACGACATAGGTAGGACGAGGGAAGAGGTTCTGCTTACGGAGTATGAGCAGCAAGGGACGAAATTAAAAAGCAGAACCTCGAAAGTAATAATCTCAGGATTATTACCTGAGCCACGAGCAAATTGGCACAGGGTAAATAGGATTAGAGAGTTAAATTCGTGGCTCAAAGATTGGTGTGGGAGAAATGGGTTTCGATTCATGGGGCACTGGCACCAGTACTGGGGAAAGTGGGAGCTGAACCATTGGGACGGGCTCCATCTGAACCGTGCTGGGGCCAGTGTTCTGGCGAATCGTATAACTAGGGCGGTAGAGAGGACTTTAAACTAAATAGTGGGGGCGAGGGATCGAGTAAAGGGAGATGTGATAAATTAAAGAAAGAAGACAAGGCAAGAGAGCAAGGTAGCAATAACGGGAATGATAATCAGAGAGTGCAGGAAGGGACAGAGCATGCAAACTGAAGAGTGCGCCAGCAGATTTTTTTTTTTATTCGTTCACGGGATGTGGGCGTCGCTGGCGAGGCCGGCATTTATTGCCCATCCCTAATTGCCCTCGAGAAGGTAGTGGTGAGCCGCCTTCTTGAACCACTGCAGTCCGTGTGGTGACGGTTCTCCCACAGTGCTGTTAGGAACGGAGTCCCAGGATTTTGACCCAGCGACAATGAAGGAACGGCGATATATTTCCAAATCGGGATGGTGTGTGACTTGGAGGGGAACGTGCAGGTGGTGTTGTTCCCATGCGCCTGCTGCTCTTGTCCTTCTAGGTGGTAGAGGTCGCGGGTTTGGGAGGTGCTGTCGAAGAAGCCTTGGCGAGTTGCTGCAGTGCATCCTGTGGATGGTACACACTGCAGCCACAGTGCGCCGGTGGTGAAGGGAGTGAATGTTTAGGGTGGTGGATGGGGTGCCAATCAAGCGGGCTGCTTTATCTTGGATGGTGTCGAGCTTCTTGAGTGTTGTTGGAGCTGCACTCATCCAGGCAAGTGGAGAGTATTCCATCACACTCCTGACTTGTGCCTTGTAGATGGTGGAAAGGCTTTGGGGAGTCAGGAGGTGAGTCACTCGCCGCAGAATACCCAGCCTCTGACCTGCTCTCGTAGCCACAGTATTTATATGGCTGGTCCAGTTCAGTTTCTGGTCAATGGTGACCCCCAGGATGTTGATGGTGGGGGATTCGGCGATGGTAAGGGGAGGTGGTTAGACTCTCTCTTGTTGGAGATGGTCATTGCCTGGCACTTGTCTGGCGCGAATGTTACTTGCCACTTATGAGCCCAAGCCTGGATGTTGTCCAGGTCTTGCTGCATGCGGGCTCGGACTGCTTCATTATCTGAGGGGTTGCGAATGGAACTGAACACTGTGCAGTCATCAGCGAACATCCCCATTTCTGACCTTATGATGGAGGGAAGGTCATTGATGAAGCAGCTGAAGATGGTTGGGCCTAGGACACTGCCCTGAGGAACTCCTGCAGCAATGCCCTGGGGCTGAGATGATTGGCCTCCAACAACCACTACCATCTTCCTTTGTGCTAGGTATGACTCCAGCCACTGGAGAGTTTTCCCCCTGATTCCCATGGACTTCAATTTTACTAGGGCTCCTTGGTGCCACACTCGGTCAAATGCTGCCTTGATGTCAAGGGCAGTCACTCTCACCTCACCTCTGGAATTCAGCTCTTTTGTCCATGTTTGGACCAAGGCTGTAATGAGGTCTGGAGCCGAGTGGTCCTGGCGGAACCCAAACTGAGCATCGGTGAGCAGGTTATTGGTGAGTAAGTGCCGCTTGATAGCACTGTCGATGACACCTTCCATCACTTTGCTGATGATTGAGAGTAGACTGATGGGGCGGTCATTGGCCGGATTGGATTTGTCCTGCTTTTTGTGGACAGGACATACCTGGGCAATTTTCCACATTGTCGGGTAGATGCCAGTGTTGTAGCTGTACTGGAACAGCTTGGCTAGAGGCGCAGCTAGTTCTGGAGCACAAGTCTTCAGCACTACAGCTGGGATGTTGTCGGGGCCCATAGCCTTTGCTGTATCCAGTGCACTCAGCCGTTTCTTGATATCACGTGGAGTGAATCGAATTGGCCGAAGACTGGCTTCCGTGATGGTGGGGATATCGGGAGGAGGCTGAGATGGATCATCCACTCGGCACTTCTGGCTGAAGATGGTTGCAAACGCTTCAGCCTTGTCTTTTGCACTCACGTGCTGGACTCCGCCATCATTGAGAATGGGGATGTTTGCAGAGCCTCCTCCTCCCGTTAGTTGTTCAATTGTCCACCACCATTCACGACTGGATGTGGCAGGACTGCAGAGCTTTGATCTGATCCGTTGGTTGTGGAATCGCTTAGCTCTGTCTATAACATGTTGCTTCCGCTGTTTAGCATGCATGTAGTCCTGAGTTGTAGCTTCACCAGGTTGGTACCTCATTTTTAGGTACGCCTGGTGCTGCTCCTGGCATGCTCTTCTACACTCCTCATTGAACCAGGGTTGATCCCCTGGCTTGTTGGTAATGGTAGAGTGAGGAATATGCCGGGCCATGAGGTTACAGATTGTGCTGGAATACAATTCTGCTGCTGCTGATGGCCCACAGTGCCTCATGGATGCCCAATTTTGAGCTGCTAGATCTGTTCTGAATCTATCCCATTTAGCATGGTGGTAGTGCCACACAACACGTTGGATGGTGTCCTCAGTGCGAAGACGGGACTTCATCTCCACGAGGACTGTGCGGTGGTCACTCCTACCAATACTGTCATGGACAGATGCATTTGCGACAGGTAGATTGGTGAGGACGAGGTCAAGTAAGTTTTTCCCTTGTGTTGGTTCGCTCACCACCTGCCGCAGGCCCAGTCTAGCAGCTATGTCCTTCAGGACTCGGCCAGCTCGGTCAGTAGTGGTGCTACCGAGCCACTCTTGGTGATGGACATTGAAGTCCCCCACCCAGAGTACATTTTGTGCCCTTGCTACCCTCAGTGCTTCCTCCAAGTGGTGCTCAACATGGAGGAGGACTGATTCATCAGCTGAGGGAGGACGGTAGGTGGTAATCAGCAGGAGGTTTCCTTGCCCATGTTTGACCTGATGCCATGAGATTTCATGGGGTCCAGAGTCAATGTTGAGGACTCCCAGGGCCACTCCCTCCTGACTGTATATCACTGTACCGCCACCTCTGGTGGGTCTGTCCTGCCGGTGGGACAGGACATACCCAGGGATGGTGATGGAAGAGTCTGGGACGTTGGCTGAAAGGTATGATTCTGTGAGTATGGCTATGTTAGGCTGTTGCTTGACTAGTCCGTGGGACAGCTCTCCCAATTTTGGGCTAGAGGTTGCAAAAATAGTAAAAAGACAGCACTAAAGGCTTTGTATCTGAATGCTCGTAGCATTCGTAACAAAATGGATGAATTGACAGCTCAAATAGAAATAAATATGTACGATCTGATAACCATTACAGGGACATAGCTGCAAGATGACAAAGGCTGGAACCTGAATATTCAAGGGTACTTGACATTTCGGAAGGACAGGCAGCTAGGAAATGGTGGAGGGGTCGCTCTGTTAATTAAGGATGACATGAGTATAATAGAGAGAAATGACCTTAAGTCTAAAGACCAAGATGTAGAATCAGTTTGGGTCGAGATGAGAAATAGTAAAGGCAAGAAGTCACTTGTGGGAGCAGTTTATAGGGCTCCGAACAGTAACCACACTGTAGGACAGGGTATACAGGAAGAAATAATGGGAGCTTGTGAGAAAGGAACAGCAATAATCATGGGTGATTTTAATCTACATATAGATTGGAAGAATCTGATTGGTAAAGGTGGCCTGGAAGATGAGTTCATAGAGTGCTTTCGGGACAGTTTCTTAGAGCAGCACGTTCCAGAGCCAACCAGAGAGCAGGATATTCTAGATCTGGGAATGTGTAATGAGATAGGATTAATTAATGACCTCATTGTAAAGGAGCCTCTAGGTAGCAGTGATCACAATATGATTGAATTTCACATTCAGTTTGAGGGAGAAAAGAGTAAGTCTAAGACTAGTGTTTTAAACTTAAATAAGGGCAATTATGAGGGTATGAAGACAGAGCTGGCTAAAGTGAACTGGGAAATTAGGTTAAGGGATAGGTCAGTAGAGATGCAGTGGCAGACATTTAATGAGATATTTCATAACACTCAGCAGTGAGAAAGAAAGACTCTAGGGGAAGGACGTACCATCCGTGGCTAACTAAGGAAGTTAAAGATAGTATCAAATTGAAAGAAAAAGAGTACAATTCCGCAAAGATTAGTGGCAGGTCAAAAGATTGGACAGAATATAAACAGCAAAGAACGACTAAAAGAATAATAAGGAGGGAGAAATTAGAGAATGAGAGAAAGCTAGCTAGAAATACAAAAACAGATGTAGGTCCCATACAGTCAGAAATGGGGGAAATTATAATGGGGAACAAAGAAATGGCAGAACAATTAAACACATACTTTGGTTCTGTCTTCACAAAGGAGGACACAAATAACCTGCCAGAAATGTTAGGGAACCAAGGGTCTAGTGAGAGGGAGGAACTGAAGGAAACCAGTATTAGTAAAAAAAAATAGTGCTGGGGCAATTAATGGGACTAAAGGCTGACAAATCCTCAGGGCCTGATAATCCATATCCCAGAGTACTAAAGGAAGTGGCCCTGGAAATAGTGGATGCATTGGTGATCATCTTCCAAAATTCTATTGACTCTGGAACAGTTCCTACAGACTGGAGGGTAGGAAATGTAACCCCACTATTTAAAAAAGGAGGGAGAGAAAAAACAGGGAATTACAGACCAGTTAGCCTAACATCAGTAGTGGGGAAAATGGGAGAGTCTATTATTAAAGATGTGACAACAGAGCACTTGGAGGGCATTAATGGGATTGGACAAAGTCAGCATGGGTTTATGAAAGGGAAATCATGCTTAACAAATCTACTGGAGTTTTTTGAGGATGTAACTAGTAGAATAGATAGGGGAGAATCAGTGGATGTGGTGTATTTGGATTTTCAGAAGGCTTTTGATAAGGTCCCACACAAAATTAAAGCACATGGGATTGGGGGGAATATACCGGCATGGATTGAGAATTGATTGACAGATAGGAAACAGAGAGTAGGAATAAACGGGTCTTTTTCCTAATGGCAGGCAGTGACTAGTGGGGTACCGCAGGGATCAGTGCTTGGGCCCCAGCTATTCACAATATATATCAATGATTTGGATGAGGGAACTAAATGTAACATCTCCAAGTTTGCAGACGACACAAAGCTGGGGTGTAATGTGAGCTGTGAGGAGGATGCAAAGAGGCTCCAATGTGATTTAGACAAGTTGGGTGAGTGGGCAAGAACGTGGCAGATGCAATATAACGTGGATAAATGTGAGGTTATCCACTTTGGTTGTAAAAACAGAAAGGCAGATTATTATCTGAATGGTGATAGATTGAGAAAAGTGGAGGTGCAACGAGACCTGGGTATCCTTGTACATCAGTCGCTGAAAGCGAGCATTCAGGTGCAGCAAGCAGTTAGGAAGGCGCATGGTATGTTGGCGTTCATTGCAAGAGGATTTGAGTACAGGAGCAAGGATGTCTTACTGCCATTATACAGATGTAAGGAGTCTTACAACACCAGGTTATAGTCCAACAGATTTATTTAAAATCACAAGCTTTCGGAGGCTTCCTCCTTCATCAGGTGAGTGTGGGATTCCATGAAAGGTACCGCATATATAGTCAGAGAACAATGCCTGGTGATTACAGATAATCTTTCCAACTGCCCATTATCAAGGCAATCAAAGGAGTTGAATAGTGTTCAGACAGAGAGACATTACCTACAAGACTACTGAATGTACAAACGGTCAGAACCCAAAGACAGAGAGAGGGAGAGAGAGAGAGAAACATCCGAAAGGTAGAGAAAGAGAGAGAATGACCAGTTATATTAAAAACAGATAACTTTTTTTCGCTGGTGGAGTTATACAAGGCCTTGGTGAGACCACATCTGGAGTTTTGTGTGCAGTTTTGGTCTCCTTATCTGAGGAAGGATGTCCTTGCCATGGAGGGAGTGCAACGAAGGTTTACCAGACTGATTCCTGGGATGGCAGGACTGACGTATGAGGAGAGATTGGGTCGACTAGGCCTATATTCACTACAGTTTAGAAGAATGAGAGGTGATCTCATTGAAACATATAAAATTCTAACAGGACAAGACAGACTAGATGCAGGGAGGATGTTCCCGATGGCTGGGGAGTCCAGAAACAGGGGTCACAGTCTCAGGATACGGGGTATGCCATTTAGAACTGAGATGAGGAGAAATTTCTTCACTCAAAGGGTGGTGAACCTGTGGAATTCCCTACCACAGAAGGCAGTGGAGGCCAAGTCATTAGATGTATTCAAGAAGGAGGTAGATATATTTCTTAATGTTAAAGGGATCAAGGGATATGGGGAAAAAGCGGGAACAGGGTACTGAGTTAGACGATCAGCCATGATCATTTTGAATGGCGGAGCAGGCCCGAAGGGCCGAATGGCCTACTCTTGCTCCTATTTTCTATGTTTCTATGTATTCCTGATTAACAAGGGAGTCAAAGGTTATAGTAGGTAGACGTGAAAGTAGGATTGAGGTCGCAATCAAATGGCAGAGCAGGCTCGAGGGGCCAAATGGCCTACTCCTGCTCTTAATTTGTATGTTCGTATGTAACTACCAGTCAAGTTATTCGACTGGAGACAGTTACAGAGAACAAAGGCCCTCTCTGGGGTCGTTGCACAGCTATCCTCCCAGGGGTCACTACCTGAACACATAGCTTCTCAACATGATGGTCAAAACATGTCCACAGATATCTCACTGCTGAGAGGCCAATGGTCACTCCCAAGGCCCTGCGAACAAAGGCAGTTTGTGGCCTCTGCTGAACCTCCTTATCACTTTCTGACTGGAATCCCCTTTACTAACTGAACATTGCTAACAGAAGCTCACTTAAAAGCTCAGGTTAATATAAAGAATTAACCCTTTCCTTAGAGTCCCACCACAAAATTGGGAATTAAAAGTCATATTTTTAAAATTTGTTCGTGGGATGTGGGCGTCGCTGGCGAGGCCGGCATTTATTGCCCATCCCTAATTGCCCTTGAGAAGGTGGTGGTGAGCCGCCTTCTTGAACCGCTGCAGTCCATGTGGTGACGGTTCTCCCACAGTTCTGTTAGGAAGGGAGTTCCAGGATTTTGACCCAGTGACGATGAAGGAACGACGATATATTTCCAAGTGGGGATGGTGTGTGACTTGGAGGGGAGCGTGCAGGTGGTGTTGTTCCCATGTGCCTGCTGCCCTTGTCCTGCTAGATGGTGGAGGCCGCAGGTTTGGGAGGTGCTGTCGAAGAAGCCTTGGCGAGTTGCTGCAGTGCGTCCTGTGGATGGTACACACTGCAGCCACGGTGCGCCGGTGGTGAAGGGAGTGAATGTTTAGGGTGGTGGATGGCCAATCAAGCGGGCTGCTTTGTCCTGGATGGTGTCGAGCTTCTTGAGTGTTGTTGGAGCTGCACTCATCCAGGCAAGTGGAGAGTATTCCATCACACTCCTGACTTGTGCCTTGTAGATGGTGGAATGGCCTTGGGGAGTCAGGAGGTGAGTCACTCGCCGCAGAATACCCAGCCTCTGACCTATAGAAATAGCTTTGTTGAATTAGTTAGTCTTTAAATTGGTTGGGAAAGGGACCATTTCTGTGCTTTATTTCAGATCTTGTTCATTGGTTAAAATCGTTCCAGCTGAAGAGATCAGACTTTTACAGTTATCTACAGACCAAACCTATTTGTTCCACCAAAAGAATCTGTTATTTATATGGACTTCCAGAAGGCATTTGATAAGGTCCCACATAAGAGACTGTTAGCTAAGACAGAAGCCCATGAAATCGAGGGAAAAGTACGGACTTGGTTAGGAAGTTGGCTGAGCGAAAGGCGACAGAGAGTAGGGATAATGGGTAGGTACTCACATTGGCAGGATGTGACTAGTGGAGTCCCGCAGGGATCTGTCTTGGGGCCTCAATTATTCACAGTATTTACTAACGACTTAGATGAAGGCATAGAAAGTCTCATTTCTAAGTTTGTCCTTGACACAAAGATTGATGGCATTGTAAGCAAGGTAGATGAAAACAGAAAATTACAAAGGGATATTGATAGATTAGATGAATGGGCAAAATTGTGGCAAATGGAATTCAATGTAGACAAATGTGAGGTCATCCACTTTGGATCAAAAAAGGATAGAACAGGGTACTTTCTAAATGGTAAAAAGTTAAAAACTGTGGATGTCCAAAGGGACTTAGGGGTTCAGGTACATAGATCATTGAAGTGTCATGAACAGGTGCAGAAAATAATCAAGAAGGCAAATGGAATGCTGGCCTTTATATCTAGAGGACTAGAGTACAAGGGGGCAGAAGTTATGCTGCAGCTATACAAAACCCTGGTTAGACCGCACCTGGAGTACTGTGAGCAGTTCTGGGCACCGCACCTTCGGAAGGACATATTGGCTTTGGAGGGAATGCAGCGTAGGTTTACTAGAATGATACCCGGACTTCAAGGGTTAAGTTACGAGGAGAGATTACACAAATTGGGGTTGTATTCTCTGGAGTTTCGAAGGTTAAGGGGTGATCTGATCGAAGTTTATAAGATATTAAGGGGAACAGATAGGATGGATAGAGAGAAACTATTTCCGCTGGTTGGGGATTTTAGGAGTAGGGGGCACAATCTAAAAATTAGAGCCAGACCTTTCAGGAGCGAGATTAGAAAACATTTCTACACACAAAGGGTTGTAGAAGTTTGGAACTCTCTTCCGCAAACGGCAATTGATACTAGCTCAATTGCTAAATTTAAATCTGAGATAGATAGCTTTTTGGCAACCAAAGGTATTAAGGGATATGGGCCAAAGGCAGGTATATGGAGCTAGATCACAGATCAGCCATGATCTTATCAAATGGCGGAGCAGGCACGAGGGGCTGAATGGCCTACTCCTGTTCCGATGTTCCTATGTCTGGTGCCTTGTTCTATTAAACGATGATAAGTATTTTAGTGTCTACAAGAGCCCAATGGGCAGCTGCAACTACTTGGGGTGTTATTACTGCGGTCTCCGATACAGAAAGTATGGTGCGGATACGAAAAGCAAATAATGTACTGGCTATCAGAAAACTAACTGAACAAGCAGAACGATTGCAAATCTGGATTTGGACTCGTAGGGATCATTAAAATCATTTTTTTTTTACCAATTTCCAACTGATATAGTCCCACATTTTTTCTTGGGTGGTGAATTGGTCCAAAATGATTTCAAATTTGACAAACAGGAGAATTCCAAAATGTCCCAGTGCTTTTCTGAATAAAAGTGGGCCCAGAGCTGTACGGGTGTCACTTCTGCGATGTCAGCATGCTTTACATGGTGTGCTGATGATGCACAGGCATCTCTGGACCCAATTTTCAGCAAGACACTGAAGCAAATTCTGACAGCTTGATTTTTTTTTCAAGAGGACATCGCACCTCAGGAAGGATATATTGGCCTTGGAGGGGGTGCAGCGCAGATTCACCAGAACGCTACCGGGGCCTGAAAGGGTTAAATTATGAGGACAGGTTGCATGGACTGGGCTTGTATTCCCTTGAATATAGAAGATTAAGGGGTGATCTAATTGAGGTGTTTAAGATGATTAAAGGAGTTGATAGGGTAGATAGAGAGAAACTATTTCCTCTGGTGGGGAGAGTCCAGAACAAGGGAGGCATGACCTTAAAGTTAGAGCTAGGCCGTTCAGGGGTGATGTCAGGAAGCACTTCTTCACACAAAGGGGAGTGGAAATCTGGAACTCTCTCCCCCAAAAACCTGTTGAGACTGGGGGTCAATTGAAAATTTCAAAACTGTGATTGATAGATTTTTGTTAGTGTAAACCAAGGCAGGTAAATGAAGTTATGGTACATAAGAACATAAGAAATAGGAGCAGAAGTCGGCCAATCGGCCCCTCGAGCCTGCTCCCCCATTCAATAAGATCATGGCTGATCTGATCCTAACCTCAAATCTAAATTCATGTCCAATTTCCTGCCCACTCCCCGTAACCCCTAATTCCCTTTACTTCTAGGAAACTGTCTATTTCTGTTTTAAATTTATTTAATGATGTAGCTTCCACAGCTTCCTGGGGCAGCAAATTCCACAGACCTACCACCCTCCGAGTGAAGAAGTTTCTCCTCATCTCAGTTTTGAAGGAGCAGCCCCTTATTCTAAGATTATGCCCCCTAGTTCTAGTTTCACCCATCCTTGGGAACATCCTTACCGCATCCACCCGATCAAGCCCCTTCACAATCTTACATGTTTCAATAAGATCGCCTCTCATTCTTCTGAACTCCAATGAGTAGAGTCCCAATCTACTCAACCTCTCCTCATATGTCCGCCCCCTCATCCCCGGGATTAACCGAGTGAACCTTCTTTGTACTGCCTCGAGAGCAAGTATGTCTTTTCTTAAGTATGGACACCAAAACTGTATGCAGTATTCCAGTTGCGGTCTCACCAATACCTTATATAACTGCAGCAATACCTGCCTGTTTTTATATTCTATCCCCCTAGCAATTAAAAGCCAACATTCCGTTGGCCTTCTTGATCACAAATGGCCTACTCCTGTTCCTACGTTCCAACGTTCCAGGACTGGGATCTTCTTTAGGTACTGCTGTGAGGACTATATTCTTTGAACTGCAATAAACAGGCAGAGGCGCGATTACCAGACCAATAGTCAGGTAAAGACTCTAGTCACAAACCTTGTTCAATAAAAGCAAGATGGCAACTATTGCCCTGATCCCACAACCTTCTGATTTCAGAGGTAAGAGTGCTCCCACTGAGCCACGCTCGACACCGCGTTAGATGCATCAACGCAATGCGTATCAACCAGGGAATAGAAAAATACATTGCTGACCCAAAATCTGTTAATGTTCAAACTGTTGCGTATTCTTCCATACAACTGAAAACAATTTAGCTCCCGCTGAGAGGATCCAGCTTTTCTGTACAATGTATTCTGTTCCTGCAGCAAAACTTGAGTCGCATAGATTTCAATGCTAATAACTGAAAATATCACAAGAAGGAGGGCTTTGGCCAAAGCCAGTGATGTACGTTTTTCATGGAAAAATGGATGGGATTTGGGATTTGATTCCAAAACATTGGCAAAAATTATGTGTAATAAAAATGCGTTTGGTCAATTGCTAAATGGACAGAATTATAGAATAACATTGTTCAAAACACCAGCAAACGTCCCAGAACCTCTTGCAGTAAATTGCAATTTAATTTGTTCAGTGGCTGCAAATCAGTGGCTCTTCCTGTGGACCTTCAAGAGTTATGAAAATAGTTTTAATGAGCTGCCCTGCAGCCGGCTCATTCCCTTGTCTTCAAACCAGGAGCCTCTCGGGTGGATGCAAAATATCCCATGGCACTACTTCGACAAAGAGCTGGGGGGTTCTCTCTGGTCTCCTGGGCCAATATTTACCCCTCAACCAATATCACTAAAAACAGATGATCTGGTCATTATCACATCGCTGTTTGTGGGATCTTGCTGTGCGCAAGTTGGCTGTCGCGTTTCCCCACATTACAAACAGTGACTACACTTTAACGGTACCTCATTGGCTGTAAAGCACTTTTTGGACGTCCTGACGCGCTATATAAATCCAAGTCTTTATTTCTTCTAAATATTTCTAACAAATGCCTGTGGATAATTCTCAGGCACTCACCATAGCAGGAGGGTGTGGATATTCAGACAGAGGCCTGTCGCTCCAAAGAGCCTTTTGGTTAGGTTCTATCAGCTCCCGTGCTGTGTCCTATCTTGCCATGGTCAGGGAAGACATGTCAGCCTCCTGGACGGCCATAATAGGCCTCATCCTGGACCCTTAAAGACAAAATGAAGAACAAGATTTGCAAATTAGCTGCTGTGTTTCCCTACACTACAACAGTGATGACACTTCAAAAAAAAAAGTAATTCATTGGCTGTAAAGTGCTTTGAGGTTGTGAAAGGCGCTAAATAAATGCAAGCCTTTCTTCCGTTCTTTCAGTCCGCCTCCTCTAAGCTAAAGAAATAAATAGATACAAAGGTGCCAGGACAGTTGGAAATCAGAGGACACAGATTTAAGATAATCGGCAAAAGAACCAGAGGGAGAGGTGAGGATTAATTCTTTTTACGCAGCGAGTTGTTACGATCTGGAATGAGCTGCCTGAAAGGGAGGTGGAAGCAGATTCAATCGTGACTTTCAAAAGGGAATTGGATAAATACTTGAAAAAGAAAAATTTGCAGGGCTATGGGGAAAGAGCAGGGGGGAGTGGGACTGATTGGATAGCGCTTTCAAAGAGCCGGCAAAGACACGATGGGCCGAATGGCCTCCTTCTGTGGTGTCTCATTCTAAGATTCCTTTAAATAAAATTAAGCAGTTGAAAAGTTTTTGAAAGGTTTAAAAAAGTTTACGTTCTAATTTGTTTTTTGAAATCATTTGAAAAATAAATCAAACTCACAATTACTAGCCTGGGGAAAGACATGCTTCCGTTTATTGCACAGATTAGCTGAGAGTTGGGAATTCTTCCACACTGTTCATGCTCAGACTGCTGCATTTTGGCAACTGCAGACGCAGCTGTGCATTGCCTCTCCTCGGCTGGCAGGATGCCCTTAGCAACACATGGAATGCCAGGGATGAACAGGCGCCCATTGTGTTGAGTGATGCCCATGCTGCAGATGCCAGGATATAAATTTTCCCAGTTTACCTGATCAAGACCCCTATCAAATCTCCTTGTAACCTTCTTTCATAGAATCATAGAATGATACGGCACGGGAGACGGCCATTCGGCCCACCGTGTCCGTGCCGGCTCTTTGAAAGAGCTAGCCAATTAGTCCCACTCCCCCCTGCTCTTTCCCCATAGCCCTGCATTTTTTTTCTTTTTCAAGTATTTATCCAATTCCCCTTTTGAAAGTTACTATTGAATCTGCTTCCACCACCCTTTCAGGTATTGCATTCCAGATCATCACAACTCGCTGCACAAAAAAATTCTCCTCATCATTTTAACTGTTTCTTTTGCCAATTATCTTAAATCCGTGACCTCTGGTTACCGACACCATTCCAAAAGTCCAGGGATGGGGGTCGTTTGCATGTTTGGGAGCAGGTCACTGGTCCCTGCCAGAGTACTTCCGTGGTGCCTGCCCTGATCCACCCTTGGATTGGCTCCAAGATCGACTGCTTTGATCTAACTATGGTCTGGGGCCTTTCAAAAGGCTTCAGTGGTACTCTCCTCAGCTGAGAACTGGCAAGAGTTCTGTTGATGGCTTAAAAGGGCGCATTGGATGGTTCAAGAAGGCGGCTCACCACCACCTTCTCAAGGGCAATTAGGGATGGGCAATAAATGCCGGCCTCGCCAGCGACGCCCACATCCCACGAATGAAGATTTTTAAAAATCCCTGGGAGGGCCCAAGAACTCCTCAGACAGGTCTGTCAGGTCACCCCTCGGCCTTTTCTTTTCTAGAGAAAAGAGCCCCAGCCTGTTCAGCCTTTTTCTTATATTTCAAAATAAACTTTATTCATACAATTTGTACATACAGTACAGTTCAACGACCTTGGTACAATCGATAGTTACGCACCGTACATTGTAAATACAGTTCATGGCACCCTAGGGTGCCTCATTGTATTACAGTCGTTACCGGTTACAGATGTAGCACATTTCATTATGTTCATTTAACATTTTACATTCTGCCCGAGGGGTTTTTCCCTGATTCCAGCCCCTCGGTGTACAATGGCGGGACGGCTCTAAACGGTGGCCTTTCCCGTAGAGACTTTGCACAGGTCGCACCTTACCTCAGTGCGCCCCGCAGCACGTACTCCTGCACCTTGGAGTGTGCCAGTCGGCAACGCTCGGTCGTGAACAGCTCCTTCAGCTGGAAGACCAGCAGGTTTCAAGCGGACCAAAGGGCCTGTTCAGCCTTTCCTGATAAGGATATCCTCTCATTTCTGGTATCATTCTTGTGAATCTTTTTTGCACCCTCTCCAGTGCCTCTGTACTCTTTTTACAATACGGAGACCAGAACTGTGCCCAATATTCCAAGTGTGGTCTCACCAAGGTTCTATACAAGTTTAACATAACTTCCCCGCTTTTCAATTCTTTCCCTCTGGAAATAGTATTATATTTTGATGTTGTTGTTTCACTTATAACCTTACTTTGGACAATGGAGAGAAAAAAAACAGACAGCCAAATCTTCCAAAATCATCTCAGGTGCTCAAATATGATCAGGTTCCTCTTTCTTTCATTACTAGGTTCTCCTGACTGCTCATCCAGTCCGCGGTCGATGCTCCTGAGTCACTTTTCTGGCCACCTTCTCTAGTTCAGAGGTTTCGACCTATTTAAGATCTAACTTACCGCTGCCTCACTCTGAGCCAATCAGCAAAGCTTGACGGGAAAATTGTGACACTAAACATGTTACGACAAGAGTGAGAAAAAAAAAATGACAATCACAGGAAGCACGTGATACACAACAGGAAGGCCATCTCCTGTGGCATTGGCCATGGTAAGTTGGGTGATATGATGCTTTAGAAGGATATGGGTGTTGTGTAGTGTAATGTTTAATGCATTTTTAAGCTGCAGCTACGTTATTGAAAGCAAAAATGAACATTTCTGTACTTTGGAATAGATTTCTGATGATAATAAATGTTGATGTGTGGTTGATGTGTGTCTCTATGAGCTTACAGTTCAGCGCTTCACTGAGTCTGTGGAGACGGTACAGTTGTATCCTGGGGTGGGAAAGATGGAATCTGGTAGCCTGTGGGAGCCCACAGCAGAGGAGAGGATGGAGCATGAGGAATGTGGGAAATAACCAGGGTCACAGGAGAGGAGAGTAGACGGGGGGGGGGGGGGGGGGGGGAGGGGAGCGGAGAGGGGGGGAGGGGGGAGAAGAGGGGAGAGGAGGGAAGGGGAGGGGAGGGGAGTGGAGGGGAGGGGAGAGGAGGGGAGGAGAGGGGAGGGGAGAGGTGTGGAGAAGAGGGGAGGGGAGTGGAGAGGAGGGGAGGGGAGAGGAGAGCAGAGGGGAGGGGGAGAGGAGGGGAGGGGAGAGGAGGGGAGGGGAGTGGAGGGGGAGGGGGGAGAGGAGGGGAGTGGAGAGGAGAGCAGAGGGGGGGTAGACGAGGGGAGGGGAGTGGAGAGGAGGGGAGGGGAGTGGAGAGGGAGTGGAGGGGAGGGGGAGAGGAGTGGAGAAGAGCAGAGGGGAGAGGAGGGGAGGGGAGTGGAGAGGAGGGGAGTAGAGGAGAGGGGAGAGGAGATGGAAGGGGAGGGGGAGGGGAGGGGAGGGGAGGGGGTGGGGAGAGGAGGGGAGAGGAGTGGAGGAGAGGAGAGGGGAGAGGAATGGAGAGGAGAAGGAAGGGGAGGGCGAGAGGAGGGGAGGGGAGCTGAGGGGAGGGGAGCGGAGGGGAGGGGAGAAGAGGGGAGGGGATGACTGTATGACTCCCTGTCTGCTTTCTCTCTCTCTCACCGTCTGCCATTATCTGTCTCTCTCTCTTTCTCACATTGTGTTTCTTGCTCTGTCTCTCTTTCACTCTGTCTCTCTTTCACTCTGTCTCTCTTTCTTTTATGCTTTGTCTTCTTGTCTCTCTCTTTCACTGTCTCTCTTTCCCTCTGTCTCCCTCTCTCTCAGACACTCTCCGTCTGTTTCTCTGCCTCATTTGCTCTTTCTTTTTCTGTCTTATTCTGTCCCTCTTTCTGTCCCTCATTCTCTCTCTGTCTCTTTCTCTCTTTGTCTTATTCTCTTTCTCTGTCTCTCTCTTTCTCATTATCTCTGTCTATCTCTATCTCATTCTATTAGGGTGCTGTACGTGTACAGGGGCTGACACTGAGACACACACGGGCCGTACTGTACCAGATGGGAGTGAATTGGATCTTTTTACCCGCAGTGTGCTGTACTTATACACGGTGTGCTGACACCGAGTCACTGTTGCCCTCTCTCTCTCTCTCTTGCACTCTCTTTCTCCCTGTCCCTATCTCTGGCCCCTCTCTCTGCTATTATATCTCACCCTGTCTCTCTCACTCTCTGTTGTCTGTCTGAATTGTTCTTGATTGAAAAGTACTCTGAACATAAAAACATAAGAAATAGGAGCAGGAGTAGGCCATACGACCCCTCGAGCCTGCCCCGCCATTCAATCAGATCATGGCTGATCTTCGACCTCAACTCCACTTTCCTGCCCGATCCCCATATCCCTTGATTCCCCTAAAGTCCAAAAATCTATCCATCTCAGCCTTGAATATATTCAACGACTCAGCATCCACAGCCCTCTGGGGTAGAGAATTCCAAAGATTCATTATTCTCTGAGTGAAGAAATTCCTCCTCATCTCAGTCTTAAATGGCCGACCCATTATCCTGCGACTATGCCCTCTAGTTCTAGACTCTCCAGCCAGGGGAAACAACCTCTCAGCATCTAACCTGTCAAATCCCCTCATAATCTTATATGTTTCAATTAGATCACATCTCATTTTTCTGAACTCCAGAGAGTATAGGCCCATTCTACTCAACCTCGCCTCATAGGACAACCCTCTCATCCCAGGAATCAATCTAGTGAACCTTTGTTGCACTGCCTCTAAGGCAAGTATATCCTTCCTTAGATAAGGAGACCAAAACTGTACACACTACTCCAGGTGAGGTCTCACCAAAGCCCTGTACAATTGTAGTAAGACTTCCTTACTTTTGTACTCCAACCCCCTTGCAATAAAGGCCAACATACCATTTGCTTTCCTAATTGCTTGTTGTACCTGCATGCTAACCTTTTGTGTTTCTTGTACGAGGACACCCAAATCTCTCCGAATACCAAAATTTAATAGTTTCTCACCATTTAAAAAATATTCTGTTTTTCTATTCTTCCTACCAAAGTGAATAACCTCACATTTCCCCACATTATACTCCATCTGCCACCTTCTCGCCCACTCACTTAACCTGTCTATATCCCTCTGCAGACTCTGTTCTCCTCACAGCTTACTTTCCCACCTAGCTTTGTATATAACTGAGGCCCCAGCACCGATCCTTGCGGCACCCCACTAGTTACAGCCTGCCAACCTGAAAATGACCCGTTTATCCCTACTCTCTGTTTTCTGTCCGTTAACCAATCCTCTATCCATGTCAATATATTACCCCAACCCCATGAGCCCTTATCCTGTGTAACAACCTTTTATGTGGCACCTTATCAAATGCCTTTTGAAAATCCAAATATACTACATCCACTGGTTCCCCTTTATCTACCCTGCTAGTTACACCCTCAAAAAACTCTAAGAAATTTGTCAAACACAATTTCCCTTTCATAAAACCATGTTGACTCTGCCTAATCATATTATGATTTTCTAAGTGTCCTGTTACCACTTCCTTAATAATGGATTCCAGCATTTTCCCGACGACTGATGACAGGCTAATTGGCCTGTAGTTCCGTTTTTTCTCTCTCCCTCCTTTCTTGAATATCGGGGTTACATTTGCTACCTTCCAATCCGGTGAGAAGGTTCTAGAATCTCGGGAATTTTGGAAGATCACAACCAATGCATCCACTGTCTCTGCAGCCACCTCTTTTAGAACCCTTGGATGCAGGCCATCAGGTCCAGGGGATTTATCGGCTTTCAGTCCCATTAGTTTGTCCAGTACTTTTTCTCTACTGATATTAATTACTTTAAGTTCCTCCCTTTCATTAGACCCTTGGTTCCCCACTATTTCTGGTATGTTTTTTGTGTCTTCTACTGTGAAGATAGATACAAAATATTTGTGTAATACATCTGCCATTTCCTGATTCCCTATTATAATTTCTCCTGTCTCAGCCTCTAAGGGACCAATGTTTACTTTTGCTACTCTCTTCCTTTTAACGTACTCATAGAAGCTCTTACAATCCGTTTTAATATTTCTTGTTAGTTTACTTTAATATTCTATTCTCTCCCTTTTTATCAATTTTTTGGTCGTCCTTTGCTGGTTTCTAAAACTCTCCCAATCCTCAGGCTTATTACTCTTCTTGGCAACATTAGAGGCCTCGTCTTTCAATCTAATAATCTCCTTAACTTCTTTAGTTAGCCACGGGTGGATCACTTTTCCCTCTGAAATTTTCAGTGTCATTGTTTATAATAACAACAACAAATCACATTTCTACGGCATTTTTATATATCAAAGATTCAGTTAGCAGCTGGAAATCTGTCAGGTAAACCTAGTTTCTCAACCGGGAAGATTTTAGTGTTTAAAATTGTGCTGGGACCTGAGATCAAAAGCTCTTTCCCATTCAGACATCCCAGCATTTTTGGATGTCCCTGTTATCTTTACAGAGACAGGAGATGGGATTGTTGGATGGAGATGGACGATTTGTCCAATTCAATAGGGTGAGAATTAGATTTTGTCCCTCGTATCTACACCGGATTGAAGCTGTTTACAGTAAACCCCCGGAGACAATGAAACGGTTAAACAATGTCTGAGAAACTTCAATATGACAAAACACATAAAGGAACAGGAGATGGGAGAATATACAGAGCCCTGAGGCCTGGACCAGAGCAGAAGGAAAGTGTCAGCTCCAATTCCAGTCCTCCAGCTGTCATGCCTTTGTAGCAGATTCTGTTTAGCTTTCGTCCTTTAAATGTTGTCACCGGAAAGTGTGGGATATGCCAGGAGACCCTGGGGTGCTTGGGTCACAGAGGGAGGGGGAGATGGGCTGTGGGAGGACCCAGGAGTGTTTGGGCTACAGAGGAGGGGGTGGGAGGCAGTCTGTGAGAGGGCCCTCCCCTCCCCTCCTCTACTCTCCCCTCCTCTACCCTCCCCTCCTCTACTCTCTCCTCCGCCTTAGCCCCGTCTCCCTTAATATCTGTGGTTAACAAAAATCTATCAATCTCAGAATTAAAATTAACTGCTGCTTGTGGAAGAGTGTTCCAAACTGAGTTTGTAGCCGGGGGGAGGGGAGGGAGGCCCGAGGCCCATCCGAAAGTAGGCCTCAGTTTAATAGTAGTTTCTTCCTTTTGCAGCTTTCAATGGACAAAGCAGCCGGCTTGATTGGCACCCCATCCACCACCCTAAACATTCACTCCCTTCACCACCGGCGCACTGTGGCTGCAGTGTGTACCATCCACAGGATGCACTGCAGCAACTCGCCAAGGCTTCTTCGACAGCACCTCCCAAACCCGCGACCTCTACCACCTAGAAGGACAAGAGCAGCAGGCACATGGGAACAACACCACCTGCACATTCCCCTCCAAGTCACACACCATCCCGACTTGGAAATATATCGCCGTTCCTTCATCGTCGCTGGGTCAAAATCCTGGAACTCCCTTCCTAACGGCACTGTGGGAGAACCGTCACCACACGGACTGCAGCGGTTCAAGAAGGCGGCTCACCACCACATTCTCAAGGGCAATTAGGGATGGGCAATAAATGCCGGCCTCGCCAGCGACACCCACATCCCATGAACAAATTTTTAAAAAATCAATCTGAAGGCCTTGCTTTCAGGCGGCCCCCGGGGAAGGCCGAAATAAAGCAAAATGGTGGCTGTGGCCATTTTGTGGCAGCCCAGATTAGGTGCAGGACCGTGGTGGGTGGGCGGGAGGTCCCAGAGACTGGTTTCACATCTAACCCCTATTACTGGGGAGGGAGGAGTGGGGGGGGGGGGGTTGGTGAAATGTGGGTAAATTTCTAACCAACACCAACCCCACCCCCCCAACGCATCCTCCCCTGCCACCCGGGTTTATGTCCCAAGTAACTCCAGCTGAATTTGGCCAGGTGTTCCGGATTTAGGATGAGGCCCACCTCGCAAATTGAGTTTGACTCGACCCACCCCCTCCCCCATAACACCTCACAGCCGCCCCCTCCCTAACCCCCTTGTCCTAGAGAGAAGCACCCCCCCATGACTCTGTCACACCCGCCAGTGTCTGATTCGAGAAAAAAAAAATCAATCAATCCCGTGGACGGTGAATTTCAAAAGTGTCCCAAAGGAATCAGGAGGTTCCAGCGCCAGTTTCTAGGGAAGGATCATCTCTTTCTCTGTAGGGAGGTAAGATGTCCCCAGACTTGGAATAAAACACAAGGGTAGTGTGTTGGAGCAGGCGAGGGAGGGAGGGAGGGATGGAGGGATGTGGAAGGAGAGCGTCCTATGTTCCATTACCTCCTTCTGGCCCAGCCCTGTCTGTGGGGGGGTTTGGTGTGAGTTGTGGGTGAACATAAAAATGATTCAATGCAAGGAAAATTGAACAGGACGCCAAAAATGTATTTGTGTTATTATTTCGTCTTCCCATGCCGGGGTAAGTTTCAGTTGAACCTTTGAACGAACCTAAGTGCCTTGATCATTGTTTTTCTCTCTCGCTCCAGTGATTGACAGATGTGGGGCTCGATGGACGATTGGCCCCAAGTGTCTCACAAGATGTTTCTCTCTGCTGGAATCTCAGGTGTCATTTCTGGGACATTTATCGCTGAGCCCTGTCAGAGGATAAATAATGGCAAAGTACGTGAGCAGATCAGATGCACGGAAGCTCACCGCACCATTACTGACAGCTGTCACTGCAAGATGCTGATAATAATGAAACGCGTTGGAATGAATCTATAAGAGATGCACTGGATCTCATGCTTAACTGTCTATTGAAGACTTAATAGGAGTGTTATCTCTTGGAAGGCCTGTGGGCTATCACTAATGCACACAAAGTTTTTGTAACCTTGCAAAAACAGTGCTTTCTTTCATTACTGTAGAATATTTTTTAAATGAGCAAACGAGTAATATGTATATTTTAATTAGGAACTTTTCCAATTGATGGAGTTGGTTCCAGGGTGATTTCTTTTTGAATTAACGAACAAAATAATACTGGTTGGTAGACTGAAAGCCTTCATTTACTAAAGCTGCATTATTTTATATCCACCGTGAAACTTCTGGTATGATTTAACCCTTAGACTGCCAGCGGGAGACTGTAGAGGGAAACAATCCCCCTGTGAGCTTTTCTCGTGCTGCTAATTCTACTTTATACAGTATATTGCAAAGCAAAAAGTGAAAGCAATTAATGATACACAATAGAATGGACCAGGGAGATGCCAGATATTTTGTTCCGAAGGGATTCTGGTCCTTCAGTAACGCCAGAGAGCGTGATGGACTGCTTGTCTGCGATGTGCAGAAGCTTCCGGAAAAATGCTGAGACTTCAAAGCAGAGTTGGTGTCGAAGCCACGGCAATGGTCCAGGCGGTTATCAGAAGGAACTGTTTACAAACCCACAGCTGTGGTGGAATGTCTTTAAATCAACACCACTCGGACAGATTGGACAAAACGATGACTGCAAAAAGACTTTAATCCGTCCTTTTCTTGATGGGAGCTTGTTTGATGTAGACGTGAGAGCAGAGATGAGGTACAAAGAAGGCACGACTCCTAAGCTAAGACGTGTTACCCAGAATCAAGGGGATTCTGAAGAAGAGGAGGCGCCAGGGGGACCGTCTAGAAAACACCAACACCAGAAAGAAGGAACGGAAGACCACGTCTCAGGCCAGCTCCTGAGACTGAGGATCTGACCAAGCCCAGGTCTTGAGAGCCACTCCCCAAGTTAAGGTTGTATTGCTGTTATTCTCTCCACGTGTTACCAGTGTCGACATCGTTAATAAAGTTAATCTTAAACTGAGAAAGTAACGTACGTTTATCGTACAGTACCATGAATAAACTGACTTCAGATTATTACATTACACAAATGAAATATGAATATACCCAGTCTAATGGATCTTCCCCAACATTGCTCATGATTAGAGACTATAATCTCTCTCTTACAGGTCTCTCGTCATTACGCTGAAGTTTCTCTATTCCCTCTCCCTGCTTCTTTCTTTTCTCTACTGCTGCTCTCTGCCTAACTCTTCCTCTTTCCTTCTCTCTCTCTGTCATAGTCTGCGTCGCTCTCTTTTTCTCTTTCTTTTTGAGTGGGGGATGACGGGTGGTGTGAGGGGGAAATGGAACCGTCCAGGGCTGCAGGCTGCATTTCTGGGTGGCGTTGTAAGGAATATTTCGTCTGTAGCCCACGGCCATTCCCCGCCCATCCTTTGCCCCATTGTTGGGGCTTCCCCCCTCATGTATATAAGGCCTTTCATGACCAATGAAGTACTTTTGAAGTGTGGTCACTGTTGTAATATAGGAAACGCGGCAGCCAATTTGCGCACAGCAAGATCCCACAAACAGCAATGAGATAATGACCAGATAATTTGTTTTTTAGTGATGTTGGTTGAAGGATAAATATTGGCCAGGACACTTGAGAGAACTTTTCTGCTTTTCTTCGAAATAATGGCCATGGCATCTTTGATACCCACCTGAAAGGGCGGATGGGGCCTCAGTTTAACATCTCATCTGAAAGATGGCACCTCTGCCAGTGCAGCACTCCCTCACTACTGCACTGGGAGTGTCAGCTTGGATGATGGGCTTAGGGTCCTGGAGGGGGTCTTGAACCCACAACCTTCTGACTCAAAAGCGAAGGTGCTACCCACTGAGCTACAGCTGACTCCATGGGGTCCCCTTCTTCTCCTCTGCCTTCCCACAACCTTCTCCCATCCTTACCATCCACTCACTCCCATTACTAAAGCTACCTGAATCCTCCCTTCCTCCTCATTCTGCTTTAACTCATCTCATCCTTAACACCCCATCTTCTTTCCTGGCTGGGTTCTGCAACAGACGGGAGGCCCACTCTGGAAGAATACAGCCCAGGAGTGTGATTGCATACTCTCCACTTGCCTGGATGAGTGCAGCTCCAACAACACTCAAGAAGCTCGACTCCATCCGGGGCAAAGCAGCCCGCTCAATCGGCATCCCATCCACCTCCTTAAAAATCCGCTTCCTTCACCACCGGCGCACTGTGGCTGCAGTGTGTACCATCCACAGGATGCACTGCAGCAACTCGCCAAGGCTTCTTCGACAGCACCTCCCAAACCCGCGACCTCTACCACCTAGAAGGACAAGGGCAGCAGGCACATGGGAACAACACCACCTGCATGTTTCCCTCCAAGTCACACACCATCCCGACTTGGAAATATATCGCCGTTCCTTCATCGTCGCTGGGTCAAAATCCTGGAACTCCCTTCCTAACAGCACTGTGGGAGAACCTTCACCACACGGACTGCAGCGGTTCAAGAAGGCGGCTCACCACCACCTTCTCAAGGGCAATTAGGGATGGGCAATAAATGCCGGCCTCGCCAGACGGCCACATACCGAGAATTAATTTTTATAAAGTGGTGGTAAAGGCGAAAATGACTCGCTCCGACACTCTGGTCTAGAAATTGGTCAGCGGCTTCCTGCGGAGGTCCCGACTATTTCTGATGTTGACTTGCAGGGTTTTGCGAGTATTAGGGTCATATTAGTGTCCGATTAGTGTCCGTTTAGGGTCCTATTACGGTCTGATTAGTGTCCTATTAGGGTCCCGATGAAGTTTTAACCAGGGCCTGAGTGGGGAAGCAACAGCGGTTTTCCTGCTTGGCAGAAGCAGGTCTGCAGACAGAGGAGACCCTTCAGGTAAGTCCAAAACTTTCCTTTGTGGGACCAGGAGGAGCACGGCTGGCTTCCTCTGACCCATCACTACCATCACCGCCATCACCGCCATCACCACCATCACCGCCATCACTACCATCACCGCCATCACTGCCATCACCACCATCACCGCCATCACCACCATCACCGCCATCACTACCATCACCGCCATCACCGCCATCACTACCATCACCGCCATCACCGCCATCACCACCATCACCGCCATCACCGCCATCACCGCCATCACTACCATCACCGCCATCACCGCCATCACCACCATCACCGCCATCACCGCCATCACCACCATCACCGCCATCACTACCATCACCGCCATCACCGCCATCACCGCCATCACTACCATCACCGCCATCACCGCCATCACCGCCATCACCGCCATCACTACCATCACCGCCATCACTGCCATCACCGCCATCACCGCCATCACTACCATCACCGCCATCACCGCCATCACCGCCATCACTACCATCACCGCCATCACCGCCATCACCGCCATCACTACCATCACCGCCATCACTACCATCACCGCCATCACCACCATCACCACCATCAGCGCCATCACTGCCATCACCACCATCAGCGCCATCACTGCCATCACCGCCATCACCGCCATCACTACCATCACCGCCATCACTACCATCACCGCCATCACTACCATCACCGCCATCACCACCATCAGCGCCATCACTACCATCACCGCCATCACCGCCATCACCACCATCACCGCCATCACCGCCATCACCGCCACCACTACCATCACCGCCATCACCGCCATCACCGCCATCACCGCCATCACGACCATCACCGCCATCACTACCATCACGACAATCACCGCCATCACCGCCATCACTACCATCACCGCCATCACTACCATCACCGCCATCACCACCATCACCGCCATCACCGCCATCACTACCATCACCGCCATCACCGCCATCACCGCCATCACCGCCATCACTACCATCACCGCCATCACCGCCATCACCACCATCACCGCCATCACCGCCATTACTACCATCACCACTTTCACCGCCATCACTACCACCGCTCCCATCACCGCCATCACTATCATCACCAGCATCACTACCACCACGACAATCACCACCATCACGACCATCACCGCCATCACCACCATCACTACCGTCAACACCATCACTACTATCACCGCCATCACCCCCATCACCACCATCACTACCATCACCACCATCCCACTGTCACCGCCATCAACAACATCACCACCATCACTACCATCACCACCATCACCACCATCACCACCATCACCACCATCACTACCATCACCACCATCCCACTGTCACCGCCATCAACAACATCACCACCATTATCACCATCACCACCATCACTACCATCACTATCATCATCACCATCACCACCATCACTACCATCACCACCATCATCACCATCACCACCATCTCCTCCATCACCACCATCACTACTATCACCGCCATCACCACCATCATCACCATCACCACCATCTCCTCCATCACCACCATCACTACCATCACCACCATCACTACCATCACTATCATCACCACCATCATTACCACCATTACAATCACCGCCATCTCAACCATCACCACCATCATTACCATCACCACCATCATTACCATAACTATCATCACTACCATCACTACCATCACTGCCATCACCACCATCACCCATCACCAATATCACTGCCATCACCCCCATCAACGCCATCACTACGATTACACTCATCACTACCATCACCACTATCACTGCTATCATCACCATTACCGCCAACACCCTGGACATCTGGAACTCTCACCCCCAAAAAGCTGTTGAGGCTGGGGGTCAATTGAAAATGTCAAAACTGAGATTGATAGATTTGTGTTAGGTAAGGTTATTAAGGGTTATGGAACAAAGGCAGGTAATTGGAGTTAAGATACAGATCAGTCATGATCTAATTGAACATCGGAACAGGCTTGAGGGGCTGAATGGCCTCCTCCTGTTCCCATATTCCTAAATTAATTAAAATTCCAAAATGTCACTGTGCCATTTTCCAATAAGTTCTATTATGGGTAATATTACTTGGTTATTTATAGAGGTCAAAGGCCTCACTTCTAGTTGCTTAGCTGCAGAGATCTTTGGAGCATTCAATTCTTTGTCACAAGGAATAGTTGAGGCAGAGACCATTGCATCTTTTGAAGGGAAAAGTGGATAAGCACTTGAAGCAGAGGGAGATACAGGGCTAGGGGGAGAAAGCAGGGCATTAGGGATTCATTTTGGATTCCTCTCGCAAGGAGCTGGCGCACACCACACACGATGAGCTGAATGGCCTTCTTCTGTATTGTAAACTTCCATGGTTCTGCGGACGATGTATGATTGTAATTGGTCTTGGATGATTGGGTAGGTGAGCTGTTGATTGACCTGCTGTGTATTTCCAGTATTTTCTCGTTATATTTTAAGTTTCCAGCATTTGAAGTTTTTTTTTTACATTTTATTGGCACTATTTTATACAGAGCTAAATGTTTACATCAGAAGGTAATACTACATTGGCTCATGATCCGGCAACAGTTTGATTTTAAAATTCTCATCCTTGTTTTCAAATCCCTCCATGGCCTCGCCCCTCTCCCTGTCTCTGTAACCTCCTCCAGCCCTACAACCCTTCGAGATCTCTGGACTCCTCCAATTCTGGCCTCTTGCGCATCCCTGATTTTAATCGCTCCACCATTGGCGGCCGTGCCTTCAGCTGCCTAGGCCCTAAGCTCTGGAACTCCCTCTCTAAACCTCTCCGCCTCTCTACCTCTCTCTCCTCCTTTAAGATGCTCCTTAAAACCTACCTCCTTGTCCAAGCTTTTGGTCACCTGTCCTAATATCTCCTTATGTGGCTCGGTGTCAAATTTTGTTTGATAATCGCTCCTGTGAAGCGCCTTGGGACATTTTACTATGTTAAAGGCGCGATATAAATGCAAGTTGTTGATGTAATATGAATATGCAATGAGAATACTTTAGAAACAAGGGTTTGTCCTTCTTACGAAGTTATGAAATGTCGCACTTTTTTCCTGTTAATTGCTTTCTACTCATTCCTCTTCTTGTGTTTTGTTTTCTCCATCATAAATGTTGCTCCATATAGTCCGCTTTTTGTGATAACAAGTGGCCTGCTTTGGGCAAAGATTAAATAATCAATTATTACCACACGGCAGTTATCGCTTTCAAGCAGGAATAATGAAATCCGAGGAGACTGCTTTCATGCTTTGAGACTGAAGTTGCAATGTCGCTGGTACATCAATGAGGAAATGACACTTGAAGGCTGATTGCAATACATTACCTTAATTTGCTTCATTTATTCATCCAATTCTAGCACCAGATGAGATTTGTGAAGGTGGTTTGTGAACGCCTGCCCACAGGGATTGGCTTGGTCCTGCCCAAACAGGTTTCACTTAACAGACATCAAAGAGAGGAGGGTTTCTCTTTTATCCCATCTGTCCATATTAGATATTCCAAAAACCTCCCCTGCAATAAAATGAACGAGACAAATGCTGTCTTTTGAATAACCAAGGCCCATTTGAGTAAAACATTAATTGCTCTAATGTTGTGGCTCAGTTGGTAGCACTCTCGCCTCTGAGTCTGATGTAATCATGAGTTCAGAGTCCCACGCCAGAAACTTAAGCACAAAATCCAGGCTGACGCTCCAGCGCAGTACTGAGGGAATGCTGCACTCTCGGAGGTGTCGTCTTTTGCACGAGACGCTTAAACCAAGGCCCTGTCTGCCCTCTCAGGTGGACGTAAAAGATCCCACGGCCGCTATTTTGAAAAAGAACAGGGGAGTTCTCCCCGGTGTCCTGGCCAATATTTATCCCTCAACCAACATCACCAAAACAGATTATCTGGTCATTCATCTCGTTGCTGTTCGTGGGATCTTGCTGTGCACAAATTGGCGGCCGCGTTTCCTACACTATAACGGTGACTACACTTCAAAAGTACTTCATTGGCTGTAAAGTGCTTTGGGATATTGTGGAAGAACATAAGAAACAGGAGCAGGAGTAGGCCATGTGGTCCCTCGAGCCTGCTCCGCCATTCAGTCAACTCCACTTTCCCATCCGATCCCCATATCCTTTGGTTCCCCTAGAATCCAAAAATCTATCTATCTCAGCCTTGAATATACTCAACGACTCAGCATCCACAGCCCTCTGGGGTAGAGAATTCCAAAGATTCACCACCCTCTGAGTGAAGAAATTCCTCCTCATCTCAGTCTTAAATGGCCGACCCCATATCCTGCGACTATGCCCTCTAGTTCTAGACTCTCTAGCCAGGGGAAACATTCTCTCAGCATCTACCCTGTTACACCCTCTCAGAATCTTATATATTTCAATGAGATCACCTCTCATTCTTCTGAACTCCAGAGAGTATAGGCCCATTCTACTCAATCTCTCTTCATAGGACAACCCCCTCATCCCAGGAATTAATCTAGTGAACCTTTGTTGCACCGTCTCTAAGGCAAGTATATCCTTCCTTAGATAAGGAGGAGACCAAAACTGTACGCTGTACTCCAGGTGAGGTCTCACCAAAGCCCAGTACAATTGTAGTAAGACTTCCTTACTCTTGTACTCCAATCCCCTTGCAATGAAGGCCAACATACCATTTGCTTTCCTAATTGCTTGCTAACCTGCATGGTAACATTTTATGTTTCTTGTACGAGGACACCCAAGTCTCTCTGGACACCAACATTTAATAGTTTCGCACCATTTAAAAAATATTATGTTTTTCTATTCTTCCTGCCAAAGTGAATAACCTCACATTTCCCCACATTATTCCCCATCTGCTACCTTCTTGCCCACTCATTTAACCTGTCTTTATCCCTTTGCAGACTCTTTGTGTCCTCCTCACTGCTTGCTTTCCCACCTAGCTTTGTATCGTCAGTAAACTTGGATACATTACACTTGGTCCCCTCATCCAAGCCACAATATAGATTGTAAATAGCTGAGGCCCAAGCACTGATCCTTGCGGCACCCCACTAGTTACAGCCTGCCAACCTGAAAATGACCCGTTTATCCCTACTCTCTGTTTTCTGTCCATTAACCAATCCTCTATCCATGCTAATATATTACCCCCCAACCCCATGAGCCTTATCTTGTGTAACAACTTTTTATGTGGCACCTTATCGAATGCCTTTTGAATTTCAAAATATACTACATCCACTGGTTCCCCTTTATCTACCCTGCTAGTTACAGCCTCAAAAAATTCTAATAAATTTGTCAAACACCATTTCCCTTTTCATAAAACCATGTTGACTCTGTCTAATCATATTAGGATTTTCTAAGTGTCCTGTTACTGCTTGTTTAATAATGGATTCCAGCATTTTCCTGATCACTGATCTCAGGCTAACTGGCCCGTAGTTCCCTGTTTTCTCCCTCCCTCCTTTCTTAAATAGTGGGGTTATATTTGCTACCTTCCAATCCATGGGGACCGTTATAGAATCAAGGAATTTTGGAAGATCACAACCAATGCGCCCACTATCTCTGCAGCCACCTCGTTTAGAGCCCTCGGCACTATATAAATGCAAATCTTTCTTTCTTTCTCTTTATCTTTTCCTAGCCGTTGGAGAGCCAATGCCTCAGTCAGAGTGCCTTTTAAAATTTTTAAAGAAATCTTTGAGGCGCTTCTGTCCACCTTAAAACACCTGCTCCCCCTTTGGGGCACTGTGGTGAGTGTCCCACTGCAGCAGCCACCCGATGCGGCTGGCTAGAAGCAGCAGCACATTTCTGCGCTGTAACATTCTACGATTCTATTAAAATAATCCTGGCAGCACCTGGCAGAATGATATAAGTTAACATTCAGTTTCCAAAGGTTTGCAGAGTGTAATTTTAGAAAATATGCAGCATAGAAAAAGCATTGTTTGACCTTGAAAGATTAAGACACAAAAGGGGCTTTGATTTCCCACTCGGGATATGGTAGAGTTGTTTTCTTGGCAGGAATTTTACAATGAATCCAGTAAATTCCTAGTGTTGTTACAGCATGTTATTTGATGCAGCAGTCCCACTGGCAGTGTGTTCTGGTATATTCCATTCTCAATCATGAATTAGTCAATTATTAACGTGATTTTAAAAAAGACTCTGAGTCAGGAGGTCGTGGGTTCAAGTCCGACTCCAGAGACTTGAGCACAAAATCTTGGCTGACACTCCCAGTGGCAGTACTGAGGGAGTGCTGCACTGTCGGAGGTGCCGTCTTTCGGATGAGGCGTTAAACCTCCCTGAAGTCTGGCCTCTCAGGCGCTACAGACCCTGTGGCATAATTTGAAGAAGAGTGGGGGAGTTCACCCCAGTGTCCTGGCCAATATTTAGCCCTGAGCCAACACCTAAAACAGATGATCTGGTCATTTATTTCATTGCTGTTTGTGGGAGCTTGCTGTGCGTAAATTGGCTGCCACGTTGCCTACATTACAACAGTGGCTACACTTCAAAAGTACTTCACTGGCTGTAAAGCACGATGGGACGTCCTGTGTTCATGGAAGGTGCTGTGTAAATGCAAGTACTTTCTTTCAACCTGTAAATTCTGTTTTGAGACCATTGCTTTCTCCTCCTGGTTCTTTCTTTAGCAGAAACTGATGTACGAACATACGAATTAAGTGCAGGAGTAGGCCATTCGGCCCCTCGAGCCTGCTCTGCCATTGGATAAGATCTGATTGTGACCTCAACCCTACTTTCCCGTCTACCTACTGTAACCTTTGACTCCCTTGTTAATCAGGAATCTATCTAACTCAGCCTTAAAAATATTCAATGGCCCTGCCTCCACCGCTCTCTGGGGAAGGGAGTTCCACAGACTCACGACCCTCAGAGAGAAAAAATTTCTCCTCATCTGTTGTTTCCGTGAACTGTTGCACCGTGACCGCTACTTTATAACGTATAAACAACTACTCTCTGTGTGGGCTGTATTTTTGCATGTGGTCCTCCTATAATCTAATACTGCCTTGCAATAGTCTAATGCATGCTATGAAGTGATGCTGTGATTAGTTATGGAAAATTGCACGGGCGGGATTTTTAATGGCAGATCACTCCCTCATTAAGGTTACAAGAGGCTTCGAGTTGGGCTAGGGGTCACAATTTGACCCTTCTGCTTAGGATGGAGTGGAAAATGCAAACTGGCAGTAATACAGAATTGGTATAATTACTATAAATTTCCAGAGAAAGCAAAAATATTCAGCCCCGAATGTTCGAATCCTCACAGGTTAACGATGTGACAGTTAGATTTATTGCATATTTATGCAGCCGTTCCCATGCCCTGTTTACTTGTATAACCTCTCCAACTGCGAATTAAATTTTTATCTCCTTTATTTTCTAAGGGGCTTGAAATGATTTTTTTGTTTCAATGCCGCCTCTCCAGAGATTGACGGCAATGCATAACATTATTGGAAGTGACTTGATTTAAAGAAACATTCTGAGCCGATTGCGGAGAGACGCTATTCAATTAAATAATAATGAGTGAGAGGTTGTTCTTTATCGTGAATCTGTCTGTGACATGATTCATTTATTTTGCGCGGTAATGGTGCAAGTGTGGGGCAAAGTGAATCTATTGTGGTAACATTCATTCAAATAAATGTTCAGAAGGACACCCGTATTACAACTGCATTGATCATGTGCATACATCTGGTCTGATAAAACAATCAATAGTGTAAAGTCAAAGTATTTTGTTCCTACATTATTTGAACCATTGCATTGCTTCATGCATTGAAGGTTCAGCTAAATCAAATGTTTCTACATGATCTACAAATTAGGACTGCGATCCGTTGATGAATAAAATGAAAGTCAAATCTATTTGGTGGAATCTGTCCTCGTATCCCGTTATTCTTATGACTTTTTCGGACTCATCAAACTGAAGGAGACAGGCCCAGAGTCTGCAGGAGTGGGGCATCTCGTGCCCCGTTAGTTAGACTTGTTCTGTGCACGTTTAGGTTATTCTAAAATATTTTGCCCACAAAATTGCTGGAAGTGCGAGCTGATAACGGGCACGGCGAGGGCAACTGGGCATCTGGGACCTTAGTGAACGACAGGACCGACTCCTTAAACAAAGAGATGAAAGGATTGAGAAATAAACAGAGGAAGGGACGGAGAAGGAAATAAGGTGAATTAGAGTCAAATCAGAAAGAGAAATAAAGAGGGGGAAGGAAAGATTTGATTAAGCGAGAGAGAAACAAGAGGCAGCAAGAAAAAGTAAGAAAATAATGTAAAAATGATAAATTTTTTTGACAATTTTAAAATCTCCCAAAACAATTTACAACCTGAAGGAATGAGACTCCACACTTATAATTGTTCACTTTCTGGGCCAGAGAGGTTGATTGGCCGTCGGTAACAATTATGACGTTGTTAAAAGGGTACTTACGCTAGTAGTTACCAGACTTAACTTTCCGCAGCGAGTTTAATGGGCGAATGCGTCAATTTCATGAAACTCACGGGGAGGCGAAGCACGAGATGACGTTTTTGAGATGCTAATGACAGAGCAGCGCAAATTGTCCAGCTACTTGTGGCCAATCCACGGGGTATCTCTTCCTCGCTACAAGATGCTGGCCGATTTGCCCGTTGATAATGGCGTGCGTCAATCAGCTGTTATTTTTTTTTCAGCAAAAATCTGGCCCATTGCTGTGATAATGCAGAGAATACTTTCTATTTCAGGGGCATGAGTTAAGATTCAGGGGTCCATGTACAGAAATTACAGAAAATTAGTGGACAGGTACAAAAAATGATAAAATTCCCGAAGGTGCTAGAAAGTGCAGGGATGCAGCAATAGGCCTCCCCCCTTCACTCCCCTTCATTTTCTGCCATTAACAGAAGGTATAATATGGGAAAATCCAGTCCTAGGCCTCAACATTCCAGCCAAGTCATCTTCTTTTGAAAACAAAAAAGTAAAAACTTGATCATGTTATTTCACCTCAGGTCATAGGAACATAGGAACAGGAGTAGGCCATTCAGCCCCTCGTGCCTGCTCCGCCATTTGATAAGATCATGGCTGATCTGTGATCTAGCTCCATATACCTGCCTTTGGCCCATATCCCTTAATACCTTTGGTTGCCAAAAAGCTATCTATCTCAGGTCAGGTTTCAAATGGGATCATTGAATTTAGATTTATTTCTGTTGACATCCGTGGAAAGGAAAATCGCCCGTTCACTATAGCGGATGGCCAATCTGATATTGCCCATTTTACCCCTTAGCCGGAGTTGAAAGTTCAGGCCAGTGTTCCTGATCTCCGTTTTAGACGCTCTGCAATCTGTAACATGAATTTATTTCAGCTCTCACCCCTGCTATATTTGCAATAGTTTTTTCTTACAGCAGAATATGCTTTCCTCACTCCATATTGAGGCTGGTGTTAATGCTGAAACGTCTCTCCACTAATGATAACCTTGTTAGCTTACTTGTGGTGTCATCTCACAGGATCAGTGAGGAGGCAGTTCAGTGTTGGGACAACCACAAGCAGTTCCAGAGTTAACAAGCTCTGCAACATATTTCTGAGTACCACTGCCTCTCAAACAAACTGACTTAATTTGTTTTACCGTCCAATAATGTACTGTGCAATCATTATGGCCGTAATTTGCTGTGACAGGGTATCTAACGACATGTGTCGTGAGTTAGACTTACCCCTGCATGTTTAGGTTTTTAAATTTTTTGCGTGGCGAGTTGCTGAAAGTTCGAGCTGATAACGGGGCAGCGAGGGGGGAACAGGGCATCTGGGACCTGAGTGAACAGGGCAAGCAACTGGGTATCTCCTCAACCAATCAGATAGAAGAATTGTGAAATTAACAGCGCAAGGACTGAGAAGGAAGTGTAAATTAGAGAGGGTGAATTCAATATCAGGTCAGGTACAGAACGAGAAATGAAGTGAGGGAAAGAAAGATTGGATTAAAAGAGAGAGAAAAAGTGATAGAAAGAAAAAAGTAAAAAAGAAAATGTATTAATTTTAAATTTGACGTTTTTAAAATCTCCAATAATCAAAACCTGAAGGAATGAGACTCCACACTTGTAATAGTTAATTTTCAGATCCAGAGAGGTTGATTGGCAGTAATTAACAATTATCACGTCGTTAAATGGGTACTTACTCTTGTAATGACAAGACTTAACTTTCTGTGCGCAAATACAGCAACTTCACGCCGTTCAATGTATTTCAACGGTGAGACCGACGGCAAGATACCGATTTCGCGAAGCTAACAGTGGAACAGCGCATCTCGAACATCAACTTTTGGATATTCGCATTTAACCGCGTGTCTGCCCCTCGTCTGAAGTTGCTGTACATTTTACGCATAAATAAGTCAAGATTTAAGGTGAGAGGGGAGAGATACAAAAGGGTCCAGAGGGGCAATTTTTTCACTCAAAGGGTGGTGAGTGTCTGGAACGAGCTGCCAGAGGCAGTAGTAGAGGCGGGTACAATTTTGTCTTTTAAAAAGCATTTGGACAGTTACATGGGTAAGATGGGTATAGAGGGATATGGGCCAAGTGCAGGCAATTGGGACTAGCTTAGTGGTATAAACTGGGCGACATGGACATGTTGGGCCGAAGGGCCTGTTTCCATGTTATAAACTTCTATGATTCTATGATTCTATAACGGTGAGCCCCATTAGCCTCACCATTATTTTGACAGGAAAATCTGGGCCAGTATATGGAATACTACAAATTCTTCTGTAATTCACTGCAGTAAGATAAAATAACCTGGCAATACCATATTAAGGAGCATCTCAAAGGAGGAGAGAGAGGGAGAAGGCGGAGAGGTTTAAGGAAGAGAATTCTAGGGCCTAGGCAGCTGAAGGCACGGCCGCCAATGGTGGAGCGATTAAAATCGGGGATGTGCAATAGGCCAGAATTGGAGGAGCGCAGAGATCTCAGAGGGCTGTAGGGCTGGAGGAGGTTACAGAGATAGGGAGGGGCCGAGGCCATGGAGGGGTTTGAAAACAAGGATGAGAATTTTAAAATTGAGGCATTGCAGGACCGGGAGCCAATGTAGGTCAGCGAGCACTGGGGTGATGGGTGAAGGGGACTCGGTGCGAGTTAGGATACGGGCAGCAGAGTTTTGGATGAGCTCAAGTTTACGGAGGGTGCAAGGTGGGAGGCTGGCCAGGAGAGCATTGGAATAGTTGAGTCTGGAGGTAAAAAAAGGCATGGATGAGAGTTTCAGCAGCAGATGAGCTGAGGCAGGAGCGGAGACTGGCGACAAAATCAAATAGCAATCTTTACCTTGTGTTACGTTTTATTCCATTAAAGCAGAAATGTGGCTCTCTAACAGTAAGGAAAATCATTTCAAAGAAATTTCACAAGTTGAAACATATCAGAAACAATATTGAATACATCTCAGTGAATTTAAGGCAGCAATCAAACTTATGGGATTAATGTCACACACATCAATCACAAGTGTAAAGATCAAGAAATTTACGATGTCACTATAACCTCCCAACTGGATTACTGCACTGAAATTCACTGAAAAGTATGTTATCCTTTATGTGTAAGTAGATAGATTGAATCCTTGTAATTTTATTGGCTGAGGGAGCAGATATTAACACGTGGACAGAATCTATGTGGTAACACTCATAATAACCATTCCAGCATATTTTATGTTGGAACGAAGAATCGTTAAATTCATTGTCGTTATTATGGTATGGTACACGTTTGAACGGCCATTAAACCCACATAAGGGTGAGATGAAGTAGGGAGGGAGGATGCTCGTGTGGAGCATAAACACTGGCATAGACCAGTCGGGCCGAATGGCCTGTTTCTGTGCTCTAAATTCTATGTAAAACAAAACTGTGGAAACTGGAGACTTGTGCAATACTGACAATGAAGATCATTTTTGACAGTTTTATTTCGTGAATTTTTTATCCTCTTGTGACAAGGAGTCCCGTAATTATAAATATATTATAATTGTTCACAGCTCTCTGACCACTACTGATATTTTCCCCACTAGGAATTAACTTTCTGTTGCATTGCCACAGTTGTAAGGATCAGTGTTCAGGATTGTCCTTAGCGTCTGGTTCGGAATCTGAAGAGTATTTGCAAAACAGGAGCGGCAGATCCTGGAGAGCTGTGTACCATCCTCTCTAGGTTGTCATGATTGGTGTAGTACCGATTGTGACAAACATGAAGCATCTTTCTCTGTATTAGCTTATCGATTGTTTTGTTTACTGTTGGCCGCAGTATACACGGTTAATACTGGGTTCCGCTGGCTGTTTCTGTAAGGGCCAGAATACAGGTTACTGGGGTTGCAAAAACACTGGTATCGATATCCTGACGGGAATGTTCATCGGGGCACCTGATGAATCCTCAACCGTTCAAATTAACTCCTTGTCAAGGAACCAATTGGGTTTACCATCCAGCTCGGTAATTTTAACCCTACTCGGGCGGGTGGGCAGTTGAAATTGCCCAGGCTACTTACCCACCCTGGAGATGTTGGGAAGTGATGGTTCCCATTTTAACCTGCTCAACTGAACAAGGGGCAAGGGAACTCGCCCAAACTCAGGCGCAATTCAGGTTCCAATGATGCCATTGGGACCCGACTGTAATTTTAACACAGCGACCTGAGTTGGGAGCCGCTGCGTTCCTCCAATTCTGGCCTCATGCGCATCCCCGATTTTCATCGCTCCACCATTGGCGGCCGTGCCTTCAGCTGCCTAGGCCCTCAGCTCTGGAATTTCCCCCTCTCTACCTTTCTCTCCTCCTTTAGCACTGAAATCTTTCAAAGCTGTCATATTGGTGGGGACTGCAATTTATTTAAAACGAGATAGGGAGCAAAATAACAGTGGAATCTTCTCCAATGTGGCTTAATGCCAACCTCCTTCCCAGTGGAGCAGGACATCAAACATGACACATTAAAATGCGTATAAGGTATCCATAAAATATGTACCACTCATGTAGGGCTACAAACTATTAAATATATTTTGATCACTCGACAGTCTTTCATTTGCATAATTTATGCTAGGATGGCAGTTAGGACTTTGCATGAGCGTACAGAACAGCATCAGTTAATCCTCCCACACCAGAACACTTTAATAATTTTTAAATTGCAAATCTATCTAAAAGTTTTGAATCAGGACTAAATCCATAGGGCAATAAGTAAACGTACCGTGTGAGAAATGTCCATGAAGCGCAAACCATTTTGATTGCTTTTACATCCACCTGAGAGGCCTCGGTTTAACGCTTCATCCGAAAGACGGCACCTCTGACAGTGTAGCACTCCCTCAGTACTGCACTGGGAGTGTCAGCCTAGCTTTTATGCTCAAGTCTCTGGAGTAGGACTTGGACCCATGACTTTCTGACTCAGAGGCGATAAAGACTTGTCTTGCCAAGGTTCACACTAGCACTAATAAAACTGCTTGGTGTTCTTGCAGCATTCGCAATGTCGGAGAGCTAGAAATTTAAACAGGGTCCATGACAATATTTTAGAACATAGTTGTTGAGGCTGCCTCTGTATTCTTGTATTGCGCTGTTATCTCAAGTCTGATTTCTCCAATGTCTTCCTCACCAGCTTCCTCCCGACACAAGCACCAAGCCTAGCCACAATTCTGCTGCCTGCAGCCTGACCCACGTCAAGTCTTGCGAGCCCATCATTGCTGACCTCACCCGCTTCTGGCTCCTCCCCTGGTTCCATGTCCTCTAGTGCACTGAATTCAAGATCTCCGTCCCTCCAGGACCACATCCACCCTACCTCTGCAATCTCCTTCAGCCTTACGTCCCAAGTCATGTCCTTTGGTCATCTGAGTCTGGCCCCTTGTGTATCTCCTCCATCCACGGCCAAGCCTTCAGCCATCTCAGCCCGACTCTATAGAAATCTCTTCCCCAACCCTGTTTGCCTTGCTACTCTTCTCCTTGCCTTTAAAAGTCTCCTCGAAACCTATCAGTTTTGACCTTGCCTTCAATCATCTTTCCTGACTTTTCTATTAGAGCTGGCTGCCTGTGCTCGTCTATGCAAAACAGCTTGGAACATTTTACTATATTAAAAACGCTTCGAAAATGCAAGCTGTTGTTTTTGTTTTCTCAGGGTTCCTAATAATACAGCACCGAAACAGAAAGCCATAACTCATTACATTATGGCCTAAAGCAAAACCATATCCATGCAGCATTATGAAGCTTCTGCTAGATTGCACTCTATTGACCTTGGAGGGGGTGCAGCGCAGATTCACCAGAATGATACCGGGGCTAAAAGGGTTAAATTATGAGGCCAGGTTGCACAGACTAGGCTTCGATTCCCTTGAATATAGAAGATTAAGCGGTGAACCAATTGAGGTGTTTAAGATGATTAAAGGATTTGATAGGGTAGATAGATAGAGAAATTATTTCCTCTGTTGTGGGGAGTTCAAAACAAGGGGGGGCATAACCTTAAAATTAGAGCCAGGCCGTTCAGGGGTGATGTCAGGAAGCACTTCTTCACACAAAGGGGAGTGGAAATCTGGAATTCTCTCCCCCACCAAAAAGCTGTTGAGGCTGAGGGTCAATTGAAAATTTCAAACCTGAGATTGATAGATTTTTGTTGGGTAAGGGTATTAAGGGTGACGGAACCAAGGAGGGTTAAGATACAGATCAGTCCTGATCTAATTGAATGGGGGAACAGGTTCGAGGGGCTGAATGGCCTACTGGGGCAGCTTTTTCTCCTCCAGGGTCCACAAAAATAATCCAAGACTTACCTTTGTTGGGTCTCTTCTCTTCCTTCGCCCGTGGAACTGATTGGAGTGTGCACTGCGCAGGGATCTTGACCAGTTCCTACCTAAAATGGCAATCACTGGTCCTCCTTACGTAATTAACCCCGATTTCCACATTAAAAAGGGGCCTGTCGCCTGAATCAGGCGGGCGCTTTGGACACCCGGGCGTTAGGCCCCTTTTAAAATGGCGGCGGCCGCATTGCCGGTGTTAACGGGGGCGTTTACGCTACCGGCTCCATTCTGAGGTCGTTACCGCCCCCCCCCCCCGTCAATGCCAGGCGAGGGCAGTGAAAATCGACCCCCCTCTGTGGGCAATGACACAGGACATTCATTAGTAAACTATTGAATGGATATTACATAGTATGGATAAAGTAAACCTGGATTATTGCTTCAAAGCAAGGCAGGAAAGTAGAAGCAGAGGGCTTAAATTTAAATGTGGAAAGTAAATTTAAAACAGGTATCAAGGGAAAGTGCCTTTTTCTCAAAGAGCAGTACGTGTTTGAATTAATTCATGGAGGGAAAGGCAGGTGAGGTCATTCCAAATGCGATTTGTTAGGAGTTAATGTACCAGCGAAATGAGCTTCAGCGCGATGAATGGCTTTTTCTCATCTCAGACTGATCTTATATACTCATAAAAATGAACGATTGACAGCAACTAGACAACAAAAGAGTGTACTGTATGTTAAATCTAATCTGTGTTAAGAGTCTGGACTTTTCTTTAAAAGCATTAGCATAATTGTGAGATGATTATCTGGTGATTATCTGGCAAGAAATAGGATTGAAGGTTATAAGGATAAATTCAACTATTTACTACGGCTCTTATTTTAGTCTTGTCTGCATATTTGGACAACATTCCATGTCGCCCCATCATTGATGTACACAGGGGAAAGAAGTGGCCCCTGAATAGTACCCTATGGGACTCTGCTACCCTCTTCCAACCACTCTGACAAACTGCTCTTAACTCCTACTCTCTGCTTCCTCCCTTCTCATCAGTGGTTGATCCAATTTGCTACTCTCCTCCTAATGCCATACGCCTTAATCTTCTCCAATAGTGTCCCGTGTTACTGTGTTACATAGAATTTACAGCACAGAAACAGGCCATTCGGCCCAACTGGTCTATGCCGGCGTTTATGCTCCACACGAGCCTCCTCCCTCCCTACTTCATCTCACCCTATCAACATATCCTTCATTTCCTTTCTCCCTCATGTGTTTATCCGGCTTCCCCTTAAACGCATCCATGCTAGTCGCCTCAACTACTCCTTTTGAGTTCCACATTCTCACCACTCTCTGGATAAAGAAGTTTCTCCTGAATTCCCTATTGGATTTATTAGTGGCTATCTGATATTTATGTCCTCTAGTTTTGGACTCCCCCACAAGTGGAAACATCTTCTCTACGTCTACCCCTATCAAACCCCCTCGTAATCTTAAAGACCTCTGTAAGGTCACCCCTCAGCCTTCTCTTTTCTAGAGAAAAGAGCCTCATCCTGTTCAATCTTTCCTGATCGTTATATGCTCTCAATTGTGGTTGCATCCTTATAAATTCTTTTTGCACCTTGCCAAATCATATATGGATGAGCTCAAGTTTATGGAGGGTGGGAGATGGGAGGCCAGCCAGGAGAGCATTGGAATAGTCAAGTCTAGAAGTAACAAAGGCATGGATTAGGGTTTCAGCAGCAGCTGAGGCAGAGGCGGAGACGGGCGATGTTACGGAGGTGGAAGTAGGTGGTCTTGGTGATGGAGCGGATATGTGGTCGGAAGCTCATCTCAGGGTCAAATAGGATGTCAAGGTTGCGAATGGTCTGGTTCAGCCTCAGACAGTGGCCGGGGAGAGGGATGGAGTCAGTGGCCAGGGAACGGAGTTTGTGGCGGGGACCGAAGTCAATGGCTTCAGTCTTCCCAATATTTTACACTAATCACAATCTACAGCTATTTCTTAACACTGTATCTATTCTTTGTGACAACTAACTTACTTGTTCTCCTAATCTACTATTCTGTTGGGTTGTTATTTTAACTCTTTTTACTCTTTAGGGTAATCAGAGGTGAGATCAAACAAGACTTTAAACTTTTCTAACTAATTGGTTTTATTAACATTAAACTACAAGTTTTACAGATAGAGATTTATACAACCTTTAAGTTAGCCATACAACTCGATAAACAGAATGGCCAATTTTTCTGCTTCGGGAGACTGAGAGGTTAACAATCCATCGACATCCTGCGCGGTGGTCTTTTGCTCAGTCTCTGGTCTGTCTCCTGGTCTGTCTCCTGGTCCGTCTCCTAGTCTGTCTTCTGGTCTGTCTCTGGACTGTCTTCTGGACTGTCTCCTGGACTGCCTCGTGGAGTGTTTCTGGTCTGTCTCTAGTCTGTCTCCTAGACTGTCTCTGGTCTCTCTTATGATCTGTCTCTGGTCTGTCTCTGGACTATCTCCGAACTGTCTCTGGTCTGCCTCTGGACTGTCTCTGGACTGTCTCCTGGACTGTCTCCTGGACTGTCTCTGTTCTGTCTTGTGGATTGTCTCTGGTCTGTCTCCTGGACTGTCTCTGGTCTGTCTCGTGGGCTGTCTCCAGGACTGTCTCTGGTCTGTCTCTGGTCTGTCTCCTGGATTGTCTCCTGGCCTGTCTCCTGGCCTGTCTCCTGGTGTGTCTCGTGGTCTGTCTCTGCACTGTCTCCTGGTCTGTCTCTGGTCTGTCTCCTCTTTCACTTTAGAATTGCTGCTCTTATTTCATTCTTGTTGTCAAACAGTAACTTTCCATTCCCTCTTTCCCATGGTGATACAGACTGATGCCACCAAACAGCACCTGGTGTTTTTATGATGGCTTCCCACAGTCTCTCAAGGCCTCCTTATCCATTGCCTTCCAAACAGTCCGAATAACACTTTTCGAATTTGGTCAACTTTCCCATCATGTCTTCTTGATCCATCTGTTTAACAGTCACTTTTAACCAAACTCCGCTCCTTTAGCAGGTCATTAATCCAGGGTTCCAGTCAATCCTTCAGTTTCCTTCAAACTGGCATTGAAAAGTCCGAAGATCCTTCAATTCCGATAAGATGCTCCCTCAGTGAGATGAGATTGAGTGGTGGGTGTCTGGGACGGCCTCTCCCTCTCTCCCTCCCTTCCCCCCACCCCGAGAAGTTTAAGGGACCCGAGGTGACTCTTGCCTTAGGGAAGCAGCAGCCCAGAGGGAGCTGCTTCCAGTAACCTTTCTCTCACAGTGGCACGGGGTCCCGGACTTATGTCAGAGGCTTCCTCACGTAGGCCTGAAAGAAGCAGGCTCAATCCCACTCTTTGGGAGCTGTGCCCGTCCCTTGCAGGCCACTCCGTACTGGGCACAGGGTCAAACACGGGCCCTGGGCATGTCCGATGGTGCCCTCTCCAGCGCTGATTCCTCGATAGCATCTGCCCGCTGATGACTGCCAAAACCCCCCGTGCTTGCCCATTTTAGGGGGGATGTGGGGGGGGGGGGAAGGAGGAGGGGGAGGGGTTGCCCAAGGCCCTTCTCCCCCGCTCCCCACCAATGGTACTATCGGCACTAACAAAAGGGATGATCCAGGCCTTCCGAATCCCTGCAGAATTATGTCCCATCACGTTCAAAACAGGACACTTAACGGGAAGATGGATTTGATTGATTTCAGTTGCACTGCGCACTTACTGGAACATGCATTTACAAAAAGCTGAGTACTTAAAGGACACATTAGCATGTATCAGCCAGCAGCAAGTCTTCATAGCTGTGCTGTTATTTATTAATGGCATATAATGGCTCTAAAAAAAAGTTAACGGGGAAAACTGCTACAGTTAAATTATTAATGTAAACAATGCCTCGATCTGACAGGCAGGCTGTTTCTGACAATAATAGGAGGTGAGGGTATTTTTCAAAGGCTCTGGTAATTAATTTGCGCTGCAAGAAATTGTTAACCTCACAATTAATTAGAACCTTCAAAAGCCTTTATGGTTGTAACAAAGACAAAGTATTTGTCGTCTTATGATGGAAAGTCTTAAACATTGATTGGGACGATATTTTAATCCGGTTGATCAATGTCAGCTGTGGCTTAATGGGTAGCACTTCTTGCCTCTGAGTTCGAATGGTTTGTGGGTTCAAGTCCCACTCCTCAGAGACTTGAGTGCAGAATCTAGGCTGATACTTCCAGTATAGTACCGAGGGAGAATCCCTCAGAAATTCCTGTCCATTGAGATGCAGTGTATGAGTAAATTTGAGTCATGACATGTGGTAAGTGTAGCTTTGCTTGAGAGAAGTAGGTGACTTTAGACTTATGGTTCCCAAAGCTCTCCACCACTGGGGTTTTCTTCACCTCATGTTTTCTTTATTCGTTCATGGGATGTGGGCGTCGCTGGCGAGGCCGGCATTTATTGCCCATCCCTAATTGCCCTTGAGAAGGTGGCGGTGAGCCGCCTTCTTGAACCGCTGCAGTCCGTGTGGTGAAGATTCTCCCACAGTGCTGTTAGGAAGGGAGTTCCAGGATTTTGACCCAGCGACGATGATGGAGCGGCGATATATTTCCAAGTCGGGATGGTGTGTGACTTGGAGGGGAACGTGCAGGTGGTGTTGATCCCATGTGCCTGCTGCTCTTGTCCTTCTAGGTGGTAGAGGTCGTGGGTTTGGGAAGTGCTTTCAAAGAAGCCTTGGCGAGTTGCTGCAGTGCATCCTGTGGACGGTACACACTGCAGCCACAGTGCGCCGGTGGTGGAAGGAGTGAATGTATGATCTCGGTCTGAATCATAGAATCATATGGCACAGGAAGAGGCCATTCGGCCCATCATGCCTGTGCCGGCTCTTTGGGAAAAGCTATCCAGTTAGTCCAACAGCCCTGCAATTTTTTTCCCCTCCATCTTCCTCTGGAAGTTCTATTGGAATTCCCAAGGGAAATCCCATCCTCAGCATTTTCCTGCAAGTTAAATTGCAGTGTTGAAGTGCTTAAAGTTAACTGGAATGTATCATTTTCAATCTAATAATTCAAAACATTTCGTGAAGTGTATTGCCCCTCCTGGAAATGTTTCATAAATTTTGTGCCTTCAACATAGGAATTGCTAGAAGAAAAAAGACTGAGGTCTCTCTAGTTCACCTTCTACCATCCTGATCGTCGCATGATTTAATGGTAATGGAATAGTTGACTCATCAATCTCTATCAATTTGATCAACCTCTACCAATTAGTCTGCAACAGGGCCAGACTGTTAAGGGGAGATTTAATAGAGGTGTGCAAAATTATATGGGAGTTTGATAGAGTAAATAAGGATAAACTGTCTCTACTGGCAGGATGGTCGGTAACCAGAGGACACGGGTTTAGGGTAATTGGGAAAAGAACCAAAAGGCAGATGAGGAGAATTTTTTTTCACACAGAGGGTTGTTAAGATCTGGAACGCACTACCTGAAAGGATGGTGGAATCAAACTCCATCGGAACTTTCAAAAGGCAATCGGACATGTGCTTGAAGGGGACTAATTTGCAGAGTTATGGGGAAAAAACTCAGGTGTGGGACTAAATGGGGTTGCTCTTTCAAAGAGCCAGCACAGGCACGACGGGCTGAATGGCCTCCTTCTGTGCTGTAAGATTCTATGATTTCTATGATTCTGTATCTGTGTTTCACTTAGTATTTCCTGGCTCTCCGTACAGTGCGTGCCTTTCCCAGTGAGGAGAGGTACTCCGTAATAAATGTCCCAGCGCTGTGTTAACACAAAATGGTGGCCCTGAACAAACACAAAATAGAGGCCTACGCATGAATCAAAATTGCTGCATTTACATTTAAACAAAATGTCTCTCTCACTCTGTATCTCATTCTCTACTGTACGGCCCATGTGTGTCTCAGTGTCAGCTCCTGTACACGTACAATTCGCAGTGGGTAAAAGGGAATGATTCACGGATACTCTCTGTCATACCCAGGAATGTTTGATTTGAGAGAAAAAAAGTGTTACAAATGGGACAGTACATACACATGTGTCGATGACTGTTCAACATGTGTGTGTCTCAGTGTCACTGGTCGCTTAATATAACGCAGGGGCCCCTGGCAGCCTGTCTCCCCCTCCCACTGTGGCCCGACCACCTCAGGGTCGCCTCACAGCCTGTCTCCCCCTCCCCCTGTCGCCCCCAACGCCCCAGGGTCCTCTCAAAGTCTGTCTCATTTAATGTCCCATCCGATAGACGGCGCCTCTGACAGTGCAGTGCTCCCTCAGTACTGGCATCGGGAGTATCGGCCTGGCTTATGGGGCTCAAGTCCTAGAGTACATACATCTACCTCCGTCAGTGCAGTGCTCCTCAGTACTGGCACTGGGTAGTGTCGGCCTGGGTTATGGGGCTCAAATCATAGAGAATATACATCTACCTCCTACTGTGCAGCGCTCCATCTGTACTGGAACCGGGTAGTGTCGGCCTGGATTATGGAGGCAAACTTGCGACAAAGATTGAAAATTAGTTGGGAGGCAGGAGACAGAGAGTAGGGATAAAGGGAATGTTCTCTGATCGGCGTAATGTGACAAGTGGTATTCTGTAGGGATCCTACACTGAGGCCTCAGCTTTTCACCATATGTATAGAATCATAGAATCAGACCGCACAGATGGAGGCCATTCGGCCCATCGTGCCTGTGTCGGCTCTTTGAAAGAGCTATCCAATTAGTCCCTGCTCTTTCCCCACAGCCCTGCAAATGTTTCCTAATTCAATTATATATCCAATTCCCTTTTGAAAGTTACTATTGAATCGGCATGAAATGTAGTTTTAATGTTGTTGGGACGTCTTTGTTTTGCATCCATCCCATGTTTCATTGAAGTGGCAGCACTAGGCTCTGATGTTGGTTATATAGAAAAGGATAGCTCTCAGTTCACTAACAGTGATAGCCTTCATCACAAATGTAAATATCCACCAAAGATACATGAATAAAAACACCAAGTGAGTCAAATTCACCAACAAGAGGGCAGAAATCTGTCTGCAATGGCAAAAGCACGTGGCTGACTCCAGCTCACCTGGTGTTGTTCAGATCCCAGCACAGCATGGCTGCGCACTGTGCACTGACAGCTCACATATTTATTTATTGCCATCATTGTAAAGGAGAGCCAAGTGCCCAGTAGGTCCTCTCAATACCATTTCAACTGGGATTAAGACAAAACTGGGAAATATATCGCCGTTCCTTCATCGTCGCTGGGTCAAAATCCTGGAACTCCCTTCCTAACAGCACTGTGGGAGAACCTTCACCACACGGACTGCAGCGGTTCAAGAAGGCGGCTCACCACCACCTTCTCGAGGGCAACTAGGGATGGGCAATAAATGCCGGCCTCGCCAGCGACGCCCACATCCCCAGAATGAATATCTAAAAAAAAAGGCAAGTGATTGGGAATAACGTGGGGTGGTAGCACCAATACTTTTCATCGTGTTAAATTCATTCTGGGCTTCAAGAACAGTCTTGGGGTGATTTTAATCCTGCCCACCTGGCAGAAGCTGGGCGGGTGCTTAAAATTGGCCAGGAAACTTACCCATGACCACCCGCACCAATCCCGCTGTCTTGAACTTTAACCTGCTCTCCCTTAAAGGGGCCCTTTAAATATGCAGATCGGGATCTGATGATGTCATTGGGCTCCGACTGTAATTTTAACTGCTGGCCTGAGTGGGGAAGCCCTTGTTGCCAGGTGAAGAGAGCGGGAAGAGCATTCCTTATTGTCTCGAAGATCTCCTCTGAAATATCTCTCGTCATTCCTCGTTATCTCATCTCTCTAACACCAGGGATCAGCTTTATTTTAACGTGACTCACTTGACATAGCAGTAAATTGCATAGAATTACACAGAAGGTACAGCACAGAAACAGGCCATTCGGCCCCACAGGCCTATCCCGGTGTTTATGCTCCGCACGAGCCTCCTCCCTCCCTACTTCATCTCACCCTATCAGCACATCCTTCTATTCCTTTCTCCCTCATGTGCTTTTCGAGCTTGCCTTTAAATGTATCCATGCTATTCGCCTCAACTACTCCTTGTGGTAGCGAGTTCCACATTCTCACCATTCTCTGGGTAAAGAAGTTTTGAATAGTACACGTCAGAACAAGATTACTAAATAAAGTGAAATGATACCAAAAAGACACCTGACACGACAGCAGCCTGTGGGACCCCAGTCTATAAACTGATCAGAGGGATGATACACGGCCAGGAGAGGCCCAAACAGGTACCCTTATTAAGCATTCTAAAACTTTTCTTGTGTGCCTCGAGGAGCAGGGGTCTTCTTCCAGGTCCCACAAGGAACGTTTTGGTCTCTCCTGCTCCGGGCTCTCCTTTCTCCACCCCCCCCACCCTTAACCGAACACATGACCCTCCTGTAACCCCCTTCTCCTGACTCATCCCGTTGCTCGGGACCAATCGTTCGCCACCGCCCGGACATGCCACCCTCGCCCACCAGCCCACTGCCATTTTCCACCCGCTTGGGGCGGCCAGCTGACCAGGGGGGTTGCAAATGGACTCCAGGGAGTTAAAATTGCGCCGGGGCCTAACGCTGCCCCTCCTCCCCTCCCCCCCCCCCCACCCCCCCACCCGCCTAATTCCCCCTCCAGGGTTAAAATCGTGGCTTTTATATCTGTGAGAAAATGTGGTGAACGCTGTGTTTGCTCACTCTGTATTTGTGTTCAGTCGGGTTAACTCAATTTTCAGTGTTTGTACTGATAAAAATCGAGTCCAAATTGGTTGCTTTGTTCTTGGTCAATTGTGGTTTGCCGTTATTAACTGGACAAACCCACAGACGCTGAAAGAAGCAGCTTCATCCAGTGGTCATCAGTGGAAACACAAGAATAATTTCAACACCTTACAACAGGCCTTAATCAAATATGTTGCTAAATATTTATTTGCAAGAATCTATAGAAAGCTACAGCTACCAATTAATTACTGCATTTCTACTTTCAGTCGTCTAAAGTATTTGGATTTTTTTCTGCATCACAGTGAATGATTGCAATGGGTGTCTGTGGTAATTTATGCTAACGGTGTTAAATTCTGAATAAATACGCCATGGTATCGTTAGTTAATTTATAACGTGGGTTCACACAAGGTGCTGCCGTACCTGGTCATTTTTCTTTTGTTTCATTTCACTTTGTTTAGTAATCTCACTCTGACTATTTCCTGCTAACTTCCTGTCCGACTGGCATAAAAGAACGAGAAAGAATGAACTTGCATTTATATAGCATTTCTCACAACCTCAGGACGTCCCAAAGTGCTTTACAGACGATGAAGCATTTTCTGAAGTGTAGTCACTGTTGTAATGTAGGAAACATGGCAGCCATTTGGTGACAGCAAGATCCCACAAACAACAATGTGATAATGACCAGATAATCTGTTTTTTAGTGATGTTGCTTGAGGGATAAATAGTGGCCCCAGGACACGGGGGAGAACTCTCCTGCTCTTCTTTGAACAATTCAATATCTAGAATGATTCTGAAACTGAGTAATGTGAGCGATACAGAGAGACACCATCAGAGGGAGATAGAGAAAGGTGAGACTGAGTACAGTGAGTGATACAGAGAGACACCATCAGAGGGAGATAGAGAAAGGTGAGACTGAGTACAGTGATACAGAGAGACACCGATAGAGGGAGATAGAGAAAGGTGAGACTGAGTACAGTGAGTAATGCAGAGAGATACCATCAGAGGGAGATTGATAAAGGTGAGACTGAGTACAGTGATAGAGATACACCAATATAGGGAGATAGATAAAGGTATACAGTGGTGTTCCCCAGGGGTCAGTATTAGGACCACTGCTCTTTTTGATATATATTAATGATTTGGACTTTGGAATAGAGGGTATAATTTCAAAGTTTGCAGATGACAACAAAACTCAAAAATGTAGGAAACAATGTGGAGGATAGTAACAGACTTCAGGGGGACATAGACAGACTGGTGAAATGGGTAGACAAATGGTGGATGAAATTTAATAGGAACATAGGGACACAGGAACAGGAGTAGGCCATTCAGCCCCTTGTGCCTGCTCCACCATTTGATAAGATCATGGCTGGTCTGTGATCTAACTCCATATACCTGCCTTTGGCCCATATCCCCTAATACCTTTGGTTGCCAAAAAGCTATCTATCTCACATTTAAATTTAGCAATTGAGCTAGTATCAATTGCCGTTTGCGGAAGAGAGTTCCAAACTTCTACAACCCTTTGTGTGTAGAAATGTTTTCTAATCTCGCTCCTGAAAGGTCTGGCTCTAATTTTTAGACTGTGCCCCCTACTCCTAAAATCCCCAACCAGCGGAAATAGTTTCTCTCTATCCAACCTATCCGTTCCCCTTAATATCTTATAAACTTCGATCAGATCACCCATTAACCTTCGAAACTCCAGAGAATACAACCCCAATTTGTGTAATTTCTCCTCGTAACTTAACCCTTGAAGTCCGGGTATCATTCTAGTAAACCTACGCTGCACTCCCTCCAAGGCCAATATGTCCTTCCGAAGGTGCGGTGCCCAGAACTGCTCACAGTACTCCAGGTGCGGTCTAACCAGGGTTTTGTATAGCTGCAGCATAACTTCTGCCCCCTTGTACTCTAGTCCTCTAGATATAAAGGCCAGCATTGCATTAGCCTTCTTGATTATTTTCTGCACCTGTTCATGACACTTCAATGATCTATGTACCTGTACCCCTAAGTCCCTTTGGACATCCACTGCTTTTAACTTTTTACCATTTAGAAAGTACCTGTTCTATCCTTTTTTGATCCAAAGTGGATGACCTCACATTTGTCTACATTGAATTCCATTTGCAGAGAAGTGTGCAGTGTTACATTTTGGTAGGAAGAATGAGGAGAAGCAATATAAACTAAATGGTACAATTTTAAAGGGAGTTCAGGAACAGAGAGACCTGGGGGTGTATGTACACAAATCTTTGAAGGTGGCAGGACAAGTTGAGAAGGCTGTTAAAAAAGCATACGGGATCCTGGGCTTTATTAATAGAGGCATAAAGTACAAAAACAAGGAAGTTATGCTAAACCTTCATAAAACACTGGTTAGGCCGCAGCTGGAATATTGTGTTCAATTCTGGGCACCACACTTTAGGAAGGATGTCAAGGCCTTAGAGAGGGTGCAGAAGAGATTTACCAGAATTGTAACAGGGATGAGGGACTTCAGTTATGTGGAGAGACTGGAGAAGCTGGGGTTGTTCTCCTTAGAACAGAGAAGGTTAAGGGGAGATATGATAGAGGTGTTCAAAATCATGAAGGGTTTTGAGAGTAAATAAGGAGAAACTGTTTCCAGAGGCAGAAGGGTCAGTGACCAGAGGACACAGATTTAAGGTGATCGGCAAAAGAACCAGAGGCGACGTGAGGAAACATTTTTTTACGCAGCGAGTTGTTATGATCTGGAACGCGCTGCCTGAAAGGGCGGTGGAAGCAGATTCAATAGTAACTTTCAAAAGGGAATGGGATAAATACTTGAAGGGAAAAAATTTTCAGGGCTATGGGGAAAGAGCAGGGGGAGTGGGACTAATTGGATAGCTCGTTCAAAGAGCCAGCATAGGCACGATGGGCCGAATGGCCGTCTCCTGTGCTGTACCTACTATGATACTATGAAATAACCCCTTTAAGTATCACTGTAAGGCAGAAGCCCCTTGTTAAAATGTCCACAGGGGAATTTGGGAATGAAATAACTTAAAAAGGAAATCACATTTCCTTGCAGTGTCAGTTGTTGCCCTGTTTAAATTAGATTATTTCTTGGGCATGGTGCTAGATTTGTTAAACACTCTACAACCAGAGCACCATGCTTTTCTTACTGCGTGCCTTTGATTGTAATCAAGTGCAGGGGTAGGGCCAGAGGGAGGCACTCCCCTCCCCTCCCCAAATACCTCATTACCTGTGTGTATGTGTGTATAGACTCGCACCAAGTCCCGTTCACCCATCACCCCCCCGTGCTCGCACCCGGTCCGGCAACGCCTCGATTTTAAAATTCTCATCCTTGCTTCCAAATCCCTCCATGGCCCTCGCCCCCTCCCTATCACTGTAACCTCCTCTCGCCTCTCGCCTCTTGCGCAGCGCTGATTTTCATCGCCTCACAATTGGCGGCCGCACCTTCAGCCGCCTCGGCCCCAAGGATTCCCTCCCTAAGCCTCTCCGCCTCTCTCCCTTCTCTCTCTCTCTCCTCCTTTAAGACGATCCTTAAAACCTACCTCTTTGAGCAAGCTTTTGGTCACCTGTCCTAATATCCCCTTATGTGGCTCGGTGTCAATTTTTTTTGTGATAATCGCTCCCGTGAAGGGCGTTTGGACTTTTTACTACATTGAAGGAGCTGTATGAACACGAGATGTTGTTATAAGTGTTAACGTACTGTGGGAGTGAAACTGGTCTACACCGGGAGCTCACCGCGGGTCACCGGCCCGTTCTGCACCCCGCCCGGTTTCCTTTTCCGTTTTGCCGCGGCGTAGAACGGGGCCGCCGACGAGCCAGATGAGTGCGGACAGGCTTCGCCCCCCTGTGGGGGTAGAAGTTAGTCGTGGACCTTGGTGCGAAACGGGCAATAGCGAATCGACAGCACCGTGTTGATTTATTACTTCAAAGAAAAGAAAATCGGGTGGAGTGTAAAAAAAACGGGCGGGCGATTCGTTATCGTCCACTATACCCCACAGGCCGAGATAAATTTCTACCCCAATGTCTGCAAGTGTTGTTTAGAGGTGAAGGAAACTCTTAAAGATGGGCTCAGTTCACTTAGGTTAGACTATCTTGCTCTTATCCGTGGTGTTCAATCTTTAGAGCCGGTGCGGTCTCGATGGGCCGAATGGCCTCCTGCCTTTCCATAACCTTCTATGATTCTATGGTTTAAACAGGCAATAGGAAAGTCTGTGTTCAATTTCCATCGTTTGCTTTTAATAATTTAAGCAACATGAATAATTAAAATAACCGCTTTTGCTCTGTGCCACCGTGCTTCTGTTTAGTGTTTGCGGCACTGTTCCCGCTGCATTATATGGGCACTAGTTAGAAAAACTGCTTAATTGCCCCTCAGCTTCGTTGCTGAACGCTTTTTTAAGGTGTGGTACTTGCCGATTTTTGTGAATGAGGGAGAAGAAGATTCAGCTTGCTCGGTTTATTTGACGTTCCACCACGTAGGGCTCCTCCAGTGGCCGGGTGAGTAACTGCACCACTTGGTGTCGTATTGAGCCGTTCACTCTGGGAAGGACTTGGCTTCGATCTTTGGTCTGTACTGCGTTAATTTTAGAAGGTTGTAGGTTCAAGTCCCACTCCAGAGACTTGACACTTCCCAGTACAGAACTGAGGGAGTGCGGCACTGTCGGAGGTGCTGCCTTTTGGATATTAAACCGAGGCCCCGTCTGCCCTCTCAGGTGGACATAAAAGATCCCATGGCACTATTTTGAAGAAGAGCAGGGGAGTTCTTCCCTGGTGTCCTGGGCCAATATTTATCTCTCAACCAACATCACTAAAGCAGATTATCTGGTCATTATCACATTAATGTTTGTGGGATCTTGCTGTGCGCAAACTGGCTGTCGCGTTTCCTACATTACAACAGTGACTACACTTCAAAAAGTACTTCATTGGCTGTAAAGCATTTTGGTACGTCCTGATGTTGTGATAGGCGCTATATAAATGCAAGTTATTTCCTTTGGACACCACTTAGAAATTGGAGGGCATAAATTAAAACTGTATTATTGCGCTGTTATTTATCTTGTGTCAACACTGGAAATTTAGCACCGACCTTGAAGGTGGGCCTTTTCCCTCCAACATTGTCTCAACTCTTCACCCATTACGACGGCAGCACGTGGATTGGTTCTCGCGGAGCAATATCCGCAGTTTTTAAAAATATAGATACAGAAATGTGTTTGTGTATATCGGCGTTCCGTGTGAGCATGTTTGCCTATCAAGCACCAGAGCTCACGTTTAAAGATAGAAGATGGTGGGAGAAAAAAGTAATTTAACGCTGGGAGCAGGAAAAGAAAGAAAAAGGAGAATAAATCTCCGGATTATCATCCAGGGTCAATTGTCACCTTAAAGGCCACGGTACCAAATGAATACTTTGCATCTTTCTTTACCAAGGAAGAAGATGCTGCCAGAGTCTCAGTAAAGGAAGATATAGTTAAGATACCGGATGGGCTAAAAATTGATAAAGAAGAGGTACTTGAAAGGCTGGCTGTACTTAAAGTAGATAACTCACCCGGTCCAGATGGGATGCATCCTAGGTTGCTGAGGGAATTAAGGGTGGAAATTGCGGAGGTACTGGCCATAATCTTCCAAACATCCTTAGATACAGGGGTGATGCCAGAGGACTGGAGAATTGCAATGTTACACCCTTGTTCAAAAAAGGGTGTAAGGATAAACCCAGCAACTATAGACCAGTCAGTTTAACCTCGGTGGTGGGGAAACTTTTAGAAACGATAATCCGGGACAGAATTAACAGTCACTTGGATGAGTGTGAATTGATTAGGGAAAGCCAGCATGGATTTGTTAAAGGCAAATCGTGCTTAACTAACTCGATAGAGTTTTTTGATGAGGTAATAGAGAGGGTAGATGAGGGCAATATAGTTGATGATGTGTATATGGACTTTCAAAAGGCGTTTGATAAAGTGCTGCACGGTAGGCTTATCATTGAGATTGCGGCCCATGGAATAAAGGGGGCAGTTGCAACATGGATACAGAATTGGCTAAGGGACAGGAAATAGAGAGTAATGGTGAACAGTTGTTTTTCGGACTGGAGGGAGGTGTACAGTGGTGTTCCCCAGGGGTCGTTGCTGGGACCACTGCTTTTCAATATATATATATCAATGAATTGGACTTGGGTATACAGGGCACAATTTCAAAATTTTCAGCTGACACAAAACTTGGAAGGGTAGTAAACAGTGAGGAGGATAGTGATAGACTTCAAGAGGATATAGACAGGCTGGTGGCATGGGCGGACACGTGACAGATGAAATTTAACACAGAAAAATACAAATGGGATGTGGGTGTCGCTGGCAAGGCCAGCATTTATTGCCCATCCCTAGTTGCCCTTGAGAAGGTGGTGGTGAGCCACCTTCTTGAACCGCTGCAGTCCGTGTGGTGAAGGTTCTCCCACAGTGCTGTTAGGTAGGGAGTTCCAGGATTTTGACCCAGCGGCGATGAAGGAACGGCGATATATTTCCAAGTCGGGATGATGTGTGACTTGGAGGGGAACATGCAGGCAGTGGTGTTCCCATGTACCTGCTGCCCTTGTCCTTCTAGGTGGTAGAGATCTGGGGGTATATGTACACAAATCATTGAAGATGGACTTTAACTTGGTGTTGTAAAATTGTTTACAATTGTCAACCCCAGTCCATCACCGGCATCTCCACATCTATTTATAAAGCCCATGATCCCGTGCACTTTTAGAAACATAGAAAATAGGAGCAGGAGTAGGCCATTTGGCCCTTCGAGCCTGCTCCGCCATTCAATATGATCATGGCTGATCCTTTAACTAAATACCATATTCCCGCTCTCTCCCCATACCCCTTGATGCCTTTTGTGTCTAGAAATCTATCTAGCTCCTTCTTAAATATATTCAGTGATTTGGCCTCCACAGCCTTCTGTGGTAAAGAATTCCACAGGTTCACCACCGTCTGAGAGAAGTGGTTAAAAAAGCATAAGGGATCCTGGGCTTTATAAATAGAGGCATAAAGTACAAAAGGATGGTAGTTATGATGAACCTTTATAAAACACTGGTTCAGCCACAACTGGAGTATTGTGTCCAATTCTGGGCACTGCACTTTAGGAAAGATGCGAAGGCCTTAGAGAGGGTGCAGAAGAGATTTACTAGAATGATTCCAGGGATGAGGGACTTTGGTTATGTGAATAGACTGGAGAAGCTGGGGTTGTTCTCCTTGGAACAGAGACGGCTGAGAGGAGATTTGATAGAGATATTCAAAATCATGAAGGGGCTAGACAGAGTAGATAGAGAGAAACTGTTCCCATTGGTGGAAGGGTCAAGGACCAGAGGACATAGATTTAAGGTGATTGGCAAAAGAACCAAAGGTGACATGAGGAAATAATTTTTTACACAGTGAGTGGTTAGCATCTGGAATGCACTGCCCGAGGGGGTGGTGGAGGCAGATTCAATCATGGCCTTCAAAAGGGAACTGGATAAGTACTTGAAAGGAAAAAATTTGCAGGTCTAAGGGGATAGGGCGGGGGCAGTGGGACTAGCTGGATTGCTCTTGCATAGAGCCAGTGTGGACTCAATGGGCCGAATGGTCTCCTTCCGTGCTGTAACCTTTCCATGATTCTATGATTCTAAGAAGGAACTGGATTGCTATCTGTTGAGGAGGTGGATTGAAGGTTAAAGTTAGAGCAGCTGTCCGGTGAAGGTGATGTTATTAGACCCCATTGCTTCTTTCTCCCGATTGCTATTTGCCATCTCTTTCTCCTCTCTGCATTGCCTTGGAGCATTTACTATGTGAACAGTGCTGTATAAACTCCCGTTATCTTGTGCAAATTCTTTAGCTAAACCTGGGAAGGTGGCCCCAAAAACGTAATTCTCAATTCTTATTGAAAATGAAAGATCTTCAATCTTCTGGGTAACGGAAGGATTACCACTGAGCTGATTGGTTGTAACTCTTAATATCTGCGATTGAAAGAAAACCCAATTGTTTTTTGGCAAGTCACATGGTGAATAGTATGGATACATTGAAGGGGAAGCTAGATCAGCACATGAGGGCAGTTGCAGGGGCAGTCTGTAAACACCATGTATTGTTCTATGATGTATAAATGCGTAGGCTTCAAGGAGCTCCTGACATTTACCTGAGGAAGGAGGAAACCTCCGAAAGCTTGTAGATTTCAAATAAAAATCGTTGGACTATAACTTGGTGTTGTAAAATTGTTTACAATTGTCAACCCCAGTCCATCACCGGCATCTCCACATCTATTTATAAAGCCCATGATCCCGTACACTTTTAGAAACATAGAAAATAGGAGCAGGAGTAGGCCATTTGGCCCTTCGAGCCTGCTCCACCATTCAATATGATCATGGCTGATCCTTTAACTAAATACCATATTCCCGCTCTCTCCCCATACCCCTTGATGCCTTTTGTGTCTAGAAATCTATCTAGCTCCTTCTTAAATATATTCAGTGATTTGGCCTCCACAGCCTTCTGTGGTAAAGAATTCCACAGGTTCACCACCCTCTGAGAGAAGAAATTTCTCCTCATCTCAGTCTTAAATGTCCTACCCCGTATCCTGAGACTGTGACCCCTCGTTCCGGACCCCCCAGCCAGGGGAAACATCCTCCCTGCATCCAATCTGACTAGACCTGTCAGAATAGCTGGGGCCCAAGCTCTGATCCCTGCGGTACCCCACTAGTCACTGCCTGCCATCCCAAAAAAGACCCATTTATTCCTACTCTCTGTTTCCTGTCTGTTAACCAATTTTCAATCCATGCCAGTATATTACCACCAATCCCATGTGCTTTAATTTTGCACACTAACCTCTTATCAAAGGCCTTCTGAAAATCCAAATATACCACATCCATTGGTTCTTCCTTATCTATTCTACCAGTTATATCCTCAAAAAACTCCAGTAGGTTTGTCAAACATGATTTCCCTTTCATAAATCCATGTTGACTTTGTCTAATCCCGTTGATATTTTCTAAGTGTCCTGTTATCACATCCTTTATAATAGACTCTAGCATTTTCCCTACTACTGATGTGAGGCTAACCGGTCTGTAGTTCCCTGTTTTCTCTCTCCCTCCTTTTTTAAATAGTGGGGTTACATTTGCCACCCTCCAATCTGCAGGAACTGTTCCATAATCTATACAATTTTGGAAGATGACAACTAATGCATCCATTATTTCCATGGCTACCTCTTTTAGTATTCTGGGATGCAGATTATCAGGTCCTGGGGATTTATCGGCTTTCAGTCCCATTAATTTCTCCAGCACTATTTTTTTACTAATACTAATTTCCTTTAAACCTCCTTCTCACTAGTCCTTTGGTTCCCTAGCATTTCTGGGAAGTTATTTGTGTCCTCTTCCTTGAAGACAGAACCAAAGTATTTGTTTAATTGCTCTGCCATTTCCCTGTTCCCCATTATAAATTCTCCTGTTTCTGACTGTAAGGGACCTACATTTGTCTTCACTAATCTTTTTCTTTTTACATACTTGTAGAAGCTTTTACAGTCCACTTTTATGTTCCTTGCAAGTTTACTCTCATACTCTATTTTTCCCCTCGTAATCAATCTCTTGGTCCTTTTTTGCTGAATTCTAAACTGCTCCCAATCCTCAGGTTTGCTACTTTTTCTGGCAACTTTATATGACTCCTCTTTTGTTCGCCATGGTTGGGCCACTTTTCCTTTTGTGTTTTTGCGCCAGAAAGGAATGTATAATTGTTGCAATTCATGCATTTATTCCTTAAATGTTAGCCATTGCCTATCCACCTTCATGCCTTTTAATGAAGCTCCCCAATCTATCATAGCCAACTCACTCCTCATACCTTCGTAGTTTCCTTTGTTTAGATTTAGGATCCTAGTTTCGGATTGGACTACTTCACTTTCCATCTTAATGAAGAATTCTATCATGTTATGGTCACTCTTCCCTAAAGGACCCGGCACAACAAGATTATTAATTAACCCCTTCTCATTGCACAATACCCAATCTAAGATAGCCTGTTCCCTGGTTGGCTCCTCAACATATTGGTCTAAAAAACTATCTTGTAACCGCTTTCTCAACCTGCCCTGCCAACTTCAACGATTTGTGCACAAATACCCTCAGCTCTCTCTGTTCCTGTACCCCTTTTAGATTTGTGCCCTCTAGTTTATATTGCCTCGCCTCGTTCCTCTTCCTACCGAAATGTATCACTTCGCATTTTTCTGCGTTAAATTTCATCTGCCACGTGTGCGCCCATGCCACCAGCCTGCCTATATCCTCTTTAATTCTATTACAATCCTCTTCACTGTTCACTACCCTTCCAAGTTTAGTGTCATCTGCAAATTTTGAAATTGTGCTCTGTATACCCAAGTCCAAGTGATAATTATATATCAAGAAAAGCAGGGAACACCACTGTACACCTCCCTCCAGTCCGAAAAACAACTGTTCACCACTACTCTCTGTTTCCTGTCCCTTAGCCAATTCTGTATCCATGTTGCTACTGCCCCCTTTATTCAACGGGCCGCAATCTTGATGATAAGCCTACCATGCAGAACTTTATCAAACGCCTTTTGAAAGTCCATATACACCACATCAACTGCATTGCCCTCTTCAACCCTCTCTGTTACCGCATCAAAAAACTCTATCAGGCTAGTTAAACACGATTTGCCTTTTACAAATCCGTGCTGGCTTTCCCTAATCAATCCACACTTGTCCAAGTGGCTGTTAATTCTGTCCCGGATTATCGTTTCTAAAAGCTGAGGTTAAACTGACCGGCCTATAGTTGCTGGGTTTATCCTTACACCCTTTTTTTGAACAAAGGTGTAACATTTGCAATTCTCCAGTCCTCTGGCATCACCCCATTTGGAAGATTATGGCCAGTACCTCTACAATTTCCACCCTTACTTCCCTCAACCACCTAGGATGCATCCCATCCGGACCGGGTGACTTACCTACTTTAAGTACAGCTAGCCTTTCAAGTACCTCTTCTTTATCAATTCTTAGCCCATCCAGTATCTCAACTACATCTTCCTTTACTGAGACTCTGGCAGCATCTTCTTCCTTGGTAAAGACAGATGCAAAGTGCTCATTTAGTACCTCAGCCATCTTCTCTGCCTCCACGAGTAGATCTCCTTTATGGTCCCTAATCGGCCCCACCCCTCCTCTTATTACCCATTTACTGTTTACATGCCTGTAGAAGTCTTTTGGATTCCCTTTTATGTTGGCCACCAGTCTATTCCCTTACTCTCTCTTTGCCCCTCTTATTTCCTTTTTCACTTCCCCTCTGAACTTTCTATATTCAGCCTGGTTCTCACTTGTATTATCAACCTGATAGCTGTCATACGCCCCTTTTTTCCGTTTCATCTTACTCACTATCTCTTTTGTCATCCAGGGAGCTCTGGGTTTAGTTGCCCTACCTTTCTCCCTCTTGGGAATGTGCCTAGACTGTACCCGAACCATCTCCTCCTTAAAGGCTGTCCATTGTTCAATTACAGTTTTCCCTGCCAATCTTTGATTCCAATTCACTCGGGTCAGATCTTTTCTCGTCCTATTGAAATTGGCCCTCCTCCAATTGAGTATTTTTACTTTAGAGTGATCCGTGTCCTTTTCCATAGCTATTCTAAACCTTATGATACTATGATCGCTGCTCCCTAAATGTTCTCCCACTGATACTTGCTCCACTTGGCCCACCTCATTCCCTAGAACCAGATCCAGCAATGCCTCCTTCCTCGTTGGGCCAGAAACGTAGTGGTTAAAAAAGTTATCCTGAACACATTTCAAAAATTCCTCCCCCTCTTTGCCCCTTACATTATTACTATCCCAGTCTATATTAGGGTAGTTGAAGCCCCTGTTATTACTACTCTATGGCTTTTGCACCTCTCTGTAATTTCCCTGCAAATTTGCTCCCCTATATCTTTCCCACTAGTTGGTGCCCTATAGAATGCACCCAGTAGTGTAATGGCACCTCTATTTTTTCTTAACTCGAACCAAATAGATTCTGTCCTTGGCCCCTCCAAGACATCCTCTCTTTCCAGCACTGCAATATTCTCCTTAATCAATACTGCCAACCCCCCACCCCCTCCTTTATTTCCTTCCCTATCTTTCCTGAACACCTTGTATCCAGGAATATTTAGTACTCAATCCTGCCCTTTTTTGAGCCAAGTCTCCGTTATTACCACGACATCATATTCCCATGTGGCTATTTGCCCCTGCAGCTCACCAACCTTGTTTACCACGCTTCGTGTGTTTACACACATGCACTGCAAACCAGTCTTAGACTTTCTTTTACTCTCTCTTAGTCTGATCCCACCTAATACTGTACTATTACTTGTTTTAGTGCTATTTTTCTTCCCGGATCCTTTGTGTCCCATGTTTCTCCTTTCCATTGCTACATCCTGGTGTTTACAACTACTCGCTGTGTAAAAAAGTTTTTTCTCATGTCACCTTTGGTTCTTTTGCCAATCACATCTACTCTCAACCTTCTCTGTTCCAAGGAGAACAACCCCAGTCTATCCATGGAACTGAAGTCCCTCATCCCTTGAATCATTCCAGTAAATCTCTTCTGCACTCTCTCTAAGGCCTTCATATCTGTCCTAATGTGCGGTGCCCAGAACTGGACACAATGCTCCAGTTGTGGCCAAACCAGTGTTTTGTAAAGGTTCATCATAACCCCTTTGCTTTTGTACTCTATGCCTCTATTTATAAAGCCCAGGATCCCGTATGCGAACAAGGAAGTTCTCCTGAACATACTTCAACACATTTGATAAGGTTCCGCACGGAGAGCCATATATCTAAGCTTGCTGATGACATTAAGGTGATACAGGAAACAGTGTAGATGGGAGTAAAAGGTTGCAAAGGGACACTGATAGATTAAGTGAGTGGGCAAAATTGTGACAGATGGAGTTCAATGTGGGGAAGTGTGAAGTCACCCACTTTGGATCCAAGAAAGATAGATCAGAGTATTTCCTAAATGGTGAGACGCTCAGAACTGTGGAGGAGCAGAGAGATTTAGGGGTCCAAGTACAGAAATCACTAAAACCTAGTGGACAGATACAAATAAGAATTAAAAAGGCCAATGGAATGTTAGTCTTCATCTCAAGGGGACTGGAATACAAAGGGGTGGAAGTTATATTACGGTTAGACAGAGATCTGGTTAGACCCCATTTAGAGTACATCGTTCAGTTCTCGGCACCGCGCCTCAGGAAGGATATATTGGCATTGGAGGGGGTGCAGTGCAGATTTACCAGAATGATACCGGGGCTCAGAGGGTTAAATTACAGTGACAGGTTACATAAACGAGGCTTGGATTCCCTTTGGTGTAGAAGATTAAGAGTTGATCTAATGGAGGTGTTTAAGATGATTAAAGGATTTGATAGGGTCGATAGAGAGAAATGATTTCCTCTGGTGGGGGCGTCCAGAACAAGGAGGGCAAAACCTTAAAATTAGAGCTAGGCCGTTCAGGGGTGATGTCAGGAAGCGTTTCCTCACACAAAGGGAAGCGGAATTGTGTAACTCTCCCACACAAAGAGCTGTTGGGCTAGATCAGTTGATAGTTTTTTGTTAGGACAGGGCTAGTCAGGCTGGGTGCAGGAAGGATGCTTCCCCTGGCTGGGGGGTCCAGAACGAGGGGTCACAGTCTCAGGATACAGGATAGGACATTTAGGACTGAGAGGAGGAGAAATTTCTTCACTCAGAGGGTGGTGAACCTGTGGAATTCTCTACCACAGAAGGCTGTAGAGGCCAAGTCACTGAATATATTTCGAGACACAAAAGACATTAAGGGGTATGGGGAGAGAGCGAGAATATGGTATTTAGTCAGAGGATCAGCCATGATCATATTGAATGGCAGAGCAGGCTCGCGCATCAAGTCATTGTAACCTAAAATAAGCCCAAGGGTTTGCCAAACATTTTAATCCAGGTTAGGTCCCTTTAACTGGGCGGGTCACACTGTGACATCACAGGGCAAGCCCCACCCTCGCACTGCTCATCACCGTGAGATCAGACATCACCAGATGTTTGTAAACTGGGTCAATTTGAGGCAGGAGGCTGTACAACCAGTTTAAGTGAAGGAAAGGGAGTTGCACTGACTGTGACTAACTGGCTGATCTATCTGGGAGTGAACACGGTCGGGTAGAAGATCTGGACAGGTTTACTTTGTGAGGGAAGCACAAACAATGAAAATATCATCAACCAGAAGGCTAGAGAGAAGGTTGTGGACATTGGAAGGTTTGTCTCACCGTGTTTATCTTGTATTATTATTTGTGAAAGTTGTAATGAGCAAGATGAAGTTTAACAGATACAATAATATTGATGCACAGAAGGATGGAATAGTTAATTTTGTTATTGGTAGATCATCCATGTTTTTTTTATTTGTTCATGGGATGTGGGCGTCGCTGGCAAGGCCAGCATTTATTGCCCATCCCTAATTGCCCTTGAGAAGGTGGTGGTGAGCCGTCTTCTTGAACCGCTGCAGTCCATGTGGTGAAGGTTCTCCCACAATGCTGTTAGGTAGGGAGTTCCAAGATTTTGACCCAGCGATGCTGAAGGAACGGCGATATATTTCCAAGTTGGGATGGGGTGTGACCTGGGGGGGAACGTGTAGGTGGTGTTGTTCCCATGTGCCTGCTGCCCTTGTCCTTCTAGGTGGTAGAGGTTTGTGAGGTGCTGTCGATGGTGCTTGGCGAGTTGCTGCAGTGCCTCCTGTGAATGTTTAGGGTGGTGGATGGGGTGCCAATCAAGTGGGCTGCTTTGTCGTGGATGGTGTTGAGCTTCTTGAGTGTTGTTGGTGCTGCACTCATCCAGGCAAGTGGAGAGTATTCCATCTCACTCCTGACTTGTGCCTTGTAGATGGTGGAAAGGCTTTGGGGAGTCAGGAGGTGAGTCACTCGCCGCAGAATACCCAGCCTCTGACCTGCTCTTGTAGCCGCAGTATTTACATGGCTGGTCCAGTTAACTTTCTGGTCAATTGTGACCTCCAGGATGTTAATGGTAATGCCGTTGAATGTCATGGGGTGGTGGTTAGACTCTCTCTTGTTGGAGATGGTCATTGCCTGGCACTTGTCTGGCGCGAATGTTACTTGCCACTTATCAGCCCAAACCTGGATGTTGTCCAGGTCTTGCTGCATGCGGGCTCGGACTGCTTCATTATTTGAGGGGTTGCGAATGGAACTGAACACTGTGCAATCATCAGCGAACATCCCCATTTCTGACCTTATGATGGAGGGAAGGTCATTGATGAAGCATCTGAAGATGGTTGGGCCTAGGACACTGCCCTGAGGTGTTGCACATGGGGCCTGGAGCCTGGTTAAGGAGCCCCACTCTCAGGTCCCTCCCTGTTGTCTCTCACTGACCGGCTGCTCTCAGTTCTTGAGATTGGTGCTCACTCCCTGTTCAGTAAATGTAGACAACTACTTAACATCATCTCCCATGGCATACTCCTGTGACTCGGCCAACGTTGTCTACCTCATACGTTGCAGGAAAGGATGCCCCAGAGCATGGTACATTGGCGAGACCATGCAGACGCTGCGACAACGGATGAACGGACACCGCGCAACAATCGCCAGACAGGAGGGTTCCCTCCCAGTCGGGGAACACTTCAGCAGTCAAGGACATTCAGCCACCGACCTTCGGGTAAGTATACTCCAAGGCGGCCTTCGAGACACACGACGACGCAAAATCGTCGAACAGAAATTGATAGCCAAGTTCCGCACCCATGAGGACGGCCTCAACCGGGATCTTGGGTTCATGTCACGCTACACGTTACCCCACCAGCGAACAAATGTTATCTGTTTTTAATATAACGGGTCATTTGCTGTCTTTCTCTTCCTTCCGGATGTTTCTATGTTTCTGCCTCTCTCTCTCTGTTTTTTTTTTTGGGTGTCTGTATATTTGATGGCCTTGTAGGTAACACCTCTCTGTCTGCACACTGTGATTGCCTTGGCAATGGGCAGTTGGAAAGACTATCTGTAATCACCAGGTATCGTTCTGTGATTTATAAATGCGAAGGGTTCGTGGATTTCATTTCCACAACATTCACCTGAGGAAGGAGGAAGCCTCCGAAAGCTTGTGAATTTCAAATAAAATTGTTGGACTCTAACTTGGTGTTGTAAAATTGTTTACAATTGTCAACCCCAGTCCATCACCGGCATCTCCACATCATTGCTCATAGATAGTCTGGAAGGTGGGGATCAGTTACCAATGTTTACTAGGCCCTCCTCCTGTTGCTGTACATGTTTGCAACTACTTAACATCATTGGTAGAAGGCAAACAATCCCATCGCTGCCCCTCGCCCACGTGCTCTGGGTCGTAACCACATGGAAACCTGTTATTGCATTCTAGCGCATCAAGTCATTGTAACCTAAAATAAGCCCAAGGGTTTGCCGAACATTTTAATCGAGGTGAGGCCCCTTTAAATGGACGGGTCACACCGTGACATCACAGGGCAAGCCCCACCCTCACACTGCGCATCACGGTGAGATCAGACCTCACAAGGGGTCTGCAAACTGGGTCAATTTGAGGCAGGAGCCTGTACAACCAGTTTAAGTGAAGGAAAGGGAGCTGCACTGACTGTGACTAACTGGCTGATCTATCGAGGAGTGAACACGGTCGGGTAGAAGATCTGAACAGGTTTGTGAAGGGATCAATGGAAATATTGCTCGCCAGCTGAGAGTCGGAAGGTTGTTGCTGTAGAAGGTTTGTTTAGACCTGGAGTTCCAGTGAAAGTCAAACTGAGTATTGCTAAAATCCGCTGTAGTGACCGTGCAGATAGAAAGCCTCAAATCCTGGAAACTGAAACAAGGTCAGTGGACGATGGTTGTTCTGATCAGCTTGTCCTGGATCCTGGGATGGTCTGCGGGCCCGCAGCATGGTCTGCGGGCCCGCGGCATGGTCTGCGGGACGGTCTGCGGGACCCTGGGATGGTCTGTGGGACTGCTCAGCTGAACTGACAATTTAAACAGTGGTAGTCAGCCCGAGCGGTCAGTGGGCTATAGCTCTTTCAAAGAGCCGGTACAGACACGAGGGGCCAAAGGGCCTCCTTCTGTGCTGTATGTCTCAATCAATGTTCCTGAGCTACAAAACTCAAAATTCACTTTCCTCATTGCAAAACCGATTGCAAATTTTCTAAATGAAATAGACAGAGTCAGCAGAGTGGGAGAGAATAGAAGTCTCGGAGAGGGAGAGAAGACATTGAGAGAGGAAGAGTTGGAGACAGGGAGTAGATACAGAAAAAGAGAAAAGAGAGAAAGACACAGAGAATATGAAGAGAGCTCAGAGAGGGAGGTGGGTAAACTTTCACAAGATGGAGAGACTCTCACAGAGGCAGCTATTGCAACAAATAGGCACAGTACCAATTCCTTCCCATCTTTTGAGCTGTAGATAATATTTGAAACACAGAAAATATTTTATCCTGGGGGCTGGGGAGCAGGAGATAGTGTCTGATTTAAACAGAAAATGGAAATGTTGCTCCAGAAAACTTTTGATATGGAAAAGTTTATTACTTAATTGAACTCAGTGCATTGGCACTCTGTGAATTAAAAAGATAAAAATATCTGGAGTTTGGGCTTGGCCTCAGAAAATGAGACTGAGTAGTCGGGGAGAAACTCTTGGCCCGGGAGTTACTTGTGTCGTCTGGACTTGCCAATCCCTGGGTCCTTGCCAAGGACCTCCCAGGTCAGCTGGTTCAGGTCAAGCCATCTAAAGCACTCCGAGAGTGTCAGACAAGCTCCTCTTGTGCCAGTGATCCTGGTTCACCTGAAGGCATGGCGGCCATTCTGGACCTTCTCTCTGATTCTAGAGAAGGTGTCAATTGTCCAACTCCAGAACCAGTGGAATCATCTGCCTTTAATACTCAGGTGGCATCAGAATCTGTGGCCAGAAACGTTACAATAAAAGAAACAAGTCGATTAATTTTGCTTCCGGAATATGCACTTAGCATTTCCGGGTTAAATGGTTTACTCTACGAGGGGAGATATAAAATGCCTGTAGTTGTCCTGTTGCAATCCAGTAATATTTGTGTGTAACTGATTCTTCTGCCCCAGGTACACGGTTGGTGTTGGGATGAGTGAGATGAAATGGGCGTTTTTATCAAACCACCCACAGACGAAAGTTGTGAGTAAAAAACACCACAAAGACAAGTGGATCCAATACAAGAGAGATCACATCCCCCACAGGAATCAAATCAATGCCAGCAGAGATCCCACAAAGGAGGGAGCAGTGCAACTGGAATTCTCCTCACCCCATCCCTCTGAGTCCCATCCATTTCCCAGTGCCAACTCTACATCTTTTAATTTGATTTTTAATTGATGGCCAACTAGCAACCCCACAAAGACTCATCTGAACTCGCAGCCAATGAGTGGAGATGGTGTTAAACCCACCCTCTCCCTTCTGTCCCATTTCTTTCCCATTCCAGACTCCCAGTTTTAGCAAAATCTAAGGGTCGACCCACCAGGTCTACTTTGTTCACCTCCCAGGATTGACAAGAGAAATAGATGTCAGAGTGAGGAACAAAAACTGAAACTTAGGACCTGCTTCGTTGATTCTGATGATTGAAGCAAAGAAAGTGCCCAGAGAGTGGGTGAGTTCCACTTTGGTAAGGGCAATCACAGGTCTCCGTTCACTGTTTATAGATCTGTGTCTCCCCCCCCCCCCCCCCCCCCACACCACTATGCAGCCACCTTCAGCCGCTCCCTACAACTTCTGAGGGGCATCCAGTTTCCAAGGGCTCTCACTCCCAGGCAGGTTACGTGTGCCTCAGTGGCACCTCCCCTGAGTGGCAGGGGCTCATATCTCGAAGGTTTAACTCGATCGGCGCTTGTATTCATGAGCCCGTTGCTGATATAGCCCCTGTTCCCAGGGGCTAACTATCAACCTTCCCTGTCGGTACAGCCCGAGGAAGCTGCCCGGAGGCTTCCCACCTTCGGAAGCCCAGTTGGGAGCCTGAGTCGGACCACGACCTCCAGTCGCTGAGGCTTTTTCATGTATTCAACACAAGGGTGACCCAGAGTCTGAAACTGTTGGTTCCGGAATTCCCTGTCCTTCCGTTGGTTATGGCCAAGGTGGACAGTGTCCATAGTGCCTCCGCCACCCTGCTTCACACCTTGCAGTTCGCTGATCCAGCTGGTGAACTTCAGTCGTGAAAATATCTGAAGGACGGTCACCGCCCAGGAGTCTAGTCCTGTTCCACCCATCACAATCCAAATGGTGGGACATGTGGGTGTGGTGGACCTTCCTGCAGGGTTTAGCACATATCGCGTATTCCCTGCCACCAAATCCACTGGGGCCGGCTTTACTTACTGGCAGGCAAATGCCTCGCAGGTGAGTTGAGGGAATAATCCCTGACACAGAGTGAGGACCACCTTCAGAGACCATCTGCTGCAGCAGCAGGCTGTGTGGGTGCCCTCGCTTGTCTGCCCACCTTGGGGTTCCTCCAGGAACTGCAGCAGCCGCCTGACGCTGAGGGCTTCTGTGGTGAGCAAGTGGAGGAGCTGCTGCAGGGCTACAAGCATCTCCAGCAGAACTTTCAGGCATTCCCCGATTGGCACCCAAGGGGGAGACACTGTCTTATATTGTAGCTTAGCCCCCCCCCCCCAAACCCCCCCCCCCCCCCCCCCGATCTACAGGCCCCTTCCACTAACCACCACCAATCCACTAACCACCACCAGCCTTTTCAAGGCTTTAGCCGGACCACAATGTCCTTTGTACCAGGCCAGCCCGTCATTCCAGATTGGGGCCTGGAACGCAGGGAGCTCGCGACAAGTCACCTTCGAGACCCTGTCCAGCTCCACCTCCCCAAGCAGTGATCCTGCCTTGATGGCCCACCACAGATCTGGATGGTGGGTCATTTCCAGTCCTTCCATGTGGAAGTGGATCACTCTGGACACTTGGGTCCAGGAGACCAGGAGTAGTGAGTATCCTCGGCGTTAGCAGCTTGAGCCTCCATGTTTTTCACAACGTGGTTTGGTTTGACCATCAGAGGAACCATCTACTAGTGGGCATACTGGCAGGAGACATCATGGTCCTCTACCATCCACACTGAGAGTGAGTGAGTGATAGTCATCCAGAAGGCTCAACTGTTGGGGATATTTCTCCAGTTGAGCCTTGCTCCGCCAGTAATGTTTCCATCGGTCTCCTTTGTCACAGCATCTGAACTAGAGCTGGTGGTCCTGGGAGCACAGTGTTCTCCAGGGGTTGGTGCTACAGCCATCAGGCTCTTCAGCTAATGCTCTGACATATGGGTGGAGGTCACATTCAGGGTGAATGGGCTTCCAGGCCAGTGGACATGGAGGGTTTCACTTGGCATTTGAACAGGCTCGAGGTGTGAACGGTACAATAGGACATTATCCACTTTCAGACTCAGTGCGGGGTAAGTCAGTGTGTCTCCAGACAGACAATATGACAGTAGTCCGGTTTGTCTACAACTCCCTCCTGGGTCCTTCTGTCAAGATGACATGTTGCTTCCCATTGGTACTTGAACGACGGGGTGACACTCTTGCTGCCACATTTGGCCGGGGTGGACAACCCTACAGTCGGCACACTCAGCTGCTCTGTAGTCCACCCTGACGAGTGGATGATCCACACTGAGGTAGTCCAGAATATCTTCAGGACTTGGGGGGTGACCAGATCGATCGACTTACTCGGATCACCGGACAATCACCAATCTGCTCGAGGACCTCAGACAGTCAAGGTGGAGGCTGGGACAGTCTTTTGTTCCTTTGTTTCTAGATTCTGTTGCTCAGGGTTGTCTGATCTCCAGGATGCTACAGAAAATTGCAGCAGAAGGTGGTTCTGTTTAACCCTTTACTGGCCTCACAGACCGTGCTTCTCAGATACCCCGATGTTGAATGCTGCCAGTCTGACTTCAGGAGCCCACGGGAGAACGTCATGTCATTTGAAGATTAAAGATGTCCCTACTTTTTTAGGGAATCTTTATGCTTTATTCCGACATCTTCCACACACTGCTGGACACTGTCCAACTGGTACTCAGGGTGAGAAGGATGGACCCTGCAAGGGAACGGAATCCGGCTCCCAGGGCAAAGTGAGTGTGATTCATGGGCGCTCGATCCAAACAGTGAGCTGAAGGGTCAGGATCTGGATCTGGATCCGGCCAGCTGCTGATTGATGTCCTGTTGAGATGGAATGCCTATCAGATTAGGGTACACCAGCAGTGTGGCATTCATGGATAATACTCACTTTATTATGTCTGTCCTAGTCACTTAAGTCTCCGTTCCCCTACAAGTACCTCCATCCTCCTTGTCCTCAGTGCTACTTGGTTAGTCCCCAGCAATGTGTGAAGAATGCCTGAATGACCATCAACTCCCTTGTAAGCTGACCCTTTGTAAGCTGCTCCCTTGTAAGGTTCTCTTCATTGTCCAAGTAAACGGCATTTTCCACCCACCTGGTTGTCTCTTGGGTCTTGTGGGGAGTGTTTGGTCTGTTTCTTTTCCTCGTTTTGGGTTGCCTTTGGGTGTCAACAAACTGAGTTCTGGAGTGTGCTAAAAGTGAACACTGCACGGGAGCCGGGGAGGGAGGGGAGAAACACGTGGGCACGTTCTCCAAAGTTAGGACATCTAAAAATTGTCTTAAAATGGAGGTCATGCCGTAAGATTTTCCCCAGGAGAATTGTGCTGATACTTCCCAATAATTAGGTCCACATTCTCCCCATTTGGCCCATCAATGTTCAGGAGCTGACGTTTCATCCATTCTCTGCTGGCTCAGTAACTGAATTGCAATCCACTGAGCTCACGGAATGGGATCAGGTCCCAGTGAATTAATGGACTGGGACGAGCTCGCAGTGCATTAAAGGATGTTATAGTTAGCACTGAAAAAAAAAGATTGGGACAGTTTTTGTTCAAGCTGCAACGAGACAGAAGTGGGAACTCTGAACAAGCCACCGACTGGTTTCAGGTCATCTGCTGGTACAGAGCTGGACTGGAGATCGTTGGAGACCAGGCTCTGAGGCAATTGTGTTCAGCTGGTGTCAGCAAAGTAGAAGTGTAAAAGCAATCTTGTTGTAATACATGTCCTTATCGGGGCCAGAGTGATCTCCTGGACTAGTTTTGATCATCTTAAGGGGTCGGAGAGGAAAAAGGTTGTGAATTGGTTCAAGAAAGAATACTTGGGGGAAGGGGATGGGGTGGGGGGGTTGGTGGTGAAGAATTGAGTGGGAGGAACAAGACACAATTGACATCCTTACCCAACCATGTATTAAGAGGCAGAGTTGTGTGTAGAGTATCCAACCCTCTGGGATTGTCCTGGAGTCTCCAGGAATTAACGATTAATCTCCTGGACACTGTTGTGAACAACATGGGAAATAAAAAGGTGGGTTTTTTTTCAATGTTTATTGAACACTTTCGTTTATTAATTATAAAAATATTGGAGCGGGGTGGGGGGGGAAGGCTGTTTAACAGGGCAGGGGGGGGTTGGAGGCAGGAGGTCATGTGTCGAAACCTCCAGGAATACGTCCAACCAGAGTTGGTAACCTTAGTTATGTGACTCATGCCACTTATATTTTATGACAAAATAAAATAAGAATAGTACGAAGTGATAATTCTGGACGGCAGAAAAACAAACATGCAGAATGTGAACCCTGTTGAATAGTCGCTGATGACTGAGGTACAAATGGGTCTAAATAATCATTTAATGAACAGAAAGGCTGCACATCAATAGCACAGAAATTAACTTGGGATGTAATGGGCTGGATTCTGTTGTCAACATACCGGTGGGGCTAATTACACTTGCCGTTATTTATGCGCAAATGCTGCAGGAGCTTCAGGCGAGGTGTAAGATTCTCAAAATTCACAGATCCCCCAAAACTCAGAGAAAAACCCTAAAGAAAAGGACTTTGGACTCTTTTCTAACCATTTCAGGGTGATGACATATTGGGCCTAACAGAGGGTGAGTCAAGGTCAAAAACCAAGATTTGGTATTTTTAAAAAGGCATGTTTGGGCTTGTAAAGGGAAAAAAAGGCTGCAACAGGAGTTGGGATTGACCTCTGTAATAGACGGTTTGAGTATTGGAGTTAATCAAACTGTCTGAGGAACTGTGTGACCTCACTCAGCCCCTACCAGACATTTACATTCAGACAATAGACCCATGGAAGAGCAGTCCCCACCCAAATTACAGGACCCATCCAAAACATGCATAAAACAAATCCAACCACCCCACTCCATAGAAATCTCAGGCCCAGTCAGGAAACTCGAAACCTGAGCACAATGACTACAATTAAGCAAGAGCTCAACAACTCATGAAACCACCCCAAAACCACTTCACACATTTCATAAACAAGTTACTCTTAACGAGCCAGCCAAAATCTTACAATAAACCGGGTCAGATTTGGCGCACAGATAAGGAGGCTTCAATTAGTCCATTTTCTCAAGAAGTTCAGTTCAGCCAGGAGCTCGACAGCTCGGGAGACAACAGTTCAACAAGGCGAGGGGGCAACAGAAAGAAGTTCAACAGGGAAGGTCAGCAGCTCTAGAAGCAGGCCGACACACAAGAAGAAACCAGAGCAACAGCCCCAGTGACCATCAGACACCTCGCGGCAACAAGGGCCTTACGAAACAACCAACCGAATATTGCCACCAACCAACCGGGTAATATTGAGCCACCGCGACCAAAGAAAACCAACTCGGGAGAAAACCGAAGATCAGCAAAGTTTCCACTCTACAATCTATTCCTGACATACCCCTGGGTGAGTTTTCTACTCAAAAGACTCTAAATCCTATCACATTACGAAGAAAAGTGGGTACTCACCCGATAGATCCAAGACGCACCCTACCGTATTAGCGTACCCGCGAAGACTGACCAGCTACGCAGTTGAAGTCCTCTACCGCGTCCGGGGTACAGCAGACACCAACCAACACATACAGCGAACCCCGAAATCACGAAACCAGCTCAACTGTCAAGGATTTGTTTGGTGAGCATTATCTCTGGTCCTTTAGAGCCCAACTTAGCTAGTACAGTGGGATTGGGAGGGGTGAGGTATCTTTCTACTGTAATTTCCCTCGTGTGTACTAAAGTGTTCCCCATTTTATTAGAGTGTTAAGATTGTTGTGTATTATTTCCTCTCTTGAATAAAGATCAAAGTTTCTTGCACCAAAACCAGTTGTCTGCTGCACTTTTGTCACAACCCCCAAATAAGTCCAAGGTCTAGAACCCAGGGAGTGGGAGCGATTCGAACCGCTCAGAAGTCAGAGGTGCAGCTGACACACACCACCACCCCCTACAGAGGGGCAGATGCGCGATTAAACCCGAATATCCAAAAGTTGATGTCCGAGATGCGCCGCTCCACCATTACCTTCACGAAAACGGCATCTCACCGTCTGTCTCACCATTGAAATGGTTTGGATGGAGTGAAGTTTTTTTTTTATTCGTTCACGGGATGTGGGCATCGCTGGCGAGGCCGGCATTTATTGCCCATCCCTAATTGCCCTCGAGAAGGTGGTGGTGAGCCGCCTTCTTGAACCGCTGCAGTCCGTGTGGTGACGGTTCTCCCACAGTGCTGTTAGGAAGGGAGTTCCAGGATTTTGACCCAGCGACAATGAAGGAACGGCGATATATTTCCAAGTTGGGATGGTGTGTGACTTGGAGGGGAACGTGCAGGTGGTGTTGTTCCCATGCGCCTGCTGCCCTTGTCCTTCTAGGTGGTAGAGGTCGCGGGTTTGGGAGGTGCTGTCGAAGAAGCCTTGGCGAGTTGCTGCAGTGCATCCTGTGGATGGTACACACTGCAGACACAGTGCGCCGGTGGTGAAGGGAGTGAATGTTTAGGGTGGTGGATGGGGTGCCAATCAAGCGGGCTGCTTTATCTTGGATGGTGTCAAGCTTCTTGAGTGTTGTTGGAGCTGCACTCATCCAGGCAAGTGGAGAGTATTCCATCACACTCCTGACTTGTGCCTTGTAGATGGTGGAAAGGCTTTGGGGAGTCAGGAGGTGAGTCACTCGCCGCAGAATACCCAGCCTCTGACCTGCTCTCGTAGCCACAGTATTTATATGGCTGGTCCAGTTAAGTTTCTGGTCAATGGTGACCCCCAGGATGTTGATGGTGGGGAATTCGGCGATGGTAATGCCGTTGAATGTCAAGGGGAGGTGGTTAGACTCTCTCTTGTTGGAGAAGGTCATTGCCTGGCACTTATCTGGCGCGATTGTTACTTGCCACTTATGAGCCCAAGCCTGGATGTTGTCCAGGTCTTGCTGCATGCAGGCTCGGACTGCTTCATTATCTGAGGGGTTGCGAATGGAACTGAACACTGTGCAGTCATCAGCGAACATCCCCATTTCTGACCTTATGATGGAGGGAAGGTCATTGATGAAGCAGCTGAAGATGGTTGGGCCTAGGACACTGCCCTGAGGAACTCCTGCAGCAATGCCCTGGGGCTGAGATGATTGGCCTCCAACAACCACTACCATCTTCCTTTGTGCTAGGTATGACTCCAGCCACTGGAGAGTTTTCCCCCTGATTCCCATTGACTTCAATTTTACTAGGGCTCCTTGGTGCCACACTCGGTCAAATGCTGCCTTGATGTCAAGGGCAGTCACTCTCACCTCACCTCTGGAATTCAGCTCTTTTGTCCATGTTTGGACCAAGGCTGTAATGAGGTCTGGAGCCGAGTGGTCCTGGCGGAACCCAAACTGAGCATCGGTGAGCAGGTTATTGGTGAGTAAGTGCCGCTTGATAGCACTGTCGACGACACCTTCCATCACTTTGCTGATGATTGAGAGTAGACTGATGGGGCTGTAATTGGCCGGATTGGATTTGTCCTGCTTTTTGTGGACAGGACATACCTGGGCAATTTTCCACATTGTCGGGTGGATGCCAGTGTTGTAGCTGTACTGGAACAGCTTGGCTAGAGGCGCAGCTAGTTCTGGAGCACAAGACTTCAGCACTACAGCTGGGATGTTGTCGGGGCCCATAGCCTTTGCTGTATCCAGTGCACTCAGCCGTTTCTTGATATCACGTGGAGTGAATCGAATTGGCCGAAGACTGGCTTCCGTGATGGTGGGGATATCGGGAGGAGGCTGAGATGGATTATCCACTCGGCACTTCTGGCTGAAGATGGTTGCAAACGCTTCAGCCTTGTCTTTTGCACTTACGTGCTGGACTCCGCCATCATTGAGAATGGGGATGTTTGCAGAGCCTTCTCCTCCCGTTAGTTGTTTAATTGTCCACCACCATTCACGACTGGATGTGGCAGGACTGCAGAGCTTTGATCTGATCCGTTGGTTGTGGAATCGCTTAGCTCTGTCTATAGCATGTTGCTTCCGCTGTTTAGCATGCATGTAGTCCTGAGTTGTAGCTTCACCAGGTTGGCACCTCATTTTTCGGTACGCCTGGTGCTGCTCCTGGCATGCTCTTCTACACTCCTCATTGAAGCAGGGTTGATCCCCTGGCTTGTTGGTAATGGTAGAGTGAGGAATATGCCGGGCCATGAGGTTACAGATTGTGCTGGAATACAATTCTGCTGCTGCTGATGGCCCACAGCGCCTCATGGATGCCCAGTTTTGAGCTGCTAGATCTGTTCTGAATCTATCCCATTTAGCACGGTGGTAGTGCCACACAACACGTTGGATGGTGTCCTCAGTGCGAAGACGGGATTTCATCTCCACGAGGACTGTGCGGTGGTCACTCCTACCAATACTGTCATGGACAGATGCATTTGCGACAGGTAGATTGGTGAGAACGAGGTCAAGTAAGTTTTTCCCTCGTGTTGGTTCGCTCACCACCTGCCGCAGGCCCAGTCTAGCAGTTATGTCCTTCAGGACTCGGCCAGCTCGGTCAGTAGTGGTGCTACCGAGCCACTCTTGGTGATGGACATTGAAGTCCCCCATCCAGAGTACATTTTGTGCCCTTAGCTACCCTCAGTGCTTCCTCCAAGTGGTGTTCAACATGGAGGAGGACTGATTCATCAGCTGAGGGAGGACGGTAGGTGGTAATCAGCAGGAGGTTTCCTTGCCCATGTTTGACCTGATGCCATGAGATTTCATGGGGTCCAGAGTCAATGTTGAGGACTCCCAGGGCCACTCCCTCCTGACTGTATATCACTGTACCGCCACCTCTGGTGGGTCTGTCCTGCCAGTGGGACAGGACATACCCAGGGATGGTGATGGAAGATTCTGGGACGTTGGCTGAAAGATATGATTCTGTGAGTATGGCTATGTCAGGCTGTTGCTTGACTAGTCTGTGGGACAGCTCTCCCAATTTTGGCACAAGTCCCCAGATGTTAGTAAGGAGGACCTTGCAGGGTCGACTGGGCTTGGTGTTTTGCCGTTGTCGTGTCCGGTGCCTAGTGGTCCGATGCCGGGTGGTCCGTCCGGTTTTATTCTTATTATGACTTTTCGTAGCGAGATTTTACAACTGAGTGGCTTGCTAGGCCATTTCAGAGGGCAATTACGAATCAACCACATTGCTGTGGGTCTGGAGTCACATATCGGCCAGACCGGGTAAGGGCGGCAGGCTTCCTTCCCGAAAGGACATTAGTGAACCAGATGGGTTTTTACGACAATCCGGTAGTTTCATGGCCATCATTACTGATCCTGGTATTTTAATTCCAGATTTTTATTGAATTAATTGAATTTAAATTCGCCAGCTGCCGTGGCGGGATTTGAACTCATGACTCTGGATTTTAGTCCAGGCCTCTGGATTACTAGCCCAGTAACATAACCACTATGCTACCGTACCTGTATTTGCGCAGTAGATACGGACTAAACTCGCCACAGAAAGTTGTCAAGTCACTTCAAGTCTTCGTACCCTTTTAATGATGTGATAATTGTTAATTGCTGCCAATCAACCTCTCGGGCACTGAAAATGAATTATTACAAGTGGGAAGTCTCATTCCTTCAGGTTTTAATTGTTGTTGGAGTTTTTAAAAATTTAAAATAAAAACTTTTTTTAAACTTTTCCTTTCTGTCTCTTTTTTTCCCCTCTTTTAATCCACTCTCTCTTTCCCTCTCTTTATTTCTCGTTCTGTACCTGATTTGACATTGAATTCATCCTCTCTAATTTACACTTCCTTATCGGTCCTTACGCTGTTTTCTTCTCAATTTGCGGAAATTACGGAGATACTGGCCATAATTTTCCAAACGTCCGTAGATATGGGGTGGTGCCAAAGGTCTGGAGAATTGCAAATAATACACCCTTGTTCAAAAAAGGGTGTAAGGATAAACCCGGTAACTATAGGCCAGTCAGTTTTTTTTAAAATTCGTTCATGGGATCTGGGCGTCACTGGCAAGGCCGGCATTTATTGCCTATCTCTAATTGCCCTCGAGAAGGTGGTGGTGACCCGCCTTCTTGAACCGCTGCAGTCCGTGTGGTGAAGGTTCTCCCATAATGCTGTTAGAAAGGGAGTTCCAGGATTTGACCCAGCGACGATGAAGGAACGGCGATATATTTCCAAGTCGGGATGGTGTGTGACTTGGAGGGGAACGTGCAGGTGGTGTTGTTCCCATGTGCCTGCTGCCCTTGTCCTTCTAGGTGGTAGAGGCCGTGGGTTTGGGAGATGCTGTCGAAGAAGCCTTGGCGAGTTGCTGCAGTGCATCCTGTGGATGGTACACACTGCAGCCACGGTGCGCCAGTGGTGAAGGGAGTGAATGTTTAGGGTGCTGGATGGGTTGCCAATCAAGTGGGCTGCTTTGTCCTGGATGGTGTCGAGCTTCTTGAGTGTTGTTGGAGCTGCATTCATCCAGGCAAGTGGAGAGTATTCCATCACACTCCTGACTTGTGCCTTGTCGATGGTGGAAAGGCTTTGGGGAGTCAGGAGGTGAGTCACTCGCTGCAGAATACCCAGCCTCTGACTTGCTCTTGGAGCCACAGTATTTGTGTGGCTGGTCCAGTTAAGTTTCTGGTCAATGGTGACCCCCAGGATGTTGATGGTGGGGGATTCGGCGATGGTAATGCCGATGAATGTCAAGGGGAGGTGGTTAGACTCTCTCTTGTTGGAGATGGTCATTGCCTGGCACTTGTCTGGCGCGAATGTTACTTGCCACTTATCAGCCCAAACCTGGATGTTGTCCAGGTCTTGCTGCATGCAGGCACGGACTGCTTCATTATCTGAGGGGTGGTGAAACTTTTAGAAATGATAAACCGGGACAGAGTTAGCAGTCACTTGGACAAGTGTGGATTGATTAGGCAAATCGTGTTTGACGAGCCTGATAGAGTTTTTTGATGAAGTAACAGAGAGGGCAGACGAGGGCAATGCAATTGATGTGGTGTATGTGGATTTTCAAAAGGCGTTTGATAAAGTGACGCACGGTAGGCTTATCATCAAGATTGCAGCCCATGGCATAAAGGGGGCAGTAGCAACAGGGATACAGAATTGGCTAAGGGACAGGAAACAGAAAGTAGTGGTGAACGGTTGTTTTTTGGACTGGAGGGAGGTGTACAGTGGTGTTCCCCAGGGGTCGGTGCTGGGACCACTGCTTTTCTTGATATATATTAATGACTTGGACTTGGGTGTACAGGGCACAATTTCAAAATTTGCAGATGACACAAAACTTGAAAGGTTAGTAAACAGTGAGGAGGATAGTGATAGACTTCAAGAGGATATAGACAGGCTGGTGGCATGGGCGGACACGTGGCAGATGAAGTTTAACGCAGAAAAATGCGAGGTGATGCATTTTGGTAGGAAAAATTAGGAGAGGCAATATAAACTAGAGGGCACAATTCTAAAAGGAGTGGAGGAACAGAGAGATCTGGGGGTAACAAATCGTTGAAGGTGGCAGGGCAGGTTGAGAAAGTGGCTAAAAAAGCATATGGGATCCTGGGCTTCATAAATAGAGGCATAGAGTACAAAAGCAAGGAAATCATGATGAACCTTTATAAAACACTGGTTCAACCACAATTGGAGTATTGTGTCCAGTTCTATGCACTGCACTTCAGGATGCAGAGATTTACTGGAATGATTCGAGGGATGAGGGACTTAAATTACGTGGATAGACTGGAGAAGGTTTCCACGTGGTTACGACCCAGAGAACAGGGTGCGCGGGCGATGGGCAGCGATGGGATTGTTTATCTTATACCAATGATGTTTAGTAGTTGTGTACATTTACAGCAACAGGAGGAGGCCATTCAGCCCCTCGAGCCCGTTCTGCCATTCAATTGGATGACGACCTCACACTTTCCAACACTGAACTCCATTGCCATAGTTTTGCCCACTCACCTCATCTATCAATATCCATTTGCAACTTTCTGCACTATTTACTCTGCCTCCTAACTAAGTGTCGTCAGTAAACTTAGATGTACGACTCTCTATTCCTTCATCCAAGTCATTTATAGACATAGTGAAAAGTTGTGGCCCCAGTAGCGATCCCTGCGGGACACCACTAGTCACATCCTGCCAATTTGAGTCCACACCCATTATCCCTACTCTCTGTCTCCTACCTCCTAACCAATTCCTTATCCGAGTCAATAAGTTGCCTCCAGTTCCACGCGCTCTCATTTTTTTTTTTTACAGTCTCTTATGTGGAACCTGGTCAAAAGCTCTCAGCATGATTTGTAAAAACTCCAACGAAACTCTCGTCTGCTGGGGAGTGAGGCCTCCACACTGCGAGTAGCTGCGGGGGGGGATTGTGTGGGAAGGCTTTGGGAATCACATTACAGGATTCTGTCTTATAATTCCATCCACTCTAACTTTCAAAACGGCAGTGGATCGAGACTAATTGGATAGTTCTTTCCAGCACAGCACAAGCACAATGGGCCGAATGGCCTCCTCCTGGATAAATGCACACAACATGTGAGTGAGGGGAATAAAAACAGAAAATGCTGGAAATACTCAGCAGGTCAGGCAGCATCTGTGGAGACAGAAACAGAGTTAATGCTTCATGTCTGTAAGTGGTTTACTCGGGCGTACCGAAAACACACCTTTTACTATAAGATCTGGAATGATGGGGATTATAAGGACAGGTCAGACTCGGGGACACATTTTTGGGCTCAACCATATTGTGTTTAATAAGATCAACAATAACACCAGTAAACAGTACAAACCGTACAACCCTGGCTTGTTCTATAAGCCCCACCGTGCTAAATTACCACGGCCGCATAAGAGAACCCTCCCATGAAATAAAGTGATGATGTGGAGATGCCGGTGATGGACTGGGGTTAACAATTGTAAACAATTTTACAACACCAAGTAAGAGTCCAACGATTTTATTTTTAATCCCACAAGCTTTCGGGGGCTTTCCCCTTCCTCAGGCGGTGTGGAAGTGAAGTAACACAGGACCCTCCCCCCACCCCCCCCAGCACTAAAACTCTCTAAGGTTTGGTTGGGACTTAGGAAAATGCCAGAATCCATTATTAAGGAAGTAACAACAGGACATTTGGAGACTCATAATACAATCAAGGAGAGTCAACATGGTTTTATGAAGGGGAAATGGTGTCTGACAAATTTATTAGAGTTCTTTGAGGAAGTAACGGGCAGGGTGGATAAAGGGGAACCAATGGATGCAGTATATTTGGATTTCCAAAAGGCATTCGATAAGGTGCCACGTAAAAGATTACTGCACAAGATTAGAGCTCATGGTGTTGGGTGTAATATACTGGCATGGATAGAGGATTGGCTAACTAACAGAAAACAAAGAGTCGGGATAAAAGGGTCATTTTCAAAATGGCAATCTGTAACTAGTGGGGTGCCGCAGGGATCAGTGCTGGGGCCTCAACTATTTACAATATATATCAATGACTTGGATGAAGAAAGAGTGTCTTGTGACAAAATTTGCTGATGATACAAAAATAGGTGTAAAAGCAAGTTGTGATGAGGACACAAAGTGTCTGCAAAGGGATATTGACAGGTTAAGCGAATGGGCAAAAATTTGGCAGATGGAATATAATGTGGGAAAATGTGAAGTCATCCACTTTGGGAGGAAAAATAAAAAAGCAATATATTATTTGAATGGAGAAATACTACAAAATGCTGCGGTACAGAGGGATCTGGGTGTCCTCGTACATGAAACACAAAAAGTCAACATACAGGTGCAGCAGACAATCAGGAAGGCAAATGGAATATTGGCCTTTGTTTCTGGGGGGATGGAGTATAAAAGCAGGGAGGTCATGCTACAACTGTACAGGGTGCTGGTGAGACCACACCTGGAGTACTGCGTACAGTTCTGGTGCCCTTATTTAAGGAAGGACATACTTGCATTGGAGGCAATTCAGAGAAGGTTCACTAGGTTGATTCCGGGTATGGAAGGGTTGTCTTATGAGGAAAGATTGAACAGGTTGGGTCTATACTCACTGGAGTTTAAAAGAATGAGAGGAGATCTTATTGAAACATACAAGATTCTGAGGGGACTCGATAGGGTGGATGCTGAGAGGATGTTACCCCTCGTGGGGGAATCTAAAACTAGGGGGCATGGTCTCAGAATAAGGGGTCGCCCGTTTAAGATAGAAATGAGGAGGAATTTCTTCTCCCAGAGGGTCGTGAATCTTTAGAATTCTTTACCCCAAAAAGCTGTGGAGGCCGAGTCATTGAACACATTCAAGGCTGAGTTGGACAAATATTTGACCAGCAAGGGAGTCAAAGGATATGGGGAAAAGGCGGGAAAGTGGAGTTGAGGCAAAAATCAGATCAGCCATGATCTCATTAAATGGCGGAGCAGGCTCGAGGGGCCGAATGGCCTACTCCTGCTCCTATCTCTTATGGTCTTATGGTCTACCTATGTGCAACACCATGGATGATCTACCAAGAACAAAATTAACTATTCCATCCTTCTGTGCATCAATATTATTGTATCTGTTAAACTTCATCTTGCTCATTACAACTTTCACAAATAATAATACAAGATAAACACGGTGAGACAAACCTTTCAATGTCCACACCCTTCTCTCTAATCTGCTGGTTGATGATATTTTCATTGTTTGTGTTTCCCTCACAAAGTAAACCTGTCCAGATCTTCTACCCGACCGTGTTCACTCCCAGATAGATCAGCCAGTTAGTCACAGTCAGTGCAGCTCCCTTTGCTTCACTTAAACTGGTTGTACAGCCTCCTGCCTCAAATTGACCCGGTTTACAAACCTCTGGTGATGTCTGATCTCACGGTGATGCGCAGTGCGAGGGTGGGGCTTGCCCTGTGATGTCACGGTGTGAACCGCCCAGTTAAAGGGACCTCACCTGGATTAAAATGTTTGGCAAACCCTTGGGCTTATTTTAGGTTACAATGACTTGATGCGCTAAAATGCAATAACAGGTTTCCATGTGGTTACGACCCAGAGCACGGGATGGGCGGGCGATTGGCAGCGATGGGATTGTTTGCCTTCTATCAAATGATGTTAAGTAGTTGTATACATCTACAGCAACAGTAAGAGGCCAATCAGCCCCTCGAGCCTGCTCCCCCATTTAATTAGATGATCATCTCAAACTTTCTAACATTAAATTCCTTTTGCCACAGTTTTGCCCACTCACTTAATCTCTCAATATCCCTTTGCAACTTTCTGCTCCCATCTACACTATTTATTGTCCCATCTGACTTAGTGCCGTCAACAAACTTAGGTTTACGGTTTTCTGTTCCTTCATCCAAGTCATTTATAAATATAGTGAAAAGCTGTGGCCCCAGTGCAGATCCCTGGGGGACACCACTAGTCACATCCTGCCAATTGGAGCATATACCCATTATCCCTACTCTCTGCCTCCTACTTCCTAACCAATCCCCTATCCAAGCCAATAGGTTGTGTCCAATTCCACACGCTCTCATTTTTAACAGTCTCTTATGTGAAACCTGGTCAAAAGCTCTCAGCTTGATCTGTAAAAACTCCACGAAACTCCCGTCTGCTCGGTGAGTGAGGCCTCCACACTGCGAGTAGCTGCTGGGGGGGATTGTGTGGACAGGCATCAGTCCCACCCTGCCATTTCACCAACACCATCTCATTGCTGTTTGTGGGATCTTGCTGTGTGCAAATTGGCTGCCGTGTTTTGGTTCCTTTATTTCTTTCCTTCCTTCTTTCCTTCTTTCCTTCATTCCTTCCCTTGGTCTGGCCCCATCTTCACTCCTGGGAGCCCAAGGGGCACAGGCCTGTGTGAATCCAGTGCACAACAGGCTTAACCACCCATCACCTTATCAGGATGGACAACAAGCACCTTCAGGCCTCACCCTCTTCTGCCAAGACCACCCATTAACCCAGGGTCACCCTGGAGAGCAATGCTAACCCTCCACTTCTTTACTGCCCCATCAATCATTTCCATAAACTCGCCCCTACCCACCCCTCACCTCCAACAACAAGTTGCGAGGAACTCACTGTCGCCGTGGTGCACTATCCCCCCCTCGTCCTCACCCTCATGGCCCGTAGCCATGCCTGGGGACTCGGCCTGCTGCAATGCCTGGTGTGGGAGGGCATCTCGGGAGCAGCAGCAGGTGGACCTTTGAATGGCCTACGACCCTAGTGAAGCTCCCAAGAAGGCCGGCCTGCACAGTAAACCCCAACACGGCAAATAACACAAATGTAGTGTCATGCGTGTTGGTAGGACCAAAGCAGAATACTTTATCATTTACAGGGAATAATACTGAAAGAGGTTGAGAGAAAAAGATCTAGGTGTTATTGTGCACAGGTCACTGAAGATTCATGACCAATGTAGAGAATCTGTAGCTAAAGCTAACAGTATTGGGTTGTATCAATAGGACCATTCAGTACAAATCAAAGGACCCCCTTCTGTCATTATACAGGTCGCTGGTTGGACTGCACCTGCAGCACTGCACCCAGTTTTGGTCCCCTCACATGGCGGGTGATAGAGTGGCCTCGGAAAAGGTTCAAAGAAGAGCTATGAGAATAATTCCTAGCTTAAAGAACCTTAGTTACTCAGATAGGCATAAAGAGCTGGGTCTGTCTGCTTTAGTAAACAATTTTACAACACCAAGTTATAGTCCAGCAATTTTATTTTAAATTCACAAGCTTTCGGAGGCTTCCTCCTTCCTCAGGTGAACGATGTGGAAATGAAATCCTCGAAATGAAGTCGCATTTATAATTCACAGAACAATGCTTGGTGAGTACAGACAGTTTTTTCAACTGCCCGTTGCCAAGGCAATCAGTGTGCAGACAGACAGGTGTTACCTGCCAGGTCTCACAATATACAAATCACCAAAAAAAACAACAAACAAAAAAAAAACAGAGATAGAGAGGTAGAAACATAGAAAAGACAGCAACTGACCCGTTATATTAAAAACAGATAACATTTGTTCGCTGGTGGGGTTACGTGTAGCATGACATGAACCCAAGATCCCGGTTGAGGCCGTCCTCATGGGTGCGGAACTTGGCTATCAATTTCTGCTCGACGATTTTGCGTTGTCGTGTGTCTCGAAGGCCGCCTTGGAGAACGCTTACCCGAAGGTCGGTGGATGAATGTCCATGACTGCTGAAGTGTTCCCCGACTGGGAGGGAACCCTCCTGTTTGGCGATTGTTGCGCGGTGTCCGTTCATCCGTTGTCGCAGCGTCTGCATGGTCTCGCCAATGTACCATGCTCTGGGGCATCCTTTCCTGCAACGTATGAGGTAGACAACGTTGGCCGAGTCACAGGAGTATGAACCATGTACCTGGTGGGTGGTGTCCTCTCGTGTGATGGTGGTATCTGTGTCGATGATCTGGCATGTCTTGCAGAGGTTACCGTGGCAGGGTTGTGTGGTGTCGTGGACGCTGTTCTCCTGAAAGCTAGGTAATTTGCTGCGAACGATGGTCTGTTTGAGGTTGGGTGGCTGTTTAAAGGCGAGTAGTGGAGGTGTGGGGATGGCCATAGCGAGGTGTTCGTCGTCATTACTTTAGAGCAGCAGAGACTTAGATGCGACCTGATAAAAGGGAGACTGGGGAATGGGGGGGGGGGGGTGGGGAGAGAGGAACGGGGTGAGATAAGTCGGGCAGAGTCGGGAGCAGCAACAGGAACATGGTGAGTGGGAGCGGCGCCTAGAGAGGAGCAGCGAGTAAAGGGGTGAGTGAAACCTGGAGACCTTACTGTGGCGAAATAGTGAACGATCTATGGAGGGCTGCATGACGCCAATTTGTACCAGTCGCCGTGAACCTGGTATCACAGTATCGGCGTGATCTGTAAAAACTCCCCCCGTCTGCTGGAGGAGTGAGGCCTCCACATTGAGCAGCCTCCCACCTCGCCTTGACTCTGAAAACACTCCACACCAGGCCAACCCAGCAATTGATTTGTGGGCCCCTTCAAATATGTGACCCCATGAACGGGCACTGCAAGACCACGCGGGGTGGGGGGGGGGAGGGGGAGGGGGGGAGGGGGGGAGGGGGGGAGGGGGGGCTCTAGCCGTTTCTCTGAGGCTGAATTTGACAAATTTGACAGCATCCATCTTCTCATCGAGACCACGCTCTCCTTCTCTTACCCCCATCCCCCCTCCCCCACCGCCAGCCCCCGCTTAGACCCGGAGCACATTCTCCCCCCCCCCCCCACCCTCCCCACCCCCACCTTGTGCACTGCACACCCCCGCTCCCCCTTCCCCCCACTTCTCCCCTTCCCCCACTTCTCCCCATTCCCCCACTTCTCCCCATTCCCCCCGCTTCTCCCCATTCCCCCACTTCTCCCCTTCCCCCGCTTCTCCCCTTCCCCCGCTTCTCCCCTTTCCCCCCCACCCCCGGTTCTCCACATTCCTCCCCCCTACAGTCTGTCACTGTATAACACATGTACAGTACTATTGGTTACAGGTCTGTCACCGTATAACACTGGGGTACATGACTGGTGGGTACAGGAACAGTAATGAAGGTTCTTGTGATAAAGAGGGATGGTGAATGGACAGATAAGATGTAACTGTTTCACACAGAGCATGAAGAACGTTTAGAATGTGCTGCCCAGGGCAGAATGTAGGCCGAGAGCATCAGGGATTGGAGGCAGTTGGACAGACATTAAGAGAGAAACTCAATTGAGGGATATAGGGAGGGAACTGTGTCTCATCGAAGCCCCTCCCTACAGTACCCTCACTCTCCCAGCGAAGCCCCTCCCTCTAGTACCCTAACTCTCTCATCAAAGCCCCTCCCTACAGTACCCTCACTCTCCCAGCGAAGCCCCTCCCTACAGTACCCTCACTCTCCCAGCGAAGCCCCTCCCTCTAGTACCCTAACTCTCTCATCAAAGCCCCTCCCTACAGTACCCTCACTCTCCCAGCGAAGCCCCTCCCTACAGTACCCTCACTCTCCCAGCGAAGCCCCTCCCTACAGTACCCTCACTCTCCCAGCGAAGCCCCTCCCTACAGTACCCTAACTCTCTCATCGAAGCCCCTCCCACCAGTACCCTAACTCTCCCATCGAAGCCCCTCCCTCCGGTGCCCTAACTCTCCCATCGAAGCCCCTCCCTTCAGTACCCAACTCTCTCATCGAAGCCCCTCCCACCAGCATCCTCACTCTCCCATCGAAGCCCCTCCCTCCAGCATCCTCACTCTCCCATCAAAGCCCCTCCCCCCGGTACCCGAACTCTCTCATCGAAGCCCCTCCCACCAGTAACCTAACTCTCCCAGTGAAGCCCCTCCCTCCAGTACCCTAACTCTACCATCGAAGCCCCTCCCTCCAGTACCCTAACTCTCCCATCGAAGCCCCTCCCTCCAGCATCCTAACTCTCCCATCGAAGCCCCTCCCTCCAGTACCCTAACTCTCCCATCGAAGCCCCTCCCTCCGGTATCCTAACTCTCCCATCGAAGCCCCTCCCTCAAGCATCCTCACTCTCCCATCGAAGCCCCTCCCTCCAGGACCCTAACTCTCCCATCAAAGCCCCTCCCTCCAGTACCCTAACTCTCCCATCAAAGCCCCTCCCTCCAGGACCCTAACTCTCCCATCAAAGCCCCTCCCTCCAGTACCCTAACTCTCCCATCGAAGCCCCTCCCTCTGGTACCCTAACTCTCCCATCGAAGCCCCTCCCTCCAGCATCCTAACTCTCCCATCGAAGCCCCTCCCTCCAGCATCCTCACTCTCCCATCGAAGCCCCTCCCTCCAGCATCCTAACTCTCTCATCAAAGCCCCTCCCTCCAGCATCCTCACTCTCCCATCGAAGCCCCTCCCTCCAGCATCCTCACTCTCCCATCGAAGCCCCTCCCTCCAGCATCCTCACTCTCCCATCGAAGCCCCTCCCTCCAGCATCCTCACTCTCCCATCGAAGCCCCTCCCTCCAGTACCCGAACTCTCCCATCGAAGCCCCTCCCTCCGGTGCCCTAACTCTCCCATCGAAACCCCTCCCTCCAGTACCCTAACCGTCCCATCGAAGCCCCTCCCTCCGGTGCCCTAACTCTCCCATCGAAGCCCCTCCCTCCAGTACCCTAACTCTCCCATCGAAGCCCCTCCCTCCAGTACCCTAACTCTCCCATCGAAGCCCCTCCCTCCAGTACCCTAACTCTCCCATCGAAGCCCCTCCCTCCGGTACCCTAACTCTCTCATCGAAGCCCCTCCCTCCGGTGCCCTAACTCTCCCATCGAAGCCCCTCCCTCCAGTACCCTAACTCTCCCATCGAAGCCCCTCCCTCCGGTGCCCTAACTCTCCCATCGAAGCCCCTCCCTCCGGTGCCCTAACTCTCCCATCGAAGCCCCTCCCTCCGGTGCCCTAACTCTCCCATCGAAGCCCCTCCCTCCAGTACCCTAACTCTCCCATCGAAGCCCCTCCCTCCGGTGCCCTAACTCTCCCATCGAAGCCCCTCCCTCCAGTACCCTAACTCTCCCATCGAAGCCCCTCCCCCCGGTGCCCTAACTCTCCCATCGAAGCCCCTCCCTCTGGTACTCCGGCTACATTTTAAACATCCCTAATGTGTTTCTCTTTCCAAATATCTCTTCTTGTTTCAAATGTAGTTTTCTGTAATTTAAATTCATGACCTGACTTTATTTGAAGTAATATTCTGGGGTTTCCTTATTCTTATAATTTAATATTTTACTCAGTGATCTGCGGAGTTGCTCAAGGATGAATATCAAAATATATATCTTCCCCCTGCCACTGTCACTCCCCTCCTTTCTCACTGATTCTTTGCCTCCTTCTCTCTCTCTCCCTCTGTGCCTCTCACATACTTTATTTCCCTGTCTGTCTTTATTTTAAGATCCCAAATTTTTCAGATGGGTTCAGTGCCCTTTCTCATAATTCACTCACCCAAAAATAAAGCCACTCTCCCTCCCTCCAAAAGTACTGGAGAAACTAATGAGACTAAAAGCTGATAAATCCCCTGGACCTGTTGGCCTACATCCTAGACTGCAGAGATAGTGGACTCTAGAATGGTCCCAGTGGATTGGAAGGTAGCAAACGTAACACCGCTATTCAAGAAAGGAGGGAGAGAGAAAACAGGGAACTACAGGCCAGTTAGCCTGACATCAGTCGTCGGGAAAATGCTGGAATCCATTATTAAGGAAATGGTAACAGGACACTTAAAAAATCATAATATGATAAGGCAGAGTAAACACGGTTTTATGAAAGGGAAATTGTGTTTGACAAATCTGTTAGAGTTTTTTGAGACTGTAACTAGCAGGGTGGATAAAGGGGAACCAGTTAATGTAGTATATTTCGATTTTCAAAAGGCATTCGATAAGGTGCCACATAAAAGGTTGTTATGCAAGATAAGGGCTCATGGGGTTGGGATATTAGCATGGATAGAAGATTGGTTAACGGACAGAAAACAGAGAGTAGGGATAAACGGGTCATTCTCAGATTGGCAGGCTGTAACTAGTGGGGTGCCGCAAGGATCAGTGCTTGGGCCTCAGCTATTTACAATCTATATTAATGACTGATGGAGGGACCGAGTGTAATGTATCCAAGTTTGCTGACAATACAAAGTTAGGTGGGAAAGTAAGCTGTGAGGAGGACACAAAGAGTCTGCAAAGGGATAGCGACAGGTTAAGTGAATGGGCAAGGTGGCAGATGGAGTATAATGTGGGGAAATGTGAGGTTATTCACTTTGGTAGGAAGGATAGAAAAACAGAATATTTTTTAAATGTTGGTGTTTTGAGAGATTTGGGTGTCCTCGTATAAGAAGCACAAAAAGTTAGCAGGTACAGCAAGCAATTAGGAAAGCAAATGGTATGTTGGCCTTTATTGCAAGGGGGTTAGAGTACAAGAGTAGGGAAGTCTTATTACAATTCTACAGGGCTTTGTTGAGACCTCACCTGGATACTGTGTACAGTTTTGGTCTCCTTATCTAAGGAAGAATATACTTGCCTTAGAGGCGATGCAATGAAGGTTCACTTGATTTGATTCCTGGGATGAGAGGGTTGTCCTCTGAGGAGAGATTGAATAGAATGGGCCTATATAGAATCATCGGAAGGTTACAGCATGGAAGGAGGCCATTCGGCCCATCGAGTCCGTGCCGGCTCGATGCAAGAGCAATCCAGCTAGTCCCACTCCCATAGGAACAGGAGTAGGCCGTTCAGCCCCTCGTGCCTGCTCCGCCATTTGATAAGATCATGGCTGATCTGTGATCTAACTCCATATACCTGCCTTTGGCCCATATCCCTTAATACACTCCCCCGCCCTATCCCTGTAGCCCTCCAAATTTTTTCCCATCAAGTACTTATCCAGTTCTCTTTTGAAGGCCAGGATTGAATCTGCCTCCACCAACGGGCAGTGCATTCCAGATCCTAACCACTCGCTGTGTGTAAAAAAAAGAAGTTTTTCCTCCTGTCACCTTTGGGTCTTTTGCCAATCACCTTAAGTCAATGTCCTCTGGTTCTTGACTCTTCCGCCAATGGGAACAGTTTCTCTCTATCTACTCTGTCTAGACCCTTCATGATTTTGAATACCTCTATCAAATCTCCTCGCAACCTTCTCTGTTCCAAGGAGAATAACACCAGCTTCTCCAGTCTATCCATGTAACTAAAGTTCCTCATCCCTGGAATCATTCTAGTAAATCTCCTCTGCAACCTCTCTAAGGCCTTCACATCTTTCCTAAAGTGCGGTGCCCAGAACTGCACACAATACTCCAGTTGTGGCCGAACCAGTGTTTTATAAAGGTTCATTATGACTTCCATACTTTTGTACTCTATTCCTCTATTTATAAAGCCCAGGATCCCGTATGCTCTTTTAACCACTTTCTCAACCTGCCCTGCCACCTTCAACGATTTGTGCACATATACCCCCAGATCTCTCTGTTCCTGTGCCCCTTTTAGAATTGTGCCCTTTAGTTTATATTGCCTCTCCTCATTCTTCCGAATGAAATGTATCACTTCACATTTCGTCTGCCATGTGTCCGCCCATTCCACCAGCCTGTCTATATCCTCTTGAAGTCTATCACTATCCTCCTCACTGTTTACTACCCGTCCAAGTTTTGTGTCATCTGCAAATTTTGAAATTGTGCCCTGTACACCCAAGTCCAAATCATTAATATATATCAAGAAAAGCAGTGGTCCCAGCCCTGACCCCTGGCGAACACCACTGTACACCTCCCTTCAGTCTGAAAAACAGCCGTCCACCACTACTCTCTGTTTCCTGTCACTTAGCCAATTCTGTATCCATGTTGCTACTGCCCCCTTTATTCCATGGGCCGCAATCTTGATGATAAGGTTACCGTGCGGCACTTTATCAAACGCCTTTTGAAAATCTACATACACCACATCAACAGCATTGCCCTCGTCTACCCTCTCTGCTATCTCATCAAAACACTCTATCAGGTTAGTTAAACGCGATTTGCCTTTAGGGAGAACCAGCATGGATTTATTAATCAATCCACCCTCGTCCAAGTGACTGTTAATTTTGTCCCGGATTATCATTTCTAAAAGTTTCCTCTCTCTCTCGAGTTCAGAATAATGAGAGGTGATCTCATTGAAACATATAAGATTCTGAGGGGGCTTGACAGGGTAGATGCTGAGAGATTGTTTCCCCTGGCTCGAGAGTCTAGAACTAGAGGGCATAGTCGCAGGATTAGGGGTCGGCCATTTAAGACTGAGATGAGGAGGAATTTCTTCACCCACAGTGTTGTGAATCTTCAGAATTCTCTACCCCAGAGGGCTGTGGATGCTGAGTCATTGAGTATATTCAAGGCTGAGATGGATAGATTTTTGGATCCTAGGAGGAGAATCAGCCATGATCTGATTGAATGGCGGAGCAGGCTCGAGGGGCCGAATGGCCTCCTCCTGCTCCTATTTCTATGTTATGTTCCATTTTGGGATTTTGCCTCCACTACACTGTCTGGGAGCCCTTTCTGTTCACTGATCACTCTTTGCGTGGAGAAGATCTACGGCATGTGGCATGGACGCATTTTCTGCCCATCCCTAGATGCCCTGAGAAGGTGGTGGTGATGGTGATGGGCTTCCTTCTTGACCCTCTGCAGTGTAGCAGTTTGATACGACTGTGTTGTTATATTATTCCTCCCAGTGCCAGCCCATTATCCTGCGTTCAGTCATTTTCCTGTTCCCTGCATCTCCTGAAGAGTCTTTGTCCTGACCGTTCTTCCCCGTCTCTTTCCCTCTCTGTCAGACAGTGGTGCTGATGAACGACCTCGCCACCGTACTCGACATGAAGGGGCATCACGACCAGGCCTACGAATACGTCACAAGGGCCTCCAACTTGGCGAGAGAGACTGGCCACCCGGATCAGTACGTGATCCTCAGTAACTTGGCCGGGATTCTCATGCACAGAGGAAATGTCGGCGTTAAACCAGCGACCCCTGAGCACAGGAGAGGGACTCACCCCGTCGGGACCGGGAGAGGGACAGGACCCCGTCGGGACTGGGACTGGACTGGACCGAACCCTGCCGGAACCGGGACAGTATTTCTATCTGTTCAGATTGTTGTTTATTTATTTTGCCCTCAGTATTTACTGCCCCTCCCGAGTTGCCCTGAGGACATTAAGAGGCAACCACATGATGTGGGACTGGAGCCGGGTGTCGGCCCAGACCGGGTATGGATGGCAGGTTCCCTTCTCTGAGGGACATTAATGAACCAGTTGGGTTTTTCTGACCGTTTTCATGGTCATTTTCCTGGTGCCAGCCATAAATTACCAGATTGAATGAATTCAGTTTCCCAACTTGCCCTGGTGGTATTTGAACCCACGAGCTCTGTGTTGGGAGTCGAGGACCAGAACCACTGGACTCGGTACCTGTGGATCCAGCTGTGAAATATGCCTCGTGTTCTGACTGAATTCCTGTGCTTCTGTCTTTCCCAGTGGTGTTTGGTCCAGTTCTGATTGTCTAATGACAACATCAACTTGTATTTATATAGCGCCTTTAACGTAGTAAAACGTCCCAAGGCGCTTCACAGGAGCGTAAATCAGACAGAATTTCACACCGAGCCACATAAGGAGATATTTGGACAGGAGACCAAAAGGGGCTTGAAGGGGCTTGATCGGGTGGATGCGGTAAGGATGTTCCCATGGATGGGTGAAACTAGAACTAGGGGGCATAATCTTAGAATAAGGGGGCTGCTCTTTCAAAACTGAGATGAGGAGAAACTTCTTCACTCAGAGGGTAGTAGGCCTGTGGAATTTGCTGCCCCAGGAAGCTGTGGAAGCTACATCATTAAATAAATTTAAAACAGAAAATAGTTTCCTAGAAGTAAAGGGAATTAGGGGTTACGGGGAGCGGGCAGGAAATTGGACATGAATTTAGATTTGAGGTTAGGATCAGATCAGCCGTGATCTTATTGAATGGCGGAGCAGGCTCGAGGGGCCGATTGGCCTACTCCTGCTCCTATTTCTTATGTTCTTATGTAAAAGCTTGGTCAAAGAGATAGGTTTTAAGGAGGGTCTTAAAGGAGGAGGGAGAGGTAGAGAGGTTTAGGGAGAGCATGAGGTCTAGGCAGCTGAAGGTGGGTTTTATATCTTTATTCACCACTTGTTTCCTTCTGCTCTTCAAACAGGGAACTACAGTGAAGCGAAACAGGTCTATGAGGAGGCGTTGAAACAAGCAGAGTCAAAGGCGGACAAAGCGGTGATAGAACGTATCCGCGAGGGGATGGAGGAACTGGAGGAGAAGACTCAGAGCTCCCGAATGCTCAGGGAAACCAGCCCTTAAATTGAAGAATTCACACTGGACGTTCATGCTGGCGACCAAAATGATTCCTGGGAGGCAGTACTGTGAGAGTGCTGCACTGTCATAGGGTCAGTACTGAGGGAGTGCTGCACAGTCAGAGGTGCTGGCTTTCGGATGAGACGTTAAACCGAGGCCCCGTCTGCCCTCTCGGTGCCTGGCACTGTTTCGAAGAAGAGCAGGGGAGTTCTCTGACTGTGTATCATTGGTTGTACAGTGCTATGGGATGTCTTGAGGTCATGAAAGGCCCAATATAAATATAGAAATATGTATTCTTTATATAAATTAATCAAAAACAAATGCAGTAGCTGAGTCACTGTCTGGTGAGGGGGGAGTGTGCTTCAGTTCTGAAGAATCACAGGATCTGTACAGAGAGGCACAGCTTCAAACAGCTGTGGGAGAGAACTGCAGACAGAGTCTCAGCACAGGCCGGCAATGAAGCCTGGGGCTTTCCTGCTCAGTGTGTGGGGCTCAGTACCACACTGGGGGAGGTCAGCTGCTGTTGGGAATGTATTTTAGTTAAGATGTTGGTTGTCCTGTTGTTGGGGCTGAGATTTCTCGACCTGCGCTACAGGCCCCCGCTCCTTGCTGGAAACGGCCATCCTTGGCACCAGCCCTTTCATCTCACCCTCCTGATGTGGAAGCTGAATTTTGGGGTTATTTGCTGTTCCATTGCTCAGCCAGCAGGTGGTGATGTTTGTCCAGGTATTGGCTGAGCTCCTTCTGTGTCCCTCCAGGACACGAGCTTAACTACAAGCAGCCTGCTTCTGGTCAAACGCAAATGGTGCTCAAACCTCCGGTCTCAGCGAACCTGATTAACGACGAACAACTCCATGTGCAAACTCAGACAGATCGAGGGAAAAGGCACGTGATAGAGGAGAGGGCAATTGCGTGCAAGTGAAATTTCAAGGGAAGGGGCAATTAAAGGGGAGTGTCACAATGGGGGACAATTAATCAGGTTGTTGGAGAGCCTTAAAAGGCATCTCAACCCAAGAGCAGCCTTTACTAAGACTGGAGGGACAGGGAATTAAGAAGTGTCAGGGGTAGGGTAGTGTAGTGGATATTGTTACTGGACCAGTGATCCAGAGAACGCGAGTCCAAATTCCAACCAGGCAGTTTGAGAATTTGAATTTGGTTTTTAAAAAAAAATCTGGGGAATAAAAAGCTGGGGTCAGAAAGAGAGACCGTGAAGCTGTCGGATTGTCGTTAAAAACCCAACTGGTTCACTGATGTTCCTTTCGGGAAGGAAACCTGCCGACCTTACCCAGTCTGGGCCTATATGTGACTCCAGTGCCCACTCCAATGTGCTTGATGTACAGTTGTCAGGGACACGAGGGCTGGTCCTGCCAACGGTGCCCAGACCCCAAAAATAAATAAATATAAAATGAAAAGAGATGCAGGCTGTTTATATGGGTAATAATTACAAGGAGCCCTAAATTATATGACACAATTGTGATTTGCCTGTGGTAGAATTATAGAATCACGGCCATTCGGCCCATGGTGCCTGTGCTGGCTCTTAGTGTGGTCACTTGGAAGCAGTCAATTCAAAGAGGAAATAGATGTAATCGATCTCTGTCAATGTCACTTCAATGGCAGACGAGTCACCTCTGTCTGGGTGGGCGGCTTAATGAGTGTTAGGAGCAAAGTTCCCCCAGATACTAATATTGATTACTGGGCAGTGAGAAGGTGATGGAGTTGATCAGTTGAGATTTCTGATCCATTGATGTTGTAACAATCATTTCAGCTGCGGTGTGTCTCATGCTGGATTTGATGGACTTTTTCCCAGTTCACCAGCTCCCCTCTGGCTGTACGGCTGAATGGAATTCAGGAGAAACCTCTTTACCCAGAGAGTGGTGAGAATGTGGAACTCACTACCGCAAGGAGTAGTTGAAGCAAATAGCATAGATGCATTTAAGGGGAAGCTAGATAAACACATAAGGGAGAAAGGAATAGAGGGACATGCTGATAGGGTGAGATGAAGTAGGGAAGGAGGAGGCTCGTGTGGAGCATAAACACTGGCATGGACCTGTTGGGCCGAATGGCCTGTTTCTGTGCTGTACATTCTGTGTGATATGTTACTGAAGGACTCCATGGGCTTTCAGTCCCACACAAACTTGTATCATACATGTTGGTCCAAAGTGAAAATGTAATACTGCAGAGAATGGCTGAACTGTGAGATATTTTATCCATAGAATCATACAGCATGGAAGGAGGCCATTCGGGCCATCGTACCTGTGCCGGCTCTTTGAAAGATATCCAATTCCCTTTTGAAAGTTACTATTGAATCTGCTTCCACCACCCTTTCAAGCAGTGCATTCCAGATCATAACAACTCTCCTCTTATTCTCCTCTCCCACTCTCAGGCCATCTTTAGCCGCTCCCCTCTCGTTCACATTGCCTCTCCTCATTTTTCCTTCCAAAATGCATCACTTTACACTTCTCTGCGTTAAATTTCATCTGCCATGTGTCTGCCCATTTCACCAGTCTGTCTATTTCCTCCTGAAGTCCGTTACTATCCTCCACGTTGTTTACTACATTTCCGAGTTTCGTGTCATCTGCAAACATTGAAATTGTGCTCCCTATACCTAAGTCCTTGTCATTAATATATATCAAAAGGAGCAGTGGTCCTAATACTGACCCCTGGGGAACACCACTGCTTCCCTCCAGTCTGAAAAACAACCATTCACCACTACTCTCTGCTTTCTGTCCCTGAGACAATGTTGTACCCACGCGGCCACTGTCCCTTTAATTTCATGGGCTTCAATCTTGATGACAAGTCTATTATGTGGCACTTTATCAAACACCTTTTGAAAATCCATAAACACATGAACCACACCACCCTCGTCAACCCTCTCTGTTACTTCATCAAAGAACTCAATCAAGTTTGTCAGACACGTTTAGCCTTTAACAAACCTATGCTGACTTTCATTTATTAACCCATATTTTTTCCAAGTGACAATTCATTTTGTCCCGGATTATTGTCTCTAAAGGTTTCCCCATCACTGACGTCAGGCTGACAGGCCTGTAATTGTTGGGTTTACCCCTCTCCCCCTTTTTGAACAGAGATGTAACATTTGCAATCCTCCAGTCCTCTGGCACCGTTCCCATATCTAATGAAGATTGGAAGATTGTGGCCAGAGCCTCTGCAATTTCCACCCTTACTTCCCTCAGCAACCCCTGCATCCTGAGAGTGATTTAAAAAAAGATCTTGCTCTCTGAATGGAGGGAGTCACGGGCTGGAGGTCTGAGATTCCTGACTGAAGTCAAACAACACAATTGGAAAGCAGAGGGCTATTGGCGACTACATGATGGATTGCTGTGACCCTCTGAGCCCTCGCCCGGTGGTAGGTAAGGGGGGAATCTCACAAAGCGAGCAGAGAGCTCCCCCACCCAAGGGGGGTTTGCACCACATGTGAAGCTCCAGACCAGACACATTCCAATCTCCCGGACGGAGCAACGGACAGTCAGGAAACTGCCCTGTGAGGCCAGGGATTTACATAGAAATTACAGCACAGAAACAGGCCATTCGGCCCAACAGGTCTGTGCTGGTGCTTATGCTCCACATGAACGTCCTCCCGTCCAACTTCATCTCGCCCTATCAGCATATCCTTTCTCCCTCATGTGTTTATCTAACTTCCCCTTAAACGCATCTATAGTATTCGCCTCAATTACTCCCTGTGATATTGAGATCCACATTCTCACCACTCTCTGGGTAAAGAAGTTTCTCCTGAATTCTTTATTAGTGATTACCTTATATGTATGACCACTGGTTTTGGACTCCCCACATGTGGAAATATCTTCACTCTGCCTACCCTATCAAACCCCTTTTAATTTTTAAGGCCTCTATCAGGTCACCCCTCAGCCTTGCCTTTTTTATAAAAGAGAAAAGAGTCTCAGTCTGTTCAGCCTTTCTCCAGTGTCTATCCTTTTTGTAATATAGAGACTAGAAATGTGCACAGAACTCTTAGTGTGCAGAATAACTGACACTTAGCAAAGTGCAAATTCCGAGAAATCTACACAACTTGCATTTAAATAGCGCCTTTAACATAGTAAAAACGTCCCAAGGTGCTTCACAGGAGCGTAATTAGGCAAAAATTGACACGAGCCACTGAAATATTAGGACAGGGGTAGGTTTAAAAGAGCCTCTTAAAGGAGGAGGGAGAGGCGGAGAGGTTTAGGGAGGGAATTCCAGAGCTTAGGGTCTAGGCAGCTGAAGGCACGGCCGCCAATGGTGGAGCGATTAAAATCAGGGATGTGCAAGAGACCAGAATTGGAGGAGCGCAGAGATCTCCGAGTGTTGTAGGGCTGGAGAAGGTTACAGGGATAGGGGCGAAGTTATGGAGGGATTTGAAAACAAGGATGAGAAATTTAACATTTTACACCCTTTTAAAGAGTCTCCTGGCCCAGAGAAGGTTCGACGAGCAGAACCCAACTTCCACTGCGAGTGGATCCTGGTCAATGAGCACAGCCCTGCCCTCAGGCCCTGCCTGCACCCAAGCCCAGAGGCCTGAGGAATACAGCTCCCCAACTCCAGTCCATACATTGTTATAGTGTTTCTCAGAGAGACCAAAGTGTTCCTGGTTGGGTTGTGACGGAGCCCTGCTTCTGTCACATGGTCACCGAGTGTTCTTAACGCCGTTTAAATGGATAACCGTGCAAAGTCCCACAACATGGGCTTTGCATCACACACAGAGACACAAGTGGAGGCGTCAGTGCCCAAATCAGACTTTTATTGAAGATTCCACAATGTTCTACAGTAATTTGTGCAGGTGCTGAATACAAGATATCGTCACAAAGCAAACATTAAACTACTCAAACCGAGGCCTTTCAGCAGAGACGTAAGATAATCGTTCCAGGAGATAAACCAGCCGGTCCCCTCCTCCCATAGCCCAGCACCGACTCCCCTTTAAATACCCCCTCCCCCATAGCCCAGCACCGACCCCCCCCCTTAAATACCCCTCCCCCATAGCCCAGCACCGACCCCCCCCCTTAAATACCCCCTCCCCCATAGCCCAGCACCGACCCCCCCCCTTAAATACCCCCTCCCCCATAGCCCAGCACCGACTCCCCTATAAATACCCCCTCCCCCATAGGCCAGTACCAACCCCCCCCCTTAAATACCCCCTCCCCCATAGCCCAGCACCGACCCCCCCCCTTAAATACCCCCTCCCCCATAGCCCAGCACCGACTCCCCTATAAATACCCCCTCCCCCATAGGCCAGTACCAACCCCCCCCTTAAATACCCCCTCCCCCATAGCCCAGCACCAACCACCCCCTTTAAATACCCTCTCCCCTATGGCCCAGTCCCAACCCTCCTTTAAATACCCCTCCCCCATAGCCCAGCACCGACCTGCCTTTAAATACCCCTCTCCCATAGCCCAGCACCGACACCCCCCCCTTTAAATACCACCACCTCACCACCCCAATACCCCCAACCCCCCAGTTGCTGAGCACTGACCCCCCCCCTTTAAAAAGATGGAGAAAGTTGGGCTTGGTGATGGGATTGGAGGTGGAATCAAGCAGCCCATCAAAGGGCAACACCAGTAAATGTAGCTTGAGATGACGGCCGGGGTGGTTGTTGGAATTAAGGGCAGAGGCAAATAGGAGCTGGTGGGATATAAAAAGGATGGCATGGGTAGGCTGGCACAACGGGCAGACAGGTGGCAGATAGTTAAAATAGAGCAACATGATACTCCAATTGAAGAGCTAGCACAGGCACAATGGGCCAAATGGCTTCCTCCTGTGATGTAAATTCCACGGGAGTGAACTTCCTGGGGGGGTTCTCGGGATGGCCCACCATAAGATCGGGGGAAACGAGGTTTCTGCCCAATTTCCCCCAATCTTCCGACCGCCATTCGGAAGAACCTGGAGGAAAGTTTCCCCCGATGGTTCCATTGTTCCTTCGGAGGACAGAGATCCCGGTGAGAACGGAAAGGTTTCCCAGGGTGACGCAAGCTCGATGGGTGAAGCGTACCGACGTCTCATCCCAGCCGATCGCAATCCCAGGCTCAGTGGGGTCCTGCAGTGGGCAGAATCTTCTCACGTCTATGCTTCATTGGGTCAACCCCAATGTGGTGCCAAGACACCAAACTAGAATGGGAAGAAACAGATTAGTTTTTTTTTTAAAAAGGGATGAATTCATGGAATGCAACAGAACAAATCCTGTTACTCAAAGTATCATGGTATCATAGTAGGCACAGAACAGGAGGAGGCCATTTGGCCCATCGTACCTGTGCTGGCTCTTTGAAAGAGCTATCCAATTAGCCCCACTCCCCTGATCAATACTCCACCTGAGGCTTAACCAGTGTTTTATAAAGTTTTAACATAACTTCCTTGCTTTTGTACTCTATGCCTCTATTAATAAAGCCCAGGATCCCATATGCCTTTTCAGCAGCTTTCTCAACCTGTCCTGCCACCTTCAAAGATTTGTGTATGTGCACTCCCAGGTCTCTCTGTTCCTGCACCCCCTTTGAAATTGTACCATTTAGTTTATATTGCCTCTCCTCGTTCTTCCTACCAAAATGCATCACTTCACACATCTCTGCATTAAATTTCATCTGCCATGTATCTGCCCATTTCACCAGCCTGTCTATGGCCTCCTGAAGTCTGTTACTGTCCTCCACATTGTTAACTACATTTCAGAGTTTAGTGTCCACTGCAAACTTTCAAATTATACCCGCTATACCCAAGTATTCCTGACAGATGAGCTTTCGCTCCTCGCTATGGTGCTGTGTGCTGCACCTTACATAAAATTACATGGAGTCTACAGCACAAAAACAGGCCATTCGGCCCATCTGGTCTATACGTGCTGTTTATGCTCCACACGAGCCTCCTCCCACCCACCTTCATCTAACACTATCAGCATACCCTTCTGCTCCAATCTCCCTCGTGTTTATCTAGCCTCCCGTTACCTGTATCTATGCTATTCACCTCAACTACTCCTTGTGGTAGCAAGTTCCACATTCTCACCACTCTCTGGGTAAAGAATTTTCTCCTGAATTCCTTACAGGATTGATTAGCAACTATCTTATACTTATGGCCCCTAGTTCTGGTCTCCTCCACAAGTGGAAACATCTTCTCTACATCTACCCTATCGAACCCCTCCATAATTTTAAAGTCCTCTATCAGGCCACCTCTCAGCCTTCTCTTTTGTAGGGAACAACTTCTAAAACCTTTGGGAGCCGATGTTAAAATGGGATTGTTCTCCGTAGCGCAAAGATGTTTACGGGGAGATTTGATAGAGGTGCTCCAAATTATGAGGGATTTTGATAGAATAAATAAGGAAGAACGGTTTCCACTGGCAGAAGGGCCGGTAACCAGAGGTCCGCAGGTTTAAAATAATTGGCAAAAAATACAGAGGGGAGATGAGGAGAATTTTTTTTACGCAGCGAGTTGTATGATCTGGAATGTACCGACTGAAAGGGCGGTGGAAGCAGATTCAATAGTAACTTGCCAAAGGTAATTGGATAAGCACCTATCCATGGGGTAGTGGTTATGTTACTGGACTAGTAATCCAGAGGCCTTGTCTAATAATCCAGAGAAATTAGTTCAAATCCTGTGACGGCAACTGGGGAATTTAAATAAAATCTGGAATAAAAAGCTGGTATCAGTAATGGAGACCATAAAACTACCAGATTGTCATAAAATCCCATCTGGTTCACTAATGCCCTTTAGGGGAGGAAACCTGCTGTCCTTACCCAGTCTGGGCCTAAATATGAATCCAGACCCACAATTTGATTGATTCTTAATCACCCTTTGAAATGGTCCAGCAAGCCATTCAGTTGTAAAATCTCTCTATGAAAAGTCATAAGAATAAAACCAGACAGACCACCCGGCATCGGACCACTGGACACGACAAAGGCAAACCAAGCCCAGTCGACCCTGCAAAGTCCTCCTCACTAACATCTGGGGACTTGTGCCAAAATTGGGAGAGCTGTCCCACAGACCAGTCAAGCGACAGCCTGACATGGCCATACTCACAGAATCATACCTTTCAGCCAATGTCCCAGACTCTTCCATCACCATCCCTGGGTATGTCCTGTCCCACTGGCAGGACAGACCCACCAGAAATGGCAGCACAGTGGTATACAGTCAGGAGAGAATGGCCTTGGGAGTCCTCAACATTGACTCCAGACCCCATGAAATTTCATGGCATCAGGTCAAACATGGAAACTTCCTGCTGATTTTTTTTTTATTCGTTCACGGGATGTGGGCGTCGCTGGCAAGGCCGGCATTTATTGCCCATCCCTAATTGCCCTCGAGAAGGTGGTGGTGAGCCGCCTTCTTGAACCGCTGCAGTCCGTATGGTGATGGTTCTCCCACAGTGCTGTTAGGAAGGGAGTTCCAGGATTTTGACCCAGCGACAATGAAGGAACGGCGATATATTTCCAAGTCGGGATGGTGTGTGACTTGGAGGGGAACGTGCAAGTGGTGTTGTTCCCATGCGCCTGCTGCCCTTGTCCTTCTAGGTGGTAGAGGTCGCGGGTTTGGGAGGTGCTGTCGAAGAAGCCTTGGCGAGTTGCTGTAGTGCATCCTGTGGATGGTGCACACTGCAGCCACAGTGCGCCGGTGGTGAAGGGAGTGAATGTTTAGGGTGTTGGATGGGGTGCCAATCAAGCGGGCTGCTTTATCTTGGATGGTGTCGAGCTTCTTGAGTGTTGTTGGAGCTGCACTCATCCAGGCAAGTGGAGAGTATTCCATCACACTCCTGACTTGTGCCTTGTAGATGGTGGAAAGGCTTTGGGGAGTCAGGAGGTGAGTCACTCGCCGCAGAATACCCAGCCTCTGACCTGCTCTCGTAGCCACAGTATTTATATGGCTGGTCCAGTTAAGTTTCTGGTCAATGGTGACCCCCAGGATGTTGATGGTGGGGGATTCGGCGATGGTAATGCCGTTGAATGTCAAGGGGAGGTGGTTAGACTCTCTCTTGTTGGAGATGGTCATTGCCTGGCACTTATCTGGCGCGAATGTTACTTGCCACTTATGAGCCCAAGCCTGGATGTTGTCCACGTCTTGCGGCATGCAGGCTTGGACTGCTTCATTATCTGAGGGGTCGCGAATGGAACTGAACACTGTGCAGTCATCAGCGAACATCCCCATTTCTGACCTTATGATGGAGGGAAGGTCATTGATGAAGCAGCTGAAGATGGTTGGGCCTAGGACACTGCCCTGAGGAACTCCTGCAGCAATGCCCTGGGGCTGAGATGATTGGCCTCCAACAACCACTACCATCTTCCTTTGTGCTAGGTATGACTCCAGCCACTGGAGAGTTTTTCCCCTGATTCCCATTGACTTCAATTTTACTAGGGCTCCTTGGTGCCACACTCCAAATGCTGCCTTGATGTCAAGGGCAGTCACTCTCACCTCAACTCTGGAATTCAGCTCTTTTGTCCATGTTTGGACCAAGGCTGTAATGAGGTCTGGAGCCGAGTGGTCCTGGCGGAACCCAAACTGAGCATCGGTGAGCAGGTTATTGGTGAGTAAGTGCCGCTTGATAGCACTGTCGACGACACCTTCCATCACTTTGCTGATGATTGAGAGTAGACTAATGGGGCGGTAATTGGCCGGATTGGATTTATCCTGCTTTTTGTGGACAGGACATACCTGGGCAATTTTCCACATTGTCGGGTGGATGCCAGTGTTGTAGCTGTACTGGAACAGCTTGGCTAGAGGCGCAGCTAGTTCTGGAGCACAAGTCTTCAGTACTACAGCTGGGATGTTGTCAGGGCCCATAGCCTTTGCTGTATCCAGTGCACTCAGCCGTTTCTTGATATCACGTGGAGTGAATCGAATTGGCCGAAGACTGGCTTCCGTGATGGTGGGGATATCGGGAGGAGGCTGAGATGGATTATCCACTCGGCACTTCTGGCTGAAGATGGTTGCAAACGCTTCAGCCTTGTCTTTTGCACTCACGTGCTGGACTCCGCCATCATTGAGAATGGGGATGTTTGCAGAGCCTCCTCCTCCCGTTAGTTGTTTAATTGTCCACCACCATTCACGACTGGATGTGGCAGGACTGCAGAGCTTTGATCTGATCCGTCTGTCTATAGCATGTTGCTTCTGCTGTTTAGCATGCATGTAGTCCTGAGTTGTAGCTTCACCAGGTTGGCACCTCATTTTTCGGTACGCCTGGTGCTGCTCCTGGCATGCTCTTCTACACTCCTCATTGAACCAGGGTTGATCCCCTGGCTTGTTGGTAATGGTAGAGTGAGGAATATGCCGGGCCATGAGGTTACAGATTGTGCTGGAATATAATTCTGCTGCTGCTGCTGCTGGCCCACAGCGCCTCATGGATGCCCAGTTTTGAGCTGCTAGATCTGTTCTGAATCTATCCCATTTAGCACGGTGGTAGTGCCACACAACACGTTGGATGGTGTCCTCAGTGCGAAGACGGGATTTCATCTCCACGAGGACTGTGCGGTGGTCACTCCTACCAATACTGTCATGGACAGATGCATTTGCGACAGGTAGATTGGTGAGGACGAGGTCAAGTAAGTTTTTCCCTCGTGTTGGTTCGCTCACCACCTGCCGCAGGCCCAGTCTAGCAGCTATGTCCTTCAGGACTCGGCCAGCTGTGGTGCTACCGAGCCACTCTTGGTGATGGACATTGAAGTCCCCCACCCAGAGTACATTTTGTGCCCTTAGCTACACTCAGTGCTTCCTCCAAGTGGTGCTCAACATGGAGGAGGACTGATTCATCAGCTGAGGGAGGACGGTAGGTGGTAATCAGCAGGAGGTTTCCTTGCCCATGTTTGACCTGATGCCATGAGATTTCATGGGGTCCAGCGTCAATGTTGAGGACTCCCAGGGCCACTCCCTCCTGACTGTATATCACTGTACCGCCACCTCTGGTGGGTCTGTCCTGCCGGTGGGACAGGACATACCCAGGGATGGTGATGGAAGAGTCTGGGACGTTGGCTGAAAGATATGATTCTGTGAGTATGGCTATGTCAGGCTGTTGCTTGACTAGTCTGTGGGACAGCTCTCCCAATTTTGGCACAAGTCCCCAGATGTTAGTAAGGAGGACCTTGCAGGGTCGACTGGGCTTGGTGTTTTGCCGTTGTCGTGTCCGGTGCCTAGTGGTCCGATGCCGGGTGGTCCGTCCGGTTTTATTCTTGTTATGACTTTTCGTAGCGAGATTTTACAACTGAGTGGCTTGCTAGGCCATGTCAGAGGGCAATTAAGAATCAACCACATTGCTGTGGGTCTGGAGTCACATATAGGCCAGACCGGGTAAAGGCGGCAGGCTTCCTTCCCTAAAGGACATTAGTGAACCAGATGGGTTTTCACGACAATCCAGTAGTTTCATGGCCATCATTACTGATACTAGTATTTTAATTCCAGATTTTTATTTAATTAATTGAATTTAATTAATTAATTGAATTTAAATTCGCCAGCTGCCGTGGCAGGATTTGAACTCATGACTCTGGATTTTAGTCCAGGCCTCTGGATTACTAGCCCAGTAACATAACCACTATACTGTCCTCCCTCCGCTGATGAATCAGTCCTCCTTCATGTTGAGCACCACTTGGAGGAAGTAGCAAGGGCACAGAATGTACTCTGGGAGGGGGACTTCAATGTCCATCACCAGGAGTGGCTCTGTAGCACCACTACTGACCGAGTCCTTGTCGGACATAGCTGCCAGACTGGGCCTGAGGCAGGTGGTGAGAGAACCAATATGAGGGAAAAATCTACTTGACCTCATCCTCACCAATCCACCTATCGGAGATGCATCTGTCCATGACAGTATTGGTAGGAGTGACCACCGCACTCATCTTCACATGGAGGATACCGTCCATCGTGATGTGTGGCACTACCACCGTGGTAAACGGGATAGATTCAGAACAAATCTAGCAGTTCAAAACTGGGCATCCATGAGGCACTGTGGGCCATCAGCAGCAGCAGAATTGTATTCCACCACAATCTGTAACCTTATGGCCCGGCATATTCTGCCCTTGAAATCATGGCAGCATTTAATTGAATGTGACATCAGTAAAATTGAAGTCAATGGGAATCAGGGGGAAAACTCTCCAGTGGCTGGAGTCATACCTAGCACAAAGGAAGATGGTAGTGGTTGTTGGTGGCCAATCATCTCAGCCCCAGGACATTGCTACAGGAATTCCTCAGGGCAGTGTCCTAGGCCCAACCATCTTCAGCTGCTTCATTGACCTTCCCTCCATCAAAAGGTCAGAAATGGGGATGTTCGCTGATGATTGCACAGTATTCAGTTCCATTCGCAACTCCTCAGATAATGAAGCATGCAGCAAGACCTGGACGACACCCAAGCCTGGGCTGATAAGTGGCAAGTAACATTCACGCCAGACAAGTGCCAGGCAATGACCATCTCCAACAAGAGAGAGTATAGCCACCTCCCCTTGACATTCAACGGCATTACCATCACCGAATCCTCCACCATCAACATCCTGGGGGTCACCATTGACCAGAAACTTAACTGGACCAGCCACATAAATACTGTGGCTACAAGAGCAGGTCAGAGGCTGGGTATTCTCCGGCGAGTGACTCACCTCCTGACTCTCCAAAGCCTTTCCACCATCTACAAGGCACAAGTCAGGAGTATGATGTAAAACTCTCCACTTGCCTGGATGAGTGCAGTTCCAACAACACTCAAGAAGCTCGACACCATCCAGGACAAAGCAGCCTGCTTGATTGGTACCCCATCCACCACCCTAAACATTCACTCCCTTCACCACCGGCACACTATGGCTGCAGTGTGTACCATCCACAGGATGCAGTGCAGCAACTCGCCAAGGCTTCTTCGACAGCACCTCCCAAACTCGCGACCTCTACCACCTAGAAGGACAAGGGCAGCAGGCACATGGGAACAACACCACCTGCACGTTCCCCTCCAAGTCACACACCATCCCGACTTGGAAATATATCACCGTTCCTTCATCGTCGCTGGGTCAAAATCCTGGAACTCCCTTCCTAACAGCACTGTGGGAGAACCTTCACCACACGGAGTTCAGTGGTTCAAGAAGGCGGCTCACCACCACCTTCTCAAGGGCAATTAGGGATGGGCAATAAATGCCGGCCTCGCCAGCGACGCCCACATCCCATGAACGAATACAAAAAAACTTGAAGGGGGAAATGCTTTCAGAGCTATCGGGAAAGAGCAGGGGAGTGGGACTAAATGGATAGCTATTTCAAAGAGCTAGCACAGGCATGAGTGGCCGAATGGCCTCCTTCTGCGTTGTTTCATTCTATGATTCTCTGACCCAACCCCTTCCCTTAGACCCACAGCAAAGGATTGAAACTCCTTCAAATATTTCAATCGAAGTGTTTACCTGGGATGGAGAAAACCACTTCGGACGAGAGTTAATCTTCCCTCCGAGATCTTTATGCCCTCCAGAACCAGAACTCATCATCAGCCCTGGTTGGGAATCTGCAGGAAGTCCCTGAAACAGAGAAGGGAGAAACCTCCTATTAACAGAGACACAGAGCTCTGACCCAAAGTGCACAACACAACACATTTTATACCAACTAGTCATTAAATTAAAGCCCTTCTCAGGCCCCTTAAAAAGTATCTGGGCCAAGACTTTCTGTGGTGCAAATTCGAGAAATATCCTCGGTCCTCGGTCCTCTCTGCACTCGGCTCAACCCCCATTCCAATCACACAAGGCAGCTGATCACTGAGGGTCAGGGGGAGGAGTCTAGGATAATCACAGAGGGTCAGGGGGAGGAGTCTAGGATAATCACTGAGGGTCAGGGGGAGGAGTCTAGGATAATCACAGAGGGTCAGGGGGAGGAGTCTAGGATAATCACTGAGGGTCAGGGGGAGGAGTCTAGGATAATCACTGAGGGTCAGGGGGAGGAGTCTAGGATAATCACAGAGGGTCAGGGGGAGGAGTCTAGGATAATCACAGAGGGTCAGGGGGAGGAGTCTAGGATAATCACAGAGGGTCAGGGGGAGGAGTCTAGGATAATCACAGAGGGTCAGGGGGAGGAGTCTAGGATAATCACAGAGGGTCAGGGGGAGGAGTCTAGGATAATCACAGAGGGTCAGGGGGAGGAGTCTAGGATAATCACAGAGGGTCAGGGGGAGGAGTCTAGGATAATCACAGAGGGTCAGGGGGAGGAGTCTAGGATAATCACTGAGGGTCAGGGGGAGGAGTCTAGGATAATCACAGAGGGTCAGGGGGAGGAGTCTAGGATAATCACTGAGGGTCAGGGGGAGGAGTCTAGGATAATCACAGAGGGTCAGGGGGAGGAGTCTAGGATAATCACAGAGGGTCAGGGGGAGGAGTCTAGGATAATCACTGAGGGTCAACAATTGTAAACAATTTTACAACACCAAGTTATAGTCCAGCAATTTTATTTTAAATTCACAAGCTTTCGGAGGCTTCCTCCTTCGTCAGGTAAATGTTCAGGATCTCCTTGAAGCCTACGCATTTATACATATAGAACAATACATGGTGTTTACAGAATGCCCCTGCAACTGCCCGTTGCCAAGGCAATCACCGTGTTCAGACAGAGAGGTGTCACCTGCAGAACCCCCGAATACACATTCAACAAAAAAACAAACAGGGAAAAAAAAACAGAGAGAGGCAGAAACATCCGGAAGGCAGAGAAAGCCAGCAAATGACCCATTATATTAAAAACCGATAACATTTGTTCGCTGGTGGGGTAACGTGTAGCGTGACATGAACCCAAGATCCCGGTTGAGGCCGTCCTCATGGGTGCGGAACTTGGCTATCAATTTCTGCTCGACGATTTTGCGTTGTCGTGTGTCTCGAAGGCCGCCTTGGAGTACGCTTACCCGAAGGTCGGTGGATGAATGTCCTTGACTGCTGAAGTGTTCCCCGACTGGGAGGGAACCCTCCTGTTTGGCGATTGTTGCGCGGTGTCCGTTCATCCGTTGTCGCAGCGTCTGCATGGTCTCGCCAATGTACCATGCTCTGGGACATCCTTTCCTGCAACGTATGAGGTAGACAACGTTGGCCGAGTCACAGGAGTATGAACCATGCACCTGGTGGGTGGTGTCCTCTCGTGTGATGGTGGTATCTGTGTCGATGATCTGGCATGTCTTGCAGAGGTTACCGTGGCAGGGTTGTGTGGTGTCGTGGATGCTGTTCTCTTGAAAGCTAGGTAATTTGCTGCGAACGATGGTCTGTTTGAGGTTGGGTGGCTGTTTAAAGGCGAGTAGTGGAGGTGTGGGGATGGCCATAGCGAGGTGTTTGTCCTCATTGATGACATGTTGAAGGCTGCGGAGAACATGGCGTAGTTTCTCCGCTCCGGGGAAGTACTGGACGACAAAGGGTACTCTGTTGGTTGCGTCCCGTGTTGGTCTCCTGAGGAGGTCTATGCGATTTTTTGCTGTGGCCCGTCGGAACTGTCGATCGATGAGTCGAGCGTCATATCCCGTTCTTACTAGGGCGTCTTTCAGCGTCTGTAGGTGTCCATCGCGTTCCTCCTCGTCTGAGCAGACCCTGTATATTCGCAGGGCCTGTCCATAGGGGATGGCCTCTTTGACGTGGTTAGGGTGGAAGCTGGAAAAGTGGAGCATCGTGAGGTTGTCCGTGGGCTTGCGGTAGAGTGAGGTGCTGAGGTGCCCGTCTTTGATGGAGATTCGTGTGTCCAAGAAAGAAACTGATTCTGAGGAGTAGTCCATGGTGAGCTTGATGGTGGGATGGAACTTGTTGATGTTATCGTGTAGTCTCTTTAGTGATTCCTTGCCGTGGGTCCATAGAAAGAAAATGTCGTCGATGTATCTGGTGTATAGCGTTGGTTGGAGGTCTTGTGCAGTGAAGAAGTCCTGCTCGAACTTGTGCATGAAAATGTTGGCGTATTGGGGTGCGAATTTGGTCCCCATGGCTGTTCCGTGTGTTTGGGTAAAGAACTGGTTATTGAAGGTGAAGACATTGTGATCCAGGATGAAGCGGATGAGTTGTAGGATGGCTTCCGGAGATTGGCTGTTGTTGGTGTTGAGTATTGATGCTGTCGCAGCGATGCCGTCATCGTGGGGGATACTGGTGTATAGTGCCGAGACGTCCATCGTGGTGAGAAGTGTTCCTGGTTCAACTGGTCCGTGGGTACTGAGTTTTTGTAGGAAGTCTGTAGTGTCGCGACAGAAGCTGGGGGTTCCCTGTACGATGGGTTTCAGGATGCCCTCGATGTATCCAGAGAGGTTCTCACACAGGGTTCCGTTGCCTGATACGATGGGACGTCCGGGTGTGTTGGCTTTGTGTATCTTTGGGAGGCAGTAGAAGTCTCCCACGCGGGGATCACGTGGGATGAGAGTGCGTAGGATGCTTTGAAGGTCTGGATCGAAGGTCTTGATCAGTTTGTTGAGCTGGTGGGTGTGTTCTTTGGTCGGATCTGCGGGTAACCGTCTGTAGTGTTCCTGGTTGTCCAGTTGTCGGTATGCTTCTTTGCAATAGTCTGTTCTGTTCTGTATGACTATGGCTCCTCCTTTGTCCGCTGGTTTGATGACGATGTTGCGGTTGGTCTTGAGAGCGTTGATGGCGTTGCGTTGTGCTCGGGTGATATTCTGGACTGTCTTCTGAGTGCGGCTGATGAATCTGGCATTGACGCATTTCCTGACAGCTTGAGCATACATGTCCAGCTGAGGGCAGCGACCCTCCGGAGGAGTCCAGTTTGACTCTTTCCTCTTCGGTTGCTGTACCGCGGATCCCTCTGTCTGCTGTTCCGGATCGTCGATTGTCTCATTGGGTTCGCTGCTGAAATCTTGGGGTTTGTGGTAGAATTCCCGGAGCCTCATTCTCCTGATGAATTCCTCTGTGTCCGCCGCGAGACTAGTGGGGTCCATTTTGGTAGTGGGGCAGAAATTGAGCCCTCGGCTGAGAACTTCGATTTCGTCTGCTTGAAGGGTGTGGTCGGATAAATTGACGATAGACTTCCCTGTGGTTGCAACCGTGGTACCAGGGGAAGCTTGGTCGTTGCTGGTGGTGATGCCGAGTTTCTCAAGCTTCCTGCTCTTGGTTTTCATGTAGGCAGCGTAGTTCCGTTGCCTCGTCTGTTTGGCGGTATAACGTAGCTGGTCTGCTGTGTCCTGAGTACAGGTTGAGAGTATGGACTCTATCTTGGTTTCGAGGTTGTGGCGTCTGCTGTAGAGTTGGTGTATGAGATGGTTGCGGAGTGTGCGAGAGGTACGGCGGCAGAGTCTCTCAGCGTAATCCGAGTTGTATGTGGACCTGAGTGGATTCGTGATCCCACACCTCCACTACTCGCCTTTAAACAGCCACCCAACCTCAAACAGACCATCGTTCGCAGCAAATTACCTAGCTTTCAAGAGAACAGCGTCCACGACACCACACAACCCTGCCACGGTAACCTCTGCAAGACATGCCAGATCATCGACACAGATACCACCATCACACGAGAGGACACCACCCACCAGGTGCATGGTTCATACTCCTGTGACTCGGCCAACGTTGTCTACCTCATACGTTGCAGGAAAGGATGTCCCAGAGCATGGTACATTGGCGAGACCATGCAGACACTGCGACAACGGATGAACGGACACCGCACAACAATCGCCAAACAGGAGGGTTCCCTCCCAGTCGGGGAACACTTCAGCAGTCATGGACATTCATCCACCGACCTTCGGGTAAGCGTACTCCAAGGCGGCCTTCGAGACACACGACAACGCAAAATCGTCGAGCAGAAATTGATAGCCAAGTTCCGCACCCATGAGGACGGCCTCAACCGGGATCTTGGGTTCATGTCACGCTACACGTTACCCCACCAGCGAACAAATGTTATCTGTTTTTAATATAATGGGTCATTTGCTGGCTCTCTCTGCCTTCCGGATGTTTCTGCCTCTCTCTGTTTTTTTTTTCCTGTTTGTTTTTTTGTTGAATGTGTATTCGGGGGTTCTGCAGGTGACACCTCTCTGTCTGAACACGGTGATTGCCTTGGCAACGGGCAGTTGCAGGGGCATTCTGTAAACACCATGTATTGTTCTGTGATGTATAAATGCGTAGGCTTCAAGGAGCTCCTGAACATTTACCTGAGGAAGGAGGAAGCCTCCGAAAGCTTGTGAATTTAAAATAAAATTGCTGGACTATAACTTGGTGTTGTAAAATTGTTTACAATTGTTGACCCTCAGTGATTATCCTAGACTCCTCCCCCTGACCCTCAGTGATTATCCTAGACTCCTCCCCCTGACCCTCTGTGATTATCCTAGACTCCTCCCCCTGACCCTCTGTGATTATCCTAGACTCCTCCCCCTGACCCTCTGTGATTATCCTAGACTCCTCCCCCTGACCCTCAGTGATTATCCTAGACTCCTCCCCCTGACCCTCTGTGATTATCCTAGACTCCTCCCCCTGACCCTCTGTGATTATCCTAGACTCCTCCCCCTGACCCTCTGTGATTATCCTAGACTCCTCCCCCTGACCCTCAGTGATTATCCTAGACTCCTCCCCCTGACCCTCTGTGATTATCCTAGACTCCTCCCCCTGACCCTCAGTGATTATTCTAGACTCCTCCCCCTGACCCTCAGTGATTATTCTAGACTCCTCCCCCTGACCCTCTGTGATTATCCTCGACTCCTCCCCCTGACCCTCAGTGAATATTCTAGACTCCTCCCCCTGACCCTCAGTGATTATCCTAGACTCCTCCCCCTGACCCTCTGTGATTATCCTAGACTCCTCCCCCTGACCCTCAGTGATTATCCTAGACTCCTCCCCCTGACCCTCTGTGATTATCCTAGACTCCTCCCCCTGACCCTCAGTGATTATCCTAGACTCCTCCCCCTGACCCTCAGTGATTATCCTAGACTCCTCCCCCTGACCCTCAGTGATTATCCTAGACTCCTCCCCCTGACCCTCTGTGATTATCCTAGACTCCTCCCCCTGGCCCTCTGTGATTATCCTAGACTCCTCCCCCTGACCCTCAGTGATTATCCTAGACTCCTCCCCCTGACCCTCTGTGATCATCCTAGACTCCTCCCCCTGACCCTCTGTGATTATCCTAGACTCCTCCCCCTGACCCTCAGTGATTATCCTAGACTCCTCCCCCTGACCCTCTGTGATCATCCTAGACTCCTCCCCCTGACCCTCTGTGATCATCCTAGACTCCTCCCCCTGACCCTCAGTGATTATCCTAGACTCCTCCCCCTGACCCTCTGTGATTATCCTAGACTCCTCCCCCTGACCCTCAGTGATCAGCTGCCTTGTGTGATTGGAATGGGGGTTGAGCCGAGTGCAGAGAGGACCGAGGACCGAGGATATTTCTAGAATTTGCACCACAGAAAGTCTTGGCCCAGATACTTTTTAAGGGGCCTGAGAAGGGCTTTAATTTAATGACTAGTTGGTATAAAATGTGTTGTGTTGTGCACTTTGGGTCAGAGCTCTGTGTCTCTGTTAATAGGAGGTTTCTCCCTTCTCTGTTTCAGGGACTTCCTGCAGATTCCCAACCAGGGCTGATGATGAGTTCTGGTTCTGGAGGGCATAAAGATCTCGGAGGGAAGATTAACTCTCGTCCGAAGTGGTTTTCTCCATCCCAGGTAAACACTTCGATTGAAATATTTGAAGGAGTTTCAATCCTTTGCTGTGGGTCTAAGGGAAGGGGTTGGGTCAGAGAATCATAGAATGAAACAACGCAGAAGGAGGCCATTCGGCCACTCATGCCTGTGCTAGCTCTTTGAAATAGCTATCCATTTAGTCCCACTCCCCTGCTCTTTCCCGATAGCTCTGAAAGCATTTCCTCCTTCAAGTTTTTTTGTATTCGTTCATGGGATGTGGGCGTCGCTGGCGAGGCCGGCATTTATTGCCCATCCCTAATTGCCCTTGAGAAGCTGGTGGTGAGCCGCCTTCTTGAACCACTGAACTCCGTGTGGTGAAGGTTCTCCCACAGTGCTGTTAGGAAGGGAGTTCCAGGATTTTGACCCAGCGACGATGAAGGAACGGTGATATATTTCCAAGTCGGGATGGTGTGTGACTTGGAGGGGAACGTGCAGGTGGTGTTGTTCCCATGTGCCTGCTGCCCTTGTCCTTCTAGGTGGTAGAGGTCGCGAGTTTGGGAGGTGCTGTCGAAGAAGCCTTGGCGAGTTGCTGCAGTGCATCCTGTGGATGGTACACACTGCAGCCATAGTGTGCCGGTGGTGAAGGGAGTGAATGTTTAGGGTGGTGGATGGGGTGCCAATCAAGCAGGCTGCTTTGTCCTGGATGGTGTCGAGCTTCTTGAGTGTTGTTGGAACTGCACTCATCCAGGCAAGTGGAGAGTTTTACATCATACTCCTGACTTGTGCCTTGTAGATGGTGGAAAGGCTTTGGAGAGTCAGGAGGTGAGTCACTCGCCGGAGAATACCCAGCCTCTGACCTGCTCTTGTAGCCACAGTATTTATGTGGCTGGTCCAGTTAAGTTTCTGGTCAATGGTGACCCCCAGGATGTTGATGGTGGAGGATTCGGTGATGGTAATGCCGTTGAATGTCAAGGGGAGGTGGCTATACTCTCTCTTGTTGGAGATGGTCATTGCCTGGCACTTGTCTGGCGTGAATGTTACTTGCCACTTATCAGCCCAGGCTTGGGTGTCGTCCAGGTCTTGCTGCATGCTTCATTATCTGAGGAGTTGCGAATGGAACTGAATACTGTGCAATCATCAGCGAACATCCCCATTTCTGACCTTTTGATGGAGGGAAGGTCAATGAAGCAGCTGAAGATGGTTGGGCCTAGGACACTGCCCTGAGGAATTCCTGTAGCAATGTCCTGGGGCTGAGATGATTGGCCACCAACAACCACTACCATCTTCCTTTGTGCTAGGTATGACTCCAGCCACTGGAGAGTTTTCCCCCTGATTCCCATTGACTTCAATTTTACTGATGTCACATTCAATTAAATGCTGCCATGATTTCAAGGGCAGAATATGCCGGGCCATAAGGTTACAGATTGTGGTGGAATACAATTCTGCTGCTGCTGATGGCCCACAGTGCCTCATGGATGCCCAGTTTTGAACTGCTAGATTTGTTCTGAATCTATCCCGTTTACCACGGTGGTAGTGCCACACATCACGATGGACGGTATCCTCCATGTGAAGATGAGTGCGGTGGTCACTCCTACCAATACTGTCATGGACAGATGCATCTCCGATAGGTGGATTGGTGAGGATGAGGTCAAGTAGATTTTTCCCTCATATTGGTTCTCTCACCACCTGCCACAGGCCCAGTCTGGCAGCTATGTCCTACAAGGACTCGGTCAGTAGTGGTGCTACAGAGCCACTCCTGGTGATGGACATTGAAGTCCCCCTCCCAGAGTACATTCTGTGCCCTTGCTACTTCCTCCAAGTGGTGCTCAACATGAAGGAGGACTGATTCATCAGCAGAGGGAGGACAGTATAGTGGTTATGTTACTGGGCTAGTAATCCAGAGGCCTGGACTAAAATCCAGAGTCATGAGTTCAAATCCCGCCACGGCAGCTGGCGAATTTAAATTCAATTAATTAATTAAATTCAATTAATTAAATAAAAATCTGGAATTAAAATACCAGTATCAGTAATGATGGCCATGAAGCTACCGGATTGTCGTAAAAACCCATCTGGTTCACTAATGTCCTTTAGGGAAGGAAGCCTGCCGCCTTTACCCGGTCTGGCCTATATGTGACTCCAGACCCACAGCAATGTGGTTGATTCTTAATTGCCCTCTGACATGGCCTAGCAAGCCACTCAGTTGTAAAATCTCGCTACGAAAAGTCATAACAAGAATAAAACCGGACGGACCACCCGGCATCGGACCACTAGGCACCGGACACGACAACGGCAAAACACCAAGCCCAGTCGACCCTGCAAGGTCCTCCTTACTAACATCTGGGGACTTGTGCCAAAATTGGGAGAGCTGTCCCACAGACTAGTCAAGCAACAGCCTGACATAGCCATACTCACAGAATCATATCTTTCAGCCAACGTCCCAGACTCTTCCATCACCATCCCTGGGTATGTCCTGTCCCACCGGCAGGACAGACCCACCAGAGGTGGCGGTACAGTGATATACAGTCAGGAGGGAGTGGCCCTGGGAGTCCTCAACATTGACGCTGGACCCCATGAAATCTCATGGCATCAGGTCAAACATGGGCAAGGAAACCTCCTGCTGATTACCACCTACCGTCCTCCCTCAGCTGATGAATCAGTCCTCCTCCATGTTGAGCACCACTTGGAGGAAGCACTGAGGGTAGCTAAGGGCACAAAATGTACTCTGGGTGGGGGACTTCAATGTCCATCACCAAGAGTGGCTCGGTAGCACCACAGCTGGCCGAGTCCTGAAGGACATAGCTGCTAGACTGGGCCTGCGGCAGGTGGTGAGCGAACCAACACGAGGGAAAAACTTACTTGACCTCGTCCTCACCAATCTACCTGTCGCAAATGCATCTGTCCATGACAGTATTGGTAGGAGTGACCACCGCACAGTCCTCGTGGAGATGAAATCCCGTCTTCGCACTGAGGACACCATCCAACGTGTTGTGTGGCACTACCACCGTGCTAAATGGGATAGATTCAGAACAGATCTAGCAGCTCAAAACTGGGCATCCATGAGGCGCTGTGGGGCAGCAGCAGAATTATATTCCAGCACAATCTGTAACCTCATGGCCCGGCATATTCCTCACTCTACCATTACCAACAAGCCAGGGGATCAACCCTGGTTCAATGAGGAGTGTAGAAGAGTATGCCAGGAGCAGCACCAGGCGTACCGAAAAATGAGGTGCCAACCTGGTGAAGCTACAACTCAGGACTACATGCATGCTAAACAGCAGAAGCAACATGCTATAGACAGACGGATCAGATCAAAGCTCTGCAGTCCTGCCACATCCAGTCGTGAATGGTGGTGGACAATTAAACAACTAACGGGAGGAGGAGGCTCTGCAAACATCCCCATTCTCAATGATGGCGGAGTCCAGCACGTGAGTGCAAAAGACAAGGCTGAAGCGTTTGCAACCATCTTCAGCCAGAAGTGCCGAGTGGATAATCCATCTCAGCCTCCTCCCGATATCCCCACCATCACGGAAGCCAGTCTTCGGCCAATTCGATTCACTCCACGTGATATCAAGAAACGGCTGAGTGCACTGGATACAGCAAAGGCTATGGGCCCTGACAACATCCCAGCTGTAGTACTGAAGACTTGTGCTCCAGAACTAGCTGCGCCTCTAGCCAAGCTGTTCCAGTACAGCTACAACACTGGCATCCACCCGACAATGTGGAAAATTGCCCAGGTATGTCCTGTCCACAAAAAGCAGGATAAATCCAATCCGGCCAATTACCGCCCCATTAGTCTACTCTCAATCATCAGCAAAGTGATGGAAGGTGTCGTCGACAGTGCTATCAAGCGGCACTTACTCACCAATAACCTGCTCACCGATGCTCAGTTTGGGTTCCGCCAGGACCACTCGGCTCCAGACCTCATTACAGCCTTGGTCCAAACATGGACAAAAGAGCTGAATTCCAGAGGTGAGGTGAGAGTGACTGCCCTTGACATCAAGGCAGCATTTGGAGTGTGGCACCAAGGAGCCCTAGTAAAATTGAAGTCAATGGGAATCAGGGGAAAAACTCTCCAGTGGCTGGAGTCATACCTAGCACAAAGGAAGATGGTAGTGGTTGTTGGAGGCCAATCATCTCAGCCCCAGGGCATTGCTGCAGGAGTTCCTCAGGGCAGTGTCCTAGGCCCAACCATCTTCAGCTGCTTCATCAATGACCTTCCCTCCATCATAAGGTCAGAAATGGGGATGTTCGCTGATGACTGCACAGTGTTCAGTTCCATTCGCGACCCCTCAGATAATGAAGCAGTCCAAGCCTGCATGCAGCAAGACCTGGACAACATCCAGGCTTGGGCTCATAAGTGGCAAGTAACATTCGCGCCAGATAAGTGCCAGGCAATGACCATCTCCAACAAGAGAGAGTCTAACCACCTCCCCTTGACATTCAACGGCATTACCATCGCCGAATCCCCCACCATCAACATCCTGGGGGTCACCATTGACCAGAAACTGAACTGGACCAGCCATATAAATACTGTGGCTACGAGAGCAGGTCAGAGGCTGGGTATTCTGCGGCGAGTGACTCACCTCCTGACTCCCCAAAGCCTTTCCACCATCTACAAGGCACAAGTCAGGAGTGTGATGGAATACTCTCCACTTGCCTGGATGAGTGCAGCTCCAACAACACTCAAGAAGCTCGACACCATCCAAGATAAAGAAGCCCGCTTGATTGGCACCCCATCCAACACCCTAAACATTCACTCCCTTCACCACCGGCGCACTGTGGCTGCAGTGTGCACCATCCACAGGATGCACTGCAGCAACTCGCCAAGGCTTCTTCGACAGCACCTCCCAAACCCGCGACCTCTACCACCTAGAAGGACAAGGGCAGCAGGCGCATGGGAACAACACCACTTGCACGTTCCCCTCCAAGTCACACACCATCCCGACTTGGAAATATATCGCCGTTCCTTCATTGTCGCTGGGTCAAAATCCTGGAACTCCCTTCCTAACAGCACTGTGGGAGAACCATCACCATACGGACTGCAGCGGTTCAAGAAGGCGGCTCACCACCACCTTCTCGAGGGCAATTAGGGATGGGCAATAAATGCCGGCCTTGCCAGCGACGCCCACATCCCGTGAACGAATAAAAAAAAAAAAATCAGCAGGAAGTTTCCATGTTTGACCTGATGCCATGAAATTTCATGGGGTCTGGAGTCAATGTTGAGGACTCCCAAGGCCATTCTCTCCTGACTGTATACCACTGTGCTGCCATTTCTGGTGGGTCTGTCCTGCCAGTGGGACAGGACATACCCAGGGATGGTGATGGAAGAGTCTGGGACATTGGCTGAAAGGTATGATTCTGTGAGTATGGCCATGTCAGGCTGTCGCTTGACTAGTCTGTGGGACAGCTCTCCCAATTTTGGCACAAGTCCCCAGATGTTAGTGAGGAGGACTTTGCAGGGTCGACTGGGCTTGGTTTGCCTTTGTCGTGTCCAGTGGTCCGATGCCGGGTGGTCTGTCTGGTTTTATTCTTATGACTTTTCATAGAGAGATTTTACAACTGAATGGCTTGCTGGACCATTTCAAAGGGTGATTAAGAATCAATCAAATTGTGGGTCTGGATTCATATTTAGGCCCAGACTGGGTAAGGACAGCAGGTTTCCTCCCCTAAAGGGCATTAGTGAACCAGATGGGATTTTATGACAATCTGGTAGTTTTATGGTCTCCATTACTGATACCAGCTTTTTATTCCAGATTTTATTTAAATTCCCCAGTTGCCGTCACAGGATTTGAACTAATTTCTCTGGATTATTAGACAAGGCCTCTGGATTACTAGTCCAGTAACATAACCACTACCCCATGGATAGGTGCTTATCCAATTACCTTTGGCAAGTTACTATTGAATCTGCTTCCACCGCCCTTTCAGTCGGTACATTCCAGATCATACAACTCGCTGCGTAAAAAAAATTCTCCTCATCTCCCCTCTGTATTTTTTGCCAATTATTTTAAACCTGCGGACCTCTGGTTACCGGCCCTTCTGCCAGTGGAAACCGTTCTTCCTTATTTATTCTATCAAAATCCCTCATAATTTGGAGCACCTCTATCAAATCTCCCCGTAAACATCTTTGCGCTACGGAGAACAATCCCATTTTAACATCGGCTCCCAAAGGTTTTAGAAGTTGTTCCCTACAAAAGAGAAGGCTGAGAGGTGGCCTGATAGAGGACTTTAAAATTATGGAGGGGTTCGATAGGGTAGATGTAGAGAAGATGTTTCCACTTGTGGAGGAGACCAGAACTAGGGGCCATAAGTATAAGATAGTTGCTAATCAATCCTGTAAGGAATTCAGGAGAAAATTCTTTACCCAGAGAGTGGTGAGAATGTGGAACTTGCTACCACATGGAGTAGTTGAGGTGAATAGCATAGATACAGGTAACGGGAGGCTAGATAAACACGAGGGAGATTGGAGCAGAAGGGTATGCTGATAGTGTTAGATGAAGGTGGGTGGGAGGAGGCTCGTGTGGAGCATAAACAGCACGTATGGACCAGATGGGCCGAATGGCCTGTTTTTGTGCTGTAGACTCCATGTAATTTTATGTAAGGTGCAGCACACAGCACCATAGCGAGGAGGGAAAGCTCATCTGTCAGGAATACTTGGGTATAGCGGGTATAATTTGAAAGTTTGCAGTGGACACTAAACTCTGAAATGTAGTTAACAATGTGGAGGACAGTAACAGACTTCAGGAGGCCATAGACAGGCTGGTGAAATGGGCAGATACATGGCAGATGAAATTTAATGCAGAGATGTGTGAAGTGATGCATTTTAGTAGGAAGAACGAGGAGAGGCAATATAAACTAAATGGTACAATTTCAAAGGGGGTGCAGGAACAGAGAGACCTGGGAGTGCACATACACAAATCTTTGAAGGTGGCAGGACAGGTTGAGAAAGCTGCTGAAAAGGCATATGGGATCCTGGGCTTTATTAATAGAGGCATAGAGTACAAAAGCAAGGAAGTTATGTTAAAACTTTATAAAACACTGGTTAAGCCTCAGGTGGAGTATTGATCAGGGGAGTGGGGCTAATTGGATAGCTCTTTCAAAGAGCCAGCACAGGTACGATGGGCCAAATGGCCTCCTCCTGTTCTGTGCCTACTATGATACCATGATACTTTGAGTAACAGGATTTGGTCTGTTGCATTCCATGAATTCATCCCTTTTTTTAAAAAAAACTAATCTGTTTCTTCCCATTCTAGTTTGGTGTCTTGGCACCATGTTGGGGTTGACCCAATGAAGCACAGACGTGAAAAGATTCTGCCCACTGCAGGACCCCACTGAGCCTGGGATTGCGATCGGCTGGGATGAGACGTCGGTACGCTTCACCCATCGAGCTTGCGTCACACTGGGAAACCTTTCCGTTCTCACCGGGATCTCTGTCCTCCGAAGAAACAATGGAACCATCGGGGGAAACTTTCCTCCAGGTTCTTCCGAATGGCGGTCGGAAGATTGGGGGAAATTGGGCAGAAACCTCGTTTCCCCCGATCTTATGGTGGGCCATCCCGAGAACCCCCCCAGGAAGTTCACTCCCGTGGAATTTACATCACAGGAGGAAGCCATTTGGCCCATTGTGCCTGTGCTAGCTCTTCAATTGGAGTATCATGTTGCTCTATTTTAACTATCTGCCACCTGTCTGCCCGTTGTGCCAGCCTACCTATGCCATCCTTTTTATATCCCACCAGCTCCTATTTGCCTCTGCCCTTAATTCTAACGACCACCCCGGCCGTCATCTCAAGCTACATTTACTGGTGTTGCCCTTTGATGGGCTGCTTGATTCCACCTCCAATCCCATCGCCAAGCCCAACTTTCTCCATCTTTTTAAAGGGGGGGGGTCAGTGCTCAGCAACTGGGGGGTTGGGGGTATTGGGGTGGTGAGGTGGTGGTATTTAAAGGGGGGGGTGTCGGTGCTGGGCTATGGGAGAGGGGTATTTAAAGGCAGGTCGGTGCTGGGCTACGGGGGGGGGGTATTTAAAGGAGGGTTGGGACTGGGCCATAGGGGAGGGTATTTAAAGGGGGTGGTTGGTGCTGGGCTATGGGGGAGGGGGTATTTAAGGGGGGGGGTTGGTACTGGGCTATGGGGGAGGGGGTATTTAAGGGGGGGGGGTCGGTGCTGGGCTATGGGGGAGGGGTATTTAAGGGGGGGGTCGGTGCTGGGCTATGGGGGAGGGGGTATTTCAAGGGGAGTCGGTGCTGGGCTATGGGAGGAGGGGACCGGCTGGTTTATCTCCTGGAACGATTATCTTACGTCTCTGCTGAAAGGCCTCGGTTTGAGTAGTTTAATGTTTGCTTTGTGACGATATCTTGTATTCAGCACCTGCACAAATTACTGTGGAACATTGTGGAATCTTCAATAAAAGTCTGATTTGGGCACTGACGCCTCCACTTGTGTCTCTGTGTGTGATGCAAAGCCCATGTTGTGGGACTTTGCACGGTTATCCATTTAAACAGCGTTAAGAACACTCGGTGACCATGTGACAGAAGCAGGGCTCCGTCACAACCCAACCAGGAACACTTTGGTCTCTCTGAGAAACACTATAACAATGTATGGACTGGAGTTGGGGAGCTGTATTCCTCAGGCCTCTGGGCTTGGGTGCAGGCAGGGCCTGGGGGCAGGGCTGTGCTCATTGACCAGGATCCACTCGCAGTGGAAGTTGGGTTCTGCTCGTCGAACCTTCTCTGGGCCAGGAGACTCTTTAAAAGGGTGTAAAATGTTAAATTTCTCATCCTTGTTTTCAAATCCCTCCATAACTTCGCCCCTATCCCTGTAACCTTCTCCAGCCCTACAACCCTCCGAGATCTCTGCGCTCCTCCAATTCTGGTCTCTTGCACATCCCTGATTTTAATCGCTCCACCATTGGCGGCCGTGCCTTCAGCTGCCTAGACCCTAAGCTCTGGAATTCCCTCCCTAAACCTCTCCACCTCTCTCTCCTCCTTTAAGAGGCTCTTTTAAACCTACCCCTGTCCTAATATTTCAGTGGCTCGTGTCAATTTTTGCCTAATTACGCTCCTGTGAAGCACCTTGGGACGTTTTTACTATGTTAAAGGCGCTATTTAAATGCAAATTGTTGTGTAGATCTTCTCGTGCAATTGGTGTAGATTTCTCGGAATTTGCACTTTGCTAAGTGTCAGTTATTCTGCACACTAAGAGTTCTGTGCACATTTCTAGTCTCTATATTACAAAAAGGATAGAGAGACACTGGAGAAAGTGCAAAAAAAGATTTACAGGGATGATACCAGAACTGAGAGGTTATAACTATCAGGAAAGGCTGAACAGACTGAGACTCTTTTCTCTTTTATAAAAAAGGCAAGGCTGAGGGGTGACCTGATAGAGGCCTTAAAAATTAAAAGGGGTTTGATAGGGTAGGCAGAGTGAAGATATTTCCACATGTGGGGAGTCCAAAACCAGTGGTCATAAATATAAGGTAATCACTAATAAAGAATTCAGTAGAAACTTCTTTACCCAGAGAGTGGTGAGAATGTGGAACTCGCTATCACAGGGAGTAATTGAGGCGAATACTATAGATGCGTTTAAGGGGAAGTTAGATAAACACATGAGGGAGAAAGGATATGCTGATAGGGCGAGATGAAGTTGGACGGGAGGACGTTCATGTGGAGCATAAGCACCAGCACAGACCTGTTGGGCCGAATGGCCTGTTTCTGTGCTGTAATTTCTATGTAAATCCCTGGCCTCACAGGGCAGTTTCCTGACTGTCCATTGCTCCGTCCAGGAGATTGGAATGTGTCTGGTCTGGAGCTTCACATGTGGTGCAAACCCCCCCTTGGGTGGGGGAGCTCTCTGCTCGCTTTGTGAGATTCCCCCCTTACCTACCACCGGGCGAGGGCTCAGAGGGTCACAGCAATCCATCATGTAGTCGCCAATAGCCCTCTGCTTTCCAATTGTGTTGTTTGACTTCAGTCAGGAATCTCAGACCTCCAGCCCGTGACTCCCTCCATTCAGAGAGCAAGATCTTTTTTTAAATCATTCTCAGGATGCAGGGGTTGCTGAGGGAAGTAAGGGTGGAAATTGCAGAGGCTCTGGCCACAATCTTCCAATCTTCATTAGATATGGGAACGGTGCCAGAGGACTGGAGGATTGCAAATGTTACATCTCTGTTCAAAAAAGGGGAGAGGGGTAAACCCAACAATTACAGGCCTGTCAGCCTGACGTCAGTGATGGGGAAACCTTTAGAGACAATAATCCGGGACAAAATGAATTGTCACTTGGAAAAAATATGGGTTAATAAATGAAAGTCAGCATAGGTTTTTAAAGGCTAATCAAGTTTGTCAGACACAATTGAGTTCTTTGATGAAGTAACAGAGAGGGTTGATGAGGGTGGTGTGGTTCGTGTTGTTTTTTTGGATTTTCAAAAGGTGTTTGATAAAGTGCCACATAATAGACTTGTCATCAAGATTGAAGCCCATGAAATTAAAGGGACAGTGGCCGCGTGGGTACAACATTGTCTCAGGGACAGAAAGCAGAGAGTAGTGGTGAATGGTTGTTTTTCAGACTGGAGGGAAGCAGTGGTGTTCCCCAGGGGTCAGTATTAGGACCACTGCTCCTTTTGATATATATTAATGACAAGGACTTAGGTATAGGGAGCACAATTTCAATGTTTGCAGATGACACGAAACTCGGAAATGTAGTAAACAACGTGGAGGATAGTAACGGACTTCAGGAGGAAATAGACAGACTGGTGAAATGGGCAGACACATGGCAGATGAAATTTAACGCAGAGAAGTGTAAAGTGATGCATTTTGGAAGGAAAAATGAGGAGAGGCAATATAAACAAGAGGGGAGCGGCTAAAGATGGCCTGAGAGTGGGAGAGGAGAACGAGAGGAGAGTTGTTATGATCTGGAATACGCTGCCTGAAAAGGGCGGTGGAAGCAGATTCAATAGTAACTTTCAAAAGGGAATTGGATATCTTTCAAAGAGCCGGCACAGGTACGATGGCCCGAATGGCCTCCTTCCATGCTGTATGATTCTATGGATAAAATATCTCACAGTTCAGCCATTCTCTGCAGTATTACATTTTCACTTTGGACCAACATGTATGATACAAGTTTGTGTGGGACTGAAAGCCCATGGAGTCCTTCAGTAACATATCACACAGAATGTACAGCACAGAAACAGGCCATTCGGCCCAAGCCAGTGTTTATGCTCCACACGAGCCTCCTCCTTCCCTACTTCATCTCACCCTATCAGCATGTCCCTCTATTCCTTTCTCCCTTATGTGTTTATCCAGCTTCCCCTTAAATGCATCTATGCTATTTGCTTCAACTACTCCTTGCGGTAGTGAGTTCCACATTCTCACCACTCTCTGGGTAAAGAAGTTTCTCCTGAATTCCATTCAGCCGTACAGCCAGAGGGGAGCTGGTGAACTGGGAAAAAGTCCATCAAATCCAGCATGAGACACACCGCAGCTGAAATGATTGTTACAACATCAATGGATCAGAAATCTCAACTGATAGAATCATAGAATCATAGAAGTTACAACATGGAAACAGGCCCTTCGGCCCAACATGTCCATGTCGCCCAGTTTATACCACTAAGCTAGTCCCAATTGCCTGCACTTGGCCCATATCCCTCTATACCCATCTTACCCATGTAACTGTCCAAATGCTTTTTAAAAGACAAAATTGTACCCGCCTCTACTACTGCCTCTAGCAGCTCGTTCCAGACACTCACCACCCTTTGAGTGAAAAAATTGCCCCTCTGGATCCTTTTGTATCTCTCCCCTCTCACCTTAAATCTATGCCCCCTCGTTATAGACTCCCCTACCTTTGGGAAAAGATTTTGACTATCTACCTTATCTATGCCCCTCATTATTTTATAGACTTCTATAAGATCACCCCTTAACCTCCTACTCTCCAGGGAAAAAAAAGTCCCAGTCTGTCTAACCTCTCCCTGTAAGTCAAACCATCAAGTCCCGGTAGCATCCTCCATCACCTTCTCACTGCCCAGTAATCAATATTAGTATCTGGGGGAACTTTGCTCCTAACACTCATTAAGCCGCCCACCCAGACAGAGGTGACTCGTCTGCCATTGAAGTGACATTGACAGAGATCGATTACATCTATTTCCTCTTTGAATTGACTGCTTCCAAGTGACCACACTAAGAGCAAGCACAGGCACGATGGGCCGAATGGCCGTGATTCTATAATTCTACTACAGGCAAATCACAATTGTGTCATATAATATAATTTAGGGCTCCTTGTAATTATTACCCATATAAACAGCCTGCATCTCTTTTCATTTTATATTTATTTATTTTTGGGGTCTGGGCACCGTTGGCAGGACCAGCCCTCGTGTCCCTGACAACTGTACATCAAGCACATTGGAGTGGGCACTGGAGTCACATATAGGCCCAGACTGGGTAAGGTCGGCAGGTTTCCTTCCCGAAAGGAACATCAGTGAACCAGTTGGGTTTTTAACGACAATCCGACAGCTTCACGGTCTCTCTTTCTGACCCCAGCTTTTTATTCCCAGCTTTTTTTTTAAAACCAAATTCAAATTTTCAAACTGCCTGGTTGGAATTTGGACTCGCGTTCTCTGGATCACTGGTCCAGTAACAATATCCACTACACTACCCTACCCCTGACACTTCTTAATCCCCTGTCCCTCCAGTCTTAGTAAAGGCTGCTCTTGGGTTGAGATGCCTTTTAAGGCTCTCCAACAACCTGATTAATTGTCCCCCATTGTGACACTCCCCTTTAATTGCCCCTTCCCTTGAAATTTCACTTGCACGCAATTGCCCTCTCCTCTATCACGTGCCTTTTCCCTCGATCTGTCTGAGTTTGCACATGGAGTTGTTCGTCGTTAATCAGGTTCGCTGAGACCGGAGGTTTGAGCAGCATTTGCGTTTGACCAGAAGCAGGCTGCTTGTAGTTACACAGGCTGCTTGGAGGGACACAGAAGGAGCTCAGCCAATACCTGGACAAACATCACCACCTGCTGGCTGAGCAATGGAACAGCAAATAACCCCAAAATTCAGCTTCCACATCAGGAGGGTGAGATGAAAGGGCTGGTGCCAAGGATGGCCGTTTCCAGCAAGGAGCGGGGGCCTGTAGCGCAGGTCGAGAAATCTCAGCCCCAACAACAGGACAACCAACATCTTAACTAAAATACATTCCCAACAGCAGCTGACCTCCCCCGGTGTGGTACTGAGCCCCACACACTGAGCAGGAAAGCCCCAGGCTTCATTGCCGGCCTGTGCTGAGACTCTGTCTGCAGTTCTCTCCCACAGCTGTTTGAAGCTGTGCCTCTCTGTACAGATCCTGTGATTCTTCAGAACTGAAGCACACTCCCCCCTCACCAGACAGTGACTCAGCTACTGCATTTGTTTTTGATTAATTTATGTAAAGAATACATATTTCTATATTTATATTGGGCCTTTCATGACCTCAAGACATCCCATAGCACTGTACAACCAATGATACACAGTCAGAGAACTCCCCTGCTCTTCTTCGAAACAGTGCCAGGCACCGAGAGGGCAGACGGGGCCTCGGTTTAACGTCTCATCCGAAAGCCAGCACCTCTGACTGTGCAGCACTCCCTCAGTACTGACCCTATGACAGTGCAGCACTCTCACAGTACTGCCTCCCAGGAATCATTTTGGTCGCCAGCATGAACGTCCAGTGTGAATTCTTCAATTTAAGGGCTGGTTTCCCTGAGCATTCGGGAGCTCTGAGTCTTCTCCTCCAGTTCCTCCATCCCCTCGCGGATACGTTCTATCACCGCTTTGTCCGCCTTTGACTCTGCTTGTTTCAACGCCTCCTCATAGACCTGTTTCGCTTCACTGTAGTTCCCTGTTTGAAGAGCAGAAGGAAACAAGTGGTGAATAAAGATATAAAACCCACCTTCAGCTGCCTAGACCTCATGCTCTCCCTAAACCTCTCTACCTCTCCCTCCTCCTTAAAACCTATCTCTGACCAAGCTTTTACATAAGAACATAAGAAATAGGAGCAGGAGTAGGCCAATCGGCCCCTCGAGCCTGCTCCGCCATTCAATAAGATCACGGCTGATCTGATCCTAACCTCAAATCTAAATTCATGTCCAATTTCTTGCCCGCTCCCCGTAACCCCTAATTCCCTTTACTTCTAGGAAACTGTCTATTTCTGTTTTAAATTTATTTAATGATGTAGCTTCCACAGCTTCCTGGGGCAGCAAATTCCACAGGCCTACTACCCTCTGAGTGAAGAAGTTTCTCCTCATCTCAGTTTTGAAAGAGCAGCCCCCTTATTCTAAGATTATGCCCCCTCGTTCTAGTTTCACCCATCCTTGGGAACATCCTTACCGCATCCACCCGATCAAGCCCCTTCAAGCCCCTTTTGGTCTCCTGTCCAAATATCTCCTTATGTGGCTCGGTGTGAAATTCTGTCTGATTTACGCTCCTGTGAAGCGCCTTGGGACGTTTTACTACGTTAAAGGCGCTATATAAATACAAGTTGATGTTGTCATTAGACAATCAGAACGGGACCAAACACCACTGGGAAAGACATAAGCACAGGAATTCAGTCAGAACACGAGGCATATTTCACAGCTGGATCCACAGGTACCGAGTCCAGTGGTTCTGGTCCTCGACTCCCAACACAGAGCTCGTGGGTTCAAATACCACCAGGGCAAGTTGGGAAACTGAATTCATTCAATCTGGTAATTTATGGCTGGCACCAGGAAAATGACCATGAAAACGGTCAGAAAAACCCAACTGGTTCATTAATGTCCCTCAGAGAAGGGAACCTGCCGTCCATACCCGGTCTGGGCCTACACCCGGCTCCAGTCCCACATCATGTGGTTGCCTCTTAATGTCCTCAGGGCAACTCGGGAGGGGCAGTAAATACTGAGGGCAAAATAAATAAACAACAATCTGAACAGATAGAAATACTGTCCCGGTTCCGGCGGGGTTCGGTCCAGTCCAGTCCCGGTCCCGGTGGGGTCCTGTCCCTCTCCCGGTCCCGACGGGGTGAGTCCCTCTCCTGTGCTCAGGGGTCGCTGGTTTAACGCCGACATTACCTCTGTGCATGAGAATCCCGGCCAAGTTACTGAGGATCACGTACTGATCCGGGTGGCCAGTCTCTCTTGCCAATTTGGAGGCCCTTGTGACGTATTCGTAGGCCTGGTCGTGATGCCCCTTCATGTCGAGTACGGTGGCGAGGTCGTTCATCAGCACCACTGTCTGACAGAGAGGGAAAGAGACGGGGAAGAACGGTCAGGACAAAGACTCTTCAGGAGATGCAGGGAACAGGAAAATGACTGAACGCAGGATAATGGGCTGGCACTGGGAGGAATAATATAACAACACAGTCGTATCAAACTGCTACACTGCAGAGGGTCAAGAAGGAAGCCCATCACCATCACCACCACCTTCTCAGGGCATCTAGGGATGGGCAGAAAATGCGTCCATGCCACATGCCGTAGGTCTTCTCCACGCAAAGAGTGATCAGTGAACAGAATGGGCTCCCACACAGTGTAGTGGAGGCAAAATCCCAAAATGGAACATAACATAGAAATAGGAGCAGGAGTGGGCCATTCGGCCCCTCGAGCCTGCTCCGCCATTCAATCAGATCATGGCTGATTCTCCTCCTAGGATCCAAAAATCTATCCATCTCAGCCTTGAATATACTCAATGACTCAGCATCCACAGCCCTCTGGGGTAGAGAATTCTGAAGATTCACAACACTGTGTGTGAAGAAATTCCTCCTCATCTCAGTCTTAAATGGCCGACCCCTAATCCTGCGACTATGCCCTCTAGTTCTAGACTCTCTAGCCAGGGGAAACAATCTCTCAGCATCTACCCTGTCAAGCCCCCTCAGAATCTTATATGTTTCAATGAGATCACCTCTCATTCTTCTGAACTCGAGAGAGAGAGAGGAAACTTTTAGAAATGATAATCCGGGACAAAATTAACAGTCACTTGGACGAGGGTGGATTGATTAATAAATCCATGCTGGTTCTCCCTAAAGGCAAATCGCGTTTAACTAACCTGATAGAGTGTTTTGATGAGATAGCAGAGAGGGTAGATGAGGGCAATGCTGTTGATGTGGTGTATGTAGATTTTCAAAAGGCGTTTGAGAAAGTGCCGCACGGTAACCTTATCATCAAGATTGCGGCCCATGGAATAAAGGGGGCAGCAGCAACATGGATACAGAATTGGCTAAGTGACAGGAAACAGAGAGTAGTGGTGGACGGCTGTTTTTCAGACTGAAGGGAGGTGTACAGTGGTGTTCGCCAGGGGTCAGGGCTGGGACCACTGCTTTTCTTGATATATATTAATGACTTGGACTTGGGTGTACAGGGCACAATTTCAAAATTTGCAGATGACACAAAACTTGGACGGGTAGTAAACAGCAAGGAGGATAGTGATAGACTTCAAGAGGATATAGACAGGCTGGTGGCATGGGCGGACACGTGGCAGACGAAATGTGAAGTGATACATTTCAGTAGGAAGAATGAGGAGAGGCAATATAAACTAAAGGGCACAATTCTAAAAGGGGCACAGGAACAGAGAGATCTGGGGGTATATGTGCACAAATCGTTGAAGGTGGCAGGGCAGGTTGAGAAAGTGGTTAAAAAAGCATACGGGATCCTGGGCTTTATAAATAGAGGCATAGAGTACAAAAGTATGGAAGTCATAATGAACCATTATAAAACACTGGTTCGGCCACAACTGGAGTACTGTGTGCAGTTCTTGGCACCGCGCTTCAGGAAAGATGTGAAGGCCTTAGAGAGGTTGCAGAGGAGATTTACTAGAATGATTCCAGGGATGAGGGACTTCAGTTATGTGGATAGACTGGAGAAGCTGGTGTTATTCTCCTTGGAACAGAGATGGTTGCGAGGAGATTTGATAGAGGTATTCAAAATCATGAAGGGTCTAGACAGAGTAGATAGAGAGAAACTGTTCCCATTGGCGGAAGAGTCAAGAACCAGAGGACATTGACTTAAGGTGATTGGCAAAAGACCCAAAGGTGACAGGAGGAAAAACTTCTTTTTTTTACACACAGCGAGTGGTTAGGGTCTGGAATGCACTGCCCGAGGGGGTGGTGGAGGCAGATTCAATCCTGGCCTTCAAAAGAGAACTGGATAAGTACTTGATGGGAAAAAATTTGGAGGGCTACAGGGATAGGGCGGGGGAGTGTATTAAGGGATATGGGCCAAAGGCAGGTATATGGAGTTAGATCACAGATCAGCCGTGATCTTATCAAATGGCGGAGCAGGCACGAGGGGCTGAATGGCCTACTCCTGTTCCTATGGGAGTGGGACTAGCTGGATTGCTCTTGCATAGAGCCGGCACGGACTCGATGGGCCGAATGGCCTCGTTCCATGCTGTAACCTTCCTATGATTCTATATAGGCCCATTCTATTCAATCTCTCCTCAGAGGACAACCCTCTCATCCCAGGAATCAAATCAAGTGAACCTTCATTGCATCGCCTCTAAGGCAAGTATATTCTTCCTTAGATAAGGAGACCAAAACTGTACACAGTATCCAGGTGAGGTCTCAACAAAGCCCTGTAGAATTGTAATAAGACTTCCCTACTCTTGTACTCTAAACCCCTTGCAATAAAGGCCAACATACCATTTGCTTTCCTAATTGCTTGCTGTACCTGCTAACTTTTTGTGCTTCTTATACGAGGACACCCAAATCTCTCTAAACACCAACATTTTAAAAATATTCTGTTTTTCTATCCTTCCTACCAAAGTGAATAACCTCACATTTCCCCACATTATACTCCATCTGCCACCTTGCCCATTCACTTAACCTGTCGCTATCCCTTTGCAGACTCTTTGTGTCCTCCTCACAGTTTACTTTCCCACCTAACTTTGTATTGTCAGCAAACTTGGATACATTACACTCGGTCCCTTCATCTAAGTCATTAATATAGATTGTAAATAGCTGAGGCCCAAGCACTGATCCTTGCGGCACCCCACTAGTTACAGCCTGCCAACCTGAGAATGACCCGTTTATCCCTACTCTCTGTTTTCTGTCCGTTAACCAATTCTCTATCCATGCTAATATCCCAACCCCATGAGCCCTAATCTTGCATAACAACCTTTTATGTGGCACCTTATCGAATGTCTTTTGAAAATCGAAATGTACTACATTAACTGGTTCCCCTTTATCCACCCTGCTAGTTACAGTCTCAAAAAACTCTAACAGATTTGTCAAACACAATTTCCCTTTCATAAATCCATGTTTACTCTGCCTAATCATATTATGATTTTCTAAGTGTCCTGTTACCACTTCCTTAATAATGGATCCCAGCATTTTCCCGACGACTGATGTCAGGCTAACTGGCCTGTAGTTCCCTGTTTTCTCTCTCCCTCCTTTCTTGAATAGCGGTGTTACGTTTGCTACCTTCCAATCCGCTGGGACCATTCTAGAGTCCACTATCTCTGCAGTCTAGGATGTAGGCCAACAGGTCCAGGGGATTTATCAGCTTTTAGTCTCATTAGTTTCTCCAGTACTTTTGGAGGGAGGGAGAGTGGCTTTATTTTTGGGTGAGTGAATTATGAGAAAGGGCACTGAACCCATCTGAAAAATTTGGGATCTTAAAATAAAGACAGACAGGGAAATAAAGTATGTGAGAGGCACAGAGGGAGAGAGAGAGAAGGAGGCAAAGAATCAGTGAGAAAGGAGGGGAGTGACAGTGGCAGGGGGAAGATATACATTTTGATATTCATCCTTGAGCAACTCCGCAGATCACTGAGTAAAATATTAAATTATAAGAATAAGGAAACCCCAGAATATTACTTCAAATAAAGTCAGGTCATGAATTTAAATTACAGAAAACTACATTTGAAACAGGAAGAGATATTTGGAAAGAGAAACACATTAGGGATGTTTAAAATGTAGCCGGAGTACCAGAGGGAGGGGCTTCGGTGGGAGAGTTAGGGCACCGGAGGGAGGGGCTTCGATGGGAGAGTTAGGGCACCGGAGGGAGGGGCTTCGATGGGAGAGTTAGGGCACCGGAGGGAGGGGCTTCGATGGGAGAGTTAGGGCACCGGGGGGAGGGGCTTCGATGGGAGAGTTAGGGTACTGGAGGGAGGGGCTTCGATGGGAGAGTTAGGGCACCGGGGGGAGGGGCTTCGATGGGAGAGTTAGGGCACCGGGGGGAGGGGCTTCGATGGGAGAGTTAGGGTACTGGAGGGAGGGGCTTCGATGGGAGAGTTAGGGTACCGGAGGGAGGGGCTTCGATGGGAGAGTTAGGGTACCGGAGGGAGGGGCTTCGATGGGAGAGTTAGGGTACCAGAGGGAGGGGCTTCGATGGGAGAGTTAGGGTACTGGAGGGAGGGGCTTCGATGGGAGAGTTAGGGTACCAGAGGGAGGGGCTTCGATGGGAGAGTTAGGGCACCGGAGGGAGGGGCTTCGATGGGAGAGTTAGGGTACTGGAGGGAGGGGCTTCGATGGGAGAGTTAGGGCACCGGAGGGAGGGGCTTCGATGGGAGAGTTAGGGTCCTGGAGGGAGGGGTTTCGATGGGAGAGTTAGGGCACCGGAGGGAGGGGCTTCGATGGGAGAGTTAGGGCACCGGAGGGAGGGGCTTCGATGGGAGAGTTAGGGTACCGGAGGGAGGGGCTTCGATGGGAGAGTTAGGGTACCGGAGGGAGGGGCTTCGATGGGAGAGTTAGGGCACCGGAGGGAGGGGCTTCGATGGGAGAGTTAGGGTACCGGAGGGAGGGGCTTCGATGGGAGAGTTAGGGCACCGGAGGGAGGGGCTTCGATGGGAGAGTTAGGATACTGGAGGGAGGGGCTTCGATGGGAGAGTTAGGGTACCGGAGGGAGGGGCTTCGATGGGAGAGTTAGGGTACCAGAGGGAGGGGCTTCGATGGGAGAGTTAGGGCACCGGAGGGAGGGGCTTCGATGGGAGAGTTAGGGTACTGGAGGGAGGGGCTTCGATGGGAGAGTTAGGGTACTGGAGGGAGGGGCTTCGATGGGAGAGTTAGGGTACTGGAGGGAGGGGCTTCGATGGGAGAGTTAGGGCACCGGAGGGAGGGGCTTCGATGGGAGAGTTAGGGTCCTGGAGGGAGGGGCTTCGATGGGAGAGTTAGGGTCCTGGAGGGAGGGGTTTCGATGGGAGAGTTAGGGCACCGGAGGGAGGGGCTTCGATGGGAGAGTTAGGGTACCGGAGGGAGGGGCTTCGATGGGAGAGTTAGGGCACCGGAGGGAGGGGCTTCGATGGGAGAGTTAGGGTACCGGAGGGAGGGGCTTCGATGGGAGAGTTAGGGTACCGGAGGGAGGGGCTTCGATGGGAGAGTTAGGGTACCGGAGGGAGGGGCTTCGATGGGAGAGTTAGGGCACCGGAGGGAGGGGCTTCGATGGGAGAGTTAGGGTACCGGAGGGAGGGGCTTCGATGGGAGATTTAGGGCACCGGAGGGAGGGGCTTCGATGGGAGAGTTAGGGTCCTGGAGGGAGGGGCTTCGATGGGAGAGTTAGGATACCGGAGGGAGGGGCTTCGATGGGAGAGTTAGGGTCCTGGAGGGAGGGGTTTCGATGGGAGAGTTAGGGTCCTGGAGGGAGGGGTTTCGATGGGAGAGTTAGGGTACCGGAGGGAGGGGCTTCGATGGGAGAGTTAGGGTACTGGAGGGAGGGGCTTCGATGGGAGAGTTAGGGTACTCGCGGGAGGGGCTACGATGAGACACAGTTCCCTCCCTATATCCCTCAATTGAGTTTCTCACTAAATGTCTGTCCAACTACTTCCAATTCCTGAAGCTCTGGGCCTAGATCCTTTCCTGGGCAGCACATTCTAAACGTTCGCCACTCTCTGTGTGAAATAGTTACACCATTCACCATCCCTCCTTATCGCAAAAACTTTCATTACTGTTCCTGTAACCATCAGTACTGTACCCATTATAAAGTGACAGGCCTGTAGCCACCAGTACTGCCGTTTGCAGAGGAGAGTTCCAAACTTCTACCACCCTTTGTGTGTAGAAATGTTTCCTAACTTCACTCCTGGCTCTAATCTTTAGGTTATGTCCCCTGTTCCTAGACTCCCCAACCAGCGGAAATAGTTTCTCTTTATTTACCCCATCAGTTCCCCTTAATATCTTGAAAAATTTGATTAAATCACCCCTTAATCTTCTAAATTCCTGGGAATACAATAATCTGAAAGACCTCTATCAGGTCACCCCTCAGTCTTCTCTTTTCTAGAGAAGAGAGCCCCAGCCTGTTCAGCCATTCCTGATAGTTGTATCCACCAGGCGTGCGCTGGGTGGGGGGGAAGGGAGGGGAGGGGTTGCATGCGGCGGTGAGGGGAGGGGTTGCACGTGGGGGGGGGGGGGGGGGGGGAGAGGGAGGGGGCAGTTACCCGACACCTGCTGCAGTTCCTCCGCCATCAAGGTACCTGTGGGTGACTCTCCCCCTGCACCTGCCGAGAGATTGCTAGTGCCTTCTCGTACAGACTTTCCGCTAACTCCAGCTGCTTCCGGCCCATCATGTAGCGAGCGCACGAGTCCAGGCTCATCCCCAGTAACAGGCGGGTGTTGTCCTTCTGCTCAGCTGAGAAACAAACCGGTAAAAAACCACAGTAATTTCACTCAAAGACAGACTTGCATTTATACAGCGCCTTTCACAACCTCAGGACGTCCCAAAGCGCTTTAAAGCCAATTAAGTATTTTATTGAAGTGTAATTACTGTTGTTATGTAGGGAACACGGCAGCTAATTTTATGCACGGCAAGATCCCACAAACGGCAATGTGATAATGATCAGATCATCTGTTTAAGTGATGCTGGTTAACGGATAAATATTGGCCAGGACACCAGGGAGAACTCCCCTGCTCTTCTTCGAAATAACGACCATGGGATCTTTTACGTCCGCCTGAGAGGGCAGACGGGGCCTTGGCTTAACGTCTCATCCGAAAGACGGCACCTCCGTTGGTGCAGCACTCCCTCAGTACTGCACTGGGAGGGTCAGCCTGGATTATGTGCTCAAGTACCTGGAGTTCAAGGTAGGGCAGTTCTGGATTTTGGCCCAGCGACGATGAAGGAACAGCCGATATGCTTCCAAGTCGGAATGGTGTGAGACTCGGAGCAGAACCTGGAGGTGGTGTCGTTCCCATGTGCCTGCTGTCCCTTGTCCTTCTAGGTGGTGGAGGTCGCGGGTTTGGGAGGTGCTGTTGAAGAAGCCTTGGCGAGTTGCTGCAGTGCATCCTGTGGATGGTACACACTGCAGTCACTGTGCGCCGGTGGCGGAGGGAGTGGGTGTTTTAAGGTGGTGGATGGAATCAGACCCCATTGTGACCCAGGATATACTGGGGTTTAACCTGCAGATGGCAGCCTGAGCACAGAGAGCAGAATCAATCCCATCAGTTGACACTCTTACCCGACAGGGATTCCTCGGGAACAGCTTGCTGTCTCTGAACTTTCTCCTCCAGCGTCTCAATGCACCACTTGTATCCCTCAATCGCTAAATGGTGCCTGCAACAAGGAGGAAAGGGACAAGCAACAAAGTCACCCACAGCTACGCCCACACAGGTTAAACAGGAGGTCGAGGGGGGGGGGGATCTGACCGAGGTGTTCAAAATGTTGAAGGGATTCGACAGAGAAACTATTTCCTCTGGTGGGGGAAATCAAGAACTAGGGGACATAATCTTAAAATTAGATCCAGGCCGTTCAGGAGTGAAATCAAGAAGCACTTTTCCACACAAAGGGTAGTGGAAATCTGGAACTCTCTCCCCCTCGAGGCTGGGGCTCAATTGGAGCTTTCAAGACTGAGACCGATAGATATTTTGTTGGGTAAGGAAATCGATGGATACGGAGCAAAGGCGGGTAAATGGAGTTATGGTACAGATCAGCCATCATCGGGCCGTGACCCTCGACTCCTGTCGACCCTGAACCCTGTGAGGAAGTGAACGGGAACGAATCCATGAAGATGTGAGGAAGCTGGTTTGGTGTCCTGTGGATGAACTCACTGCTCAGTGCTGGCGTAGATGCTGCACAACTTGAGGGACATCTCAATCACCGCATTGTCATCCTGAGGGAGAGAGAGACTGGAGTCACACATCACACAGATACAGGGTCACTTCCCATCCCCGGGCCTGGCCAAGGGGGGAATCAGGAGTCCTGCCCCCAGGGTCACCTCCCCCTCCCCCCAATTCAGGGTCAACTCCCCCCAATTCAGGGTCAACTCCGCCCACCCTCCAACCCAGGGTCACCTCCCCCCAATTCAGGGTCAACTCCGCCCACCCTCCAACCCAGGGTCACCTCCCCCCAATTCAGGGTCACCTCCCCCCGCCCCCCAACCAGGGTCACCTCCCCCTCCCCCCCCCCCAACCAGGGTCACCTCCCCCCCCCCCCCCCAAACCAAGGTCACCTCCCCCTCCCCCCCCCCCCCCCACAACCAGGGTCACCTCCCCCTCCCCCCCCCACAACCAGGGTCACCTCCCCCTCCCCCCCCCACAACCAGGGTCACCTCCCCCTCCCCCCCCCACCAGGGTCACCTCTCTTTCTCCGCCCCCCCCAAACCCCAGAGCCACCCCATCCTCCCAGTGTCACCTCTCAACTCCCACCCCACACCACAGGGTCACTTCCCATCCCCATGCCTGGCCAAGGGGGATCAGGTGCCCTGCACCCAGGGTCACCTCCCCCTCCCCCCAATCCAGGGTCAACTCCCCCCAATTCAGGGTCACCTCCCCCCGCCCCTCAACCCAGGATCACCTCACCGCCACCCCATACCCGCCCACCCCATCCTCCCAGTGTCACCTCTCAACTCCCACCCCACCCCACCCCAGGCCCAGGCATGTCACTCAGTTCAGGCACTGTTGGGTCTGCGAGGCACTGACTGCCCGACACTTACCTGCTGCATCCCAGATCCCAGCAGGGAACTCATGGCTGCTTTGAAGAGCTTCTCGGCCTGAAAGTGAAGAGGTAGAGCAGGTGAGAACCGAGTGTTTAAATATACAGTTGGAGCAACACCGTGGGTTGGGGGGGTGGGGGCGAGAGAACAGGGAGTGTGGAACAGACGGGTCCGTGTACTTGCGCCTCACTCTCGTCGGACGGGATCTCACGAGCCCGGCTGATCGGCGAGGTGTAAAACGCACAGCCTCTGGGAGAAGGGGGCTGGAATATGAGAGGGTCTGTGACCCTGGGCCGTGCTCCACGGGGCCCCCGAGATGTGTGGGCCCGGGGACCAAGGGAGCCAAGCCGGGGGCCGGGCCTGGGGCCTGTGGGCCAGTCTGGGGTGAGGGCCAAGGTCCTGCTCCTGAGCCTCCAGCGATGCCAGTTGTAGAGGGACAAGCAGGTCTCAGGTGATTTCCCCTCCCAGTCGAGCAGCACCCGGCCGCTCCTTAGCGAACGTCGAGGCCAAGATTTGATTCGCTGCACCAGGGGTAAGAAAAAAACTCAAAGAGCAGGAGGAGGAGGCCCAGCTCTGGGTGGTAACAGGCCCCCAATCACTGGACCCCCCCACCCCCACCCAAGGGAATCCCACCCTAAACAAGGGCCGATCGGTTGCTCACTTACATTCAGGAGGTCCCCTCGGAGGAAAGCCAGATTCGCCATCTGCAGAGAGGATTGCAGGGAGAGAGAAACCGGCATCAGATGAAGACGGTGCACACAGACCAGAGACATCGTAGACAGTCAGCATATCCGAGCGGGTACAGACCGACACGCCCACGGAGTCCATGACCCAGTAAACAGACCGAGCAGCTTCACAGAGGCAGAGAACGAGCACTGCACAGCAAGAGGCCACTGAAGGCGTTGGGGGCTTTAACGTCCTGTAAAGGCGGGGCGAGGGGTCCCGAGGGGAGAGGTTTCGGGAGAGCGTTGGGGGCTTTAATGTCCTGTAAAGGCGGGGCGAGGGGTCCCGAGGGGAGAGGTTTCGGGAGAGCGTTGGGGGCTTTAATGTCCTGTAAAGGCGGGGCGAGGGGTACCGAGGGGAGAGGTTTCGGGAGAGCGTTGGGGGCTTTAACGTCCTGTAAAGGCGGGGCGAGGGGTACCGAGGGGAGGGGTTTCGGGAGAGCATTGCTAAGTGTGCCAATTTTTAAAAACAAATTCATTCTCAGGATGTGGACGCCACTGGTAAGGCTGGCGTTCATTGCCCATCCCTAGTTGCCCTGAGAAGGTGGCGGAGAGCCGCCTTCCTGAAACCTGCTGGTAGTGGTTTGGTACAACCAGGAGTCTTGCTAGGTCACTTCCAATTGTAATTAAGAGTCAACCACATTGGTGTGGGACTGGAGTCACATATAGGCCCTGACCAGGTAAGGACAGTAGGTTGCCTTCCCGAAAGGGACATCAGTGAAGCAGTTCATATCATTGTATGGTACAGCATGGGAGGAGGCCATTCGGTCCATCATGCCTGTGCCAGCTCTTTGAAAGAGCTTTCCAATTAGTCCCACTCCCCTGCTCTTTGCCCACAGTTGGGTTTTTGTGGCATTCCAAAGCTTCATGGTCACTGTCACTGATTCCAGGTTTTTATTTCCAGATTTCTTTTCCAAACTGAATTCAAATTCTCAAACTGCCAGGGTGGGATTTGAACTCATGTTTTCTGGATTATTGATCCAGTAACAATAATCACTACACTACCCGTACCTGAGATTATTGATCCAGTAACAATAATCACTACACTACCCGTACCTGAGATTATTGATCCAGTAACAATAATCACTACACTACCCGTACCTGAGATTATTGATCCAGTAACAATAATCACTACACTACCCGTACCTGAGATTATTGATCCAGTAACAATAATCACTACATTACCCGTACCTGAGATTATTGGTCCAGTAACAATAATCACTACATTACCCGTACCTGAGATTATTGGTCCAGTAACAATAATCACTACACTACCCGTACCTGAGATTATTGGTCCAGTAACAATAATCACTACACTACCCGTACCTGAGATTATTGATCCAGTAACAATAATCACTACACTACCCGTACCTGAGATTATTGATCCAGTAACAATAATCACTACACTACCCGTACCTGAGATTATTGATCCAGTAACAATAATCACTACATTACCCGTACCTGAGATTATTGGTCTAGTAACAATAATCACTGCACTACCCGTACCTGAGATTATTGGTCCAGTAACAATAATCACTACACTACCCGTACCTGAGATTATTGGTCCAGTAACAATAATCACTACACTACCCGTACCTGAGATTATTGGTCCAGTAACAATAATCACTGCACTACCCGTACCTGAGATTATTGATCCAGTAACAATAATCACTACACTACCCGTACCTGAGATTATTGATCCAGTAACAATAATCACTACACTACCCGTACCTGAGATTATTGATCCAGTAACAATAATCACTACATTACCCGTACCTGAGATTATTGATCCAGTAACAATAATCACTGCACTACCCGTACCTGAGATTATTGATCCAGTAACAATAATCACTACACTACCCGTACCTGAGATTATTGATCCAGTAACAATAATCAGTACACTACCCGTACCTGAGATTATTGGTCCAGTAACAATAATCACTGCACTACCCGTACCTGAGATTATTGGTCCAGTAACAATAATCACTACATTACCCGTACCTGAGATTATTGGTCCAGTAACAATAATCACTACACTACCCGTACCTGAGATTATTGATCCAGTAACAATAATCAGTACACTACCCGTACCTGAGATTATTGGTCCAGTAACAATAATCACTGCACTACCCGTACCTGAGATTATTGGTCCAGTAACAATAATCAGTACATTACCCGTACCTGAGATTATTGGTCCAGTAACAATAATCACTGCACTACCCGTACCTGAGATTATTGGTCCAGTAACAATAATCACTGCACTACCCGTACCTGAGATTATTGGTCCAGTAACAATAATCACTGCACTACCCGTACCTGAGATTATTGATCCAGTAACAATAATCACTACACTACCCGTACCTGAGATTATTGGTCCAGTAACAATAATCACTGCACTACCCGTACCTGAGATTATTGGTCCAGTAACAATAATCACTACATTACCCGTACCTGAGATTATTGGTCCAGTAACAATAATCACTACACTACCCGTACCTGAGATTATTGGTCCAGTAACAATAATCACTGCACTACCCGTACCTGAGATTATTGGTCCAGTAACAATAATCACTACACTACCCGTACCTGAGATTATTGGTCCAGTAACAATAATCACTACACTACCCGTACCTGATGCAGGATACCACCAAGTCTGGGTGGAGGCGAGTGATGTCAATCTGCTCAACATGGAGGTGGCTGTAAGAGGGGAGTGGTCGAGTATGAGGGGTTCAGGGGAAAGAGGGGCGACGTACCAGAGTCACAACAACGCAGAGGATGTCACGGTGACCAGGGTGGTCTCGGCTCACGTGGGCGGGGTGGAATCGGACCGACGGGATTCGAACCGGAACGACAGCTGGAAAAGTCTCTGGAGTGGGATTTGAACCCACGACCTTCTGACTCAGAGGCGAGAGTGCTACCGCTGAGCCACAGCTGACAGATAGGGCATGCACCCTCCCAAAAGTTAGAGCTCTCAGGACAGTCGAGAGTTAAAAATCCCGACAGAAACACCAGGAAGACACGGGGCATGTGAATGTATGCGGAGGGGAGTACTTTGGCCCTGGGCTCAAGGACAGAATGGTGCAGATACATAAATCACTAAAAGTAACGACACAGGTTAACAAGGCCATAAAAAAAGCAAACCAAGCAGTGAGATTAGTTTCTAGAGGGATAAAATTGAAAAGCAGGGAAGTTATATTAAACTTGTACAGAACCTTGGTCAGACCACATTTCGAGTACTCACTGCTCAGTGCTGGTGTAGATGCAGCACAACTTGAGGGACATCTCGATCACCGCAATGTATAATGAAAGAGTTTGATAGGGTTGACGTAGAGAAGATGTTTCCATTTGCTGGAGTTTATGCTCCACACAAGCATCCCCTCTCCCTACTTCATCTCACCCTATCAGCATATCCTTCTATTCCTTTCTCCCTCGTGTGTTTATCTAGCTGCCCCTTAAATGTATCTATGCTATTCGCCTCAACTACTCCTGGCAAGTTCTACATTCTCACCACACTCAGAGTAAAGAAAGGTTTAACGTCTTATTCGAAAGACGGCCCACCTCAGACAGTGCGGCACTCCCTGGAATGGGACTTGAACTCACAACCTTCCGACTCAGAGCCGAGAGGTACCACCGAGCCACAGCTGACACTTAAGAAACTTAAGATGGGGCAGGTCTAGCGCCCGTACACGAACAGGTGGTAGACTGATTGTAACAAGTGTCTGTCGCTCGCAGAGTTCTGTACGTATTGGCTACGGTGGAGTAAAGCAGCTTCCAAAACCGAACCAAAAGGAGGCCTCGCCTGGCGGAAGCTCGCCCTGCCTTCGCAGACATGTGCGCGAGACACAGAGGTCCGGACCCAATCGCGAGGGAGCTTCGTCGTTCCGGTCCTCGGTCTCGTTACCAGGCGAGGGCAGTGGGAACGAACTCCCGTGTGGAGCAGGTCTCCGGACAACTAAAGGGAGCGACTGACGGCGATAATCAGCGGCCCCACTGGTAAGATGGGACGACACCCCCACCCCGCCTCCTCGAGCACTGCGGGACCCCGTCCTTACCTGAATATAGGTGTAGGTGATGGCCTGGTTGTTGTGGGACTGCTGGGCCAGGTGGAGGGCCTGGTGTAGCATCCGATCAGCATCCTCCAGATTCCCCTTCATGGCACTCAACTGCAGAGAGTCAGATGGCGTTAACAGGCCCCAATCATCCCCACCCCCCTCCTCATTTACACCAAACCGGGATATCAGAGTCTGAAGAGAGGCAAGCACAGTCACCAATTGCAGGCTTGCAAGCTATGAACTGAATTGGTCAGGGGGTTACCATTAACCACAAGCAGGTGTATAGGAGGAGGGTGGGAGAGGAAGAAAAAGCGGAGAAACAGGAGGAAGAAGGGGAGGATAAGCGAGAAGGAAAGATGAAGGTTAAGGCAAGACAGGCTTAATACTCCATAGAGGAGTATAGAAAGTGCAGGGGTGAAATGAGAAAGGAAATTAGGAAAGCACAGAGAGGGCATGAAAAAATACAGGCAAGTAAAATCAAGGAAAACCCAAAGATGTTTTATAAATACATGGAGATAAATACATAACTAAGGAAAGAGTAGGGCCTATTAGAGACCAAAAAGGTAACCTGTGTCTGGAGGCAGAAGATGTGGGTATGGTTCTTAATGAATACTTTGCGTCTGTCTTCACAAAAGAGGGGGACGATGCAGAGATTGTAGTTAAGGAGGAGGATTGTGAAATATTGGATGGGATAAACATAGTGAGAGAGGCAGTATGAAGGGGATTAGCATCTTTGAAAGTAGATAAATCGCTAGGCCCGGATGAAATGTATCCCAGGCTGTTGAGAAACAAGAAAGGAAATAGCGGAGGCTCTGACCATCATTTTCTAATCCTCCCTGGATACAGACGTGGTGCCGGAGGATTGGAGGACTGCTAACGTTGTACCGTTGTTTAAAAAGAGAGGAAGGGATAGACCGAGTAATTATAGGCCAATCAGCCTAACCTCAGTGGTGGGCAAATTATTGGAAACAATTCTGAGGGACAGGATAAATCGTCATTTAGAACAGTCAGCATGGATTTGTTAAGGGAAGGTCGTGTCTGACTAACTTGATTACATTTTTTGAGGAGGTAACAAGGAGGGTCGATGATGGTAGCACATTTAATGCAGTCTACGTGGATTTTAGCAAGGCTTTTGACAAGGTCCCACATGGCAGACTGGTCAGGAAAGTAAAAGCCTAGGGGATCCAAGGGAAAGTGGCAAATTGGATACAAAATTGGCTCAGTGGGAGGAAGCAAAGGGTAATGGTCGATGGGTGTTTTTGTGACTGGAAGGCTGTTTCCAGTGGGGTTCCGGAGGGCTCAGTACTAGGTCCTGTGATTTTTGTAGTATATATTAATGATATGGACTTAAATCTGGGGGGCATGATTAAGAGGTTTGCAGATGATACAAAAATCAGCCATGTGGTTGATAGTGAGGAGGAAAGCTGTAGACTGCAGGAAGATATCAATGGACTAGCCAGGTGGGCAGAAAAGTGGCAAATGGAATTCAATCCGGAGAAGTGTGAGGTAATGCATTTGGGGAGGGCAAACAAGGCAAGGGAATACACAATAAATGGGAGGATACTGAGAGGTGTAGAGGAACAGAGGGACCTTGGAGCGCATGTCCACAGATCCTTGTAGGTAGCAGGACAGGTAGATAAGGTGGTTAAGAAGGCATATGGAATACTTTCCTTTATTAGCCGAGGCATAGAGTATAAGAGCAGGGAGGTTATGCTGGAACTGTATAAAACACTAGTTAGACCACAAGTTTATCCTGTCCCTCTGAATTGACTCCAATAATTTGCCCGCACCGATGTTAGACTGACTGGCCTGTAATTACTCGGTCTAGCCCTCGCTCCCTTTTTAAACGGTATGACGTTAGCAGTCCTCCAATCCTCCAGCACCACCCCTGTATCCAGTAAGGATTGGAAAATGATGATCAGAGCCTCTGTTATTTCCTCCCTTGCCTCTTTTAACAGCCTGGGATACATTTCATCCGGGCCTGGTGATTTATCGACTTTCAAAGATGCCAATCCCCTTGATATTTCTTCTCTCACTATGTTTATCTCATCCAATATTTCACACTCCTCCTCCTTAACTACAATCTCTACATCATCCCCCTCTTTTATAAAGACAGGCGCAAAGTATTCATTAAGAACCATACCCACATCTTACGCCTCCACACATAGTTTACCTTTTTGGTCTCTAATAGGCCGTACTCTTTCCTTAGTTATCCTCTTGCTCTTTAGATATTTATAAAACATCTTTTGGTTTTCCTTGATTTTACTTGCAAATATTTTTCATACCCCCATTTTTGCTTTCGTAATTTTCTTTTTAATTTCACCCCTGCACTTTCTATACTCCTCTAGATCTTCTGCAGTATTGAGTTCTCGGTGTCTGACATAAGCTTTCCATTTTTGCCTTATCTTGACATCCGGGGGCTCTAGATTTGATGTTCCCACAAAGAAAGAGTGGGACTCTGTTTACTCTGAATCTCCCCCTTGAACGCCTCCCACTGCTCTGGCACTGATTTACCTTCATTACAGGAAAGGTGTGATTGCACTAGAGAGGGTAAAGAAGAGATTAACAGGGATGTTGCCAGGGCTGGAGAATTTTAGCTACAAGGAAAGATTGGATAGGCTGGGGTTGTTTTCATTGGAACAGAGGAGGCTGAGGGGAGATTTAACTGAGGTGTATAAAATTATGGGAAGCATAGAGTGGAGAGGAAGGATCTATTTCCCTTAGCAGAGAGGTCAGTGACCAGGGGGCACAGTTTTCAAGTAGTTGGTAGGATTAGAGGGGAGCTGAGGATAAATTTTTTTCACCCAGAGGCTGGTGGGGGTCTGGAACTCACTGACTGAAAGGGTGGTAGAGGCAGAATCCCTCAACTCATTTAAAAAGTACTTGGATGTGCACTTGAAGTGTCGTAACCTACAGGGCTACGGACCAAATGCTGGAAAATGGGATTAAGCTGGATAGCTCTTTTTCGGCCGGCACAGACACGATGGGCCGAATGGTCTCCTTCTGTGTCGTAAATTTTTATGATTCGATGAAGGAGAGGTGAGATGAGATGAAGGAGAGGAGGATACTGAGAAAGGAGAAGGATTTTTTTTAAAATTCATTCATGGGATGTGGGCATTGCTGGCAAGGCCAGCATTTATTGCCCATCCCTAATTGCCCTTGAGAAGGTGGTGGTGAGCCGCCTTCTTGAACCACTGCAGTCCGTGTGGTGAAGGTTCTCCCACAGTGCTGTTAGGAAGGGAGTTCCAGGATTTTGACCCAGCAACAATGAAGGAACGGTGATATATTTCCAAGTCGGGATGGTGTGTGACTTGGAGGGGAACGTGCAGGTGGTGTTGTTCCCATGTGCCTGCTGCTCTTGTCCTTCTAGGTGGTAGAGGTCACGGGTTTGGGAGGTGCTGTCAAAGAAGCCTTGGCGAGTTGCTGCAGTGCATCCTGTGGATGGTCCACACTGCAGCCACAGTGCGCCGGTGGTGAAGGGAGTGAATGTTTAGGGTGGTGGATGGGGTGCCAATCAAGCGGGCTGCTTTGTCCTGGATGGTGTCGAGCTTCTTGAGTGTTGTTGGAGCTGCACTCATCCAGGCAAGTGGAGAGTATTCCATCACACTCCTGATTTGTGCCTTGTTGATGGTGGAAAGACTTTGGAGAGTCAGGAGGTGAGTCACTCGCCACAGAATACCCAGCCTCTGACCTGCTCTTGTAGCCACAGTATTTATGTGGCCGGTCAAGTTAAGTTTCTGGTCAATGGTGACCCCCAGGATGTTGACGGTGGGGGATTCGGCGATGGTAATGCCGTTGAATGTCAAGGGGAAGTGGCAGGCGAGGGCTCCACCGTACATCAGAACAGGAGGAGATCATTCAGCCCCTCGAGTCTGTTCCGCCATTCAATGAGATCATAAAAGACTAGCATTTCTATAGCGCATTACACAGCCTCAGGACATCCCAAAGTACTTTTGAAGTGTAGTCACTGTTGTAATGTAGGAAACGCAGCAGCCAATTTGCGCACAGCAAGGTCCCACAAACAGCAAAGTGATAATGATCAGATAATCTATTTTAGTGATGCTGGTTGACGGATAAATATTGGCCCAGGACACCGGGGAGAACTCCCCTGCTCTTCTTCGAAATTGTGCCATGGGATCTTTTACATCCACCTGAGAGGGGCGGACGGGGCCTCGGTTTAACATCTCATCCGAAAGACGGCACTTCCGACAGTGCAGCACTCCCTCAGTACTGGCACTGCGTGTGTCAGCCTAGATTACGTGCTCAAGACTGTGTAGTGGGACTCGAACCCACAAACTTTTGACTCTGAAACGAGAGTACTACCCACTGAGCCACAGATCATGGCAGATCTGTACCTCATCTCCATTTATCCACCCCTGATCCATATCCCTTGATATCTTTACCCACCGAAAATCTACTGATCTCAGTCTTGAAAGCTCCAATTGCCTCCCAACATACACTGCCTTTTGGGGGGCAAGTTTTCCAGATTTGTAACGTTCCCACGACCCTGGGGAGTGAACGCACAAAATGCACTGACCCAAAGGGCTGGCAGAGGAGGTTCACCCAGCACGTGATGGGGGCAGGGGAGTTAGGGTCACCCAAGGGGAAATTGTTCCAGGGGCCACGCAAGGTCACTTGTATCTGGTGCAGTGGATCAATCCGGTACAAGGAGGAGGTGAGAGACTGACCGACCTTCGCCTGTTTGATCAGCAGGATAATCCGGTCCTCAGTTTTTTGCCGCTCTTTCTCATCGTGTTCGAACAATCTCGTGGCGGCAAGAAAAGCTGGGGAATAAAATCGAAAAAAAGTCAGAGGAGAGGGTGGGGGGGGGGGGGGGGGGAGGGGGAGGGGAAGGGTCTCTGGGGGGAGGGGGAAGGGTCTGTGGGGGGAGGGGGAGAGACAGTGGAGGGGCGGGGTCTGTGTCAGGGAGGAGTCTGTAGGGAGTGGGGGGGGGGGGGGTCTGTGGGGGGAGGGGGAGAGGGAGAGACAGTGGGGTCTGCGGGGGCCGGGGTAGGAGTCTGTTGGGGGGGGGGGGGTATGTAGGGAGTGGGAGGGTCTCGGGGGGGGGGGGGGGGGGGCGAGAGGGTCAGGGGGTCTGTGGGGGGAGGGGTCTGTGTCGGGGAGGAGTCTGAAGGGAGCGGGAGGGTCTCAGGGCGGGGCGGTGTCTGTAGGGAGTGGGAGGGGTCTGTGTCGGGGAGGGGTCTGTGTCGGGGAGGAGTCTGTAGGGAGGGGAGGGGTCTGTGGGGGGAGGGGTCTGTGGGGGGAGGAGTCTGTAGGGAGGGGAGGGGTCTGTGGGGGGAGGAGTCTGTAGGGAGGGGAGGGGTGTAGGGAGGGGAGGGGTCTGTGGGGGGAGGAGTCTGTAGGGAGGGGAGGGGTCTGTGTCGGGGAGGGGGAGGGGTCTGTGTCGGGGAGGGGGAGGGGTCTGTGTCGGGGAGGGGCCTGTAGGGAGTGGGAGGGTCTCGGGGGGAGGAGTCTGTGTCGGGGAGGGGGAGGGGTCTGTGTCGGGGAGGGGGAGGGGTCTGTGTCGGGGAGGGGGAGGGGTCTGTGTCGGGGAGGGGCGGGGTCTGTGGGGGGAGGAGTCTGTAGGGAGGGGAGGGGTCTGTGGGAGGGGAGGGAGGAGTCTGTAGGGAGGGGCGGGGTCTGTGGGGGGAGGAGTCTGTAGGGAGGGGCGGGGTCTGTGGGGGGAGGAGTCTGTAGGGAGGGGAGGGGTCTGTGGGAGGGAGGAGTCTGTGTCGGGGAGGGGGAGGGGTCCGTGGGGGGCGGCCTGCGGATCCCTCCCTTTCTTACCCAGTCCGGCCCAGCCGAGGTTCCCCGGGGCGGGGCCCCCGCTCCTGGATCCCGCTGCCGGCCGAGCCGGGACGGGGCCCTGAGGCCGGGAGCCGGGGACTGTCCGAGGACCGCGGGCCCAGACCCGCCGCCCGGAGCTCAGGCCCCGGAACCCAGCGGGCCGCAACATCTCCACGGCAACCGAGCGGAAATGAATCACCCACCGGTCGGAAACAGGAAGTGAAACGCGGGGAAACCGTACAGCAGCACGTGACTAGGAGGCGAGAGGGAGAGAGACTTAAAGGGACAGGCACCTGAAGATTTAAAGTGACAGGCACCCCAGGTAATTAAAGAGACAGGCACTTCAGGGAGATAAAGGTGCGGAAACCTCAGGGATTCAAAGGGGATGCAACCTCACAGAATCCTCATTTCCTTTTCATAGAATGGTTACAGCACAGAAGGAGACCATTCGGCACATCGAGCCCGTGCTGGCTCTTTGTAAGAGCAATCCAATTAGTCCCACTAACCTGCTCTTTCGCCATAGCCCAGCAAATTTTTCTTCTTCAAATATTTATCCAATTCCTTTTTGAAAGCCACGATTGAATCTGCTTCCACCGCCCTTTCAGGCAGCGCATTCCAGATCATAACCACTCGTTGCGTAAAAAAGTTTTCCTCATGTCGCCTTTTGCCAATCATCTTAAATCTGTGTCTTCTGGTTCTCAACCCTTCCGCCAATGGGAACAGTTTCTCTTAATTTATTTTATCTAAACCCTTCATAATTTTGAACACTTCTATCAAATCTCCTCTCAACCTTCTCTGCTCTAAGGAGAACAACCCCAGCTTCTCCAGTCTATCCACATAACTGAAGTCCTTCATCTCTGGAACCATTCTAGTAAATCCTTTCTGCACCCTTTCTAAGGCCTTAGCATCTTTCCTAAAGTGCGGTGCCCAGAATTGGACCCAATACTCCAGTTTTGGCCGACCCAGTGTTTTATAAAGGTTCAACGTAACTTCCTTGCTTTTGTACTCTATGCCTCTATTTATAAAGCCCAGGATCCCGTATGCTTTTTTAAACACTTTCTCAACCTGCCCTGCCACTTTCAAAGATTTGTGCACATATATCCCCAGGTCTCTCTGTTCCAGCACCCACTTTAGAATTGTACCATTTAGTTTATATTGCCACTCCTCATTCTTCCTGTCAAAATGTATCACTTTGCAATTCTCTGCGTTAAATTTCATCTGCCACGTGTCCGCCCATTCCACCAGCCTGTCTATGTTCTCCTGAAGTCTATCACTATCCTCCTCACTGTTTACTACACTTCCAAGTTTTGTGTCATCTGCAAATTTTGAAATTGTGCCCTGTACACCCAAGTCCAAGTCATTAATATACATCAAGAAAAGCAGTGGTCCCAGTACCGACCCCTGGGGAACACCACTGTACACCTCCCTCCAGTCCGAAAAACAAACATTCGCCACTACTCTCTGTTTCCTGTCACTTAGTCAATTTCGTATCCATGCTGCCACTGCTCCTTTCATTCCATGGTTTCAGTTTTGCTGACAAGCCTATTACGTGGCATTTTATCAAATGCCTTTTCAAAGTCCATATACACAACATCAACCACATTGTCCTCATCGACCCTCTCTGTTACCTCATCAAAAAACTCAACCAAGTTAGTTGAACACGATTTGCCTTTAACAAATCTGTGCTGGCTTTCCTTTATTAATCCACATTTATCCAAGTGACTATTAATTTTGTCCCGGATTATCGTTTCTAAAAGCTTCCCCACCACCGAGGTTAAACTGACTGGCCTGTAGTTGCTGGGTTTATCCTTACACCCTTTTTTGAACAAGGGTGTAACATTTGCAATTCTCCAGTCCTCTGGCACCACCCCCCGTATCTAAGGATGTTTGGAAGATTATGGCCAGTACCTCCGCAATTTCCACCCTTATTTCCCTCAGCAACATAGGATGCATCCCATCCAGACTGGGTGACTTATCTACTTTAAGTACAGGTAGCCTTTCTAGTACCTCTTCTTTATCAATTTTTAGCCCATCAACTACCTCCTCTTTTACTGTGACTTTGGCAGCATCTTCTTCCTTGGTAAAGACAGATGCAAAGAACTCATTTAGTACCTCAGCCATGCCCTCTGCCCCCATGCATAGATCTCCTTTTTGGTCCCTAATCAGCCTCACCCCTCCTCTTACTACCCGTTTACTATTTTCCTTTTAAAACATTACACCTTGTGAGGTCCCCACTTCATGAAATGCGCAGGGCCCGATGCCCATTCAGAGACCGGCCGCGGTGTCGCTGGGTTAAGAGGGATGTAAATTAGACCCTGGTGTGTGTTACAGCCCACACACAGATCAGCTACTGACTCACTCTAAGCCGGGGGCTGGTTTCAGCCCTTCACCCCCCAGTTCCCATTCCCATTCTTTTTCTCTGACCTTCTTTCTTTCTCGCTGTTTCGTTCTGCTTCCTTCTCTGAATTTCTCGCTCTGTCTCTTATGTTTGTCATTCCCTCCAACGACCCAGTGTAGGGGGTGGTGGTGTGTGTCAGCTTCGCCTCTGACTTCTGAGCGGTTCGAATCGCTCCCACTCCCTGGGTTCTAGACCTTGGACTTATTTGGGGGTTGTGACAAAAGTGCAGCAGACAACTGGTTTTGGTGCAAGAAACTTCGATCTTTATTCAAGAGAGGAAATAATACACAACAATCTTAACACTCTAATAAAATGGGGAACACTTCGGTACACACGAGGGAAATTACAGTAGAAAGAGACCTCACCCCTCCCAATCCCACTATACGAGCTAAGTTGGACTCTAAAGGGCCAGAGATAATGCTCACCAAACGAATCCTTGACAGTAATTCATCCAGCGTTAAGTCAGAAATAGATCGTAGAGTGGAAACTTTGCGGATCTTCGGTTTTCTCCCGAGCTGGTTTTCTTTGGTCACGGTGGCCCAATATTACCCGGTTGGTTGGTGGTAATATTCGGTTGGTTGTTTCGTAAGGCCCTTGTTGCCGCGAGGTGTCTGATGGTCACTGGGGCTGTTGCTCTGGTTTCTTCTTGTGTGTCGGCCTGCTTCTAGAGCTGCTGACCTTCCCTGTCGAACTGCTCTCCTGTTGCCCCCTCGCCTTGTTGAACTGTCGCCTCCCGAGCTGTCAAACTCCTGGCTGAACTGAACTGAACAATCCTTTGCCCTTGCAGGTCTGGATGACCGGTTCTCTCACGTAGGGGTCGTTGGTTTTGCTGGAAGCTGCTCTCCCTCCAGAGACGGGCAGAACAAGACAAGCAAAACACAAGAGCCAGCAAGAGCCAGAGAGAGAGAGTGAGAGAGGTTTCGAGTTTCCACTTCTAGATCCCTCTCTTACAATGGTCATCGTCACTTAAACAAAAGGCACTTCATGTCTATTTGAACAGTTCTTACAAAGTCCTTCAGAATCTTTGATGTCTTTTGATGGTTTCTCATCATGTTGCAATTGTTTTTCTCGATATGACATTGGTAATTCCGATTTTTAGAGCTTGTCACACAAGGCTTTCTTTTGTATCCAGCGTCCTAGGTGTTGATCGGTTTTGCTTTAAAACAAAGACATGGCCCCACCATGTCTGGAGCAGTTGCCTCTTTCAATGGCCGACTGCCTTTCGAATTAGTACTGAGTGTTGACCACCTGCTGTAGGTTTTGCATTAAAACAGAGACACGTCTGAAGCAGTAATTCTCCCACATTCCACTGTGTGTGTTGATGATTCGTCTGGTGACCTCTCACCTATCCTTCCATCTTAGGATTTTAGTCAATGGCCAAAGTTTTCCATACTCAGGGAAAAGGTGAATTCCCAGAATTCTTAAGTCCCTTAAAAGACGTGGATTCCTCGAAAGTACTTTTCCCTGGTTGATGCTTCCTGGTGTGGCGCGTGTGTGAATCGGCCCAATATTTCATCACCCTGAAATGGTTAGAAAAGAGTCCAAAGTCCTTTTCTTTAGGGTTTCTCTCCGAGTTTTGGGGGATCTGTGAATTTTGAGAATCTTACACCAGTTAGAACAGCACTCCCTTACTCCTTCCTCCTCCCACCTGCAAACCAATCCACCCAGGAAACTTGCAGAGACAGTTAGACGCAGATATTGAGAAGTTGGAGACTGTAAAACAGGCCTGAACATGGACCAGTGAGATGGGAAGGCAGGTTGTTACACTGAGAGTGCGCTGGAGGCGGGAGTTTGTTCTCATGTAAGCAGCAGGTACACTGAGCATTCCATACTTCATATGGGAAAAAACTCAAGTGCAGGAGAGTGCCGTGTGTGGGAGAGGCTTGGACAGGAGCACGCCCTCTGACGCGGACTCTCCGCAGCTGTCCCTGCCACCACTCTCTGCTCGTGCTCACTTGTGAACTGTGACTCACCAGGTGAGATCCCACCTAATTCTCTAACAGGACCCACCGAACTGCGAGTATCTCCGCTGGTGCCTGGTAATACGTCCTGTGACGGTGCCCCCTCAGAAGGAATCATCTCCTCTGAGGAAATGACGTAAGGAAAGTCCACGGGCTGCAAGAAGGCCCTGGAGGAGAGAAGAGTCGGGGATGAATTCGTATTGGCAATGTAAAAATGTTGCCGCTCAGTATAATTACGCTGATCATGTTTCACTCGTTGCTGAAATCAAGTCTACATGACTGTATGAGATGTGGGTTGGAGATATTTTTAATTCTGTCACCAGGCAGCTGCGAAGTCCCAGTCTCTCCATCCCCTATGGTCAAGGATGCAGAGATGCCACTGATCTCCGTGGCCTCTTCCGGATCTCTGCTCCACAATCTGCGGCGGCCCACCTCCAGCCCTCTCCCTCGTATTTTTTGCTCTCTTCTCCTGCAACGGGGGGAACGACAGACCAATGAGTGGCTGTGAGGCATGTCTTCACCCGATGGATGCGGTGCATTGGGTAAGGATGACTATCAGGCAGAGGCGTCACATTGGATCAGGATTGAGGGGAGTGGCAGTGGGCAGGGGAGAATCTGAGATCCCGAAGGCGGATCTCCCAGGACGAGCAGGATGAGTAGAACCAGTTATAACCTGTTTGTAGCTTTACAGATGAAGAGGTGGATCTCAGTGCTGGCCGGGGACCGGTCTAACGACTTTCTCAAGTAAGGTGAAGACGGTGTCTCTTCGCAGGTGACATCGCGCCCAGAGGCTCCAGAGCATCGGAGCACGGGGTGCGCAACACGGCCAGGCTGACCGCAAAGACGGGTGAAGGACCCATGCCACGGCAACGGGACGTCTTTGTGAGGAAGGTTCTGTTGGGAGCCCGTGGTTTGGAGCCAGCGGACATCTTCTGCCTGCAGGACTTCCCGAGAAGCGGATATTTCGACATGACATTCAAGAACGTCGAAAGATGCCTGAAGATATTTCAGGCCTTCAAGGAGAAGGGGAAGGAGGCGCCGTTGTCGCTCCTCAACGCGGAACCGCTCTCCGCGCTCCCGCAGGAGAAGGAACGGACGCTAACGGTCCACATGTTCAACCCGCACGTGCCCGTCGCGGATGTGCTGATGTTCCTCAAGCGATGCGTGGACGGAGTGGAGCATCGACATCGAGGACATGCACGGGATCTGGACCAGCAAGAGGAGCATCGAGGCGAAGCTGAGGGTGGACGCTGATGGAAACATCATTCACCCACCATCAAGCTTTGCGATTGGGACGAGTCGAGGGTACGCGGTGTACCCGGGGCAGCCCAGAGTGCGCCGATCCTGCGGCAAACCCGGGCACAAAGTGGCTTCGTGCAAGGTGGTGATCTGCAGGAAGGAGGGCCACCAGACACTGGACTGTCAGGGGACCGAGTGCTGCAACCTGTGCGGAGAGGCTGGTCACCTGTACAAGACCTGCCCAAACCGCAGACACAGCTACGCACGGGCAGCGAGAGGCCAGGCAGTGCTCCCGGATGTCAAGGAACATACAGGGTAAGATAAGGCAAAAAAAGTGACACCGAGAGTTCAAGACTGCAGAAAGCCTAGAGGAGTATAGAAAGTGCAGGGGTGAAATTAAAAAGGAAATTAGGAAAGCAAAGAGAGGGCATGAAAAAATACTGGCAAGTAAAATCAAGGAAAATCCAAAGATGTTTTATAAATACACAAAGAGCAAGAGGATAACTAAGGAAAGAGAAAGGCCTATTAGATACCAAAAAGGTAACCTATGTGTGGAGGTGGACGATGTGGGTATGGTTCTTAATGGATACTTTGCGTCTGTCTTCACAGAAGAGGGGGACGATGCAGAGATTGTAGTTAAGGAGGAGGAGTGTGAAATATTGGATGGGATAAACATAGTGAGAGAGGAAGTGTTAAGGGGATTAGCATCTTTGAAAGTAGATAAATCAGCAGGCCCGGATGAAATGTCTCCCAGGCTGTTAAGAGAAGCAAGGGAGGAAATAACGGAGGCTCTGACCATCATTTTCCAATCCTCACTGGCTACAGGCATGGTGCCGGAGGATTGGAGGACTGCTAACGTTGTACCATTGTTTAAAAAGGGAGAAAAGGATAGACCGAGTAATTACAGGCCAATCAGTCTAACCTCGGTGGTGGGCAAATTATTGGAATCAATTCTAAGGGACAGTATAAACCATCGTTTAGAAAGGTACGGACTAATCAAGGACAGTCAGCATGGATTTGTTAAGGGAAGTTCGTGTGATTGATTGAATTTTTTGAGGAGGTAACAAGGAGGGTCGATGAGGGTAGCGCATTTGATGTAGTGTACATGGATTTTAGCAAGGCTTTTGACAAGGTCCCACATGGCAGACTGGTCAAAAAAGTAAAAGTCCATGGGATCCAAGGGAAAGTGGCAAATTGGATCTAAAATTGGCTCAGTGGCAGGAAGCAAAGGGTAATGGTCAACGGGTGTTTTTGTGACTGGAAGGCTGTTTCCAGCGGGGTTCCGCAGGGCTCAGTACTCGGTCCCTTGCTTTTTGTGATATATATTAATGATTTGGAATGTGGGGGGCTTGATCAAGAAGTTTGCAGATGATACAAAAATTGGCCGTGTGGTTGATAGTGAGGAGGAAAGCTATAGACTGCAGGAAGATATCAATGGACTGGTCAGGTGGGCAGAAAAATGCCAAATGGAGTTCAGTCTATGAAGTGTGAGGTAATGCATTTCGGGAGGTCAGACAAGGCAAGGGAGTACACAATAAATGGGAGGATACTGAGAGGTGTAGAGGAACAGAGGGACCTTGGAGTGCATGTCCACAGATCGCTGAAGGTAGCAGGGCAGGTAGATAAGGTGGTTAAGAAGACATATGGAATACTTTCCTTTATTAGCCGAGGCATAGAATATAAGAGCAGGGAGGTTATGCTGGAACTATATAAAACACTGATTAGGCCACAGCTTGAGTACTGTGTACAGTTCTGGTCACCACATTACAGGAAAGATGTGATTGCACTAGAGGGGGTACAGAGGAGATTTACGAGGATGTTGCCAGGACTGGAGAATTTTAGCTATGAGGAAAGATTGGATAGGCTGGTGTTGTTCTCTTTGGAACAGAGGAGGCTGAGGGGAGATTTAATTGAGGTGTACAAAATTATGAGGGACCAAGATAGAGTGGATAGGGAGGACCTATTTCTCTTAGCAGAGAGGTCAATAACCAGGGGGCATAGATTTAAAGTGATTGGTAGAAGGATTAGAGGGGAGCGGAGGAAAAAGATTTTCACCCAGAGGGTGGTGGGGGTCTGGAACTCACTTCCTGAAAGGGTGGTAGAGGCAGAAACCCTCAACTCATTTAAAAAGTACCTGGATATGCACCTGAAACGCCGGGACCTACAGGGCTACGGACCAAGTGCTGGAAAGTGGGATTAGGCTGGATGGCTCTTTTTCGACCGGCACAGACATGTTGGGCTGAATGGTCTCCTTCTGTGCCGTAAATATTTCTATGTTTCTAAGAGAGCAGCAGTCGTAGCTTCATCAAAGGAAGAGGCAAAAGGTGACGGTGACCTGCGACACCAACTGTTGTGCTCCAACTCCAGGAACCGGGGAGCAGCAACACCCAGCTCCAGAGCACCGGGAGCAGCGATGTGCCCAACGCACCCCCAACTCCAGGCAACCAGGACCAGCGAGGCGGAGAGCGAGGTCCCCCAACTCCAGGCAACCAGGACCAGCGAGGCGGAGAGCGAGGTCCCCCAACTCTGGGCAACGGGGAGCAGCGAGGCGGAGAGCGAGGTCCCCCAACTCCAGGCAACCAGGACCAGCGACGTGGAGAGCAAGGGCCCCCAACTCTGGGCAACCGGGAGCAGTGATGCGGAGAGCAAGGTCCCCCAACTCTGGGCAACGGGGAGCAGCACCCCAGTCGCGGAGGTCCTTCCTACACACACAGAACCTCAGCGCCACCGCGGGGCTGTGCCGGGGAGGAGACCATCATCCACCTCCTGATGGGCTGCCCCTTCCCGCAAAGAGTGTGGAGAGAGATGTGTTGGTATCTGTCCCGGTTCATCCCAAACAGTTCAGTAACACAGGACGCCGTGCTCTACAGACTGTTCCCCGGGACGCACACCGAGACAGATATCACCTGCGGCTGGAAGACCATCAACTCAGTGAAGGAGGCCCTTTGGACCGCCTGAAACCTGCTGGTTTTGAATTGTAATTTTAAGTTCGCTTGGTGTACGATCTGTCGTGTTTTGGTTTGATTTGTACTGGTTTTGAATTGTGATATTTACATTGAACAGTGTGTATCTTTAAATTCTATGAAATAAAGTATATTTTGAAATAATAAAAGGGTTCCAGGATGAGTAGAACCAGTTATAACCTGTTTGATATTTACTGACGTAGAGGTGGATCTCAATGCTGGCCGGGGACCGGTCTAAAGCCTTTTTCCAGTGAGGTGAAGACGGTTTCTTTCTCGCTGGCCTTCAGGGACAAGGGGAAGGAAGCCAAGTGCTGCAACCTGTGCGGAGAGGCTGGTCACCTGTGCGGAGAGGCTGCCCAAATTGCAAACTGAGCTATGCACGGGCAGCGAGGGGCGAGGTGACGAAGGAGAAGAGAGCAGCTATCGTAGCTGCCCCTAAGGAGGCCAGACCCCTCCCCCCCGCTGTGGTCCCACGTGAAAGGGCCAGTGACCAGGAGGAGGACAAGGAGCAGGAAGGGAGTGTCGAGGAAATCAACCAAACCCCGACACCCAGCCCTGAAACTACCCCTGAGAACGCAGTCAATGGAAGGCAAACCAGGGACAGATGAAGGATGGATGATACAAGCAAAGAAAAAGAGGAAGTCCCGCAGGACCAGAGGCACGGACACCAAAGGTGTGGCCAGCGGCAAGAGGAGCTTAGAGTCCCCAACAGACAACAACGACCGCTCCTCGGATGATGACCAAGGAAAGGGGGGGAAACCCCACCTTCATCAAAGGAAGAGGCAAAATGCAGCGGTGACCTGTGACACCGACAACGCGCTCCAACTCCAGGAACCTGGAGCAGCAACAGTCAGCTCCAGGGCACCGGGAGCAGCGCCGTGCCCGGCCAACCCCAACTCCAGGGCACCGGGAGCAGCGCCGTGCCCGGCCAACCCCAACTCCAGGGCACCCGGAGCAGCGCCGTGCCCAGCCAACCCCAACACCAGGGCACCGGGAGCAGCGCCGTGCCCGGCCAACCCCAACTCCAGGGCACCCGGAGCAGCGCCGTGCCCAGCCAACCCCAACACCAGGGCACTGGGAGCAGCGCCGTGCCCAGACAACCCCAACACCAGGGCACCGGGAGCAGCGTCGTGACCAGACAACCCCAACACCAGGGCACTGGGAGCAGCGCCGTGCCCAGACAACCCCAACACCAGGGCACCGGGAGCAGCGTCGTGACCAGACAACCCCAACACCAGGGCACCGGGAGCAGTGCCGTGACCAGCCAACCCCAACACCAGGGCACCGGGAGCAGCGTCGTGACCAGACAACCCCAACACCAGGGCACCGGGAGCAGCGCCGTGCCCAGACAACCCCAACTCCAGGGCACTGGGAGCAGCGCCGTGCCCAGACAACCCCAACACCAGGGCACCGGGAGCAGCGCCGTGCCCAGACAACCCCAACACCAGGGCACCGGGAGCAGCGCCGTGCCCAGACAACCCCAACTCCAGGGCACTGGGAGCAGCGCCGTGCCCAGCCAACCCCAACACCAGGGCACCGGGAGCAGCGCCGTGCCCAGACAACCCCAACACCAGGGCATCGGGAGCAGCGCCGTGCCCGGCCAACCCCAACTCCAGGGCACCCGGAGCAGCGCCGTGCCCAGCCAACCCCAACACCAGGGCACTGGGAGCAGCGCCGTGCCCAGACAACCCCAACTCCAGGGCACTGGGAGCAGCGCCGTGCCCAGCCAACCCCAACACCAGGGCACCGGGAGCAGCGTCGTGACCAGACAACCCCAACACCAGGGCACCGGGAGCAGTGCCGTGCCCAGACAACCCCAACTCCAGGGCACTGGGAGCAGCGCCGTGCCCAGCCAACCCCAACACCAGGGCACCGGGAGCAGCGCCGTGCCCAGACAACCCCAACACCAGGGCACCGGGAGCAGCGCCGTGCCCAGACAACCCCAACTCCAGGGCACTGGGAGCAGCGCCGTGCCCAGCCAACCCCAACACCAGGGCACCGGGAGCAGCGCCGTGCCCAGACAACCCCAACACCAGGGCACCGGGAGCAGCGCCGTGCCCAGACAACCCCAACTCCAGAGCACCGGGAGCAGCGCCGTGCCCAGACAACCCCAACACCAGGGCACCGGGAGCAGCGCCGTGCCCGGCCAACCCCAACTCCAGGGCACCCGGAGCAGCGCCGTGCCCAGCCAACCCCAACACCAGGGCACTGGGAGCAGCGCCATGCCCAGACAACCCCAACTCCAGGGCACTGGGAGCAGCGCCGTGCCCAGACAACCCCAACTCCAGGGCACTGGGAGCAGCGCCGTGCCCAGACAACCCCAACACCAGGGCACCGGGAGCAGCGCGGTGCCCAGACAACCCCAACACCAGGGCACTGGGAGCAGCGCCGTGCTCAGATAACCCCAACTCCAGGGCACTGGGAGCAGCGCCGTGCCCAGACAACCCCAACTCCAGGGCACTGGGAGCAGCGCCGTGCTCAGATAACCACAACTCCAGGGCACCGGGAGCAGCGCCGTGCCCAGACAACCCCAACACCAGGGCACCGGGAGCAGCGCCGTGCCCAGATAACCCCAACTCCAGGGCACCGGGAGCAGCAACGCGGAGAGCGAGATCCCCCAACTCCAGGAAACCGGAGCAGCACGATGGACGCAGAGAGCGATCCCCCGGTGTCGAACGAGGAGCCGGACCTGGTTGTGGATTTCACGGACACACCGCCCCATGGGACCCCACCGTCGACCCCCGAACGAGGACCCTCCCCCAATGGAGGACAGGCCTCCTTCCTCAGCCCAAGGACCGTCCAGAAGTTCCTTCACACCACATAAATGCAGAATCTGGACCCAGGGTCTCAAATGGACAGTAACGTAGACCCCCGACTGATGCAATAGTAAAACCTGAATGTTTTTGATTCCTTTGTATTTTAAAATGGATTTAAAATTGAATCCATAATCATTCATAGCATCAAATCGACTACGCGATGTGCCGCTATCCTGGACTATCTGTTCAGGGTCAAGAGGGACCGTCTGTTCTTGCAGGAGTGCAGGATCACCTTAGCAACTACCTGCAGTGTTCACACATATGGGCCCAGGGGCAGTCGATCTGGGCGGGAGGCAACGATAATCGTTCCTCGGGCCATAGACTTCAACTGCATCATCAATGAGGCTGGACAATCCAGCAGGGGCGGCCGTATACTGGACACCACGTCCAAACTCCTGATGGAGGCGGTGGATGACGCAAAGCTTCGCGATGCCTTCAGCAACCCTGCAGACGGAGTGCCGCAGAGATATACCTGGTCCAGGCCAGACGGGTCCGTCCGTTCCAGGAGAGACTTCCTTTTTGTGTCCCCAATGCTCAAGGTCAGATCCACCGACGTCCAGCCGGTGTTCTTCTCTGACCACTGCCTCCTACTGACCGACTGTCAATCACAGGAGGACCAGAGGGCGGGCAGGGGGATATGGAAGCTGAACGTGAGACTGTTGACCCCGGAGAACATTGAGGAACTAGAGAGGGATTACACACGTTGGAGAACCGTGAAACCCCTCTTCAACTCCACGGTGCACTGGTGGGAAGCGATCAAGGCCAACATCAAGAGGTTCTTCATCCTCAAAGGTGTTCAGAAGGTAAGAGAGAGGCAGAGGGAATTGTCACAACTCCAGAAATGCATGCAGGATCTGCTCCAGCTGCAGTCAATGGGGGTTGATGTCAGGGAGGAACTCCGAGAGGTGAAGGGCCAGCAAGCCTCGCTCTTCCCCTCCGAGGCCTCAAAGATCATCTTCCGGTCCAGAGTCCGCTCCGAGGAGCAGGCCGAGAAGTGCTCACACTTCTTCTTCCAGAAGCTGCACAAAGAGACCTCTGTGATCAGCAGCCTGAAGGAGGAAGACGGCTCGCTGACGTCCTCGCAGGCCGACACACTGAGGATCAGCAAATCCTTTTATGCCGGGCTGTACGACATGAAGCCCACAGACAGCACGGCCTCCCAGTCCTTCCTGTCTATCACAGCGGGAGAGGATGGATCGGCCACTTTTTTTTAATTCGTTCACGGGATGTGGGCGTCGCTGGCAAGGCCAGCATTTATTGCCCTCGAGAAGGTGGTGGTGAGCCACCTTCTTGAACCGCTGCAGTCCGTGTGGTGACGGTTCTCCCACAGTGCTGTTAGGAAGGGAGTTCCAGGATTTTGACCCAGCGACAATGAAGGAACGGCGATATATTTCCAAGTCGGGATGGTGTGTGACTTGGAGGGGAACGTACAGGTGGTGTTGTTCCCATGTGCCTGCTGCTCTTGTCCTTCTAGGTGGTAGAGGTCGCGGGTTTGGGAGGTGCTGTCGAAGAAGCCTTGGCGAGTTGCTGCAGTGCATCCTGTGGATGGTACACACTACAGCCACAGTGCGCCGGTGGTGAAGGGAGTGAATGTTTAGGGTGGTGGATGGGGTGCCAATCAAGCGGGCTGCTTTATCTTGGTTGGTGTCGAGCTTCTTGAGTGTTGTTGGAGCTGCACTCATCCAGGCAAGTGGAGAGTATTCCATCACACTCCTGACTTGTGCCTTGTAGATGGTGGAAAGGCTTTGGGGAGTCAGGAGGTGAGTCACTCGCAGCCTCTGACCTGCTCTCGTAGCCACAGTATTTATATGGCTGGTCCAGTTAAGTTTCTGGTCAATGGTGACCCCCAGGATGTTGATGGTGGGGGATTCGGCGATGGTAATGCCGTTGAATGTCAAGAGGAGGTGGTTAGACTCTCTCTTGTTGGAGATGGTCATTGCCTGGCACTTATCTGGCGCGAATGTTACTTGCCACTTATGTGCCCAAGCCTGGATGTTGTCCAGGTCTTGCTGCATGCGGGCTCGGACTGCTTCATTATTTGAGGGGTTGTGAATGGAACTGAACACTGTGCAGTCATCAGCAAACATCCCCATTTCTGACCTTATGATGGAGGGAAGGTCATTGATGAAGCAGCTGAAGATGGTTGGGCCTAGGACACTGCCCTGAGGAACTCCTGCAGCAATGTCCTGGGGCTGAGATGATTGGCCTCCAACAACCACTACCATCTTCCTTTGTGCTAGGTATGACTCCAGCCACTGGAGAGTTTTCCCCCTGATTCCCATTGACTTCAATTTTACGAGGGCTCCTTGGTGCCACACTCGGTCAAATGCTGCCTTGATGTCAAGGGCAGTCAGTCTCACCTCACCTCTGGAATTCAGCTCTTTTGTCCATGTTTGGACCAAGGCTGTAATGAGGTCTGGAGCCGAGTGGTCCTGGCGGAACCCAAACTGAGCATCGGTGAGCAGGTTATTGGTGAGTAAGTGCCGCTTGATAGCACTGTCGACGACACCTTCCATCACTTTGCTGATGATTGAGAGTAGACTGATGGGGCGGTCATTGGCCGGATTGGATTTGTCCTGCTTTTTGTGGACAGGACATACCTGGGCAATTTTCCACATTGTCGGGTAGATGCCAGTGTTGTAGCTGTACTGGAACAGCTTGGCTAGAAGCGCAGCTAGTTCTGGAGCACAAGTCTTCAGCACTACAGCTGGGATGTTGTCGGGGCCTTTGCTGTATCCAGTGCACTCAGCCGTTTCTTGATATCACGTGGATTGAATCGAATTGGCCGAAGACTGGCTTCCATGATGGTGGGGATATCGGGAGGAGGCCGAGATGGATCATCCACTCGGCACTTCTGGCTGAAGATGGTTGCAAACGCTTCAGCCTTGTCTTTTGCACTCACGTGCTGGACTCCGCCATCATTGAGGATGGGGATGTTTGCAGAGCCTCCTCCTCCCGTTAGTTGTTTAATTGTCCACCACCATTCACGACTGGATGTGGCAGGACTGCAGAGCTTTGATCTGATCCGTTGGTTGTGGAATCGCTTAGCTCTGTCTATAGCATGTTGCTTCCGCTGTTTAGCATGCATGTAGTCCTGAGTTGTAGCTTCACCAGGTTGGCACCTCATTTTTAGGTACGCCTGGTGCTGCTCCTGGCATGCTCTTCTACACTCCTCATTGAACCAGGGTTGATCCCCTGGCTTGTTGGTAATGGTGGAGTGAGGAATATGCCGGGCCATGAGGTTACAGATTGTGCTGGAATACAATTCTGCTGCTGCTGACGGCCCATAGCGCCTCATGGATGCCCAGTTTTGAGCTGCTAGATCTGTTCTGAATCTATCCCATTTAGCACGGTGGTAGTGCCACACAACACGTTGGATGGTGTCCTCAGTGCGAAGACGGGACTTCATCTCCACGAGGACTGTGCGGTGGTCACTCCTACCAATACTGTCATGGACAGATGCATTTGCGACAGGTAGATTGGTGAGGACGAGGTCAAGTAAGTTTTTCCCTCGTGTTGGTTCGCTCACCACCTGCCGCAGGCCCAGTCTAGCAGCTATGTCCTTCAGGACTCGGCCAGCTCGGTCAGTAGTGGTGCTACCGAGCCACTCTTGGTGATGGACATTGAAGTCCCCCACCCAGAGTACATTTTGTGCCCTTGCTACCCTCAGTGCTTCCTCCAAGTGGTGCTCAACATGGAGGAGGACTGATTCATCAGCTGAGGGAGGACGGTAGGTGGTAATCAGCAGGAGGTTTCCTTGCCCATGTTTGACCTGATGCCATGAGATTTCATGGGGTCCAGCGTCAATGTTGAGGACTCCCAGGGCCACTCCCTCCTGACTGTATATCACTGTACCGCCACCTCTGGTGGGTCTGTCCTGCCGGTGGGACAGGACATACCCAGGGATGGTGATGGAAGAGCCTGGGACATTGGCTGAAAGATATGATTCTGTAAGTATGGCTATGTCAGGCTGTTGCTTGACTAGTCTGTGGGACAGCTCTCCCAATTTTGGCACAAGTCCCCAGATGTTGGTAAGGAGGACCTTGCAGGGTCGACTGGGCTTGGTGTTTTGCCGTTGTCGTGTCCGGTGCCTAGTGGTCCGATGCCGGGTGGTCCGTCCGGTTTTATTCTTATTATGACTTTTCGTAGCGAGATTTTACAACTGAGTGGCTTGCTAGGCCATTTCAGAGGGCAATTAAGAATCAACCACATTGCTGTGGGTCTGGAGTCACATATAGGCCAGACCGGGTAAGGACGGCAGGTTTCCTTCCCGAAAGGACATTAGTGAACCAGATGGGTTTTTACGACAATCCGGTAGTTTCATGGCCATCATTACTGACACTAGTATTTTAATTCCAGATTTTTATTTAATTAATTGAATTTAATTAATTAATTGAATTTAAATTCGCCAGCTGCCGTGGCGGGATTTGAACTCATGACTCTGGATTTTTAGTCCAGGCCTCTGGATTACGAGTCCAGTAACATAACCACGATGCTACCGTACCCCAAAATAAAAGCAAGGCCACGTTCTTTGGACGATCTGACAAAGGCCGTCCAGTCCTTCGAGAAGAGTAGAACTCCCGAAAGTGACGGTTTACCGGTCAAGTTGTACTCGGCTCTGTGGGACTGGATAGGCCCAGACCTACTGGAAGTGTCCGGGGGTATGTTTCAGGCGGGCAGTATGTCAGAGTCCACGAGGAAAGGAATCATCACCCTCATCTACAAGCGGAAGGGGGAGAGGGAAGAAATCAGAAATTGGCAACCCATTTCCTTGCTAAATGTTGACTACAAGATTCTCTCCCAAGCCATTGCCAACAGGCTCAAGTCTGTTCTGGAGCGGGTGATCCACCCGGATCAGACCTGTACTGTACCCGGCAGGAAGGTCTCCGATAGCCTTGCGCTGCTCAGGGATACGATCGCCTATGTGTAGGACAGGGGGGTGAACACCTGCCTCATCAGCCTAGACCAGGAGAAGGCCTTTGACAGAATATCCCACATGTACACGATGGACGTGCTCTCCAAAATGGGCTTTGGGGAGGAATCCGTGATTGGATCCGACTGCTCTACACGGACATCCATAGCGCAGTCCTAATCGACGGGTGGGAGTCAGAGAGCTTTCCGATCAGATCTGGAGTCAGGCAGGGCTGTCCTCTCTCCATGGTCTTGTTTGTATGTTGTATCGAGCCATTTGCCGCGTCCATCAGGAAGGACGCAGGTATGGGGGGAGGCTCTCAGGTTAAGGCCTCCCTGTACATGGATGACGTCACCGTCTTCTGCTCCGACCAGCAGTCGGTCCACAATCTGATGGGCATCTGCGATCGTTTCGAGATGGCCTCGGGGACCAGAGTGAACCGAAATAAAAGCAAGGCCACGTTCTTTGGTAGGTGGGAGACCCGATCCCTTGTCCCCTTCATCGTCAGGTCCGACTACCTGAAGGTGCTGGAGATCTGGTTCGGGGGTGGGGGGGGGGGGGGGGGGTCCCTGGCCTGCGCAAAGAACAGGGAAAAGCGAATCGCCAAGGCCAAACAGTAGCTTGGTATGTGGGTGGGACGATTCCTCTCCATAACCGGCAGGAACCTGGTGATAAGGTGTGAGATACTCGCGGTGTTGCTCTACGTGACCAGGGGTCTGGTCCATTCCCCACAACTCCGCCGTCACAGTCACCCGAGCTATCTTCCACTTTGTCTGGAGATCCAAGGTAGAACGCGTCTGCAGGGCCACCGTGTACAAGACCCCAGACAAAGGGGGGAAGAGCGTCCCCAACACCGCTCTGATCCTGATGGCCACCTCTGTGTGTGGCTGCCTCAGGATGTGTGTAGAGCCCCAGTAGGCAAACACCAACGGGTCAATTTTAAAATTAAATTGTGGGTGCGTTGGGAGCGGGCGGGGGTCTGGGAAAATGGCGAAAATCCCGAGCAGGTTCGGAAGCCGGCTCCATCCCGCCGACTTCCGGGTTTCCCACAGACCCGTCCGTGTGCGCTTCCCGAGTCCGGAAGTCCCGCCAGCAATTAAAGCCGGCAGGATGATAGTTAAAGAACCAAATGTACCTCATTGAGGTACTTAAGATACTTTATTTCTGACATAGTAGATAGTTAAACCGATTTTAAACTTACCTGGGCTGTTTTCCCACGGCTTCTGATTCACACCTGGTGAAACCCGGGCCGGATCAGGAAAAAATAAAATTAATTAATTAATTAAAAAACCATTATCCAAAGTTAAAGAACAAAATCAACCTATCTTTCCACCGATGTCACCTGCAGCCCCCGTTCCGATGTCCGTTGTCTCCCTCTCCGATCTTCCCCTCTCCCCCCCGATCTTCCCCTCTCCCCCCCAATCTTCCCCTCTTCCCCCCGATCTTCCCCTCTTCCCCCCGATCTTCCCCTCTTCCCCCCGATCTTCCCCTCTCCCCCCCGATCTTCCCCTCTCCCCCCCGATCTTCCCCTCTACCCCCCGATCTTCCCCTCTCCCCCCCGATCTTCCCCTCTTCCCCCCGATCTTCCCCTCTTCCCCCCGATCTTCCCCTCTCCCCCCCGATCTTCCTCTCTCTCCCCCCCCAATCTTCCCCTCTCCCCCCCGATCTTCCCCTCTCTCCCCCCCGATCTTCCCCTCTCTCCCCCCCGATCTTCCCCTCTCTCCCCCCCGATCTTCCCCTCTCCACCCCCGATCTTCCCCTCTCTCCCCCCCGATCTTCCCCTCTCTCCCCCCCGATCTTCCCCTCTCTCCCCCCCCCCGATCTTCCCCTCTCCCCCCCCGATCTTCCCCTCTCTCCCCCCCGATCTTCCCCTCTCTCCCCCCCGATCTTCCCCTCTCCACCCCCGATCTTCCCCTCTCTCCCCCCCGATCTTCCCCTCTCTCCCCCCCGATCTTCCCCTCTCTCCCCCCCCCCCGATCTTCCCCTCTCTCCCCCCCCCCCGATCTTCCCCTCTCTCCCCCCCGATCTTCCCCTCTCTCCCCCCCCCCCGATCTTCCCCTCTCCCCGCCGATCTTCTATTCTCCCCACCCCCCCAGATCTTCTGTTCCAGCGCCGGATAAGGTCTCGCTCTCTCTCTTTCTCTCCCCTCCCCCCCCCCCCCCCAACTACTGCCAACCCGCCACCATTTCAAGATTGAGCCCCAATTGTCACTACGTGCTGAGTTTCTACCTGTCCATCACACTGAGAAGACTGAGTCTGGCCACGCTAGTTGAGCAGACGCTGGACGTCCCGTCCAGCTGGACCGTCCCCCCCACCTGTCCCAGGTGGAGAAGTTCCTGAGGAGGAATCCCTTCGACCACAAGGCCGTCAGACAGCGGTCGGTACGAAACGTTCTGAGACCTGCAAGGAACTGACAGGGTGGATTCGATCGGTTTCTTCCCCGACCAGACGGTCGATGCCATTTGGCAGAACGTTTCATTACCGGAACTGACCAACTGGCACCAGGATGTAGCCTGGATGGTGGTGAGAAGGGCCCTCCCAGTGCGGTCCTTCCAACACGCACGGAATCTCAGCGCCAGCGCGAGCTGCCCTCGAGGCTGCGGCGGGGAGGAGACCGTCTTCCACCTCCTGATGGGCTGCCCCTTCCCGCAGAAGGTGTGGAGAGAGATGTGTTGGTATCTGTCCCAGTTCATCCCCAACAGTTCAGTAACACAGGACGCCGTGCTCTACGGGCTGTTCCCCGGGACGCACACCGAGACAGATATCATCTGCGGCTGGAAGACCATCAACTCGGTGAAGGAGGCCCTTTGGTCCGCCCGAAACCTGCTGGTCTTCCAGCTGAAGGAGCTGTCCACGACCGAGCGTTACCGACTGGCACATTCCAAGGTCCAGGAGTACGTACTGCGGGAGCGCACTGAGGCGAGGTGCGACCTGCGCAAAGGCCCAATGGGGAAAGGCCGTTTCGAGCTCTCCCACCATTGTACACCGAGGGGCTGAGATCAGGGAAAAACCCCTCGGGATAGAATGTAAAATGATAAATGAACGTAACGAAATGTACTGTATCTGTAACTGGTAACAACTGTAATGCAATGAGGCACCCTAGGGTGCCATGAACTGTATTTACAATGTATGCTGCGTAACTATTGATTGTACCAGGACCGTTGAATTGTACTGTATGTACCTTTGCAAATTGTATGACCTGTATTGTATTGTTTGATGCGTGACTTGAATTGCATTGTATGTACCATTACAAATGTTATGAATAAAGTTTATTTTGAAATATAAAAAAAAGGCCGGGCCCCAGGACGAGGCTAGCCCATTGCAAAGACTCTATGGGGAAAGGCCACTGTATAAGGCCACCCCACCTTGTACTGTACACCATGAATCATAAGAAATGAACTGTGTTTAAATTGTAATTGTTTTGGTTTTGAATTGTGATATTTACATTGAACTGTGTGTATCTTTAAATTCTATGAAATAAAGTATATTTTGAAGTTTAAAAAAGATAGTTTTCCCAGGACGAGGCTAGCCCATTGCACTCTGGGTGTGCTGATGCTTGTGATGTCCCCAAATGCGGGATGCTCGACTGTAGAATTTGTGATAGTGGGGGACCGCGTTCACACCAGCCCCTGGTTTGCAAACAAAAGTAGACCAAACATCTATGATGGCATTGCTGCCTTTTTCATTGGTAACGGTACTTAATGACGTAGCAACCAATCTCAACTCATCTCCTTCCCATGTTAGATCGAATGGATGATCAAAACTTAACATTCATCTAATTACCTCAAGAGGGAGTCATTGACGATTTAGTTTTCATTGCACTCTCTTCTGTCAATATTGCCTTATTCCTTCACTTTCATTATTCAGCAATATTTTGACACAAAATCTTTCTCCCCAGTTTTCCCTTTCCACCAATCGCCCTGACGAGGGGTTCTTGTAATTTTGTGTTTTTTTCTGCTGTGGCTCTTGTATTTGTTAATTACAAACCGTCGGGAAAATGAGACGACTGTCTCGGCTGTTAGGAAGGAGCCTGTTGTTTCTGCGAACACAAGACCATTTAGCCTGTGGAACCTCTTTCAGCTCTCAAAGCACGATCCACGCCGTTCCATCACCCCGACCTTTCCCCATACCATTTTGGCGCTATATAAACGCAAGTTGTTGTTGTTTACAACCAACGGATTACACTGAGTGTTTGTGCTCCCAGTGCTGAACTTCTCCCAGAGGGAAGCACATTTCTGGAACTTGGGCCTGCGCTTCCCACAACTTCCAATCCATTCAAATCAAACGCATTTTTTTGTAAAATTGTCCCTTTGTTATTTTTCTTAAAGCTTCAAGCCTGCAGTTCCACCGACTTCCAAAAGATGGAGCAGTTCCATTCCCAAGTGGAAATGGGGCCTCAACTCGGCTTTGCATGTTAATATTTGAATGAATCTCTGGGTCAGTTGCTTTTAAGAGGAGCAGAGGCCTCAGCAAGTTCAATGTGCAGTTGAGTCGTGCATAGCAGGAATACTGTCCTGTGGTTTTAGCTGATTCTGGGTATGGAAGGGTTGTCTTATGAGGAAAGATTGAACAGGTTGGGTCTATACTCATTGGAGTTTAGAAGTGTGAGAGGAGATCTTATTGAAACATACAAGATTCTGAGGGGACTCGATAGGGTAGATGCTGAGAGGATGTTACCCCTCATGGGGGAATCTAAAACTAGGGGGCATAGTCTCAGAATAAGGGGTCGCCCGTTTAAGACGGAAATTAGGAGGAATTTCTTCTCCCAGAGGGTCGTGAATCTTTGGAATTCTTTACCCCAGAAAGCTGTGGAGGCTGAGTCATTGAATACATTCAAGGCTGAGTTAGACAAATTTTTGATCAGCAAGGGAATCAAAGGATATGGGGAAAAGGCGGGAAAGTGGAGTTGAGGTAAAAATCAGATCAGCCATGATCTCTTTGAATGGCTGTCGGGGGTGGTGGTGTGTGTCAGCTTCGCCTCTGACTTCTGAGCAGTTCGAATCGCTCCCACTCCCTGGGTTACAGACCTTGGACTTATTTGGGGGTTGTGACAAAAGTGCAGAGACAACTGGTTTTGGTGCAAGAAACTTTGACCTTTATTCAAAAGAGAAAATACAACACAACAATCTTAACACTCTAATAAAATGGGGAACACTTCGGTACACACGAGGGAAATTACAGTAGAAAGAGACCTCACCCCTCCCAATCCCACTGTACTAGCTAAGTTGGACTCTAAAGGGCCAGAGATAATGCTCACCAAACGAATCCTTGACAGTAATTCATCCAGCGTTAAGTCAGAAATAGATCGTAGAGTGGAAACTTTACGGATCTTCGGTTTTCTCCCGAGTTGGTTTTCTTTGGTCGCGGTGGCCCAATATTACCCGGTTGGTTGGTGGCAATATTCGGTTGGTTGTTTCGTAAGGCCCTTGTTGCCGCGAGGTGTCTGATGGTCACTGGGGCTGTTGCTCTGGTTTCTTCTTGTGTGTTGGCCTGCTTCCAGAGCTGCTGACCTTCCCTGTCGAACTGCTCTCCTGTTGCCCCCTCGCCTTGTTGTTCGCTGGAAGCTGCTCTTCCTTCCAGAGACAGGCAGAACAAGAGAAGCAGAACACCAGCGCCAGCAAGAGCCAGAGAGAGAGAGTGAGAGAGGTTTCGAGTTTCCACTTCTAGATCCCTCTCTTGCAATGGTCTTCATCACTTTAAAAAAACACTTCATGTCTGTTTAAACAGTTCTTACAAAGTCCTTAAGAATCTTTGATGGCTTTTTGATGGTCCCTCATCATGTTGCAATTGCTTCTCCCGATGGGTCATTGTTAATTCCGATTTGTAGAGCTTGTCACACAAGGCTTCCTTTTGTATCCAACGTCCTAGGTGTTGATCGGTTTTGCTTTAAAACAAAGACATGGCCCCACCACGTCTGGAGCAGTTGCCTCTTTCAATGGCAGTGAGTGTTGACCACCTGCTGTAGGTTTTGCATTAAAACAGAGACATGTCTGAAGCAGTAATTCTCCCACATTCAATGTGTGTGTTGTTGATTCGTCTGGTGACCTCTCACCTATCCTTCCATCTTAGGATTTTGGTCAATGGCCAAAGTTTATCCATACTCAGGGAAAAAGGTGAATTTCTTTAGGGTTTTCCTCCGAGTTTTGGGGGATCTGTGAATTTTGAGAATCTTACATGGCGGAGCAGGCTCGAGGGGCCGAATGACCTACTCCTGCTCCTATCTCTTATAGTCTTATGGTCTTATGGTCTTATGATCTTAGACATCGTGGCACTAGGGATGCTACATACAGTCTGCCCCTACCTACTGGTGCAAGAAAAAGGGGTTACGGATGGGGAGGGAAGGGGAGGAGGAAGGCCAGCGGAGAAGAGGGGAGATTAGCGAAGGAGCAAATAGCAGAGAAGTATTTCAAGTGCCTGTGGTGGAAGTAACGAATCGGCAAGCCGGCCAACTGCTGCACATTTTGCGGACAGAATGAATTCCTGACAGGAATTCTTCTCAAGTTTTTAACAAAATAAATTCATGATCGCACAAATTAAATCTTTATGAGTTTATCAATCAACTCATAAAAAAGCCTGATCATGTATTTTTTAATTACAAGTAGTATTGTGAGTATGTACTGACCGTGGCGAACCTCTCTTGCCACTTCATCCAGAATTTTTCGCTCGTTACTAGGTCTCCACCACTGGCGTACTCTCCAGATATTACCACCTATATTCTGTCTTACTTTGCTCTCTCCATTTTTGAACACTTGTGTTTTTCTTATTTTTCTTTCCCTCACGAATTTTCTCTGGAAATTCTCTCTCCCTGTCCCTTCCACTCCTGAACATGTTGACTCTTTGGTTTCGTGGACGGTACAACCTTACCCAAACAGGTATTATTCATGTGCCAACCTCAACGGAGGGTCACGAGCAAGCCAGTCAACTTTCAGGCACTTCTCCTAAATTTGCCTCTGAGTTTCAGTGTCCTGGCCAGCATTTATTTTCGAACTAACGTCACCAAAGCAAATTAGCGGTTCATTTATCTTCTGTGCTGCATGTTTGCCTACATAATACAACAACAACTTGCATTTATATAGCACCTTTAATGTAGTAAAATGTCCCAAGGCGCTTCACAAGAGTGCAATCAGACAAAATTTGACATCGAGTCACATGAGGAGATATTAGGGCAGGTGACCAAAAGCTTGGTCAAAGTTGTAGGTTTTAAGAAGCGTCTCAAAGGAGGAGAGAGAGGCGGAGAGGTTTAGGGAGCGAATTCCAGAGCTTAGGGCCTAGGCAGCTGAAGGCTCGGCCGCCAATGGAAGGGGCGAAGGAAATCGGGGGATGCACAAGAGGCCAGAATTGGAGAATCGCAGGATGAACTCAATATCAAATCAGGTACAGGAAGAGAAATAAAGAGGGAACGAAAGATTGGATTGAGAGAGAAAAAAAAAACAGAAAGGAAAAGTAAGAAAAACATTTTAAAATTTAAGAGTTGACATTTTAAGAATCTAAAACAATTCACAACCTAAAGGAATGAGACTCCACACTTCTAATTGTTCACTTTCTGGGCAAGAGAGGTTGATTGGCATCGTTAACAATTATCTCGTCATTAAAAGGGTACTTACGCAGCTAATTACTAGACTTAACTTTAGTTGGTGTGGATTTATGGATTAGAGACTTATAGCTGAGAGATTGCCCATGTAACGGAATGAGTGAGTGAGTGTGTGTGAGGGAGCTCTGGGCTCTTGCTGTGCCTTGTTAATCTCTTGCTTTGTTTTTAATCAATTCCTTTTCTCTCTCTCTCTCTCTCTCTCCCTCCAGAGGATTTTTTTGTGGAAATGCTGCAACATCAAGATGTGGAAAGAGAAATTTAGGGAGGAGGAAAGCTTGGACAAATAGCTCTCTCTGCGCTGGGGACTGGCCGAGGCCTACACCACAGGCTGCATCCATGCGGCTCATGTGAGTTTGTGTCTGGGTTACTGTTGGCTCACTGGGTCACTGTGCGATCACTGGGACACTGTGCGATCACTGGGTCACTGTGCGATCACTGGGTCACTGTGCGATCACTGGGACACTGTGCGATCACTGGGACACTGTGCGATCACTGGGACACTGTGCGATCACAGGGACACTGTGCGATCACTGGGACACTGTGCGATCACTGGGTCACTGTGCGATCACAGGGACACTGTGCGATCACTCGGACACTGTGCGATCACTGGGTCACTGTGCGATCACTGGGACACTGTGCGATCACTGGGACACTGTGCGATCACTGGGTCACTGTGCGATCACTGGGACACTGTGCGATCACTGGGTCACTGTGCGATCACTGGGTCACTGCGATCACTGGGTCACTGTGCGATCACTGGGACATTGTGCGATCACTCGGACACTGTGCGATCACTGGGACACTGTGCGATCACTGGGACACTGTGCGATCACTGGGTCACTGTGCGATCACTGGGACACTGTGCGATCACTGGGACACTGTGCGATCACTGGGACACTGTGCGATCACTGGGTCACTGTGCGATCACTGGGACACTGTGCGATCACTGGGACACTGTGCGATCACTGGGACACTGTGCGATCACTGGGACACTGTGCGATCACTGGGTCACTGTGCGATCACTGGGACACTGTGCGATCACTGGGACACTGTGCGATCACTGGGTCACTGTGCGATCACTGGGACACTGTGCGATCACTGGGACACTGTGCGATCACTGGGTCACTGTGCGATTACTGGGTCACTGTGCGATCACTGGGTCACTGTGCGATCACTGGGACACTGTGCGATCACTGGGACACTGTGCGATCACTGGGTCACTGTGCGATCACTGGGTCACTGTGCGATCACTGGGACACTGTGCGATCACTGGGACACTGTGCGATCACTGGGACACTGTGCGATCACTGGGACACTGTGCGATCACTGGGTCACTGTGCGATCACTGGGACACTGTGCGATCACTGGGTCACTGTGCGATCACTGGGACACTGTGCGATCACTGGGACACTGTGCGATCACTGGGTCACTGTGCGATTACTGGGTCACTGTGCGATCACTGGGTCACTGTGCGATCACTGGGTCACTGGGACACTGTTTGATCATTGTGGGATTATTGGATGCATCGTGGGATCACTGGGACACTCTGGGATCGCCGTGGGAATCACTGGGTGCACTGTGTGGGATCATTGTGAGATCACTGGTACACTGTGAGATCACTGGTACACTGTGAGATCACTTGTACACTGTGGGATCAATAGGTTCACTGTGAGATCACAGGGACACTCTGGGGTCACAGTGGGATCACTGTGGGACTACTGGAACACCGTGGGATCACTGGGACACTGGTGGCCATTGCCGCCTTGCCCCTCAGTAAGATGGCTGCCTCATTGGCGTCATTTTGTTTCAGGTTCAGGTCAGCTATTTTCTTTAAAATGGCCGCCTTGCCACTCAGTGAAATGGCTGCCTTACTGGCGGCCATTTTGTTTCAGGTTCACGGCGTTGAAGTTGTTGTTCATAGTATAGTAGGTACGGCACAGGAGAAGGCCATTCAGCCCATCATGCCTGTGTCGGCTCTTTGAAAGAGTTATCCAATTAGTCCCATCCCCCCCCCTCCACTCTTTCCCCACAACCCTTATGGGGGCTCGTTGTAGTACTAATACATAAATATATAAACATATATATATATAAAAGTTATTGTAACATAGGGAATTCAGGAGAAACTTCTTTACCTAGTTGGGCCAAATGGCCTGTTTCTGTTTCTAAGCTGTATTCTATGTACTATCTAAATATATATAAAATATAATAAATGGATAATATAAATAAAGATGTATATATAAGTATATTATATTGTATATTACAAGTTGTTGTTGTGGCTTTGTATAAAGTTTGTCTCTCAATCTTTGACTCTTTAGATTCATCTGCTTTATAAACTGCAACAAAAAAGTGACCCAGGTAGAAACAAATGCCTGGAATTTTTCTCCCCTGCTCAACAACAGACGGGGAAACAAACACGGGGGCAGTTTGGACCCTGCAGCAAACACCAACCAGGACAGACAGACATTTTAGGAGGAGTGAGCGAGAGGCAGAACAGAAGACAAAACCCTGCAAAGTTGTATTAGAAAGAGATGCAACTTCAGTCTGTCCTAAGTGTCTTTCTGTCTGTCTCCCAACTTTTCTCTCTCCTCTTTAGAGGTTTTGCTTTGTAACTGCGGCAGCCATTTTACGCACAGCAAGGTCCCACAAACAGCAAAGTGATGATGACCAGATATTCTGTTTTTTTAGTGCTATTGGTTGAAATGTTGGCCCCAGGGCACTGGGGAGAACTCCCCTGCTCCTCTTCGAGTCATTCAATATCTAGAATGATTCAGTAAAACCTTGGCTTCTTCTCGTGGCACAGAGTGATCGGTAAACCCATTGGTTCAGCATCAATTCAAAAGTCCTTTTTGTCTGCCTGATACAGACCAATCAGTTGGTCATCTGATAAGAACATAAGAAAACGTAGGCCATACCACCCCTCGAGCCTGCTCCGCCATTCAATCAGATCATGGCTGATCTTCTACCTCAACTCCACTTTCGTGCCCGATCCCCATATCCCTTGATTCCCCTAGAGTCCAAAAATCTATCCATCTCAGCCTTGAAAATACTCAATGACTGAGCATCCACAGCCCTCTGGGGTAGAGAATTCCAAAGATTGAAGAAATTCCTCCTCATCTCAGTCTTAAATGGCCGACCCCTTATCCTGAGACTATGCCCCCAAGTTGTAGATTCTCCAGCCATGGGGAAACATTCTCTCAGCATCTACCCTGCCAAGCCCCCTCAGAATCTTATATGTTTCAATGAGATCACCTCTCATTCTTCTAAACTCCAGAGAGTATGGGCCCATTCTACTCAATCTCTCCTCACAGGACAACCCTCTCATCCCAGGAATCAATCTAGTGAACCTTCGCTGCACCGCCTCCAAGGCAAATATATGTAAGGAAGGATGTTCCTGGTACAGCAACAAATCTTTGTTTCTTCTTTTCTGAGGAGTTGTTCGTACAGGAGAGTTGGATACATGATCAGGCACAACTTTTAAAGCAAGTTCGAGTTCGTACCTGCCTTCAAGATGCCACTTCAGACCCCACATCAAATGGTGTCTTTGAGACATATTATGTGCTGTGGTAATTAGTGATAGTTACAACAGGTCTCTCTGTTGTGTGAAAGAATGTTGTGAGAAATAATCTGCTCGTTTGATGGTGTAAGGATAGGGTTGCCAACTCTGGTTGGACGTATTCCTGGAGGTTTCATCACATGACCTCCCGCCTCCAACGATCCCGCCTGGTCAAACAACCTCTTTTTTCCCCCCATCTCTAATAGATGTAGAACTAATAAATGAAAGCGTTCAAAGAAAATGAGAGAAACGTATAATTTTTTTTTAACGCCCCAACGATTTTTCTCCCGAGTGTTTTGCTCGCAGCAGTGTCCAGGAGATTAATCCTCAATTCCTGGAGACTCCAGGGCGATCCTGGAGGGTTGGCAACCCCTATGGACGGATCCTGGTAGAACCCCAAGCAGATCCTGGCAGAGGAGGTACATCAACAATGCCAATGTCGCCAACAGACATAAATCGGACAGCTCTTTCAAAGAGCCGGCACAGGCATGACGGGCCGAATGGCCTCCTTCTGTGCTGCAAGATTATCAGTCGCCCCCCACCCCCCGCCCCCCAAAAGAAGCTGTTGAGTTTGGGGGTCAATTGAAAATTTCAAGACTGAGATTTTCGTTAGGCAAAGGGTATTAAGGGTTATGGAACCAAGGCGGGTGGATGGAGTTATCAGCCATGATCGAACTAAATGGCGGAACAGGCTCGAGGGGCTGAATGGCCTACTCCCGTTCCTGTCAGCTGCGCTTCTGAAATAAAGTAACATAATAAATTCTGGAAGGAAATATTGAGGACTTTAAAGCTTCTGAATAAGACTTAAGATAAATGATAACTATAATGAATTGTCTTTTTGAGTTTGGCAGCTATAGGTGGCACTATTGAGTTATGGAATCAAGCAAAGGAGTTTGATCTAACCTTTCAAATCCTAACTCTCACTGAAAATCATTCAGTATGAAGAGACTAGTTTGTACTCCTTGTTCTGTTTTACTTATTATTTCTCGTTATAAAACAGGGCTTGATATTACTTTGCTGTTCATGGGATGGTTTCATTATTTTAAGGACCTGAGACTAGATTTCCTGCTGAAATTAAACTAGGGGACCGGGTGTAAGCCGGACAGAATGTGATCGAACCTTCCATCACAGCCTCTCCAACCAACTCTCTGCTCGTCCCCACCGCTTCCCAGTGTGCTGGCGTCGTTACGATGAAAAACCTTGCCCAAAACCCAAACTGCGCTGGTGGGATTTGAAATCCCGTGTCTCTGGATAACTAGTCTGGTAACATAACCACCCCGTACTGTGATAAGAAATAGTTTCATTCTCCAACCCTCCACACCTTTTTTATGACTCACAAGTTTCTGTCTGAGAACTTTAATCCAGATAGAACGCAAACAAAGGCCTCACACAAGGTGCGACTGCTCCAGGGGAGCTTCAAAGACACTTGAGGGAGGGACCCTAGCTGGGTGGGATATCTGTAATGAGCTGAGGAAAGAATTCTTATGGCCTCAGGACGCTCCAAGGTGCCTCACTGTCAATAAATTACTTTCCAAGTGTTGCTGCGTAAGCAATTATAACACACAGCAAACGAACGAGTGAGCAGATAATCTGCTTTTGGGGATGTTGGTTGAGGGAGGAGCATCGACCTGGTGTCAGCCCTTGGTTCAGCACTCTCGCCTCTGAGTCAGAAGGTCATGGGCCGAAGTCCCACTCCAAAGGCTTGAGCACAAAATCCAGGCTGACACTCCCAGTGCAGTACTGAGGATGAGCTACACAGAGGTGCCGTCTTTCAGATATGGATTTCAGTAAGGCCTTCGATAAAGTCCCCCACAGGAGACTGGTCAAGAAGGTACGAGCCCATGGAGTCCAGGGTGCCTTGGCACTTTGGATACAAAACTGGCTTAGTGGCAGAAGGCAGAGGGTGATGGTTGAAGGTTGTTTTTGTGACTGGAAGCCTGTGGCCAGTGGGGTACCACAGGGATCGGTGCTGGGTCCCTTGCTGTTTGTGGTCTACATTAATGACTTGGATATGAATGTAAAAGGTATGATCAGTAAGTTCGCTGATGATACAAAAATTGGTAGGGTGGTAAATAGCGAGGAGGATAGCCTCAGTCTGCAGGACGATATAGATGGGTTGGTCAGATGGGCGGAACAGTGGCAAATGGAATTTAACCCGGAAAAGTGCGAGGTGATGCACTTTGGAGGGACTAACAAGGCAAGGGAATACACAATGAATGGGAGGACCCTCGGCAAGACACAGGGTCAGAGGGATCTTGGTGTGCAAGTTCACAGATCCCTGAAGGCGGCGGAACAGGTAGATAAGGTGGTAAAGAAGGCATATGGGATACTTGCCTTTATTAGCCGAGGCATAGAATATAAGAGCAAGGAGGTTATGATGGAGCTGTATAAAACACTGGTTAGGCCACAGCTGGAGTACTGTGTGCAGTTCTGGTCGCCACACTACAGGAAGGATGTGATCGCTTTGGAGAGGGCGCAGAGGAGATTCACCAGGATGTTACCAGGGCTGGAGCGCTTCAGCTATGAAGAGAGACTGGGAAGATTGGGTTTGTTTTCCTTGGAGCAGAGGAGGCTGAGGGGGGACATGATTGAGGTGTACAAAATTATGAGGGGCATAGATAGGATGGATACTAAGGAGCTTTTTCCCTTCATTGAGGGTTCTATAACAAGGGGACATAGATTCAAGGTAAAAGGCGGGAGGTTTAGAGGGGATTTGAGAAAGAACTTTTTCACCCAGAGGGTGGTTGGAGTCTGGAACTCACTGCCTGAGAGGGTTGTGGAGGCAGGAACCCTCACAACATTCAAGAAGCATTTGGATGAGCACTTGAAATGCCATAGCATACAAGGCTACGGACCAAATGCTGGAATATGGGATTAGATTAGACTGGGCTTGATGGCCGGCGCGGACACGATGGGCCGAAGGGCCTCTATCCGTGCTGTATAACTCTATGACTCTATGACTCTATGATGCTTAACCGAGGCCCCGCTGCCCTCCCAGGTGGACGTAAAAGATCCTGTGGTACAATTTCGAAGAAGAGCAGGGGAGCTCTCCCCGGTGTCCTGGTCAATATTTATCCCTCAACCAACTAAAACAGATTATCTGGTCATTATCACGTTGCTGTTTGTGGGATCTCGCTGTGCACAAATTGGCTGCCCCATTTTCCTACATTATTACAACAGTGACTGCACTTTGAAAGTACGTCATTGGCTGTAAATCGCTTTGGGATGTCCTGAGGTTGTGAAAGGCGCTATATAATTGCAAGTTGTTTCTTTCTAGGATACTGGCAGAGTTAAGATGTCGGCAGCGTGGTACACACCTTGTTCGCGTGGGACTGGCGCACCCCGTGCCTTTTTTTAACGGGCGTGTTCTCAGGCAGTGTTGGGCCTTAAGAAGTTTGTTTAATTTTCCTTCTAAAGCCAGTAGTGAGGAGGCTATCTGTGAGAAACGTGTGAAATGAGAGGCACGAGCCATCTACCTGTGAAAAGCTCGGGGTCAGACACGTTTGGCGCTCGGTGCTGGCATCGCTTCGGGTCGCCAACTCTGGCTGGGCATGTCCCTGGAGGTTTCATCACATGACCTCCCGCCTCCAACCCCCCCCCCCGCCACCCCCCCCCAACGTTCCTGCCATTGGTCGCCCGACACGTCAACCCTCGCGGAGCCCCGCCTTCCCACGGCCAATCGGAAAAATGAACGGACTCTTCATTACCCGATTGGATGGTTCTTGACTGTCCGTCAAACAGCCTTTGTTCCTCTAATAACTTTTTATAACTAATATACAAAAGCGTTCAAAGAAAATGAATAAAACACCATCTTTTTAATACCCCTATGATTTTTTTTTCCCTCGAATGTTGCTCGCAGCAGTGTCCTGGAGATTAAACTTTAATTCCTAATTAAGTTTAGGCAGAATTAGGCAACCCTGGAGGATTGGCAACCCCCAGCCTCGTTAGGGAGACCTGGCGCCAAGCAGGAGCAGGCCGAGAAGAGGGCTGTCAGGTGATCTAGAAAACAAGCAGGAGTGCTCCCACCGAGCCCCACAAGGAACCTTGGGGTCCCCACCCCAATGATCCCAGCCTTCCCCGTCCCCGACTGCCATCGCCCCTGGACCGCCTGCTCCCCCCACTCCAACGCACTCGTTTGCCAGTTGGGGGTCTATGACCGCGAGTCCCTGGCAACGGCCCCCTGCCGCCTGACATCCACCTCTGCCCGAAGGCTAGGGACTGATTCCTGCCGGGATACAGGCAGGAGACTCATTGACTGGTGAGATGGATGATGAGGAGGCACAGTAGTTAAAATAGTCCAGGCCTAACTCCAGAGGGGCTATGTTAGCTCGAGGCTCCCCCACCCTGCTCCCCGCAACCCCCCCCCTCCCTGCTCCCCGCAACCCCCCCCCTCCCCCACTGAACTCGCAGTCACTGTTGTGATTAATGTAGGAGGTGATGCAAATGGGCTGAAATCAGGGGCAAGCAGCTGGCATTACTCAGATATTAAAGGGTGAGGATATAGAAGAGCAAATTTGCAGGGAAATTACAGAGAGGTGCAAGAGCCATAGAGTTGTGATAATGGGGGACTTCATCTATCCTAATATAGACTGGGATAGTAATAGTGTAAGGGGCAAAGATGGGGAGGAATTTTTGAAATGTGTTCAGGAGAACTTTCTTGACCTGGACGTTTCCGGCCCAACGAGGAAGGAGGCATTGCTGGACTTGCTTCTAGGGAATGAGGTGGGCCAAGTGGAGCAAGGGTCCATGGGAGAATATTTAGGGAACAGCGATCATAGTATCATAAGGTTTAGATTAGCTATGGAAAAGGACATGGACCACTCTAAAGTAAAAATACTCAATTGGAGGAGGGCCAATTTCAGTGGGATGAGAACAGATTTGGCCCGGGTAAATTGGAATCAAAGATTGGCAGGCAAAACTGTAATTAAACAGTGGGTGGCCTTTTAAGGAGGAGATGGTTCGGGTACAGTCGAGTCGCATTCCCACGAGGGAGAAAGGTAGGGCAACTAAAGCCAGAGCTCCCTGGATGACAAAAGAGATAGAGAGTAAGATGAAACGGAAAAAAGGGGCGTATGACAGATGTCAGGTTGATAACACAAGTGAGAACCAGGCTGAATATAGAAAGTTCAGAGGGGAAGTGAAAAATGAAATAAGAGGGGCAAAGAGAGAGACTGGCGACCAACATAAAAGGGAATTCAAAAGAGGAGGGGTGGGACCGATTAGGGACCAAAAAGGAGATCTACGTTTGGAGGCAGAGGGCATGGCTGAGGTACTACATGAGTACTTTGCATCTGTCTTTACCAAGGAAGAAGATGCTGCCAAAGTCAGGAGATACTCAGTTGCTTACCCTGTTCACTCAGGTCCCAGATGCCCTGTAGGGGGCACCGCACCGTTTCCATCTCCACTTCCAGCAATTTGCGGCACAAAGTCTCGTGGAGATTAAACGGGCAAAGGGCAAATCTAACTAAAGTTCTTTGCCCTGTTACAGCAAATTCTCAGCAAATTTGCTTGTTAGGCATGTCACTGTAGGGCAGGTACTGAACAATAACCTCAACAATAGGCCCTTTCATGCGTGGGATCAAATTAAAGGACTACATTATTAATGACAATAAAAAACCAAAGTGTGCCACTCCCTCACGAGGCCATCTTGCGTAACATGTGTTGGTGGGAACGGAGAAAGCTTCATTGTACACTCAGTGAACCAGCAAGCTGTGGGTCACATCCTGTGACTCAACTGAATGGTTACATTCTCAACAGCAACTGAGCTGCTAATTTACTCATAACGAAAAAGACTTGCATTTATACAGAGCCTTTCACGACCTCAGGATGTCCCCACGCGACTTACAGCCAATGACGGATAAATATTGGTCCAGGACACCAGGGGGAACTACTTCACTCTTCTTCGCAGAGTGTCGAGGGATCTTTTACATCCAACTGAGAGGGCAGATAACATAGAAACATAGAAAATAGGAGCAAGAGTAGGCCATTCGGCCCTTCGGGCCTGGTCCGCCATTCAAAATTATCGTGGCTGATCGTCTAACTCAATGTAGTTAGCCTCCATGTAAAAGAGGCAAAATTAATGTAGTACACCTACATTTAATTAACACACAACAACTTGCATTTATATAGCGCCTTTAATGAAGTGGAACGTCCCAAGGCGCTTCACAGGTGGGTAATCAGACACAAATTGACACCGAGCCGCATAAGGAGATATTAGGACAGGTGACCAAATGCTTGGTCAAAGAGGTAGGTTTTAAGGAAACTCTTAAAGGAGGAGAGAGAAGTGGAGAGGCAGAGAGGTTTAGGGAAGGAATTCCAGAGCTTAGGGCCTCGGCAGTTGAAGGCACGGCCGCCAATGGCGGGGCGAAGGAATTCGGAGATGCACAAGAGGCCAGAATTGGAGGAGCGCAGAGATCTCGGAGGGTTGTAGGGGCTGGAGGAGGTTAGAGAGATAGGGAGGGGGCGAGGCCATGGAGGGATTTGAAAACAAGGATGAGAATTTTAAAATCGAGGGGTTGCTAAGTAGCTTTAGTATCTTGGAGCTTTGCTCGATTACTTTTGGAGTAAGAGGAAATGTCACCTCTTTGATTGGTCTATTCCTGATTTCGAGTGCAGCATCATTGGAGGAGCAGCCACATGGTGTCCCTACGCCAAACACGAGAGTCAGATTCCACTCTAGGTAGAGGTTAATCTTCATCTTTACAGCTCTTTGTGTAGAGCTTTTCATGCCAGGCGCACATATTGCCTGATTTGCAAGTCCTCAATTTTCCATGCATTAAAATTAACGAAGGAAAAATCGTAGGCCTGTGAATTGGGCACCCACTTGACTTTACTCTGATCTGGAAAAGTTTGTATGATTGACAGCAGTTAGTTAAAAAAAACACGTGTTTATCAAGGTCTGAAGTCTTTTCCAGTTTGTTACCAACTGAACTTCATAGCAAACGCTGCAGTGGCGTTGGAAATGTCTGCTTATAGACATTTCTGAAAGAATTGCCGCTCTCCTTCGAAGGATACGCAGGTAGGGTTAGATGAAGTAGGGGGAGGGGGTAGGCTTGTGTGGAGTGTAAACACCAGCATGGACCATTTGGGCTGAATGGCCTGTTTCTGTGAAGTTAATCCTATGCAGAATTCTACATAATCCCTTTCACAGAGGAGAGGGCAGGCTCACCTGAGGATCTAATGCAGTTTAGTGTGTGCTAGACAATGGGGTATGGTCGTCAGTGTGGTTGTTGCCAGTTTCAGGTCTGCCTGAGGTACTTTCTCAGATTGGTTTGTATCTTTAAATTTTATGAAATAAAGTATATTTTGAAATATTTTTTAAAAAACTATGCTTGTCCTTTCCATAAGCGTTCTGCACATCTTACGTTCAGCAGTGTGTCCTGCCCAATATCTAACCCACTGATTTATATAGTAACCCGAGGTTATAACAATACAACCCCTTTATGATCTGAACTGGATATCACGTCTTTCATACTTGCCCTCACATGCGCTTTCCCAGTCGTTCCCAAGGTGGACTGTTGTGACACGAGACCTGATATGAAGCTACTTTATTTTAGGGACATAGGAGCAGGAGGAGGCCATTCAGCCCCTCGAGCCTGTTCCGCCATTCAATTAGATCATGGCTGATCTGTATCTTAACTCCCATCTACCAGCCTTGGTTCCGTAACCCTTAATACCTTTGCCTAACAAAAATCGATCAATCTCAGTTTTGAAATTTTCAATTGACCTCCAGCCTCAACAGCTTTTTGGGGAGAGAGAGTTCCAGATTTCCACTCCCCTTTGTGTGAAGAACATAAGAACATAAGAAATAGGAACAGGAGTAGGCCAATCGGCCCCTCGAGCCTGCTCCGCCATTCAATAAGATCATGGCTGATCTGATCCTAACCTCAAATCTAAATTCATGTCCAATTTCCTGCCCGCTCCCCGTAACCCCTAATTCCCTTTACTTCTAGGAAACTGTCTATTTCTGTTTTAAATTTATTTAATGATGTAGCTTCCACAGCTTCCCGGGGCAGCAAATTCCACAGACCTACCACCCTCTGAGTGAAGAAGTTTCCCTCCCATCTTTGTATCATCTGCAAATTTTGATATGTTACACTCGGTCCCCTCCTCCAAATCGTTAATATAGATTGTAAAGAGTTGGGGACCCAGCACCGACCCCTGCGGAACACCACTGGCTACAGGTTGCCAGTCCGAGAATGTACCATTTATCCCAACTCTCTGCTTCCTGTTAACCAATCCTCCACCCATGCCAGAATATTACCCCCAATCCAGTGATTCTTTATCTTGAGCAATAATCTTTTATGTGGCACCTTGTCGAATGCCTTCTGGAAGTCTAAATACACTACGTCCACTGGTTCCCCTTTATCCACCCTGTACGTTATATCCTCAAAGAACTCAAGCAAATTTGTCAGACATGACTTCCCCTTTATAAAGCTATGCTGACTTTGTCCTATTAAATTGTGTTTATCCAAATGTTCCGCTACTGTCTCCTTAATAATAGACTCCAAAATTTTACCCACCACAGATGTTAAGCTAACTGGTCTATAATTTCCAGCCTTCTGCCTACTACCCTTTTTAAATAAGGGTGTTACATTGGCAGTGCTTCCTGACATCACCCCTGAACGGCCTAGCACTAATTTTAAGGTTATGCCCCCTTGTTCTGGACTCCCCCCACCGGAGGAAACAGTTTCTCTCCATCTACCCCATCAAATCCTTTAATCATCTTAAACACCACAATTAGATCCAGATTGTGGACGTGTAAACGTCTGTTCTCCTATCAGGTTTCCCAGCATGAATCCCAAGTCTTTTACGGGAAGCAAGTGACTGCACAGGACAACAGATACAGTCAAATCTCATCTTCATTCAACTAACTACAGAAGCCTCTTTGACAACAAGAACGACAGAAGACTTGCATTTATATAGCACTTTTCACGGCCTCAGGACATCCCAAGGCGCTCAAGAGCCAACGAGGCTACTTTTTTTTTTTGAAGTGTAGTCACTACGATAATGGAGGAAATGCGGCAGCCAATTTGCGCACAGCAAGATCCCACAAACAGCAATGTGATAATGCTCAGGTAATTTTTTTTTTTTTAAAGTGATTTTGGTTGAGGGATAAATATTGGCCAGGACACCGGGGGAGAATTCCCCTGCTCTTCTTCGAAATAGTGGCCGTGAGATCACTTACATCCACCTGAGAGGGCAGATGGGGGCCTCAGTTTAACGTCTCATCCGAAAGACGGCACCTCTGACAGTGCAGCACTCCCTCAGTACTGCACTGGGCATGTCAGCCTAGATTTTGTGCTCAAGTCACCGGAGTGAGGCTCAAACCCTCGACCGCCTGACTCAGAGGCAAGAGCGTTACCCACTGGGCCACAGCTCGTATCACAATAAAAGTACACCATGTCATCCCTACTAGCGGGCCCACTTAAGCTGTCCTGGTCAGCCGCCTTTTTTTAAAATTCATTCATGGGATGTGGGCGTCGCTGGCAAGGCCAGCATTTACTGCCCATCCCTAATTGCCCTTGAGAAGGTGGTGGTGAGCCGCCTTCTTGAACCGCTGCAGTCCATGTGGTGACGGTTCTCCCACAGCGCTGTTAGGAAGGGAGTTCCAGGATTTTGACCCAGCGACGATGAAGGAACGGCGATAAATTTCCAAGTCGGGATGGTGTGCGACTCGGAGGGGAACATGCAGGTGGTGTTGTCCCCATGTGCTAATTCTGATTCTGGCTGGCTCTGGGCTGGAGATGAGTGAGTTTCCACTCGATAGGGCTAGGCTGACTGCCCGCCCACGTTTCCCTTCTCTGTCAACGTCCCCAGCACAAAGGAGGGTTTCTCCCTCTGACTTCTTCCCCGTTCAGTCATCCGCCAATAAAACCAGTTAATTCTCTGTCCCCTCCCCCATGGGGTGTGGTCTGAAGATGCCCACGTCCTGCTGTTCTCAAAACGAATAGAAACCATTATGGCTTGATTAGTCGATTGGTTACGACATTTCACAAACTGACATATGCAGCTTTAAAACCCATCTTCAATATCTGTAGCTTGTGGTATTTTAAACCTGTACGTATTTACTTTTCTTTGAAAACAAACATAATTCATTCCCAAATCCTTTCCATGAACAAAAAAAAATGACCAAAGACCCCCTGAAACAATAATAATCCCTGGTACGGTAAGGTGGCTTTTAACCACTCTAGAGGGAGGTCAAGGGCATTGATTGGAAGCTACAACATTGTCTGTCCCCATTATTTATCTATGTCAGTAGCTGGATGCCAACTTTAGTCTGGACATAGTCTTTCCGGTCTGCACTTAAGCAGGAGTGAAGGGCACAAGTTGGTATAGTGGTTATGTTACTGGACTGGTAATCCTAGCAGGCCTGGATTAATAATCCAGAGACGTGAGTTCAAATCCCACCACGGCAGCTGGGGAATTTAAATTCAGCTAATTAAATAAAAATCTGGAATAAAAAGCTAGTATCAGCAATAGTGACCATGAAACTACTGGATTGTCGTAAAAACCCATCTGCTTCAATAATGCCCTTTCCGGAAGGAAACCTGCCATTCTTACCTGGTCCATATATGTCTCCAGACCCACAGCAATGTGGTGGATTCTTAACTGCCCTCTGCAAGCCACTCAGTTGTCAAGAAGGCAGCTCACCACCACCTTCTCAAGAGCAATTAGGGATGGGCAATAAATGCTGGCCTTGCCAGTGACGCCAATATCCCATGAATGAATTTTAAAAAAAAACTTTGGTCCTTTCTCGGTTTTCTTCAACGACAGCAAAATCTCAATGCGGTTTAAGTTTACGACGTGTAAGAGACGCCCAAATTGTTCTCCATGGCTCAGAACTCCTAGGCATGCATGATCAAGGACTGAACCTATTGACTTGGATATAAACGTGACCGGCCAGTACAAGGTGTCCACCATGCTGAAAGAGGCTGTCCACCGTATGGCAGATAATAAAACTCTTGAGGCTTGGGACTCCTGACTAATGCTGGGAAACATGATCGAACACACGTTCCTATATCCAGAATTTGGTGCCTACTGTGCTTGGGTGGCAAATACCTACTAGAACCACTATTGGGTGAGATATAATGTGCGTCTATGCTGTGGTTCGGGGAGTGGTTGAAATTTGCTTAGTTGTGCAGCTTGTCACACTGTTTATGGAGAGCTCCTAAATCGGTCCATTAAATGAGGTTTCAAACATGCACTCAAATTGTCTGATGACCAACTAGTGACGATACTTCTTTGGGTGGGGGGGGGGAGTAATCAGTTTCTTTGGGGTTAAGCTGACACACCTGGAAGGTCAGAAACAAATTAATCTCCGAGACAGACTCTAATTCAACACTTTAGCCAGGCAGATCCACTGTGGTCTATAACATTGTTACTGACAGACCAGCTAGCTTGGCACATTAAGAGTCCGCAGGGGTAAAGCAGTTGCTTGGATTCTACCCACTCAACTCCAGATAACTCGGCAAGCTAAAAAGGTAGGATGTTTTGGTTGGACAAACAGTGAGCAGCTTATCGTTCTCTGGTGGTAGGTTACGAACATACAAAATTGATGGGCAGGAAAAGACCAGCTGGTCTATCAAACCTACCCCACACCATGCGATGGCTGGAGCATCTTGACTAAACATTTCTCCAACAACCCCACCAACAGCCATGTAATCTCCTGAGAGAGGCAAAAGAACCCGAGGAAAAAACCCAGGGCCAATAAAGGAAAAAATATACTCTGGAAAATTCCTCTCCGAACCCCCTCAGGCGATCGAAACCAGTCCAGGAGATCATATGGACAGAGTGTGATCTGTAAAGACACTTACTTTCTATATGAAGCGGTCTCTCCTTCAGCTCCCTCTTGAAAGCAAATTTATGGTTATGTGGTTTCAGCTGGTTAAACTGAAGCAATAACTTTATGTCAAGGTGGATAAGCAATTTGGGCAACCTGTGCCTAAACTGCCTGTACTTAGTCAAGTGTGACAGATCTCCAGTGTGGACTTCATATATTGAGAACAAACAAAAACACTAAACCATGTGGATTCCTCAGTAGAATGGCATGGTTTGGAGGCTGATCAGCACAAGGATGAGTTTTGCAGGTCTCATACACTAGGTTAGTGAAGAAAAAGAGTTTTCCCACATCTGCACCCAATGTTAGTCAGTTGAAAATGTATCACCCGTGAATTTTCAGAACCATATAGATCAGGAATATCAATGGTTCAGTGTTTGGCCTGCACCAAGTAAATGGCTCTAACCCAAAGAAGCAGTTGGGGCACTATTGGTCTGTGTCATAGAATGATACAGCACAGAAGGAGGCCAGTACTCTCGAGGCAGTCCAAAGAAGGTTCACTTGGTTAATCCTGGGGATGAGGGGGTGGACATATGAGGAGAGGTTGAGTAGATTGGGACTCTACACATTGGAGTTCAGAAGAATGAGAGGCGATCTTATTGAAACATATAAGATTGTGAAGGGGCTTGATCGGGTGGATGCGGTGAGGGTGTTCCCAAGGATGGGTGAAACTAGAACTAGGGGGCATAATCTTAGAATAAGGGGCTGCTCTTTCAAAACTGAGATGAGGGGAAACTTCTTCACTCAGAGGGTAGTAGGTCTGTGGAATTTGCTGCCCCAGGAAGCTGTGGAAGCTACATCATTAAATAAATTTAAAACAGAAATAGACAGTTTCCTAGAAGTAAAGGGAATTAGGGGTTACGGGGAGCGGGCAGGAAATTGGACATGAATTTAGATTTGAGGTTAGGATCAGATCAGCCATGATCTTATTGAATGGCGGAGCAGGCTCGAGGGGCCGATTGGCCTACTCCTGCTCCTATTTCTTATGTTCTTATGTTCAAATCGGCCCATCGTGCCTGTCCCGGCTCTTAGAAAGAGCTATCCAATTAATCCCACTTCCCTGCTCTTTCCCCGTAGCCCTGCAAATTTTTCCCTTTTCAAGTATTTATCAAATTCCCTTTTGAAAGTTACTATTGAATCTGCTTCCACCGCCCTTTCAGGCAGCGCATTCCAGATCATCACAACTCGCTGCGTAAAATAAATTCTCAACTTCCCTCTGGTTCTTTTGCTAATTACCTTAAATTTGTGTCCTCTGGTTACCAACCCTCCTGCCAGTGGAAAGAGTTTCTCCTTATTTATTTGATCAGAATCCCTCATAATTTTGAGCACCGCTATTAAATCTTCCCCTTAACCTTCTCTGCTTCAGGGAGAACAATCCCAATTTCTATGGTCGCTCCATATAACTGAAGTCCCTCGTCCCACGGTAAATGAAAACTTAGACTGGATAACAAGTCCTGGCCCACATGAGTGACTCCTGTTGGAAACCACTCATTTAGACCCTGGACGAGAACATAATTGTGGTTAGCTGGCTTGTTGTCTCTTGTCCTTTCCATTGCTGACTCACTGTCCAGCAACATATGAACACTGGCCACTTAGGCAAACTATTACAGGGCTGCAAAAAATGCATTGAACTAGACCCTGGAATAGAAAGCATGGAGGAGATAAAGTGAGGGGGTAAAAAGCTGGTAGTATAAATATTTAGTTTTTGAGCTAAAAGAGCAAAGTTTTATGTAGTTATTTTGCCATTTGGCCAAGAGTAAATTGTGTGCATTATTCTAAAGGTAAGGAAGCTAGATTTTGGGACCTGACTGATTCCATTCTCCCAGAATCCAACAACAACTTGCATTTATATAGCGCCTTTAACATAGTAAAACGTCCCGAGGCGCCTCACAGAAACGATTTTCAAACAAAATTTAACTCAGCCGCAAGAGGAGATATTAGGACAGGTGATCAAAAGCTTGGTCAAAGAGGTAGGTTTTAAGGTGCATCTTAAAAAGGGAGAGAGGCGCAGAGAGGTTTAGGGAGGGAATTCCAGAGCTTAGGGCCCAGGCAGCTGAAGGCACGGCCGCCAATGGTGGAACAAAGGAAATCGGAGACGCACAAGGCGGCAGAACTGGAGGAGCGCAGAGATCTCGGTGGGTTGGTGATAGCCAGGCTTTTTTTTTTGAAAAAAAAATGCAGGTTTCCTATAGTTTGCTTAAAGAGTGGCCACAACAGGAGCACAGACGGTAGCCTTAGAGTCACATTCTACCGGGCCTTTAGGGTCCGCTACATATTGTATTTTTTTTTAAAAACCCATTCATAGTCGGCACTCTGAAGAAACAAAACGGTGGACACTTTTTTTCTCTCTCGAATATTTCGAGCAATTTCATTTATTGGCTTTTTACAATTGTAGTTTCTGCTCCTGGGTACACACACACACACTTAAAAAATAACACTGCATCTGCACGAGGCTCGCCTTCAGGTTCGACAAAATATCAACTGAATTGCAGCCACTCGAGGTTTAATGTGCACAGTTTCAGAAAATTATTTCCTGTGAGCGATGATGGTTTAGTTAATTGTGTACATCAATCATAGAAACAGGAGGGGGCCATTCAGCCCCTCGAGCCTGTTCAGTCATTCAATTAGATCACGGCTGATCTGTATCTCATCTCCATCTACCGCCTTGGTTCCCTAACCCTTAATACCCTTGCCTAACAAAAATCTATCAATCTCAGTTTTGAAATACTGTAGTGTTTATTAAGTTAAATAAATTTGCAAAGAAATCAATGTAATGTTGAATTTGACACATTGCAATTTTACATGCTGTATAAGCTCTTCTAAAAACAGTCTTACGCCTCCTTATGTACAATGTCAATTTTATTTTTTTTTAAAACAAGTATATTTTGACAGATATACAAAAGTCAGACATCATCTACTACATCAAGATGAATTCCATTCTGAACAAATATAGCATTGGGATGACTAATTGTTCAATCCAGAACTATGTTTGAGCAAGTTTTGAACAAGCTAGCAATTTAGTACAGCTTTGGTTCAGTATCTGTGTAAGTCATTATGACACTAATAGTTAATGCTACCTGGTGAACCTACTGTGCAATGCATTAAGGGATAGGTTTACTGTACAGGGTTTCAAATTATTTGTGGATATTTACACCAATGTAACCACAGAAGCCCAAACTCTTATTTCTCTATCCTAAAACATTACATAACAAAAGCAACATATATTTGAAGCATTACTGTACAATTGAACAACATTTCTAGAAACATAAATGGATAAATTCACAGGTTCTGCGCTCCCAACAGCAAGTCATGCTTTAAAAAGAGCACTGTAGCAGAAACCCGAGCCCAATTTCTGCCTACTTGTTCTTGTTGGGAGCACGGGATCTCACTAAATTTACCCAAAACTTACAATGTTGGAACATGAAGTTAAACTTTAGTAGTGTTATTTTTTTTTAAAAAGGCAAAATCATTCTGGACTGCACTTTTACTTGGAGATCAAAAGCAAGTTATCCCCCCAAGTGACATCTCAGTTAGAATCATACAGCACAGAAGGTAGCCATTCGGCCCATCGTGCCTGTGTCGGCTCTTTGAAGGAGCAACCCAATTAGTCCCACTCCCCTGCTCTTCTCCCATAGCCCTGTAAATTTTTCCATTTCAAGTATTTATCCAAATTTCCCTTTTGAAAGTAACTACTGAATCTGCTTCCACCGCCCTTTCAGGCAGGGCATTCCAGATCATAATAACTCGCAGCGCGAAAAAAAAAAAATTCTCCTCATCTCCCTCCTGGTTCTTTTGCCAATGGCCTTAAATCTGTGTCCTCTGGTTACCGACCCTCCTGCCAGTGGAAACAGTTTCTCCTTATGCACTCTTATCAAAACCCTTCATAATTTTGAACAGTTCTTATCTATTGCCACCCAAAAACCAGGAGGGATGGGGGTATGTTCATACACGTGCACTCTGCTCATCGACTTAAGTATTATACTGTTTAGTGTACTCATTTTAATTACTTGATGGGTCCTTTTTGTTGTTAGTTGAACTTAAATTACGTGGAACTACTTTCTTTCCAGTGAAGCTTCATTTGTACCACTGCCGAGAAATTAAAATTCAACTACCGATCTCCCCCTGAAAAAAGACTTAACATAAAAAGTCAAGCAGTACAATGCTGACATGAATATGCAGCTCTTACATTTTTTGAACCACTCAGAAGGATCAATCTGGTTCTTGCTAGCACAGGCTAGCAGTTCAAGGCAGCAGCCCTCCACCTCCAACGCTCTCAGGGCAACTAGAGATGGGCAATAATTGCCGGCCTCGCCAGCGACGCCCACATCCCGACAATGAGTAAAGGCAGATCGGGTATACGTTAATACGGCTCCTACGGCAAGTACATGAAATATTAAATTCCCCTACCCCACCCAAAAAGGTGCCAACTCATGCTGGGACGTGGATCCACAGGCACTGCCAAACCTTTGCTACTTTATTCAAGTGCCTAGTCTTCAGGCAAGTCTAGGCAGGGAGCCCATCCAACACGGCCAAACCAGACACTGCCCTCATCCAACATCTACGCACAAAATTTCCAGCAAGAGTCAATAGATCACGATCGGGAGCAGGAACTCCCGTGCTGATTTTTAAAAAAAAATTTAAAACCCCCTCTCCACAATTGTAGCACCTCAGTGGAATCCAGGCCAAGATCAACTAACTTTGATAAAGTTATTCCTAACTTTTATTGGTATAACCCGCCCAGAAAAAAAAAATCATAGGTAACAAATTAGTTAGGGCTGTTTTGGTGACCTTAAACCAGTGTAATACAAGAGGCATTACAAGAGTGTGCAGAAGAGAACGCAGGCTATGTACTTGTCACTCACTTGAGTGTAACCAACTCAAACCCAAGTGAATGGTCTGATTGGCAGAGTGAGACAACACTAATTGTGCATCATCTTGTATTCATGCCACTCCCAAGAAACTCCAATAGGAATTTTATATCAAGTTTAATACTTCACACTTCTTAAAAAAAAATTCTTTTTTTTCAAGCCAAAATGTTACCCAGTATCCCAATGCGTTCGTCAATAATAAAATTATGGGCTGCATATTCGTTGCAAGATTTTTAAACCACCCAGGGAGTCTGATAATTTGATGAATCCGTTCAATACAGAAAAGACGCGGCAAGAACGTCAACAACTGGCTTGGGAATAAATTCCAAATCGAAACATTCACCGTCACAGAAGTTCCAAAATACCTTTCGCGGGATTAAAAAAAAAATTTTAAAAAGTGGTTTAAATTATTTGAAGCTCAGGAACAGTTGTTATCTCTTCACACAAATATTGGCTAAGGTACCGAATTTGGGTCCCAAATTGTTCAAATAGTCCGATCCTACATTTTCTCTCTCATCACTGCAGCAACCCATAGACCCGGTAACTGATTCGCCTCCCTCGTGTCGATAGGTGTGTACATAATCAGTGGAGGGGACGTGATCTCCCAGCTCTTCCTCTTCATACACCTTAAACAAATCAAAACAGCAAGTTAAAAGTCTGTAAGTCTCTCAGTATGAAAAAAGGTGAAAACATATTTCAATAAAACAAATTTAAACTAAACGGATGCACTTTTTCCCTTTCAGATACCAACTGATTTGCTGTTTTATTACAAATCTTTATTGCAGATCAAAAAGGAACAACCAAAGCATTACTTGCTGCTAAACTTTCATTTTATTTTTAAAAAAAGGTCATTGGCAAAAGAGAACCAGAGGGGAGATGAGGAATTTTTTTTCTTTTTTACGCAGCGATCTGGAACGCGCTGCCTGAAAGGGCGGTGGAAGCAGATTCAATAGTAACTTTCAAAAGGGAATTGGATAAATACTTGAAGGCGAAAAATTTGCAGGGCTCCAGGCAAAGAGCAGGGGAGTGGAGCTAATTGGATAGCTCTTTCAAAGAGCTGGCACGGGCATGAAGGGCCAAATGGCCTCCTTCCGTGCTGTATCATTCTATGATTTTATGATTCATTCTAGATTAATGTCACTTCAGCCTTTTTTTTAATTCTCTTCCCCCTCCCCATAACAACAATGCATTCAGAACGTAAAATACTTGGGAGTTACTCCTATATAAAAAAAGATACAGGGCAAATTTTTACAGCCAAATATTAATATTCACCAGTTCAACTCGTGATCTCAGGAGGTCCATCAAGCCAAGCTGGTTTCTGCGATTGAGTGAATTAGCCTCTTCTATGGTCATATTTGCATTCGTTATGATATCCTGATGAGAGTGTATCGTTCCACCATGACCATACACCGCACCATGACCATACACCGCACCATGACCATACACCGTTCCGCTGTGGTCCTGCGACATCACATGTTTTACATTCACCATTTCACTAATCCCACTGCTTGTTCTTTTTATTCCATCTACATGGCTGGCAATGGGATAATTTCCACTACCAAACTCTGTTTCTTGGTTGCTGTAAGGCTGGTTACTTTGTCTTATAAAGTTCTCTTTCTGAGACAGAGGGATATCCAGTGCTGCAAGATTCTGGAAAATGGAATACAGTAATTAGGAACTGTGGGACTGAATCAGTGAAATACAGCATTAAAGTCACAAAGTTTGCCATAAACTATTCTACATGGGCAGATTTATTTTTTTTATTATCCACTTTGTGCAGAGAGGTTTTACAAAGTGACATGAAAAACTGGTTACGTCCCTGGAGGAGAAATGACAAAAGTGCATTACGTTACAAATATCAACAGATCTACCCTACCAACTGAGCCACAGCTGCAACTCAAAATGTGTGACGAAAAGCACGACAGAATTGTGACACAGGAAGCGGACGCACAGAGGTGAGAAAACCCACCTTGTCTTGCTGACCTCCGCCCTCTTCATTGGAGACAATGAGGCTTTGATGATATTGTTTATCGGGAAATAACGGAGGTCTTTCCTTTTGGCCACCTCCGCAATAGAACGCAATCGCTGCCAGGAGGAAACCTGTTGCGGATACGAGAGAAGAATAGTTATGCACTTTCGTTTGTACTTCCAACTTTTTAAACATACCGCCCAAGTAATTTAGCAGAGGATTATAAAGCTGCAAATTTTGTTGTGTGCATGAGGTTTGTTAAATCAAACGTTAACAGCAAGCTTTAAAGAACTATAAATTCACTAGGGTCATTATCAGAGCAACTTTTAAGATTCAAGGTACTCCAAGGGAATGAATAGCACATTGTTTCTACAGATGTGAAAATAAACAAACACTGTAAAACTGATTCAAATGTATAAACTCAAAACAGCAACAACTTATAAAAATTGTGTGTGTAGATGCTTTTTAAGTTACATGATGTCATTGAACAAAATCAGGAAACTTGAATTTCTCAACTTTGTGGGGTTTCAGTATCGGAGATTTTTTTTCTAAAAAAAAAGCTACCAATCTCTTAAAACTTACAAAGCAGTAACAATGCAGCCAACAACATTATAAGAATTCCCGATCCACCAAGGACAGCACTTCCAGAAGCCAGTCTGTCGGCGCAATTCAAACTGTTAGGGCAGTCACAGATCCGAATCTTCAATGTTTGTTGAGTTCCCCGATTTTGCTGATCCTGAACTATGATGGGAACTTCATAGTAACCGGGAGGAAGTGGATTTGTTGGTTTTACATTGACGTAGGATCCTAGAAGACAGAAAACTGTGATAAGTTTTGATCTGCTACCTCCAGCTCAAGTTTAGTGTAAGAGGCACTGAAACAATCCAACCTCTTCCCCCCCCCAACGTACGAGCATAAAATCATACACTGGGCTTTCGTTTCTTTCAGAGAGTCATTTAAAATGTTTGCAAAACTTATGATGCATTATAGCATAGTATTAACTAAAATAAGGGGAAGCTAGATTTTGGTAGGAAGAAGAATAAGGGGGCCATGAACCACTTAGGTACTAAGAGTCCAAATGGGGTAGAGGAGCTGAGGGATCTCAGGTTACAGATACACAAATCACTAAAAGTAGTGAGGAAAGTTAATAAGGCCATTAAAAAAAAACCATAAACCAAGCACTGGGGTTCATTTCTAAAGGGATAGAATCGAAAAGCAGAAGTTATGTTAAACTTGTATAGAACCTTGGTTAGACCACACTTGGAGTACTGTGAACAGTTCTGGTCTCCATATTATAAGAAGGATACAGAGGCACTGGAGAAGGTGCAAAAAAGATTTAACAGGATGATACCAGAACTGAGAGGTTAGACTGGATATTAGAATGGAGTGTGTACAAGATGGTTTTTTAGACCAGTACGTTGAGGAGCCAACCAGGGAACAGGCTATCTTAGATTGGGTATTGTGCAATGAGAAGGGGTTAATTAATAATCTTTTTGTGTGGGGTCCTTTAGGGAAGAGTGACCATAACATGATAGAATTCTTCATTAAGATGGAAAGTGATGGAAAGTGAAGTAGTCCAATCCACAACTAGGATCCTAAACCTAAATAAAGGAAACTATGAAGATATGAGGAGTGAGTTGGCTATGATAGATTGGGAAGCTTCATTAAAAGGCATGACGGTGGACAGGCAATGGCTAACATTTAAGGAACAAATGCATGAATTGCAACAATTATACATTCCTTTCTGGTGCAAAAACACAAAAGGAAAAGCAGCCCAACCATGGCTAACAAAAGGAATTTAGTATTAGATCTAAAAAGGAGTCATAAAAAGTTGCCAGAAAAAGTAGCAAGCCTGAGGATTGGGAGCAGTTTAGAATTCAGCAAAAAAGAACCCAGAGATTGATTAAGAGGGGAAAAAAAAAGTACGAGAGTAAACTTGCAAGGAACATAAAAGTGGACTGTAAAACCTCCTACAAGTATGTAAAAAGAAAAAAAGATTAGTGAAGACAAACATAGGTCCCTTACAGTCAGAAATGGGAGAATTTATAAATGAGGAACAGGGAAATGGCAGAGCAATTAAACAAATACTTTGGTTCTGTCTTCACAGAAACACACAAATAACTTCCCAGAAATGCTAGGGAACCAAGGGACTAGTGAGAAGGAGGAATTAAAGGAAATTAGTATTAGTAAAAAAAAAGTGCTGGAGAAATTAATGGGACTGAAAGCCGATAAATCCCCAGGGCCTGATAATCTGCATCCCAGAATACTAAAAGAGGTAGCCATGGAAATAGTGGATGTATTAGTTGTCATCATTAGTTGGAGGGTGGCAAATGTAACCCCACTATTTAAAAAAAGAGAGAGAGAGAACAGGGAACTACAGACCGGTTAGCCTAACATCAGTAGTAGGGAAAATGCTGGAGTCTATTATAAAGGATGTGATAACAGGACACTTAGAAAATATCAGCAGGATTAGACAAAATCAACATGGATTTATGAAAGGGAAATCATGTTTGACAAACCTACTGGAGTTTTTTGAGGATGTAACTGGTAGAATAGATAAGGGAGAACCAGTGGATGTGGTTTATTTGGATTTTCAGAAGGCCTTTGATAAAGTCCCACATAAGAGGTTAGTGTGCAAAATTAAAGCACATGGGATTGGGGGGAATATACTGGCATGGATTGAAAATTGGTTAACAGACAGGAAACAGTAGGAATAAATGGGTCCTTTTCGGGGTGGCAGGCGGTGACTAGTGGGGTACCGCAGGGATCAGTGCTTGGGCCCCAGCTATTCACAATATATATCAATGATTTGGATGAGGGGACCAAATGTAATATTTCCAAGTTTGCTGACGACACAAAACTAGGTGGGATCGTGAGTTGTGAGGAGGATGCAAAGAGGCTTCAAGGCGATTTAGACAAGTTGAGTGAGTGGCAAATACATGGCAGATGCAGTATAATGTGGATAAATGTGCAGTTATCCACTTCGGAAGGTAAACCGGAAAGGCAGAGTATTATTTAAATTGTGATAGATTGGGGAATGTTGATGTACAAAGGGACCTGGGTGTTCTTGTACACCAGTCACTGAAAGCAAACATGCAGGTGCAGCAAGCAGTTAGGAAGGCAAATGGTATGTTGGCCTTCATTGCAAGAGGATGAGAGCACAGGAGCAAGGATGTCTTACTGCAGTTATACAGGGCTTTGGTGAGACCACACCTGGAGTATTGTGTGCAGTTTTGGTCTCCTTACCCAAGGATATACTTGCCATAGAGGGAGTGCAGCAAAGGTTCATCAGATTGATTCCTGGGATGGCAGGACTGTCGTATGCAAAAAAAAGAGGTTGGGTCGACTCGGCCTGTATTCACTAGAGTTTAGAAGAATGAGAGGGGATCTCATTGAAACATTAAAATTCTGACAGGGCTCGACAGACTGGGTGCAGGGAGGATGTTTCCCCTGGCTGGGGGTTCCAGAACGAGGGGTTACAGTCTCAGGATATGGGGTAGGACATTTAGGACTGAGATGAGGAGAAATTTCTTCACTCAGAGGGTGGTGAACCTGTGGAATTCTCTACCACAGAAGGCTGTGGAGGCCAAGTCACTGAATATATTTAAGGAGCTAGATAGATTTCTAGACACAAAAAGGTATCAAGGGGTATGGGGAGAAAGCAGGAATATGGTATTGATAGAGGATCAGCCATGATCATATTGAATGGCAGAGCAGGCTCGAAGGGCCGAATGGCCTACTCCTGCTCCTATTTTCTATGTTTCTAGACCTATCAGGAAAGATTGAGCAGGCTGAGGCTCTTCTCTTTTCTAGAGAAAAGACTGAGGGGTGACCCGATAGAGGTCTTAAGATAATGAAAGGGTTTGATAGGGCAGACGTCGAAGATGTTTCCACATGTGGGGGAGACCAGAACTTGGGCCATAAATATAAGATAGTCACTAATAAATCCAATCGGGAATTCAGGAGAAACTCCTTTACCTGGAGAGTGGTTAGAATGTGGAACTCGCTACCACAAGGAGTGGTTGAGGTGATTAGCATAGATACATTTAAGGGAAAGCTGGATAAACACATGAGGTGGAAAGGAATAGAAGGACATGTCGATAGGGTGAGATGAAGTAGGGAGGGAGGAGGCGCGTGTGGAGTATAAACACCGGCATGGACCTGTTGGGCTGAATGGCCCTTTTCTATCCAATTCTATGTATGTGGCTGGCAAGTGATAATCTTGGGCTACCTACAGCCACTGTCTAGACACTCACTCAGACATGTTATTGGAACTCAGTTGGCATCCATAGAGCCATACTGCTCCATAAGTCAGCATTTACTATGTAAGATCCCTGCCAAGACCATGCAGATTTTTAGGACATATAAATTTAATTTGTAATCTTATAAATGCCATCTGGTTAGCTCTTAACATAAAGCAGAATAATTCATGTTCCACCATCAACCTAGGGTTTGCTTCAAATGATAAATTTATCTTATACCCTGCAAACTAAGGCCAATTCAAACATCTACTAAGTCCCAATGAAATGACCTCCCAAAAAGGTAAGTTTGAAAAGGCAAGACTTAGTTTTTAATAAAATGTAAAAAAGTGACATCCTTTCACCTAAAGTACTCGATTCACAATGTTTATATACATTAGCACTAACCAGAATTTATCAGTAACTTTTGTATATCCGACTCTCAAAATTGTGACTCCCTCCCCCCCCATCCCAAAATATAAAAAAGGGCGAAAGAAACCCCACAAGATTTAAAGGTTTCTCAGTGACTTGCACTTTTCATGTACACTGTGAAATATTGTACTCTACACAAGTATACAAACAAGGCAATAAGCCACAAACATCAGAATGCAGTTTTAAAAAAAAAATGTACCCATTCGCTTGGAGATCTCCCATTTCTCTCTAACTTCTGGCGGGTTATCTGGCAGCAGAAATGTAAATGGAGCTGAATTTGGTGTCGCATCAAGATCCTCAGCTGAAACATTAACAAACTTCTGGAATCCATTGTTGCAAAGAAGTAAGTCTTTATTGGGAATAATTGGATCATTATCATTGACATCATCCAGGTTTATAACCACAGTTCCAGTTCCAGTTCTTGCAGGAACTCCTAATGCAACACAAAAAGAAACATTGGTTAAAAACATTTCATACAACTTAATATTTGAGATTTTTTTTAAATGAAAAAAAATGATGTAATATTTGCAGGCGGGTTAATTGGTCATTCTGCACTAAGTAAGAGCCAAGATCCAGGAATCAAAGCTTTGATTTTCCATGTTACTTCTAGGATTTTTATACTTGGTGATGTGGACTCATTATATGTCCACTTGTGTATGGGCAGACTTATTGTAATGGTATGCAAGCAACACAACCATCCAACGCGTTTGTGCCATAGCAATGCTGGGCAAAAGGGTCTCTCGCACATCCAACGTCATTATTGGGGGGGGAACTTGCATTTTAGGGGGCTGCAAAGCCTACACAAATCAATCGTCTGGATTGGATAAGCTACAACATCTTTTAAGAAGAAAAACCCCCCCACATTTTTCAGCAGCTTTATCGGGCAGCTAAAAAGCCACAACCTTATCCCGAGGTTTGCTACAACTTTTCTCTGTGCACCCTCACCCACTGCAGTAGGCAGGGTGTAAAACCAGCATTCCACCCGATCCCACGGGCTTCTCACCCGGGGAGTTAGGTTAAAATTGCCCCCTTGATTTTTGACACTTTACTCGGTGTCTTTTGAAGTAGTTTTTAAGTCAATGAACAAAGTCGTTGCATTCTTTTTTTTTCTAGAAAAGGGATATTTCCTTCAAGTTTATTGAAAACTACTCCCTTTGGGAATTCATTAAATCCCTTCATCATCAGAAAACTGCTTTCTCCTAGTTGTAGCAGATAATTTGTGACTGGACGAAATAAAAATTAAATTGCCCAATAACTAATAGGGAGATTCAAATGTGGTCTCAGTGACCGTATGTAGGTAACAAATTTAAAACCATACAACTCCCTCCAAATACTGTCTGTCCTGCAGCAGCTGGTGGTATATTTCTAGGGAGCTACATGACATGTACCCCCCCACCCCCCAGAAAATTGTGAATTCATTTCTTCATGGAAAAATCAGGCAGCCTGGTTAATTTTAAACACTTGTATACTTCACAATTTTTTTTTTTTAAGTTTTTTTTTTAAAAAAAAGGAAAAATGTTTTGAGTTTTCAACAAGTTAAGCAGATCGGTCATTTTCCAAAAAGGTAAAAGTCTCTACCCAATTTTCAAAGGATCTCTTCCCCTTCCTCCAACCTACTCTCCCCCACAGTTCACAGATGCTGTACCCCAGTTTAGAGGTATTTTCTACTCCTCCAACCCTCAGTTCATGCTGGCACTTTATTATCTCTCCTGTCAATTCTTAATGTTTTCCTCACCTTCACCCACCCCCCCCCAATACAACACTCCCAGCAGTCTTGCATTGCCCCTGCCCTCATCCATCCACCCAACCCCCTCCCAGCTGGGACTCTTCCATCTAGCCCATTTATGCTGGCAATCTTCCGCGCCCCCTTTTATGCTACTAATTTTCATCCTCCCCCCCCCAACGTTTCAACTCTTCTTTCCCTCCCCTAAATTCAACCTTTCATCTTTACCACCACCCCCCCCCCCAACCCCACAATTCCTGCCAGCTCTTCTGACCCCACCCTGTTCTCACCGACACTTCATTTCCCCCGTTCCCCAAATCATTCCCATCGCCTCGCTACAACTTCCTCCTCTTCAACATGGTCTCTGGCTCCTATCTCCAATTGCTGCTGCTGCTGCTCTTAAGCAACTCAAAGCCACTGCATGTGGCAGGCAGGAATCCACGAGAGATCAGGGATTCCCACCTACAGCATGCAATAGCATTCAATTGGGTTAGAGCAGTAGCAACAGAGGGAGAAGCAGGGGAGTGGTGGGGTGAGAAGCTGAGGGCTGCACTACTTTCTGTCTGTGCACATTGACCAGCCTTGGAGATGCTGAGCGAGAGAGATATGAAATGGTTGGCTGTGTGAGCAGGTAAGAGAAAAGAGCAAACCAAGTGCTTACCCTTTTGGTCGGGAGCGCTGAGCATGCAGATAATCTGGTTCTTGTCTATCTTTTATTTACTGAGAAAATGCAAATAGAAATCTCTATCCAGTGTATGCATTATATTTACCCACATACTAAAAATATGCATTGAATGTGTACTTACTGTCTTCTATAGCCAGTACTGTAACATTGTACCTATTATTTTTTACAAATGTAGACTCTCTGTCCATCACAGCAGTAGTTTTGATCACACCAGTTCGCTGATCAATGGAGACCCAATTTGCTGGATCAGTTAGTTTCTCGTATCTGGTTGGTCAAACAAGAAATACAGCATTTCAAACATTAGCTCATTTCATTCATAAACCACCAGGCCATTGAAGTGTTCAACTAAAAGCTTAACTATTCTATTTGAATGGATATTTATGAAATTATTAAGCTTGAATGTGCTTATGAACATTAACTGCAGTGAGCCTCTTATAAGAGAGGCTGTACGCTCCCGCATAATTTGGAAAATGTAAAGAATCTTTACATTTGTCAACCCCAGTCCATCACCGGCATCTCCACATCATGGCTATAATTTGGAAAAGTAGTTGGTCAACACAGTGCAAGTGTTATGAATTCAGGCCTGCCATAGATGCCTTTTTTGGGTTCTGTGGTGTCAGTCACTCCCGTAAATGGTCTGAGCGTCATACTTTTATGGGATTTGACTTTCCCTGTCCTGTATCTACTTGTACGATAGTGTAAGTCAGTGGTGTAAATGTTAAACCCTTGTGACCTGAATCGGTTATGTCTTTTTACATATTACATAAAATTTACAGCACAAACAGGCCACACCAGTGTTTATGCACCACACAGACCTCCTCCCACTTTATTTACTTTATCTCATCAACATACCCTTCTATCCCTTTCTCCCTCATGTACTTATCTAGCTCCCCCTTAAATGCATCTATGCTGGTCACTCTACGTGGTAGCAAGTTCCACATTCTCACCACTCCCATAAAGAAGTTTCTCCTGAATTCATTAGCGACTATCTTCTATTTATGGCCCCTAGTTTTGAACTATTCCACAAGTGGAAACATCTTCTCTACGTCTACCCTATCTATACCTTTTGCATATGTACTTCTCCAACCTCTCCAAAAGGTGGACTCAGCAAACTCTTGGGCTGAGTTGTGACCAGATATAAATCTTTAAGCGGCTTTATTTCACGGCAAGTAAATATACACAGCAACATTTAGTTCAACTTGTCTGCACAGAATACAAAATCAACCCATTCGTGGGTTGACTTACTAGCCTTAAGCAAGAGGCCCTCTAACTCTCGTCCAGCCACACACAAAAATTCAAATCTGTTAGAAGTTTTCACTTCAAGACGCGGAGATTGGTGGAATGAAGGCATCAAGGGGAGAGAGCGGGAACATGGTATTGAGATAGAGGATCAGCCATGATCATACTGAATGGCGGAGCAGGCTCGAAGGGCCGAATGGCCAACTCCTGCTCCTGTTTTCTATATTTCTCAGGGAGGGGAAAATACTGGCTATGACTACTTGTTTTCAAAAAGCACTGACATCTACAAAAACTGGGGCACTGTGCCAATAGCTGTGAAAGAATAAAATGAGTACATCCAGCAGCTATTGTCCTGGGCCAATATTTATCCCTCAACCAACATCACAAACAGATTATCTGGTCATTATCTCATTGCTGTTTATGGGATCTTGCTATGCACAATTGGCTGCTGCCTTTCCTACAAGTGACTACACTTCAAAAAGGTACTTCACTGGCTGTAAAGGGCTTTGGGCTGTCCCGAGGTCATGAAATGCACTATATAAATGCAGGTCTTTCTTTACTTTCCAATCACTAACGATAAGCAGATGTTGTACCTGATGCCACTGCTGCTCTTAGTTTCGGGATCTCTCGCCACATAAGATCCCAGAACCGTCCCAACGGCCACGTTCTCCTTTGTCCAGATTTGTTTGACGGCCGGATCAAATTCTGGCCCTTCATCTACATCTTTCACGTCAACAATTACTCTCACAATTTGCCGTTCAGCAGTGCTCCCAATCAGGGGCACCTCATTTTCTACTGCAATTTCTAATGAGATTGATGGGGCTGCTTCATAATCCAGTGGCTATAGAACAGACACAGAAGAGATTACATTACATAGAATTTATAGCACAGAAACAGGATATGCAGCCCAACTGCTCTGTGCCAGCAAGACTGCATTAAAACGGAACATCCCTGGGGTCAGTGCTAACGATGCCACTGTACTAGAGCGGCTTGGGACGTTTTACTACGTTAAAGGCGCTATATAAATGCAAGTTATTGTTTTGTTCTTTCCCGTTTTACTTTGACCAATACTATAACACACACAAACACGGTCTGGATATAAATGGATTTAAATGTTTTGTCTATAGGTCCTGAAAGCATCCATCCATATAGATAGCATACCAATCGTGTACCACCCCATCGAGCCATATAATGGAGATGGGTCATTTTCAGGTTGGCAAGATGTAACAAGTGGAGTGCCACAGGGATCAGTGCTTGGGCCTCAACTATTTACAATCTATATCAATGACTTGGATGAAGGGACCAAATGTATGGTTGCTAAATTTGCTGATGACACAGAGAAAGGTAGGAAAGTAAGTTGTGAAGAGGACATAAGGAGTCTGCAAAGGGATATAGATAGGTTAAGTGAATGGGCAAAAATTTGGCAGATGGAGTATAATGTGGGAAAATGTGAACTTGTCCACTTTGGCAGGAGGAATAGAAAAGCAGAATATTATTTAAATGGAGAGAGATTGCAGCACTCAGATACAGAGGGATCTGGGTGTCCTAGTACATGAATCACAAAAAGTTAGTATGCAGGTACAGCAAGTGATTAGGAAGGCAAATGGAATGTTGTCATTTATTGCAAGGGGAATGGGATATAAAAGTAGAGATGTTTTGCTACAGTTGTACAGGGCATTAATATGAGACCACATCTAGAATACTGTGTGCAGTTTTGGTCTCCTTATTTAAGAAAGGACATATTTGCTTTGGAGGCGGTTCAAAGAAGGTTCACTCGACTGATTCCTGGGATGAGGGGGTTATCTTATGAGGAAAGGTTGGACAAGATGGGCCTGTATACACTGGAGTTTAGAAGAATGAGAGGTGATCTTATTGAAACATAAGATCTTGGGGGGACTTGAAGGGGTAGATGCTGAGAGGATGTTTCCCCTTGTGGGAGAGATTAGAACTAGGGGACACAGTTTAAAAATAAGGGGTCTCCCATTTAAGATGGAGATGAGGAGAAATTTTGTCTGAGGGCAGTGAGTCTGTAGAACTCCCTTCTCCAGAGAGCGGTGAAGGCAGAGTCATTGAATATTTTTAAGGCGGAGTTTGATAGATTCCTGATTAACAAGGGAGTCAAAGGTTATAGTAGGTAGATGGGAAAGTAGGGTTGAGGTCACAATCATATCAGCCATAATCTTATCAAATGGCAGAGCAGGCTCGAGGGGCCGAATGGCCTACTCCTGCTCTTAATTCGTATGTTCGTATGTACGTGTATGGTTTGATCGACAGTGTCAAAGGCTACCGACAGGTCTAGGAGGGATACAACATGGCCAGTCACAGCTGTTTGTGACTTTGGTTAGGGTGGTTTTGGGAGAGGTGTAAACTTAACGATTGGAAGAATTCAAACAGGGGACCTGAGGGAGAGATCGGCACCTGGCATAGCCATGAGAGATCCACTGGTTGGGTAAAATTTTAAAAAAAAAGCGACCACAAAAGTTAGCCAAAGACCAAAATATTATCTTTTTCATTCAATGGCATTTGAAGGAAAGCAAAGTGACAATTTCATAGCACTGTTATACAAGCAATTATTATTTGCTGCAAAATTTAGCAGAACCAAACACCATCATTTGCTTACCTTTACAACATACAAGAGACCGTCATTTGTTTTGGGATCGGTTAATATTTTGAAATTTCCATTTTCATTCCCCTTTACGATAGTGAACACTGGTCTACTAGCGTTCGTGTTCGCCAAGTCCTTGTCATCCACTGGAAGTCGGAGAACCATGATGTCGCTTTCAGTCTCGTTAGCAGTAATGGTGTACTGAGTCAAGAGAAATGTTCATTTTAAAATCTCTTCTTTAAAAAAAAAAGTCAAAAAAGAGCCCACAATTAAAAGTTGCTGTAACTTATTAATAGTGAGAACTTGATCAATGATGCAGTACAATTAATGTATGTTTAAAAGTCAGGAAACGAAAATTGGAATTCCGAAATTTGGATCGGATAGTTGTTACTCATACCTTGAAATAATGTTGTGAAAATGCTAGCATATAATTGCAAGCGCAAACTCCTTCACCTGCTATTTGAATGGAACTATTAAGTGGTTTGAATGGTTTAACGCCTTTATTCAAAGTAATGGGCCAAGAGATTTCTTTACGCTAATTTCAATGCCTCAGTGATGGTCAAGCCTACTTTCCATAACTATATAAATAAAAAGGAAGGTTCCATGAACCCAAATGCTAAATGAGAAGGTAATCCATGATAAATGTAGAACCTTATCATCTCCCATCTTCTGGCAGTGGAAACTATAAACCATTTCTGGGGGTTGTTCTCCTTAGAGCAGAGAAGGTTAAGAGGAGATTTAATAGAGGTGTTCAAAATTATGAAAGGGTTTTGATTGAGTAAATAAGGAGAAACTGTTCCCACTGGCAGGAGGGCCAATAACCAGAGGACACAGATTTAAGGTCATTGGCAAAAGAGCCAGAGGTGAGATGATGAGGAGAACACTTAATTTTTTTAAAAAAACGCAGCGAGTTGTTATGATCTGGAATGCGCTGCCTGGAAGGGTGGTGGAAGCAGATTCAATAATAACTTTCAAAAGGGAACTGGATAAATATTTGGACGGGGAGAAAATTTGCAGGGCTGTGGGGAAAGAGCGGAGGAGTGGGACTAATTGGATAGCTCTTTCAAAGAGCCGGCACAGGCACGATGGGCCGAATGGCCTCCTCCTGTGCTGCAAGATTCTATGATTTCTAAATCAAACACAGAAGAATGACAACATCAAATCAGATTATTTTCCACAGATGTCAAAAACTTACCTTGGAGTTTTTAAATGTCGGAGGGTGGTCATTCACATCAGTAACATGCACAACGACAGATGCAGTCGAAAATAATCCATAATGTGCTCCATTCATGTCTCGAACTTCAACTTTCAGGGTATAACTGTCTTGGTCCTGAAAACGTTGAATATTCGAAGATGAAACTCTCCGCGTAATTTTAAAAGGACAACTTTCAAACACAAAAATTCTGTTGACACTTAAAGTGTACTTCAGCGTTTGTTCCACCAATGCAGCTAATTCCTCAGCGATACAGGTGTGCTTTAAGCTGAATTTTATCACCCTAACCAACATTTGTACCCTGCAAGATAACCAGACTCAACACGCACCAAACTATATCAAAGAAAGAATTCAGAGCATGAGTCATTTGAGGCATGACTTATGGTAAGTGTAGCGTGCTTGGGAGGAACAGGTGGCTTTGGGCCTTTGATTCCCCAAGCTCGCCAACCATGGGGGGTTATCCTCACCTCATGTCTGGGTCTTGTGTAGACTAATTGAGGGACAAGCCATCAGCTTCTCCAACCTGACTGCAGTGTGTAACCAACCCAGTATTTTCTCTCAGTTGTTGATTAAACTTACTTAGTATTTCTGACTTCACTTTTGTGTGTTTTTACAATTCCAAATTACAAAATGGGATTTACATCTTGGCATACACAGCAAGGCACAAGGAAGCTTACCTCTCTGTCTAGTTTATCATTGTTGGTTCTGATTTCACCCGTTCTTTCATCAACAGAGAATAGCAGACCAAACTGAGAGGCTGGCACCTGTGACAGAATCTTGTATTTCAGTACAGTATTTAAGGTCTTGGGTTCATCTCTGTCAGTAGCTGTAAGGATCAGTACCGATGTACCTAAAATTGCAAACGTAAAGTTACAAAATCTAATTGCTACTTGCAGCACACAGTTAGATGAAAGTCAACAAAAAACCACACAAAATTATTAACTTCAACACTGATTTCCTGTTGGTTATTTTGTAAGAGTTTATGTATTAGCAGAACAATCTGAATTATCTTCAGAGATGAAGTCCTAGAGCCAGAAAACCTCAGCTTCAACCACGCACGTTAACTCAGCTCCCCAACGTAGTCATGCTGAATAAATCTTCCTAGCCAATTCCCGAGCTAGACCGTTCAGGGCTGATGTCAGGAAGCACTTCACACAAAGGAGAGTGGAAATCTGGAACTCTCTTCCCCCAAAAAGCTGTTGAGGCTGGGTGTCAATTGAAAATTTCAAAACTGAGATTGACAGATTTTTTGTCAGGCAAAGGTATTAAGGGTTACGGAACCAAGGCTGGTAGATGGAGTTAAGATACAAATCAGCCATGATCTAATTGAATGGCGGAACAGGCTCGAGGGGCTGAATGGCCTACTCCTGTTCCTAATGACTTGATCTCAACCATTTAAAAAAAAATTTCATAGAATTGACTTTAAAAATGGTTATGAAGTAAATTTTACAGGTTAGATCTTCAATGTCAATGGGGAGCAAAATCATTGGGCGGCAGAACTGGATTCCAAAATACAAGCTCCCATTACACTGCACCAAGCATGTTAACACCTAACATTGTGCTGTTGCTGGAATTCTTCTCTTTCACCTCTCCCCACAACACACAAAAGGCTAGAACAATTCAGCACATTGTTAAGCAGGTGAAACAGGCTGCATTCATTGAGCCCTCGTTTCCCCCAAACTTAACAGCACCAGCGTCTGTGCGTTCCACACACACATGGAAGTGGGACCAGTTTAATTAAAGATCAGAGGAACCCAGAATGTGGGGGGGAGAGAGAGAGAGAGAGAGAGAGAGGGGGGGTTGGATTTTAACTGCCAGCAAGTTTCCAGTGAGAAACCAGTATCAGTTAGATTCCCGTTTGCTTGTGGGACAGAATGAGGGCATGGCGATTTTAAGGAGGTCTAGATTTTGCTTGTGGGGCCCAGGGGAGCTTCCCTGCTCCTCCTGGCCCCACAAAAGAAAGCAAAAATAAATTTTAAAAAAAACTTACTTAGAATGGCTTGGTTTGCTTCTGATCTTCTTACTTGGCTGTGGCTTCCCTAGCCCAGCTAAGAGTTTAAATCGCAATCAGGGCCCAATGGCGTCACTAGACCCTGATCTGCATATTTGAAGAAGGACCCCGCCAGATGCCATTGCTGCCTGTTCAGAAGAGCAGGTTATAATGGGTTTCGGCAGGTTAAGTTACCCACTTGATTTTAACAACCAATTCACCCGGTTTCTGCTGGGCTGGTAGGATTAAAATCGACCTCTATGTGTCTGGCGGCATAAACTGGTCATTTTTTTTTTTAAAAACACTTTACTTGGACACGTCTAAATTAACAGGGGCATAATCTCCAAATCACGGGACAGATTCAATAGTTTGTCTGGTATTTTCCTGCTGGGGCGGGGAAAATAAAACTAACATGTTTAACGAGATCTCAAAAACTGAAGCGCTTTTGTTTTACGTAGAATTTGCAGCACAGAAACAGGCCATTCGGCCCAACTGGCCTATGCCAGTGTTAATGCTCCACATGAGCCTCCTCCCACCCTATCAGCATGTCCTTCTATTCCTTTCTCCCTCCTGTACTTATCCAGCTCTGATTTTGTCACAAGTAAAACCAAAGTAGGAACACTAGGAGTTTAGGGGTCTCTAACACCTACAATTATATTACTGATATTTGCAATGAATGCCTTTTCAATTATAAAAGCCTTAAGTCAATGTATCCTTACCAGCTGCTGAACGTTCAGGTACTTTTGTGCTGAACACTTTTTCAGTAAACTCAGGGGCATTATCATTGACATCAATGACTTTTACAGTCAGATCAAGGGGCTGTTCGGGGTGAAACCCCTCCGAAGTCCTTGCAGTTCCAGTCAGCTGAAGAATTGAAAAAGGGCAGCGTTAACAATTTTCCACAATCTACAACAAAGTTATTCCCTTTTCACAAGTGTATCCAAGCTAGCTTCATAGCAAAGACAAAAAAAAAAATCAACATAACATTAATTTGAAGGGAATTGCTCCCCAGCACCTTAAAAAAAAAGGAATATAGCCTCGACAATGTCAGCAGCAGAAAAGCCAATTGGACTATAGAAATTTGCAGCACAGGAGGCCATTCGGCCCATTGTGTCTGTGCCAGCTCTTTGCTTGAGCAATCCAAAACTGATCCTACTGCCCAACTCTCCTCATAGCCCGGTAACTTGCTCTGCTTCCAATATTCTTTTAAAATATGCCAGAGTCAAGCATTGCATGCTCCAACAAGTCACTAAAGAAAATTCTCCTAACCACCCCTCAATAATTTTGAATTCATGTCCTATTATCTTGTCTCTCCTTGTAACCATAGTTTATCATCCTGGTGAATCACTTGTATGCAGTGCAGGTTTGGATACCCAAAAGGAGTGTACATTATTCTTAACTGTGGCCAAACCAAGGTTTTGTATAAATTAATTACTCATGCTCCTACTTATAAAACCCAAAGTTCTTAGTATTTTTATGGTTTTATCTACCTGCACTTTCAGGGAATTATGCATTTGAACCTGTAAGTCTCTGGTCATCTACACCCTTCAGCATCTCTCCACTGAATGTACACTCCCAAAAAGTACTTTACACTTATCCACACTAAACTGCTTCTGGCATCCGTCTATTATACTTAGGATCCTTTGGGTGAAGTGAACCAAATGTAATATTCCCAAGTTTGCTGATGACACAAAACTAGGTGGGAATGAGAGTTGTGAGGAGGATACAAAGAGGCTTCAAGGGGACATGGACAGGCTAAGTGAGTGGGCAAGAAGATGGCAGATGGAATATAATGTGGAAAAATGTGAAGTTATCCACTTTGGTAGGAAAAACATTTCTGCAGAGTATTTTTTTTTAAATGGAGAGAGATTGGGGAATGTTGATGTTCAAAGGGACCTGGGTGTCCTTGTACATGAGTCACTGAAAGCGAACATGCAGGTGCAGCAAGCAATTAAGAAGGCAAATGGTACGTTGGCCTTTATTACAAGAGGGTTTGAGTACAGGAGTAAAGATGTCTTACTGCAATTATGTAGGGCCTTGGTGAGACCGCACCTGGAGTATTGTGTACAATTTTGGTCTCCTTACCCAAGAAAGGATATACTTGCCATAGAGGGTGTGCAATGAAGGTTCACCAGACTGATTCCTGGGATGGCGGGATTGTCGAATGAGGGGAGATTGAGTAGACTAGGCCTGTAGTCTCTAGAATTTCATTGAAATATACAAAATTCTTACAGGGCTCAACAGGGTAGATGCAGGGAGGATGTTTCCCCTGGCTGGAGAGTCTGGAACCAGGGGTCACAGTCTCAGAATAAGGGGTAGGCCATTTAGGACTGAGATGGAGGAGAAACCTCTTCACTCAGAGGGTGGTGAATCTTTGGAATTCTCTACCCCAGAGGGCTGTGGAGGCTCAGTCATTGAGTACATTCAAAACAGAGATCGATAGATTTCTAGATATTGAAGGCATCAAGGGATTATGGGGAATAGCGCAGGAAAATGGCGTTGAGGTAGAAGATCAGCCACGATCTTGTTGAATGGCAGAGCAGGCCCGAGGGGCTGGACGGCCTACGCCTGCTCCTATTTCTTATGTTCTTACGTTTGCCCGTTCCACTAGCCCATCTAGGTCTTTCTGAAATCTTTTCCTTGTACCCAGTGTTTATCAAATCTTCTACTTTTGGGTCATCCGCAAGTTTCAAAATTGTGCACCCCCATCCCCCAAGTCATCTAAAAATAAACCAACAAAAAAGTGAACCCAGCACTCTTACTACAATTGTACAGGGCTTTGTTGAGATCTCACCTGGAGTACTGCGTACAGTTTTGGTCTCCTTATCTGCCTTAGAGGCAGTGCAATGAAGGTTCACTAGGCTGATTCCTGGGATGAGAGGGTTGTCCTATGAGGAGAGATTAAGCAGAATGGGCCTATACTCTCTGGAGTTTAGCAGAATGAGGGGTGATCTCATTGAAACATACAAGATTCTGAAAGGATGTTTCCCATGGCTGAAGAGTCTAGATAGGGGACATAGTCTCAGGATAAGGGGTCGGCCATTTAAGACTGAGATGAGGAGGAATTTCTTCACACAGAGGGTTGCAAATCTTTTGAATTCTCTACTTCAGAGGGCTGAGGAGGCTGAGTTGTTGAATGCGTTCAAGGCTGAGAGGGAGATTTTTGGACTCTAGGGAATCAAGGGATATGGGGATCGGGAAAGAAACTGGAGTTGAGGTTGAACATCAGCCATGATCTGATTGAATGGCGGAGCAGGCTTGAGGGGCTGTATGGCCTACCCCAGCTCCTATTTCTTATGTTCTTAAGCAACGACCTCAGTCAGCACAATCCTTCTCTAAATCAGAGAGTAATACTCAATCACTCTAAATCTGTTCCTCTCAAACCAACTATCTCACCATCCTGCTACCTTTTTTCTTGTAACAAAGACTTGAATTTTTCCAACAAGCCACTTGAGGTGCCTTATTAAACACCTTCTGAAGGTCCACACATCTACTGCATTCGCTTTATCTATCCAATCAGACACCTTTTCCAAAACAACGTTAAGTTTGACTAACATGACCTACCATAAGCACTGACCATCCTTGATTAACTAATGCATTTCTAAACGTTCACTAATTTTAATCTTGAATTATGGATTCCAGGAGTGTCTAAAACTGACGTTAGATTAACAGGTCCCGAAGTTACCCGATTTATTCTTCTCTCCCTTCTTGGAGAAAGATATTAGTGACTAATCTCCCGTCATCACGTAAATCACACATTTTAGGATTCACAGCTAGAACGGAATCTTAAAAAAAAAAAGCATCATATCTTGCTGGCTGAATCACTATTTGCAACTACAGAAAAAGGCCAATAGAGACACTTACTTTAAACAGTGGGTATTCTTCACGATCCACAGACCTCAACGCATATATTTCACCAGTGTCAGGTTTTATCGAGAACAAATTCAATGGGGGCAGATCTACCCCTTGACCAATTATTTTGTAGCTTAATGTATAATTCTGCTGAAAGTCTGATCTTATCTGAAAAAGTACGAAGAATTTTGCGTCAATAAAAATTTTAGCGCAATGAAAAAAAAAGTGTTCTGCTTTGATTAATTGAGTTTTGCACAATTTAACAAAAAAAAAATATTGCAACTTACAGTTTGAACATATTGGGGAAAAGGCCCTTTGGAATTCTCGGTGATCGTAAACGGAAGAGGTCTCCACCGCCTCTTCTGACGCCGCAGTATAGTTGCTCGCCGATTTCGAGCGTGCCTTTTTGCTCTTAACTGAAAATATTAAGCACGTCACAGGTGACGTTAATTCCGATCAGGAGGTCGGTAACCCAAGACAAAAAAATCTCCGATACAAGAAAGAAATAGTTTTAAAAAGAAATAGCTTGCATTTATATAGGACCGTTCACAACCTCAGGATGTCCCAAAGTGCTTTACAGCCAATGAAGTACTTTTGAAGTGTAGTCACTGTTGTAATGTAGGAAATGCGGCAGCCAATTTGCACACAGCAAGATCCCACAAACAGCAGTGAGGTAAATGACCAGATAACCTGTTTTTTAAAAAAAAAGTGATGTGATTGAGGGATAAATATTGGCCAGGACACTGGGGAGAACTCCCCTGCTCCTCTTCGAAATAGTGCCATGGGATAGTTTACCCCCGAGAGGGCAGGTGGGGCCTCGGTTTAACATCTCATCCGAAAGACGGCACCTCTGACACTGCAGCACTCCCTCAGTACTGGCACTGGAGTGTCAGCCTGGATTTTGTGCTCAAGTTTGTGGAGTGGGACTTGAGACCACGACCTACTGACTCAAAAAAAGTGCGCTACCCACTGAGCCACAGCAGTTTTAGGATTCGTACATATAATAAATACTAACACAGAAGCAGTTAAAGCCCCGCGAGCACAGGCGAGAGTTCCAGTCTCTGAATACCGAGTTGACATCCAGTGGGGTACAAGTGTCCAATGGTAGCCGAGTGCCCCCCCCACCCCACTGCGACCCCAGCAAGATCAGAGCTCTGGCCTCGAATAGTGGGATGGCATCCAGCAGGATACTTGCGTCACATGGGAGTGGAATGGTCTACGCCCATTGTACCTGGACATTCCTACCGGTAAGGAGTTGTCAGGCTAATGACCTCTCCACGTAAAAAGGGTCCTGGTTACTTAAACAACCCAGAGTACGATCTGCTGGATATAAAAGCAGTGCAAGGAATGGGCTGCCTCTTGTGCCGGCAGGCGTGGTAGGGAAAGAAGATAGCTGTAAAAACCTTGTTGAACTTGGCAACATTAAATTTCACTGAAAATTCTAACTATTTAACCCCGCCTAAGCACGGCTTCCAGAATCTTTGCCAAGTGTCTGAGGCAGGAATTAACAGGAACAGTAACTCGCCTACCTGTAGTTTCCAGAGGTCCTGTTGAACTAACGTGACATCAATTTTCCACTCCATTAACGTCACAGAATCTTGCAGCCTAATGACAAACATCCGTTGCCCAGGAGAAATGTGGAGATTACGAGTCGCATACAAAGAGCCATCAAGCCTGACAGCAAAGTCTGCATCACTGGTGCTGATTCGCAATGTGTCCTTTTGGCAATGTCGCAAATCCACTTTATATTTTTAAAAAAACATTTAGGGCAAATCAATAAAGGCATGGCGTTTTTTTTTTAAAACAATTATATTTCATTGTATTTTTTTTATTGGTTCACGGGATGCGGGCGTCGCTGGCGAGGCCAGCATTTTATTGCCCATCCCTGTGATGCAGCTAAAGACGGCCAGGTGTTACATTTTTGAAATATTCTTCACCACAGTGTGCAATTTAGTTAAACAGTAGTAGAATACCAAATATACTTGCAGGTAAAACATGGAAGGAATAGAACAAGATTGGGATTAATAGATACTCTCATTTTCATGGTTAGAAGTTTACAACATGGAAACAGGCCCTTCGGCCCAACATGTCCATGTCGCCCAGTTTATACCACTAAGCTAGTCCCAATTGCCTGCACTTGGCCCATATCCCTCTATACCCATCTTACCCATGTAACTGTCCAAATGCTTTTTAAAAGACAAAATTGTACCCGCCTCTACTACTGCCTCTGGCAGCTCGTTCCAGACACTCACCACCCTTTGAGTGAAAAAATTGCCCCTCTCGACCCTTTTGTATCTCTCCCCTCTCACCTTAAATCTATGCCCCCTCTTGGGAATAAGACTGGTATCAAAAGCCAAAGATAGTAAAAACATTTCAGATCATTTCATATGATTATATGGCTGAATTAAGAGTATATTTTTCATACAAAAATGGATACCCACCCCACTTTATAGAATGATTCAGCACAGAAGGAGGCCATTTGGCCCATCATGCCTGTGCCCACTCTTTGAAAGAGCTACCCAATTAGTCCCACTCCCCTGCCCTTTCCCCATAGCCCTGCAGATTTTTCCCCCTTCAAGTATAGATCCAATTCCCTTTTGAAAATTATTACTGAATCTCCCTTTCAGGCAACTTACATTAAAATCAAAAATTTTCATAAATGCGATCTTAAATGGGAACATTAATACAAATGTATGGAGGAGGCACTTTCAATCTATTTTTTTTTGGGTTCACAACTAAAGATCAATGCTAACCATAACCAAGCTCAATGGGAACCAATGGATACATATACATCACTTTTTCCAACCAGAACTCCTTAGGACAAGTTTCCAAGAGTCTTCTACCAGCCTCCCCACCTCTCCCCCCACCCCCCCGCATTAAGAACGGTTAAGAGGCAATCATCTCGCAGAATGGAGAAATTATTTAAGACTCTCTGCTTTTCAGATCTAAATTACTTTCTCATCTTCCCTCGACTTCAGTGCTGTGCCATCTAAAGCCAGAGTAGAGGTGGCAGAATTTAATAGCAGCTAGTTTCACTACACATTGCGAGTCACCAGATGGAACTTTTCCCGACTAGGTCACACACAATAATTCAGCTGTCATGCAAGTCCTAAAATGTTGGATGCCCTATAGCATCTAAAGAGTATTTAAAAAATTTAGACATTTCACTCCCATTTTAACTGCAAGTTATAACTACTAATCGAGAACTTTCTTACTATACCCTTCAAAATACTGCAACTTTCTTGCTCTAGTGAACGTACACACCCAAACTATGAAAACACACTCTAGCACTTGCTTGATGGCTTATTCAGTAAATCCACTACACTGTGGCGCTAAGCCACATGGACCAAGTAAACCCCAGGTTCAATTAATTAAGCTATGTGGAATTAGCAAATGTGAACCAAATTGGAGGTGAAAATGGAAGTTAAGGCACTGCATCCTTGGGAGAGAGAGGGTACGAAAGGAAGATAGGCAAAAGGCTTAAAGTTATACTATGACCCACTTCTGGTATTTAATACCAGAGCTGAGACGTTATTCTCTCCCCACCATAACAACTTGCATTTACATAGGATCTTTAACATAGTACAACGTACCGCAGCATCTCGCAGGAGCATTGTTAGGCAAACTCTGACACCGAGCCACATTAGGAGATATTACGACAGGTGACCAAAGGCTTGGTCAAAGAGGTCTGTTTTAAGGAGCACCTTAAAAAAAGGAGATAGACAGATAGATGGAATTCTAGAGCTGAGGGCCTAGGCAGCTGAAGGCACGTCCCCCAATGGTGCAGCGATGAAAATTGGGGATGCGCAAGAGGCCAGGATTACCATAAACAAATCCACTGTTCAAGGACGTTGCCATAAGCAGAGTTACGTTACCTTTTGAAATGACTTCGCCTGCTTTAATATCAGTACTCCGCACATTTACAACAATAGAGTTGCTGAAGCAAGCGTCTCCAAATCTTGTGAGCGTCTAAAAAAATATAAAAATACAATTTTAAGTCCGCAGCTAATCAAATTTACGATACAAACTGAATTGTGAAACTATGTAAATACAGGGTTGGGAAACATGGGAACAAAATGGAAGAAACAATGCACTAATTACCATTTTGAATCTATTGAATATTTGTTACTTTTTTTTTAAAAAGTGTAAAAAAAACTGCACTAATGCTGGAAATCAAATAAAAACAGAAAATGCCGGAAACAGTGCCCTATACAGATGCGGACCAGACCCAAAGACATGTTAACATGTCAGGTGTGAACCTTTCATCAAAACTAGGAACTGGGAGAGCCCCTCAATGGGGCTAACCAAACCACTTTGAATGATCTGGCCTCAGCTTCACACCCCTAATCTCCTATTTCAACAAACTCCAAACTCAACACGATGTCTTTTCTGCCACCTTTCTCTTTTTTTTTTGTCAAGAAGGCTCCCCTTTGTGAATCTTCTTTCAGTCTCCAGCCATCTTGATCCTCCTGGACCCCCTCCCTTCTCTTTTTCTGTCAGTTGTTTCATCAAAAGCTCCTGGCTATCCTGGCACACATTGTTTGTTTGCTTCTGTCCCTCCAAACTACTCCCTCAAGTCCACAACTACCTGGACTATGCTTCTTCCCACACTACATTGTGTAAATACTCCATTTTCTTTCTCGGTCACATTCGCTCTGATCTGCACCAGAACTTCTGAGATGTCATTTTTCCGCAGCCAAGTTTGCCCCCCCACCCCCGCTGTGATGGATAGGGTCCTTACCTGTACCTTCCCCATTTCCCTTGGTTATGTGTTCACTCGCTCCTCTCATGCGAGAGCACCCCCTGGTTCGGACCTTCCACCCACCAGCATCCATGTACACCAGATCATTTCCCGCCATCTACAATATAATGCCTCCACGTTGTCCTCTTCACCTTTCCAGAGTGACTGTGCGCTCCAGGGTAACCCTTTGTCATTCTTTCACCGCTCTGATTTCCACCCGCCCTTCCCTGGTGCAACACCTGGCCATTCACCTTTTCCTACAACAATCACCCTGCAGGAGACAGCAATTCCCTCCAAACTAGTTATTCACTGCTCATGTTTTTTTTGGGTTGGGGGGGGGGGTGGGGGGGGTGGGCAGAAAAGAGACCAAATACAACTAATATCTGCAACTGATGAGCTGAAACGAAGAGCACTCAAAGCAGATCTGCAAAACGCACAGTGCTGCGGGACAGGAGATCTAAATCCACTCTGCGAGGAGGAAAACAAGTGTCAGAAGCAGAAGGAGATGCCAGGTGAAAGATCTGGACCCAGACCTGCTGCACGACACTTTCCATGTTGCCAGCCTTTAACTGTAGCTCACTGTGGTGTCACAACAGTCACTGTTATCATTAGCCTTTTATGTAACTTCTTGCACCGCATCACCTCAATAGCCCCAGGTTATCACAGCACCACTTTCTTCAAAAATGCTTATGATACTATAGCGGGGGAATGGGACTAATTGGATAGCTCTTTCAAAGAGCCGGCACAGGCACAATGGGCCGAATGGCCACCTCCTATGCTGTATCTACTATGGTAGAGATTTGAAAACTGCTTTGATGAACACCTCCATTCGGTCATGAAGTGTGAGCTGAGGTTTGCCTCATCATTAACCCTCCCTCCTATTCCCACTCTTGGCTTTCCACATTATTCCAACCAAGTTCATCACAGGCTTCGGGAACAGTATCTCATCTTCCTCCCGGGTGCTCTGCAGCTCCTTTCTAAACTCCGGCCTTAAAAACTTCTCATCTCAGGATGCACGGAGGGTCTTTCAGCTCGTCAGGAGGTGGTCATTCAGTCCCTCGAGGCTGTTCTGCTCCACAAGGGAGTAGAAGGGAGGTGGGTGGGTGGATGGACCCTTTGTCGCAAACAGTTAGCCTGCTTTTTCCTCTTTCCAGGCCGCTGCTGTGTGCATCTGGAATTTTCTGTTTTTAATTTAATATTTCCCGCACTCACACTTTTGCCTTTATATTTGCATCTTTCTCAAATATTCTCCTCACCCTGAGCCACTTTCACAACCTTTTTTTTCTTTCAATGGCTTCATTACTTCACAGAGATAATCTTTACACTTCATCTACCAGTTTTCACCCTCTCCAGTGTTTGTTTGCTGATCGTTTTGTGCCTGCAAGGAGTCAGAATTTGCCACACTCTATTTTTGTCTGTTGCTCTCCACCCCTTCCCCATGTTTTGCTCAGCCACATTAAGGGGCTTACTCCTCTCCCATTTTCAGCTCTGATGAAGGGTATATACTCGAAACGTTCACCTAGCTTTGCTTTTTACAGATGCTGACCAACTAGCAATTTCTGTCTTCAATTAAAATTGGAGTGATTAACATTCTTTTTTTTAAAAATTCGTTCATGGGATGTGGGTGTCACTGGCAAGGCCGGCATTTATTGCCCATCCCTAATTGCCCTGAAGGTGGTGGTGAGCCGTCTTCTTGAACTGAGTGGCTTGCTAGGCCATTTCAGAGGGCAGTTAAAAATCAACCACTTTGCTGTGGGACTGGAGTCACATATAGGCCCAGACTGGGCAAGGACATTTCTATAGGTTTCCTTCCCTAAAAAGGACATTAGTGAACCAGATGGGTTTTTACAACAATCCGGTAGTTTCACGGTCACCATTACTGATACTAGCTTTTTATTCCAGATTATTATTTAATTAGCCGAATTTAAATTCCCCAGCTGCCGTGGTGGGATTGGAACTCGCGTCTCCGGATTATTAGTCCAGTAACATAACCACTATGCTACCGTATCCTCTTCATTTAATGCAACACATAGAAAAGACAAGCTGTTAGAACACGTGATCGATATATTTCACTTCTCAATTAGAAACCTATTCAAAAAGGACTATAAAAGGAGCATTAGAAAAACATTTCAATGTGTGGATTGAGTTGACTGAAAAAAAAATGCATTTTGCTTGTGGGCAAATTTGAAGCTCTCCTACGAACTGATTTGATGAAACTAAAGCGTGCCATTTTCAGCGTTTATATATTCCGTATTCTACAAGAAGTCAGATTTTTTCCCCCACACAGAGCAGTTTGCAAGAGAAATTGGGAGGTTTCGTGTTTTTTTTAAAAAAAGGCCTCTAGAACACAGACGCAGGGATATAATTTTAGATTAGATCCAACCATGAATTTTTTTTATATTCCAAAAAATTTAAAGATACACACAGTACAATGTAAAAGGACACGATTCCAAGCAATGCAGTTTCAACTACTACAATGCAGATTGTACACATTAATGATCCCATTACAAATCAAGACAGTACGTATCTCCTAATACATTCTGTACAAGGTGGGATGGCCTAACACGACGGCCTTTCCCGATACAGCCTTTGCATAGGCCGCACCTCGCTTCAGTGCGTCCCGCAGCACGTACGCCTGGACTTGCAGTGTGCCAGTCGGCAACACTCAGTCGTGGACAACTCCTTCAGCTGGAAGACCAGCAGGTTTCAGGCGGTCCAAAGGGCCTCCTTCACCGAGTTGACGGTCTTCCAGCAGCAGTGGATATCTGTCCCGGTGTGCGTCTCGAGGAACAGCCCCGAGAGCACGGCGTCCTGAGTTACCGAACTGTTTGGGATGAACCGGGACAGATACCAACACATCTCTCTCCACACCCTCTGCGGGAAGGGGCAGCCCATCAGGAGGTGGAAGACGGTCTCCTCCCTGCCACAGCCCCGAGGGCAGCTCGCGGTGGCGCTGAGATTCCGTGCGTGTTGGAAGGACTGCACTGGGAGGGCCCTTCTCACCACCACCCAGGCTACATTCTGGTGCCTGTTGGTCAGTTCTGGTGACGACACGCTCTGCCAAATGGCATCGACCGTCTGGCGACTGCTCGATCGGATCCACCCTCTTCTTTCCCTGCAGGACTCTCAGAACGTTCCGTGCTGACCACTGTCCAATGGTCTTGTGGTTGAAGGGGTTCCTCCTCAGGAACTTCTCCACCTGGTGGGGTCCAGCTGGATGGGACGTCCTGAATCTTCTTGGCCAGCGTGGCCAGACCCAGCCTTCCCAGTGTGTTGGACAGGTAGAAACTTAGCACAGTGACACTGGGTGTTTGCGTACGAGGGTTCATTACACCTCCTGAGGCAGCCACACACAAAGGTGGCCATCAGGATCAGAGCAGCATAAATGGCGTATTAAAATACACATAATCCCACACGGGTTTATGTGGGAGAATACACATTATACGTGGCTGGGTGTATATCCATCCCCTTTGAGTTACTATTGTACATGGACTGTGAGAATTATGAGTAGGGGTCAAAGGCACTTAGTGCACATGCCTTCGAAAGCACAGAAAGACTGACTAAGACCAGAAACAGCAAATAAGCACGGCAGATTAGTGTGGGAAAAGCTGCCTGGATATGACGAGAAGATGATTACTGCTATTTATTAATCTTACTTTGACTAGGAGAGCGGTGTTTAGCCAAATTATATTAATGACTTATGGACCAACTCTTCTGCTAAAGATCATTTACTACATATGGTGAATGTAAAAAAAAGACATAGACCCTGAGGTAAACCACATCGTAAACATTCGACAGTGAAATTTAATGCAAAATGTGAATGTGAGGCAATCATCTCTGAACTGGTAGTTTAAAAGGTTTTGCCAATTGAAATCAAGATCAGAAAATTTGGTTCATCTTCCGCATAGATTTAGTTAATTTGTTAAATTGAATCCTCAATCTAAAAGCTACAATTTATGACTTTTTTTTTGAGAAAGTACAAGAGGTAATATTGGTCTGCTGAATGCACCATAGATGGACAATTTAGGAATAATTAATTTATTTGCAGGCCGGTGATAAAGCAGGAATAATTGTTTTTTAAATAAATTTTAATAAGGTTGCCCTGGTAAATTCAAGCAGGTTCCAACATCCTCACACTAATTTATTGGTCAAACAAACCTAATCTTTAATTTTGTATTAATTGTGGCCTTCAAGCCAATTTTTGGCAAGCCCCCCTGCACCAACCCTCGTAACTCTGAAATGTCGGATTCAAGATAGCACAGTGACCAAGCTCGTTCAAATAAAGAGAGTCAAAATGTTTTCATAATCTTAATTATGTGCAACCAGGATCTACAATTTTAATATAAGCTTCAAAATGTTTCACTTGTAAGAAATACAGAAGTCCGTGGACACCCCCCCAAGTGCAGCCCCAGCAAAGAGACCGGGGGACGTGTACAGTTTTAAATCTGCTGCCTGGAGATAAATACAACACTTGTAAATTTTGCTGACGGTAGCTGAGCAAAACATACAGCACAATGTTAAGCTTTCAATAAAGATACACCAGTTTGGTCTAGTCAATAAGATAGAATCATAGAAAGGTTACAGCACGGAAGGAGGCCATTTGGCCCATCGAGTCCGTGCCGGCTCTATGCCGATAGTGAGGAGGAAAGCTGTAGAGTGCAGGAAGATATCAACGGACTGGTCAGGTAGGCAGAAAAGTGGCAAATGGAGTTCAATCCGGAGCAGTGTGAGGTAATGTATTTGGGGAGAGCAAACAAGGCAAGGGAATACACAATAAATGGGAGGATTCTGAGAGGTGTAGAGGAAGTGAGGGACCTTGGAGTGCATGTCCACAGATCGCTGAAGGTAGCAGGTCAGGCAGATAAGGTGGTTAAGAAGGCATGTGGAATGCTTTCCTTTATTAGCTGAGGCATAGAATATAAAAGCAGGGATGTTATGCTGGAACTGTATAAAATGCTAGTTAGGCCACAGCTCGAGTACTGCGCACAGTTCTGGTCACCACATTACAGGAAGGATGTAATTGCACTAGAGAGGGTGCAGAGGAGATTTACGAGGATGTTGCCAGGACTGGAGAATTTTAGCTATGACGACAGATTGGATAGGCTGGGGTTGTTTTTCTTGGAACAGAGGAGGCTGAGGGGAGATTTAATTGAGGTGTACAAAATTATGAGGGGCCTAGATAGAGTGGATAGGAAGGACCTATTTCCCTTAGCGGAGGGGCCAATAACCAGAGGGCATAGATTTGAAGTGATTGGTAGAAGGATTAGAGCAGAAATTAGGAAAAAATGTTTCACCCAAAGGGTGGTGGGGGTCTGGAACTCACTGCCTGAGAGGGTGGTGGAGGCAGAAACCCTCAACTCATTTAAAGAACCAGGATGCGCACCTGAAGAGTCGTGACCTTCAGGGCTACGGACCAAATGTGGGAAAGTGGGATTAGGCTGGGTGGCTCATTTCTCAGCCGGCGCGGACACGATGGGCCGAATGGCCTCCTTCTGTGCCGTAAATTTTTAGGATTCTAGTCCCACTCCCCCACCCTTTCCCCGTAGCCCTCAAATTGTTTCCTTTCAAGTACTTATCCAGTTCCCTTTTGAAGGCCATGATTAAATCTGCAGTGCATTCCAGATCCTAACCACTCGCTGTGTAAAAGAATTTTTCCTCATGCCACCTTTGGGTCTTTTGCCAATCACCTTAAATCAATGTCCTCTGGTTCTTGACCCTTCCGCCAATGGGAACAATTTCTCTCTGTCTAGACCCTTCATGATTTTGAATACCTCTATCAAATCTCCTCTCAACCTTCTCTGTTCCAAGGAGAACAACCCCAGCTTCTCCAGTTTATCCACGTAACTGAAGTCCCTCATTCCTGGAATCATTCTAGTAAATCTCTTCTGCACCCTCTCTAAGGCCTTCACATCTTTCCTGACGTGTGGTGCCCAGAACTGGACACAATACTCCAGCTGTGGCCCAACCAGTGTTTTATTAAAAAGGTTCATCATGAATTCCTTGCTTTTGTACTCTATGCCTCTATGTATAAAGCCCAGGGTCCCATATGCTTTTTTAACCGCTTTCTCAACCTGACCTGCCACCTTCAACGATTTCTGCACATATACCCCCAGATCTCTCTGTTCCTGTGCCCCTTTTAGAGCTGTGCCCTTTAGTTTATATTGCCTCTCCTCATTCTTCCTACCAAAATGTATTACTTTGCATCGACAATATTTCTTTTCATGGGAGAATATTGGGAGGCAGAATTACACAAATCACTGAAAGCTAGTGCATGGGTACAAAAAGTAATCGAAAAGGCTAATTGAATATTGGCCTTTATCTCAAGGGGGTTGGAATACAAAAAGAGTGAGGAAGTGATGCTTCAGTTACTATGGTCAAACCCCATTTAGAGTAATGTGTTCACACGTTTGGGCACCGAACTTCAGGAAAGATACATCAGCCTTGGAGGGTGTACAGCGCAGATCACAAAAATGATACCAGGGTTTAAAGGGTTAAATTATGAGGACAGGTTTCATAAACTTAGCTTGTAATCCCTTGAGTTTAGAAGTTTGAGAGGTGATCTAATTGAGGTGTTTAAAATGATAAGAGATTCGACAGGGTAAATACAGAGAAGCTATTTTCTCAGGTGGGGGAAACCCAGAAGGCTTAATCTTAAAAATGAAAGCTAGGCAGTTTAGGAGTGAAACCAAGAAGCACTTTTTCCACAGAATGGATAGTAGAAATCTGGGAACTCTACCCCAAAAGATGCTGGGTCAATTGAAATTTTCAAGACTGAGCTTGATTGATTTTTGTTAGGTAAGGGTATCGAGGGATGTGGAGCAAAGGCAGGTAAATGGAGTTGAGGTGCAGATGAGCCATGATCTAATTGCACGGCAGAACAGGCTCGAGGGGCTGAATGGCCTACTCCTGTTCCTATTTCTTTTGATCACAGAACAACACCCGTAGGCTTTGAACGCCGAGATTGATGTAGCTGCTCGAGAAGTACTTATGCTGTTGTCAATCATTGTAAGTCCAGGTCAACCTTATATAAATCAGCAGCTTCTACACAACTAACAAAAAATGATATTAATGAACACAAAGCCCAGTATGAACAGCAATACTAATTTTCCAGAAACAGGGCAATTAAAAAAAAACTAATAATATTTCCTTAAAATGTCACATAATTTAACAGGAACATTTTAAAATAAATGTATTTTTGCAAGAAGCAAAACTTACTTCATCAAAAAGATCCCCCACAAAGTTGGGAAAAAAATACATTAAATTCAAATGGAAAACAATAAACTAAGCATTTGGAAAACTGCAAAAGATGTGATAGCAAACCATAAAAAATAAACCTGTGCATACCTACAGCTATGTCAACACATGCTAATTAATGTTTCCTGGGGAGGACATGTGCACACATGTGCTCATCAAAAAACAGTTCACAAAACAGTATACATATTTATTATGTATCAGAGATAACATTTTTGAAATCTTATGAAACTTGCATTTTGAAAATACTTTGGCTTTTCCCTGTTAACAAGTTAGGATCTCCGTATGTTAATCAGATAATCAGCATCTGTAGCCAAAAAAAAGTTTAATTGCTGCTTTCAAAGCTATATCAATCCACCAACATAAAGTCCTCAGGAACTAAAACTGCAGATTATAAAGGATGAGGTACACGCCCAGTAGCAGAGTGAAGTTTCTTCAATTTCAAGAAATTATATTTTAACATTTAAAAAAAAAATCAGATCAATTTTTTTTTAAAAATCAAAATAAAATTTTAAAAATGAAATAAATTGTGGGTGATAATTACAAAATATCACATTTATTTGTTGTCTAGGTTACATAAAAATATTTTGCTGCCATACTGGTGAGGTGAGAGAAAATGGTCAGGCCCATGTTAATTGCTAGTTCAACATCTCAAAATATGCACAGATCCAAGAGACTAAAAAAAATGTGAAACTTCAGGAAATAGGTATAGGTTAGTATTTTTGATTGAATAATTATTCAAACTAGAATAATTTTACATCTATTAATGCAGTGTCAATACACACTAAAAACAAAACCATTAAATGTTGAGCAACTGAAATATTGAGAGCCATGATCAACACCGTATGGAACTGATTAACGGGCCAAAACAAATCTAATTATAAATTCTAGCTGGCCAGACAAAAAGCACCAACAGTTACAGCTTATTTGATTATGTAAAAGGTTGTATGATTTACAAGGAAACAAACAATTCCTGCATTAATAAATAGTGCACAACTATAGTGAACACCAAAAAAGTACTAAATACACAATATTTTTAAACAGCAAGCAGATCAGAAACTAGAACAAAAAAAAATTACAGAAAACTTTTTTTTTGAATCAGAAGTATATCTGGATCATTTTTTTAAAATCTAACTCAAATTACATAAGCAGTCTTCCACAAACAGGTGAAACAAAAACAGAAACAAACATTGTGGGGATTTTGCATGAGTAATCCAGCAGTCGTAACTTTGTTTACACCAGAGACATAATAAGCCTTCTTTTCAACCAGCAAAACAGAAACTTTGTTATGATATAGATGCTGCTATGCTCTAAAGTCTTAAAACTGGGCAATGAGTTAAAGGGAGATTGCAAACCTATTAATGAATGACTGAAAAGGACACGTGTGTTGACATAGCAGCCCAGTAAGGTCAAAGCATCACACACACACACACAAAGAAATGACTTTCGAACAGTGTTCAGATGTAGGTAAATGTGGCAACCATTCAGTACAATGCCAGCAACGCCCTACAGCCAGCAGTTAGGTGAATGGCCAACCAGTTAAATCCCATAATAGAATCTGCGTTTAGTTAAAAAACACTTTTCTAAATCAAAAAAGTTATAAAACGAGAGCTGCCAAAAGCAACCTCGTACAACAGGTCCGAACCACTCATTTTAGCTTTAAAATGTAAGTTATTTCCACATATTACTTAAAATATAAATAAAGGCAGCTCCGATTGGTTATAAACGCTTGTTAAAAACGCTTGATCTTGAAACATTTGCCTGAGGAAGGAGAAAATCTCCGAAAGCTTGTGAATTTAAAATAAAATTGCTGGACTATAACTTGGTGTTGTAAAATTGTTTACAATTGTTAAAAAATAGTTGCCTCCTGTCTAGAAGTGTGTTAAAAATGTTTTACTGCTCTATCATTGTCCCTTTGTTCATTTTTTTTTGTTGTAAATAATGAATGTTAATGATTCCCTCAGAGAAAGAGCAGCTTCTCGCTCGGTACAAAACCCCCCCTCAGAGTTTGCTGATAGTAGAGGGGGAATTCCCACATGGAAAGGAGTTTAAATAAAATCACATCAATGACAGGTAAAATTGTATTACTAATCGCAGATTGATTTTCCATCTATAAGCAAACACCGGTTTGAAAAATATTCCTCTCATGACCACGAGCGAGAGAGAAACAAAAAAAAAGAAATAATCACTTTCTTACCAGGAACAGCGCGCTCAGGAGAGAGACCGCCGGCAAACCCCAGACCGCCGGCAAACCCCAGACCGCCATGTCCTGGAGATTCCGCTCAGTCGGTCGTCGCCTGGCTCCACTCAACTCAAGCGGCGCAAAGTCAGTCCTGGGGGTTTACAGGAGCGGAGTTGATGGTTTAGTTGCCTCCTGTCTAGAAGAGTGTGTAAAAAGTTTCTGTCTGTTAAAAAAAAGTGTGTAAAAAGTTTCTGTCCAAAAATAATTAGCGTGTAGAAAGTTTCTGTCTGTAAAAAATGTGTAGAAAGTTTCTGTCTGTAAAAAATGAGTGTAGAAAGTTTCTGTCTGTAAAAAATTAGTGTGGAAAGTTTCTGTCTGTAAAAAATGAGTGTAGAAAGTTTCTGTCTGTAAAAAATGAGTGTAGAAAGTTTCTGTCTGTAAAAAAATAGTGTGGAAAGTTTCTGTCTGTAAAAAATGAGTGTAGAAAGTTTCTGTCTGTAAAAAATGAGTGTAGAAAGTTTCTGTCTGTAAAAAATTAGTGTGGAAAGTTTCTGTCTGTAAAAAATTAGTGTGGAAAGTTTCTGTCTGTAAAAGATGTGTAAAAAGATTGTGTCTGTAAAAAATGTGTGGATATAAAGGTTCTGTCTGTAAAAATAATTGTGTATAAAAAATTTCTATGTTTTAAAAAGCCGCCGTGAAGAAAGTTTCTTTCTCTCTGTTGAAAATAGACCGACTTTTTCCCCCCCTCTCTTGTCCTTCTGCAGACTGTGGCCGCTCTCCCCTCTGCCGCTGTTAGTTGTAGCCTCTGTCTGTCTGTGCGGCCCCGCCCCGCCTCACCTGCCCCGCCCCGCCTCACCTGGGGCGAGGTCCACCCAGGTGAGGCGCGCCACGTGGGTCCTGTGGGGGTGGGTGGGTGGGGCCGGCTCGGATAAACATTGACACAATCCCCGTCTCCATTGGTGACGGGGCGAGGCCGGGATGGTGGAACAGGTTGGGCTTCCCAAAGGGAGCCTATGGTCCACCGGCCAAATCTGAATGAGACCAACCGAGACGGCAAACGAGAGACCGAGCAATTACATCAGGACAAAAAAAAACAACAAACAAAAAGAAGGGAGTGCTTTAGTTTGTAACAAGATACTTACAGAATCATAGAAAGTTTCGGCGCAGAAGGAGGCCGTTCGGCCCATCGTGTCCGTGCTGGCCGAAAAAGAGCTATCCGGCTTAATCCCACTTTCCAGCACCTGGTCCGTAGCCCTGTGGCTTTACGGCACTTCAAGTGCACATCCAAATACTTTTAAAATGTTTTAAAGGTCTCTGCCTCTACCACCCTTTCAGGCAGTGAGTTCCAGACCCCCCACCGCCCCTCTGGGTTTAAAAAAATTTCTCAGCTCCCCTCTAATCCTTCTACCGATCACTTTAAATCTATGACCCCCTGGTCACTGACCCCTCTGCTAAGGGAAATAGGTCCTCCCTATCCACTCTATCTAGTCCTGTCATAATTTTATGTACCTCAATTAAATTTCCCCTCAGCCTCCTTAAGAGATGAGGAATGCCATTCGGCCCATCTTTATACATCCAGCAAGAATAATCCAATTCACCCCTACCCTGCCATTGCTGCATCTAATTGTTTCTTAAATGATTCCAGGGTTTTTGGAACCCCATGGCAACATTATTGGGACAGATGACCAAAAGCTTGGTCAAGGAGCTGGGTTTTAAGGAGCGGCTTAAAGGACGAGAGCGAGGCGGAGAGGCTTAGGGAGGGAATTCCAGAGCTTGGGGCCCAGGCAGCTGAAGGCACGGCCGCCATTGGTGGAGCGAAGGAAATCGGGGATGCACGAGGGGGCCAGAATCGGAGTAACGCAGAGTTCCTGGAGGGCAGGAGGAGGTTACAGATAGGGAGGGGCGAGGCCATGGAGGGATTTGAACATGAGGATGAGAATTTTAAAATGGGGGTATGGGGGACCGTGAGCCAGTATAGCTCAGCGAGCACAGGGTTGATGGGTGAGCAGGATTGGGTGCGGGTTATGATATGGGCAAAAGAGTTTTGGACGAACTGAGTTTATGGAGGACAGAGAATGGGAGGTCTGCCAGTAGAACATTGGAACAGTTGAGTTTGGAGGTGACAAAGGCATGGGTGAGGGTTTCAGCAGCAGGGTGAGCTGAGGCAGGGGTGGAAACAGGCAATGACACAGGGATGGAAGTAGGCGGTCTTGGGTGATGGAGAGGATATGGGGTCGGAAGCTCAGCTCAGGGTCAAATGGGAGACCGAGGTTGGGAACATTCAGCTTCAACCTGAGACAGTGGCCAGGGACATGGATGGAATCAGTGGCGGGGAACGGAGTCTCTAATGGGGACTGAACACGATGACTTCGGTATTCTCAATGTTCAATTGGAGGAAATTGCAGCTCACCCAGGACTCGATGTTGGACAAGCAGTCTGACAAGACAGAGGCAGCGGAGGGGTTGAGAGACGTGGCGGAGAGGTAGAGCTGGGTGTCGTCAGCGTACACGTGGAACTTAATGCCACATCTTTGGATGTTGTCGCTGAGTGGCAGCATGTTGATGAAGAGGAAGGAGCCAAGGATCGATCCTGTATTGTTCTTCATCAGGCAAAGAGTGGAGTCATTTCAAATTTTTCATTACAATCCCATATATGAATTTTGGTGATAGTCTAGGAAATAGTAATGGGTCTCTAGGAACATAGGAACAGGAGTAGGCCATTCAGCCCCTCGTGCCTGCTCCGCCATTTGATAAGATCATGGCTGATCTGTGATCTAACTCCATATACCCGCCTTTGGCCCATATCGCTTAATACTTTGATTGCCAAAAAGCTATCTATCTCAGATTTAAATTTAGCAATTGAGCTAGTATCAATTGCCGTTTGCGGAAGAGAGTTCCAAACTTCTACCACCCTTTGTGTGTAATGCATAGTTGAATGCCTGGATTCAAATATATTTTGGATCTTTATACGCTAGTGGTCTATATAATTACCATCGATGCTTGGAGACGGGCTGTAGGCAGAGGGTGTAGGTAGCCGTGTGCAGTGTATCCAATTGCATGTTTTTTTCGGCAGAGGATGTCAGACATGAGCAATGAATCACTGATTCTGAAACCTTAGGGAAAAACCAGCTCAAGTCTGCATTGACACAACTGTATATTGCGATGTCCCTGTACATCGATTGGATTCAGGGCTCTGTCTGTGCAAACATACATTTACATAGAATTTACAGCACAGAAACAGGCATTTGGCCCAATTAGCCTATCCCGGTGTTTATGCTCTACACCAGCCTCCTCCCTCCCTACTTTATCTCACCCTATCAGCATACCCTTCTATTCCTTTCTCCGTCATGTACTTATCCAGCTTCCCCTTCAATGCATCTATGCTATTCACCTCAACTATTCCTTGTGGTAGTGAGTTCCGCATTCTAACCACTCTCTGGGTAAATATATTTCTCCTGAATTCTTTATTGGATTTATCAGTGACTAGGGCCATGATTTTAGCATGTCAGCGGGTGGGTGGATTTGCGTGTGGGGAACTCGGAGGCAAAGTGAGCGGGTTTAAATCTGCGATCGTATCTCGATTGCAGTCAATTATCTTTGTGTCCAGGTTTCGCGTCTCCGAGCTGTGCAGCAGGTCTACTGCGTACCCGAATGACGAGATTTAAAGCCCACGACTTAAAGGGCCAGTCCAAGAATGGATTTTGAAGGAGAAAGGAGAAATGGAGTCCAGGAAAGCAAAGACTGCCCCTAGATTTAATGATGCCTCCCTGGATGTACTGCTGGCTGCAGTGAAAGCCAGGAGGGAGGTAATGTTTCCAATGGATGGCAAGAAGAAACATGGCTCTGTAACCAAAAATGCTCGGCCGGAGGCGGCAGAAGAGGTGAGCAGCAGGAGCACAGGTCGTGGGTTCAGTGCAGGAAATGGTTTAACGACCTAACCAGGTCAGGAAAAGTGAGTACAGTTGCGGATTGACCCAGATCCTGTGTTGTTCAACAGCACCCCCTCTCCGCCTATCACCCTGTGTCGGCGTGCCTGCCCCATCACATCACTCCTCACACCCACTTAACTCTGTCCCGGATTATCATTTCTAGTTAACAGTCACTTGGGTGGATTGATTAGAGAAAGCCAGCACGGATTTGTTAAAGGCACATCGTGCTTAACTAACCTGATGAGTTTTTTGATGAGGTAATAGAGAGGGTAGAGGAGGGCAGTGCAGCTGATGTCGCGGAAATGGACTTCCAAAAGGCATTTGATAAAGTGCCGCAAGGTAGGTTATTATCAAGATTGCGACCCATGGGATAAAGGGGGCAGTAGCAACATGGATACAGAATTGGCTAAGGGACAGGAAACAGAGAGTAGTGATGAACGGTTTTTTTTCGGACTGGAGGGAGGTGTACAGTGGTGTTCCTCAGGGGTCGGTGCTGGGACCACTGCTTTCCTTGATATATATTAATGACTTGGACTTGGGTGTACAGGGCACAATTTCAAAATTTGCAGATGACTCAAAACTTGGAAGAGTAATAAACAGTAACGAGGATAGCGATAGACTTCAAGAGGATATAGACAGGCTGGTGGCATGGGCGGACACGTGGCAGATGAAATTTAATGCAGAAAAATACGAAGTGATACATTTCGGTAGGAAGAATGAGGAGAGGCAATATAAACTGGATGGCACAATTCTAAAAAGGGTACAGGAACAGAGAGATCTGGGGGTATATGTGCACAAATCATTGAAGGTGGCAGGGCAGGTTGAGAAAGTGGTTAAAAAAGCATACGGGATCCAGGGCTTAAAAATAGAAGCATAGAAAACAAAAGTATGGAAGTCATGATGAACCTTTATAAAACACTGGTTCGGCCACAACTGGAGTATTGTGTCCAGTTCTGGGCACTGCATTTTAGGAAAGATGTGAAGGCCTTAGAGAGAGTGCAGAAGAGATTTACTAGAATGATTCCAGGGATGAGGGACTTTAGTCACGTGGATAAACTGGAGAAGCTGGGGTTCTTCTCCTTGGAACAGAGAAAGTTGATGGGAGATTTGATAGAGGTATTCAAAATCATGAAGGGTCTAGACAGAGTAGATAGAGAGAAACTGTTCCCATTGGCGGAAGGGTCAAGAACCAGAGGACATAGATTTAAGGTGATTGGCAAAAGAACCAAAGGTGACATGAGGAAAAACCTTTTTACACAGCGAGTGGTTAGGATCTGGAATGCACTGCCCGAGGGGGTGGTGGAGGCAGATTCAATCATGGCCTTCAAAAGTTGTAAACAATTTTACAACACCAAGTTATAGTCCAGCAATTTTATTTTAAATTCACAAGCTTTCGGAGATTTTCTCCTTCCTCAGGCAAATGTTTCAAGATCTTGAAACATTTGCCTGAGGAAGGAGAAAATCTCCGAAAGCTTGTGAATTTAAAATAAAATTGCTGGACTATAACTTGGTGTTGTAAAATTGTTTACAATTGTCAACCCCAGTCCATCACCGGCATCTCCACATCGGGCCTTCAAAAGGGAAGTCGATAAGTACATGAAAGGAAAATAATTTGCAGGGCTACGGGGAAAGGGCAGGGGAGTGGGACTAGCTGGATTGCTCTTGCATAGAGCCAGCATGGACTCGATGGGCCGAATGGCCTCCTTCTGTGCTGTAACCTTTCTGTGATTCTATGATTCTATGAGGTGCCAGCAGCAGCAACCATCCTTCACTTTCTATGCACTTCCTCAACTGACACTCCCCACAATCCTGATGCAATGTGATGTATCTGTCTGATAGTCACCCTCTGACGCATCTATTTAATGGCCAGCCTCACCCAAAACAATGCATTCGTAGGGTGAATACATCACCTTCAGTCACTCACGGGTCTCTTCCTTCTCCGCTAGTAAGAGAAGAGAGCACAAAATGCAAGGGAGAGGAGCAGAACTGGAGGTGGCCCACCGCATAGTGGAGATGACAGATGTGGAGGAGGAGGCCGTGAAAGTAAGACAGACCATCACATGCCTATCCATCGGAGATGGAGAGACTGGCAACCCGCAGATGGCTGGTGACCAGACTTTAACATCTTTCACACGCATGATGAATTGACACTGAACCGTGCCAGACCTCAGTATGGTCACTGGAAAGATTGTCACTTTTGCGATGAATCATTAATATCCCTTTCTGTTGTCTTCCAGGGCCTTCATGCCTTCACGAACAATCAGGGGAAATGGAAGGAAAGGATTCCTCAGAGCTCATTCCTTCCGAGGACGCACTGTCACAGGACATAGAGCCGTGCACCAGCGCTGATACTCACACATCGGTGGGTCCTGTTAGACGGTTAGTTGGGTTGTCACCTGGTGATTCACCACTCACAAGTGATCACGAGCAGACACTGACGGCAGGGGCAGCTGTGGAGAGTCCGTGTCGGGGGGGGGCCCTCTCGTCTCCAAGATCTGCTCAGCTGGTCACAGATGCTAAACCCCGGGGTCCATTGTTGAGAAGGACATTGATCGAGGCACAGCAGCAGCTTTGCGAGACACTGGAAAACGTGCCTCACACACTCTCCACAATAGCGGAGAGGATGGAGGAGTCCACCTCCTTCGCCAGTGGATTGGTGACGCAGGTAATTGCGGGAATGTCTGTGATGAAGAGAATAGTAGAATCCATTGAGCTTCAAGCACGGCTCACAAATGGGTCCATTCAGGCCCTGACAACGGCCGTGTGGACTCTGGATGTCAACATGTCTGCCGCCTTAAACAGGCAGACAGATACTTTAGCCGTGGCCTTCAATGCAGCACATCTGCTCACCAGCCTGCTGGCCAGCAGAGTGGTAGGTGTGATACGGCCCTGGCCCAGGAGAGAGATGATGGCGAAAGGGGACATGGAAGTGCGGACTCCACTCAAAGCGCTCCCACGTCTCACCCATTGCCCCACCCCTCAACCGGTACCCTCAATGCTGCCTCCTCTCCTGATGGCCGAGTCTGCTCCTGCACAGGTGTAGATGGGGCAGTCTTTGATGGGGCCCTCACAGGCTCCAAAACCCAGGGGGCGTTGGCCAGGCAGGGATCTGAGCAACCTGCCACTACCTCTGCTGAAGCCATGGGGGACGCACGACATAGAAGTGGTAGAAAGGGAAAGGCTAAACGATTGTAGTTCACCAAGGGTATGCACAAAGGTATTTGACGAGCTGACTTGTTAATTTATATTTTTTGTTGTGACATGTTAAATTTAATAATTATCACCTGCCATGTCTTGGCGATTATTGAGCCCCCTTTGTGAATTCGCCCTTTCATGTGCTTCATCATGAACGCCAAGACATGATGCCACCCATTGGGCGGGTGAACAATGGGTGTAGGTGTGGTTGAAGGAGTGTTTTGTGCAAAGTTCGGGGGGGTGGTGGGTGATGGTGGTTGTTCCAGGCAGCTTGAGTCTTCAAATTCTTCAATTTGCACATCTCATTATGAGAACCTGTTAGCGATGAGGGAATCACGGGCAGCACTGTGCGCCGCTGCTCTGACGATGGGTTCCCCATCTTCATTTTCCTCCTCCTCAGATATAATGTCGAGTAAATCCATTGCCCACCCCCCAAACCCATCCTGATCTTGTCAGTTCGAGGGGCTCCAAGATGTAGGTAAATTTGTGTGAACACAAGAATTCTCAGCAACAAAGAATTCTCAGTCTAAACACAAAGAACTCCCAGCCAAACGTTTGTCTGAGAGAACTCAGTGCCCAGATGCAGTACCTCACCTTTTATTGAGATGTGTCAATCACTGGTTTAAAGGGCCAAATGAACCTCGGCTGCAACTCGCCTTCTTTTCAATGGCGTGTTTCAGAGGCCACGGGAGACACGTTCAGGAGAAGTTAAATCCACTTCTGTTGCAGAATCCACGAAAAGTTGAGTACCTAAAGTGTTACAACTATCTGAATTGTCCCTTTAAATATCGTCCCGCCGGCTTTAAGTGGGGCGGGACTTCCGGGTTTCTGTTGAGTGCACGCGTCCAAACACACCTGGGTCAAACCCAGAAGTGGGCTCATTGGTGCCGGGATGCGGTCCCGCTCCCAACTGCTGCTACTTTAACTGCCCACCCGCCCCCAACCCACCCGTCCCTGGGGGTTAAAATCACCCCCCCCCTATTTGTGGACTCCCCCACAAGTGGAAACATTGTGAAAACAGACATATCAACGCACAATTGCACTTGCACAGGTTTACTTTTATGAGCAGGCTTTTTCCTCAGTCACCGCATCAACTGCCCGTCAGTTACACCAAAAGAAACATGGTTTAGAACTAGATTTTAACTTTAGAGTTAGAGTCCAGAGTTGGAATTTAGGGTCAAAATTTAGATTTAGAATTTAGTCTTCCAAACCTACTTTTAAGGTGAACACGCCCAGACTCTTTTAAGAGCACTTGTGCTAGTGTGTGAGAGAGAAAGGAAAAGAAGGTTATGCCGATAGGGTTAGATGAAGAGGGCTAGGAGGCAGTTGGACCGAATGGCCTGTTTCTGTGCTGTAGACTCGATGTAACTCGATTGTGCACCGAATGCTCCTAATTCAAGAGCTCAGCTTCTTAAAAAATAAGATCCTGTAATGCATTTTGCCTTGAATTTATTATAATGGACAGTAGAAATCACATTCTCTTTTATCAATTGGAGGTGCAAATAATCATAAATATCAAGGTAGGACTAAATTATCTATATTATAATAAAATATTAAAGAAAGAAAGAACCTGCATTTCTATAGTGCCTTTCAGGACGCCCCAAAGCTCTTTACACCCAATGATGTACATGTTGAGATGTAGTCAGTTTTGTAACGTAGGAAAACGTGGCAGACGATTTGCGCACAGCAAGATTCCACAAACAGCAATAAGATGAATGACCAGATCATCTGTGATGGTTGAGGGTTAAACATTGGCCAGGACGCTGGGAGAACTCCGCTGCTCTTCTTTGTATAGTGCCATGGGATGTTTTACGTCCACCTGAGAGGGCGAATGGGGCCTCGGTTTAACGCCTCATCCAAACGAAGGTAGCTCTGACAGTGCAGCACTCCCTCAGTACTGCACTGAAGTGTCAGCCTAGATTAGATGCTCATGTCTCTGGAGTGAGGCTTGAACCCATAACCTTCTGACTCGGGGGTAAGTGTGCTACCCACTGAGTTAAGGCTGACACGTGTTAATAGAAGTTAATTAGTAGTCAATGGAAGTGAATAATACTGCTCTCCAGTAATCATTTTAATCCGTTGTGTATCCTCAAACATACAGCCATATTTAACAAAAAAAAAGGTTAGAGCATTTTGCTGATCTTGTCATCGCAATGAAAAATTTTAGATGCATTCACAAGGAAGTGAAGTATCATTATGAATTGATCCACTCAGGCTTCACATACCTGAAAATAATTTCAAAGTACAATCCCACACATGAATTTTGATGGAAGTTGGATGCCTGCCACCAAATATATTGTGATGGAAAAAAATAGTTAGTAGCCATCTTGGATTTCATCCAACATTGTTAAAAATGATTAAGGACATAAGAAAATCTGAAGTAGTACAGGCATTTGGAATTTCATGCAATGTGTCCAGTTTCGTCTTGATGCGATGCAGTCAAATGTATTGCAGTCACAAGCAAAGGAATGCCAGCCAATAGAGGGTGCTCTTATCTGAAGCTCATTAAATGTCCTCAAAAGGGACAAGAACAAACAACCTTAATTCTCAACAAATATTTCTGGCATATTCCAAAAATTGTTTCACAATATGATAGAGTACGTACTAAGTGAAGAAGCATTGTAAGGTGACAGGCAAATCTTCGTCGAGCAAATGTTTTCATTTCCTTTACAAACACCCAGCAAGATCTGTTACACAATCATATCTTGGTTATGCCCAAATTCTTGCAGACATGATTCACTCACTAAAGGGTAGGACATGTCAACTGGCAAATAAGCATTTGGGCCAGGCCAGCTTATTTGCCTACTGACATATCCTATGAAGGGATATTTTACAGCAATGTGTATCATCAAAATGTGGAGATGCCGGTGATGGACTGGGGTTGACAATTGTAAACAATTTTACAACACCAAGTTATAGTCCAACAAATTTATTTTAAATTCCACAAGCTTTCGGAGGCTACCTCTTTCGTTCACCTGACGAAGGAGGAAGCCTCCGAAAGCTTGTGGAATTTAAAATAAATTTGTTGGACTATAACTTGGTGTTGTAAAATTGTTTACAATTATCATCAAAATGTTCTGACTGTCATCCTCTGATCAACATTTGCAAGCACCAGCATAGCTATACCCAGCCTGGAAGCAATGATCAACCTTTATAGTGCCCTGGTAAGACTGCGCCTTGATTACTGTGTGGAGATGCCGGTGATGGACTGGGGTTGACAATTGTAAACAATTTTACAACACCAAGTTATAGTCCAGCAATTTTATTTTAAATTCACAAGCTTTCGGAGGCTTCCTCCTTCGTCAGGTAAATGTTACCTGACGAAGGAGGAAGCCTCCGAAAGCTTGTGAATTTAAAATAAAATTGCTGGACTATAACTTGGTGTTGTAAAATTGTTTACAATTGATTACTGTGTCCAGTTCTGGTCACCAAGAAATAAACAGAGACATTCAAGCACTCGAAGCAGTGCAGAGAAGGGCCACAAGTCTGATTCCCAGTGTCAAGGATCCGAGTTCTGAGGGACGACTGGAAGAGACAGGGGCAGGTCAGATGGGGAAAACCCTAATAATTTGAATAACTTAATTAAATATTTCACAATATTAAAGACACCAAGACATATTAAAACTAAGAATCTACAATGTAAGCAGGTTCGAAGAGGTCACATTCAGGACAAGATTAGAACCTACGAACGCACCATACTAATAAACTGTGTAAGGAAACAGGGCAATGGTGGAGTTCACACATGGGGTTAGTGAGTTTCGGGTGATGCAGCAGTAAACTGAAACCGCGGTGTTCGATCATATTGTGGGAGGTATTGATAAGAGGACCATTTGATCACATTGTTTGAGCAATTGGCCATTTGATCACAGCACCAGGGTTTTGTTCAAGGGAAGTACTGACAGATGGGTCAGATTACGATCTTCACACAATCCAAAGACAAGTTTGCATACTAGTTAGGTGGGTTTGCATGCGGCATAAAGTGAACAACACAAGAAAGAAGTGATCCTGGAGCCGCAGAACGGGGATCACAGGGAGGTCAGACCACACGGCAGGAAGGGAAACGAGATAAACTGGGAGAAAGATAGAACTGGGAGCAGAGAATCGAAGGAAGAACACTAAGGAGAGGCAGGGTTGCATCTCTATCCAGAGAGGTGGGTAATACTGTTTTTATTGTATCTATTGCCTTCAAGGGTAAGACTGTTCGCAATCTGACTTGTCGACTGTACTTCGTCATGTACTAAATAAAACACAAATTAGCGTAACCATTTTGGTATAGTCTCCTTCTGAATGTCTTACGACTTGTTTTAACCGAGAGCTGCAAGAAGGGCAGCGGCCGTCCTCGGGCTTCTCTGAGTGGGTGAGAGGAGGAAAGGATCTCCGTGTCCCCTCCACCAATCAGCTTGAAGAAAGCCACGCTGTGAGAACCAGGAAGTGACGTTCATTCACAAACCGCGCAGAGTCAGGACCAGGAAGTATTAGTTGAGACTAGCAAATGTACTATAAAATCAGATAGAGAAAGCGAAATAAAGAGAGCGTAAGATTAAAAAACTGAGAAAAAAAAGAGAAAGAAAGAAAAAGTAAGAAAATAAAAAAAATTAATTTTTTAATTTAAAAACATTTTTTTTAAGAACGGGTCACATGTCACGGGAATGCTGGAAAGGGAGACCAGGGAGTCCACCCTCTGGACACGGTCCCCCGGGGAAGCAGCGGACAAGAAAGTCACGGGATCTGCTGGTTGCATCAGCCTAACGAACGATTGGAGGCACAGCTAACCGTGCAAAGAGGAACGGGGGTGTTTGCAGCCGGAACCCGGGGTAATTTGCCCCTTTCTCTGCCACCCAACCAAAGCTTGGGAGGATCAACATCTCCGGGATCAGCCCAGGGATGCGTGGCCTCCCCGAAGCAGGTAGTGAGGTTCCTGTGTGACCGGGGCAGGGGGGTGGTGACCGGTAGTGAGGTCCTGGTGTGACGAGGGAGGGTGACCGGTAGTGAGGTTCCACTGTGGTGAGGGTGTGTGACAGGTAGTGAGGTCCCGGTGTGACGAGGGGGTGTGACGAGGCGGTGTGACCGGTGGTGAGGTTCCACTGTGGCGAGGGTGTGTGACCGGTGGTGAGGTCCCGGTGTGACGAGGGGGTGTGACCGGTGGTGAGGTCCCAGTGTGGCGAGGGTGTGTGACGAGGGTGTGTGACAGGTGGTGAGGTCCCGGTGTGACGAGGGGGTGTGACCGGTGGTGAGGTCCCAGTGAGACGAGGGGGTGTGACGAGCGGGTGTGACCAGTAGTGAGGTCCCGGTGTGACGAGCGGGTGTGACCGGTGGTGAGGTCCCAGTGTGACGAGGGGGTGTGACGAGGGGGTGTGACCGGTGGTGAGGTCCCAGTGTGACGAGGGGGTGTGACGAGGGGGTGTGACGAGCGGGTGTGACCGGTGGTGAGGTCCCGGTGTGACGAGGGGGTGTGACGAGGGGGTGTGACGAGCGGGTGTGACCGGTGGTGAGGTCCCAGTGTGACGAGGGGGTGTGACGAGGGGGTGTGATGTCCCAGTGTGACGAGGGGGTGTGACGAGCGGGTGTGACCAGTAGTGAGGTTCCGGTGTGACGAGCGGGTGTGACCGGTAGTGAGGTCCCGGTGTGACGAGGGGGTGTGACGAGGGGGTGTGACGAGCGGGTGTGACCGGTGGTGAGGTCCCAGTGTGACGAGGGGGTGTGACGAGGGGGTGTGACGTCCCAGTGTGACGAGGGGGTGTGACGAGCGGGTGTGACCAGTAGTGAGGTCCCGGTGTGACGAGGGGGTGTGACCGGTGGTGAGGTCCCAGTGTGACGAGGGGGTGTGACGAGCGGGTGTGACCGGTGGTGAGGTCCCAGTGTGACGAGGGGGTGTGACGAGGGGGTGTGACCGGTAGTGAGGTCCCAGTGTGACGAGGGGGTGTGACCGGTAGTGAGGTTCCGGTGTGACGAGGGGGTGTGACCGGTAGTGAGGTCCCAGTGTGACGAGGGGGTGTGACCGGTAGTGAGGTTCCGGTGTGACGAGGGGGTGTGACCGGTAGTGAGGTCCCAGTGTGACGAGGGGGTGTGACCGGTAGTGAGGTTCCGGTGTGACGAGGGGGTGTGACCGGTAGTGAGGTTCCGGTGTGACGAGGGGGTGTGACCGGTAGTGAGGTTCCGGTGTGACGAGGGGGTGTGGCCGGTAGTGAGGTTCCGGTGTGACGAGGGGGTGTGACCGGTAGTGAGGTTCCGGTGTGACGAGGGGGTGTGACCGGTAGTGAGGTTCCGGTGTGACGAGGGGGTGTGACCGGTGGTGAGGTCCCGGTGTGACGAGGGGGTGTGACGAGCGGGTGTGACCGGTAGTGAGGTCCCAGTGTGACGAGGGGGTGTGACCGGTAGTGAGGTTCCGGTGTGACGAGGGGGTGTGACCGGTAGTGAGGTTCCGGTGTGACGAGGGGGTGTGACCGGTAGTGAGGTTCCGGTGTGACGAGGGGGTGTGACCGGTAGTGAGGTCCCAGTGTGACGAGGGGGTGTGGCCGGTAGTGAGGTTCCGGTGTGACGAGGGGGTGTGACCGGTGGTGAGGTTCCGGTGTGACGAGGGGGTGTGACCGGTAGTGAGGTTCCGGTGTGACGAGGGGGTGTGACCGGTAGTGAGGTTCCGGTGTGACGAGGGGGTGTGACCGGTGGTGAGGTCCCGGTGTGACGAGGGGGTGTGACGAGGGGGTGTGACGAGGGGGTGTGACCGGTGGTGAGGTCCCAGTGTGACGAGGGGGTGTGACGAGGGGGTGTGACCGGTAGTGAGGTTCCGGTGTGACGAGGGGGTGTGACCGGTGGTGAGGTCCCAGTGTGACGAGGGGGTGTGACCAGTTGCCTCTGTCAGCAGTAATCGAGGCCGCCGACAGAATATGTTAGTAGACATCGGATTGTCAGCCACCACCAGACATCCCTCACAACCACAGACTCATGGCTTGATACAGGGGGTGATTGATCCTTTAACTAGCTTTTCTGGACAACCTACACTGGCTTACGTGTCACGATCATGTTATATAAGTTGAGGTCAAGATATCAACGTTTGGTTTAAGGATCCTGTCTTAATGGACGTGCCAGGCCAACATACGTTAATGGATCAGATGCATTGGGTTATATGGGAACGTGCGTGGGTTTTGAAACCCTCGGGTGTAGGACAGGGGCAGAGTGTGGAAGCATCAGACGCTCAGTCATTGAGTGCCATTAAACGGCCTGAGAACTATGAGCCTCCTGCCCGTGAGGACAGGGACTTACAGGATATCGTTCGCCAGCAACAAAGGGTGTTTGCTGCGCACACAAACGCGATTGTGGCCAGCCCACCCGGGGCGGAGCAAATTAATGGGTCACAAAACTCACCCCACTCCCACAAACAGTACCCCATCCCCAGTGTCTGCACCACTATCGAAGGATTGTCACAACAAGGAGTGATGCAGAAAGGAACATTCACCACAAATTCACCAAATTGGCCTGTGGTCAAAGCAGACGGATTGTGGCGTTCAGAGTGACTGCTGCAATAGGTGGATGATTTGTTGTTAGCCACAGAAATGGCCAACGGGCATAAGGAATTGTTACTGGAAGCTCCGCAGCTGCTGCAGCAAAGCAGGGCTCCCACAGCCCATCATTACTTTCCTCAGCGTGACTCTGTCCAAGGGGGACGGATCCCCTGATCAGCATCAAGTGGACATCGTCCAGAGGCTTCTGCCACCATCACACACTGCTTCTGAGGCCCCTTTTGGGGCCTGTCGGCTACCAAAGATTGTTAAACCCGTAGTTTGCAGAAGTTGCCAAACCACTGTACGACCTCTTAAAGGCACAGGCCCCCGACGATCGGATGAAGAATAAATGGACGGAAGAACACACCAAGGCAGCAGCTCAAGTGCGGGGTTATGGACGCTCCCTGCTCGGTTTCCCCTGAACCCTCACAACCTTCCCCGCCTCGGGGTTACGGCCACGGATCAGAGCTTGGTAGCTGCCCTGCGCCCGGAACGACACGGACAGCTCAGACCAACCGCTTTTTGTTTCACCTATTCCCACGGGGGTAGCGAAAAGGTACAATGCAGGCGAATGCCACTAATTAGCCGCATTCTGGGCAATAGAGCACATCACCTTTATCACTGGTCTTCAGGAGGTGGCCCTCCACTCGTCACTTACCCTCTTGAACTTGTCATTGTGACTGGGGGGATACACTGGTATCGTAGGCAAGACTCAGCCACTGGACTTTGTTGTTGCACGGTAAACGTTTGGACATCTCCCCAAAAAGGACAACCTTGTTGCCAGCCCAGCAACTGCATTCAGGGGACCCACACACATGTCCACTGCCCACACTCCAATTCCACGCCCCACTAGGTCAGTCCAAAGTAATAGCCGGAGCTATGAATGTTTACATCGATGGCTCCTCATCTCATATTAATGGCCAGCCTCACACAGGGTCCTCTCCTTTAAACTAACTCCTCACTCAGCTCAATATGCAGAATTGGCAGCACCATACACCGCGATAGGAGAAAGGCACATGGAACGTCCGGTCAGATAATCCGTGTGCGGTCAATGTGGTAACGACGTTGCCATTAAATTCTAAAAACAAGTTTGGTTCTACGGATGGTGAGCCATTAGTACATGCCGGCCGAATACGGCATGTGCGGTTGGCTCTGGGTGGGCACACTGCCCCTTGCTATGTGTGGAAAGGTAACGGCCCACTGAGAGGTCAGTCCCCACTCTCAGGCAAACTCACTCACCGACGGGCAGGCCAAGGCTGCGGCACAGGATGGTGCCAACCGGGGACCTCCCAGCGAGGTCAACCGCGAGTCGCGTGACCGTGAATGTCAACCAAATAACCGTAAATAACCCACGGCGACGGGAGCCCTATGAAGTAGTCACGACCAAGGCTGCCCCCTTTCCATCCCCAACCGAGCGGGCTGCGGGGACCACACTGACCCAAACCACCCCACCTACTTCGATGTTTAAAGGCAAGGGAAAACTTGCTGTGGTGTCCGTCACACCGGAATGGGTAAATGGGTAAGTGAATTCTTCCACCTATTCCACTCACATCCTGTAGGGGGACATTACTCTGTCTCTGCCACCATGGATAAGATTGCACATGTGGTATGGTGGCCTAGCATGGCACGTGATATTACTCTGTTTTGCCAGGTATGCTTATCATACTCGCAGCATGACTGTTCTACGAACACTAACAGGGCTTTTTTTGGAAATCTGCACCACTGCCAGACGGTCCCTGGACTTATATCCAGATTGACTTTATTGACTTTATAATTCCAGGTCGGGGAACCAGTGCTGTTTAGTAATCATTGGTAAATTTACAAAATGGATGGAGGCCTTCCTGTGTCAACGTAATACGGCCATCACTGCAGCAGGTATTCCATCGTGTGAAGTGATGTCACGGCGGGGAGTGCCGGTACATATTGATAGTGATCAGGGGGACGCATTTTACCGGACAAATTTTTAGAAATGTACAAAGAGCCATGGGCATAACTCAAAAATTACATGTGGCCCATCATTCACAATCTTCAGGGGCAGTGGAGAGAGGGAATCGGACTTTGAAATCAATACCAAAAAAGTTTCGTTCAGAAAACCCGAACAAATGGACAACTATGTGCTTAATGGCAATTAGAGCAACAGCTCTCAGTACCACAGAAATGTCTCCTTATCACGCAATGACAGGACGCTTAATGAGGGCTCCCGGACACCAATTAGTGTCACAAGCATTGATATCTCCCACCATGCAGGGAACAGTAGGAGAAGCATGGTTGACAAAAATGATTGAGCATGTACACACCACAAATTAATTTGTGGCAAAAAGAATTGGACCAGTCAAAACGACAGATTAAGAAATATTCTGACAAAGAGGTCAGGCCATTTGAGTATGAAATTGGAGACACGGTAATTGCACTGGACTATGGGACAAAAACACTTGTATTTGTATCTACATGGAAAGGATCATTTCTCATTGTGGACAAAGCAAGTTCAGCCGTACACATAATCCAGTATCCAGGCCAAAAGAACAGAAAGGTGAACAGGTGGCATCATATCAACCAGCTTAAGACAGTACGCGGTACCAGAGACCTAACTGATGGGTGACTGTACTCTCTTGATTTTAGGAAAAGACGCTATGGAAAAGGGAAGGGCATGGAAGCGATGGACGGTCAGAGTAATGGCTATAATAATGATGGTAATTGCGCCACCCTTTGCGATGAGTGGAGTGATACCAAGCGCAAGTTTGACAATGGAAGCGGGAGGGGGAGAAATAGAAAACGGAACCGAGATAGTCAGAAACGGAAAAGAAAGCAAGAGCGAGAATCTGTTGAACATAAACGAGACAGGAAAGGATGCCCCGGAGCATGGTACATCGGCGAGACCATGCAGACACTGCCACAACGGATGAATGGGCACCGCACAACAATCGCCAGACAGGAGGGTTCCCTCCCAGTCGGGGAACACTTCAGCAGGCAAGGACATTCAGCCACCGATCTTCGGGTAAGCGTACTCCAAGGCGGCCTTCGAGACACACGACAACGCAAAATCGTGGAGCAGAAATTGATAGGCAAGTTCCGCACCCACGAGGACGGCCTCAACCGGGATCTTGGGTTCATGTCGCGCTACACGTAACCCCACCAGCGAATAAAAGTTATCTGTTTTTAATTCAACGGGTCATTTTCAGTCTTTCTCTTCCTTTCGGATGTTTCTCCCTCTCTCTCTCTGTTTTGTGTTCTGGCCGTTTGTATATTCGGTGGTCCTGGAGATAACACCTCTCTGTCTGAACACTTTGATTGCCTTGACAACGGGCAGTTGGAATGATTATCTGTAATCACCAGGTATTGTTCTCTGAATATAAATGCGAAAGGTTCAAGGATTTCCTGACATTCACCTGACGAAGGAGGAAGCCTCCGAAAGCTTGTGATTTTCAAATAAAATTGTTGGACTATAACTTGGTGTTGTAAGATTGTTTACATAAACGAGACAGACTTAGGCGTATCGAAGGACGGATATACATCAAGATGGCCTGTCGGAGTGCCATTCATGGGCACAATAAAATCAGAGGACCCCGTGGGCCCCAGATGGGAATCGAGGTTCTTCGATGTACACCAAGGCCATGAAGGACGATGCCTACCAATGTCGAGATCTGAATCGCACCAACATGCATACAATTTTGTTATTATCCAAGTGATGTGTGCTCTGTATTAATACGCGTTGTATGAAAGGTGATTAAGTGTACGCAAGAGAAAGCAGATCATCTGGAGTTAGCTTAGTTGCTGCAGAAAGAAAGTGAGGGATCAGAAAAAGGTTTCTTTACCCTCAAGGTGGGCAATGTAGACAGAGGAAGGCCAGGTGAAGAAGAGCCTAATAATTCTAATAATATGATTAAACATTTCACAATATTAAAGACACTAACACATATTATAACTAAGAATCTGCAGTATGAGCAGGTTCAAAGAGGCCATATTCTGGACAAGATTAGAACCTATGAACCCTTTTTATTAATATTTCAAAATATACTTTATTCCATAAAATTTAAAGATATCACAATTCCAAGGCGATACAATTCAAAACAATACAACAAGGATCGTACACAATACGATTCCAATATTACAATTTAAACACAGTACATATCTTATAATACATGCTGTACAATACACGGTGGCCTTTCCCCATTTTGCGTAGGCCGCACCTCATCTCAGTGCATCCCGCAGCACGCATTCCTGGACCTCGGAGTGTGCCAGTCGGTAACACTCGGTCATGGACAGCTCCTTCAGCTGGAAGACCAGCAGGTTTCGGGCGGACCAAAGGGCCTCCTTCACCGAGTTGATGGTCTTCCAGCCGCAGGTGATATCTGTCTCGGTGTGCGTCCCCGGGCAACAGCCCGTAGAGCACGGCGTCCTGTGTTACTGAACTGTTCAGGATGAACCGGGACAGATACCAACACATCTCTCTCCACACCTTCTGCGGGAAGGGGCAGTCCATCAGGAGGTGGACAACGATCTCCTCCCCGCCGCAGCTTCGAGGGCAGCTCACGGTGGTGCTGAGATTCTGTGGTGTTGGAAGGACTGCACTGGGAGGGCCTCTCTCACCACCATCCACGCTACATCCTGGTGTCTGTTGGTGAGTTCTGACGACGAGAACGTTCTGCCAAATTGCATGGACCGTCTGGTCGGGGAACTGCCCGATCGGATCCACCCCCTCCTTTCCCTGCGGGACTCTCAGATCCATACTAATAAGCTGTGTAAGAAAGCAGGGCAATGGTAGAATTCATAGAATCATAGAAGTTACAACATGGAAACAGGCCCTTCGGCCCAACATGTCCATGTCGCCCAGTTTATACCACTAAGCTAGTCCCAATTGCCTGCACTTGGCCCATATCCCTCTATACCCATCTTACCCATGTAACTGTCCAAATGCTTTTTAAAGACAAAATTGTACCCGCCTCTACTACTGCCTCTGGCAGCTCGTTCCAGACACTCACCACCCTTTGAGTGAAAAAATTGCCCCTCTAGACCCTTTTGTATCTCTCCCCTCTTACCTTAAATCTATGTCCCCTCGTTATAGACTCCCCTACCTTTGGGAAAAGATTTTGACTATCTACCTTATCTATGCCCCTCATTATTTTATAGACTTCTATAAGATCACCCCTAAACCTCCTACTCTCCAGGGAAAAAAGTCCCAGTCTATCTAACCTCTCCCTATAAGTCAAACCATCAAGTCCCGGTAGCATCCTAGTAAATCTTTTCTGCACTCTTTCTAGTTTAATAATATCCTTTCTATAATCGGGTGACCAGAACTGTACACAGTATTCCAAGTGTGGCCTTACTAATGTCTTGTACAACTTCAACAAGACATTCCAACTCCTGTATTCAATGTTCTGACCAATGAAACCAAGCATGCCGAATGCCTTCTTCACCACCCTATCCACCTGTGACTCCACTTTCAAGGAGCTAGGAACCTGTACTCCTAGATCTCTTTGTTCTATAACTCTCCCCAACGCCCTACCATTAACGGAGTAGGTCCTGGCCCGATTCGATCTGCCAAAATGCATCATCTCACATTTATCTAAATAAACTCCATCTGCCATTCATCGGCCCACTGGCCCAATTTATCAAGGTCCCGTTGCAATCCTAGATAACCTTCTTCACTGTCCACAATGCCACCAATCTTGGTGTCATCTGCAAACTTACTAACAATGCCTCCTAAATTCTCATCCAAATCATTAATATAAATAACAAATAACAGCGGACCCAGCACCGATCCCTGAGGCACACCGCTGGACACAGGCCTCCAGTTTGAAAAACAACCCTCTACAACCACCCTCTGTTTTCTGTCGTCAATCCAATTTTGTATCCAATTGGCTACCTCACCTTGGATCCCATGAGATTTAACCTTATGTAACAACCTACCATGCGGTACCTTGTCAAAGGCTTTGCTGAAGTCCATGTAGACCACGTCTACTGCACAGCCCTCATCTATCTTCTTGGTTACCCCTTCAAAAAACTCAATCAAATTCGTGAGACATGATTTTCCTCTCACAAAACCATGCTGACTGTTCCTAATTAGTCCCTGCCTCTCCAAATGCCTGTAGATCCTGTCCCTCAGAATACCCTCTAACAACTTACCCACTACAGATGTCAGGCTCACCGGTCTGTAGTTCCCAGGCTTTTCCCTGCCGCCCTTCTTAAACAAAGGCACAACATTTGCTACCCTCCAATCTTCAGGCACCTCACCTGTAGCTGTCGATGATTCAAATATCTCTGCTAGGGGACCCGCAATTTCCTCCCTAACCTCCCATAACGTCCTGGGATACATTTCATCAGGTCCCGGAGATTTATCTACCTTGATGCGCGTTAAGACTTCCAGCACCTCCCTCTCTGTAATATGTACACTCCTCAAGACATCACTATTTATTTCCCCAAGTTCCCTAACATCCATGCCTTTCTCAACCGTAAATACCGATGTGAAATATTCATTCAGGATCTCACCCATCTCTTGTGGTTCCGCACATAGATGACCTTGTTGATCCTTAAGAGGCCCTACTCTCTCCCTAGTTACTCTTTTGCCCTTTATGTATTTGTAGAAGCTCTTTGGATTCTCCTTTGCCTTATCTGCCAAAGCAATCTCATGTCCCCTTTTTGGCCTCCTGATTTCTCTCTTAACTCTACTCCAGCAATCTCTATACTCTTCAAGGGATCCACTTGATCCCAGCTGCCTATGCATGTCATATGCCTCCTTCTTCTTTTTGACTAGGGCCTCAATCTCCCGAGTCATCCAAGGTTCCCTACTTCTACCAGCCTTGCCCTTCACTTTATAAGGAATGTGCTTACCCTGAACCCTGGTTAACACACTTTTGAAAGCCTCCCACTTACCAGACGTCCCTTTGCCTGCCAACAGACTCTCCCAATCAACTTCTGAAAGTTCCTGTCTAATACCATCAAAATTGGCCTTTCCCCAATTTAGAATTTTAACTTTTGGGCCAGACCTATCATTCTCCATAGCTATCTTAAAACTAATGGAATTATGATCACTGGTCCCAAAGTGTTCCCTCACTAACACTTCTGTCACCTGCCCTTCCTTATTTCCCAAGAGGAGGTCAAGTTTTGCCCCCTCTCTAGTCGGGCCATCCACATACTGAATGAGAAATTCCTCCTGAATACACTCAACAAATTTCTCTCCATCCAAGCCCCTAATGCTATGGCTGTCCCAGTCAATGTTGGGAAAGTTAAAGTCCCCTACTATTACCACCCTATTTTTCTTGCAGCTGTCTGTAATCTCCTTACATATTTGCTCCTCAATTTCCCGTTGACTATTTGGGGGTCTGTAGTACAATCCTATCAAAGTGATCTCTCCCTTCTTATTTTTCAGTTCTACCCATATAGACTCAGTGGGCGAACCCTCGGATATATCCCCTCTCACTACTGCCGTGATGTTCTCCCTAATCAAGAACGCAACTCCCCCTCCTCTCTTACCTCCTGCTCTATCTTTCCTATAACATCTGTACCCTGGAACATTGAGCTGCCAGTCCTGCCCCTCCCTTAGCCATGTTTCAGTAATAGCTATAACATCCCAGTCCCATGTACCCATCCATGCCCTGAGTTCATCTGCCTTGCCCATCAGACTTCTTGCATTGAAATAAATGCAGTTTAATCTAGACTTCCCTTGGTCTTTGCCCTGCTTTCTCAGACCATCTGTCCGGTCATGTTTTGTACACTCTCCCTTACTGCCTTTTGTTTCTGTCACCACTTTACTTCCCACTGACTTCCTGCATCGGTTCCCATCCCCCTGCCACATTAGTTTAAACCCTCCCCAACAGCACTGGCAAACACTCCCCCTAGGACATTGGTTCCAGTCCTGCCCAGATGCAGACCGTCCAATTTGTACTGGTCCCACCTCCCCCAGAACCGGTTCCAATGGCCCAGGAATTTGAATCCCTCCCTCTTGCACCATCTCTCAAGCCACGTATTCATCTTAGCTATCCTATCATTCCTACTCTGACTAGCCCGTGGCACTGGTAGCAATCCTGAGATTACTACCTTTGAGGTCCTACTCTTTAGTTTAACTCCTAACTCCCTAAATTCAGCTTGTAGGACCTCATCCTGTTTTTTACCTATATCGTTGGTGCCTATATGCACCACGACAACTGGCTGTTCACCCTCCCCCTCCAGAATGTCCTGCAGCCGCTCCGAGACATCCCTGACCCTTGCACCAGGGAGGCAACATACCATCCTGGAGTCTCGGTTGCGTCCGCAGAAACGCCTGTCTATTCTCCTTAAAATCGAGTCCCCTATCACTATAGCTCTGCCACTCTTTTTCCTGCCCTCCTGTGCAGCAGAGCCAGCCACGGTGCCATGAAGCTGGCCGCTGTCACCTCCCCCTGGTGAGCCATCTCCCCCAACAGCATCCAAAACGGTATACCTGTTTTGGAGGGAGATGACCGCAGGGGACCCCTGCACTGCCTTCCTACTCTTCCTCTGTCTGTTGGTCACCCATTCACTATCTCCCTCAGTAATTTTTATCTGTGGTGTGACCAACTCACTGAACGTGCTATCCACGACTTTCTCAGCATCGCGGATGCTCCAAAGTGAGCCCATCCGCAGCTCCAGAGCCGTCAAGCGGCCAAACAGTAGCTGCAGCTGGACACACTTCCCGCAGGTGAAGGAATCAGGGACACAGGAAGGATCCCTGACTTCCCACATCCCACAAGAGGAACATGACATGGCTCTGGGATCTCCTGCCATGACTTAACCCTTAAGTTAGCTTAACAACAACTACAATGTCAAGAGAAAAAAAGGAAAGAGAAACTACTTACCACTCCCTTTAAGGAGTTTACTCCTTTAAATTATTCTTAATTTAGAGAATGTTAACTACACTAGGGACCTTGATTCACTAAAAAAATGCTACTTGCTATAAGCTTTCAAGAGAACAGCGTCCACGACACCACACAACCCTGCCACGGTAACCTCTGCAAGACATGCCAGATCATCGACACAGATACCACCATCACACGAGAGGACACCACCCACCAGGTGCATGGTTCATACTCCTGTGACTCGGCCAACGTTGTCTACCTCATACGTTGCAGGAAAGGATGCCCCAGAGCATGGTACATTGGCGAGACCATGCAGACGCTGCGACAACGGATGAACGGACACCGCGCAACAATCGCCAAACAGGAAGGTTCCCTCCCAGTCGGGGAACACTTCAGCAGTCAAGGACATTCAGCCACCGATCTTCGGGTAAGCGTTCTCCAAGGCGGCCTTCGAGACACACGACAACGCAAAATCGTCGAGCAGAAATTGATAGCCAAATTCCGCACCCATGAGGACGGCCTCAACCGGGATCTTGGGTTCATGTCACACTACACGTAACCCCACCAGCGAACAAATGTTATCTGTTTTTAATATAACGGGTTAGTTGCTGTCTTTTCTATGTTTCTACCTCTCTACCTCTGTTTTTTTTTTGTTTGTTGTTTTTTTTTTGGTGATTTGTATATTCTGTGAGACCTGGCAGGTAACACCTGTCTGTCTGCACACTGATTGCCTTGGCAACGGGCAGTTGAAAAAACTGTCTGTACTCACCAAGCATTGTTCTGTGAATTATAAATGCGATTTCATTTCGAGGATCTCATTTCACATCGTTCACCTGACGAAGGGGGAAGCCTCCGAAAGCTTGTGAATTTAAAATAAAATTGCTGGACTATAACTTGGTGTTGTAAAATTGTTTACAATTGTCAACCCCAGTCCATCACCGGCATCTCCACATCATGCTATAAGACCTGCAGACCTTACCTTTCTTTTTACTTTAGTTACTGTAGATAAGTAGAAATACTCACCTGTACCTACTCACCAATCAGGTGCCTCCCCTGTTTCGCGTCCCTTTCTGATTCCTGACGTCACTTCGAACTCCGTCGCAGCTCCCTCTGAAATCCCGCCTTTTTATGGGACGCTCCCTCTGCTCCGATCAGCTCCTCTCAGCTGTTCTCAGCGCTCTGAAATCCCGCCTTTTTATGGGACGCTCCCTCTGCTCCGATCAGCTCCTCTCAGCTGTTCTCAGCGCTCTGAAATCCCGCCTTTTTATGGGACGGTCCCTCTGCTCCGATCCGCACATGGGGTTAGTGAGTTTCGGGTGATGCAGCAGTAAACTGAAACCGCGGTGTTTGATCATATTGTGGGAGGTATTGATAAGAGGACCATTTGATCACATTGTTTGAGCAATTGGCCATTTGATCACAGCACCAGGGTTTTGTTCAAGGGAAGTACTGACAGATGGGTCAGATTACGATCTTCACACAATCCAAAGACAAGTTTGCATACTAGTTAGGTGGGTTTGTATGCAACATAAAGTGAACAACACAAGAAAGAAGTGATCCTGGAGCCGCAGAACGGGGATCACAGGGAGGTCAGACCACACGGCAGGAAGGGAAATGAGATAAACTGGGAGAAAGATAGAACTGGGAGCAGGGAATCGAAGGAAGAACACTAAGGAGAGGCAGGGTTGCATCTCTATCCAGAGAGGCAGGTAATACTGTTTTTATTGTATCTATTGCCTTTGAGGGTAAGACTGTTCGCAATCTGACTTGTCGACTGTACTTCGTCGTGTACTAAATAAAACACAAATTAGAGCAACCATTTTGGTACAGTCTCCTTCTGAATGTCTTACACTGGAAAGAATTGGGCTTTTCAGCTTAGACAGAAGGCATCTGAGAGTTGATCCTATGGAGGTATATAAAATTATTAAGGGTGTAGAAAAACTTTAAACTATGGCAGTGGAGGTGAGGAACATGGATCAAACTAGTGAAAGGTAATTTTAGGACTGGCATCAGGAAATTCTTCTTCATTCAAAGAGTATCATAGTAAGTGCAGCACAGGAGGAGACTATTCGGCCCATCGTGCCTGTGTCAGCTCTTTGAAAGAGCTATCCAATTAGTCCCGTTCCCAATCACCACACGTGGCGATCAATGCGTGAAATAAACTTCCAGATACAGTAGTGGAGGCAGAAATCCCAGGAACCATTTAAGAAACAATTAGATGCAACACTGGGGGAACATTAAGAAATCTGGATAGGTTTTTTAAAATTTCAAAACATACTTTATTTCATAAAATTTAAAGATACACACAGTTCAATGTAAAAAAAAAACCCACAAAATTCCAAGCAATACAATTCAAACCAATACAATGCAGATCATACACACTACGATCCCATTATTACAGTTCAAAACACAGTACATATCTCCTAATACATTCTGTACAATACAAGGTGGGGTGGCCTTAAAAGGTGGCCTTTCCCCATAGATCCTTTGCCTAGGCCGCAGCTTGCTTCAGTGCATCCCGCAGCACGCACCTTGGAGTGTGCCAGTCGGTAACACTGGGCCGTGGACAGCTCCTTCAGCTGGAAGACCAGCAGGTTTCGGGCGGACCAAAGGGCCTCCTTCACCGAGTTGATGGTCTTCCAGCCGCAGGTGATGTCTGTCTCGGTGTGCGTCCCGGGGAACAGCCCGTAGAGCACAGTGTCCTGTGTTACCGAACTGTTGGGGATGAACCGGGACAGATACCAACACATCTCTCTCCACACCTTCTGCGCGAAGAGGCAGCCCATCAGGAGGTGGAAGACGGTCTAGTCCTCGCCGCAGCCTCGAGGGCAGCTCGCGGTGGTGCTGAGGTTCCGTGCGTGTTGGAAAGACCGCACTGGGAGGGCCTTTCTCACCACCATCCAGGCTACTTCCTGATGCCTGCTGGTCAGTCCCGGATAGATGAATTAAGGTGGGCAGAATGGCCTTCCTCGCCCTTAGTAATCTTGTGATTTTGTGAGAATGCAGTTAGTGAGCTTAAGGAGGAGGCGCTGGTTGAGCGACTGTGGACAGATGAGAAGGATGCAGTGTTGGTGCCAACGTGGCTACGATCTGGTGCCAACGTGGCTACGATCAATGTACTTTCGGTATTGTAGCAAGGCTCCTGTTGTTATTGAAGGGAGAGGGAAAGTGCTGGGTATGCTAACCAATAGAAAGAACTTACATTTATATGGCGTCTTTCATGACCTCAGTTCGTTTCAAAGCACTTTTACAGCCAATGAGGTACTTTTTCAAGTGTAGTCACTGTTGTAATGTAAGAAAGGCGGCGGCCAATCTGTGCACAGCAAGATCCCACAAACAGCAATGAGATAATGACCAGATAATCTGTTGGTTGAGGGACAAATATTGGGCAGGACACCAGGGAGAACTCCCCCTGCTCTTCTTCGAAAGAATGAACCATGCTTTTAATTTTTACAAAGGCAGCCAATGAATAGATTCCAAGCAGCTCGGGAACGCTTTTTTTTTTGCTTTTTATGGCTTCCGCTCTCTTTCTGTGGTTCAGTTCTTATCATCTTTTCCTGCTTTTTTCAAAAACCTCAAACCAAACACAGATCTTCATCAGCTACCTCTCACTGTGCCTCAAGCCATCAATGATCTCACCCCGCTGGATGTGCAGCACGGTTTTTATCTCTCATTCCTGTCTGTGACAGGAGGATCCATGCAGAATTTGGTTACACAAAACAAAAGAGGCTTCTGTCTTTTTAAGGTTTTTTGTCTTTACCGAGGTTCTTGTGTTATCTTATCTGAGCTGACTGCAAGAAATGCCTTTCACAGTGCAGTGTTTCCATATGGCCAGTGTTAGTTACTTTTGCAGGTCATTAGACACGTAGGCTGTCTGATTTTGTGCTGCAGAAAGCGACAGCTCCATCCTGACTGGCTGCACAGGATTAATGTAGAATCCAACTGAATAAAAGAAAATAAAGACTTGGCATTAATACATCGCCTTTCACGACCTCAGGACGTCCCAAAGCGCTTTACAACCAATGAAGTACTTTTGAAGTGTAGTCACTGTTGTAATGTAGGAAACGCGGCAGCCAATTTGCACAAAGCAAGATCTCACAAACAGCAATGTGATAATGACCAGATAATCTGGTTTTATTTTAGTGATGCTGGTTGAGGGATAAATATTGGCCAGGACACCAGGAAGAACTCCTCTGGTCTTCTTTGAAATAGTGCCATGGGATCTTTTGCGTCCACCTGAGAGGACAGACAGGTTTAACGTCATGCGGCATGCTCTGTTAGTTACACTTTTTCCCTCAACCTTCAGCTTGAAAATTATGAGCTGGTAACGGGGCGGTGAAGGTAACGGGGCATCTGGGACCTTAGTGAACGATGGGACCAACAGTCTATCTCCTTAATCAATGAGATTTAAGGATAGAGAAAGAAACAGAGGAAGGACGGAGAAGGAAATAGGATGAATTAGAGTCAAATCAGGTACAGAAAGAGAAATAAAGGGCTCGATTTTAGGGTCGGGTTACCTGCGGGTTTCCAGCGGGGGGGCCCCGAAAATCCCGATCTCCGATCACGTGACCGGATTCAGACGAAATCCCGGCCACTTCCGGGTACCGCGCTGACGTGCGGGGCTGCGCGCGCAAGCCCCGCTGGTGGGAATCCCGCAGGCAATTAAAGCCAGCGGGGTTCCACTTGAGAGCACTTAACTTGCTCGTTGTGGTCAGTTAATGAGCTGAAGCAGCTGTCAAAAGAGGAAGTGTGGGATTTTACGGTCAAAGCAGTCAGTTTCCCACACTGGGGGAAACAGGACCCTTCAAACCAGGCGTGTTGCAGCCAGCAGCCTGTGCCAGGTGCCAAGGTGCGCTCCACGGGGGAGCGCCCTCACCCACGCAGGAGGCCACCGCGTCACATAGGGCAACCCCTGCCCTCCACCAACCCCCGCCAAGCCAGAGGACAGACCGACACGAAACCGCAGCCCCAGTCCGAGGACCCACCCACCTACCCTGCACAACCCCTCACACCAACAGCTGCCAGATGGGTGGTGCGTTGACATCGTCGGAGGACGAACAGGATGACCAGCCCCAGCAGCCTCACAGTCCACGCCGTCCGCCTCGGAGAGGTGGGGCCCCCCAACACGGTGCTGCGGCACACCCACCTGCACAGCAGGAGGGAGGGCAACCGCAGAGAGAGATGCGTCGCAGGAGGCACTACCCTCCGCACAGGGTGTACAGAGCGAGGCTCAGCTTCATGGACCTCTCCGAGGAGCAGTGCATACGGAGGCTCAGAGTCAATCGCCAGGTAGTCGCCGACATCTGCAGCCTCCTTAACGACGAGCTGCTCCCTGATGGACCAAGCAGCATCTTCTTACCTGTCGCCGTCAAAGTCACCACTGCCCTCAACTTCTTCGCATCCGGTTCCTTCCAGGGTGCCACCGGGGACATCACCGGGGTCTGTCAGTCCTCTGCACACAAGTGCATAAGGCAGGTCACCGATGGGTTGTTCCGCAGGGCCTCCCACTACATCAACTTCGCCATGGACGAGCGCAGCCAGATGGAGAGGGCGGTTGGATTCCATGCCATGGCCGGCTTCCCACGGGTGCAGGGTGTAATCGACTGCACCCACATCGCAATACGGGCACCTCCCTCCGCATGAGCCAGGGCTGTTCATCAACAGGAAGGGGTATCACTCCATGAACGCCCAGCTCATCTGTGACCACCGCCAGAGATTCCTACACGTGTGCGCCAGATACCCCGGCAGCTGCCACGATGCCTTCGTCCTCAGGGAGTCCGCCGTCCCGCCCATCCTGCAGGCACCCAACGCCGGCAACGGCTGGCTCCTCGGCGACAAGGGGTATCCCCTCCACACGTGGCTCATGACACCTCTGAGGAACCCCATCACCGAGCCGGAGCGTCGGTACAATGACAGCCACACTGCTACCAGGTCTACAATTGAGCAGACCATAGGGCTTCTCAAGATGCGCTTCAGGTGCCTTGATCGTTCTGGGGGAGCGCTCCAATACACACCATTCAGAGTGGGACGAATCATAGTTGTCTGCTGTGCCCTGCACAACATGGCCCAACAGAGAGTGGTGCCGCTGGAGGAGGCCCCATCCACACCCGCCACCCACATTGAGGAAGGCGAGGGCGAGGAGGAGGAGGAGGAGGAGGAGGAGGAGGAGGAGGCGGAGGCGGAGGAGGAGGAGGAGGACGCGCCCGAGGATGTTGGACGACCCATGCGCCGAGCCGCGACTCACCGGGATGGTCGCCGGGCCAGGGACGCACTCATACGTCAACGGTTCTCCTAGAGTCAGACACTGCGAGGCGCTCGCATCTCCTCACCTGCACATGCGAGCGGCCATACCAGCCCCCTCCACTGAAGAGTGCTGCCAGTAATCCTGCACCCACAGCAGTGTGCCCAATGGGTGGCAGCAGGTGTTCGCCGTCATGATGGCCTCCACGGAACGCAACTATTGCACAAGCCGCGGAAGAATGGACGAGAGGTGGCAGGAGTGGTGAGAATAGAGTATTTAATATCTCCAATGTGACATAATATAAAAAAAATGTACAAAATAATAAACACCCTGGTGTATTCCCTTTGTGATTATAAGGCCTTTGGAATTCTTCTCCGGGAACCCCTACGTGGTGCTACCCCTGTGGCTCCAGCAGAGGTAGTGGCAGGTTGCTCGTCTTCTTGCCTTGACCGGGTAGATGCTTTTGGCGGACGGCCCCTGGGTTTCGGTGCCCGTGAGGGCACCTCCACAGACTGCTCCTCCTGCACCGGGGCAGGGGCAGACTCGGCCACCTGGAGAGGAGGCACCATTGCGGGTGCTGGTTGAGAGGTGGGCGACGGGTGGGACGTGGGGACGCCTTGAGAGGCGTCCCCGCTTCCATGTCCCCGGTCACCATCATCCCTCTCTTGGCCTCGGCCCACATCACCCCTTCCACCCTGCTGGACGGCAGTTTGGATGGCATGTGTGAGGCCTTGCAAGGCCACCCCTAGTGTATCCCTCAGCCTGTTGGTGGCGTCGGAATGTTGCTCACCCTGAATCCGTACAGACGTTGTGAGGGCCTGCAAGGACTCGAAGTGGAGCTGTGCGTGACGCTCGAGGGAGGCCAGCCTGTCCTCCACCGCAGACAGTCCCGCACCTACCTGCGACACTGTGTCGTCGGTACCCTCCTGTGCCTGCGCCACCAATGCCCACATGCAGGAGGTGGACTCCTCCATCGCCTGCGCTATTGTGGACAATGCGCGCGGCACCTCTGCCAGCACCTCAGCAATTAGCTGGTGGCCCTCGACGACTCTCCTTTTCTCTGGTGGCCCCCTGGGTTCAGCATCTGGGTCCGGCTGAGCAGAGCCTGGAGATGAGTGCTCCCTCCGTCGCGGACCCTCCGCGGCTGCCCCTGCCACCAGGGTCTGCTCATGCTCACTCGTGCGCAGTGACTCACCAAGTGCTACCCCAACTAGTTGGCGAGGGGGACCCACCGAGGTGCGTGTCTCTGCGCTGGTGGATGGTTGGCTCTGATGTGACGATGCACCCTCAGAGACCGCCATGTCCTCTGAGGAATCGCCCTCCATGCTCGCTTGATCCAAAGACGCACCTGCAAGAGAACAGAGGGCACTTTGAGGCATGTGGACCAACTTGACAGTGCGCCTGATGGCAGGTGATGATACGGTCACTCGCGATCATGGGTGTTGAGTGTCAGCTTTCCCTTACCGCCCATTTCGGCAGCGACACACTCGCCATCGGCCACCGACAGGCAATGTCGCGTGCGGGCGAGGTCGAGCGCCTCCACCTCTGCGTCGGTGAGCTCCACCACTTGCGGCGGCCCACCTCCGGTGCGTGCCCTTTCGCGGTTGTTCTTGCTCCTCTTCTCCTGTGAAGGCAAAACACAGATGTGTGAGTGGGTGCGTCTTGCATCGTGAGACGCATCGAGCATCGGTGTGGTTGGGTTGAGCGTGGCGCGGAACGGATGGGAGGAAGTGTGGGCCACGTGCCCATCCCATTGCATGGGGATTGGGGTGTGTGGTAGTGTTCGGGTGGGGTCAGGGACGGTGGGTACTTGCGTGCACGGCGAGGATGGTGAATGAGTGGCTGTGAGGATTGCTGATGGAGCGCAGTGGTGGCTGTGCAGGAGGGGGTTGTGATCTGCTTGGCGTGATGGTGGGGACGGGATGTGGGAGGGTGCGTTGGTGTACTCACCTTGCCAGACCTAGTCAGGTCATTGAAGCGCTTGCGGCACTGCTCCCAAGTCCTTGGGGTGTTGCCCCTGCTGCTCACCTCCGCCGCCACCTCTGCCCATGCCTTCCTGGTTGCGGCGGCAGGGAACTTGCGCCCATCCTCAGGGAAGAGTGTTTCCCTCCTCCTCCTCACGCCCTCCAGCATCAGCTGCAGTGCCAGATCTGAAAAACGGGGCGCAGCCTTTCCCCTTGGTTGAGCCATTCTCCCAGACCTCTTGCTTGCAGCAGGAGGGGCTTTGGGAGACTGCCCCTTTAACTGGAGCTCCTACATCGCGTCGACGGTACTGCGCATGCGCAGCCGGCCGGCACGCAGCTGGGGAGCGCAGAACCCGGAAGCAGGCCTTAATGGGTCCAATTATCCCGCGATCGCGTGGGGGACGCGAACAATTACCCGTCCGCGTTTTCGACGCTCCCGGAGGACCACCCGCTGGGAACCCGCAGGCCTGCTAAATTCGAGCCCAAAGAGAGGGAAAGAAAGATTGGATTAAGAGAGAGAGAGAGAAAAGAGACAGAAAGAAAAATAAAGAGAGGGAAAGAAAGATTGGATTAAGAGAGAGAGAGAAAAGAGATAGAACAGAAAAGTAAGAATTTTTTTGTTTTAAATATTAACTTTTAAATTTTAAAAATCTCTAGGAACATTTTACTACTTGTGGGAATGAGACTCCAAAGTTTAAATTGTCCCCTTTCTGGGCCGGAGAGGATGAGTGGCATTGCTCGAATATAAATCACCTCGTTAAAAAGTTAATTACACTGTTACATTCCAGCCCTCACTTTCTGCAGCGAGTTTAATGGGCAATTAATACGCAAATGCATCAACTTCATGAAACTCACGGGGAGGTTGAGGGCAAGCTGCCATTTTCTTTTTTTTCGTTGATGGGATGTGGGCGTCGCTGGCAAGGCCGGCATTTATTGCCCATCCCTAATTGCCCTTGAGAAGGTGGTGGTGAGCCTCCTTCTTGAACCACTGCAGTCCGTGTGGTGAAGGTTCTCCCACAGTGCTGTTAGGAAGGGAGTTCCAGGATTTTGACCAAGTAACGATGAAGGAACGGCGATATATTTCCAAGCCGGGATGGTGTGTGACTTGGAGGGGAACGTGCAGGTGGTGTTGTTCCCATGTGCCTGCTCCCCTTGTCCTTCTAGGTGGTAGAGGTCACGGGTTTGGGAGGTGCTGCCGAAGAAGCCTTGGCGAGTTGCTGCAGTGCATCCTGTGGATGGTGCACACTGCAGCCACGGTGCGCTGGTGGTGAAGGGAGTGAATGTTTAGGGTGGTGGATGGGGTGTCAATCAAGCGGGCTGCTTTGTCCTGGATGGTGTCGAGCTTCTTGAGTGTTGTTGGAGCTGCACTCATCCAGGCAAGTGGAGAGTATTCCATCACACTCCTGACTTGTGCCTTGCAGATGGTGGAAAGGCTTTGGGGAGTCAGGAGGTGAGTCACTCGCTGCAGAATACCCAGCCTCTGACCTGCTCTTGTAGCCACAGTATTTATATGGCTGGTCCATTAAGTTTCTGGTCAATGGTGACCCCCAAGATGTTGATGGTGGGGGATTCGACGATGGTAATGCCATTGAATGTCAAGGGAGGTGGTTAGAGATGGTCATTGCCTGGCACTTGTATGGCACGAATGTTACTTGCCACTTATGAGCCCAAGCCTGGATGTTGTCCAGGTCTTGATGCATGCGGGCTCGGACTGCTACATTATCTGAGGGCCTGCGAATGGAACTGAACACTGTGCAATCATCAGCAAACATCCCCATTTCTGACCTTATGATGGAGGGAAGGTCATTGATGAAGCAGCTGAAGATGGTTGGGCCTAGGACACTGCCCTGAGGAACTCCTGCAGCAATGTCCTGGGGCTGAGATGATTGGCTTCCAACAACCACTACCATCTTCCTTTGTGCTAGGTATGACTCCAGCCACTGGAGAGTTTTCCCCCTGATTCCCATTGACTTCAGTTGCACTAGGGCTCCTTGGTGCCACACTCGGTCAAATGCTGCCTTGATGTCAAGCATTTCGTGAGGCTAACGGCGAAGCAGCGCAAATCGTCCAGCGACTTGCGGCGATTCACAACTCACAGGGTATCTCTTCCTCACCACAAGCTGCTGGGCGATTTACACATTAATAACCGTGAGCGGCCTTAAACTCGCTGTTATTTTGGCAGCAAATTCTGGGCCATCATGATTTGGGGTTGTAAAACATCCGTCTATTGAGTCATCTTGGGCAACTCACTGTCACAAAAACTCCACTGAACAAAACCATGGCCTGTTCTGGACTATTAGAACCACACAATTCTGTTTAGACGAGCTTTGGATTCTTGCTTGAAACCCCATTAAACCTCCCATCGTGCTATATCTAGATAATATAACGTAACTTACTCACTCAGCGCTTGTCAGTGTGCATTGCTCAGAGAAAACACTCTGGTACTAGATTATCCACAAAATAGGAAAAGTTATATTTTCGTCCTTTCGAAATAGTTATTAAAATTCACCCCTCAACCTTCTAAATTCAGGCAATTCAAGCCATGTTTATGCAACCTGTCCTTATAATTTAACCCTTTAAGCCCTGGTGTCATTCTTGTGAATCGGCGCTGTATACCCTCCAAGGCCAATATATCTTTCCTGTGGCTCAGTGTCTGAAGCTGAGATCTTTTGTTTGCAAGTATCACCTGTCCATCAAATTGGTGCAAGATTCTGGATTTCTTCCAGGCAGATCTGTGCGTCATGAATTCAATAACCTCGTCCAACAGAAACCAGTCAGTCAGCATGTACAGGCGTTGACTGTTATTTTTATACTTTTCAAGTAACGAGCAAGCCATTGAATCACCAGTACTGCCAAACACAGATGTGCATTAAGGAAATAACATTCAGGCAATGTCTGTCTGCAATGTTAGCCGTGAATCAGTTGGTAGCACTCCCATCTCTGAATCAGAAGGTTGTGAGTTTCAATCCCTTTCCAGAGAATTGAGCACACAATCTAAACTGGCACTCCAGGGCAGTGCTGAGGGAGTGCCGCACTGTCAGAGGTGCCGCCTTTCAGATCAGATGTTAAACCGAGGCCCCGTCTGCTCTCTCAGGTGGATGTAAAAGATCCCATGGCACTATTTTAAAGAAGAGCAGGAGAGTTGTCCCCGTTGTCCTGGCCGATACTTATCCCCCGTCCAACGTCACTAGAAACTGATTATCTGGTCATTGTCGCATTGCTGTTTGTGGGATCTTGCTGTGCGCAAATTGACTTTTTTTTATTCGTTCATGGGATGTGGGCGTCGCTGGCGAGGCCGGCATTTATTGCCCATCCATAATTGCCCTTGAGAAGGTGGTGGTGAGCCGTCTTCTTGAACCGCTACAGTCCGTCTGGTGAAGGTTCCCCCACAGTGCTGTTAGGAAGGGAGTTCCAGGACTGCCGTGCTTCCTACATTACAACAGTGACTACACTTCAAAAGTACTTCATTAGCTGTAAAGCGCTTTGGGATGTCCTGAGGTCATGAAAGGTGAAGTATTAATGCAAGTCTTTATTTTCTTTTTTTTTGTTCAGGGACCCTGTTTTTACACCATGATCTCACTGTGCTTCCAGACACCCTCAGTGAAAAGTGGACGACCCATAGAATCATAGAAGTTTACAACATGGAAACAGGCCCTTCGGCCCAACATGTCCATGTCGCCCAGTTTATACCACTAAGCTAGTCCCAATTGCCTGCACTAGACCCACCAACCAAGTTCTGCTTCAGGCTGCCTGCTTGTGATTTGTTGAGTCCATCAATGCTGGCTCACAAAGCCAAAGGGCCTGGAAGATTGTCAAAGTACAATGACGCGAAGATAGGAACAGGAGGAGGCCATTCAGCCCCTCAGGCCTGTTCCACCGTTCAATTAGATCATGGACGATCAGTATCTCAACTCCATTTACCCGCCTTTGCTCTGTATCCCTCGATACCCTTACCCAACACAAATCTATCGATCTCAGTCTTGAAAATTTCAACTGAACTCCAGCATCCACAGCCTTTTGAGAGAGACAGTTCTAGATTTCCACTACCCTTTGTGTGAAAAAGTGCTTCCTGATTCCACTCCTAAATTGCCTAGCTCTAATTTTAAGATTATACCTGCTTGTTCTCGATTCCCCCACCGGAGGAAATGGCTTCTCGATATCTGCCCCATCGAATCCCTTTATCACTTTAAACACCTCGGTTAGGTCGCCCCCCTCAACCTTCCAAATGCTAGGCAATACGAGCTACGTTTACGCAACCTGGCGTCGTAATTTAACCCTTTACGCCCCGGTATCATTCTGGTGAATCTGCGCTGGACCCCCTCCAAGGCCAATGTATCCTTCCTGTGGCCTGGTGCCCTCCAGCCAACACGCTGTTGACCTCCTCAACAAATTCAACTAGATTAGTCGGACAAATCCACGCTGACTCCCTTTGACCAACCGATACTCCAGTAACTTTCACATGAATAGAATGAGCTTGCAGTGGGTCAGGACTTACATCGTCAAATTAGCGCTAGGTTTTTATGGTACAAATTCGGAAATTAAAAAGGGACAATGCGAACCACAATAGATATAATGCAAAGGATTGGTTTTTTTTGTACTGTCAATGTTCCATTGCTAAATTCAATATTGAAGACAGTTGGATATTTGAACTAAATCTCACCTGTTCACTTTTGCTATTGTGCTCTGGCCAACAGTTATCCCTCAACCAAAACCACTAAAAGAGATTATCTGATCATTATCTCATTGTGGTTTGTGGGATCTTGCTGTGCGCAATTTGGCTGCCGCGTTTCCTACATTACAACAGTACAAAAGTACTTCATTGGCTGTAAAGCGCTTTGGGACGTCCTACGCTTGTGGAAGGCGCTAATTAAATGCAAGCTCTTCCTTTCTTATTGGACGCTTCTATTCAGAGGATCGAAATAAAGATAAATGCTACTTACCATAATGACTTGGAACACTCTCATTCATAATGGATTTTCTTTAGTCACCTGCATTGACAGTTACACAGCATACATCAATAATTCTTAACAGAAAGAATTGTTATCTTGGCTTGGTTTATAAACAGAGACAAAACAAAATAGATGTGACTGGAAAATTTTGCCAGCCAAATAGTTTTAAGACTATTCACCATTAGATGTTTACGGATGAAATGCAGCAATTCTGTTGCTCTGCAAGAAAGAGAACAATGGCTGGCAGCCCATATGTAAAGAGATGATTTCCCACCTGTATTTTACATAGAATTACATCGAATGTACAGCACAGAAACAGGCCATTCGGCCCAACTGGTCCATGCCGGTGTTTATGCTCCACACGAGCCTCTTCCCACCTTTCTTCATCTCACCCTATCAGCAAATTCTTCTATCCCTTTCTCCCTCATGTGTTTATCTAGCTGCCCCTTAAATGTTCACAGTACTCCAAGTGAGGTCTAACCAAGGTTCTATACAAGTTTGACATAACCTCTCTGCCTTTCAATTCTATCCCTCTAGAAATGAACCCCATTGCTTGGTTTGCTTTTTTTTAATGGTCTTATTAACCTGCGTCGCTACTTTCAGTGATTTGTGTGTCTGTACCCCCAGATCCCTCTGCTCCTCTGCCCCATTTAGACTCTTATTTTCCAAGGAGTATGAGACCTCCTTGTTCTCCCTACCAAAATGCCACCTGACATTTATTTATATTGAAATCCATTTTCTTAAGGTTGATGTTATGTGCACCAAAAATATACACAAAGAGCATCAAAAAAACATAGGAAACAGGAGTGGTGAAAATGTGGAACTCACCACCACAAGGATTAGTTGAGGCGAATAGCGTAGATGCATTTAAGGGAAGCTAGACAGGGACCTGAGGGAGAAAGGGGATAGAAGGATATCAAAGTCACAAATGACATCCTATGTGACTGTGACGATGGTAAACTATCCCTCCCCATCCTTCTCGACCTGTCTCCAGCCTTTGACACCATTGACCACACCATCCTCCTCCAACACCTCTCCACCATCGTCCAGCTGCGTGGGACTGCGCTCGCCTGGTTCCATTCTTATCTATCAAGTCGTAGCCAGAGAATCACCTGCAATGATTTGTCTTCCCGCTCCCACATCGTCACCTCTGGAGTCCACCAAGGATTTATCCTTGGCCCCTTCCTATTTCTCATCTACATGCTGCCCCTCGGTGACATCATCCGAAAACACAACGGCAGGATCCACTTGTACGATGACGACACCTAACTCTACCTCACCACCACCTCCGTCGACCCCTCCACTGTCTCTGATTTGTCACACTGCTTGTCCTAACATCCAGTACTGGATGAGTAAAAATTTCCCCCAACTAAATATTGGGAAGTCCGAAGCCATTGACTTCGGTCCCCGCCACAAACTCCGCTCCCTAGCCGTCGGCTCCATCCCTCTCCCTGACCACTGTCTGAGGCTGAACCAGACCATTCGCAACCTTGACGTCCTATTTGACCCTGAGATGAGCTTCGGACCACATATCCGCTCCATCACCAAGACCGCCTACTTCCACCTCCATAACATCCCGCCATGGCAGCTGGGGAATTTAAATTCAATGAATTAAGTAAAATCTGGAATAAAAAGCTACTATCAGTAATGGTGGCCATGAAATTACCGGATTGTTGCAAAAACCCATCTGGTTCACTAATGTCCTTTAGGGAAGGAAACCTGCCGTCCTTACCCGGTCTGGCCTATATGGGACTGCAGACCCACAGCAATGTGGTTGATTCTTAATCACCCTCTGAAATGGCCTAGCAAGCCACTCAGTTGTACAATCTTGCTAAGAAAAGTAATAATAAGAATAAAACTGGACGGACCACCCGGCATCGGACCACTAGGCACCGGATACGACAACGGCAAAACAAGCATTGACGACCCTGCAAAGTCCTCCTCACTAACATCTGGAGACTTGTGCCAAAATTGGGAGAGCTGTCCCACAGACGAGTCAAGCAACAGCCTGACATAGCCATACTCACAGAATCATAACTATCAGCCAACGTCCCAGACTCTTCCATCACCTGGGTATGTCCTGTCCCACCGGCAGGACAGACCCACCAGAGGTGGCAGTACAGTGATATATGAGTCAGGAGGGAGTGGCCCTGGGAGTCCTCAACATTGACTCTGGACCTCATGAAATCTCATGGCATCAGGTCAAACATGGGCAAGGAAACCTCCTGCTGATCACCATCTACCGCCCTCCTTCAGCTGATGAATCAGTCCTCCTCCATGTTGAGCACCACTTGGAGGAAGCACTGAGGGTAACAAGGACACAGAATGTAATCTGCGTGGTGGACTTCAATGTCCATCACCAAGAGAAGCTCGGTAGCACCATTACTGACCAAGCTTGCCGAGTGCTAAAGGACATAGCTGCCAGACTGGGCCTGCGGCAGGTGGTAAGTGAACCAACACGATGGAAAAACCTACTGGACCTCATCCTCACCAATCTACCTGTCGCAGATGCATCTGTCCATGACAGTATTGGTAAGATTGACCACCGCACAGTCCTCGTGGAGATGAAATCCCGTCTTCACACTGAGGACACCATCCAACGTGTTGTGTGGCACTACCACCGTGCTAAATGGGATAGATTCAGAACAGATCTACCAGCGCAAAACTGGGCAACCATGAGGCGCTGTGGGCCATCAGCAGCAGCAGATTTGTATTCCAGCACATTCTGTAACCTCATGGCCCGGCATATCCCTCACTCTACCATTACCAAAAAGCCAGGGGATCAACCCTGGTTCAATGAGGAGTGTAGAAGAGCATGCCAGGAGCAGCACCAGGTGTACATAAAAATTAGGTGCCAACCTGGTGAAGCTACAACACAGGACTACATGCATGCTAAACAGCGGAAGCAACATGCTATAGACAGAGCTAAGCGATTCCACAACCAACAGATCAGATCAAAGCTCTGCAGTCCTGCCACATCCAGTCATGAATGGTGGTGGACAATTAAACAACTAATGGGGGGAGGAGGCTCTGCAAACATTCCCATCCTCAATGATGGTGGAGTCCAGCACGTGAGTGCAAAAGACAAGGCAGAAGCGTTTGCAACCATCATCAGCCAGAAGTGCCAAGTAGATGATCTATCTCGGCCTCCTCCCGATATCCCCACCATCACAGAAGCCAGTCTTCAGCCAATTCGATTCACTCCACTTGATATCAAGAAACGGCTGAGTGCACTGGATACAGCAAAGGCTATGGGCCCCGACAACATCCTGGCTGTAGTACTGAAGACTTGTGCTCCAGAACTAGCTGTGCCTCTAGCCATGCTGTTCCAGTACAGCTACAACACTGGCATCTAGCCGACAATGTGGAAAATTGCCCAGGTATGTCCTGTCCACAAAAAGCAGGACAAATCCAATCCGGCCAATTACCGCCCCATCAGTCTACTCTCAATCATCAGCAAAGTGATGGAAGGTGTCGTCGACAGTGCTATCAAGCGGCACTTACTCACCAATAACCTGCTCACCAATGCTCAGTTTGGGTTCCGCCAGGACCACTCGGCTCCAGACCTCATTATGGTCTTGGTCCAAACACGGACAAAAGAGCTGAATTCCAGAGGTGAGGTGAGAGTAACTGCCCTTGACATCAGGGATGTAATGCACCAAGGAGCCCTAGTAAAATTGAAGTCAATGAGAATCAGGGGGAAAACTCTCCAGTGGCTGGAGTCATACCCAGCACAAAGGAAGATGGTAGTGGTTGTTGGAGGCCAATCATCTCAGCCCCAGGACATTGCTGCAGGAGTTCCTCAAGGCAGTGTCCTAGGCCCAACCATCTTCAGATGATTCATCAATGACCTTCCCTCCATCATAAGGTCATAAATGCTGGCCTTTATCCAATGAAAGAATAAAAAAAACATCGTCCGTCTCCGCCCCTGCCTCAACTCATCTGCTACTGAAATCCAAATCCATGCCTTTGCTATCTCAATACTCGACTATTCCAATGCTCTCCTGGCCGGCCTCCCTTTTTCCACCCTCCATAAACTTAAGCTCATCCAAAACTCTGCTGTCCCATTTCCTAACTGGCACCAAGTCCCGTTCTCCCATCACCCCTGCGCTCGCTGACCTACATTGGCTCTCGGTCTGAGAACGTCCCGATTTTAAAATTCTCATCCTTGTTTTCAAATCCCTCCATGGCCTCTCCCCTCCCTATCTCTGTAACCTCATCCAGCCCTACAACCCTCCGAGATCTCTGCTCTCCTCCAATTCTTGCCTCTTGCGCATCCCCAATTTTAATCGCTCCACCATTGGCGGCCGTGCCTTCAGCTGCCTAGGTCCTAAGCTCTGGAATTCCCTCCCTAAACCTCTCTACCTCCATCGCCCCCTTAAAGACGCTCCTTAAAACCTACCTCTTTGACCCAGCTAATATCTCCTTATGTGGCTCGATGTCAAATTCTGTTTTGTAAGCATCGGCGCAGGCCCCAGGGATTTACAAACAGACATTTTGTGGACTTTTGTGTTTTAAGATTTTTCTTCTGAAAAGAAAAGCAGCCCGTTTGAAAAGTGGGTGTGGCCCAGGTGTGTGTAATGGACAAGTGATTCCGACCAAACCCTTAAGCCAATTAAGGGAAATGTCTGAGCGGACAGAGTTTCTCTGGGAACACAATGAGCCAGGAAGGGCAATGCAGGCGGTGATTGGCAGGAGATGGAGACACCATTGTTAATCAATGTTAACTGAGGAAGGAGGAAGCCTCCGAAAGCTTGTGAATTTAAAATAAAATTGCTGGACTATAACTTGGTGTTGTAAAATTGTTTACAATAATCAATGTTAAACCACTTAACCCAGGACCACCATCAGCCATTACCACCATTGTCCAGATGAGGTAATCCCAAAGGGCGGGAAACCAAACAAAGAAGGGCCATCAAAATCCCACACTGGTTGGAAGCAAAAGGACATCACTGTAAGATTACTGACTCCACAAAACCAGCACCGCAGGAAAAGGAACGTTTCATTTTTTTGGCGGGAAGTAGTTTGGAACTTTGGGGTATATGAGAGGAGGCAGTTTTGGGACTTTTCGCTCTCTTGCTTCCTGGCCTGCTCTCGTCTTCGCTTGTGCTCACCTTCACAACAAGAACCGAGCACTCCGCCAGGGGCAGAGAGGAGAAGCCACCACGAGAAGCAGAGCCTCGCTCTTCAACTGTATGGACAAACCTCAAACTGAGACTTGAATACTGCGTCGGTGGTACGGAACCGGGAGACACATTTCTACAAGGGGAAGCAGCGAGAAAGTCAAGGGACAATCGGGGTGAGCATTGTCCAAGTCCACATCCTTATGACCACCGGCATTGTGTGAAGGGGTGTTGTGTGTTCCCAACCAAGCCATAGGGGTTTAGTGGATGGGGCGTAGCGTAGCGTACTGTATTGTCTTACGCCACTGTTTTTTTGGATATATTGAAGACGGCGGTGTGTGTTAACCTTAATAAACACTGTACTATTGAGTCCGAAAAACTTTTCCGTGAGTCAATTCTGTTCAGCGTAATTCCCGTCGTCTAGAATTGTGTAAGGTGGGGGGGTGATTCGAACCACCAAGGCAAACCACTTACAGTTTGGATGCCTTTGGACGTTTTACTACGTTAGAGACAGTGTATAAATGCAAGTTGTTGTTGATATGTTAGCAGAGTGAGATGAGGTAGGGTGGGAGGAGGCTCGTGTGGAGCATAGACCAGTTGGGCTGAATGGCCTGTTTCTGTGCTGTAAATTCTATGTAAAATCTGCAGTGCACAGGAAGAGCCTGATCCGGAGGCATTTCCTGCATGGATTTTGCTTTATTTTACTGTTCAACACATGGTGGCTCCTGAAATGAGTCAAAGGCCTGCCTCCTGATTTTCCGATGTCTCCCTGGAGGTCCCAGTAGATCAAGTCAGGGCAAGAAGGAAGGTACCCTTTACTAGCTGCTGCAGGGGCTTCCCCAAGGCCATTGTCAAACAGGCCTGGACAGAGGTGGTTAAGAGAGTCAGCGCCACCAGCATCACCCCCCCAAGGACCTGGGTTCAACGCAGAAAGAGGCTCAATTACCTCACAAGGCCAGGAAGGGCGAGTGCAGCTCTTCATCTCTCCACTTCTCTCAAGAGCACCTCTCAATGCTCCTTACACCCCCTCCGCCACCACTCAACAATTTCCTCCCCTCCATCACGTGCTTCAACATACAATCAGAAGGGTGCACTGAAACACCTCTCGTGCTCACTCCTTTTTCTCTTCCAGCCTCCCGCTATCACCACCCTCTTTTCACATCGCACCACTTGCACAACCCCCAGCTCCTCCCTGCACTCCTCCCTCACTTCACATCACACACACATTATCCGTAACGTTCGTCGCCTCCCCATCCACATTCCAACTTGCTTTTCCTCCACCTCTCGCCATTTGCACTGTCTGCACAAGCCCCACACATCTCCACTGGCCTTTTCAATAGACACTCATTAGCACTCACCCTCTCTTTCTGCAGGGCAAGGCCTCACATAACGCCAGGTTGAGGACCAAGACCAGGGAGAGCCAGAAGCGAGATCTGAGGCCCAGGCACAGCCATTAGTATTGGGGCAGGCGAGACTGGCAGCTCACCTCAGCGGGGTGTCTGCCTATTGCCTGTATCTCTTCATTCCCCTCTGCGAATATGCAGCAAGCATCACAATTTCGAGCTGCATCCTGAAGGTTGTCATCTGCGAATGTCCTGCTCCTATCTGCCATTTTAACTCTTGTCCCTTTTCTCTTTCTCCTCCCTCCCTACTTCATCTCACCCTTACAGCATATCCTTCTATTCCTTTCTCCCTCATCAGTAGTAGGGAAAATGCTAGAGCCTGTTATAAAGGATGTGATAACAGGACACTTAGAAAATATCAATGGGATTAGACAAAGTCAACATGGATTTATGAAAGGGAAATCATGTTTGACAAACTTACTGGAGTTTTTTGAGGATGTGACTGGTAGAATAGATAAGGGAGAACCAGTGGAGGTGGTTTATTTGGATTTTCAGAAGGCCTTAGATAAAGTCCCACATAAGAGGTTAGTGTGCAAAATTAAAGCACATGGGATTGGGGGGAATATACTGGCATGGATTGAAAATTGGTTAACAGACAGGAAACAGAGAATAGGAATAAATGGGTCTTTTTCGGGGTGGCAGGCGGTGACTAATGGGGTACCGCAGGGATCAGTGCTTGGGCCCCAGCTATTCACAATATATATCAATGATTTGGATGAGGAAACCAAATGTAATATTTCCAAGTTTGCTGACAATACAAAAATAGGTGGGATTGTGAGTTGTGAGGAGGATGCAAAAAGGCTTCAAGGCGATTTAGACAAGTTGAGTGAGTGGGCAAATACATGGCAGATGCAGTATAATGTGGATAAATGTGAAATTATCCACTTCAGAAGGAAAACCGGAAAGGCAGAGTATTATTTAAATGGTGATAGATTGGGGAATGTTGATGTGCAAAGGGACCTGGGTGTCCTTGTACACCAGTCACTGAAAGCAAACATGCATGCGCAGCAAGCAGTTTGGAAGGCAAATGGTATGTTGGCCTTCATTGCAAGAGGATTTGAGTACAGGAGCAAGGATGTCTTACTGCAGTTATACAGGGCCTGGAGTATTGTGTGCAGTTTTGGTCTCCTTACCTAAGAAAGGATATACTTGCCATGGAGGGAGTGCAGCGAAGGTTCACCAGGCTGATCCCTGGGATGGCAGGACTTTCATATGAGGAGAGACTGGGTGAACTCAGCCTGTATTCACTCGAGTTTAGAAGAATGAGAGGGGATCTCATTAAAACGTATAAAATTCTGACAGGGCTAGACAGAGTGGATGCAGGGAAGATGTTTCCCCTGGATCGGGGGTCCAGAACGAGGGGTCACAGTATCAGGATATGGGGTAGGACATTTAAGACTGAGTTGAGGAGAAATTTCTTCACTCAGAGGGTGATGAACCTGTGGAATTCTCTACCACAGAAGGGTGTGGAGGCCAAGTCACTGAATATATTTAAGAAGGAGCTGGATAGATTTCTAGGCACAAAAGGCATCAAGGGGTATGGGGAGAGAGCGGGAATATGGTATTGAGATGGAGGATCAGCCATGATCATATTGAATGGCGGTGCAGGCTCGAAGGGCCGAATGGCCTACTCCTGCTCCTATTTTCTATGTTTCTATATCCTCTCAGTTTCCGTATCAACCTTGTGAATCTTTTCTGTACCTTCTCCAGCGCCTCTACATCCTTTCTGTAATATGGAGACCAGGACTGGGCACAGTGCTCCAAGTTTGGTCTCTGCAAATTTAAACGTACTGCAGACCAAAATGCCAAATCTGATAAAAGGCAATTCTATTAGCCATTAAATTAATTGTCTAATCAGATTTGGCACTCAGTGTGGTTTAATAGCAGCTTCTCTGTCTGCACTGTCAGAATGATCTAGAAGTTGTCTGGATGGCTTGAATTTGCTTCAGTGCCGGGTGAAGGGAGTGGTGAAGGATGTATCAAGGATTATTAAGCTGAGGGGCTCTGTGTAAGTTCTCAGAGCAGGGGAATGAACAGGTCAGTGGAGTTACTGGGTAATTAGCTGTTGTCTGACATCTCTTGCTGCGAGGCATTGAGGTGGCCGTCCGTCATCTGCTGCTTGCTCCACTTCCCCTGGTCTTCCTCATCCCCTGAGGCTCCTACTGCTGTTCTGTCTCTTCTAAATGTAGGCCTCCCTCTATGGCAATGTTATGCAGCATGCAGCACACTACCACGATGTGAGAGATTCACCTGGTGGTGTCTTGTAGGGAGCCCTCTCCAGACCTATCGAGACACCTGAACCTGTGCATCAATAACCTCTGGGTGAAAAAAATTCTCCTCAGCTCCCCTCTAATCCTGATCAGGGCAGCTGTGTTTACAAAGGATGGAAAAGCTTTTATTTAATGTTTTTTTTATTCGTTCACGGGATGTGGGCGTCTCTGGCCAGGCCGGCATTTATTGCCCATCCCTAATTGCCCTTGAGAAGGTGGTGGTGAGCCGCCTTCTTGAACCGCTGCAGTCCGCGTGGTGACGGTTCTCCCACAGTGCTGTTAGGAAGGGAGTTCCAGGATTTTGACCCATTATGATGTAAAGCACTGTTTTTGATTACATAAATGTCATGAAATATTGTGACAACATTATTGACTGTCAGAATTAGTTAAATCCTCATTTCTGTTGCTGCCTCGGTAACAGCCACAACAAAGGATTATAACAATGAATAATACATTGGAGATACAAACCACCATCCGACTTGATGCATGATGGAAATTCTGTGATGTAAGATATCAAGAATTAGTTAACTGACAATGGTCAGAAGACAGAGGGGAGGCCTATAGGTGAATTTGGGAACAGGGATGGATGTTGGACGTGTGAGAATGGACGGGGAGGTGCTGGAGAAAGTCTTCATGTCTCTATGCTGTGGGTCAACTATCACAAAACAGGGCTAAAAGACACCAAAGGTCTTAACCTTTTCGCCACTGGCTCCTTTCAGCCGCACCTGCTAATCGGCAGTAAGCAGGTGACCGACGCCCTGTTTGCAAGGGCTGACCAGTACAATCACATTCCGCATTGTCCTCAAGAGTCAACAGGAAAGAGCAGTGGTTGGCTTCCCCCACTCGCAGAGCATCATTGACTGCCCTCTTGTTTCCATCAGGGGTCCATAACACCAGCCGGCAACAGTCGTCAATAATAAAGGATACCATTCCATCAATGCGCATCTAGTGGCCGATCGTACAAACAGGATCATGCAAGTTACCCTGGCAGCTTCAACGATCAATTTATCCTGAGACAGTCTACCAACGACCCCAGGGCCCACCACTCATCCCCCAATATTTGAGAAGGTTAAGGGGAGAATTGTTAGAGGTCTTCAAAATTATGAAGTGGTTTTGATAGAGTAAATGAGGAGAAACTATTTCCACTGGCAGGAGGGTCGGTAACCAGAGGAAGCAGATTTAAGGTAATTGGCAAAAGAACCAGAGGGGAGATGAGGAGAATTTTTTTTACGCAGCGAGTTGCTATGAACTGGAATGCGCTGCCTGAAAGGGTGGTGGAAGCAGATTCAATAGCAACTTTCAAAAGGGAATTGGATAAATATTGATGGAGAAAAAATTGCGGTGAGAGTGGGACTAATTGGATAGCTCTTTCAAAGAGCCAGCACAGGCATGATGGGCCAAATGGCCTCCTCCTGTGCTGTATGATTCTATGATCTTATAATATTCAACCCTTCCAGGAATGGGACAGGATGACTTCTGGGGGACACGGGATACCCCCTACAAACCTGACTCAGGAATTCCCTCCGGGTACCCAGCACGCCTGATTAACACAGGTATAGTCCTAGCAGGGGACCATCGGGATCATTATTGAGTACTGTCTACTCGATCCGGGCCCTTCATAATTTTGTACACCTCAATCAAGTCACCCCTCAGCCTCCTCTGCTCCAAGGAAAACAACCCCAGCCTATCCAATCTCTCCTCGTAGCTGCAATTTTCAAGCCCTGGCAACATTCTTGTAAATCTTCTCTGCGCTCTCTCCAGAGCAATTACGTCCTTCCTGTAATGTGGTGATCAGAACAGTGCACAATACTCCAGCTGTGGCCTTACTAGCGTTTTATACAGTTCCATCATTACGTTCCTGCTTTTGTATTCTATACCTCGGCTAATAACAGAGAGCATTCCGTATGCCTTCTTCACAACCTTGTCTACCTATCATCCCTGGAACCATTCCAGTAAATCTTTTCTGCACCCTCTCTAAGGCCTTCACATCCTTCCTAAAGTGCGGTGTCCAGATTTGGACACAATACTCCAGTTGTGGCCGAACCAGTGTTTTATAAAAGTTCAACGTAACTTCCTTGCTTTTGTACTCTATGCCTCTATTTATAAAACCCAGGATCCCGTGTGCTTTTTTAACCTTTTTCTCAACCTGTCCTGTCACTTTCAGTGATTTGTGCTCGCTGGTCTCTCTGTTCCTGCACCCACTTTAGAATTGTACCATTTAGTTTATATTGCCTCTCCTCGCACTTCTCTGTGTTAAGATTCATCTGCCACGTGTCCGCCCATTCCACCAGCCTGTCTATATCCTCTTGAAGTCTATCACTATCCTCCTCACTGTTCACTACACTTCCAAATTTTGTATCATCTGAAAATTTTGAAAATGTGCCTCTGTACATTAATATATATCAAAAAAAGCAGTGGTCCTAGTACCAACCCCTGGGGTACACCACTGTACACCTCCCTCCAGTCCGAAAAACAACCATTCATCACTACACTCTGTTCCCTGTCACTTAGCCAATTTAGTATCCATGCTACCACTGCCCCTTTTATTCCATGGGCTTCAACTTTGCTGACAAGTCTATCATGTGACACTTTATCAAACGCCTTTTGAAAGTCCATATACACAACATCAACCACATTACCCTTATCAACCCTCTCTGTTACCTCATCAAAAAACTCAATCAAGTTAGTTAAACAGGATTTGCCTTTAACAAATCCGTGCTGGCTTCCCTTTGTTAATCCACACTTGTCCAAGTGACGTTAATTTTGTCCCGGATTATCGTTTCTAAAAGCTTCCCCACCATCGAGGTTAAACTGACTGACCTGTAGTTGCTGGGTTTATCCTTACACCCTTTTTTGAACAAGGGTGTAACATTTGCAATTCTCCAGTCCTCTGGCACCACCCCCGTATCTAAGGATGATTGGAAGATTATGGCCAGCTCCTCCGCAATTTCCACCCTTACTTCCTCAGCAACCTCGGATGCATCTTGTCTGGACTGGGTGACTTATCTACTTTAAGTACAGCCAGCCTTCCTAGTACCTCCTCTTTAATAATTTTTAGCCCATCCAGTATCTCAACTACCTCCTCTTTTGCTGAGACTTTGGCATCATCTTCTTCCTTGGTAAAGACAGATGCAAAGTATACATTTAGTACCTCGGCCATGCCCTCTGCCCCCATACATAGATCTCCTTTTTGGTCCCTAATCGGCCCCACCCCATCTCTTACTACCTGTTTACTATTTATATGCCTGTAGAAGACTTTTGGATTCCCTTTTATGTTAGCCACCAGTCTATTCTTATACTCTCTCTTTGCCCCTCTTATTTCCTTTTTCACTTCCCCTCTGTACTTTCTATATTCAGCCTGGTTCTCACTTGTGTTATCAACCTGACATCTGTGATACGCCCCCTTTTTCTGCTTCATTTTACTCACTATCTCTTTCGTCATCCAGGGAGCTCTGGCTTTAGTTGCCCACCTTTCTCCCTCGTGGGAATGTACCTAAACTGTACCCAAATCCTCTCCTCTTTCACCAGTCCTTGTTGGTGTTAATCCTCCACACAAGCAGTAGTCCTAATCCCACATATCCCCATTTTGTTTCCATATCTCTTTATTCCCCTTTCCTTCAACCACTGTATTTCCAACATTACAACAATATTTCAACGTTACAACAGTGACTACACTTCAAAAATATTTCATTGGGTGTAAAACAGTTTGGGACGTCTTGAGGTTGTGAAAGGCACTATACAAATGCAAGTATTTTGTTTTCTTTTACCTATCTAACCTATTCTTAAAAGTTGACATGGTGCACCTTCCATCTCTCCATCTTTTTCTCCTTCTTTAAGGCCCTCCTTAGACCCCCTCCTCTTTGACCAAGCTTTTGATCACCCCTCCTAATTTCTCATTCTTCATCTCAACATCTTCTACTTTTCCAGCTCTGGCCTCTTTACATCCCTCCCTTCAGCCAAACCCGCGACATCTACCACCTAGAAGGACAAGAGCAGCAGGCACACGGGAACAACACCACCTGCACGTTCCCCTCCAAGTCACACACCATCCCGACTTGGAAATATATCGTCGTTCCTTCATCGTCGCTGGGTCAAAATCCTGGAACTCCCTTCCTAACAGCAATGTGGGAGAACCTTCACCACACGGACTGCAGCGGTTCATGAAGGCGGCTCACCACCACCTTCTCAAGGGCAATTAGGGATGGGCAATAAATGCCGGCCTCGCCAGCGATGCCCACATCCCGTGAACAAATTTAAAAAAAGAACATCTCAAAGGCATTTCCAGTTGAGATGACCCCCCCGCACTCAGATTTTACTCAGATTTACAGACATCAGCAAGGGACATCAATAGGAATCAACCAATACATCCTTCACTGCTGTATCATGGAGGGCACTGACACCTTCTTTCACCAGTTTTTTTTTCAAAAAATATACTTTATTCATAAAATTTGCAGCAGTTCATACAATACAGTTCTCATATCACATTCCAAACATACACAATATCGATTATGCAATTTGCAGGTTACATCAAGTACAGTTCAATGAAACACATTGGACATCATTACAGCTCATGACACTCTAGGGTGCCTCATTGCATCACAATCAATACAGGTGATTCATTACAGATTCATTGCAGATTTATTGCGGGTACATTACATCAATTTTGAATTTTACATTCTGCCCGAGGGGGTTTTTCCCTGATTGCAGCCCCTCGGTATACAATGGCGGGAAGGCTCGAAACGGCTGCCTTTCTACACCTTCTTTCACCAGTGACCTAAGAGCAAATTAAATCTGTTGTTAACAAAATGGATTAACTTTTGTCTGAGACATTTCTGCTAAGTGATAGCAGAAACACTTTTCCGATGTAGGGAGTTGGGTGCAGTGTGACAGCGCCCCAATTTTTACATGTATGCAAATATTATATAGAATTACATAGAATGTACAGCACAGAAACAGGCCATTCGGCCCAACTGGTCTATGTCGGTGTTTATGCTCCACACGAGCCTCCTCCCACCCCTCTTCATCTCACCCTATCGGCATATCCTTCTATTCCTTTCTCCCTCGTGTGTTTATCTAGCTTCCCCTTAATCGCATCTATGCTACTCACTTCAAATACTCCTGGTAGTAGCGAGTTCCACATTCTGACCACTCTCTGGGTAAAGAAGTTTCTCCTGTTCCAATGAAGCTCAACGCTGGCTTTAAGAACTATTCTCATCTCTCTGCTGGGAGCTCTGCAAACCTATGGTATGAAGATTGACTTAATTTGGAACTGCTTTAAAGGGTGTGAACCCAAAGTCCATATTTATCTCTGAGGCACACCATTTAAAATAAATAATCGCTGTTATTCATTATCCTCAGCATTAAAACTGTTCCATAAAGTTATATACAGAATAGTTCAGCTGTGCAAGAACATTGCTGTTGTTCTGACTTGTACCAAATAACATCAGTCACAATGTCATTATAGGATTCCCGATAGACTACCAGGATCCCTATCACAAGACTGCATGCCTCTTACTTCACTAGAATATATATTTTTTTTAATTAATTCTCAAAATGTGGACATCGCTGGCAAGGCCGGCATTTATTGCCCATCCCTAGTTGCCCTAAGAAAGTACTGGTGGCTTGCTCGGCCATTTCAGGGGGCAGTTAAGAGTCAACCACGTTAGTGTGAGACTGGAGTCACCAGGCCAGACCGGGTAAGGACGGCAGGTTTCCTTCCTTAAAGGACAAATGTAAGGAGTCTTACAACACCAGGTTATAGTCCAACAGCTTTATTTGAAATCACAAGCTTTCGGAAGCTTTCCTCCTTCGTCAGGTGAGCAAAGCTCCGAAAACTTGTGATTTCAAATAAAGCTGTTGGACTATAACCTGGTGTTGTAAGACTCCTTACATTTGTCCACCCCAGTCCATCACCGGCATCTCCACATCATCCTTAAAGGACATTAGTGACCCAGTTGTGCTTTTTACGACAATCCGACAGCTTCATGGTCACTTTTACTGATACCAGAGAGAAATTAAAGATAGTCTTTAATCTGCTCATGGATTTGCGAAAAGATTATTCAAATTTGTTGAAGCGTTAAACCAAAACAAGGTGCTTTTTTTGAAAAGACAGCTGGTTCAGCAAAATTCCTTGTCATCCATGTCTATAAAGGAACTCTGCCAATAAGTTGATTTTAATCTATGAAGCCAGGTGTAAACCGTATTTGAGAACTTCAATAATAGGTGCCGATCAGAAAGCCTTCGAGATCTGTAGTAGGGGCAGTAATACACCCATAATCTTTCTTGTGACGTCCACTTATATACCAGAACTGAGAGGTTATATCTATCAGGAAAGATTGAACAGCCTGGGGCTGTTCTCTCAAGAAAAGAGAAGGCTGAGGGGTGACCTGATAGAGGTCTTTAAGATTATGAAGGGGTTCGACAGGGCAGACGTAGAGAAGATGTTTCCACTTGTGGGGGGAGTCCAAAACTAGGAGCCATAAATATAAGTTAATCACTACTACATCCAATAGGGAATTCAGGAGAAACATCTTTACCCAGAGAGTGGTGAGAATGTGGAACTCACTACCACCAGGAGCAGTTGAGGCAAATAGCATAGGTGCATTTAAGGGGAAGCTAGATAAACACATGAGGGAGAAAGGAATAGAAGGATATGTTGACAGAGTAGGGAGGGAGGAGGCTCGTGTGGAGCATAAACACTGTCATAGACCAGTTGGGCCGAATGGCCCGTTTCTATGCTGTTGACTCGATGTAACTCGATATAAGTTCTATCTGAATATTACCAGTTGTGTTGTAAATTCTATGTAATTCTATATAATTCATCGGCAAAGCAATACTTGCAGGATGATAATCGAAAGCAAGAAGTTGCATTTATATTGTGTATTTCACGACCTCAGGACATCCCAAAGTGTTTCACAGCCAATGAAGTACAAAAATGAATACACTAAGATGCACACTAAGAGACCGCTTGCGGTAACACGATCATGACATAACAGCATTGTAGACAGGGTGGACTCTACAGAATCCTCATCTAAGTTACACTGAACGCCAGTGCGGCAAATTAGGAAGTCTTTGCGACCATTAAATCAGCAAGGACTTGTATCACGAGCAGATTGAAAATTCAGCAGGCGAGCACAGGAAAGTTGTTTTCCCATGAGAACAGAACAGTAATAATTATTCAAGAAAAATTAGTAGATACTTGTGACTGCATGTTTCCGCATGTTTAACAATCTCACACTATTACATTAAACAGATTGAAATCCCACGCTGCTCTGACTGTGTTAAAGGTGGTAGCGCAGTTAGTGATGAAGGTTTGTTTTATACTTAGATTTAATTTGAGTTATGTAAATTTTTACTGGTAATATTCAGAAAGAATCTACATCAAGTCAACAGCACAGAAACAGGCCATTCGGCCCAACTGGTCTATGCCGGTGTTTATGCTCCACACGAGCTTCCTCCCTCCCTACTTCATCTCACCCCTATCAGCATATCCTTCTATTCCTTTCTCCCTCATGTACTTCTCTAGCTTCCCCTTAAATGCATCTGTGCTACTCATCTTAACTGCTCCTGGTGCTGGCGAGTTCCACAGTCTCACCACTCTCTGAATAAAGAGGTTTCTCCTCAATTCCCTATTGGATTTATTAATGACTATCTTATAATTATGACCTCTAGTTTCGGACTCCCCCACTCAACTTGGGTCTTGAATTTGAGAGGATAAATTAACATGTTAATCCTCAAAATTCTTGATAGGTGGGAATTCGTTTTTAACAAAAACCTCGATATTTGCCGAGATATAATTTTTTTCTGTACACTTCGCCGTAAGTACAAAAAGTCTGAATATTTTAAGTATATTTTATTGATGAATATACTTCCAATTGTTAATGAATATGGAGACTTTGTCCTATTATAAAGACATTACATGGAAAGACTGGAGAAGCTGGGATTGTTCTCCTTGGAACAGAGAAGGCTGCGAGGAGATTTGATAGAGGTGTTCAAAATCATGAAGGGTCTAGACAGAGTAGATAGAGAGAAACTGTTCCCATTGGTGGAAGGGTCAAGAACCAGGGGGGATAGATTTAAAGTGATTGGCAAAAGAATTAAAGGTGACATGAGGAAAAACTTTTTTACACAGCGAATGGTTAGCATCTGGAATACGGAGATAGGGCGGGGGAGTGGGACTAGCTGGATTGCTCTTGCATAGAGCCGGCGTGGACTTGATGTGCCGAATGGCCTCCTTCCATGCTGTAACCTTTCAATGATTCTATGATTCTACAATATATAAATCAGCTGCCTTTGGTTGACATTGTGTGACAGTCCTGTACATATCTTTCTAGTAGACACTGTAGGAGATGGATATTGTAGATCATCAATGTAAGGATGTGCACTATCATAGGAACATATAGGAACATAGGAACAGGAGTAGGCCATTCAGCCCCTCGTGCCTGCTCCGCTATTTGATAAGATCATGGCTGACCTGTGATCTAGCTCCATATACCTGCCTTTGGCCCATATCCCTTAATACCTTTGGTTGCCAAAAAGCTATCTATCTCAGATTTAAATTTAGCAATTGAGCTAGTATCAATTGCCGTTTGCGGAAGAGAGTTCCAAACTTCTACCACCCTTTGTGTGTAGAAATGTTTTCTAATCTTGCTCCTGGAAGGTCTGGCTCTAATTTTTAGACTGTGCCCCCTGCTCCTAAAATCCCCAACCAGCGGAAATAGTTTCTCTCTATCCACCCTATCTGTTCCCCTTAATATCTTATAAACTTCGATCAGATCACCCCTTAACCTTCGAAACTCAAGAGAATACAACCCCAATTTGTGTAATATCGAAGGATGTATAAAGATTTTACATAGTGCCTTGTATTTTAGGTTATAATCCCTGTCATTTTGAGTCTTGTCACATATTTTGCCTTTACTATAAACTGGAACTCTAAACAAACTATAAGGACATAATTTTTAAGCTAACGCACTATGATTAAGCATAACATTTGAGAGTTAACAGACAAACTGTGATTTTCATTTCTCTCTCAAATAAAAATAAGAACATAAGAACATAAGAAATAGGAGCAGGAGTAGGCCAATCGGCCCCTCGAGCCTGCTCCGCCATTCAATAAGATCATGGCTGATCTGATCCTAACCTCAAATCTAAATTCATGTCCAATTTCCTGCCCGTTCCCCGTAACCCCTAATTCCCTTTACTTCTAGGAAAATGTCTATTTCTGTTTTAAATTTAAATATAATTTTCCAGTTAATTACGATAAAACTTGGTCGATTTAATTTCAAATACGTAATCGCTTGAAATAGTAATGCGATTTTTTTTTTTTTTACTTTGCGGATTCCTTGCTCTAAAAAGGTTGAGCGATAACGTAGGGGCATCGGTACGGGTGAAAGACTGCAGCAAGGTGGCTCCTGTTTGACACGGCCTGCTACGATTGCTGCTGAGTGATCAGATAAGAAGAAAATCTTGCTGAGAAAACCAAGTCTGTGAATCAGGCAACAAAAGACATGACTGGCGATGCGCTGTACAGAAGGGAGATGGCAGGTGTGTGGAGTCAGCACCACCCTGCCCAGAGGCAATTTAAATGGGGGAAGAACGAATTTATATTTTGGCAGGCACGCACTCCATATTGTTAGCACCCGTTCTGACCACCAATTTAAAGAGGCACTCTCTTCATTTATACCCCCCTTTAAAAATCATCCCGTTTAAAATAACGATGACAGCTATCTTTTTTCTGTTTTTCTTAGTTTTTTAAAAATATGAATTTTGCCTATCGATTTCACAATTAGAAGAACTGCTCTGAATAATGTCAAGGCCGTCGTTTAATCTCTAGTGTCATCAATGGCTCAGTTGCTGGTCTCACTCACTGGGTGCGGGTTCAATTTCCACTCTAGAGACTTCAGCACAAAATCTAGGCTGATGTTTCAGTGGAGTGCTGCATTGTCAGAGGTGCCGACTTTCAGGTGAGTCATTAAACCGAGGCCATGCCTGCCCTCTCAGGTGGATGTAAAAGATCCCATGGTGCTACGGACACCGCGCAACAATCGCCAAACAGGAGGGTTCTCTCCCTGTCGGGGAACACTTCAGCAGTCAAGGACATTCAGCCACCGACCTTCGGGTAAGCGTACTCCAAGGCGGCCTTCGAGACACACGACAACGCAAAATCGTCGAGCAGAAATTAATAGCCAAGTTCCACACCCATGAGGACGGCCTCAACCGGGATCTTGGGTTCATGTCACACTACACGTAGCCCCACCAGCGAACAAATGTTATCTGTTTTTAATATAACGGGTCATTGACTGTCTTCCTTATCTCTCTCTCTCTCTTTTTTTTGGGGGTTTGTATATTCGGTGGCCTTTTTAGGTGACACCTTTCTGTCTGCTCACTGTGATTGCCTTGGCAACGGGCAGTAATCACCAGGCTTTGTTCTGTGATCTTAAAATGCGAAGGATTCGAAATTGTCTTTTCCACACCGCCTGAGGAAGGGGAAAGCCCCCGAAAGCTTGTGGGATTAAAAATAAAATTGTTGGACTGTAACTTGGTGTTGTAAAATTGTTTACAATTGTCAACCCCAGTCCATCACCGGCATCTCCACATCATTTCAAAGCAGAGCAGGGGAGTTGTTCCTGGTATCCCTGGTGAATATTTATCCCTCAACGAACATCACTATAAACAGAGTACCTGGTCATTATCAGATATCTGTGGGCAAATTGGCTACAGTGACTTCATTGGCTGTAAAGTGCTTTGGGACGTCCTGAGGTTGTGAAAGGCGCTATATAAATGCAAGTTCTTTCTTTTATTTGGCTCACAACTTTTACCTGTCTTTCTCCCTTTCCCCGATTCTATTGGTCAGTCCTCTAAAAGGGACTTCCGTTCCTTCATTTTTCAGTTCTGACAAAGGGCATCCCCTCAAAAAGTTAACCCTTCCTTCCAAATTTCAGACGACGACGATGATGAACCTGCTGTGCATTTCCAACATTTGCAGTTTTTTTTCTTTTCGTCTGCTATTGCTAGTCGAAATTTGGCGTGTTAGCCAAATGGAAAGATCAAGTGTGCATTTATCTACCTCTTCTGATCAGTTGTGAAATTGCTGACTACAGTTAAACTAACCCCACCCTATTTATCATTGTGGATAATAAGCTAATTCTATTATACAGTTAGTGAACCTCCCAACAGTTACAAAGTGCATTTTGCTTGCATGCGTATTTTAAACTTTCTACCTGTTGATTGAAATCTCTCGTTTTAGTGATTTTGAAGACTGTCCATTTAAATTGCACATTCCGGAGTGGAAATTAGCTTGCCAACGCGAAAAGGAACGCTGGGAGCGTCCAGGAATTAAAGATTAATCTCCCGGACACCGCTCTGAGCAACACCCTGGGAAAAAAAAATCATCGGGGCTTTCAAAAATTGTGTGTTTTTTTTAAATTTTTTTTGAACATTTTTGTTTATTTGTTATAAAAATCTAGGATCTTGGATTAAAAGCCGTTTTTCTGACAGTCAAGATTCATCCGATTGGGCAACAAAAGAGTGTGTTCTCTTTCCAATTGATGCAGGTAGGCGGGACACCCCGAGGATGGACGTGTTAGGCAAACAGTAGCGGGAGCTTGGGGGGCAGGAGGTCATGTGATGAAACCTCCAGGAATACGTCGCACCTGTGTTGGCGACCCAAGCCTGAACAAGTAGGCCCGATTGTCACCTGATATCGGGCCTCGTTTAAATTAAATGTGACTCCCAATGCCGGGCCGACCACTGCCCTTGAGGGGAATCTTTAAAGGGGTAGGGGAGGCGACTTGGAGTTGGGGCGACTTACTGAGAGAGTTGACTGAGCAATGCTGCAGGCTTTGACCTTTGACTTCAATGGAAATAAAAACCGGGAGAGATGTAAAACGGGCTGCCGATTCGCTTTCGCCCGTTTTATGCTGTCGCACAAAGTCAAAAGTTGCATTTCGTATTCGCTTCACATAATTTTATTGCTTGAAGCTGGTTGTGAACTGCGAGGATGAAGGATGGTTGATTGTACCCTTTATGTTGTCAGACGGGAATCCATGAAACTGGTAATCCTACTGAAATAAAAAGCTTTTTTTAGACACAACCTGGCAAGAAAAACAACTTAACTCCGACAAAGCCGTGAATTCAATTAAAAAGGAATCTTGGGAAAGGCTAACAAGGAAGGGGGATGAACCACTTATGAAAGTTTGGGTTAAGCTGAGTCCCATTTGCTGAGACTGCGATAATTAGAACTATTACGTCTGCCCCATGAAAGGGAAGGTAAAACTTTGTAATAAGCAAACGGGACATAAATAGAGCTAGGCATCCAACTGGAGAGCAGCCAGAGACATCTCAAGATCGTGCCCTGCTCTGACGGGATGACACCAGCAGAGAAAGAGGAAAGAAGCATTCGCTTCCAATCAGACCAGTACTACCGTGAGATTCTCTGTTTAATATCGTGTGTAACGAATGTACCGATTAAATAGTTTATAATCAACGGAGCAGATAATCTGGTCATTATCACATTGCTGTTTGTGGGACCTTGCTGTGCACAAAATGGCTGCCGCATTTCCTACATTACAACAGTGACTATACTTCAAAAGTACTTCTTTGGCTGTAAAGCGCTTTGGGACGTCCTGAGGCTGTGAAAGGCTCTATATAAATACAAGTTCTTTCTTTATTTCTTTTCACTGCATGTATAAAGAAAACAGGAATGGAAAATTCCTGTATGTTTCGGCCTCCTGTGCTCTGACGAGCCCTTTACCTAAACCTTTACAGGTGGCTGGTCTATATCGGGTTAATATTAGTCAAAGGAGCATCCTACTGTCGTGACAGATTTAGAGATAGTGCACAATGCAGGGGATCGGGCGGGAAAGTGGAGTTGAGGTTGAAGATCGGCCATGATCTGATTGAATGGCGGAGCAGGCTCGAGGGGCCGAATGGCCTAGTCCTATTTCTTATGTTTTTATGTTCTTATGATATTAATGACAACGAACTGGAGGGAGACATCAAGCAATATTTTCCTTTTCCAGTTAGAACACAAGAAATTCTTGTTTGATCACATTCACGTTCTGCAGCTTCGTTGTCAGGATGTTATATATTGTTACATGAGCAATCTAATTTCATAACATTTTGGACACATTTTTCTACAACAACATAATCATAGCATCATGGAATCTTACAGCACAAAAGGAGGCCATTCGGCCCATCTTGCCTGTGCCAGCTCTCTGTAAGAACTATCCAATTAGTCCCACTCCCCTGCTCTAGCCTCGTAGCCCTGCAAATTTCTCCTTTTCAAGTATTTGTCCAATTCCCTTTTGAAAGTTACGATTGAATCTGCTTCCACCGCCCTTTCAGGCAGCGCATTCCAGATCATAGCAACTCGCTGCGTAAAAAAAATTCTCCTCATCTCCCCACCCCCCCCCCCCCCGGCTTTTTTCGGCAATTATTTCAAATCTGTGTCCTGTGGTTACCGACTTTCCTGCCAGTGGAAATCATTTCTTCCTATTGACTTTTTTTTTATTCGTTCATGGGATGTGGGTGTCGCTGGCGAGGCCGGCATTTATTGCCCATCCCTAATTGCCCTTGAGAAGGTGGTGGTGAGCCGCCTTCTTGAACCGCTGCAGTCCGTGTGGTGAAGGTTCTCCCACAGTGCCGTTAGGAAGGGAGTTCCAGGATTTTGACCCAGCGACGATGAAGGAACGGCCAAGATATTTCCAAGTCGGGATGGTGTGTGACTTGGACGGGAATGTGGAGGTGGTGTTGTTCCCATGTGGGTCCATCAAAACCCCTCATAATTCTGAACACCTCTATTAAATCTCCCTTTAACTGTGCCTTTTGGAATATCACAAAAACGAGGCAGCAGGCGTCCCTTCTCCTCCGTGGAATCTTGCTTTGGTTTATTTAGAAGGAAAGGAAATGAATAATGTTATGACATTAAGGAGCTCCCTTGATGGTTCCTCAGTAGTTTTTGAAGGTATCTGATCATGTTACCTGCTAATGCATTTGTGCTTCCAAACCATTATATAGGCAAACTGTGGGTGGCCTAGACAAACTTACACTTGGCACCAGCCCTCTTACTTCTCCATCCCCAACAGGTTTGACTGCATCGCTTACCCCTCACCTGGGGTCAGAGGTCTCGTGTTAGAAACACAAAACTCTGCTGCCCGTATCCTAACTCACACCGAGTCCCGTTCACCCATCACCCACTGTGCTCGCTGACCTACATCGGCTCCTAGTCCAGGAACGCCGCCTCGATTTTAAAATTCCCATCCTTGTTTTCAAATCCCTCCATGGCCTCAGCCCCCTCCCTATCCCTGTAACCTCCTCCAGCCCTACAACCCTCCGGAGATCTCTGCGCCCCTCCAATTGTGGCCTCTCCCGCATTCCCCGATTTTAATCGCTCCCACCGTTGGCGGCCGTGCCTTCAGCTGCCTAGGCCCTGAGCTCTGGGATTCCTCCCTAAACCTCTCCCCCTCTCCATCTCTCTCTCCTCCTTTAAGAGGTTCCTTAAAACCTATCTCTTTGACCAAGCCTTTGGTCACTTTTCCTGATATCTCCTTATGTGGCTCAGTGTCAAATTTTGTTTGATAATCGCTCCTGTGAAGCACCTTGGGACGTTTTACTATGTTGAAGATGCGAGATAAATGTGAGTTGTTGTTTGTTGTTGTTGTTCTTCTTCTTCGTCTTCTTCTTCTTCTGCCCCAGTGGCCTTTGATGCAGAAGTGCTATGGGGCAAGAGGGAAGAAAGGAGCAAAAGCCAAGATTATAACAGCAAAAGGTACCAGCAGAGTCTCTTTTCACAACAGTTTGATACATAACACTGTATCGAGGATTAGTAGCAACAAAGGATTATTGACATCAAAGGCTAGCTGCAGTCAGAAGGATGGGGTGGGGTGGGGATTACTCATGAATTGGTGGGTAGAAGGTGAACTCGTGATGGGAGCACGGATCAGCCGTTCAGAGCACAGTCCTGGAGCACCAAAGGCATAATGAATGGAGTGCTGCGTATCTCATAAGAGTGCCAGCTGTGGTTCAGTGAGTAACACTCTTGCCTCTGAGTCAGGAGGTTGTGGGTTCAAGTCCCACTCCAGAAACTTGGACACGTAATCCTGGCCGACACTTCAGTGACGTTCTGAGGTGAGTGCTGTCTTTCGGATGAGATGTTAAACTAAGGCCCTATTTGCCCCCTTAGGTGAAAGTAGAAGATCCCATGGCCATTATTTCAAAGAAGAGCAGGGGAGTTTTTCCTGGTCAATATTTATTCCTCGATAAAACAGATTATCTGACCATTATCTCATTGCTGTTTGTGGGATCTTGCTGTGCGCAAATTGGCTGCTGCGTTTCCTACATTACAACAGTGACTACACTTTAAAAGTACTCCATTGGTTGTAAAGCGCTTTGGGATGTCCTGAGGTTGTGAAAGGTGCTATATAAATGCAAGTTCTTTCTTTTACACTGCCTTCTGCACTGCAAAGGAGCCCTGAGGATCAAGCAGGTGACCCTCCACAGAGTGCCCGCCACACACTTCAGCTTTCTTGTCAGCCTTGGCTCAGTAGTAGCACCGCCCGTCTCTGAGTCAGAAGTTCGAGCCCCACCCCAGAGGCTTGAGCACATAATCCAGGCTGAGGGAGTGCTGCACTGTCAGAGGTGCCGCCTTTCGGGTGGGACGTTAAACCGAGGTCGGCCCTCTCATGTAGATGAAAAAGACCACATGGCATCATTCAAAGGAGAGAGGCCTGGCCAACATTTACCACTCAATGAACACTACTCAAACAGGTTAATTGGTTATTTATCTTGTGGCTGTTTGTGGGAGCTTGCTGTGCGCAGATTGGCTGCCACGTTTCCCGATATTACAACGGTGACTACATTTCAAAAAGTAATTAATTGGCCGTAAAGTGCTCAGGAGCGTCCTGATGTCGTGAAACATGCTTTATAAATGCTAGTTTGCTTTTTCTTCCTTTTCCCTCAGCCCTGCCGGTGTCCGTTTACGAAGCAGCAGCAGGTTTCTGCCTCTCCCGCATGGATTTCAAACCCTCCCCCACCCGTCCCACTCTGTGTTCCAAACATTCAGAGGGCTTTGGAAATCTTTCTCCCACCTCCGCACATGTTTCCTGCCCCTTACCTCACGTCCTGGATTTGTACAGCCTGCATGTCTCTCGTTATTTAAATTACCTGACCCTCAAATATAAATATATATATATATAAAGTGGTGACAAAACAAAGGTTAAAAGGGTTTACTAACAACCCAGTGCACACATTTTGTTGTATTCCTTTTAAAATTATATGTCACAGCCAAAAAACTTTACAAAATCTGAACTTCACAAGCACACAGAATCACACACAGAGTCATTCTTCAAACTCTTCACTGTTCAATTGTCCGGTCAATCTCCTCTTCCAACTATTTACAGCTGATTAAAGGGACAGGCTTAAAAGTTGTGTGTGAGGTCAAACACACCTGCTCCTCAATGGGGACCTCGGACTCACCTGTGGTCAATGTCCTGTTCCTGGTGTGTCATGGGGTGGAGCTGACACTATCAGCCGCTAACTTGGCATCTGCGCTGGTTCGCTGCAGTTACTCCTGCCTCCTTCTACCGCAGGCCCCCGAGGGGGCCAGCAGGAGGAGCAGGGTGGTGTCCTCACCCTGAGATATGAAGTCCTCATCCGCCTCTTACTCCTGCTACGCCCCCGCGTGGACAATCGGAGACCTGTGTGGGGACAGGCCATTGGCCGCCGCTAAAGATTGTGAAGCCTGTCAAGGTCCTCGAAAGCCAATCCTCTAGTTTCTGTAGGCCAGAAGTGCGAGATTGCTGTAAAGTGCAGTCCAAGATAGGGAAGATGTTTCCACATGCGGGGGAGACCGGAACAAGGGGCAATAAATATAAGATAGTCACTAATAATTGAGGAGAAACTCCTTTACCCAGAGAGTGGTTAGAATGTGGAACCCGCTCCCATAAGGAGTAGTGGAGGCTGGGTATTCTGCGACGAGTGACTCACCTCCTGACTCCCCAAAGCCTTTCCACCATCTACAAGGCACAAGTCAGGAGTGTGATGGAATACTCTCCACTTGCCTGGATGAGTGCAGCTCCAACAACACTCAAGAAGCTCAACACCATCCAGGACAGAGCAGTCCGCTTGATTGGCACCCCATCCACCACCCTAAACATTCACTCCCTCCACCACCGGCGCACAGTGGCTGCAGTGTGTACCATCCACAGGACGCACTGCAGCAACTCGCCAAGGCTCCTTCGACAGCACCTCCCAAACCCGCGACCTCTACCACCTAGAAGGACAAGGGCAGCAGGCACATGGGAACAACACCACCTGCATGTTCCCCTCCAAGTCACACACCATCCCGACTTGGAAATATATCGCCGTTCCTTCATCGTCGCTGGGTCAAAATCCTGGAACTCCCTTCCTAACAGCACTGTGGGAGAACCGTCACCACACGGACTGTAGCGGTTCAAGAAGGCGGCTCACCACCACCTTCTCAAGGGCAATTAGGGATGGGCAATAAATGCTGGCCTCGCCAGCGACGCCCACATCCCATGAACGAATAAAAAAAAACTAGCATAGATGCATTTAAGGGGAAACTCGATAAACACATGGGAGAGAGAGAGGTAGAGAGGCGGGGAGGTTTAGGGAGGGAATTCCAGAGCTTAGGGTCTAGGCAGCTGAAGGCACTGTTAATTGTATGATTTATTTCAATGAGTGTTAATTATATTCAGGTGTTGGGTATCAATTGGGAACTCTCTTGTACCCTTTTTATCGGAGAAATTATCTAGGGTGTTACGTGTGTGTTTAAGGGGAATTCCTATGAATAAAGGCTTGGAAACAACTAAAGACCAGGCTCTAGTATTCTATTGTTCACCACATGGCTATCCAATTATAACAGGCATGACCGCCAATGGTGGAGTGATGAAAACTGGGGATAAACAAGAGGCAAGAATTGGAGGAGCGCAGAGATCTCGGAGGGTTGTAGGGCTGGAGGAGGTTACAGAGATAGGGAGGGTTGTAGGGCAGGAGGAAGTTACAGAGATAGGGAGGGTTGTAGGGCAGGAGGAGGTTACAGAGATAGGGAGGGTTGTAGGGCAGGAGGAGGTTACAGAGATAGGGAGGGTTGTAGGGCAGGAGGAAGTTACAGAGATAGGGAGGGTTGTAGGGCAGGAGGAGGTTACAGAGATAGGGAGGGTTGTAGGGCAGGAGGAGGTTACAGAGATAGGGAGGGTTGTAGGGCAGGAGGAAGTTACAGAGATAGGGAGGGTTGTAGGGCAGGAGGAAGTTACAGAGATAGGGAGGGTTGTAGGGCAGGAGGAAGTTACAGAGATAGGGAGGGTTGTAGGGCTGGAGGAAGTTACAGAGATAGGGAGGGTTGTAGGGCTGGAGGAAGTTACAGAGATAGGGAGGGTTGTAGGGCAGGAGGAGGTTACAGAGATAGGGAGGGTTGTAGGGCAGGAGGAGGTTACAGAGATAGAGAGGGTTGTAGGGCTGGAGGAAGTTACAGAGATAGGGAGGGGCGAGTCATGGGGGGATTTGAAAGTACGTATGGAAGCTGACCCCAGGTCTGCAGCTGACGTCATCAAGGAGCAGCATGTAGGTGAAGAAGAGGAGGGGACTAACGATAGACCCTTGGGAGACTGGTGGCAGCAGTGTGGGAGTGGAAGAGAAATCATTGCTGGAGTTGCTCTAGTTAAGAGTGGAACTGAGTGAGGGCAGTCCCACTGTGCTGCACAACGGAGGAGAGGCGGGCTGGAGGATGATGCGTTCGGCCATATCAAAGGTTACAGAGTGATCGAGGTGGACAACAAGGAATATTGCGCTAAGGTCACAGTCACAGAAGATGTCATTTAGAGCTTGAAATTACACCGAGGAATATTTATTTTAAATAGGTTAAAATAAACCTCTGTTAAAATGCATTAAGCAAGAATATGCTACCTGCTCTACTGTACTACATACCGTAATTTCAAGGTTATATAGATGGAGAGAAAGAAAGGTGAAACAGAGAAAGGGAAAGAGAGAAAAAGAGAACAAAAATGATTATATTCTTCTGCAAATGAGTTACAGTGACAAGAGATGCAGGAGATTGGGGAACCATTTCCAATGAGAAGTCTTCATAATGTGTTCTCTTCATAGCATATATTAAATTTAATCAGAGTTTAAAAGGTGCTTTTAATAATGTATTAGATTCCCTTGCGGTTTACTTTGAGCTGGAGGCAGTGTGAATATTAATCAGCTCATTGTTATGCATTGTAAAATTAAATATTTATACCTGGAGCCTTCTCTTCAAATTAATTTTCAAAGGAGAAACAGTCGCAGTTATTAAAATGTGGTGCGATAACATCTCCATCCAATCATAAAGGCCCAGATTTTGTTCTCAAAATAACGGTGAGGTCAATGATGCTCTTCATTATTTATGCGCAAATCGTACAGTAACTTCAGGCGAGGGGCAGAAGCGCGGTTAAACGCAGATATCCAAAAGTTTCTGCCCGCGTTGCACCGTTCCGCTGTTAGCTTCGCGATAACGGCCTCACCGTTGAAATACATTGCTGTATTTGCGCGGTAGATACGGACTGAACTCGCCACAGAAAGTTAAATCAAGTCATTTCGAGTCTAAGTTCCCTTTTACCGATGTGATAATTCTTAATTACTGCCAAACAACCTCTCTGGCACTGAAAAATTAACTATTACAAGTGTGGAGTCTCATTCCTTCAGGTTTTAATTGTTGTTGGAGATTTTAAAAATGTAAAATTTAAAATTAAACATTTTTTTTCATTTCTGTCTCTTTTTTCTTTCTCTTCATCCAACAGGCCAAATTTTGCAGTAAAAATGACGGTGAGGCTAACAGAGCTCACCGCTATTTCTGTGCAAATTGGACAGTGACTTCCGACCGTTCATTTGCAGTTAAACTTGGAAATCCAGAAGTTGCTCTCCTCCCGTGAAGATGGCACTCGCCGTCTGGCTCCCCGTTCAAACGGATTGAACAGTGTGAAGTTCCTGTACGTACCTCATGGATACGGACTAATCTCTCCAAAAAAAAGTTCGAGCTTGTCCATTCCAGTCTAAGTACCCTTTTAACGGCATGGTAAGTCTTAATTACTGCCAAACAACCTCTCTGGCACTGAAAATTAACTTTTACAAGCTTTTAGTTATTGTTGGTGATTTTTTAAAAGAAATGTAAAAAACATTTTGTTTGTTTTACTTTTTCTTTCGGTCTCACTCTCTTAATCCAATCTTTCTTTCCTTCTCTTTACAAGAACATAAGAAATAAGAGCAGGAGTAGGCCATACGGCCCCTCGAGCCTGTTCCCCCATTCAATCAGATCACTTATTTCTCTTTCTGTACCTGATTTGACATTGAATTCACTATTCTATCTGACACTGCGCTGCTCATTAACAATTCTTCAATCTGATTAGTTAAGGAGGTACACAGTTGCATGCCCTGTTCACACAGGTCCCAGATGCCCTGGAGAGGGCGACGCACTGTTTGGATGTTTGCCTGCCCACAACTTGCAGCGCAAAACCCCATAGAAAGTCTATGAGCAAGTGTAAGCTGAACAAGTGGCATTGAGAGCAAAATCCAGGCCTAATATTTCATTCCCTCTCTTTATTTCTCGTTCTGTACCTGATCTGATATTGAATTCACCCTCTCTAATTTACACTTCCTTCTCGGTCCTTACGGTGTTAATTTCACAATTCTTCAATCCCATTGGTTCAGGAGATACCCAGTTGCTTGCCCCGTTCACTCAGGTCCCAGATGCCCTGTACCCCCTCGCTGACCCGTTATCAGCTCGAACTTTCAGCAACTCGCCACGCAAAACAACTTAAAAACCTAAATGTACAAGGGGCAAATCTAACTCACAGCAGATGCCGTTAGATACCCTGTCACAGCAAAATCTGGGCCAATGTATTTCCATTACCAATGATAAAAAAAAATTAAAAATCGGTTTCATTTCTATATTTACTAAGCTATTAAAAATAACTCAACTAGCCAACTTTTGCAAACAAAAATTAAACTGATGAGTCATAACTTATGCTTGAATTGTATGTTGTAATTAATATTTGATGCAATATTTGTTTCCAATAAAAAAATCGCAACGACTTGTATTTATCTAAGTGTCCCACATTTTGATTGATTGCTTCCTATATTGCAGCTCCACACTGCCTCACATGTCCATTCCTTTTCCACATCATTTGATAAAGACACAATCAAACTGCATTAAGCCGTAAAGACTAGTCTGTTCCAAACTGACACTACTTTCCAATCACAACTTATTTCTTCAGAGACGCAGAGAAGATGTTTCCTTCTTCATCCAGGAGGGAGTACAAAACTAGGGGGCCATAAATATAAGGTAGTCACTAATAAATCCATTAGAGAATTCAGGAGAAACTTCTTTACCCAGAGTGCTTGGAATGTGGGACTCGCTACCACAAGGAGTGGTTGAGGCGAATAACATAGATGCATTTAAGGGGAAGCCAGATAAACACATGAGTGAGAAAGGAATAGAAGGATATGCAGGTAGGGTGAGATGAAGTAGGGTGGGAGGAGGCTCGTGTGGAGCATAAAGCCGGCATAGACCAGTTGGGCCGAATGGCCTGTTTCTGTGCTGAAAATTCTATGTAATTCGAGTACAACATGGATTTTGTGAATACACCGATCAAAAACAATCGTGGACTGGCGGCTCACGGAATGAATGAATTGTTCTGTGACTTTAGATACACAGGGTAAATATGATTTTAAAGTTACTGCAGCCAGTGGTATCTCTGATACTTTGAATGCCAAGTCTATGAGAAATAAGACATGTGATTCAAGAACAAATTAACCCATTGAATCCTTATGTCAATTTAGCATTTTGAAAACATAATGGCCCAGATTTTGCTGCATCGTGCCGCATTTGTTAAACTTTTTCCCACACCCTTCAGCACAGACCTTTTTTTTGCCCTGTAACTCGCTGGAAGTGCGAGCTGATAACGGGCGCGGCAAGGGGAAAGGGAACTTAGTGAAAGACGGGAACAATAGTCTATCTCCTTAACCAATGAGATTTAAGGATTGAGAAAGAAACAGAGGAACACTGGAGAAGGAAATAGGGTGAATTGGAGTCAAATCAGGTACAGAAAGAGAAATAAAGAGAGGGAAAGAAAGATCGGATAAAGAGAGAGAGAAAAAAACAGTACGGAAAAGTAGGAATTGTTTTTTAAATTTTATTTTTAAATTTTAAAAATCTCTAACAACAATTTACTACCTGTAGGAATGAGATTTCACAGATTAACCTTTTTTCTTTCTGGGCCGGTGAGATTGATTGGCATTGCAGGAACATAAATCTCCTCATTAAAAAGGTACTTACGCTGTTAAGAACATAAGAACATAAGAACATAAGAAATTGGAGCAGGAGTAGGCCAATCGGCCCCTCGAGCCTGCTCCGCCATTCAATAAGATCATGGCTGATCTGATCCCAACCACAAATCTAAAGAACACAAGAAGTCGGAGCAGGACCCGGCCACACAGCCCCTGGGCCCTCTCCGCCACCCACAGGGCATTGACCGATCCGAACTCAGCTTCATGTCCAATTTCCTGCGCCCCTGGGCCCTCTCCGCCACCCACAGGGCATTGACCGATCCGAACTCAGCTTCATGTCCAATTTCCTGCCCGCTCCCCATAACCCCTAATTCCCTTTACTTCTAGGAAACTGTCGATTTCTGTTTTAAATTTATTTAATGATGTAGCTTCCACAGCAAATTCCACAGACCTACCACCCTCTGAGTGAAGAAGTTTCTCCTCATCTCAGTTTTGAAAGAGCAGCCCCTTATTCTAAGATTATGCCCCCTAGTTCTAGTTTCACCCATCTTTGGGAACATCCTTACTGCATCCACCCGATCAAGACCCTTCACAATCTTATATGTTTCAATAAGATCGCCTCTCATTCTTCTGAACTCCAATGAGTAGAGTCCCAATCTACTCAACCTCTCCTCATATGTCCGCCCCCTCATCCCCGGGATTAACCGAGTGAACCTTCTTTGTACTGCCTCGAGAGCAAGTATGTCTTTTCTTAAGTATGGAGACCAAAACTGTATGCAGTATTCCAGGTGCGGTCTCACCAATACCTTATATAACTGCAGCAATACCTCCTTGTTTTTATATTCTATCCCCCTAGCAATAAAAGCCAACATTCCGTTGGCTTTCTTGATCACCTGCTGCACCTGCATACCAACTTTTTGATTTTCTTGCACTAGGACCCCCAGATCCCTTTGTACTGCACTACTTTCCAGTCTCTCGCCATTAAGAAAATAACTTGCTCTCTGATTTTTCCTGCCAAAGTGCATAACCTCACATTTTCCAATATTATATTGCATCTGCCAAATCTCCGCCCACTCACCCAGCCTGTCTATATCCCCTTGCAGGTTTTTTATGTCCTCCTCACTCTCTACTTTCCCTCCCATCTTTGTATCATCTGCAAATTTTGATATGTTGCACTCGGTCCCCTCCTCCAAATCGTTAATATAGATTGTAAAGAGTTGGGGACCCAGCACCGACCCCTGTGGAACACCACTGGTTACTGGTTGCCAGTCCGAAAATGAACCATTTATCCCAACTCTCTGCTTCCTGTTTGATAACCAATCCTCCACCCATGCCAGAATATTACCCCCAATCCCGTGATTTTTTATCTTAAGTAATAATCTTTTATGTGGCACCTTGTCGAATGCCTTCTGGAAGTCTAAATACACTACGTCCACTGGTTCCCCTTTATCCACCCTATACGTTATATCCTCGAAGAACTCAAGCAAATTTGTCAGACATGACTTCCCCTTCATAAAGCCATGCTGACTTTGTCCTATTAAATTATGCTTATCTAAATGTTCCGTTACTGTCTCCTTAATAATAGACTCCAAAATTTTACCCACCACAGATGTTAAGCTAACTGGCCTATAATTTCCAGCCTTCTGCCTACTACCCTTTTTAAATAACGGTGTTACATTAGCAGTTTTCCAATCTGCCGGGACCTCTCCTGAGTCCAGGGAATTTTGGAAAACTATCACCAAAGCATCCACAATCCCTACTGCCACTTCCCTCAAGACCCTAGGATGGAAGCCATCAGGTCCAGGGGATTTATCCGCCTTGAGTCCCATTATTTTACTGAGTACCATCTCTTGAGTTATTTTAATCGTATTTAGCTCCTCCCCCCCGAGAGTCCCCTGTTTGTCCAGTGTTGGGATATTCTTAGTGTCCTCTACTGTAAAGACTGAAACAAAATATTTGTTCAGCATTTTTGCCATCTCCATGTTTCCCACCATTAATTTCCCGGTCTCATCCTCTAAGGGACCTATGTTTGCCTTAGCCACCCTTTTTCTTTTTATATAACTATAGAAACTCTTGCTATCTGTTTTTATATTTTTTGCTAATTTCTTTTCATAATCTAACTTCCCTTTCTTAATCAATCCTTTAGTTACTTTTTGCTGTCTTTTGAAGAATTCCCAATCTTCTATCCTCCCACTAAGTTTGGCTACCTTATATGTCCTTGTTTTTAGTCGGATACTATCCTTGATTTCTTTACTTAGCCACGGGTGGCTGTCATTTCTTTTACACCCTTTTTTCCTCAGTGGAATATATTTATTTTGAAAGTTGTAAAATAACTCCCTAAATGAACACCACTGCTCATGTACCGTCTTACCCTTTAATCTATTTTCCCAGTCCACTTTAATCAATTCCGCTCTCATACCATCATAGTCTCCTTTATTCAAGCTCAGTACGCTTGTTTGAGAATCAACCTTCTCACCCTCTAATTGGATATGGAATTCAACCATGTTGTGGTCGCTCGTTCCAAGGGGATCCTTAACTAGGACATTATTAATTAATCCTGACTCATTACACAGGACCAGGTCCAAGGTTGCCTGCCCCCTTGTAGGATCAGTTACATACTGCTCAAGAAATCCATCCCTGATGCACTCAATGAACTCGTCCTCAAGGCTGCTCTGCCCAATTTGATTTGTCCAGTTAATATGATAATTAAAATCCCCCATAATTATGGCTGTTCCCTTATTACATGCCCCGACTATCTCCTGATTAATACTTCTTCCAGCAGAGTTGCAACTATTAGGAGGCCTATATACTACGCCCACTAATGTTTTTTTTCCCTTATTATTCCTTATCTCCACCCAAACTGTTTCATTATCTTGATGCTTTGTCCCAATATCATTGGGATATTGGGACAAGCCCTAACTTTCTGCTGTGAGTTTAATGGGCAATTAATGCGCAAACGCTGCACCTTAATGAAACTCACGGGGAGATTGAGGGAGAGCTGCCGTTTTCACGAGGCTAACAGCGGACAGCAACCTGTGGCGATTCGCAATTCACAGGGTATCTCTCCCTCGCCACAAGTTGCTGGCCGATTTACACATTGATAACAGTGAGCACCGTTAAACTCAATGTTACTTTGGCAGCAAATTCTGGCCCATTGAAAACTACTCTGTTTGTGAAAGTTAATTACGAGGCTTGAAGCAAGCATTGTTACTAACCAATAATTGGAATGGTATTTTATATCAAGCCACCAAGTAAAACCTAGGGATAGAATTCTTGTGGGGGTTCTTCTGATTTCTCATCGTAACTCTGGAGGGAGATCGGCGGGAACTCCAGAGGAACAAAGTAAATGACAGGGTTTCTGCCAATCGCCCACTGGAGGTCCAGCAGGAGATCAAGAGAAGCCCCTTGGATCCTACCCCATTGTTTCCAACGACTAGAACTGTATACATATTGTCAGAGCAATCTGCTTGAGGCAAAATCTAGCATTTGCCGAGAGCAAATATGTTTGTTAATATTTTTAGTTAGACAGACAGGACTAGTTCCCCAATGTTATAAGAGAATACAGATCAGCCATGATCTAATTGAATGGCAGAACAGGCTTGAGGGGCTGAATGGCCTCCTCCTGTTCCGATGTTCATGCCTGAAAAATAGCCCATTGTCAGCAGAGGGTGAGGCCGACAGAATCGAACGGACAGGCCTCATTCTGCTCAATGCAGGAAGCAAAGGATTTCAAGTATCGGAAGGCAAAGCTATGTGCATGTGGTTCACTCATTAGGCCCTACAAGATTATTTAAAGTAACGCAAACCAGTTCCATGACAAATTCATAGAATTACATAGAATGTGACTATGAATGTAATTCTATGTACATACTTGAAGGAAAAGAAATTGCAGGGCTACGGGGAAAGAGCGGGGGAATGGGACTAACTGGTTGCTCTTACAGAAAGCTGGCATGGGCTCGATGGGCTGAATGGCCTCCTCCTGTGCAGCAACCATCTATGATTCTATGATTCTATGCACAGCACAGAAACAGTCCATTCGGCCCAACAGCTCCATGCTGGTGTTTATGCTCCACACGAGCCTGCTGCCATCCCTACTCCATCTAACCCTGTCAGCATATCCTTCTACTCCTTTCTCCCTCATGTGTTTATCCACCTTCCCCGTAAATGCAGCTACGCTAATCGCCTCAACCACTCCTTGTGGTAGCGAGTTCCACATTCTAACCGCTCTCTGGATAAAGACGTTTCTCCTGATTTCCCTATTGGATTTATTGGTGACTATCTTATATTTACGGTCCCTAGTTCTGGTCTCCCCCGCAATTGGAAACATCTTCTCTACGTCTACTTTATCTAATTCCCTGCTCTTCTGCAGTGTAGCTCCTGTGCGTATAAAATGGGCAATGGGGAGCCCAGGGTTTGTTCAATGTGCAGCCTGATGGCCCCCTGCAGCTTCGAGCACAAGCTCTGTGCAGGAGTTCCACTGGGTCTCCCGGGGACTGTGCATGGGTTAGGAGAGGAGGGTGGAAAGGCAGGGGCGCTGGTGATGTTAGGTGTCAGGTGCCAACTAGCAGGTGGCTCGGGAATTATGCCATCAGATCCGGGCGCAACTACCTGGGCCTGTCGGTGGAGACCTGTAGTCGCCCTGTGCGCTTTGCAGAGAGACCTTTATGTCGGCCACTGGAGCATGAAAGAAAAAAAAGAGAAAAAACCCAAAGAACTTGCGTTTATTTAGCACCTTTCAAGACCTCAGGATGTCCCAAAGCACTTTACAGCCAATGAAGCACTTTTGAAGTGTAGTCACTGTTGTAATGTAGGAAACGCGGCAGCCAATTTGCGCACAGCAAGATCCCACAAACAGCAATGAGGTAATGATTAGATAATCTGTTTATTGGTGATGCTGCTTGAGGGATAAGTATTGGCCCAGGACACCGGGGAGAACTCCCCTGCTCTTCTTCGAAATAGTGCCATGGGATCTTTTATGCACACCTGAGCGGGCCTCGGTTTAACGTCTCATCCGAAAGACGGCACCTCTGACAGTGCAGCAGTTCCTCGGTACTGCACTGAAGCATCAGAGAGAGAGAGAGAGAGAGAAAGAGAAAGGTTAGTTACACCAGATTTGTGCCAATGAATCAGGACTTGTGCCCACTAATGTTCTAGAGAGCTGAATCATGTGTCAGATTATTTACATATCCATCGGTGGGTTTCCAAAGCAAATTCAGTGTAAAACAGGAGTACTGAGTGGGAGGTGACCGCACTCTAAAAAGCCAAGTCTGGCTGAAGATCACAGGAACAGGCTGGGATCACAACAAACTATGCCAACAAAGCACATTTATATAGAGCCTTGACAACCGGTAGAAACAACAGGTCTGACCTTGCGTGCTAGTGAATCATGGTGAAGCCGCTGATCTCCACCTTGGAATCAGAAAAAGAAACCACACCCTGGAAGCCTTTGAGCACTCGACTAAACAAATGCTTACAACAGCGAAAAAAAAACGTAAAGCAACAACAGTTCAATAATAGAAAAAAAACTTTGCCAATTACTGATAGGTTTGAGTTTTTTAACGAACTTTAATATGTCATCTAATAAATGTTATCTTGGGGATTTACAGTGTGATGTATAAGGAACTGTCATGGTGGCCACACTTTGGTGAACTTTTGCTGGAACGTGACTGAGTGAAAAAACAAATTTATAATTGAGATTAGGAGCAAAGATTTCTGCATAATGCCATTGGTGAATATTCTTTTTTTTAAAACAGAGACTTAACCATGAGGAAGGGAAAGAAGAGGTCCAAAGGTTCAATGTTTGTTTTGTTAATAATAGACACAAGGACATAGAAATTCAACTTTTAATGGGCAGAATCCTTGTGGACTTGGAGCAGATAGGAAGGAAATTGCTTAACTGGTGCATTCTCTTCCCAGCTCACCCAGGATTGGATGTTAGTCAATCATAGAATCATAGAACCATAGAAAATTTATGGCACAGAAGGAGGCCATTCGGCCCATCGTGTCCGCGCCGGCCGAAAATGAGCCACCCGGCCTAATCCCACTTTCCAGCACTTGGTCCATAGCCCTGCAGGTCACGGCACCTCAGGCCAAGCAAGCAGGCTGACGAGGCAGAGGCAGTGGAGGGGTCGAGAGAGGTGGTGGTGAGGTAGAGCTGGGCGTGGTCAGCCTACGTGTGGAACCTGACGCCGTGTCTTCAGACGATGCCGCCGAGGGGCGGCATGTGGGCAAGGAGAGGTGGGTTCAACACGATATGACGTTTTCATGGTGCTAGAATCAGTCTGGTGTAACACTCTGGTGAGTTTAACAGTCTGTTATTTGACCTGATTTCAGTATTGTGAAAACGCCACAGCAGATAAGAGAAGTGCTGTATTTATAAAATTGTAAATCACTTGTGGGGCGTGTCAAGTGAAAACAGGAACAGAAAACAGGACGGTTACCTCGCAAAGCACAGAATCCACTAGCTAGAGTACTTAGGAATCTTAATTAACCGTGCAAATATAGATCTGGGTGAGCACTTCGTCATGCTGATTGGACTGCACAGGGCCCAAAATAAATTTTTTACTTCAAGTGAATGCCACATTTATACATAGCAATACATAGAACGTACAGCACAACTACCTGGGCCTGTCGGTGGAGACCTGTAGTCGCCCTGTGCGCTTTGCAGAGAGACCTTTGCCGGGTTATGTCGGCCACTGGAGCATGAAAGAAAAAAAAGAAAAAAACCCAAAGAACTTGCGTTTATTTAGCACCTTTCAAGACCTCAGGACGTCCCAAAGCACTTTACAGCCAATGAAGCACTTTTGAAGCGTAGTGACTGTTGTAATGTAGGAAACGCGGCAGCCCGGCTGGTCTCCGCTGTTGTTGATGCTCCACTCGAGCCTCCTCTCACCCAACTTCATCTCACCCCATCAGCATATCCTTCTATTCCTTTCTCCCTCATGTGTTTATCCAGCTTCCTCTTCAATGCTTTTATGCTATTCGCCTCAACTACTCCATGTGGCAGCGAGTTCCACATTCTCTCCACTCTCTGGGTGAAGAAGTTTCTCCTGAATTCCTTATTGGATTTATTAGTGACTCTCTTATATTAATGACCCTTAGTTTTGAACTCCCCCACAACTGGAAACACCTTCTCTACGTCTATAAGCAAAATGCACAAATTGACTGAGCCTTTGAAGCACTCTCCGGTCACTCCGAGTACGGTCATTCCTGACTTATAGCTTTATAACAAAAACTTGCATTTATTTAGAGTCTATAACGCAGTAAAACATCCCAAGGTGCTTCACACGAGTTATCAAAATAAATTTGCCCCCTAGCCACATAGGGAGATAATAGGATAGGTGACAAAAAGCTTGGTCAAAGAGGTAGAGAGAGGTAGAGAGGCGGAGAGGTTTAGGGAGGTTAATTCCAGAGCCTCGGGCCCAGGCAGCTGAAGGCACGGCCGCCAATGGTGGAGCGATTAAAATCGGGGATGCGCAAGAGGCAAGAATTGGAGGAGTGCAGAGATCTCGGAGGGCTGTAGGGCTGGAAGAGGTCACAGAGATAGGGAGAGACGAGGCCACGGAGGGATTTGAAAACAAGGATGAGAATTTTAAAATCGAGGCGTTCCCGGACTGGGAGCCAATGTAGGTCAGCGAGCACGGGGGATGATGGGAGAACGGGACTTGGTGCGAGTTAAGATGCGGGCAGCAGAGTTTTGGACGAGCTCAAGTTTATGGAGGGTGGAAGATGGGAGGCCAGCAAGGAGAGCATTGGAATAGTCAAATTTAGAGGTAACAAAGGCATGGATGAGGGTTTCAGCGGCAGATGAGCTGAGACAGGGGCAGAGATGCCCGGTGTAACGCAGGTGGAAGTAGGCGGTCTTGGTGATGGAGCGGATATGTGGTCGGTAGCTCATCTCATGGTCAAATAGGACTCCAAATGGCCAACAGTCTGGATCAGCCTCGGGCAGTGGCTTATAAACTGGAAAAGATAATTAAACTGCAGTGTCAATCTGGCAAAAATAATTACATCTTCAAAAGCGTTCAGCAAGAAAGCATTCCCTGGAAATATGAGCAAGTGCTGACAACGATGTTCTTTCCCATTGAATTCTGTCCAAATCACCGAGTCTATTTTTGAAAGCAATTTTTCACTGGAAATCCACCCAATTTCAGGTGAATCTGTGGAGGGAAATCAGCCAGAGAGCTGTTGGGCTGGCTTCCTTCTGGTTGTCGCCACTTCCAGGATGTTCTGCCCGAAATAAAGAAAGAAAGAACTTGCATTTCTATAGCATCTTTCACCATCTCGGGATTCCCCAAAGCACTTCACAGCCAATGAAGTACTTTTTCAAGTGTAGTCACTGTTGTAATGTGGGAAATGAAGACAGCCAATGAATATACCCCCCACTAATGTGATCAAGAAGGCCAACGGAATGTTGGCTTTTATTGCTAGGGGGATAGAATATAAAAACAGGGAGGTATTGCTGCAGTTATGTAAGGTATCGGTGAGACCGCACCTGGAATACTGCATACAGTTTTGGTCTCCATACTTAAGAAAAGACATACTTGCTCTCGAGGCAGTACAAAGAAGGTTCACTCGGTTAATCCCGGGGATGAGGAGGCGGACATATGAGGAGAAGTTGAGTAGATTGGGACTCTACTCATTGGAGTTCAGAAGAATGAGAGGCGATCTTATTGAAACATATAAGATTGTGAAGGGGCTTGATCGGGTGGATGCGGTGAGGATGTTCCCAAGGATGGGTGAAACTAGAACTAGGGGGCATAATCTTAGAATAAGGGGCTGCTCTTTCAAAACTGAGATGAGGAGAAACTTCTTCACTCAGAGGGTGGTAGGTCTGTGGAATTTGCTGTGGAAGCTACATCATTAAATAAATTTAAAACAGAAATCGACAGTTTCCTAGAAGTAAAGGGAATTAGGGGTTACGGGGAGCGGGCAGGAAATTGGACATGAATTTAGATTTGAGGTTAGGATCAGATCAGCCATGATCTTATTGAATGGCGGAGCAGGCTCGAGGGGCCGATTGGCCTACTCCTGCTCCTATTTCTTATGTTCTTATGTACTCCCCCAAAAAAACAGGTGAGTGTGTTCAAATTGCGTGATCATGAGGGAGTGATGTCACACGTTATCATTGCCGCCATCATACGTCATTGTTGCCATAGCAACGCTTGAACTGGACGTAACTGGCGTCCACCTTTGCTACGGCAGGCAGGAGTGGATTTAAATTTAATGGGTTTCTCTTAAAGGAGTGCATTTGACTGCAGGGAGATCAATTCCACTCCGCAGCCCACCAAAATTCAAAACTTAATAAAGAAATGGACCTCTTAAGCTGCCCTGCCCCACTCTGCTGCCGCTGCGGATGCCCAGAAGCTGGGAGCCACCATTTTCCTCTCCCATCATAAAATTCCCCAATGCTCAGTGCTGGCCAAGTTGGACAGTTGCACAGGCCTGGCCTGCGGAAGCAGGAAATCTTGTCTGTTGTGTCAATATAATATATCGAGGCTAAAAGGGTTAAATGATGAGGACAGGTTGCATAGACTAGGCTTGTATTCCTTTGAGTATAGAAGATTAAGGGGTGATCGTATTGAGGTGTTTGAGATGATTAAAGGATTTGATGGGGTAGATAGAGAGAAACTATTTCCTCTGGTGGGGAGAGTCCAGAACAAGGAGGCATAACCTTAAAATTAGAGCCAGGCCGTTCAGGGGTGATGTCAGGAAGCACTTCTTCACACAAAGGGGAGTGGAAATCTGGAACTCTCTCCCCCAAAAAGCTGATGAGGCTGGGGGTCAATTGAAAATTTCAAAACTGAGATTGATAGATTTTTGTTAGGTAAGGGTTACGGAACCAAGGCAGTTTAGATACAGATCAGCCATGATCTAATTGAATGGTGGAACAGGCTCAAGGGGCTGAATAGCCTTCTCCTGTCCCTATAAGAGGAATAAAATTGTACTATTAAAAGTACAACTGGAGCAGTATAATGGAGGTGACAGGTCACATCAATATCGTCTCATCTGTGGGTTGAGCCCGGGAACAGATAAGGAAGAAAAATTTTGACTTACTCAAGGCTCCAAGTAGGTGACCATACTGTGACAACATTTAATAGGGATCGTTCTCCTAAGAGCAGAGAAGGTTAAGGGGAGATTTAATAGAGGTGTTCAAAATTATGAAGGGTTTTGATAGAGTAAATAAGGAGAAACTGTTTCCACTGGCAGGAGGGTCAGTAACCAGAGGACACAGATTTAAGATAATTGGCAAAAGAACCAGAGGGGAGATGAGGAGAATTTGTTTTTACGCAGTGAGTTGTGACGATCTGGAATTCATTGCCTGAAAGGGCGGTGGAAGCAGATTCAAGAATAACTTTCAAAAAGGGAGTTGGGTAAATACTTAAAAAGGAAAACATTTGCAGGGCTACGGGGAAAGAGCAGGGGGAGTGGGACTAATTGGATAGCTCTTTCAAAGAGCCGGCACAAGCACGACGGGCCGAATGGCCTCCTCCTGTGCTGTATGATTCCATGAATAGGATGTTGATGCTCCTCAGTGTAACTTTGCAACAGCACCACAAAAGGGAACCTAGACCACTGCTGATTTTGATGAATGATCAGGTATACACATTCCTTACCCTCCCACTCGAGCACATTTACCATATCCCAGTGTCTTGACCAACATTTAACGTTCAACCAATACTCCAAAAAACTGGTCATATCTGGTCATTTATTGATGTTTGTGAGACCTTTGTGTGTGGAAATTAGCCGCTGGATTTACAACAGTGACTACACTTCAAAAATATTTTTGTTGGCTGTATACCATTTCAGGACATCCTGAGGTCATGAAAGGCACTATATAAATACAAGTTTCTTTCTATCGTTCTTTATTTTTTAATTACTTTACCAGCCCTTATCTTAATTGACACTAAATGGTTCTGTCTTCTCAGCCGCTGTCCCCCTTACATCAACCCCTCCTCAAAAACCCCGCCCACCATCCCTCCATCCTTGCAAACTACAACCCCATCTCCAACCTCCATTTGAGAACATAAGAACATAAGAAATAGGAGCAGGAGTAGGCCAATCGGCCCCTCGAGCCTGCTCCGCCATTCGATAAGATCATGGCTGATCTGATCCTAACCTCAAATCTAAATTCATGTCCAATTTCCTGCCCGCTCCCCGTAACCCCTAATTCCCTTCACTTCTAGGGAACTGTCGATTTCTGTTTTAAATTTATTTAATGATGTAGCTTCCATAATGATTCAATAAGATCGTGGCTGACCTTTGACCTCAAATTTCTTCTCCAAGGTCTTTGAACATGTTGTTAACTCTCAAATCCGTCCCCATCTTTCCTACAACTCCATGTTTGAATCTCTCCAATCAGGTTTCCATCCCTGCCACTGCACTGAAATGACCCTAAGCAAAGTCACCAATGATATCCTCTGTGACTGTGACTGTGGTGCATTGTCTCCCCTCAAATCGAATGGCCTCCTTCTGTGCTGAATCATTCTATGATTTTATGATTCTATGGCTTCAGCCCTCTCTATCTTTGTGTCCTTCCCCAGCGCTATTAACTGCTACCCCCATCCCCTCCAATTTAGGTGTTAGCTATGGGTTCAAGTCGCACTCTGGAGACGTGGGCACAAAAATCTAGGCTGACAGTCCAGTGCAGTACTGAGGGAGTGCTGCACTGTCAGAGGTGCCGTCTTTCAGATGAGTTGTTAAACTGAGGCCCTGTCTGCCCTCTCAGGTGAATGTAAAAAATCCCGTGGCATTATTTCAAAGAAGCGCAGGGGAGTCTGGGCCAATATTTATCCCTCAACCAATGTCACTAAAAACAGAATATCTGATCCATTATCACATTGCTGATTGTGGGAGCTTGCTGTGAGCAAATTGGCTGCTGCGTTTCCTACATAACAACAATGGCTACACTTCAAAAGTACTTCATTGGCTGTAAAGCACTTTGGGATGTCCTGTGGTCATAGGAACATGGGAGCGGGGGTAGGCCATTCAGCCCCTCGAGCCCGTTCTGCCATACAATGAGACCATGGCTGATCTGTATCCTAACTCCATCCACCCGCCTTGGCTCCATGTCCCTTAATACCCTCGGCTAGCAAAAATTTCTGCATCTCAGAATTAAAATTATCAATTGAGCTGGCATCAACTGCTTTTTGTGGGAGAGAGTTCCACACTTCTACCACCCTTTGTGTGAAAAAGTGTTTCTTAACTTCTTTCCTGAATGGCCTGGCTCTGATTTAAAGCTATGTCCCCTTGTCCTAGACTCCCCCACCAGCAGAAAAAGTTTCTCTCTGTTCACCCTATCAGTTCCATTCAAAATCTTAAAAACCTCAAACAAATCACCGCTTAACCTTCTATATTCCAGGGGATACAAGCCTAGTTTATGTAATCTCGCCTCATAACTTAACCCTTGGAGCCCTGGTAACATTCTGGTGAATCTGCGCTGCACTCCTTCCAAGGCCAATATATCCTTTCTAAGGTGCGGTGCCCAGATCTGTATGTTATAAACTGGATAGCCTGGTGGTGAAGGATACAATACTAGAGCCCGGTCTTCAGTTGCTTCCGAGCCTTTATTCACAGAGCTCCACATTACACACACCACACCCTAGATAAACTCTCTTATAAATGGATACAAGAGAGTCCCCGATTGATACGCACCTCCTGAATACAATTAACACTAATTTATATAAATCGTATGAATATAATTGGCACTGCACACAATACTCCAGATGTGGTCTAACCAGGGCTTTGTATAACTGTAGCAAGACTTCCTCTCCTTTATATTCTAGCCCTCTAGTTATAAAGGGTAATATTCCGTTAGCCTTTTTGATTATTTTTTGTACCTGACTACTACATTTTAGTGATCTGTGTACACGGACCCCTAAATCTCTTTGGAATTTCACTGTTCCTAGCTTTCCACCATTTTAAAAAATACTTGGATCGATCCTTTTTTGGTCCAAAATGGATGACTTCACACTTACCTGTGTTGAAATCCATCTACCACAGTTTTGCCCACTCACTTAATCTAGCAATGTCTCTTTGTAATTTCATGCTCCCGTTCTCACTACGTACCAATCCTTGTGTCATCGGCAAACTTGGATATATGGCTCTCTATTGTGTTATCTACGCCATTAATAAATACAGTGAATAGTTGAGGCCCCCAGCACAAATCCCTGTGGGACACCACTAGTCACTTCCTGAAAGGCACTATATAAATGCAAAATTCTTTCTTTTGTGCAGCATGCTGGAGCAACCTCAGGACAGCAGAAAAGGCAGCCCAGGGAGTTTAAATCCTGCACGATTTTTGTTAGCAAATGCTGGCTGATACAACCTTATTAACCTTAGTTGGCGCCTGTGGGAATATCACACAAATACGTGATGTGTTTATCCACTAATAATAGCAACAGTCATGTGTAGAATTGTACACCCAGTACAGATATTCGAGCTGGGTTCACAGCCTCAAGCCATTGCATGGAATGGTTTGTTTTTGACAATAATAATCAAGAGTTCCAGAAACAGGAGAAAGGGTGTCTCGAGTATAAGGTTCCACACAGCAAGCTACTAGTGCAGCTCAAAGCCGTGGGAACTCAAGGCAAAATTTGGAAGTGGATAAGAAGGGTGGAAAGCAACAGGTACTGACTAGATGGAGGAGTAATGTTGGGGTTTGGAACATGGTAACATAGGAACAGGAGGAGGCCATTCAGCCCCCCGAGCCTGTTCCGCCGTTCAATTAGACCGCGGCTGATCTGAATCTTAACTCCATCTACCCGCCTTGGTTCCGTGACCCTTAATAGCCTTTGCCTAATAAAAATCTGTCGATCTTAGTTTTGAGATTTTCAATTGACCCCCAGCCTCGACAGCTCTTTGGGGGGAGAGAGTTCCAGATTTCCACTCCCGCTTTGTGTGAAGAAGTGCTTCCTGACATCACCCCAGAACGGCCCAGCTATAATCTTAAGGTTAAGGCGGATGCGATGCTGCCCGTTTTGCATCCCCGCCCAAGTCAGATCTCACCCCCAATGGGCTGCTCACCTTAGAAAAGAGATGTATGAGAGATGATCCTAGAGACATATGTAAATAGTTTAGAAAAAAGTTTATCTGGATCACAACTTTAAATTAAACAGTGGGAGAAGGACAAGGGGGCGCTGGTTGAAAGGTGGCTTTAGGACTGATATCAGAAGGTTCTTCTTCATGCAGAATACAGCAAGTGAAACCCTGGGAAGTATTTAAGAACCAATTGAATGAAGCAGTGGAAGGAGTGTATGTTTATCCTGGATAATTAAGATGACCAAATGACCTTCCCCATCGGTAAGAATCCTGTGAGCACATGTTTTCTCATGTTGTGGCGTTAGACGTACGCCACTAATGCCAAGAGTTAGAACACCTGCAACAGAATGCATTGCAGATTAAATAATGTGCCAAATCTGCCCAGTTAACATGCCTGCACAGATAAACTAACCTTCAACAAAAGAATGAGCAATCTTCTTTTGAACTACAATTAGACTATCGTGGCAACAAAAAAAAAATCAATGCTAATATTTTGACTTTCACGGTGCGAATGAATTACCAAAGCTAAATAATTTAACGATTTTTATCCAGGCAAATTGTTGGTTGCTGTTATTATCCCTGTTAATTTCTTGTCTGTTTGCTTTACATTGCGAGCGACTTTACTGACATCCTAGATTAAGGCTGTTAAATTTCCAAAGGTGCAGTTAATAGTGTTTACATATCAACAGGTCTTAATGCAAAAGCCCCTTAAATAGACGTAAGATATTGTAGATAAGTTACGTTTGCAACACAGGGTCAAGTGCAAATGAGGAGAACCCGGGCGTTATCGCTCTCTGTCCCTTTTCCGTCTTGTTATTCTTTTTTATTATTCATTCTAGGGGTGTGGGCATCGCTGGTAAGGCCGGCATTTATTGCCCATCCCTAGTTGCCCTGAGAAGGTGGTGGTGATCCTGTTGATGCAAGTGAGTGGTTTGCTAGGCCACTTCAGAGGGCAGTTAGTTGGTGTGGGTCTGCAGTCCCATATAGGCCAGACCGGGTAAGGACGGCAGGTTTCCTTCCCTAAAGGACATTCGTGAACCAGTTGGGTTTTTATGACATAAAAACAGAAAATGCTGGAAATACTCAGCATCTGTGGAGAAAGAAACAGAGTTAATACTTCAGGTCGATGACCCTTCATCAGAACTGGATGAAGTTGAGGATTAAACAGTTTTTAAGCAAGTATAGAGCCAGGGAAAGGAAGAAAATAATTTTTGATTTAGTGTTTTTATGATAATCTAACAAAGCTCCATGGTGAACTTTTCTGATACCAACTTTTTATGAAACTGAAATTATATTCTTAAAGTTTGATTTGAACTCATATGCTCTGAGTTACTCGTACAGTAACATAACCATTACACTACTACACTTGTGTCTGCCTAGCACCCCCAAAATTGGCACACCTGTAAAGTGCAGAGGAAATTCAACAGCAAGGTTTTCGACCATGGTCTTGATCCATGGGAACCAAATGCAAGTTATTTTGACTGTTGAGAATTTCTGCAAGCCAAAACCACCCTTCCCTTTAAAAGACTGGCCGCAGCCCTTTAAGCTGCTGCAGTAATGCCAGAAATGCTGTAGTCCTCAATCTGAGAGCTCTCATCAACTGGTAGATTTAACATGTGGAGGTCAAATGGATTGGATAATGAAGCCCAAAGCAGAATTCAAGGTGGGAACGGGCTGTGTGCAGCAAGAGCCAGCACAGTCCCTCTGTGTACCACTTCTACTGCTATGACAACTTGCATTTATATAGCTCCTTTAATGTAGTAAAACGGCCCAAGTTGCTTCACAAGAGCGATTATCAAACAAAATTTGACACTGAGCCACATAAGGAGATATTAGGACAGGTGACCAAAAGCTTGGTCAAAGAGGTAGGTTTTAAGAAGCGTCTTAAAGGGGGAGAGAGGGGTAGAGAGGCGGAGGTTCAGGGAGGGAATTCCAGAACTTAGGGCCTAGGCAGCTGAAGGCACGGCCGCCAATGGTGGAGCGATTAAAATCAGGGATGCGCAAGAGGCCAGAATTGGAGGAGCGCAGAAATCTCGGAGGGTTGTAGGGCTGGAGGAGGTTACAGAGATAGGGAGGGGAGCGAGGCCATGGAGGGATTTGAAAACAAGGATGAGAATTTTAGAAAATACATCCCAGAGTAGGTCAACTGTGTGAATGAGACACACATAGAAAGTCCTTATTATTAGCTATCACTCATTCAACTTGTGGAAAAATTGATTTAATATAAACATCTACATATTAATTTTATTTTGCTAAATGTCACATTCAGCATAATTACCTGCCAGAAAAGCAGACAAGCTACTTTGAAACATCCAAGGAGTGGCCAGTAAAATAATGGACCCAATATCAAGGTATGTTGGCAGATATTAGAGACCGGCCAGGAGAGCATTGGAATAGTCAAGTCTGGAAGTAACAAAGGCATGGATGGGGGTTTCAGCAGCAGATGGGCTGAGACAGGGGTGGAGACGGGCAATGTTACGGAGGTGGAAGTAGGCAGTCTTGGTGATGGAGCGGATATGTGGTCAGGAGCTCAGCTCAGGGTCAAATAAGACGTCAAGGTTGGGAACGGTGTGGTTCAGCCTCAGGCAGTGGCCAGAGAGAGGGATGGAGTCGGTGGCAAGGAAACTGAGTTCGTGACGGGGACCGAAGACAATGGCTTCAGTCTTTCCAATGTTTAATTGGAGGAAATTTCGAAAATACTGAATGTTGGACAAGTAGTCTGACAAGACAGAGACAGTGGAAAGGTCGGCAGAGGTGGTGGTGAGGTAGAGCTGGCTGCCATCAGCGTACATGTAGAATCTGACGGCGTGTTTTTGGATAATGTCACTGTGGGGCAGCATATAGATGAGAAATAGGAGGGGGTGTCCAGAGGCAACAGTACGGGAGCGGGAAGAGAAGCCATTGTAGCAAACCTTCTGCTGATTACCACCTACTGCCCTCCCTCAGCTGATGGATCAGTCCTCCTCCACGTTGTACACCATTTGGGGGAAGCACTGAGGGTAGCAAGGGCACACAATGTACTCTGGGTTGGGGACTTCAATGTCCATCTACAAGAGTGGCTCGGCAGTACCATCAATGGCCGAGCTGGCCGAGTCCTGAAGGATATAGCTGTGGCAGGTGGTGAGAGAACCAAGACCGGGGATAATCTACCTATCACAGGTGCATCTGTCCGTTACATTGGTAGAAGCAGCCATCGCAAAATCCTTGTGGAGATCAAGTCCCATCTTCACACTGAGGACGCCCTCCATTGCGTTGTGTGTCACTACCTCTGTGCTAAATGGGATAGATTAAAGAACAGATCTAAGCAGCTGAAAACTGGACATCCATGAGGGGCTGTGGTCCATCGGCAGCAGCAGAATTGTTAACCACCACAATCTGTAACCTCGTGACCCGACAGATCCCTCACTCTACCATTACCATCAAGGCAGATGACCCACCCTGGTTCAATGAGGAGTGTCGAATAGCCTGCTGGGAGCAGCATCAGGTGTACCTGAAAATGAGGTGCCAACCTGGTGAAGCTACAACACAGGACGACACGCGACGCTGGCAGAAGTGGGGCCCACATCATTGCACTCATGATTCCTATCTGGATTTGTCTGAGTTTTTAAAAAAAATATATAATTTTCCCTCCTCTTTTTCTCATTCTATTAATCTCACTGGAGTGGGGCATCTCGCAGATTTTTTCCTCCACCCTTCAGCTCGAGTATAATTTGCACCGTAACTCGCTGGAAGTGCGAGCATTAACGGGCGCGGCGAGGGCAATGGGGGCATCTGGGACCTTAGTGAAGGACGGGAACAACGGATTATCTCCTTAATCAATTTAGGGATTTAAGGATTGAGAAAGAAACAGAGGAAGGACGGAGAAGGAAATAGGGTGAATTATAGTCAAATCAGGTACAGAAAAGAGAAATAAAGAGAAGGAAAGAAAGAGAGTGGATTAAGAGAGAGAAAAAAGAGACAGAAAGGAAAAGTAAGAAAACATTTTAAAATTTAGAATTTGGCATTTTTAAAATCCCTAAGAAGGATTTACTACCTGCAGGAATGAGAGTTCACAGTTTCAATTGTTCCCTTTCTGGGCTGGAGAGCTTGATTGGCATTTCATTAACAATTATCACGGTTATTAAAAGGAGACTTACACTGTTAAGTGGGAGCCCTAACGTTCTGCGGCAAGTTTAATGGGTAATTAATGTGTAAACCCAGCAACTTCTTAAAAATAACTGGGGCGGCGGGGGAGGGTTGAGGGCGAGATGCCGTTTGTGTGAAGCAGACGGTGGAGCGGTGTAAATCGACCAGCCAGTTCTAGAGATTCCCAACTCATGGCGTATCTCCTAATCCCCTGAATTTCCTGGCCGACTTGCACATTACTAATGACGTGAACTCGCCGTTAATTTTCCAGGAAGGTTTGGTCCAATATGCCTGTCCGCCTCTTATGATACAGTTCTGAAGAATCATAGAATCATAGAATGTTAAGGCTCAGAAGGAGGCCATTTGGCCCATTGTGTCCGTGCCGGCCGATAAAGAGCTATCCAGCTTAATCCCACTTTCCAGCTCTTGGTCGGTAGCCCTGTAGGTTACGGCACTTCAAGTGCACATCCAAGTACTTTTTAAATGAGTTGAGGGTTTCTGCCTCTACCACCCTTTCGGGCAGTGAGTTCCAGACCCCCACCATCCTCTGGGTGAAATTTTTTCTCCTCAGCTCCCCTCTAATCCTTCTACCAATTACTTTAAATCTATGCCCCCTGGTCACTGACCCCTCTGCTAAGAGAAATAGGTCCTTCCTATCCACTCTATCTAGGCCCCTCATAATTTTATACACCTCAATTAAATCACCCCTCAGCCTCCTCTGTTCCAAAGAAAACAACCCCAGCCTATCCAATCTTTCCTCATAGCTAAAATTCTCCAGCCCTGGCAACATCCTCGTAAATCTCCTCTGTACCCTCTCCAGTGCAATCACATAGTTCCTGTAATGTGGTGACCAGAACTGTACACAGTACTATTTCCAGTCTATTTTTGCTAAATCACTTCTCAGCTTAGTAAAATTGGCCTTTCCCCAATTTAGAACTTTTACTTGTGTTCTATCTTTGCCCTCTTCCATAACTATGCTAAATCTAACTGAATTATGGGGCTCAGTTTTGAAATGGGATGGCAGTGGGGTTGGGGGGGGGGAGGTGAAGATGCACGTGGCAAACCCAAATAAAAGAAGCTTACCTTTTCCGATGCGATCGCAATGTAATTGATGGTGATTAAAGTTCTTTCTGGGTTTCGTGCCTGATTGACAGGCTGGCTGGCGACAGGAGCTGCATCGCCGGGGTGGGGGGAGAGAAAGAGAGAGAGCGAGACGTCATCCGCCAGTGGAACAGAGAGTGGAGGGCGCCGAAGATCAGGGTGGGGGGGAGAGGGGAAGATTGGGGGGAGAGGGGAAGATCGGGGGGAGAGGGGAAGATCGGGGGTGAGAGGGGAAGATCGGGGGGAGAGAGGGGAAGATCAGGGGTGAGTGGAGATCAGGGGAGGGGGAGGATCGAGGGAGAGAGGGGAAGATCGGGGGAGAGTAGAAGATTGGGGGGTAGAGGGGAAGATCGGGGGAGAGGGGACGATCGGGGGAGAGGGGATGATCGGGGGGAGAGTGGAAGATCGGGGGAGAGAGGGGAAGATCAGGGGTGAGTGGAGATCAGGGGAGGGGGAGGATCGGGGGAGAGAGGGGAAGATCGGGGGAGAGGGGATGATCGGGGGAGAGAGGGGAAGATCGGGGGAGAGGGGAAGATCGGGGGAGAGGGGATGATCGGGGGGAGAGTGGAAGATCGGGGGAGAGAGGGGAAGATCAGGGGTGAGTGGAGATCAGGGGAGGGGGAGGATCGGGGGAGAGAGGGGAAGATCGGGGGAGAGTAGAAGATTGGGGGGTAGAGGGGAAGATCGGGGGAGAGGGGACGATCGGGGGAGAGGGGACGATCGGGGGGAGAGTGCAAGATCGGGGGAGAGTGGAAGATCGGGGGAGAGAGGGGAAGATCGGGGGAGAGAGGGGAAGATCGGGGGAGAGAGGGGAAGATCGGGGGTGAGTGGAGATCAGAGGAGGGGGAAGATCGGGGGAGAGAGGGAAACATCGGGGGTGAGTGGAGATCAGAGGAGGGGGAAGATCGGGGGAGAGAGGGAAAGATCGGGGGTGAGTGGAGATCAGAGGAGGGGGAAGATCGGGGGAGAGAGGGAAAGATCGGGGAAGAGGGGAAGATCGGGGGAGAGTGGAAGATCGGGGGAGAGAGGGGAAGATCAGGGGAGAGGGGACGATCGGGGGGAGAGTGGAAGATCGGGGGAGAGTGGAAGATCGGGGGAGAGAGGGGAAGATCAGGGGTGAGTGGAGATCAGGGGAGGGGGAAGATCGGGGGAGAGAGGACGATCGGGGGGAGAGTGGAAGATCGGGGGAGAGTGGAAGATCGGGGGAGAGTGGAAGATCGGGGGAGAGAGGGGAAGATCGGGGGTGAGTGGAGATCAGGGGAGGGGGAAGATCGGGGGAGAGAGGGGAAGATCGGGGGGAGAGGAAGATCAGGGGGAGAGAGCGGAAGATCAGAGGGAGAGAGGGGAAGATTGGGGGAGAGAGGGGAAGTTCGGGGGGAAGAAGAAGATCGGGGGAGAGAGCGGAAGATCGGGATGGGAGGGGGAAGATTGGGGGAGAGGGGAAGATCGGGGGGAGAGGAAGACCAGGGGAGAGAGGAGAAGATCAGGGGGAGAGGAAGATTGGGGGGAGAGAGGGGAAGATCGGGGGGAGAGAGGGGAAGATCGGGATGGGAGGGGGGAAGATCAGGGGGAGAGTGGAAGTTTGGGGGGAGGGGAAGATTGGGGGAGAGGAAGATTGCGGGGGAGAGGAAGATCGGGGGAAGAGGAAGATTGGGGAAAGGGGAAAATTGGGGGGAAGAGGAAGATCGGGGAAAGAGGGGAAGATCGGGGGAAAAGGGGAAGATCGGGGGGGAGAGAGGAAGATCGGGGGGGAGAGAGGAAGATCGGGGGGAGGAGGAAGATCGGGGGGGAGAGAGGAAGATCAGGGGGAGGAGGAAGATCGGGGGGGAGAGAGGAAGATCAGGGGGAGGAGGAAGATCGGGGGGGAGGAGGAAGATCGGGGGGGGGAGAGAGGAAGATCGGGGGAAGAAGGAAGATCGGGGGAAAAGGAAGATCGGGGAAAGAGGGGAAGATCGGGGGGGGAGAGAGGAAGATCGGGGGGAGGAGGAAGATCGGGGGGAGGAGGAAGATCGGGGGGGAGAGAGGAAGATCAGGGGGAGGAGGAAGATCGGGGGGGAGAGAGGAAGATCGGGGGGAGGAAGAAGATCGGGGGGGAGAGAGGAAGATCGGGGGGGAAAGAGGAAGATCGGGGGAAGAGAGGGAAGATCGGGGGGGGAGAGAGGAGTATCGGGGGGAGGAGGAAGATTGGGGGGGAGAGGGGAAGATCGGGGGAGAGAGGGAGATCGGGGGAAAGAGGAAGATCGGGGGGAGGAGGAAGATCGGGGGAAAGGGGGAGATCAGGGGAGACATCGGGGGCTGAGAGGGACATCAGAGAGGGAGACATCAGGAGGAGAGGGGAACATCAGAGAGAGAGACATCAGGGGGAGAGGGAGATATCAGAGAGGGAGACATCGGACATCGGAGCAGGGGGTGCAGGTGACATCGGTGGAAAGATAGGTTGATTTTGTTTTTTAACTTTGCGTAATGGTTTTTTATTTAATTTATTTATTTTATTTTTTCCTGATCCGGCCCGGGTTTCACCAGGTGTGAATCAGAAGCCGTGGGAAAACAGCCCAGGTAAGTTTAAAATCGGTTTAACTATCTACTATGTCAGAAATAAAGTATCTTAAGTACCTCAATGAGGTACATTTGGTTCTTTAACTATCATCCTGCCGGCTTTAATTGCTGGCGGGACTTCCGGACTCGGGAAGCACACACGGACGGGTCTGTGGGAAACCCGGAAGTCGGCGGGATGGAGCCGGCTTCCGAACCTGCTCGGGATTCTCCTGATTTTCGCAGACCCCTGCCCGCTCCCAACGCACCCGCAATTTCATTTTAAAATCGGGGCCATGATCACTAGCAGCAAAATGCTCTCCCACTGATACTCCTTCCACCTGCCCAGCTTCATTCCCTAAAACTAAATCCAGATCTGCCCTCCCTCATGTCGGGTTTGCTACGTACTGGCTAAAAAAGCTCTCCTGAATGCAATTTAAGAATTCTGCGCCCTCTATACCTTTTACACTGATTGTATCCCAGTTAATATTGGGGTAGTTGAAATCCCTGACTATTACTGCCCTATTGTTTTTGCACTTCTCAGAAATTTGCCTACATATTTGTTCTTCTATCTCCCTCTGCCTGTTTGGGGGTCTATAGTACACTCCCAGCAGTGTGACTGCCCCTTTTTTGTTCTTTAGCTCAACCCATATGGGGTTATTTGATGATCCTTCGAACATACCATCCCTCCTCGCAGCTGTAATTGTTTCTTTAACCAATATTGCCACCCCCCCCTCCTCTTTTATCCCCCTCTCTATCTCTTAAATGTCAATGTATCAGCTCTGTCCGCAGATGCCGATTGGCCTGTCACTGTTTCCAGCATTTTCCGTTTTTCTTACAGATTTGCTGCGTTCTGCTTTTTACTCTTTTTTTTTTGAGTTTTGCTGCATGATTGGGATTAGACAAAAACACACCTGGAATTGGTGTCTTATATTCCAAAGGATCATTGTGCAGGTGCGTGTAGTTCAACAACAACAACTTGCATTTATACAGCACCTTTAATGTAGTAAAACGTCCCAAGGCGCTTCACAGGAGCGATTATCAAAACAAAATTTGACGCCGAGCCACATAAGGAGATATTAGGACAGGTGACCAAAAGTTTGGTCAAAGAGGTGGGTTTTAAGGAGCGTCTTAAAGGAGAAGAGAGAGGTGGAGAGGCAGAGAGGTTTAGGGAGGGAATTCCGGAGCTTAGGGCCTAGACAGCTGAAGGCACGGCCGCCAACGGCGGAGCGATTAAAATCGGGGATGCGCAAGAGGCCAGAATTGGAGGAGCGCAATATAATGACTCTGAACACTTGGAGACTATTTTATATTTATGACCGCAAGTTTTGGACTCCCCCACAAGTGGAAACATTTTCTCTACGTTTACCCTGTCAAAAGCTTTCATTATCTTAAAGACCTCTATCGGGTCAGCCTTCTCTTTTCTAGAGAGAAGAACCCCAGGCTGTACAGAGAACACTTTCAATCCTCAATATTTAAAAGATGAATCATTTATGGAAATATTGAAGACTTTTCAATTTTGGAGCCGTGCTTTCAATCCGTGTGGAACCTATGAAATATCTTTCCGCTTTGTGTGCAGAAACAAAGAATTAGTCAAAGGGTGTGTTTAGTTTCAAAGTAAAAAAAAAATTATCGAGTAAACTCAGTCAAAATGTCACCACGCCCTTATGTTCTACAATTGTCTCATTGCTGAGATGCAACCAGGAAACGACCTTTCCATCTGTACTCAGCAATTAAATCGCAACCATAATCCATAAGGCACATCGCATTATTGATCATTGTTAATATTTTGCCTGGTTTGAGCCCCATCTAAGTTCAAGCTGGGCTGAAAAGCATTCATCTCTTTCTGAAATGTAGCACATTAAATCACTGGAAGTGCTACCTAAAGAAAGTAGAAATCTATTGTGGGCCACACACAAGTCTTAACTTACACCAGCATGTGAGCAGAATTGATTTATAATGCACCCAGTTTATGAATCCCACATGGGGACAAAGAAAGAAAGGAACGAGAGAGGCCATTACAAGCATCAGCCCAGAGATTCTACAGATTGTGTATAATTGGCTCTAACCATGAACTTCATCAATCTCATTTAATCTCCTGGAGCAATGTTCTGCACAATTTCTCCCTGATCTCCCGAGAAGATCAATGAGGAATATTATAAAAATACTGGTAACAGAGTATTCATGTAACTTTGAAGTCTGAATTATTCATCTGTCACCAGTTGATTTATATGGCGTGACATTCTCTGGTTTTCTGCTACTCAAGAGCCATCATGCTGCATAGAAAATTGGATCATCTCTAATTATATCTATCCAGTCCCCTTCTTTCCAGGTATATAACAAGAGATTTCTTTTTAAGGAATTAATGAACACAACATTAACTGCAGATGTTTGGAGTCTGTTCCATTTTTCCAAAACACTGTGGGGAGAAAAGTCTCTTTGATGTCAGACTGTTGTCCGATATTTGGTCTTGGATGAGCCGTAATTTCCTTCCTAGTGTCGGCCGTGGTTCAGTGGGTAGTTCTCTCGGCTTTGAGTCAGAAGGTTGTGGGTTAAACTCCCATTCCAGAGACCTGAGCACATATTCCAGGCTGACACTTCAGTGCAGTACTGAGGGAGTGCTGCATTGTCGGAGGTGCCCTCTTTCGGATGAGACGTTAAACTGAGGCCCCTTCTGCCCTCTCAGGTGGACGTTAAAGATCCCGTGACACTATTTCGAAGAGGAGCAGGGACGTTCTTCCCAGTGACCTGGCCAATATTTATCCCTCAACCAACAAGTAAAAACAAATTATCCTGTCATTATCCCATTAAGACCATAAGACACCATAAGAGATAGGAGCAGGAGTAGGCCTTTCAGCCCCTCGAGCCTGCTCCGCCATTTAATGAGATTGTGGCTGATCTGATTTTTACCTCAACTCCACTTTCCCGCCCTATCCTCATATTCTTTGGCTCTCTTGCTGATCAAAAATTTGTCTAACTCAGCCTTGAATGCATTCAATGACTCAGCCGCCACAGTTTTTTGGGGTAAAGAATTCCAAAGATTCACGACCCTCTGGGAGAAGAAATTCCTCCTCATTTCCGTCTTAAACGGGTGACCCCTTATTCTGAGACTATGCCCCCTAGTTTTAGATTCCCCCATGAGGGGTAACATCCTCTCAGCATCTACCCTATCGAATCCTCTCAGAATCTTGTATGTTTCAATAAGATCTCCTCTCATTCTTCTAAACTCCAATGAGTATAGACCCAACCTGTTCAATCTTTCCTCATGAGACAACCCTTCCATACCTGGAATCAACCTAGTGAACCTTCTCTGAACTGCCTCCAATGCAAGTATGTCCTTCCTTAAATAAGGGCACCAGAACTGTACGCAGTACTCCAGGTGTGGTCTCGCCAGCACCTGTACAGTTGTAGCATGACTTCCCTGCTTTTATACTCCATCCCCCTAGAAATAAAGGCCAATATTCCGTTTGCCTTCCGGATTACCTGCTGCACCTGTATGTTGATTTTTTGTGTTCCATGTACGATGACACCCAGATCCCTCTGTACCGCAGCATTTTGTGGTATTTCTCCATTCAAATAATATTTTGCTTTTTTATTTTTCCTCCCAAAATGGATGACTTCACATTTTCCCACATTATATTCCATCTGCCAAATTTTTGCCCATTCGCTTAACCTGTCAATATCCCTTTGCTGTTTGTGGGATCTTGCTGTGCACAAATTGGCTGCTGCGTTTCCTACATTACAACAGTGACCACACTTCAAAAAGTACTTCATTGGCTGTAAAGCACTTTGGGACGTCCTGAGTTCATGAAAGGCGCTATATACATGCAAGTTCTTTCTTTCTTTAATGCTCACTCTCACGTGAAGCTTGTTAGTTTTGTAATCTGATCTCCTGGTTCTGCTCTCACACTACAAGTTAACTAGTCTGCTGGTAGCTATAGTTTTCCTGCCCATCAAACATTTTGAAAACATAGATCAGGTTGTCCTTTCAGTCTTCAATACTGCATCAAAAGCTTTTCAAAAGTTTCAATAATCCCAAAATCATCAATGTTGTTCTTTGAACCACTCGTACACTGACAACACCCTATTCTACTCCCCCACCCCACCACTATCTCTGTGTTGTTAGAATGCTTGTCCAATACGATGGATAAGCCGCAATTTTCTTTACCATTCTCTATTCTAGGTCCTGAATCTGCATTCTATCAGTATTTCTATCAGCTAAGAGACTTGTCTGTTCTACTGATGCACCATCGTAGCTGAGTGTTGCAGCTACATGTTCTGTACCCTAGCCCCAAGGGTTTGGCATTTTAAACAATTGAAATTGTAACAAATAGTGACCCAAACTCCACCCTGCAGTAATTAATCGCTCACCTTGAGTGATTGGTTTTATATCTCTGACAGCACGAATGAAACAAGTGTGCTGAACAGGGAGGATTAAGAAGAATTCACCATCAATATAAACCCATTGACAATGTTCATGCCTTTGCATTTATTCAGCGATTTCCTAACAACACAACAAAACAAACAAACTGGCAAATACAAAATATTTTAAATTGCCCCATCTAGGACAAGTGCTTATGTAACATGGCTGCAGTGTGTACCATCTACAGGATGCACTGCAGCAACTCACCAAGGCTTCTTCGACAGCACCTCCCAAACCCACGACCTCTACCACTAGATGGACAAGGGCAGCAGGCACATGGGAACAACACCACCTGCACGTTCCCCTCCAAGTCACACACCATCCCGACTTGGAAATATATCGCCGTTCCTTTATTGTCGCTGGGTCAAAATCCTGGAACTCTCTTCCTAACAGCACTGTGGGAGAACCTTCACCACACGGACTGCAGCGGTTCAAGAAGGCGGCTCACCACCACCTTCTCAAGGGCAATTAGGGATGGGCAATAAATGCCGGCCTCGCCAGTGACGCTCACATCCCATGAACGAATATAAAAAAAAGAATAGGATTACATAGAATTTACAGCACAGAAACAGGCCATTCGGCCCAGTGTTTATGCTCCACATGAGCCTCCTCCCCCTCCACTTCATCTAATCCTATCAGCATATCCTTCTACTCCTTTCTCTCTCATGTGTTTATCTAGCTTCCCCTTAAAGGCAGCTATGCATCAAATAAAAAGCTACTGCAATCAATTTTGAAGAAAACAAACCTTCACACAAAACAATAGGGCCATGTGCTGAAAAGTTCCTTTTAAAACTTTACTAACCTTTTTAATGATTGTACCTTAGCAGTTTATTTGTTATATATAACTTCTTTGTGGAAAAGAACTAAATAAACTAACCTGTAACTGAAGTTCTTAGAAATCATCGGTTTGTCCTAAAACTTTTCCATCTTAAATTCGCATGCAACTAACAGTGGGAGAAAGCATCATATCATTGATTGGTTTTGACAGTGTCCAGTCCTGCACTCCAACAGGTCGGATTAGTTCTGAGTCTGCAGTCCCAGTCTACAACTACTCTAATTGGTTCTGAATTACATAGAATTACATCGAATCTACAAAGCATAAATAAGCCATCTGGCACAACCCGTGTTTATACTTCACACAAGCTTCCTCCCACACTAATGACCTCGTCCCACCCTGCCCCATATCCCTCTATTCCCTTCTCCCTCGTGTGTGCATCAAGCCTCCTCTTCAATGTCGATGATGTCTGCTTTAACCACTCCATATGGCAGCGAGTTCCACATTCGCACCGCTCTCTTTGTAAAGAAATCCCTCCTAAATTCTTTATTTGACCTGTTACTGGCTATCATATATTTATGCCCCCTTGTTCTGGACTCACCCACAATGTGAAACAATTTCCCCACATCCACCCTATCGAACCCCGTCATAATTTTAATGACCTCTACCAGGTCTTCTCCTAGCCTTCTCTTTTTCAGATAAAAGAGCCCCAGCCTGCTCAACCTTTCCTGATACTTGCATCCTCTCAATTCTGGTAACTTCCTTGTAAATCTTTCCTGCACTTTCTCCAGTACATCAATACCCTTTATATGGCGTGGAGCCCAGAACTGCACACAATAATCCAAGTGTGGTCCAACCAACGTTCTATATAAATTTAACGTTACCTCCCTGCTTATGTATTCTGTTCCTCTAGAGATGAACCCTAATGCTTTGTTAGTACTCTTTATGGCATTATCAACTTGCATTGCTACTTTTAGCAATTTATGTATCTGTATTCCCAAAACTCTTTGCTCCTCCATTCCATTTAGTTTCGTACCTTCCAAGGAACAAGTGGCCACCTTATTCCTCCTACCAAAAATAAACCACCTCACACTTCGCTACATTGAACTTAATTTGCCAATTATCCGCCCACTCTGCAAGCCTTTTTATGTCTTCCTGTATTTTGGTGCAATCCTCCATATTATTGTCTATTCCCCCCCCCCCCCCCCATTTTGGTATCATCTACAAATTTCAACACCATACCTTTAATTCCCGAGTCCAAATCATTAACGTACATGGTAAACAACAGCGGTCCCAGCACAGATCCCCACTCTTCCCACTTTTTGCCAGTCTGAGAAAATGATCTGGAACGCACTGCCTGAAAGGGGGGTGGAAGCAGATTCAATAGTAACTTTCAAAAGGGAAGTGAATATACACTTGAAAGACTTGGGGAGTGGGACTAATTGGATAGCCCTTTCAAAGAGCCGGCACAGGCACAATGGGCCGAATGGCCTCCTTCTGTGCTGAATGATTCTATGCTAGTTCATACTGACAACCTCCAATCCTAATGAGAAAGGTTGGTTTTTCTCGTGAGGTAACAAGCTAACAAGTTAACACAGGGGTTGAAATGCCGACTACTGGCGATGAATGACAAGTACGCTGGGACTGTCCGAGGGCGTTACATTTTAATTTATACTTTTCACATGTTTTGGAGGGAAGCTCAAAATCTGTATGTTTCTACCCCTGGGCATTTAAAGGGTTTTTTTTGCTTTGTGGGAGCTTGGTTCACATAATTGGTCTCAGTTTTTCTTCTGCTTGCTCAGAAAACTATTGAACACAAAAATGGCACCAAAAAGCTTGTTTGGACAGATGGTGAACCTCCACTGAAAGTAATCACTGAAAATTTAGAAATGAAAGAATAAATTTGAGACGTTAGAGATAATTGATCTTCTCCAGTATCAGATAAATGAAGCCCTCAGAGTCGTTACTTGAATATCCCATTTCATATTTTCATCAGTCCTAAAATCTGACAGTATCACAGCCCAGGGGGTCAAGGTTCATGTGTGTGGTCATTTGGTCACATGAGAGTATAAACTGGAGGCAGAATTGCAACTAATGTTTTGCTTCGTTCATTTTCTTCATTCTTCCTGTTGCGTCCATTATTAATGCTTTCTCAGTTCGAAGAAAAGTTATTTTAACTTCAATATTTATGCATTGATTCAATTAACTGACTTACTTACGGCATTTTATTTTACACTCACATGAGTGTCTGCCTCCCATCAAGGGTAGCATCTGATTTAATGCACATATCACCATCTGATTTAATGCACATATCCACCATCTGATTTAATGCAAATATCCACCATCTGATTTAATGCACATATCCACCATCTGATTTAATGCACATATCACCATCTGATTTAATGCACATATCACCATCTGATTTAATGCACATATCCACCATCTGATTTAATGCACATATCACCATCTGATTTAATGCACATATCCACCATCTGATTTAATGCACATATCCACCATCTGATTTAATGCACATATCCACCATCTGATGCATGCACAGAAATGCACACAATATCTGACTTAGACACAAATATGACACCTTACATTACAAATACATTTAATTAATGTGACATTTCATTTGCCAAAATGAGGTGCAACGACGTGGTACCAGGTGAGGTGTTGGGTAACTACTCCCGGGAGGGGACCTGCTACAACTTTTTCTGCAATACATTTTTTTTTATTCGTTCATGGGATGTGGGCGTTGCTGGCGAGGCCGGCATTGTTTGCCCATCCCTAATTGCCCTTGAGAAGGTGGTGGTGAGCCGCCTTCTTGAACCGCTGCAGTCCGAGTGGTGAAGGTTCTCTCACAGTGCTGGCAGGAAGGGAGTTCCAGGATTTTGACCCAGCGACGATGAAAGAACGGCGATATATTTCCAAGTCGGGATGGTGTGTGACTTGGAGGGGAACGTGCAGCTGGTGTTCCCATGTGCCTGCTGCTCTTGTCCTTCCAGGTGGCAGAGGTTGCGGGTTTGGGAGGTGCTGTCGAAGAAGCCTTGGCGAGTTGCTGCAGTGCATCCTGTGGATGGTACACATTGCAGCCACGGTGTGCCGGTGGTGAAGGGAGTGAATGTTTAGGGTGGTGGATGGGGTGCCAATGAAGTGGGCTGCTTTGTCCTGGATGGCGTCGAGCTTCTTGAGTGTTGTTGGAGCTGCACTCATCCAGGCAAGTGGAGAGTATTCCATCACACTCCTGACTTGTGCCTTGTAGATGGTGGAAAGGTTTTGGGGAGTCAGGAGGTGAGTCACTCGCCGCAGAATACCCAGCCTCTGACCTGTTCTTGTAGCCACAGTATTTATATGGCTGGTCCAGTTAAGTTTCTGGTCAATGGCAAAGGCAAAATGAGAAAAAAGAGATTCAGTTGTGGTCTCCATATTACAAAATGGATAGAGAGGCACTGGAGAAAGTACAAAAAAGATTTACAAGAATGATAGCAGAACTGAGAGGTTATAACTAGCAGGAAAGACTGAACAGGCTGGGGCTCTTTTCTCCAGAAAAGAGAAGGCTGAGGGGTGATCTAATAGAGGTCTTTAAAATTTTGAAGGGGTTTGATAGAATAGACGGAGAGAAGATGTTTCCATTTGTGGGGGAGACCAGAACGAGGAGCCATAAATATAAGATAGCCACTAAGAAATCCAATGAGCGAGAAGAGAGTCCGAGAGTTGAGCGCAGTGTAAAAGGAGAGTCCGAGAGTTGAGCGCAGTGTAAAAGTAGAGTCCGAGAGGTGAGCGCAGTGTAAAAGGAGAGTCCGAGAGGTGAGCGCAGTGTAAAAGGAGAGTCCGAGAGGTGAGCGCAGTGTAAAAGGAGAGCCCGAGAGTTGAGCGCAGTGTAAAAGTAGAGTCCGAGAGGTGAGCGCAGTGTAAAAGGAGAGTCCGAGAGGTGAGCGCAGTGTAAAAGGAGAGTCCGAGAGGTGAGCGCAGTGTAAAAGGAGAGTCCGAGAAGTGAGCGCAGTGTAAAAGGAGAGTCCGAGAGGTGAGCACAGTGTAAAAGGAGAGTCCGAGAGGTGAGCGCAGTGTAAAAGGAGAGTCCGAGAGTTGAGTGCGGTGTAAAAGGAGAGTCCGAGAGTTGAGCGCAGTGTAAAAGGAGAGCCCGAGAGGTGAGCGCGGTGTAAAAGGAGAGCCCGAGAGTTGAGCGCAGTGTAAAAGGAGAGCCCGAGAGGTGAGCGCGGTGTAAAAGGAGAGTCCGAGAGGTGAGCTCAGTGTAAAAGGAGAGTACGAGAGTTGAGCGCAGTGTAAAAGGAGAGTCGGAGAGGTGAGCTCAGTGTAAAAGGAGAGTCCGAGAGTTGAGCGCAGTGTAAAAGGAGAGTCGGAGAGGTGAGCACGGTGTAAAAGGAGAGTCCGAGAGTTGAGCGCAGTGTAAAAGGAGAGTCGGAGAGGTGAGCTCAGTGTAAAAGGAGAGTCGGAGAGGTGAGTGCAGTGTAAAAGGAGAGTCCGAGAGGTGAGCTCAGTGTAAAAGGAGAGTCCGAGAGGTGAGCTCAGTGTAAAAGGAGAGCCCGAGAGTTGAGCGCAGTGTAAAAGGAGAGTCCGAGAGGTGAGCTCAGTGTAAAAGGAGAGTCCGAGAGGTGAGCGCAGTGTAAAAGGAGAGTCCGAGAGTTGAGCGCAGTGTAAAAGGAGAGTCCGAGAGGTGAGCGCAGTGTAAAAGGAGAGTCCGAGAGGTGAGCGCGGTGTAAAAGGAGAGTCCGAGAGTTGAGCGCGGTGTAAAAGGAGAGTCCGAGAGGTGAGCGCAGTGTAAAAGGAGAGTCCGAGAGGTGAGCGCGGTGTAAAAGGAGAGTCCGAGAGGTGAGCGCAGTGTAAAAGGAGAGTCCGAGAGGTGAGCGCGGTGTAAAAGGAGAGCCCGAGAGGTGAGCGCAGTGTAAAAGGAGAGTCCGAGAGGTGAGCGCAGTGTAAAAGGAGAGCCCGAGAGGTGAGTGCAGTGTAAAAGGAGAGTCCGAGACGTGAGTGCAGTGTAAAAGGAGAGTCCGAGAGGTGAGCGCGGTGTAAAAGGAGAGACCGAGAGGTGAGCGCAGTGTAAAAGGAGAGTCCGAGAGGTGAGCGCAGTGTAAAAGGAGAGTCCGAGAGATGAGCGCAGTGTAAAAGGAGAGTCCGAGAGGTGAGCACGGTGTAAAAGGAGAGTCCGAGAGGTGAGTGCAGTGTAAAAGGAGAGTCCGAGAGGTGAGCAGAGTGTAAAAGGAGAGTCCGAGAAGTGAGCGCAGTGTAAAAGGAGAGTCCAAGAGGTGAGCGCGGTGTAAAAGGAGAGTCCGAGAGGTGAGCAGAGTGTAAAAGGAGAGCCCGAGAGGTGAGTGCAGTGTAAAAGGAGAGTCCGAGAGGTGAGTGCAGTGTAAAAGGAGAGTCCGAGAGGTGAGTGCAGTGTAAAAGGAGAGTCCGAGAGGTGAGTGCAGTGTAAAAGGAGAGTCCGAGAGGTGAGTGCAGTGTAAAAGGAGAGTCCGAGAGGTGAGTGCAGTGTAAAAGGAGAGTCCGAGAGGTGAGCAGAGTGTAAAAGGAGAGTCCGAGAGGTGAGCACAGTGTAAAAGGAGAGTCCGAGAGGTGAGCAGAGTGTAAAAGGAGAGTCCGAGAGGTGAGTGCAGTGTAAAAGGAGAGTCCGAGAGGTGAGCGCGGTGTAAAAGGGGAGTCCGAGAGGTGAGCGCGGTGTAAAAGGAGAGTCCGAGAGGTGAGCGCGGTGTAAAAGGGGAGTCCGAGAGGTGAGTGCAGTGTAAAAGGAGAGTCCGAGAGGTGAGCGCAGTGTAAAAGGAGAGTCCGAGAGGTGAGTGCAGTGTAAAAGGAGAGTCCGAGAGGTGAGCGCAGTGTAAAAGGAGAGTCCGAGAGGTGAGCGCGGTGTAAAAGGAGAGTCCGAGAGGTGAGCGCAGTGTAAAAGGAGAGTCCGAGAGGTGAGCGCAGTGTAAAAGGAGAGTCCGAGAGGTGAGTGCAGTGTAAAAGGAGAGCCCGAGAGGTGAGTGCAGTGTAAAAGGAGAGTCCAAGAGGTGAGTGCAGTGTAAAAGGAGAGTCCGAGAGGTGAGCTCAGTGTAAAAGGAGAGTCCGAGAGGTGAGCGCAGTGTAAAAGGAGAGTCCGAGAGGTGAGCGCAGTGTAAAAGGAGAGTCCGAGAGGTGAGTGCAGTGTAAAAGGAGAGCCCGAGAGGTGAGTGCAGTGTAAAAGGAGAGCCCGAGAGGTGAGTGCAGTGTAAAAGGAGAGTCCGAGAGGTGAGCGCGGTGTAAAAGGAGAGCCCGAGAGGTGAGTGCAGTGTAAAAGGAGAGTCCGAGAGGTGAGCGCAGTGTAAAAGGAGAGTCCGAGAGGTGAGCAGAGTGTAAAAGGAGAGCCCGAGAGGTGAGTGCAGTGTAAAAGGAGAGTCCGAGAGGTGAGCGCAGTGTAAAAGGAGAGTCCGAGAGGTGAGCGCAGTGTAAAAGGAGAGTCCGAGAGGTGAGCAGAGTGTAAAAGGAAAGCCCGAGAGGTGAGCGCGGTGTAAAAGGAGAGTCCGAGAGGTGAGCACAGTGCAAAAGGAGAGTCAGAGAGGTGAGCACAGTGCAAAAGGAGAGTCAGAGAGGTGAGCTCAGTGTAAAAGGAGAGTCCGAGAGGTGAGCCCGGTGTAAAAGGAGAGTCCGAGAGGTGAGCGCAGTGTAAAAGGAGAGTCCGAGAGGTGAGCACGGTGTAAAAGGAGAGTCCGAGAGGTGAGTGCAGTGTAAAAGGAGAGCCCGAGAGGTGAGTGCAGTGTAAAAGGAGAGTCCAAGAGGTGAGTGCAGTGTAAAAGGAGAGTCCGAGAGGTGAGCGCAGTGTAAAAGGAGAGTCCAAGAGGTGAGCAGAGTGTAAAAGGAGAGCCCGAGAGGTGAGTGCAGTGTAAAAGGAGAGTCCGAGAGGTGAGCAGAGTGTAAAAGGAGAGTCCGAGAGGTGAGCGCAGTGTAAAAGGAGAGTCCGAGAGGTGAGCGCAGTGTAAAAGGAGAGTCCGAGAGGTGAGCGCAGTGTAAAAGGAGAGTCCGAGAGGTGAGCGCAGTGTGAAAGGAGAGTCCGAGAGGTGAGCGCAGTGTAAAAGGAGAGTCCGAGAGGTGAGCGCGGTGTAAAAGGAGAGTCCGAGAGTTGAGCGCGGTGTAAAAGGAGAGTCCGAGAGGTGAGCGCAGTGTAAAAGGAGAGTCCGAGAGGTGAGCGCAGTGTAAAAGGAGAGCCCGAGAGGTGAGTGCAGTGTAAAAGGAGAGTCCAAGAGGTGAGTGCAGTGTAAAAGGAGAGTCCGAGAGGTGAGCAGAGTGTAAAAGGAGAGTCCGAGAGGTGAGTGCAGTGTAAAAGGAGAGCCCGAGAGGTGAGTGCAGTGTAAAAGGAGAGTCCAAGAGGTGAGTGCAGTGTAAAAGGAGAGTCCGAGAGGTGAGCAGAGTGTAAAAGGAGAGTCCGAGAGGTGAGTGCAGTGTAAAAGGAGAGCCCGAGAGGTGAGTGCAGTGTAAAAGGAGAGTCCAAGAGGTGAGTGCAGTGTAAAAGGAGAGTCCGAGAGGTGAGCAGAGTGTAAAAGGAGAGTCCGAGAGGTGAGCGCAGTGTAAAAGGAGAGTCCGAGAGGTGAGCGCGGTGTAAAAGGAGAGTCCGAGAGGTGAGCGCAGTGTAAAAGGAGAGTCCGAGAGGTGAGTGCAGTGTAAAAGGAGAGCCCGAGAGGTGAGTGCAGTGTAAAAGGAGAGTCCAAGAGGTGAGTGCAGTGTAAAAGGAGAGTCCGAGAGGTGAGCGCAGTGTAAAAGGAGAGTCCGAGAGGTGAGCGCAGTGTAAAAGGAGAGTCCGAGAGGTGAGCAGAGTGTAAAAGGAGAGTCCGAGAGGTGAGTGCAGTGTAAAAGTAGAGTCCGAGAGGTGAGCACAGTGTAAAAGGAGAGTCCGAGAGGTGAGCGCGGTGTAAAAGGAGAGTCCGAGAGGTGAGCGCGGTGTAAAAGGAGAGCCCGAGAGGTGAGTGCAGTGTAAAAGGAGAGTCCAAGAGGTGAGCGCGGTGTAAAAGGAGAGTCCGAGAGGTGAGCAGAGTGTAAAAGGAGAGTCCGAGAGGTGAGTGCAGTGTAAAAGGAGAGTCCAAGAGGTGAGTGCAGTGTAAAAGGAGAGTCCAAGAGGTGAGCAGAGTGTAAAAGGGGAGTCCGAGAGGTGAGCGCAGTGTAAAAGGAGAGTCCGAGAGGTGAGCAGAGTGTAAAAGGAGAGTCCGAGAGGTGAGTGCAGTGTAAAAGGAGAGTCCAAGAGGTGAGTGCGGTGTAAAAGGAGATTCCGAGAGGTGAGCGCAGTTTAAAAGGAGAGTCCGAGAGGTGAGTGCAGTGTAAAAGGAGAGTCCGAGAGGTGAGCGCAGTGTAAAAGGAGAGTCCGAGAGGTGAGCGCGGTGTAAAAGGAGAGCCCGAGAGGTGAGCGCGGTGTAAAAGGAGAGTCCGAGAGGTGAGCGCAGTGTAAAAGGAGAGTCCGAGAGGTGAGTGCAGTGTAAAAGGAGAGTCCGAGAGGTGAGCGCAGTGTAAAAGGAGAGTCCGAGAGGTGAGTGCAGTGTAAAAGGAGAGCCCGAGAGGTGAGTGCAGTGTAAAAGGAGAGTCCAAGAGGTGAGTGCAGTGTAAAAGGAGAGTCCGAGAGGTGAGCTCAGTGTAAAAGGAGAGTCCGAGAGGTGAGCGCAGTGTAAAAGGAGAGTCCGAGAGGTGAGCGCAGTGTAAAAGGAGAGTCCGAGAGGTGAGTGCAGTGTAAAAGGAGAGCCCGAGAGGTGAGTGCAGTGTAAAAGGAGAGCCCGAGAGGTGAGTGCAGTGTAAAAGGAGAGTCCGAGAGGTGAGCGCGGTGTAAAAGGAGAGCCCGAGAGGTGAGTGCAGTGTAAAAGGAGAGTCCGAGAGGTGAGCGCAGTGTAAAAGGAGAGTCCGAGAGGTGAGCAGAGTGTAAAAGGAGAGCCCGAGAGGTGAGTGCAGTGTAAAAGGAGAGTCCGAGAGGTGAGCGCGGTGTAAAAGGAGAGCCCGAGAGGTGAGTGCAGTGTAAAAGGAGAGTCCGAGAGGTGAGCGCAGTGTAAAAGGAGAGTCCGAGAGGTGAGCAGAGTGTAAAAGGAGAGCCCGAGAGGTGAGTGCAGTGTAAAAGGAGAGTCCGAGAGGTGAGCGCAGTGTAAAAGGAGAGTCCGAGAGGTGAGCGCAGTGTAAAAGGAGAGTCCGAGAGGTGAGCAGAGTGTAAAAGGAAAGCCCGAGAGGTGAGCGCGGTGTAAAAGGAGAGTCCGAGAGGTGAGCACAGTGCAAAAGGAGAGTCAGAGAGGTGAGCACAGTGCAAAAGGAGAGTCAGAGAGGTGAGCTCAGTGTAAAAGGAGAGTCCGAGAGGTGAGCCCGGTGTAAAAGGAGAGTCCGAGAGGTGAGCGCAGTGTAAAAGGAGAGTCCGAGAGGTGAGCACGGTGTAAAAGGAGAGTCCGAGAGGTGAGTGCAGTGTAAAAGGAGAGCCCGAGAGGTGAGTGCAGTGTAAAAGGAGAGTCCGAGAGGTGAGTGCAGTGTAAAAGGAGAGTCCGAGAGGTGAGCGCAGTGTAAAAGGAGAGTCCAAGAGGTGAGCAGAGTGTAAAAGGAGAGCCCGAGAGGTGAGTGCAGTGTAAAAGGAGAGTCCGAGAGGTGAGCAGAGTGTAAAAGGAGAGTCCGAGAGGTGAGCGCAGTGTAAAAGGAGAGTCCGAGAGGTGAGCGCAGTGTAAAAGGAGAGTCCGAGAGGTGAGCGCAGTGTAAAAGGAGAGTCCGAGAGGTGAGCGCGGTGTAAAAGGAGAGTCCGAGAGTTGAGCGCGGTGTAAAAGGAGAGCCCGAGAGGTGAGTGCAGTGTAAAAGGAGAGCCCGAGAGGTGAGTGCAGTGTAAAAGGAGAGTCCAAGAGGTGAGTGCAGTGTAAAAGGAGAGTCCGAGAGGTGAGCAGAGTGTAAAAGGAGAGTCCGAGAGGTGAGTGCAGTGTAAAAGGAGAGCCCGAGAGGTGAGTGCAGTGTAAAAGGAGAGTCCAAGAGGTGAGTGCAGTGTAAAAGGAGAGTCCGAGAGGTGAGCAGAGTGTAAAAGGAGAGTCCGAGAGGTGAGTGCAGTGTAAAAGGAGAGCCCGAGAGGTGAGTGCAGTGTAAAAGGAGAGTCCAAGAGGTGAGTGCAGTGTAAAAGGAGAGTCCGAGAGGTGAGCAGAGTGTAAAAGGAGAGTCCGAGAGGTGAGCGCAGTGTAAAAGGAGAGTCCGAGAGGTGAGCGCGGTGTAAAAGGAGAGTCCGAGAGGTGAGCGCAGTGTAAAAGGAGAGTCCGAGAGGTGAGTGCAGTGTAAAAGGAGAGCCCGAGAGGTGAGTGCAGTGTAAAAGGAGAGTCCAAGAGGTGAGCGCAGTGTAAAAGGAGAGTCCGAGAGGTGAGCGCAGTGTAAAAGGAGAGTCCGAGAGGTGAGCGCAGTGTAAAAGGAGAGTCCGAGAGGTGAGCAGAGTGTAAAAGGAGAGTCCGAGAGGTGAGTGCAGTGTAAAAGTAGAGTCCGAGAGGTGAGCACAGTGTAAAAGGAGAGTCCGAGAGGTGAGCGCGGTGTAAAAGGAGAGTCCGAGAGGTGAGCGCGGTGTAAAAGGAGAGCCCGAGAGGTGAGTGCAGTGTAAAAGGAGAGTCCAAGAGGTGAGCGCGGTGTAAAAGGAGAGTCCGAGAGGTGAGCAGAGTGTAAAAGGAGAGTCCGAGAGGTGAGCGCAGTGTAAAAGGAGAGTCCGAGAGGTGAGCGCAGTGTAAAAGGAGAGTCCGAGAGGTGAGCGCAGTGTAAAAGGAGAGTCCGAGAGGTGAGCGCGGTGTAAAAGGAGAGTCCGAGAGTTGAGCGCGGTGTAAAAGGAGAGCCCGAGAGGTGAGTGCAGTGTAAAAGGAGAGCCCGAGAGGTGAGTGCAGTGTAAAAGGAGAGTCCAAGAGGTGAGTGCAGTGTAAAAGGAGAGTCCGAGAGGTGAGCAGAGTGTAAAAGGAGAGTCCGAGAGGTGAGTGCAGTGTAAAAGGAGAGCCCGAGAGGTGAGTGCAGTGTAAAAGGAGAGTCCAAGAGGTGAGTGCAGTGTAAAAGGAGAGTCCGAGAGGTGAGCAGAGTGTAAAAGGAGAGTCCGAGAGGTGAGTGCAGTGTAAAAGGAGAGCCCGAGAGGTGAGTGCAGTGTAAAAGGAGAGTCCAAGAGGTGAGTGCAGTGTAAAAGGAGAGTCCGAGAGGTGAGCAGAGTGTAAAAGGAGAGTCCGAGAGGTGAGCGCAGTGTAAAAGGAGAGTCCGAGAGGTGAGCGCGGTGTAAAAGGAGAGTCCGAGAGGTGAGCGCAGTGTAAAAGGAGAGTCCGAGAGGTGAGTGCAGTGTAAAAGGAGAGCCCGAGAGGTGAGTGCAGTGTAAAAGGAGAGTCCAAGAGGTGAGCGCAGTGTAAAAGGAGAGTCCGAGAGGTGAGCGCAGTGTAAAAGGAGAGTCCGAGAGGTGAGCGCAGTGTAAAAGGAGAGTCCGAGAGGTGAGCAGAGTGTAAAAGGAGAGTCCGAGAGGTGAGTGCAGTGTAAAAGTAGAGTCCGAGAGGTGAGCACAGTGTAAAAGGAGAGTCCGAGAGGTGAGCGCGGTGTAAAAGGAGAGTCCGAGAGGTGAGCGCGGTGTAAAAGGAGAGCCCGAGAGGTGAGTGCAGTGTAAAAGGAGAGTCCAAGAGGTGAGCGCGGTGTAAAAGGAGAGTCCGAGAGGTGAGCAGAGTGTAAAAGGAGAGTCCGAGAGGTGAGTGCAGTGTAAAAGGAGAGTCCAAGAGGTGAGTGCAGTGTAAAAGGAGAGTCCAAGAGGTGAGCAGAGTGTAAAAGGGGAGTCCGAGAGGTGAGCGCAGTGTAAAAGGAGAGTCCGAGAGGTGAGCAGAGTGTAAAAGGAGAGTCCGAGAGGTGAGTGCAGTGTAAAAGGAGAGTCCAAGAGGTGAGTGCGGTGTAAAAGGAGAGTCCGAGAGGTGAGCGCAGTTTAAAAGGAGAGTCCGAGAGGTGAGTGCAGTGTAAAAGGAGAGTCCGAGAGGTGAGCGCAGTGTAAAAGGAGAGTCCGAGAGGTGAGCGCGGTGTAAAAGGAGAGCCCGAGAGGTGAGCGCGGTGTAAAAGGAGAGTCCGAGAGGTGAGCGCAGTGTAAAAGGAGAGTCCGAGAGGTGAGTGCAGTGTAAAAGGAGAGTCCGAGAGGTGAGCGCGGTGTAAAAGGAGAGTCCGAGAGGTGAGCAGAGTGTAAAAGGAGAGTCCGAGAGGTGAGTGCAGTGTAAAAGGAGAGCCCGAGAGGAGAGCTCAGTGTAAAAGGAGAGTCCGAGAGGTGAGCGCAGTGTAAAAGGAGAGTCCGAGAGGTGAGTGCAGTGTAAAAGGAGAGTCCGAGAGGTGAGCGCGGTGTAAAAGGAGAGTCCGAGAGGTGAGTGCGGTGTAAAAGGAGAGTCCGAGAGGTGAGTGCAGTGTAAAAGGAGAGTCCGAGAGGAGAGCGCGGTGTAAAAGGAGAGTCCGAGAGGGGAGCGCGGTGTAAAAGGAGAGTCCGAGAGGTGAGCGCGGTGTAAAAGGAGAGTCCGAGAGGTGAGCGCGGTGTAAAAGGAGAGTCCGAGAGGTGAGCGCAGTGTAAAAGGAGAGTCCGAGAGGTGAGCGCGGTGTAAAAGGAGAGTCCGAGAGGTGAGCGCAGTGTAAAAGGAGAGCCCGAGAGGTGAGCGCGGTGTAAAAGGAGAGTCCGAGAGGTGAGCGCAGTGTAAAAGGAGAGTCCGAGAGGTGAGTGCAGTGTAAAAGGAGAGTCCGAGAGGTGAGCAGAGTGTAAAAGGAGAGTCCGAGAGGTGAGTGCAGTGTAAAAGGAGAGTCCGAGAGGTGAGCAGAGTGTAAAAGGAGAGTCCGAGAGGAGAGCGCGGTGTAAAAGGAGAGTCCGAGAGGTGAGCGCAGTGTAAAAGGAGAGTCCGAGAGGTGAGCGCAGTGTAAAAGGAGAGTCCGAGAGGTGAGCGCGGTGTAAAAGGAGAGTCCGAGAGGTGAGCAGAGTGTAAAAGGAGAGTCCGAGAGGAGAGCGCGGTGTAAAAGGAGAGTCCGAGAGGTGAGCAGAGTGTAAAAGGAGAGTCCGAGAGGAGAGCGCGGTGTAAAAGGAGAGTCCGAGAGGTGAGCGCGGTGTAAAAGGAGAGTCCGAGAGGTGAGCGCAGTGTAAAAGGAGAGTCCGAGAGGTGAGCGCAGTGTAAAAGGAGAGTCCGAGAGGTGAGCGCGGTGTAAAAGGAGAGTCCGAGAGGTGAGCAGAGTGTAAAAGGAGAGCCCGAGAGGTGAGTGCAGTGTAAAAGGAGAGTCCGAGAGGTGAGCTCAGTGTAAAAGGAGAGTCCGAGAGGTGAGTGCAGTGTAAAAGGAGAGTCCGAGAGGTGAGCGCAGTGTAAAAGGAGAGTCCGAGAGGTGAGCGCAGTGTAAAAGGAGAGTCCGAGAGGTGAGCGCAGTGTAAAAGGAGAGCCCGAGAGGTGAGAGCAGTGTAAAAGGAGAGTCCGAGAGGTGAGCGCAGTGTAAAAGGAGAGTCCGAGAGGTGAGCGCAGTGTAAAAGGAGAGTCCGAGAGGTGAGCGCAGTGTAAAAGGAGAGACCGAGAGGTGAGCGCAGTGTAAAAGGAGAGTCCGAGAGGTGAGCGCAGTGTAAAAGGAGAGTCCGAGAAATGAGCTCAGTGTAAAAGGAGAGTCCGAGAGTTGAGCGCAGTGTAAAAGGAGAGTCCGAGAGGTGAGCGCGGTGTAAAAGGAGAGTCCGAGAGGTGAGCACGGTGTAAAAGGAGAGTCCGAGAGGTGAGCGCGGTGTAAAAGGAGAGTCCGAGAGTTGAGCGCGGTGTAAAAGGAGAGTCCGAGAGGTGAGCGCAGTGTAAAAGGAGAGTCCGAGAGGTGAGCTCGGTGTAAAAGGAGAGTCCGAGAGGTGAGCGCGGTGTAAAAGGAGAGTCCGATAGGTGAGCGCGGTGTAAAAGGAGAGTCCGAGAGGTCAGCGCGGTGTAAAAGGAGAGTCCGAGAGGTGAGCGCAGTGTAAAAGGAGAGTCCAAGAGGTGAGCAGAGTGTAAAAGGAGAGACCGAGAGGTGAGCGCAGTGTAAAAGGAGAGTCCGAGAGGTGAGCGCGGTGTAAAAGGAGTGCCCGAGAGGTGAGCGCGGTGTAAAAGGAGAGTCCGAGAGTTGAGCGCGGTGTAAAAGGAGAGTCCGAGAGGTGAGCGCAGTGTAAAAGGAGAGTCCGAGAGGTGAGCACAGTGTAAAAGGAGAGTCCGAGAGGTGAGCGCAGTGTGAAAGGAGAGTCCGAGAGGTGAGCGCAGTGTAAAAGGAGAGTCCGAGAGGTGAGCGCGGTGTAAAAGGAGAGTCCGAGAGGTGAGCGCGGTGTAAAAGGAGAGTCCGAGAGGTGAGCGCGGTGTAAAAGGAGACTCCGAGAGGTGAGTGCGGTGTAAAAGGAGAGTCCGAGAGGTGAGCGCAGTGTAAAAGGAGACTCCGAGAGGTGAGCGCAGTGTAAAAGGAGAGTCCGAGAGGTGAGCGCGGTGTAAAAGGAGAGTCCGAGAGGTGAGCGCGGTGTAAAAGGAGAGTCCGAGAGGTGAGCGCAGTGTAAAAGGAGAGTCCGAGAGGTGAGCACGGTGTAAAAGGAGAGTCCGAGAGTTGAGCGCGGTGTAAAAGGAGAGTCCGAGAGGTGAGCGCAGTGTAAAAGGAGAGTCCGAGAGGTGAGCGCGGTGTAAAAGGAGAGTCCGAGAGTTGAGCGCGGTGTAAAAGGAGAGTCCGAGAGGTGAGCGCAGTGTAAAAGGAGAGTCCGAGAGGTGAGCGCAGTGTAAAAGGAGAGTCCGAGAGGTGAGCGCAGTGTGAAAGGAGAGTCCGAGAGGTGAGCACAGTGTAAAAGGAGAGTCCGAGAGCAGGAAGAGAGTCCGAGAGGTGAGCGCAGTGTAAATCTAAGGCAAGTCATGGCAGCAGACCTCGCACCCGTGATATGCTCCTCCTGCACTATGTGGGAAGTCATAGACACTACAGGTGTCCCTGGCGACCATGTGTGCAGGACGTGTGTCCAGCTGCAGCTACTGGCTAACCGTATTTCGGAGCTGGAGCTACGGGTGGATTCACTGTGGAGCATCCGTGATGCTGAGACTATCGTGGATAACACGTTCAGTGAGGTGGTCACACTGCAGGTAAAGATTACGCAGGCAGAAAGGAACTGGGTGATTGCCAGGCAGAGTAAAAGGCCTAGGCGGGTAGAGCAGGAGTCCCCTGGGGCCATCTCCCTCTCAAGCAGATATTCTGCTTTGGATACTGTTGGGGGAGATGGCTTATCAGGGGAAAGCAGCAAGGGCCAAGTTTGTGGCACCACGGGTGGCTCTGCTGCACAGGAGGGGAGGAAGAAGTGAGCAGGGCTATAGTGATAGGGGATTCAATTGTAAGGGGAACAGATAGGCATTTCTGCGGCCGCAAACGTGACTCCAGGATGGTATGTTGCTTTCCTGGTGCTAGGGTCAAGGATGTCACGGAGCGGCTGCAGGGCATTCTGGAGGGGGAGGGTGAACAGCCAGTAGTCATGGTCCATATCAGTACCAACGACATAGGTAAAAAAAGGGATGAGGTCCTGCAAGGTGAATTCAAGGAGTTAGGAGATAAATTAAAAAGCAGGACCTCAAAGGTGGTGATCTCAGGATTACTACCGGTGCCACGTGCTAGTGAGTATAGGAACAGGAGAATAGACAGGATGAATGCGTGGCTGCAGGGATGGTGTAGGAGGGAGGGATTTAGATTCCTGGGACATTGGGACTGGTTCTGGGGAAGGTGGGACCTGTACAAGCGGGCCGGGTTACACCCGAGCAGGACCGAGACCGATGTCCTCACGGGGGTGTTTGCTAGTGCTGTTGGGGAAGGTTTAAACTAGAATGGCAGGGGGATGGGTATCTGAGCAGGGAGACAGGGGTATTCAATATTTCGGAAGGACAGGCAAAAAGGGAAAGGAGGTGGGGTAGTGTTGTTAGTAAAGGGGGAAATCAATGCAATAGTGAGGAAGGATATTGGCTCGGAAAATCACGATGTGGAATCTCTATGGGTGGAGCTAAGAAACACCAAGAGGCAGAAAACATTGGTGGGGGTTGTCTATAGGCCCCCAAACAGTAGTGAGATGTAAGGGAGGGCATTAAACAGGAAATTAGAAACGCATGCAAGAAGGGTACAATTATAATCATGGGTGACTTTAACCTACATATAGATTGGTCAAACCAAATTAGCAATAATACTGTGGGGGAGGAATTCCTGGAGTGTGTACATGATGGTTTTCTAGACCAATACGTTGAGGAACCAACTAGAGAACAGGCGATCCTAGACTGGGTATTGTGCAATGAGACAGGATTAAATAACAATCTTCCTGAGGGAAGAGCAACCATAACATGATAGAATTCCTCATTAAGATGGAGAGTGAAATAGTTGAATACGAAACTAGGGTCCTGAATCTAAATAAAGGAAATTACGAAAGTATGAGGTGTGAGTTGGCTATGATAGATTGGGGAACTTTACTAAAAGGGATGATGGTGGATAGGCAATGGCTAATATTTAAAGAACGTGTGCAGGAATTACAACAATTATTCATTCCTGTCTGGCGCAAAAATAAAACAGGAAAGGTGGCTCAACCGTGGCTTACAAAAGAAATTAGGGATAGTATTAGATCCAAAGAGCAGACATATAAAATTGCCAGAAAAAGCGGCAAGCCTGAGGATTGGGAGAAGTTCAGAATTCAGCAAAGGAGGACAAAGAGATTGATTAAGAGGGGAAAAATAGAGTATGAGAGTAAACTAGCAGGGAACATAAAAACTGACTGTAAAAGCTTCTATAAATATGTCAAGAGAAAAAGATTAGTGAAGACAAATATAGGTCCCTCACAGTCAGAAATGGGGGAAATTATAATGGGGAACAAAGAAATGGCAGAACAATTAAACACATACTTTGGTTCTGTCTTCACAAAGGAGGACACAAATAACCTCCCAGAAATGTTAGGGAACCAAGGGTCTAGTGAGAGGGAGGAACTGAAGGAAACCAGTATTAGTCAAAAAAAATAATGCTAGGGAAATTAATGGGGCTAAAGGCTGACAAATCCCCAGGGCCTGATAATCTACATCCCAGAGTACTAAAGGAAGTGGCCCTGGAAATAGTGGATGCATTGGTGGTCATCTTCCAAAATTCTATAGACTCTGGAACAGTTCCCACAGATTGGAGGGTGGCAAATGTAGCCCCACTATTTAAAAAAGAAGGGAGAGAAAAAACAGGGAATTACAGACCAGTTAGCCTAACATCAGTAGTGGGGAAAATGCTAGAGTTTATTATCGAAGATGTGATAACAGAACACTTGGAGGGCATTAACGGGATTGGACAAAGTCAGCATGGGTTTATGAAAGGGAAATCATGCTTAACAAATCTACTGGAGTTTTTTGAGGATGTAACTAGTAGAATAGATAAGGGAGAACCAATGGATGGGGTGTATTTGGATTTTCAGAAGGCTTTTGATAAGGTCCCACACAAGAGGTTAGTGTGCAAAATTAAAGCACATGGGATTGGGGGTAATATACTAGCATGGATTGAGAATTGGTTGACAGACAGGAAACAGAGAGTAGGAATAAACAGGTCTTTTTCCGGGTGGCAGGCAGTGACTAGTGGGGTACCGCAGGGATCAGTGCTTGGGCCCCAGCTATTCACAATATATATCAATGATTTGGATGAGGGAACTAAATGTAACATTTCCAAGTTTGCAGATGACACAAAGCTGGGGTGGAATGTGAGCTGTGAGGAGGATGCAAAGAGGCTCCAATGTGATTTAGACAAGTTGGGTGAGTGGGCAAGAACGTGGCAGATGCAGTATAATGTGGATAAATGTGAGGTTATCCACTTTGGTTGTAAAAACAGAAAGGCAGATTATTATCTGAATGGTGATAGATTGGGAAAAGTGGAGTTGCAACGAGACCTGGGTGTCCTCGTACACCAGTCGCTGAAAGCGAGGAGTCAGGTGCAGCAAGCAGTTAGGAAGGCGAATGGTATGTTGGCCTTCATTGCAAGAGGATTTGGGTACAGGAGCAGGGATGTCTTACTGCAGTTGTACAGGGCCTTGATGAGACCATATCTGGAGTATTGTGTGCAGTTTTGGTCTCCTTATCTGAGGAAGGATGTCCTTGCCATGGAGGGAGTGCAACGAAGGTTTACCAGACTGATTCCTGGGATGGCAGGACTGACATATGAGGAGAGATTGGGTCGACTAGGCCTATATTCACTAGATGTGATGTGGAGATGCCGGTGATGGACTGGGGTTGACAATTGTAAACAATTTTACAACACCAAGTTATAGTCCAATGATTTTTATTTACTAGAGTTTAGAAGAATATTCTATATTCACTAGAGTTTAGAAGAATGAGAGGTGATCTCATCGAAACATATAAAATTCTAACAGGACTGGACAGACTAGATGCAGGGAGGATGTTCCTGATGGCTGGGGAGTCCAGAACCAGGGGTCACAGTCTCAGGATACGGGGTATGCCATTTAGAACCGAGATGAGGAGAAATTTCTTCATTCAGAGGGTGGTGAACCTGTGGAATTCTCTACCACAGAAGGCAGTGGAGGCCAAGTCAGTAGATGTATTCAAGAAGGAGATAGATATATTTCTTAATGCTAAAGGGATATGGGGGAAAAAGCGGGAACAGTGTACTGAGTTAGACGATCAGCCATGATCATTTTGAATGGAGGAGCAGGCCCGAAGGGCCGAATGGCCTACTCTTGCTCCTATTTTCTATGTTTCCATGTTTCAAGAGGGAATTCAGGAGAAACTTCTTTACCCAGAGAGTGGTTAGAATGTGGAACTCACTACCACATGGAGTGGTTGAGGCGACTAGCATAGATGCATTTAAGGGGAAGCTAGATAAACACATGAGGGAGAAAGGAATAGAGGGATATGCTGATAGGGTGAGATGAAGTAGGGAGGGAGGAGGCGCGTGTGGAGCATAAACGTCCTTGAGAAGGGCAATTAGGGATGGGCAATAAATGCTGGCCTCGCCGGCGATGCCCACATCCCATGAACGAATTTTTAAAAAACGGTATTGGGCCCTTCTGGTCCCTGCCGGCGTTTATGCTCCACACGAGCCTCCTGTTTCCTGTTTCTGTGCTGTAGATTCTATGTAATTCCATGATGAACGGTCATCGACCAGAAACATTGGCCGCTAAATTGGGCCGTGTAGCGCCCGTTGTTTCGGCGCTGCACGGCCTCTCTGACATCCAAGATGGCGTCTTGGGTGCGCACGCTCGTTTCCTGCGTGGCGTGCGCCAAACGCCTTCTTGGTATAGGAATTAGCGCAGGCGCGGATAACGAACGCTGGGATCATGTAAAGTCGGGAGAAAATTCGAGCAATCAGTGTGCAACGCTGATTTAAAGTGATACACACCATTTTCGACCTTAACGCTCAACTCAATGCACAGCCTTATCCCTGACCATCTAAACGTGTCTTACAGTCTCTGAAGGACCCTCCACCAGCGCTATTTAAAGGGGCCACGCAGGTGTTGCAGGTTCGTTGCTGGATTATTGCTGCTGGTGGAGTAGAAAGTGTTTTTTGAAGCTCCCTCTTCTTACTGAGAGTTCCTAGACTACATTTGGAAGTGGTTTGGCAGGTACTGTCTTACGGGTCAGAAAGTTACACCTGTGGTTGAACAACATTCCTGCCAACCATGGGCGGTCTGCTAGGGCTCCCGCTGAGCATTGAGCACGACTGGGAGCATGCAGAGAGGCCACTTATAACAGGTCAAGCTGCGAGGAGACGGAGGACGAGGAGAAGCAGGGCACTGAGCAGGAGGTCCTACCCAATGAGGGCCTTCCGGGGCCAATTCTCTCACCACAAAATGACCGAGGAGGATTGCATCAGACGCCTGAGGTTCACCAAGGAAGCCGTCACCGAGATCTGTCAACTGGTGCGGCCACAACTGCAGCTTCAGAGCAGGACGAGGACAGCATTGCCTGTGGCTGTGAAAGTCACCGTGGTGCTGAATTTCTACGGTTCAGGAGCATTTCAGGCCTCTTCTGGCGACATGTGCAACATCTCGCAGACTGCTGCATAAGGGAGGTCACAGACGCATTGTACCAGATGAGGAACAGGTTCATCACCTTCTCTCTCCACAGAGACAAGCAGAACGAGCGAGCACGAGGGTTCGCCCACATTGCTGGTTTCCCCATGGTGCAGGGTGCCATGGACTGTACACATATTGCCCTGCGTGTCCCGCACATCAACTCAGCCGACTTCGCCAACCGAAAGGGCTTCCACTCCCTCAACGTGCAGCTGGTGTCCGACCACAGGAGGTCATGGAGGTCGATGCCCCTAACCCTGGGAGCAGCCACAACGCCTTCATCATGCGGCAGTCCAACGTGCCAGCTATCTTTCACCCGACTCGGCAAGTCAAAGGCTGGCTACTGGGCGACAAGGGTTATCCCCTCACGCCGTGGCTCGTGACACCGGTCAGGAACCCACGCACACGTGCGCAGCAGGCCTATAACGAGAGCCATGCTACCACAACGCTTCCGCTGCCTGGACCGGTCTGGAGGAGCCCTGCAGTACTCCCCTGAGCGGGTGGGCAGATTCGTGGTGGTCTGCTGCATGCTGCACAACCTCGCCATCATGAGGGACCAGCCTTTGCCACCAATGATTGGAGAAGACCCTGAGCCAGAGGTGGAGGAGAAGGAGGCTGAGGAGGAAGAGGCTGAAGAGGAGGAGGATGAAGAGGCTGAGGAGGAGATGGAGAAGGAGGGGGTGGAGCCGGAAGAGGAAATGGAAGAAGATGCAAGGGTGCAACAGGAACCACACGCCTTGTCTGCAAGGGCTCTGCGTGCTCGCCTGATCGGCGCCCGCTATCAATAATGTGAACTATATCCCCCAACTCACCAACAGTCCTACACTCCTCACCTTTCAGCTCCCACAAGACAATCAAATCACCCTCCATCTGATTACACATTGGTGTCCCTCCCAGCTCATTGCATAAATAAAAACCACCACCAAATGCAAAATCAAAGTCTCATTTATCAATGAATAAATGAAATTATGCAAACATAACAGAACTATTCACCCTTGTGCATTCCCTTAGTGCCTGTTATTCGTGTGCCTTTACCTATCCTAGTGCTCCTACGAGGTGCTTCCTCAGTGGCTGGAGCATGGTGGTGGGAGGCTGCTGGCCTTCAATGGAGGACCGTGCAGGGCCTTGGAGGATGACCTCGAGCAGCTCTGGGCCGGGAGTGTCTGGCTTCAGACTGCACCATCTCGGCATGGGCTGCAGCAGTCTGGCCTGGCTGGTCAACAGGCAACAACAGGGGCACTGGCGGAGTGGCAGGGGTGGGAGCAGGAATGCTGTCGTCCTGAGAGAGAGGACAGCAGGTCTGACTGCCATGGCGCCACTGCCACTCTCCCAGGGCAGCGCCTCAGCAATCCTGGTGATCAGCTGGAGAACGGATTCCTGGAGTCCTGTGATGCCCTGGAAGCCCCGTTCCACAGTGGTCCCCAGAGCCAAGATAGCAGCAGTCTGAGCTTCCAAGGCAGCAGCCTGAGCTCCAAATGCAGCAGTCAGACCTTGGACGGCAAATGTTTGTGCTGCAATGGAAGCTGTGACATCAGTCATCAGACGCTGCCTCATGGTGGGTTCCACAGGTGCGCTGATGGAGGTGACCACCTGTTCCATGTTGGAAAGGATGGGCTCCAAGCTCTGCGCAAAGCCCTGTGCCAAGTTGGAGCTGGACTCCTCCATGCCCCTTTTCATTGTGCGGAGGCTTTCTGGCAGGTTTTTCAGTGCCCCAAGCATTTGTTGGTGTGCGCCCATCAGCCGTCTTCTGTAGCCTGGCCCATTGAAGTCCTCATCTGCCTCCTCTGCAGCAGAACGAGTGAGCGACCTCGCCCTCTGGTGAGCTGGCACCCGTGGTATCCGTTCCCCCCACCCCGGCTCCTGCGCACTTGTGCCCGGTGTCTCACCGTGTGCAGATCCCTCCTCTAACCCAGTCTCTAAAGAACGCGCAGTGTCAGTCTCTGAGCTGGTGGAAGCAAGTGTCAGATCGAGTGACGGTGTGGCTCCAGTGTCCCCCTCCCCCTCCTCCTCCTCCTCCTCCTCGGACGGTACCGCCACGTGATCTTGGGTATCTGCAACGACAAAGGGAAACAGGTTGAGTTGTGAAGCGGGGAAGGGGAGCAAGTAAGAGGTGCGTGCTGACAGCACCTGCAGCACGTGAGTCAGAAAAGATTATGGGAGGAGGGAGATGTGGAAAAGGAGGAGGAGCAATAGATATGCAGGGACCCCCTTCATCGGGATCTCCAGTGTGGCACGTTGTGACGGCTGCAGCGGTGGCCCGCCCAATGATCCGAAACACTGTCTCCTCTAGGGGGGGTGAGCGCGCTCAGGTAAACGTGCCCGTCCACCCTCAGGTCCCTCCTGCTGTTATGCGCCACCTTCTCCTACAAGACAGAGGACAGTGTGGTCAGTGAGTCTCCTGCAGTCTGGAGTGTCTCCGGCCAGCCTGTGGGTCCATGATGGCCCTCCTTTCATCCATTCCTTCCACCAGGGCCTCCAGATCATCATCCGAGAAGCGTGGGGCCCTCTCTCGTGCCGGTCCAGCTATCCTCGTGGTCATCTTTCCCTCCTCCAGGTAAGCTGTGTACCTGCCATTTGAATTGTGTAGCCTGCACCTTTAAGTAGTGCAGGCTGCTGATGACATGCGCTGTGCACGCCCCATTTCCAACTTCCTCATTCTCTGTGCAGCCTCTCAGCAGTGCGGGTTGCACTGGCTGCACGGAGATATCATGGTAGGTAGCAGGCAACACGAAGTTCACGTGCTGCCTGCATTGGGTCCGTCGGGTGCAAGGCACTAGCGCATTGCTCTACCCCCCTCCCCCCCCCCCGCCCGAAAACGACCCTTAACAAATTTTTCCCCCATTAACTCTGTTTTTTCTCTCTCCAAAGATGCTGCCTGACCTGCTGAGCGTTTTCCAGCATTTTCTGTTTTTATTTCAGATATCCAGGATCCCCAGTACTTTGCTTTTGTTTTAGGGTTGGAAAAACTTTGAGCTTGACCATGTCTCCTGCCTGGCCAGTTAATGCCTCCTCCTATAAGTCCCGAACCTAGCCTCAAAATTCCTGGGCTTGGGGGGAGAGGCTGGTGCAATCACGGCAAAATGGTGATATATCAGCCAGAAGTACCCAGTTCTGCCAGGTCTTGCCCTTTGCTGTGTGCTCCCAACTTCTTGTATCTGCCTGTCATCCATGTCGACTTCATTGGACAGGATAACATCAACTGCTGGAATTCCTGCTACATTTTTGCTACTATAGGCCTTAACAGTACGGAGTGTCGACACCACTATGTCAGCCAATGAGTTGGAGGCGAGGCGGGACTTACGGCAGGACTCACAGCAAAAGGTCTATTTTACAGCAGTCTATTTTACGGAGTCTGATTAAACAGCGCACTACAGCAAACAGTCTACAGGGTCTATTTAAAATGAGTCTGTACGAACTACAGCAAACAGAACTCATGACTGAAACTACAGCAACGTCTCCCAATAACAGCAGGGTGATTTTCTTCAGCAAAATGCAGGGAGTGGAGGATAGTTACATAAAACAAATTATGTGCGTAAAATTAATCCCAGTCACTTACAGCAGTGCGGTCTCCAGGCGTGATTGACAGGGGAATTACCCAACAAGTACCATTGTTTAAAAAAAGGAGCGAGGGATAGACCAAGTAATTTCAAGCTAGTCAGTCTAACCTCGGTGGTGGGCAAATTATTGGAATCAATTCTGAGGGACAGGATAAACTGTCACTTACAAAGGCACGGAATAATCAAGGACAGTCGGCATGGATTTGTTGAGGGAAGGTCGTGTCTGACTAACTTGATTCAATTTTTTGAGGAGGTAACAAGGAGGGTCGATGACGGTAGTGCAATTGATGGATTTTAGCAAGGCTTTTGACAAGGTCCCACAAGACAGACTGATCAAAAATGTACAAGCCCATGGGATCCAAGGGAGACTGACAAGTTGGATCCAAAATTAGCTCAGTGGCTGGAAGCAAAGGGTAATGGTTGACGGGTGTTTTTGCGACTGGAAGGCTGTTTCCAGTGGGGTCCCGCAAGGCTCAGTACTAGGTCCCTTGCTTTTTGTGATATATATATTAACGATTTGGACTTGAATGTGGGGGGCTTGATCAAGAAGTTTGCAGATGACACAAAAATTGGCCGTGTGGTTGATAGTGAGGAGGAAAGCTGTAGATTGCAGGGCTGATGGCCGGCGCGGACACGATGGGCCGAAGGGCCTCTATCCGTGCTGTATAACTCTCTCTCTCTCTATATCAATGGACTGGTCAGGTGGGCAGAAAAGTAGCAAATGGAATTCAATCCAGAGAAGTGTGAGGTAATGGGGAGGGCAAACAAGGCAAGGGAGTACACAATAAATGGGAGGATTCTGGGAGGCGTAGAGGACGTGAGGGACCTTGGAGTGCATGTCCACAGATCCCTGAAGGTAGCAGGACAGGTAGATAACGTGATTAAGAAGGCATATGGGATACTTTCTTTTATCAGCTGAGGCATAGAATATAAGAGCAGGGAGGTTATGCTGGAACTGTATAAAACACTGATTAGGCCACAGCTTGATTACTGCGTACAGTTCTGGTCACCACATTACAGGAAGGATGTAATTGCATTAGAGAGGGTACAGAGGAGATTTACGAGGATGTTGCCAGGGTTGGAGAATTTTAACTATGAGGAAAGATTGGATAGGCTGAGGTTGTTCTCTTTGGAACAGAGGAGGCTGGGGGTGATTTAATTGAGGTGTATAAAACTATGAGGGGCCTAGATAGAGTGGATAGGAAGGGCCTATTTCCCTTAGCAGAGAGGTCAATAACCAGGGGGCATAGATTTAAAGTAATTGGTAGAAGGATTAGAGGGGAGCTGAGGAAAAATGTTTTTACCCAGAGGGTGGTGGGGGTCTGGAACTCACTGCCTGAAAGGGTGGTAGAGGCAGAAACCCTCATCGCATTTAAAAAGTACCTGGATGTGCGCCTGAAGTGCTCGTAACCTACAGGGCTACGGACCAAGTGCTGGAAAGTGGGATTAGGCCGGTTGGCTCATTTTCGGCCGGCGTGGACACAATGGGCTGAATGGCCTCCTTCTGTGCCGTGCTATGATTCTATGATTCTATGATTCATCTCCACTCTGGCCTGGAATGGTGGTGTCACTATCAGCAGCCCTAGTAGTAAGCATGCCTTCATGACGCAGACACATTTGACTTCTTCAGCCGGCCCTCTTCACATTGCAACAAGGCGCCACACCGACACTCTGCCCCAACCTCTGAGGCAGGAGCCCCCAGTAACGCTGAAAATGCCATCGGCACCTGCCCCTTCTTATGCAACTCGCCCTGACCCCGGCCTAGCTCAGAGAACCCTCCGATCCGGTGGCCAGGCGTCCGTCCCTGGAGAGGATCCATCGCCTTTGCAGCTAGACAGCTGGGTCCCCCTGAATCAGTCGGGCCTGCGAGGTTACGGAAGGACAGGAAGGGACAGCAAACCCAGAGGAGAGACGACGAGGTGAGCTGAGGTGGAGATTGAAATGACCGAGGATGAGGAGTCGTTCAGTGCGGAGGCTGAGGGAGGAACGGAGTGAGGGTATCTCGGTGAGAAACCGTGGGAGGAACGGAGCGAGGGTATCTCGGTGAGAAACTGAGGGCGGGCGCTGGAATCACCGGAATTGGCCCATTAAAATTCATTGTGGAAAATTTAACATTGCATGGATTACAACACTGTGTGTCCAATACCTTTGGGACCATGGTTCAAATCGATCCCAGACTAAAGGGCTGAGGAATTGTTCTCTCTCTAGGGGCTATAAAAGCTCTAAATGAAATCAGTATCAATTTATTTAGTACATCGAATTTACAGCACAGTAACAGGCCATTCGGCCCAACTGGTCCATGCTGGTATTTATTCTCCACAGGAGCCTCCTCCCACCTTACTTCATCTCATCCTATCAGCATATCCTTCTATTCCTTTCTCCCTCATGTGTTTATCTAGCTTCCCTTTAAACGTATCTGTACTATTCGCCTCAACTACTCCTTGTGGTGGTGAGTTCCACATTCTCACCACTCTCTGAGTAAAGAAGTTTCTCCTGCTGGATTTATGAGTGACTATCTTATATTTATTGGCCCCTAGATTTGAACTCCCCACGCATTTGTTGTGGGCATCGGAACATAGTACAAAATTACTCATAATTTGGCCTTAATTTAAATAAACTTACAGTATCAATCAGGTAGATTCCAAGCTCTGTATTTTCTGCAGCAGGTCAGCATTCAATGCTCAGTTAGTTTTGTTGTGGGTAAATTACCCTTGGAGTCAGGTGGGTGAGGAGCCCTCATTTGAGTTCTTTCGTGATCCTGGTCAGCTGGCAGGTTTGTGCTAAATGTACTGACTGTTCATGAGTTTCTGTTTTGTGTCTTGGGGATATGGGGGAGGGGGGGGGGGATCCATAAATCCAGATGGTCTGGTGCGGGGGTAGGAAGATGTTGATGCACCCTAGTAGATGGGGGCTGGGGGAGGCTCCCTCACTGCTTCCACATGAAAGACTAATTTTCTGGAAGTATCGTGTAAGACGTGTCTGTTCCCTACTGTTTAGTGAGGAATTTGTTAACATCCCTGAGTGACACAGCGAAGCTTACTCCCACTGATACACTGTGGCTTCAACCATCAGACTTCAGATCCAGAATTAATGCAGAGACTATCGGGGTGATTTTAACCCCCAAAAATGGGTGGGCTGGGGGGGCGAGTGGGCAGTAAAAATAGTTGATATTTGGGAGCGGGTCCAAATCCCGGCTCCGACGCGGCCACTTCTGGGTTTGACCCAGGTGTGTTTGGACGCGTGCACTCAACAGAAACCCAGATGTCCCGCCCCACTTGAAACCGGCGGGCCGATATTTAAAGGGCCACTTCAGGTAGTTGTAACACTTTAGGCACTCAACTTTTCGTGGATTCTGCAACAGAAGTGGATTTAACTTCTCCTGAACGTGTCTCCCGTGGCCTCTGAAACATGCCATTGAAACGGAGGCGAGTTGCAGCCGAGGTTCATTTGGCCCTTTAAACCAGTGATTGACACATCTCAATAAAAGGTGAGGTACTGCATCTGGGCACTGAGTTCTCTCAGACAAACGTTTGGCTGGGAGTTCCTTGTGTTTAGACTGAGGATTCTTTGTTGAGATTGAGAATTCTTGTGTGCACACAAATTTACCTACATTTTGGAGCCCCCCCAAACTGATAAGATCAGGATGGGAGGGGCGCAATGGATTTATTTCACACTACATCACACCAACCACGGCAGGCGTGTCGTGCAGCTCTGTAGGTGCACATGACAGAGGTGCACAACATGGACCTGGAGAAGAGCAGAGAGGGGACCAACGGAGGGGCTGAGGTCGCAGGAGGCTCTACCCACATGAGAGGGTCCACAGGCAGAAGCTGAGCTTCCTGGACCTCTCCAAGGAGCAGTGTCTATGCAGGCCAAGATTGAGTCGCCAGGTGGTCGCAGACATCTGCAGTTCCTTCACGAAGAGCTGCTCCCGGCCGGGCCTGGTGGCCACGCATTGCCTGTCGCAGTTAAAGTCACCACTGCGCTCAATTTCTTTGCCTCCAGATCCTTCCAGGGCACCACTGGTGACATCTCCACGGCGTCTCAGCCATCTGCACGTAAACGTATACGACAGGCGATGGATGGCAAACAGGGCATCTGACTACGTCAACTTCCCCCATGACGACATCAGCCAGACTGATAGGGCGGTGGGTTTCCACACTCTGGCTGGCTTCCCAATGAAAATGAAGATGGGGGATCTCATAGCCGGAGCAGGGTGCAATTGATTGCACACACGTAGCAATCCGAGGACCTCTGCATGAGCCAGGACTATTCAACAACTAAAAGGGATATCACTCCATCAATACACTTCTGGTGTGCGACCACCGAATGAGGTTTCTGCAGGTGTGTGCCAGATTCCCTGGCAGCTGTCATGATTCCTTCATTTGGTACAAGTCCAATATCCTGGACCTCTTCCAGACAGGAGACAGACTTAAGGGCTGGCTCCTTGGAGACAAGGGGTACCCCCTGCAGACGTGGCTCATGATACCTGTGAGAAACCCCACCAACGAGGCACAGCAGCGGTACAACGACAGTCACATCACCACCGGGTCTGTCATTGAACAAGCCATAGTCATGTTGAAGATGAGCTTCAGGCGCCTGGATCGATCTGGGGGAGCCCTTCAGTACTCGCCAGCCAGGCTGTCCAGAATAATCGTCGTGTGCTGCGTCCTGCACGATATCGCTCAACAGAGAGGGTCACCGGTGGAGGAGAGTCGAATGTGCCCATCAAACATACTCATCTGCCGGCTCCAACACTGAAGAAGAGGTGGAGGAGAAGGACGAGGGGCCCGAGGAGGAGGATGAGGAGGGAGGAGGAGGAAAATGAAGATGGGGAACCCATCACCAGACCAGCCACGCACATTGCTGCCGGTAATGGCAGGGGTGCCCTCACCCCTAACAGGTTTTCATAATGAAATGTGCAATGTGGAGACTTTGAAATACTCAGGGTGCCTGGAACAACGACTACCACCAATATCCCCCCTCCCTTCGCACAAAGCACTCCTTCCACCACGCAGACGCCCACTGCACATGTGCCCAATGGGTGGCTTCATGTCTTGGCGTTCATGATGAAGGAAATAAAATGGCGGCTTCACGCACGGGATGCAATAATGGCCAAGACGTGGCAGCGGTGATAATTATTAAATTTAATGTGGTATAACAAAAGAAAATTAATGAACAACATGCTGCAGGAGTTCCTCAGGGCAGTGTCCTAGGCCCGACCATCTTCAGCTGCTTCATCAATGACCTTCCCTCCATCATAAGGTCAGAAATGGGGATGTTCGCTGATGATTGCACAGTGTTCAGTTCCATTCGCAACCCCTCAAATAATGAAGCAGTCCGTGCCCGCATGCAGCAAGACCTGGACAACATCCAGGCTTGGGCTGACAAGTGGCAAGTAACATTCACACCAGATAAGTGCCAGGCAATGACCATCTCCAACAAGAGAGAGTCTAACCACCTCCCCTTGACATTCAACGGCATTACCTTCGCCGAATCCCCCTCCATCAACATCCTGGGGGTCACCATTGACCAGAAACTTAACTGGAAACAGCCATATAAATACTGTGGCTACAAGAGCAGGTCAGAGGCTGGGTATTCTGCAGTGAGTGACTCACCTCCTGACTCCCCAAAGCCTTTCCACCATCTACAAGGCACAAGTCAGGAGTGTGATGGAATATTCTTCACTTGCCTGGATGAGTGCAGCTCCAACAACACTCAAGAAGCTCGACACCATCCAGGACAAAGCAGCCCGCTTGATTGGCACCCCATCCACCACCCTAAACATTCACTCCCTTCACCACCGGCGCACTGTGACTGCAGTGTGTACCATCCACAGGATGCACTGCAGCAACTCGCCAAGGCTTCTTCGACAGCACCTCCCAAACCCGCGACCTCTACCACCTAGAAGGACAAGAGCAGCAGGCACATGGGAACAACACCAGCTGCACGTTCCCCTACAAGTCACACACCATCCCGACTTGGAAATATATCGCCGTTCCTTCATCGTCGCTGGGTCAAAATCCTGGAACTCCCTTCCTAACAGCACTGTGGGAGAACCTTCACCACACGGACTGCAGCAGTTCAAGAAGGCGGCTCACCACCACATTCTCAAGGGCAATTAGGGATGGGCAATAAATGCTGGCCTCGTCAGCGACGCCCACATCCCGTGAACGAATAAAAAAAAATGACAGCTTGTCAAACACCCTTGTGCACACCCTTGGTGAACCACAATTGCTTAGCCTTTCCCTTTCTACCGCTTCTACGTGGTGCATCCCCTATGGCTTCAGCAGAGGTAGCTCAGATCACTGCACTGACTGCTGAGATGCTATCGGCCTACGACCTCTGGTTTTAGAGCCCATGAGAGCCCCGCCAAAGACTGCTCCATCTGCACCTGTGCAGGAGCAGACTCGGCCATCAGGAGAGGAGGCAGCATTGAGGGTACCGGTTGAGGGAGGGGCAACGGGTGAGATGTGGGGGCGCTTTGAGTGGAGACCCCGCTTCGATGTCCACTTTTGCCATCGTCCCTCTCCCGGTCCAATGCAACATCACTCGCACCAAACTGCTGGCCAGCAGGCTGGTGAGCAGATGTGCTGCGTTGTAAGACCATGGATAAGATATCTGTCATCCTGTTTAAGGCGGCAGACATGTTGGCATCCAGAGTCCACATGTCCGTTGCCATGGCCTGCATGAACTCACCTGTGAGCCGTGCTTGAAGCTCAGTGTAAGTTATCATTCTCTCCATCGCAGACATTCCCGCACTTACCCGCACTGCCAATCTACTAATGCTGGAGGTGGACTCCTCCATCCTCTCCGCTATTGTGGAGAGTGCGTGAGGCACGTTTTCCAGTATCTCGCAAAGTTGCTGCTGTGCCTCGATCAATGTCCTTCTCAACGATGGCTCCCGGGGTTCAGCACCTGTGACCAGCTGAGCAGAGCTTGGAGAGGAGAGGGCCCCCCACCCCGACACGGACTCTCCACAGCTGCTCCTGCCGTCAGTGTCTGCTCGTGATCACTTGTGAGTGGTGAATCACCAGGTGACAACCCAACTAACCGTCTAACAGGACCCACCGATGTGTGAGTATCAGCGCTGGTGCACGGCTCTATGTCCTGTGACAGTGCGTCCTCGGAAGGAATGAGCTCTGAGGAATCCTTTCCTTCCATTTCCCCTGATTGTTCGTGAAGGCGTGAAGGCCCTGGAAGACAACAGAAAGGGATATTAATGATTCATTGCAAAAGTGACAATCTTTCCAGTGACCATACTGAGGTCTGGCACGGTTCAGTGTCAATTCATCATGTGTGTGAAAGATGTTAAAGTCTGGTCACCAGCCATCTGCGGGTTGCCAGTCTCTCCATCTCCAATGGATAGGCATGTGATGGTCTGTCTTACTTTCACGGCCTCCTCCTCCACATCTGTCATCTCCACTATGCGGTGGGCCACCTCCAGTTCTGCTCCTCTCCCTTGCATTTTGTGCTCTCTTCTCTTACTAGGGGAGAAGGAAGAGACCCGTGAGTGACTGAAGGTGATGTATTCACCCTACGAATGCATTGTTTTGGGTGAGGCTGGCCATTAAATAGATGCGTCAGAGGGTGACTATCAGACAGATACATCACATTGCATCAGGATTGTGGGGAGTGTCAGTTGAGGAACTGCATAGAAAGTGAAGGATGGTTGCTGCTGCCGACGCAGAAGTGGGTGTGAGGAGTGATGTGATAGGGTAGGCGTGCCAACACAGAGTGACGGGGTGGGGGTTGGTGGTTGAACAACACAGGGTGTGGGTGAATCAGTAAACTGTACTCACTTTCCTGACACGGTTAGGTCATTAAAACGCTTCCTGCACTGCAGCCAAGACCTGGGCACCCTGCTCCTGCTGCTCACCTCTTCTGCCACCTCCAACCAAGCCTTCTTGGTGGCAGAAGCAGGTCCTATCGCCTGGGTATAACAACTCCATCCTGCCTCTCACAACAGCCAATAGTATCTCAAGGAAGGCGTCTGAGAACCTGGGTGCTGCTTTTCCTCCACGTCCTTCCGTTTTACTTTTTCCTCCTTTCTCCTTCAAGATCCACTTTTTGCATTGGTCCTTTAAACAGTGGGCTTTAAATTGCGTCATGCGGGTGCACAGTCTGCCCACTGCGCAGCTTGGAGATGTGAAACCCGGAAGTAACATTAAGTGCCTTCAATTGAGTTGCGATTGGAAAATCAAGTTACTTCCGGGTTTCCCACGCGATTATTTACCCACCCGCTGAGTTCCTGCCTCCACGCTAAAATCATGCCCTAAAAGACTAAAGGAACAATCAATGTTTATAGTGATTGATGTCTTGAAAGTTTTTCCTCCTTCTTTCCACCTGTCGACACAAAAAAATAAACAGGCAGGTTTTTCTTTTTGCAAATAATCCAACTGCATTCAACCAAAGTCAATCATTGCCGTGAATTTCCTCAGGGCTTCTCCCGCTCCGCTGATATAATTTCGGTGGAAGTTTGGCGGAAACCCCCTTTAGAGGAGTATCCTGTTGGCTTTGTTGATTGCTGCTCTGATTTGGTTGGACATGTTTCGGGTCCAGTCTACTAAGACTCTTGAATCTCTCAACTTCATCCTTAGTTCTTTTGTCGTCACTCATGGCTCGCGTGTGCCATCTATTTTTCCTGCCTATTTTTTTTTTGTCGGCATTGAATTTCACCTGCCACTGTTCCGCCCACTCACATACATTGTTCAACTCATTCTGTCATTTCTGAGCTGCCTCTTCCGATTGCAAATTTGCCCACTTTACAATGAGGTTCTGAATTCAGGTCATTTGTGTAAACTAGTTACAGTGCTGGCCCCCGGAACCAAGTCCTGAGATACCCCACTCAGTACTTCCCACTCCCTCGAACATAACATCTGTAATGAGTATTTGTTGTTCCCTATCCTTCACCTGTTTTCCAGATGTTATCCTGAATCTCCACAGTTTTGGGTTCAACTATTAGCCTTTCAGATGGAACGCTATCAAAAGCCTTTTTGGAAGTCTAATCCCACCACATCATAGGGCTACCCAGGTAGTCACTTCAACAACAACACTGGCATTTATATAGCACCTTTAACGTAGTAAAATCCTCCCGAGCCGCTTCACAGGAGCGTTTTGAGACAAAATTTGACACCGAGCCACACAAGGAGATATTAGGAAATAGAAGAGATGGGCTCGGGTACCGAGCGGCAGCCGCATGGACGCAGGGCGACTCGAGTTACATTGGCCAAGGATAAAGTTGTGGAGCAAAGGAGATCCCTAGGGAGTTGCCAGCCCAGGAGCCATCCTTGTTCCTCAATGAATTCAAGGAGATCTTCCCCTTCTGAATCCTCGCTAACTGTTGTTAATTAGATTATTATCGTACAGACGATCCTCAAGTTTACTCCTGATGATCGAATCTATTATTTGTTACATGGAATTGAAGTAAAAGAAAAAAAGAAAGACTTGCATTTATATAACACCTTTCACGACCTCAGGACGTCCCAAAGTGCTTTACAACCAATGAAGTGCTGTTACTGTTGTAATGTAGGAAACGTGGCAGCCAATTTGCGCACAGCAAGATCCCACAAACAGCAATGTGATAATGACCAGATAACCTGTTTTAGTGATGTTGGTTGAGGAAGACTAATTGGTCTGTAGTTGCCTGTCTCTGTTTCACTCCCCCCTTCTTGAATATGACACCATGTTAGCCTGTTTCCAAATTGCCGGTATGTCCAAAATGCTTTCTTTATCTTCTAAAAGTATGCTTTGTGATTCTTCAAAGTGTGCAGTTAGATTTGATAGAGACAGGTTTAACATGTCGGTCTACCTGTCCAAAATATTCAGTGATGTACCCTGCGGGCGCATGAATGAGAAGTGAGTACTGAAGCAAGGTACCGGGACTGCTGATAGTTATGGCAATGCACTGCAGCAAAGGTACATCAGCTCAGAGGTTAAAGAAATTGGTGGCGGTGGGGGGGATTTAAATGCTCTGCTGAGAACCAACTCCAGCTGCTAGTCTTTCACCCTTATGTTCATTTCCAAAATTGCTCGACCTGCCAACTTGCAACAGGATCACTGTCAGGCTTTTATTTTGATCTGTTCCTCTTCTATTATTTTAACTGTTTGATCTGATCTCAGGAGGTCAGATTACATGTTTCATGAAATCAAAGAATATAATCTGTCTGTACTTCATACATTTTAAATTTGATTTTAAATTTAATTTAATTTAGATTTAAGTTCTTAAATTTTGTTTTATTTTTCAGACGGCAGATGCTGTTACAAAGCAGTATCAACTGTGTTTGAACTATAAAGATTAAATATTAATAGGAAGTTATGCTAAACTGTTACAAATAACTGGTTAGATCTCAACTAAAGTATTGTGTTCAATTCTGGGCACCACACTTTAGGACGAGAGAAACCGTCTCTCCTTACAGTCTCTCCATTGTTCTCCTTACAGCAGAGATGGGTTAAGGGGAGGTTTAATAGAGGTGTTCAAAATAAGGAAGGGTTTTGATAGAGTTCCCACTGGCAGGAGGGTCGGTAACCAGAGGACACAGATTTAAAATAATTGGCAAAAAAAAGCCAGAGGGGAGATGAGGAGAAATTTTTTTACTTTGCGAGTTGTGATGATCTGGAATGCCCGACTGAAAAAGTGGTGGAAGCAAATTCAATAGTAACTTTCAAAAGGGAATTGGATAAATACTTGAAGGGAAAAAATTTACAGGGCTTTGGAGAAAGAGCGGGGGAATGGGGCTAATTGGATAGCTCTTTCAAAGAGCAGGGACAGGCACTTCTGTTCTGTATGATTCAGTGATTAAGATTCCTCTTTTGCTGTCATAGAATCATAGAAGGAGGCCACTTGGCCCGTCGTGCCTGTGCCGGCTCTTCGAAAGAGCTGTCCAATGTAGTCTTACACCCCAGTTTTTTCCCCAAGTAAACGTCCAACCACCTTTTGAAAATTCCTATGAAATCTGCTTCCACCACCCTCTCAGTTAGTGCGTCCCAGATCTTATCAGGAAACTATTTATGTCGGAATTCTTTGAGCTGAAAATTTTGTTTGGTTTTGCAAAACAACCCCAGTCTTTCCACAGTGAGATCATTTCTTCAAGATAGAGATTGATTTCAACTGACAACTAAAGAAGTGAGCCTGTCCATACACACACTCTCATACAAACAGGACATAAACACCGCCCCATCTCAAAAGGATATGAATTTTTTTCCAACATATGCCTAACTTCAAAGGGGAAGGATTTTTTCGAGTAAACTGACGGAGATATTAAATATGTTCAGTAGACATTTATACGGTGCTTCATTACATCTCCCACAAACATTTTCTGCACAACAAGATGCCACAAAGAGACATGAGTGAAATAACAATTTTTTTTTAGTGGTTTGGTTGGAGAGAGAACACCAGTGAAATTTCCTACTTTTCAAGCGATGCCATCGGAACTGTAACAGCAGTCAGACCACTTATCAGAAGGACAAGGCCCCCGACAATCTCTCAGTATTACACTGGAGGATCAGCCTGCTTTATGTGCACTTGGACCTGATCCAACAACTTTCTGAAATAGAGTGCTACCAACTGAGCCAAGTTGACACACCCTTGGCCGCAGACCCTTTTGTGAATCCGCGTTCAAATAACAACACAAGCGGTGACACCTGATAGCGCTCTTAATCCGTCATATCACCGCAAAGAAACTTTACTGACGAGAAAACAAAAGGTAGAATCACAGAATCATAGAATAGTAGAAAGGTTGCAGCACGGAAGGAGGCCGTTCGGCCCATCGAGTCCATGCACGAGCAATCCAGCTAGTCCCGCTCCCCCGCCCTATCCCCGTAGCCCTGGAATTTTTTTTCCTTTCAAGTACTTATCCAGTTCCCCTTTTGAAGGCCGTGATTGAATCTGCCTCCAGCACCCACCCTGGCAGTGCATTCCAGATCACAACCACTCGCTGGGTAAAGAAGTTTTCCCTCGTGTTCTCAATCTACTGCAGTTTGAGAACATAATATGCTGGAATGCAGATACAGATCAGCCTCGATCTAACTTGGTGTTGTAAAATTGTTTACAATTGTCAACCCCAGTCCATCACCGGCATCTCCACATCATAATTGAATGGAGGAACAGGCTTGAGGGGCTGAATGGCCTACTCCTGTTCCTATGTTCCTGTGAATAATGGAGGATTGGGAAGCCAATGAGGGAACAATGCCTTCCTTTATAAACTTTAGGGTTGTGTGAAATCACTCTATTAAATATAATATTATGAGGCTGTACCTATTCTGATCAAATATGCCATTTAGCCATTAACAGCCCTAGTCTTATAAATTTAGCTCTATTTGGGCAAATATTTAAATTAAATGGGTGGGATTCTATTCTTTGGGGTGAAGTGTTGGCTGGACGGAACAGCCACCTGTTCTCTCCAAATCTGCCTTTCATGACCTCAGGACACTCCAAAGAGCTTTGAAACCAATGAGGTACTTTTGAGGTGCAGGCACTGTTGTAATGTAGGAAACGCACAATCAATTTGCGATCAGCAAGATCCCGCAAACAGCAATGTGGTAACGACCAGATAATCTGTTTTTTAGTGGTGTTGGTTGAGGGATAAATATTGGCCCAGGACACCAGGGAGAACTCCCCTGCTCTTCTTTGAAATCGTGCTCTGGGATCCTTTATGTCATAGAATCATAGAAAGGTTACAGCACGGAAGGAGGCCATTTGGCCCATCAAGCCTGCGCCGTCTCTATGCAAGAGCAATCCAGTTAGTCTCACTCCCCTGCCCTATCCCCATAGCCCTGCAAATTTTTTCCCTTCAAGTACCTATCCAGTTCCCTTTTGAAGGCCATGATTGAATCTGCCTCCACCACCCTCTCGGGCAGTGCATTCCAGATCCTAACCACTCACTGTACAAAAAAGCTTTTCATGATTTTGAAGACCTCTATCAAATCTCCTCTCAACCGTCTCTGTTCCAAGGAGAACAATCCCAGCTTCTCCAGTCTATCCACGTAACTAAAGTCCTTCATCCCTGGAATTATTCTAGTAAATCACTTCTGCAACCTCTCTAAGGCCTTCACATCTTTCCTAAATGCAGTGCCCAGAACTGGACACAATACTCCGGTTGTGGCCAAACCAGTGTTTTATAAAGGTTCATCATGACTTCCAAACTTTTGTACTCTATGCCTCTATTTATAAAGCCCAGGATCCCGTATACTTTTTTAACCGCTTTCTCAACCTGCCCTGACTCCTTCAACGAATACACCCAGATCGCTCTGTTCCTGTACCCTTTTAGAGTTGTGCCCTCTAGTTTATATTGCCTCTCCTCATTCTTCCTACCAAAATGTATTACTTTGCATTTTTCTGCATTAAATTTCATCTGCCACGTGTCCGTCCATGCCACCAGCCTGTCTATATCCTCTTGAAGTCTATCACTATCCTCCTCACTGTTTACTACCCTTCCAAGTTTTGTGTCATCTGCAAATTTGGAAATTGTGCCCTGTACTCCCAAGTCCAAGTCATTAATATATATCAAGAAAAGCAGCGGTCCCAGCACTGACCCCTGGGGAACACCACTGTACACCTCCCTCCAGTCTGAAAAACAACCGTTCACCATTACTCTCTGTTTCCTGTCCCTTAGCCAATTCTGTATCCACGTTGCTACTGCCCCCTTTATTCCATGGGCCGCAATCTCGATGATAAGCCTGCCGTGCGGCACTTTATCAAACGCCTTTTGAAAGTCCATATACACCACATCAACTATATTGCCCTCATCTACCCTCTCTATTACCTCATCAAAAAACTCCATCGGGTCAGTTAAACACGATTTGCCTTTAACAAATCCGTGCTGACTTTCCCTAATCAATCCACAATCGTCCAAGTGACTTTTAATTCTGTCCTGGATTATCATTTCTAAACGTTTCCCCATCACTGAGGTTAAACTGTGATGTGGAGATGCCGGTGATGGACTGGGGTTGACAAATGTAAGGAATCTTACAACACCAGGTTATAGTCCAACTGTTTTATTTGAAAATCACAAGCTTTCGGAGGCTTTCTCCGAGAAAGCCTCCGAGAGCTTATGATTTTCAAAAAAAACAGTTGGACTATAACCTGGTGTTGTAAGATTCCTTACATTTGAGGTTAAACTGACTGGCCTATAGTTGCTGGGTTTATCCTTACACCCTTTTTTGAACAAGGGTGTAACATTTGCAATTCTCCAGTCCTCTGGCATCACCCCCATACCTAAGGATGTTTGGAAGATTATGGCCAGTACCTCTGCAATTTCCACCCTCACTGCCCTCAGCAACCTAGGATATATCCCATCCGGACCTGGTGACTTATCTACTTTAAGTACAGCTAGCCTTTCAAGTACCTCTTCTTTATCAATTTTTAGCCCATCCAGTATCTCAACTATATCTTCCGTTACTGAGACTCTGGCAGCATCTTCTTCCTTGGTAAAGAAAGATGCAAAGTACTCATTTAGTACCTCAGCCATGCCCTCTGCTTCCATGAGTAGATCTCCTTTATGGTCACTAATTGGCCCCACCCCTCCTCTTACTACCCATTTACTGTTTACATGCCTGTAGAAGACTTATGGATTCCCTTTTCTGTTGGCCGTCAGTCTATTCTCAAACTCTCTCTTTGCCCCTCTTGTTTCCTTTTTCACTTCCTCTCTGAACTTTCTATATTCTGCCTGGTTCTCACTTGTATTATCAACTTGACATCTGTCATACGCCCCTTTTTTTCCATTTCATCTTACTCACTATCTCTTTTGTCATCCAGGGAGCTCTGGCTTTAGTTGCCCTACCTTTCTGCCTCATGGGAATGTGCCTGGACAGTACCCGAACCATCTCCTCTTTATAGGCCGCCCACTGTTCAATTACTGTCCATCGGAGAGGGCACACAGCCTTAGTTTAAGGTCTCATCCAAAAGACAGCAGTGCAGCGCTCCCTCAGTACTGGCACTGGGAGTGTCAGCCTGGATCAGAGGCTCAAGTCTCTGGAGTGAGGCTTGAACCCACAACCTTCTGACTCAGAGGCGAGAGCCACAGTTGACGTACTCTATGTACGGCGTCAAAATGGCTAAGGGTAAATTGGAAAAAGCACTAAGGGGTCTTCAATAAGACTCAATGCTCAACCAATTCAGAGCTGCAATGAATAAAACCTGAAACAAAAACAGAAAACATTGGAAACACTCAGTGGGTGAGGCAACATTTGGGGAGAAACAGAGAAAATTGTTTTTTTTTTAGGTATGGGCCCTTCTTCAGAACTGGAAGATATTACAGATGAAAAGCATTTAAAGATGAATCACACAAGAGAAAGAGGGAAGGGTTAAATAACAGAACCACACACAGAGGAGGAGAAATAGATTTGCCTGGAGAGTGCTTATGTGGCGAACAGCAGATGGTTAAAGAGAGCATGTGAGTAACTAAAGGATAGTCAAGCAGGGGATAGGTCGATAGAAATGAATGCATGAAAAACTGGCAAGCTTCAATGGCCCAGGAGCCCAGAGAAGAAAAAAGTTGATCTCAACGACAACAAGTTGCATTTATATAGCACCTTTAACGTAGTTAAAACGTCCCAAGGCGCTTCACAGGAGCGATTATCAAACAAAATTTGACACCGAGCCACATAAGGAGATATTAGGACAGGTGACCAAAAGCTTGGTCAAAGAGATAGGTTTTAAGGACTGTCTTTAAAGGAGGAGAGAGAAGTAGAGAGGGAGAGAGGTTTAGGGAGGGAATTCCAGAATTTAGGGTCTAGGCAGCTGAAGGCACGGCCGCCAGTGGTGGAGCGACTAAAATCAGGAATGCGCAAGAGGCCAGAATAGGAGGAGCGCAGAGATCTCGGAGGGCTGTGGCGCTGGAGGAGGTTACAGAGATAGGGAGGTGGCGAGGCCATGAACGGTTTTGAAAACAAGGATGAGAATTTTAAAATCGAGGCGTTGCCAGACCGGGAGCCAATGTAGGTCAGCGAGCACAGGGGATTTCTCATAAAGATACGTCCCCTCCCATAAGCCACGGAGTGTGGATCAGTGCGATTGTTAAGAGAGATTACTTTCAATCATTTCAGAAATGTTACATTGCGATAATTAGAGTTCTGGTTGCCAACAGATTGTATTGAATTTTTTTGCAAGCACAGCGAATATGATTTGGCAAAAATCAGCCTGCGGGAGTGTCAGTCCTCAGCTGCAGCCACTCCTTTCAAGGCTGAACAATGCAGCCACCTGTGTTTCAGAATCCAAACACCTTCACCTGCTGGGGCCTCTCTTTATATTGATCCCAAGGCTCAGTGGTTCAACACACCCTTATCTTGGCCAATCTTTTGACATAGTAGCTTGTCTGCTCCTTTTCTTTTTTTTAAAATTCATTCTCAAGATATGGGCATCGCTGGCAAGGCTGGCGTTTATTCCTAGTTGCCGCTCTGGTGCTGGGCCTTCTTCTTGAACCGCTGCAGTCCGTGTGGTGAAGGTTCTCCCACAGTGTTGTCAGGCAGGGAGTTCCAGGATTTTGACCCAGCGACGATGGATGGAAGGAACGGCCGATATATTTCCAAGTTGGGATGGTGTGTGACTTGGAGAGGAACTTGGAGGTGACAGTGCTCCCATGCGCCTGCTGCCCTTGTCCTTCTACGTGGTGGAGGTTTGTTTACACGTTTGTTGTATCTTGCAATAACATTAAGCTGCCGTGTGACCTCTATCCTGACACCCAAGGTTAGAGGCATTGGCTCTACTGCCAAAGATATGTGCGGTCATGTACATCGCCCCATCTCCAAGAGATCATAGGAACATACGAATTAAGAGCAGGAGTAGGCCATTCGGCCCCTCGACCCTGCTCTGCCATTTGATAAGATCATGGCTGATCTGATTGTGACCTCAACCCTACTTTCCCGTCTACCTACTATAACCTTTGACTCCCTTGTTAATCAGGAATCTATCTAACTCAGCCTTAAAAATATTCAATGGCCCTGCCTCCACCGCTCTCTGGGGAAGGGAGTTCCACAGACTCACGACCCTCAGAGAGAAAAAAATTTCTCCTCATCTCCGTCTTAAATGGGAGGCCCCTTATTTTGAAACTCCTAATGCTCCTGAAATTGCAGCTTGCAAGTTACTTTTTGCTAAAGGTGCCATGTTCTGATCAGCTGTGATGTCGGCAGTGCCACAAAGTTACTTGTGCGGGGTGGGGGCAGGGGTGGTGGGGGTCAAAGGTTTCACTTCCAGGTTATTTAGATGATGCCCTCTGATGACCGATTGCCTTTGCACATTACAAGAACATTCGCTGGAGACCTGCGCCAGCGGAATGGCGTCTCTGCTCCCTTTTTTTTCAGCGCAGAAGTCCCAGGAAATTATGGCGCAGGTGAGTTGCGCCACGATTCACCCCACGTCATGATTTCCAGGGAGTTTTGGGCTGAAGACCTCGTCGAAGCCGTGAAAAGTTGATCACCGTAGTCTCACCATCCCCATTCAAGTCAAAGCCGATCGCCAATTTCCTGGACGTACGACTCTGACTTTCCTGCCGCTGCCGCTTAGACGGAAAAATAAAGGTGCTGGTGGGCCGTTGGTCGCTGGGAGACTTACATGATTCTCAGTCTGGGAGGACCAATGAAGCTTCATCTCTGCAGTCCGGATTTGAGCTCTCAGATTTTTTTTTTCTCTGCATCTCTGTCAATGAGACTTTTATCAATTTGGGCAGTATTTTCAGGACCTCCATCACCCCCGCCCCCCCTCCACTCAACGCATTCGGAAGGATTGCAATGGCCATTCTGCTCGGCATTCCCCTCTTCTGCTATTCCAATGCTCTCCTGGCCGGCCTCCCATCTTCCACCCTCCATAAACGTGAGTTCGTCCAAAACTCTGCTGCCCCTGTATCCTAACTCGCACCAACTCCCGTTCACCCATCACCCCCCTGTGCTCGCTGACCTACATTGGCTCCCGGTCCGGGGAACGCCTCGATTTTAAAATTCTCATCCTTGTTTTCAAATCCCTCCATGGCCTCGCCCCCTCCCTATCTCTGTAGCCTCCTCCAGCCCTACAACCCTCTGCGGTCTCTGCTCTCCTCCAATTCTTGCCGCTTGCACATCTCCGATTTTAATCGCTCCACCATTGGCGGCCGTGCCTTCAGCTGCCTCGGCCCTGAGCTCTGGAATTCCCTCCCTAAACCTCTCCGCCTGTCCGCCTCTCTCTCCTCCTTTAAGACGCTCCTTAAAACCTACCTCTTTGACCAATCTTTTGGTCGCCTGTCCTAATGTCTCCTTATGTGGCTCAGTGTCAAATTTTGCTCGATAACTGATCCTGTGAAGCAACTTCGGCTGTTTCACTACACTAAAGGTGCTATATGAATGGAAAAAGTTGTTGTTGTTGTTATCATGGACAAGGAGGAGCAGTAGCAGGGACGGGGGGTACAGAAAGTGAGGCAGCCCGGACGCAGCCTGAACTGACCTCCCTACTAACCCCCGCTCCCCAGAGAGTCTACAGGGAACACCAGCAATGGTACCATTTTAAAGGGGGTGCAGGAACAGAGAGACCTGGGGGGGTGTATGTACACATGTCTTTGAAGGTGGCAGGACAGGTTGAGAAGGCACATGGGATCCTGGGCTTTATTAATAGAAGCATAGAGTACAAAACTCTATGAGAACCTTCCACCATACGGACAGCAGCGGTTCAAGAAGGCGGCTCACCACCACCTTCTCGAGGGCAATTAGGGATGGGCAATAAATGCCGGCCTCGCCAGCGACGCCCACGTCCCGTGAACGAATAAAAAAAAAGCAAGGAGGTTATGTTAAACCTTTATAAAAACACTGGTTAGGCCTCAGTTGGGTTATTGGCCCCGATATTTACGGGGTTGGGGGGGCGGGGGGCGGAGGGAGCGTGTTTCCGGGGGGGGGGGTGGGGATTGGGCAGATCGCGGCAGCGAGGAGAGGCCCCGATCGGCAGATGATTTGCTTGAGGGGCTGAGACAAGCAGTCCTGCTCCTCCCGGCCCACCAGCAGTGCTGGAAAAGCAGACCTGCTGGAGCCCGTACCCATTTCACTGCCGGGTTTCCCGAGCCCTGTGCCACGATGGAGCTGGACTGCTCCACGCTCCTTGACATCGTGCGCACGCTTTCCGGTGCACCGAGCGTTTGGTGGTCTAGGCCCACCATTCTTCTTTTACAGCCTGGCCCATCGAAGTCCTCATCTGAATACTCTGCAGCGGAACTAGCTGTGCGACCTCGCCCTCTGGTGAGCAGGCGCCTGTGGTATCCGTTCCTCCCGCCCCGGCTCCTGCGCGCTTGCGCTCGGTGCCTCATCGTGTGCAGATCCCTCCTCTATCCTAACCTCTAAACTACGCTCAGTGCTCAGTCTCTGAGCTGGTGGCTGCGAGTGTAAGATCGAGTGGCGGTGTGTCTGTGTCATCACTGTCTTCTTCCTCTGCCTCCTCCGACTGGCAAGGTTCCAGTTCTCGGGTGTCTGAAATGACAAAAGGGACAGGGGTTGAGTTGTGGCGAGGGGAGAGGAGAAAGTAAGAAGTGCGAGCTCCCACCACCTGCAGCTTGCGGGTCAGAAGAGATTGTGGGAGGGGCGAGAAGTGGGAAGCGAGACGGAGGATTAGGTATGCAGGGACCCTCATTATCAATCCCTCCAGCACCGCCCGTGACCACGGCCTCAGCGAAGACCCTTCCAATGGTGGACAGGACTGTCTCCTCCACGTGTAAGCATGCCTGTCCTCTTTTCTGCTGCCCCCCTGTTGTGCACCATCTTCTCCTGCAGAAAAGAGGGTGTCAGTGAGCGTCCTACAAAATGTTTGGGTGATGTGGCTATCATGGATGAATAGCTACCGGTATGCGTGAGCTGTGAGTTGTGGATGTGAGGCTTGCAACAGTGCTAAGTGTGAGAGGACGAGGTAAAGCATAGGAATTGAAGGGTTGAGTACTGATTGAAAGGGATAGTTGGTAGGTGGGTGATGGGGGTGTAGTGAATTGAGCGGTGGATGCGGCCAGTGGTGCAGTTGATAGGATACGCCATTTGAAGATTGAACTCACTCACCTCAACAACTCGTGTCAGATCATTAAACTTCTTTCTGCACTGCATCTGTTACTTCCTCCCACTGCCTCTTGAGCTTGTGTCTGGAGGGCCTCCTGCAGATACAAGATGTCCCTCCTTCTCTCCACCTCTTACAGAAAGGTCTCCAGTGCATTATCAGAGAACCTTGATGCACACTCTCTCGCATGTTCAGCAATTCCCCAAAGTATCTGTTCCAGTTTTCAAATGATTCCCACCACTTCTTGCAGCCCACAGTGCACCTCCCCTTTAAGAGGTGCAGGCTGCCTTTAAGTAGTACCAGCCACTCGCGATATCGGGGCCCCCTTTTGATGCGTGCAGCAATAAACAGTGGAGGCAGCAGTGGCTGCACGCAGCAATCATGGAAATTAGCAGGCAGCACCAATTTAATGTGTTGCCTGCAGCGCAATGCATGCAGCAAGACTTGGACAACATCCAAGCTTGGGCTGATAAGTGGCAAGTAACATTCGCACCAGACAAGTGCCAGACAATGACCATCTCCAACAAGAGAGAGTCTAACCACCTCCCCTTGACATCCAACGGCATTACCATCGCCGAATCCCCCACCATCAACATCCTGGGGGTCACCATTGACCGGAAACTTAACTGGACCAGCCACATAAATACTGTGGCTACAAGAGCAGGTCAGAGGCTGGGTATTCTGCAACGAGTGACTCGCCTCCTGACTCCCCAAAGCCCAAGGTACAAGTTAGGAGTGTGATGGAATACTCTCCACTTGCCTGGATGAGTGCAGCTCCAACAACACTCAAGAAGCTCGACACCATCCAGGACAAGGCAGCCCACTTGATTGGTACCCCATCCACCACCCTAAACATTCACTCCCTCCACCACTGCGGCAACTCGCCAAGGCTTCTTCGACAGCACCTCCCAAACCCACGACCTCCACCACCTAGAAGGACAAGGGCAGCAGGCACATGGGAACAACACCACCTGCACGTTCCCCTCCAAGTCACACACCATCCCGACTTGGAAATATATCGCCGTTCCTTCATCGTCGCTGGGTCAAAATCCTGGAACTCCCTACCTAACAGCACTGTGGGAGAACCTTCACCACACGGACTGCAGCGGTTCAAGAAGGCGGCTCACCACCACCTTCTCAAGGGCAATTATGGATGGGCAATAAACGCTGGCCTTGCCAGCAACGCCCACAGCTCATGAACGAATAAAAAAAAATGGGTGGGTACGGGTTAATCACGGGCCGCGATCCCCACACCCGTTTTTGGGGGATATCCAATTTAACCCCAATGGCTTTAAAAAACACATCAGTCGGATTATAGAAAGTCAACTATATGTCAGTGTGATCTGTTTTGTAATGGTTGAGAAGTAGACGTAAAGTAGCACAGTAGAGGTAGCATGTATTGGCATCTATCCACATATAGTAATATTAAACAAAAGAGGCAGCAAACAGTCTCCAAGACTTCCTGACTGGTAACTTGTCTGCAATAATGGAGATGGAATCTGGAGATATGTCAGGGTACGTGACAAGAATGATACCGGGCCTTACGGGGTTAAATCGTCAGGACAGGTTGCTTAACCTTGGCTTGTATTCCCTTGAGTATGGAAGAGTGAGGGGAGATCTGATCGAGGCGTTTAAAATGTCAAAAGGGTTCGATAGGATAGATAGCGAGAAACTATTCACTCTGGTGGGGAGAATCAAGAACGATCGGACATAATCTTAAAATTAGAGTTCGGCCATTTAGGGGAGGAATCAGGAAGCACTTTTTCCACACAAAGGGTTGTAAAAATCTGGAATTCTCTGCCCCTAAAAGGCTGTGGATGATGGGGGTCAATTGGAGGTCAATAAGGTTGTGAATATTTGGAATTCTCTACCCCAGAGGGCTGTGGATGCTGAGTCATTGAATATATTCAAGACTGATTTTTGGACACTAAGGGAATCAAGAGATCGGGCAGGAAAGTGGAGTTGAGGTCGAAGATCAGCCATGATCTTATTGAATGGCGGAGCAGGTTCGAGGGGCTGTACGGCCTACTCCTGCTCCTATTTCTTATGTTCTTATGGAGCTTTAAAGACTGAGATTGATGGATTTTTGTTTGATGAGGGTTTCAAGGGATATGGAGCTAAGTCGGGTAAATGGAGTTGAGCCATGATCTAATTGAATGACGGAGCAGGCTTGAGGGGCTGAATGGCCTCCTCCTGTTCCCACCGATCGCACAGTGAAAGTGTTGACGAGTAGGCATTCTGTGATATCAACATTTTCTTTTATGTTTGCATTATAAAGAAAATAATCTTGGCCTGGTTTCCAGGAGAAGCAATGAGCAAAGGTTTAGATATTCTACCTCAGGATCAGAGGGAGAATCTGCAGGTGACACAATTAAAGTGCAAATTGTTCACATGGGGCACTCCCCTATCTTTAACTTTCAAGTATTACATAGAATTACATGCAATTTTACACCACAGAAACAGGCCATTCGGCCCAACTGGTCTATGCCGGTGTTTATGCTCCACACGAGCTTCCTCCCTCCCTACTTCATCTCACCCTATCAGCATATCCTTCTATTCCTTTCTCCCTCATGTGTTTATCTAGTTTCCCCTTAAATGTATCTATGCTATTCGCCTCAAATACTCCTTGTGGTAGTGAGTTCCACATTCTCACCACTCTCTGGATAAAGAAGTTTCTCCTGAATTCCCTATTGGATTTATTAGTGACTATCTTATATCTTAAATCGTGTTTAACTAACTTGATTGAGTTTTTTTGATGAGGTAACAGGGAGGGTTGATAACGACAATGCGGTTGATGTTGTGTATATGGACTTCCAAAAGGCATTTGATAAAGTGCCACATAATAGGCTTGTCAGCAAAGTTGAAGCCCATGGAATAAAAGGGGCAGTGGCAACATGGATATGAAATTGGCTAAGTGACAGGAAACAGAGAGTAGTGGTGAACGGTTGTTTTTCGGACTGGAGGGAGGTGTACAGTGGTGTTCCCCAGGGGTCGGTACTAGGACCACTGCTTTTCGTGATATATATTAATGACTTGGACTTGGGTGTACAGGACACAATTTAAAAATTTGCAGATGACTCAAAACTTGGAAGGGTAATAAACAGTGAGGAGGATAGTGATAGACTTCAAGAGGACATGGACAGGCTGGTGGAATGGGCGGACACATGGCAGATGAAATTTAATGCAGAGAATTGTGAAGTGATATATTTTGGTAGGAAGAATGAGAAGAGGCAATATAAACTAGAGGGTACAATTCTAAAGGGGGTACAGGAACAGAGAGATCTGGGGGTATATGTACACAAATCGTTGAAGGTGGCAGGGCAGGTTGAGAAAGCGTTTAAAAAAACATACGGGATCCTGGGCTTTGTAAAAAGAGGCATAGAGTACAAAAGTATGGAAGTTATGATGAACCTTTATAAAACACTGGTTCGGCCACAACTGGAGTATTGTGTCCAGTTCTGGGCACTGCACTTTAGGAAGCATATGAAGGCCTTAGAGAGGGTGCAGAAGAGATTTACCAGAATGGTTCCAGGGATGAGGGGCTTCAGTTATGTGGAGAGACTGGAGAAGCTGGGGTTGTTCTCCTTAGAGCAGAGAAAGTTAAGAGGAGATTTGATAGAAGTGTTCAAAATCATGAAGGGTTTAGACAGAGTAGATAGAGAGAATCTGTTCCCGTTGGCAGAAGGGTCGAAAACCAGAGGACACAGATTTAAGGTAATTGGCAAAACATCCAAAGGTGACATGAGGAAAAGCTTTTTTACACAGCGAGTGGTTAGGATCTGGAATGCACTGCCAGAGGGGGTGGTGGAGGCAGATTCAATCATGGCCTTCAAAAGGGGACAGGATAAGTACTTGAAGGAAAAAAATTTGCAGGGCTACGGGGAGGGAGTGGGACTAGCTGGATTGCTCTTGCAGAGAGCCGGCATGGGCTCAACGGGCTGAATGGCCTCCTTCTCTGCTGTAACTATTCTATGATTCTATGATTTATGACCCCTAGTTTTGAATTCCCCCACAAGTGGAAACATCTTCTCTACGCCTACCTGATCAAACTCCTTCAATATTTTAAAGACCTCGATTAACTCTGCAACCTAGACGCTGCCCCAGAAAGCTTTGACCTTTCTCCCCAACCTTTAGAATTTGCTGCTGCTACTCCCGGACTGGCCAGTGCCATTTGTGGGAAATACAGGTGAAAATGTCTGAGAACACAGTCACACAATTTTACACATATTTTCCCTTCTTTTTTTTACTTGATTTATGGGCCCTGAAAATTTGGAGTAGCTTTGGCAAGCATCTGCAAGTCCCATTCACCCATTCACCCGCTGTGCTCGCTGACTTACATTGGCTCCTGGTTCGGGAACGCCTCGATTTTAAAATTCTCATCCTCGTGTTCAAATCCCTCCATTACCTCGCCCACTCCCTATCTCTGTAACCTCCTCCAGCCCTACAACCCTCCGAGATCTCTGCGCTCCTCCAATTCTGGCCTCTTGCAATATCCCTGATTTTAATCACTCCACCATTGGCGGCCGTGCCTTCAGCTGCCTAGACCCTGAGCTCTGGAATTCCCTCCTTAAACCTCTCTACCTCTCTCTCCTCCTTTAAGTCGCTCCTTGAAATCTGCCTCTTTGACCAAGCTTTTGGTCACCTGTCCTAATATCTCCTTATGTGGCTCGGTGTCAAATTTTGTTTGATAATCGCTCCTGCAAAGCGCCTTGGGACATTTTACTACGTTAAAGGCGCTATATAAATGCAAGTTGTTGTTGTTGAACGGGCAGAACCTGAATAAGCCAGATCCCAGCCTTACTTTCCACCTTCTGGATGGCCTTGTGGGGCCAGGACCTCCCCAAACAAGGTCACCAATGTAATGGGGTGGGGCTGAAGGCAGGGACTCCCTACCTCAAGGGCTCCTGCAACATTGGCCCTCGAAGAGATCCGGTGTATCCCGATGACAGTACAACAGATCTGACCAGAAATACCAGCCATCTCCGTGATGGATGTGGGCCCTTCCATGGGGTCCAGGCCAGAATCATAGCCTGAACCCTCCGCATAGAAGCTAGAAGATTTTTTTTTTACCTCAGCTTTAATCCAAAGGGAGTTTACGAGGCAATTGAGAAGCTTTTCTCGGGGCAGGGGGTGTTGTAGGACCGACCCCTCCTTCCTCGGTGTGTGTGGGGGAGGGGTTTGAGGAACCGACCCCTCCTTCCTCGGTGTGTGTGGGGGGGGGGAGGGGTTTGAGGAACCGATCCCTCCTTCCTCGGTGTGTGTGGGGGGAGGGGTTTGAGGAACCGATCCCTCCTTCCTCGGTGTGTGGGGGAGGGGTTTGAGGAACCGATCCCTCCTTCCTCGGTGTGTGGGGGGGAGGGGTTTGAGGAACCGATCCCTCCTTCCTCGGTGTGTGGGGGGGAGGGATTGAGGAACCGATCCCTCCTTCCTCGGTGTGTGGGGGAGTGGTTTGAGGAACCGATCCCTCCTTCCTCGGTGAGTTTGTGGGGAGGGGTTTGAGGAACCGATCCCTCCTTCCTCGGTGAGTTTGTGGGGAGTGGTTTGAGGAACCGATCCCTCCTTCCTCGGTGTGTGTGGGGGGAGGGGTTTGAGGAACCGATCCCTCCTTCCTCGGTGTGTGTGGGGGGAGGGGTTTGAGGAACCGATCCCTCCTTCCTCGGTGAGTTTGTGGGGAGGGGTTTGAGGAACCGATCCCTCCTTCCTCGGTGTGTGTGGGGGAGGGGTTTGAGGAACCGACCCCTCCTTCCTCGATGTGTGTGGGGGGAGGGAGGGGTTTGAGGAACCGATCCCTCTTTCCTCGGAGTGTGTGGGGGGAGGGGTTTGAGGAACCGATCCCTCCTTCCTCGGTGTGTGGGGGGAGGGGTTTGTGGAACCGATCCCTCCTTCCTCGGTGTGTGTGGGGGGAGGGGTTTGAGGAACCGATCCCTCCTTCCTCGGTGTGTGGGGGGAGGGGTTTGAGGAACCGATCCCTCCTTCCTCGGTGTGTGTGTGGGGGGAGGGGTTTGTGGAACCGATCCCTCCTTCCTCGGTGTGTGGGGGAGGGGTTTGAGGAACCGATCCCTCCTTCCTCGGAGTGTGTGGGGGAGGGGTTTGAGGAACCGATCCCTCCTTCCTCGGTGTGTGTGGGGGGAGGGGTTTGAGGTACCGATCCCTCCTTCCTCGGTGTGTGTGGGGGGAGGGGTTTGAGGAACCGATCCCTCCTTCCTCGGTGTGTGTGGGGGGAGGGGTTTGAGGAACCGATCCCTCCTTCCTCGGTGTGTGTGGGGGAGGGGTTTGAGGAACCGATCCCTCCTTCCTCGGTGTGTGTGTGTGGGGGAGGGGTTTGTGGAACCGACCCCTCCTTCCTCGGTGTGTGTGGGGGGGAGGGGTTTGAGGAACCGACCCCTCCTTCCTCGGTGTGTGTGGGGGAGGGGTTTGAGGAACCGATCCCTCCTTCCTCGCTGTGTGTGGGGGGGGAGGGGTTTGAGGAACCGACCCCTCCTTCCTCGGTGTGTGTGGGGGGAGGGGTTTGAGAAACCGATCCCTCCTTCCTCGGTGTGTGTGGGGGGAGGGGTTTGAGGAACCGACCCCTCCTTCCTCGGTGTGTGTGGGGGGAGGGGTTTGAGGAACCGACCCCTCCTTCCTCGGTGTGTGTGGGGGGAGGGGTTTGAGGAACCGATCCCTCCTTCCTCGGTGTGTGGGGGGGGAGGGGTTTGAGGAACCGACCCCTCCTTCCTCGGTGTGTGTGGGGGAGGGGTTTGAGGAACCGATCCCTCCTTCCTCGGTGTGTGTGTGGGGTGAGGGGTTTGAGGAACCGACCCCTCCTTCCTCGGTGTGTGTGTGGGGTGAGGGGTTTGAGGAACCGACCCCTCCTTCCTCGGTGTGTGTGGGTGAGGGGTTTGAGGAACCGACCCCTCCTTCCTCGGTGTGTGTGTGTGGGGTGAGGGGTTTGCGGAACCGACCCCTCCTTCCTCGGTGTGTGTGTTGTGGGGTGAGGGGTTTGAGGAACCGATCCCTCCTTCCTCGGTGTGTGTGGGGTGAGGGGTGAGGGGTTTGAGGAACCGACCCCTCCTTCCTCGGTGTGTGTGTGTGGGGGAGGGGTTTGAGGAACCGATCCCTCCTTCCTCGGTGTGTGTGTGTGGGGGAGGGGTTTGAGGAACCGACCCCTCCTTCCTCGGTGTGTGTGTGTGGGGGAGGGGTTTGAGGAACCGACCCCTCCTTCCTCGGTGTGTGTGGGTGAGGGGTTTGAGGAACCGACCCCTCCTTCCTCGGTGTGTGTGTGTGGGGTGAGGGGTTTGCGGAACCGACCCCTCCTTCCTCGGTGTGTGTGTTGTGGGGTGAGGGGTTTGAGGAACCGATCCCTCCTTCCTCGGTGTGTGTGGGGTGAGGGGTGAGGGGTTTGAGGAACCGACCCCTCCTTCCTCGGTGTGTGTGTGTGGGGTGAGGGGTTTGAGGAACCGATCCCTCCTTCCTCGGTGTGTGTGGGGTGAGGGGTGAGGGGTTTGCGGTACCGACCCCTCCTTCCTCGGTGTGTGTGGGGGGAGGGGTTTGAGGAACCGATCCCTCCTTCCTCGGTGTGTGTGGGGGGAGGGGTTTGAGGAACCGACCCCTCCTTCCTCGGTGTGTGTGTGGGGTGAGGGGTTTGTGGAACCGACCCCTCCTTCCTCGGTGTGTGTGTGTGTGGGGTGAGGGGTTTGAGGAACCGACCCCTCCTTCCTCGGTGTGTGTGGGGTGAGGGGTGAGGGGTTTGAGGAACCGACCCCTCCTTCCTCGGTGTGTGTGGGGTGAGGGGTGAGGGGTTTGCGGTACCGACCCCTCCTTCCTCGGTGTGTGTGTGGGGTGAGGGGTTTGCGGTACCGATCCCTCCTTCCCGCACCGCTCTTTCACCCGTGCATTTACTTTCTTGATCTGCTGATCCTTCTGCCAATTAGTGCGTGGCTTGGGTAGTAACAGGAAGATAAGATTTCGGAGCAGGAGTCGGCCGTGCGGCCCCTCGAGCCTGCTCCGCCATTCAATCAGGCCATGGCTGATCACCCGGAGATTAGCACGCTCAAGGTCCTGCTTTTTCATTTTGCTCCTCGCTCCTTACGCTCCATTAGCAGGGCCTCCTCCCTGTTCTTTCCTGCATCGTTGGTTCCAACATGAATCACAACTACTGGTTCCGACTCTTTCGACTTGTCCCTTGCCCTGGCGCTGGGAAGGCAACACACCCTCCTGGACTCTCGATTGCACCGGCAAAGGATTCCCCCTACCCTCCTAAGACTACAACCCTTCTACTCTCCCTCCACCGCCCCCCCACCTTGAATTGCCTCCTGCACATGGGGACCGGACCTCAAGGGTTAAGTTACGAGGAGAGATTACACAAATTGGGTTGTATTCTCTGGAGTTTCGAAGGTTAAGGGATGATCTGATCGAAGTTTATAAGATATTAAGGGGAACGGATAGGGTGGATAGAGAGAAACTATTTTCACTGGTTGGGGATTTTAGGAGTAGGGGGCACAGTCTAAAAATTAGAGCCAGACCTTTCAGGAGTGAGATTAGAAAACATTTCTACACACAAAGGGTGGTAGAAGTTTGGAACTCTCTTCCGCAAACGGCAATTGATACTAGCTCAATTGCTAAATTTAAATCTGAGATAGATAGTTTTTTGGCAACCAAAGGTATTAAGGGATATGGGCCAAAGGCAGGTACATGGAGCTAGATCACAGATCAGCCATGATCTTATCAAATAGCGGAGCAGGCACGAGGGGCTGAATGGCCTACTCCTGTTCCTATATTCCTAGTTAGCAATTCTGGCCAACGTCCCCACAAGGTTCCTCCTTATAGCCACAGGTAGACAACATCGCACCTGTTAGATGGGATCAGTTTCTGCGGTTCCTCTCTGCCTCCATTAGGTTCTACATACCCTACTGACTGTTAGTCATACACCCCTCTCCTCTCCCTGTAGCTATGTGGAGTGACCGTGTTTTGGACGAAACTATCCAAAAAGTTCTCCCTCCTCCCTTATGCGTCACCGTATCTCTATCTCACACACCTGCTTAATGACTGTGAGCCTGAGTGACTCATTACACAGAGTCCACAGCACAGAGACAGGCCAATCAGTTAAAATTACCCCCACCCACTGCGGTTGATTTGATTGAATCCCCTTGGCAAAAGCTGACCATGGATACTAGTTGGGGGGGGGGGGGAGTTTTAACTCCCGAGTGGGAGGCCTGGGAACGTTTGTGGGATGCTCGGCCAATATCAACATCTGGCCAGCCAGCTGCCTGCCTGAAACCGGAGTGAAGAGGCAGCTGGCCAGCTGCCAGCAGCTGAAGATCGGGTGGCCTGGAGGTCATCCACCGGCACATGGCGCAGTACGGAGTGGGGGAGGGTGGGGGTTCTGCAGGGTCTTGTGGGTGGGTAGGGGGGGGCAACAGAGGCCCAGACTTTCCTTCCCCTCCTGGCCAGCATCCCACCTTCCACCCTCCGTAAACTTGAGCTCATCTAAAACTCTGCTGCACAAATTCTAAGTCACACCACATCCCGCTCACCCATCACCCCTGGGCTCGCTGACCTACACTGGCCCCCGGACCGGGAACACCTCGATTTTAAAATTCTCATCCTTGATTTCAAATCTGTCTATGACCCTCCCTATCTCTGTAACCTCCTCCAGCCCTACCACCCTCCGAGATCTCTGCGCTCCTCCAATTCTGGCCTCTTGCGCACCCCCGATTTCCTTCGCTCCACCATTGGCGGCCGTGCCTTCAGCTGCCTGGGCCCTACGCTCTGGAATTCCCTCCCTGAACCTCTCCGCCTCTCTCTCTCCTCCTTTAAGTCGATCCTTAAAACGACCTCTTTGACCAAGCTTTTGGTCACTTGTCCTAACATCACCTTATGTGGCTCGATGTCAAATATTGTCTAATAATGCTGCTGTGAAGCGCCTTGGGTCGTTTCTACTACATTAAAGGCGCTATATAAATGCAAGTTGTTGTTGTTTGGGGCCCGGAGAAGAACCTCCTGTTACTCTTCTAGACCCCACAAAGATCAGTTTAAAACTTACCTCCACTCCTTCCCCAATGGGTTTTGCTGAGCAGTTTGTCTGCAGTTGGTGCTCAGTCTACTGTTATGAGGCCATTGGGTCATTGGACCCTGATTAGCATTAATGGTGCCCGGTTAATATATTTCCAGGGCTATGAGGAGAGATTACATAAACGAGGCTTGTATTCCCTGCAATATAGATGGTTTTAAAGGGTGATTTGATTGAGATTATTAGGATCTTGAAAGGAATTGATAAGAGGGAAACCTCGTCCACTGGTGGGGGAGTCTAGGACAAGGGGGACATCACCTTAAAATCAGAGCCAGGCCATTCAGGAGAAAAGTTGGGAAACACTTCTTCACACAAAGGGTGGTAGAAGTGTGGAGCTCTCTCCCACAAAAAGCAATAGATGCGAGCTCAATTAATGATTTTAAATCTGAGATCGATTGATTTTTTTTGCTAGCCGAGGATATTAAGGGATATCGAGCCAAGGCGGGTGGATGGAGTCAGGAGACAGATCAACCATGATCTCATTGAATGGTGGGACAGGCTCGAGGGGCTGAATGGTCTCCTCCCTGTTCCTATCTTCCCAAGGACAGAGTCAGAAGGGGCCCCTCAGCCGCTAGCATAAAAAAAAACAGCGACGGGGTGAATGTAGAGAGGCAAATGGGGCTGCTCGATTTGAACTGCCTTACTGCCCGTTCCCCAAAGGTGGAAGGAATTGAAACTTCCCCCTTTGTTGTTTCTTTCTCGAATCAGAGAAACCAGCTTGGGAAGTTTAATAAAAGCAAATACTCTGCATAAATCATTGATGACAATCCACACATCAGTTTGTTGCCCGACAGGCTCATGGAAGTGAAACCAAAGAAGCCACACCCCAACAAATCATTGTATTGTTCTCTTCATTCTTGTGTAATTTAACGTTTTTGGGGCTTGGAGCCAAGTTGACCCGTTGTCCATTGGAGATTAAATAGGCCGCTGATCAAATCCTCCCATTGTTCGTATTGAAATGAATCTAGCCTTTGATTCCACTTCAAAGTGAGTTTATAAGCCTAAAAAGAAATTACCATTCGCATGTAAATCGGGAGGGAGCCACCCCACGCGAGTACCAGCCTTGGCTTAGTGGTATCACTCTTGCCCCCCAGCCATGTTGGTCATCTGTTCAAGCCCCACTCCAGGACGTGGGGTATATAATCCGGGTTGCAGAACTTCAGTGCAGTACGGAGAGTACCGTACTGTTGGAAGTGCTGTCTTTTGGATGAAATGTTAAACCAAGGCTCCGTCTGCCCTCTCAGGTGGACGTGGTACTATTTGAAGAAGTACAGGGGAGTTATACTGGCATATTTCCGCTCAACCAATACCGCCAGATTAACTTGTCATTCATCTCATTGTTGTTTGTGGGATCTTGCTATGCACAAATTGGCTGCCATTTTGCCTACAAAACCACAGTGACTGCACTTGGAAAGTAATTCATTGGCTGTACAGTACTTTGGGACATCCTGAGGATGTGAAAGCTGCTATATAAATGCAAGTTCCTACTTTCTTTACCGTTCATTATATGTTATGGGTTTTACTGCTTTTTACTCTAGATTTCTTTTGGCTTCCATGTCTCAGATTACTATGGATCTGTGTCCCGGAGAGTGTTTTCACTTGCCCATATATCTAGGTAACTTTATAGCGTGACAAGAGATCAAACAGAAAACCTTGCAAAAGAATCAGGTTTTTGGCAAAAGAACCAGAGGGGAGATGAGGAGAATTTTTTTTTATGCAGCGATCTTTCAAAGAGCCGACAAAGGCACAATGGGCGGAATGGCCTCCCTCTGTGCTGATAAAGATTGAGAAGGACATAAGTAAGATCAAAGTAATAAATTGGAAAAAAGCTAATTTTCAGGAAATGATTCTGAAACTAGGGAAAATAAACTGGAAAACTTTGCTGATAAACAAAGAAATAGAACAGCAGTGGGAAACATTTAAAATGGTGATCAAAAGCGACCAGGGGAAATATATCCCACTAAAAAGCAAGAACAAAGTAGCCAGTAATGATACACAGTGGATGAATAAAGAAATAAAGGCAAAATTGAAACTAAAGAAAAAGGCACACACTAGGTACATGGACAACAAAGGAGAGGATGACAAAAGGGAATACAAAAAGGTCAGGAAAGAAGTTTAAAAAAACAATTAGGAAGGCAAAGAGAGACTACGAAATTAAATTATCATGGAATATAAAAAGAAATAGTAAAGTATTCTACAGACACATAAATAACAAAAGAAAAATCAGGATAGGGATAGGGCCACTAAGGGGTACACTCGATAAACTCACAGGTAATGAGAGCAAAATGACAGAAATATTAAATAATTACATTGCCTCAGTAATTATCATCGAGGAGACTAACGTTGTGAGCATGTGTTAGAGGGACTTGCGGTGACACCAAATTGGGGGTATAGTTAATACCGAGGAGGACTGCGACAAAATATGGGAAACATTAATAAACTTGAGGAAAGAGCGTGTAATTGGCAAATGAATTTCAATATAGATAAGTGTGAGGTGGTGCATTTTGGTAGGAAGAATAAGGAGGCCACATACTGCTTGGATAATAAGAGTCTAAATGGGGTCGAGGAGCAGAGGGATCGGGGGGTACAGATACACAAATCACTAAAAGTAGCGACGCAGGTTAATAAGGCCATAAAAAGAGCAAACCAAGCACTGGGGTTCTTTTCTAGAGGGATAGAATTGAAAAGCAGGGAAGTTATGTTAAACTTGTATAGAACCTTGGTTAGACCACACTTGGAGTACTGAGAACAGTTCTGGAGAAGTTGCAAAAAAGATTTAATAGGATGATACCAGAACTGAGAGGTTATACATATCAGGAAAGATTGAGCAGGCTGGGGCTCTTTTCTCTAGAAGAGAGAAGACTGAGGGGAGATGAGGAGAATTTTTTTTTACTTAGCGATCTTTAAAAAGGCCCATGGATAAATGTTCCAGCTGGTATGCTGCTGAGTATCACAGACCACATCACCGGTCTATGCTAGGTACTGGTAGAAACATTGCCATCAGTCTTAGTGTCCCTGGCCTTGAAAGGGAGAGCATCAGCTAGGGTTCCAGTTCCTGATTGCCATCTATGCTTGAAGGTCCACATGTCTGGACACTGGGTTGTTATAAACTGGATGGCCCGGTGGTGAAGGATGGAATACGAGAGCCTGGTCTTCAGTTGCTTCCAAGCCTTTATTCACAGAGATCAATACAACCCACCGCCTAATTAAGCTCTCTTATTAATGGATACAAGAGAGTCCCCAATTAATACCCACCACCTGAATACAATTAACACTAATTGATATAAGTTACATGGATACAATAAACATGGGTGAGGACAACATCAGGTTAGCTGTGATCTCCTTCACGATTAATTACCTCGCTGCCACTCATTCTTCGGGCTCAAAAACCATCCCGACTTGGAAATATATCGGCCGCTCCTTCATCGTCGCTGGGTCAAAATCCTGGAACTCCCTTCCTAACAGCACTGTGGGAGAACCGTCACCACACGGACTGCAGCGGTTCAAGAAGGCGGCTCACCACCACCTTCTCAAGGGCAATTAGGGATGGGCAATAAATGCCGGCCTCGCCAGCGACGTCCACGTTCCCAGAATTAATTACAAAAATTTGAAGAATCACTATTTCGTGGGGTACCTGAGGGCTGATAAACTACCCAGAGTAAGTCATTGCCTTCACAAGGAAGCAACAAAATTGACAGGGGCGAAGCAATTTAGTTGATGTCTCCTAGGCTGGACAATTGACTTTTCCTGTAACACTTGTGGAAATTGAATTTAGTAACAAACAATTTAGCCTGTTTATATGACATTCTTGCATCTACTGTCTTAAGGAAGATAGTAACCCATTTAAAATAAATGGGTTAATGCCTTTATTAAAGTGATGGACAAAGGATGCTTGTTACATTAATAAGGCACAACCTGATTTTAACCCCTTGGTTCATTCCCAAAACCGAATTACTTGAGGCTATCGATCTGTCTGGCTGTAAATGCGTATGAGCTTGTATCAAAATACTTCAGTGTTCCCTCAGTACACTGATCAGCACACTGTCTCTCGAGTAGGTACTCTCTCATTAGTGATTCTAAGGGGGGGAAACGGACACAGGAACTGTAACGGCTCCTACTTCTGAGTTTTAGGATGATGAAAGGTTAACAAAAATTGGAAATGGGTCAGAATTTAAAACCGATAAAGCAGATTTCCTTCAACACCCCCACCCATAACCCTGCACATCAAGTCCCACATCTGATCCACAAAACACGAGTGGGGAACTTTTACTAGCACTGTTTACTTGAACCTACTGGATGGCTCTTTTCTGACTGACGTGTTTCTCAGGCCATTAATCAAGATCTCAAGCAGTATTTTTTTTAGTTACTTCTCATTCTAGCCTGTTGAATGAACCGGTTACACTGCATTTGTGTAACAGTGCGTGTGAGGAATGCAGTTTGATTTCCCATCTTCACCACAATAGCAGAACTCTACGCTTGCAGGCTTAAGTTCACATTCTGAGCGACCTTTGCCCTCCTCTTCTATTCATTCTCAGGAGGTGGGCGTCGCTGACAAAGGGGGCGGCATTGATTGCCCATCCCTAGTCGCCCTCGAGAAGGTGGTGGTGGGCCTGCAGCATTGTAGCGGTTTGATACAACTGAGCGGCTTGCTAGGCCACTTCAGAGGGCAATCACATTGGTGCAGGACTGGAGTCACCTATAGGTTCAGACCAGATAAGGACGACAGGTTTCTTCCTGCTACACGACATTGGTGAACCAGCTAAGATTTTTTTTTTGCTACAATCCGACAGCCATATGGAAATTTTTATTGCTATTTTTTTACAGCTTTTTTATTTCCAATTTTTTTTATCGCTGGTACCTCCTGCGTCAATACAACTTCAGAGGGCCAATAGTGCAAACTGCCTCTGCATCTTAATTCACAATCTAGCTCGTAAATATTACACTTTCCTGACAACATGATATCAGTGGTGCCTCACAGCTGCCCATCACTGGCCTGGTTCTATAAAGAAAACTTCCCTGCTGGAAGGGAAATGGGTGGAAAATTATGGAGAGCACACTAGCGATTTCCTGGTGGGAAAAGCTTGGGCTAAACGCTAAAGAATCTTTTCATAAAATCCGTTCTCACGGGCATAGGCTGGCTGGAAGGGAGACGACTGAGGGGTGACCTGATCGAGGTCTTTATGATTATGAAAGGGTTTGATAGGGTAGACGTAGAGAAGATGTTTCCATTTGTGTGGGGGGGGAGGCCAAAAGTAGAGGTCAAAAATATAAGATAGTCACTAATAAATCCAATATGGAATTCAGGAGAAACTTCTTCACCCAGAGAGTGGTGAGAATGTGGAACTCACTACCACAAGGAGCAGTTAAGGCGAATAGCGTAGATACATTCAAGGGGAAGCTGGATAAACACATGAGGGAGAAAGGAATAGAAGGACATCGTCGCTGGGTCAAAATCCTGGAACTCCCTTCCTAACAGCACTGTGGGAGAACCTTCACCACACGGACTGCAGCGGTTCAAGAAGGCGGCTCACCACCACCTTCTCAAGGGCAATTAGGGGTGGGCAATAAATGCCGGCCTCACCAGCGACGCCCACATCCCATGAACGAATAAAAAAAAAATGCTGATAGGGTTAGATGAAGTAGGGAGGGAGGAGGCTCGCGTAGAGCATGACCACCAGCAGGGCGCTGTTGGGCCGAATGGCCTGTTTCTGTGCTGTGCTATTCTATGTAGTATTGCTAATTATCACCATTGCAATCTGTAATGAGTTAGTGAATCACTGATGTGATAATAAAGCATGCACTCATTTGGTGGTTTCATTAGGGATAGGGTGGCACTGTTGAGAACTCCTTCCATCATTTTGCTGATGACTGGGAGGAGGCTGATAAGTCGATAGTTGGCTGGGCTGGATTGCTCCAGTTTACATAGAAATACATAGCCTGTTCGGCACAGAAACAGGCCATTCGGCCCAACAGGTCCATGCTGGTGTTCATGCTGCACACGAGCCTCCTCCCGCCCTACTTCATCTCACCCTATCAGCATATCCTTCTATGGTTAGGACATAACTGGGCAATTTTACGGATTGTAGATGCCAATGTTATAGCTGCACTGGGAAAGTCAAGCTAAGAGGGTGCAAAAACACTGAGGTCGGTACCCCGAAAAATATTTATTAAGGCACCAGGTGAATCCTTATAACCCCCTTCACCTTAATTCCTCATCTGTTTACACCTCAGCTAACACCTAGCAGTGAACAATGCCTGGACTTGACTTGCTGAGCTGTCTTGCACAAACCAGTTCAGATTATATTTGCGTTTACCCTGACAACCTCCAATTAAGATCCACACAAACTGGTGAGGGACTGAATTAACCTCTTATTGCCCATTCATCGAAAAAAGAAGTCAGCCTACAAGTCATGCACTAAACACTGTTTAGTGACTTCAGAATCATAATTAGCAGCACTTAAATGTAAACATTTGGGTGTGTGAATGATTAATAGATAGGGTTAATTAACAAAATGGAGAACAGAGGTTTATTATAGACGCAGTTCATTTGCATCATAGGAATTCAGCATTAACCTGGTTTGCTGATTATCAACTTATAGTTGAGACCAGTGTCTGAGATTGATATGAATTGACAAGATTAATTTTACTCTTAAGAGAGCTGACAAGTTAATAGCATTAGATAGCCTGTCTATGGGATAATTCAGAGTGCTGGTGGTCAGCAATGTTTCCAGATCTTCCCCAACCTCAACCTTACGAGCTGCGTGTTTGAACTGGCTCCCTCGCCTTCCCATGGGACAATGGCGTTGGCTTCTGGGACATCGGGTAATGAACTCTTTCTGTGGCGGCGTCATCCGTTCAAAAATTACGAAGGGTTTTGATAGAGTAAATAAGCAGTAACTGTTTCCACTGGCAGGAGGGTCGGTAACCAAAGGACACAGAGTTAAGTTGATCGGCAAAAGAACCAGAAGGGAGATGAGGAGCATTTTTTCTTACACATCGAGTTGTGATGATCTGGAATGCGCTGCCTGAAAGGACGGTGGAAGCAGATTCAATGGTAACTTTCAAAGTGAAATTGGATAAATACTTGAAGGAGAAAAAAATCACAGGGCTATGGGGAAAGAGCAGGAGGAGTGGGACTAATTGGATAGTTCTTTCAGTGAGCCGGCAGAGGCACGCTGGGCCGAATGGCCTCCTTCTGTGCGGTATAATTCTATGATCCTCTGCTTCTGGGTAAATCCATTTTACGTGTTGGTAACTGCATCTGGACTGGTTGGCTTAAATTTCAGCTCCCTTGATCTCAGGAAAACTTTTGCATCTAAGTGACACACTGACCTGTAACTGGCCAATATACCCATACTATCTGACTTCTGTAATCCTCTGTCTCTCTCTGTCAGAGATGAGCTATCTGTTTATTACATTAATAAACATTCTACGTGTGGTCTGGAATTCCCTCCCTAAACCTCTCTGCCTCTCTACCTCTCTCTCCTTAAGACGTTCCTTAAAACCTACCTCTTTGACCTGTCCTAATATCTCCTTATGTGGCTCGGTGTCAAATTTTGTTTGATAATCGCCCCTGTGAGGTGCCTTGGGATGATTTACTGTGCTAAAAGCATTATATGGATGCAAGTTCTTGTTGTAGTACGTACATTACAAAATGACATCAAAACAAAAAGAAGCAAGACACAGGGCTCAATTTCAAATCAGAAGTCCTGGTGCATTGGGGGCGGGGGGGTGGGGGGGGGGGGCAAAGAAAATCGTGTTTATTTGGAGCGGGCAGAAGTCCCGGCTCCAACACGTTGACGAACGGGCAAGACCCAGAGTCACCTGGGTGCCCGCGCCATTCCCAAACCCGGAAGTCCCGCCGGCAATTAAAGCCGCCGGGACGATATTTAAACATGGAATTCAAGTACTTAATGTACTTGAAATGTGCATGTATGTGATTAATTCTGCTGGCAAGCGATTTCATCGCTGCCTCAGCGTGTTTCCCGTGCTGTGTGAAACACGCCATGGGGAACGAGTCGTGTTTCAGGCAGCCATTTGGACATTTAAATGCCTGTTTGACAGATGGGGATAAAAGGTGAGTTATTGCAGCAGGGCACTCAGTTCTCTCAGACAAACTTTTGGTTGGGAGATCTTTGTGTTTAGACTGAGAATCCTTGGATTACACTCAGAGTTCTTCTGTTTACATATATTTACCAACTTTTCGGACCCCCTCAAAGCTGACACCATCAGGATGGGTGCATCCCGTACCTGAGCCACCCTTCCACTAATGCAGAATTGGACTCCTCCATCCTCTGGGCGTTGTGGAGAGTGTGCGTGTGGCATCTGTTCCAGTACCTCGCAAATGTGCTGATGTCCCTCGATCATTCTCCTTTAAAGGATGGCCCGGGGGGTTCAGCATCTGCGTCCAGCTGGGCAGAGCCTGGAGAGGAGTGCTCCCACCGACACGGACTCTCCACAGCTGCCCCTGCCACCAGTGTCTGCTCGTGCTCACTTGTGTGTGGTGACTCACCAGGTGCCAACCCAACTAACTGACTACTAGGACCCACCGAGGTGTGAGTATCTGCGCTGGTGGATGGCTCGCTAAGATGTGACGGTGCACCCTCAGAGGCCGGGAGCTCCTCTGAGGAATCGCCCTCTCCCATCACTGTGGTTGATGAAGGGCCTGTAAGAGAACAGAAGGCAACATTAAGCATCATCACAGATGTGTCATGTTGCGATGAGCATACTGAGGTGTTCAACATGCCGATCATTGTTAACATCAGTACATGTTGTGTGTGATGAATGTTAAAGTTGTGTCACCAGACGTTTGTGGGGTGCCAGTCTCGGCGTTCCCGACGGACAGGCACTCGAGGGTGCGACTGATCTCCAGGGCCTCCTCCTCCATGTCTGTGAGGACCACTATTTGTTGTGGAACCCCCCCCCCCCCTCCAGTCCTCGCCCTCTCACGTGTATTTTGAGCTCTCTTCTCCGAGAAGGGGAGAAAGTACAGACGTGTGAGTGAGTGATGGTGAAGTGGCCAACCGATGAATGCATTGGTTTGGGTGAGGCTGACCGTGCAAGAGGTGCATCAGAGGGTGAGTGTGAGACAGAGACATCACATTGGATCAACATTGGAGTGAGTGGTAGTGGTGGGGTGACTAATGGGGAGGTGAGGAAGTTCTGAGTAAGTGCAGATAAATTGAGGATGAGGCTTAAGTGGGTGTGATGAGTGATGTGATGGAGTAGTCTTGGCAGTGCAGAATGAGTTGTGGGGGGTGCGGGGGTGATGAGCACCAGGGAATGTAGGAGAGCCAGTAAGTGTACTCACTTTTGCTGACCTGGTTAGGTCATTGAAACGCTTCCTGCACTGGACCCAGGTGCGAGAGATGTTGCTGCTGCTGGTGACCTCCTCTGCCACCCCACAATTGTGCTCTAGAACTAGCCGCGCCTCTAGCCAAACTGTTCCAGTACAGCTACAACACTGGCATCTACCCGACAATGTGGAAAATTGCCCAGGTATGTCCTGTCCACAAAAAGCAGGACAAATCCAATCCGGCCAATTACCGCCCCATCAGTCCACTCTCAATCATCAGCAAAGTGATGGAAGGTGTCGTCGACAGTGCTATCAAGCGGCACTTACTCACCAATAACCTGCTCACCGATGCTCAGTTTGGGTTCCGCCAGGACCACTCGGCTCCAGACCTCATTACAGCCTTGGTCCAAACATGGACAAAAGAGCTGAATTCCAGAGGTGAGGTGAGAGTGACTGCCCTTGACATCAAGGCAGCATTTGACTGAATGTGGCACCAAGGAGCCCTAGTAAAATTGAAGTCAATGGGAATCAGGGGGAAAACTCCCCAGTGGCTGGAGTCATACCTAGCACAAAGGAAGATGGTAGTGGTTGTTGGAGGCCAATCCTCTCAGCCCCAGGACATTGCTGCAGGAGTTCCTCAGGGCAGTGTCCTAGGCCCAACCATCTTCAGATGCTTCATCAATGACCTTCCCTCCATCATAAGGTCAGAAATGGGGATGTTCGCTGATGATTGCACAGTGTTCAGTTCCATTCGCAACCCCTCAAATAATGAAGCAGTCCGAGCCCACATGCAACAAGACCTGGACACCATCCAGGCTTGGGCTCATAAGTGGCAAGTAACATTCGCGCCAGACAAGTGCCAGGCAATAACCATCTCCAACAAGAGAGGGTCTAACCACCTCGCATTGACATTCAAAGGCATTACCATCGCCAAATCTCCCCACCATCAACATCCTGGGGGTCACCATTGACCAGAAACTTAACTGGAAAGGCCACATAAATACTGTGGCTACAAGAGCAGGTCAGAGGCTGGGTATTCTGCGGCGAGTGACTCACCTCCTGACTCCCCAAAGCCTTTCCACCATCTACAAGGCACAAGTCAGGAGTGTGATGGAATACTCTCCACTTGCCTGGATGAGTGCAGCTCCAAAAACACTCAAGAAGCTCGACACCATCCAGGACAAAGCAGCCCGCTTGATTGGCACCAAATCCATCACCCTAAACATTCACTCCCTTCACCACCGGCGCACTATGGCTGCAGTGTGCACCATCCACAGGATGCACTGCAGCAACTCGCCAAGGCTTCTTCAAGAGCATCTCCCAAACCTGCGACCTCTACCACCTAGAAGGACAAGAGCAGCAGGTACATGGGAACAACACCACCTGCATGTTCCCCACCAAGTCACACACCATCCTGACTTCGAAATATATCACCGTTCCTTCATCGTCGCTGGGTCAAAATCCTGGAACTCCCTTCCTAACAGCACTGTGGGAGAACTGTCACCACACGGACTGCAGCGGTTCAAGAAGGCGGCTCACCACCACCTTCTCAAGGGCAATTAGGGATGGGCAACAAATGTTGGCCTCGCCAGCGACGCCCACATCCCATGAACGAATAAAAAAAAGCCAGACCTTCTTGGTGGCAGAGGCAGGGCACGTCCTCCTATCGGCCGGGTATAATAGTTCCCTCCTCCTCCTCACCCCGGCCAGTAGCACCTGAAGTGAGGCATCGCTGAATATCAGAGCAGCCTCGCCCCTGTGCTGCTCCATTGGGTCTTCTGGCTCTTTGCTCCAGCAAAATCCATTGGAGCAATGGCCCTTTAAATCCAGACGCTCCGGCTGACAGCCTGTCGTGCGGGTGCGCAGTCCGCCCGCTGCGCAGCTTTCGGACGGCGAACCCGGAAACAAGATTAATGGCCACCAATTAAGTCGCTATCGCATGGGGAAAGGTAATTTTTTATTAGTCAGGTTTGCCGCGCGCCCTTTGACCCTCCCCCACCCCGCTGCCATCCTGCCGCCCTTTTAAAATTGAGCCCATGGTGTCAAACCCTCTTATAGATCCTTCATTTTCAATGAACCCCTGGTCCTCCATTCAATTGACCAATTTGAGGGTCACTTGTGTCAAAAGGGGTTCACTATTTCATGGTGTTGATCACCTCAAACAGCCATGTTGGTGCCCTGACGACCTCAAATTACTTCAAATGTTGAATCCAGACATGTCAGTTGGCAAATTCACTCCCCCCCCCCCCATTCTCAGTCGGTTTGTACAAAGATCTTTATAAATTCTTTCAGTTAGGGAGTCGCACATTTATCCCTCTGACTGAGCTATCTCTGGGTCTGTGGCCTTATTGGCCCACGCCTTTTCTGGTTTCTGTGAGAATGCCTTGTTCTTTCGAGCATCCAAAGATATTAATCCTTTTGGTATCCCATTGGGCAGCGGAAGCAGATTCAACAGTAACTTTCAAGAGGGAATTAGATAAATATTTGAAAAGAGAAAAAAAAATTGCAGGGCCGTGGGGGAAAGAGCAGGGGAGTGTCACTAATTGGATAGCTCTGTCACAGAGCCAGCACAGACACGATGGGCCGAATGTATCACTCTATGATAGTTCACTCTGGCTACTGACTCCATTTTGAGGACACGTTTATGGCGATTTTCAGGGCATCACGTCTACTAGGGCGGCTAGCTCTAACTGCTGGGGTGTTCAGCACTAGAGCCGGGATGTTGTCAGAGCCTATGGCCTTTGCTATGTCTGGAGTTTGTGTCAATACAGACACTTTGAATACAAATGTTGCCTGGTAACATCACATTTTAACAATGCAGTGAAGCATCTTAACCCTTTATACTTAACACTTCAGAAATGAAAAGAAACTAGTATCCCAACAACAACATTTATCCTGGATATCATGTGCACATAATGTGAAAAACAGATCAAACTGTGCAGCCGCACAGTGAAGTCTCCGTGCATTATCTGCTTTAATATCAGTGTGAGAAACTCCAGGGAATTCCAGGCTCCCTTTGTGAAAAGAAAGACTTGCATTTACATAGTGCCTTTCACAACCTCAGGACGTCCCAAACCGCTTTACAGTCAATGAAGTACTTTTGAAGTGTAGTCACTGTTGTAATGTAGGAAACGTAGCAGCCAATTTGCGCACAGCAAGATCCCACGAACAGCAATGTGATAACCTGTTTATTTTAGTGATGAATATTGGCCAGAACACTGAGGGGATCTCCCCTGATCTTCTTTGAATAGTACCACAGAATATCTTATGTCCACGTGAGAGGGCAGTTTGGGCCTTGGTTTAACATCTCATCCAAAAGACAGCACCTCTAATAGTGCAGCACTCTCTCATTACCGCACTAAAGTGTCAACTTAGGATTTGCTTAAGCCTCATGAAGGGGGACTTGAACCCAAGACCTTCGTGACTCTGAGGTAAGAGTGCTGCCCACTGAGCCACAGCTGACTCTGTGATAAGCCTCTCAGCTCACACATTGTAGCACTGAAATAAAGTCTAATGTTACTCAGATCTGTCAGGGGAAGCTGTCGTGCCATCATATTAATTTTACTTCCTCCGCTATTCCCTGCTGCTATTTTCCCCACAGAGTAATGGAAGAGGGTCCCAGCGAAAGCAGTTGGCGTTATGTCAATTGATTCCATCCAGAAAGGGTCGGATAACTAATTGGTGGGGAACAGGGTTGAAGGCTACAAGGATAAGAATAGATTGAACATTCCAAATATGGTCCACTTGCAATTGGGGCTGAAGGAGGGGGGTAGAAGTGAAATGTTGCCTTGTCAAAGCTGAAGAGTGGAGATAATAATTATACTTGTAAATCGCACCATACCATATAGAAAACTCTCAAAGCAATCCACACGATATCCCACAAAGAACCATACGGTGAATGACGAGTTAATCCGATTTCGGTTGAGGGACGAATGTTAGCCGACAGGTTCCTGCTGATTCATCACTTCTTCCCCATACAGGGTGCACAGTGACTCACCTTCCTGCATCCTTCAGGTGACTATCAAATTCCTCGAGGGTGTGTACCATTGTAGTGGCACTTGTGACAATTAGTGAGAATGATGCAGGTTTATGAAAACAAAACAGGAGTATCTGTTACAACGTTGGGTGTCATGATGTGGAGATGCCGGTGATGGACTGGGGTTGACAATTGTAAACAATCTTACAACACCAAGTTATAGTCCAGCAATTTTATTTTAAATTCACAAGCTTTCGGAGGCTACCTCCTTCCTCAGGTGAACGATGTGGAAAATCATCGTTCACCTGAGGAAGGAGGTAGCCTCCGAAAGCTTGTGAATTTAAAATAAAATTGCTGGACTATAACTTGGTGTTGTAAAATTGTTTACAAACGTTGGGTGTGTTCCAGTATACTGGGGTACATTTTCAACTTGCATGGAAATGGCATCATAGATCAGCCTCACATTGTAGAAACCGCCCGGCTTCCATCTCCATTGACTTCCACGAGAATGAAAATACGATAATGGGCACTGACACGCAAACCAGTTTTGCCCCCAGCAAAAAGTTGATAATCTACCTCGCTGTGTACAATGGTTTTACGGTTGAGGTGAATTAGATGAGTGAGGTGAGTGATTCAACCTGGCAAAGATTACTGGTAAGCCCAAAGATTGGGAAAACTTTAAAAACCAGCAAAGGATGACTAAAAGAATAATAAAGAGGGAGAAAATAAATTATGAGAGTAAACTAGCAAGAAGTATAAAAACTGACAGTAAAAGCTTCTACAAGTATATAAAAAGGAAGAGAGTAGCTAAAGTAAACATTGGTCCCTTAGAGGATGAGACTGGGGAAGTAATAATGGAAAACAAGGAAATGGCAGAGGAATTGAACAGATATTTGGTATCTGTCTTCACAGTAGAAGACACTAATAATATACCAATAATAGTAGAAAATCAAGGGGCAAAGGGGAGGGAGGAACTAAAAACAATCACTATCACTAGAGAAAAAGTACTAGGTAAACTAATGGGTCTAAGGGCTGACAAGTCCCCTGGACCTGATGGCTTGCATCTGAGGGTCTTAAAGGAAGTGGCTACAGAGATAGTGGATGCGTTGGTTGTAATCTTCCGGAATTCACTAGATTCTGGAAAGGTCCCAGCGGATTGGAAAACCGCAAATGTAACGCCCCTATTCAAGAAGGGAGTGAGACAGAAAGCAGGTAATTATAGACCAGTTAGCCTAACATCTGTCATTGGGAAAATGCTAGAATCCATTATTAAGGAAGTCATAGCTGGACATTTGGAGACTCATAATACAATCAAGGAGAGTCAACATGGTTTTATGAAAGGGAAATCGTGTCTGACAAATTTATTAGAGTTCTTTGAGGAAGTAACGGGCAGGGTGGATAAAGGGGAACCAATGGATGCAGTATATTTGGATTTCCAAAAGTCATTCGATAAGGTGCCACATAAAAGATTAGTGCACAAGATAAGAGCTCATGGTGTTGGGTGTAATATATTGGCATGGATAGAGGATTGGCTAACTAACAGAAAACAAAGAGTCGGGATAAAAGAGTCATTTTCGAAATGGCAATCTGTAACCAGTGGCGTGCCGCAGGAATCAGTGCTGGGGCCTTAACTATTTACAATATATATCAATGACTTGGATGAAGGAACAGAGTGTCTTGTGGTCAAATTTGCTGATGATACAAAGATAGGTGGAAAAGCAAGTTGCGATGAGGACACATAGGGGGTAATTTTACCACCCGCTATGGGGTGCGTTCTCGGCGGGGGGGCCCCAAAAATCGGGGAATCCCAGAGCGGGACCGGATCCCGTCTCGATCCCGCCCACTTCTGGGTTTCCCACGGGCACGCCGGCGTGCGGGCGCAGCCCCCACTGGTGGGAATCCCGCAGGCAATTAAAGCCAGCGGGGTTCCACTTGAAGGTATTTATTGAGGTATTTCAGGTCACTAACTGACCTGATTCAGGGATTATGTGGGATTTTAGAGCAAACTGGGACTGTTTCCCACACTGGGGGAAATACTCCCAGTTCAAATGGACGTGTTGCAGCTGTCAGCCTGTGGCAGCTGCAAAGGTCCATTTGACAGGTATGGGGGGAGACCCTCACTCATTGCAGGAGGCCACTCTGTCACTTGGGACAAAGTTTGGCCTCCACCACCCTCCTCCTGACAGTCAAAGTCACCAACTTGCACACTTACCCCGGGGTCCAGACACATGTACCTACCTTGCGGACCCCCTCAGATGTACATCTTGCGGATGGGGGCCGCCGTAGCTGCAGTCATGACCTCCTCGGAGGACGAACAGCATCACCAGCCTCACCAGCCTCGCCATCCACGCCATCCACCTCTGACACGTGGAGCTCCACAACACAGTGCTGTGACACATCCACCTGCACAGCAGGAGGGAGGGCAACCGCAGAGAGAGATGCGTCGCAGAGGGCACTACCCTCGCCACAGGGTCCACAGACCGAGGCTCAGCCTCCTGGACCTCTCTGAGCAGCAGTGCACACAGAGGCTCAGAGTCACTCGACATGTAGTCGTGGACATCTGCAGCCTCTTTCATGCCGAGCTGCTCCTGGCTGGCCCGAGCACCATCTTCTTACCTGTTGCTGTCAAAGTCACCACTGCCCTCAACAACCTCTCCTCCGCATCCTTCCAGGGTGCAACCGGGGACATCGCCGATGTCTCCCAGTCGTCTGCACAGAAGAGCCTTGCAAATACACCTACACCCACTCTGCAGTGACACAATGGGTGGCATCAGTGGTGGGTCCTCATTGTGATCCTCAGGAAAGGGCATTATTGCACAAACCAGACAGGATTCGCGAAGACGTGGCAGTAGTGGTGCCAATATAATATGTAATGTGAGTTGTTCAGAAATTCAATATAAGTAACAACCATGACAAACCCTCAAACACGCTTGTGCATCCCCTTCATGCTCACGACACGTTTGCCTTACGCTGCCTACTGCACATATGTGATGCATGCCCTGTGGCTGCAGCACAGGTAGTGGCAGGTTGAGTGAGGCTGACTGTGAAAGAGATGCACGAGAGGGTGAGTATGAGATAGAGCCATGAGATTGTATGAGGATTGGGTTGAGTGGTAGTGGCGGGATGAGTCCTGGCGAGGTGAGTAAGTGCAGGTAAGATGAGGATGAGGTTTGAGTGGGCATGAGGGGTGATGTGACAGAGTAGTGTTTGGCAGTGCCGAAGGAGATGTGGGGTGGGGGCAGTGATGTGGCAGACGGAGTGTAGGGGAAAGACCATGTGTACTCACTTTGGCTGACCTACTGAGGTCATTGGAGCGCCTCCTGCACTGTATGCAGGTGGGCGATATGTTGGTGGCGCTGGTGACCTCCTCTGCCACCTCGAGCCAGGCCTTCCTGGTGGCAGAGGCAGGCCGCTTCCTCCCGCCCGCTGGGAGGAAGATCTCTGTCCTCCACCTCCTCCTCACCCCATGTATTGATACCTGGAGTGAGGCATCATTAAACTGGGAGCAGCCTTCCCCCTGGGCTGCTCCATGCTGTGATTTTTTCTATTTGTTGCAGCATCAATCAGTGGAGGACTGCCCCTTTAAATAGAGCGCCTCCAGCTGACAGATCTTACTGCGCATGCGCAGCCCGCCCGACGCGCAGATCAGCAGTGGGGAACCCGGAGGAGCAGGTAAGTGGATCCAATTAGTGAATTGTCTGCTACGATCGCGCGGGAAACTGACTAATTTCACCGGGCGCGTTACCCACGTGCCCGATAGCCCCCCCGCCGAGAACACGCAGCCCTGCTAACATCGGGCCCATAGCGTCTGTAAAGGGATATTGACAGGTTAAGCGAATGGGCAAAAATTTGGCAGATGGAATATAATGTGGGAAAATGTGAAGTCATCCACTTTGGGAGGAAAAATAAAGAAGCAAAATATTATTTGAATGGAGAAATACTACAAAAAGCTGCGGTACAGAGGGATCTGGGTGTCCTCGTACATGAAACACAAAAAGTCAACATACAGGTGCAGCAAGTAATCCTGAAGGCAAACGGAATATTGGCCTTTATTTCTAGGGGGATGGAGTATAAAAGCAGGGAAGTCATGCTACAACTGTACAGGGTGCTGGTAAGATCACACCAGGAGTACTGCGTACAGTTCTGGTGCCCTTATTTAAGGAAGGACATACTTGCATTGGAGGCAGTTCAGAGAAGGTTCACTAGGTTGATTCAGTGTATGGAAGGGTTGTCTTATGAGGAAAGATTGAACAGGTTGGGTCTATACTCATTGGAGTTTAGAAGAATGAGAGGAGATCTTATTGAAACATACAAGATTGTGAGGGGACTCGATAGGGTAGATGCTGAGAGGATGTTACCCCTCATGGGGGAATCTAAAACTAGGGGGCATAGTCTCAGAATAAGGGGTCGCCCGTTTAAGACGAAAATGAGGAGGAATTTCTTCTCCCAGAGGGTCGTGAATCTTTGGAATTCTTTACCCCAAAAAGCTGTGGAGGCTGAGTCATTGAATACATTCAAGGCTGAGTTAGACAAATTTTTGATCAGCAAGGGAATCAAAGGATATGGGGAAAAGGCGGGAACGTGGAGTTGAGGTAAAAATCAGATCAACCATGATCTCATTAAATGGCGGAGCAGGCTCGAAGGGCCGAATGGCCTACTCCTGCTCCTATCTCTTACGGTCCTATGGTCTTATCATGGTGAAGGGAGTGAGAGAGTGGAGGAGCAAATGGAGTGGGAGAGCGAAGGGAAGGGAGTGGGGGAGCGAAGGGAGTGGGAGAGCGAAGGGAGTGGGAGAGTGAAGGGAGTGAAGGGAGTGGGGCAGTGATTGGAGTGAAGGAAGTGGGAGAGTGAAAGGAGTGGGGGATCGAAGAGAGCAGGGGAGCGAAGGGAGTGGGGGAGTGAAGGGAGTGGGGAAGCGAAGGGAGTGGGGGAGTGAAGGGAGTGGGGGAGTGAAGGGAGTGAAGGGAGTGGGGCAGTGATTGGAGTGAAGGGAGTGGGGGATCGAAGAGAGTGGGGGATCGAAGAGAGTGGGGGAGTGAAGGGAGTGGGGGAGCGAAGGGAGTGAAGGGAGTGGGGCAGTGATTGGAGTGAAGGAAGTGGGAGAGTGAAAGGAGTGGGGGATCGAAGAGAGTGGGGGATCGAAGAGAGTGGGGGAGCGAAGGGAGTAGGAGAGCGAAGGGAGTGGGAGAGCGAAGGGAAGGGAGTGGGGGATCGAAGGGAGTGGGGGAGCGAAGGGAGTAGGAGAGCGAAGGGAGTGGGAGAGTGAAGGGAGTGGGGGAGCGAAGGGAGTGGGAGAGTGAAGGGAGTGGGGGAGCGAAGGGAGTGGGAGAGTGAAGGGAGTGGGAGAGTGAAGGGAGTGGGGGAGCGAATGGAGTGGGGGAGTGAAGGGAGTGGGAGAGTGAAGGGAGTGGGAGAGTGAAGGGAGTGGGGGAGCGAATGGAGTGGGGGAGTGAAGGGAGTGGGAGAGTGAAGGGAGTGGGGGAGCGAAGGGAGTGGGGGAGCGAAGGGAGTGGGAGAGTGAAGGGAGTGAGGGAGAGTGAAGGGAGTGGGGGAGCGAAGGGAGTGAGGGAGTGAAGGGAGTGGGAGAGTGAAGGGAGTGGGAGAGTGAAGGGAGTGGGGGAGCGAAGGGAGTGGGGGATGAAGGGAGTGGGAGAGTGAAAGGAGTGGAGGATCGAAGAGAGCGGGGGATCGAAGGGAGTGGGAGAGTGAAGGGAGTGAGGGAGTGAAGGGAGTGGGAAAGTGAAGGGAGTGGGAGAGTGAAGGGAGTGAGGGAGTGGGAGAGTGAAGGGAGTGGGAGAGTGAAGGGAGTGGGAGAGTGAAGGGAGTGAAGGGAGTGGGAGAGTGAAGGGAGTGAGAGAGTGAAGGGAGTGAGGGGAGTGAAGGGAGTGGGCGAGTGAAGGGAGTGGGCGAGTGAAGGGAGTGGGCGAGTGAAGGGAGTGGGAGAGTGAAGGGAGTGGGAGAGTGAAGGGAGTGAAGGGAGTGGGAGAGTGAAGGGAGTGGGAGAGTGAAGGGAGTGGGAGAGTGAAGAGAGTGGGAGAGTGAAGGGAGTGAGGGGAGTGGGGGAGTGAAGGGAGTGGGAGAGTGAAGGGAGTGGGAGAGTGAAGGGAGTGGGAGAGTGAAGGGAGTGGGAGAGTGAAGGGATTGGGGGAGCGAATGGAGTGGGGGAGTGAAGGGAGTGGGAGAGTGAAGGGAGTGGGAGAGTGAAGGGAGTGGGGGAGCGAATGGAGTGGGGGAGTGAAGGGAGTGGGGGAGCGAAGGGAGTGGGGGAGCGAAGGGAGTGGGAGAGTGAAGGGAGTGAGGGAGAGTGAAGGGAGTGGGGGAGCGAAGGGAGTGAGGGAGTGAAGGGAGTGGGAGAGTGAAGGGAGTGGGAGAGTGAAGGGAGTGGGGGAGCGAAGGGAGTGGGGGATGAAGGGAGTGGGAGAGTGAAAGGAGTGGAGGATCGAAGAGAGCGGGGGATCGAAGGGAGTGGGAGAGTGAAGGGAGTGAGGGAGTGAAGGGAGTGGGAAAGTGAAGGGAGTGGGAGAGTGAAGGGAGTGAGGGAGTGGGAGAGTGAAGGGAGTGGGAGAGTGAAGGGAGTGGGAGAGTGAAGGGAGTGAAGGGAGTGGGAGAGTGAAGGGAGTGAGAGAGTGAAGGGAGTGAGGGGAGTGAAGGGAGTGGGAAAGTGAAGGGAGTGGGAGAGTGAAGGGAGTGAGGGAGTGGGAGAGTGAAGGGAGTGGGAGAGTGAAGGGAGTGGGAGAGTGAAGGGAGTGAAGGGAGTGGGAGAGTGAAGGGAGTGAGAGAGTGAAGGGAGTGAGGGGAGTGAAGGGAGTGGGCGAGTGAAGGGAGTGGGCGAGTGAAGGGAGTGGGAGAGTGAAGGGAGTGGGAGAGTGAAGGGAGTGGGAGAGTGAAGGGAGTGAAGGGAGTGGGAGAGTGAAGGGAGTGGGAGAGTGAAGGGAGTGGGAGAGTGAAGAGAGTGGGAGAGTGAAGGGAGTGAGGGGAGTGGGGGAGTGAAGGGAGTGGGAGCGAGAAGGGTGTGGGAGAGTGAGGGGAGTGAAGGGTGTGGGGAGTGAAGGGAGTGAAAGCAGTGAAGGGAATGGGGGAGTGAAGGGAGTGGGAGAGTGAAGGGAGTGAGGGGAGTGAAGGGAGTGGGCGAGTGAAAGGAGTGGGAGAGTGAAGGGAGTGGGAGAGTGAAGGGAGTGGGAGAATGAAGGGAGTGGGAGAGTGAAGGGAGAGGGAGCGTGAAGGGAGTGGGAGAGTGAAGGGAGAGGGAGAGTGAAGGGAGTGGGAGAGTGAAGGGAGTGAAGGGAGTGGGAGAGTGAAGGGAGTGGGAGAGTGAAGGGAGTGAAGGGAGTGGGAGAGTGAAGGGAGTGGGAGAGTGAAGGGAGTGGGAGAGTGAAGGGAGTGGGAGAGTGAAGGGAGTGAAGGGAGTGGGAGAGTGAAGGGAGTGGGAGAGTGAAGGGAGTGGGAGAGTGAAGGGAGTGAGGGGAGTGGGGGAGTGAAGGGAGTGGGAGCGAGAAGGGTGTGGGAGAGTGAGGGGAGTGAATGGTGTGGGGAGTGAAGGGAGTGAAAGCAGTGAAGGGAATGGGGGAGTGAAGGGAGCGAAGGGAGTGGGGGAGCGAAGGGAGTGGGGTAGTGGGGGAGTGAGAGAGTCAAGGGAGTAGGAGAGTGCGGGGAGTGAAGGAAGTGGGGGAGTGAAGGGAATGAGGGGAGTGAAGGGTGTGAGGGAGTGAAGGGAGTGAGAGGAGTGAAGGGAGTAGGAGAGTGAGGGGAGTGAAGGGAGTAGAGGAGTGAAGGGAGTGGGGGAGTGAAGGGAGTGCGAGAATGAAGGGAGTGAAGGGATTAAGAGAGTGAAGGGAGAGGGAGAGTGAAGGGTGTGGGAGAGTAAAGGGATGAAGGGAGTGGAGTGAAGGGAGTGGGAGAGTGAAAGGATTGAAGGGAGTAGGGGAGTGAAGGGAGTGAGAGAGTGAAGAGAGTGGAGGAGTGAAGGGATTAGGGGAGTGAAGGGACCGGGAGAATGAAGGGGGTGGGGGAGTAAATGGAGTGGGGGAGTGAATGGAGTGGGGGAGTGAAGGGAGTGGGGGAGTGAATGGATGAATGGAGTGGGGGAGTGAATGGAGGGGGGAGTGAATGGATGAAGGGAGTGGGGGAGTGAATGGATGAAGGGAGTGGGGGAGTGAATGGAGGGGGGAGTGAATGGATGAAGGGAGTGGGGGAGTGAAGGGAGTGGGGGAGTGAATGGAGTGGGGGAGTGAATGGATGAAGGGAGTGGGGGAGTGAATGGATGAAGGGAGTGGGGGAGTGAATGGGGTGAAGCGAGTGAAGGGAGTGGGAGAGTGAGGGGACTGAAGAGAGTTTTTTTTTAATTCGTTCATGGGATGTGGTCATCGCTGGCGAGGCCGGCATTTATTGCCCATCCCTAATTGCCTTTGAGAAGGTGGTGGTGAGCCGCCTTCTTGAACTGCTGCAGTCCGTGTAGTGAAGGTTCTCCCACAGTGCTGTTAGGTAGGGAGTTCCAGGATTTTGACCCAGCGACGATGAAGGAACGGCGATATATTTCCAAGTCGGGATGGTGTGTGACTTGGAGGGGAACGTGCAGGTGGTGTTGTTCCCATGTATCTGCTGCCCTTATCCTTCTAGGTGGTAGAGGTCGCGGGTTTGGGAGGTGCTGTCGAAGAAGCCTTGGCGAGTTGCTGCAGTGCATCCTGTGGATGGTACACACTGCAGCCACAGTGCGCCGGTCGTGAAGGGAGTGAATGTTTAGGGTGGTGGATGGGGTGCCAATCAAGCGGGCTGCTTTGTCCTGGATGGTGTCGAGCTTCTTGAATGTTGTTAGAGCTGCACTCATCCAAGCAAATGGAGAGTATTCCATCACACTCCTGACTTGTGCCTTGTAGATGGTGGAAAGGCTTTGGGGAGTCAGGAGGTGAGTCACTCGCCGCAGAATACCCAGCCTCTGACCTGCTCTTGTAGCCACAGTATTTATATGGCTGGTCCAGTTAAGTTTCTGGTCAATGGTGACCCCCAGGATGTTGATGGTGGGGGATTCGGCGATGGTAATGCCGTTGAATGTCAAGAGGAGGAGGTTAGACTCTCTTGTTGGAGATGGTCATTGCCTGGCACTTATCTGGCGCGAATGTTACTTGCCACTTATGAGCCCAAGCCTGGATGTTGTCCAGGTCTTGCTGCATGCAGGCTCGGACTGCTTCATTATCTGAGGGGTTGCGAATGGAACTGAAAACTGTGCAATCATCAGTGAACATCCCCATTTCTGACCTTATGATGGAGGGAAGGTCATTGATGAAGCAGCTGAAGATGGTTGGGCCCAGGACACTGCCCTGAGGAACTCCTGCAGCAATGTCCTGGGGCTGAGATGATTGGCCACCAACAACCACGACCATCTTCCTTTGTGCTAGGTATGACTCCAGCCACTGGAGAGTTTTCCACCTGATTCCCATTCACTTCAATTTTACGAGGGCTCCTTGGTGCTACACTCGGTCAAATGCTGGCTTGATGTCAAGAGCAGTCACTCTCACCTCACCTCTGGAATTCAGCTCTTTTGTCCATGTTTGGACCAAGGCTGCAATGAGGTCTGGAGCCGAGTGGTCCTGGCGGAACCCAAACTGAGCATCGGTGAGCAGGTTATTGGTGAGTAAGTGCCGCTTGATAGCACTGTCGATGACACCTTCCATCACTTTGCTGATGATTGAGAGTAGACTGATGGGGCGGTAATTGGCCGGATTGGATTTGTCCTGCTTTTTGTGGACAGGACATAACTGGGCAATTTTCCACATTGTCGGGTAGATGCCAATGTTGTGGCTGTACTGGAACAGTTTGGCTAGAGGCGCAGCTAGTTCTGGAGCACAAGTCTTCAGCACTACAGCTGGGATGTTGTCGGGGCCCATAGACCTTTGCTGTATCCAGTGCACTCGGCCATTTCTTGATATCACATGAAGTGAATCAATATTGGCTGAAGACTGGCTTCTGTGATGGTGGGGATATCGGGAGGAGGCCGAGATGGATCATCCACTCGGCACTTCTGGCTGAAGATAGTTGCAAACGCTTCAGCCTTGTCTTTTGCACTCACGTGCTGGACTCTGTCATCATTGAGGATGGGGATGTTTGCAGAGCCTCCTCCTCCCGTTAGTTGTTTAATTGTCCACCACCATTCACGACTGGATGTGGCAGGACTGCAGAGCTTTGATCTGATCCGTTGGATTGTGAAATCGCTTAGCTCTGTCTATAGCATGTTGCTTCCGCTGTTTAGCATGCATGTAGTCCTGAGTTGTAGCTTCACCAGGTTGGCACCTCATTTTTAGGTACGCCTGGTTCTGCTCCTGGCATGCTCCTCTACACTCCTCATTGAACCAGGGTTGATCCCCTGGCTTGTTGGTAATGGTAGAGTGAGGAATATGCCTGGCCACGAGGTTACAGATTGTGCTGGAATACAATTCTGTTGCTGCTGATGGTTCACAGTGCCTCATGGATGCCCAGTTTTGAGCTGCTCGATCTGTTCTGAATCTATCCCATTTAGCACAGTGGTAGTGCCACTACAACACGTTGGATGGTGTCCTCAGTGCGAAGTTGGGACTTCGTCTCCACGAGGATTGTGCGGTGGTCACTCCTACCAATACTGTCATGGACAGATGCATTTGCGACAGGTAGATTGGTGAGGATGAGGTCAAGCAAGTTTTTCCCCCGTGTTGGTTCGCTCACCACCTGCCGCAGGCCCAGTCTAGCAGCTATGTCCATCAGGACTCGGCCAGTTCGGTCAGTCGTGGTGCTACCGAGCCACCCTTGGTGATGGACATTGAAGTCCCCCACCCAGAGTACATTTTGTGCCCTTGCTACCCTCAGTGCTTCCTCCAAGTGGTGCTCAACATGGAGGAGGACTGATTCATCAGCTGAGGGAGGACGGTAGGTGGTAATCAGCAGGAGGTTTCCTTGCCCATGTTTGACCTGATGCCATGAGATTTCATGGGGTCCAAAGTCAATGTTGAGGACTCCCAGGGCTACTCCCTCCTGACTGTATATCACTGTACCGCCACCTCTGGTGGTTCTGTCCTGCCGGTGGGACAGGACATACCCAGGGATGGTGATGGAAGAGTCTGGGACATTGGCTGAAAGGTATGATTCTGGCTCTGTCAGGCTGTTGCTTGACTAGTCTGTGGGACAGCTCTCCCAATTTTGGCACATCGTCTCCAGATGTTAGTGAGGAGGACTTTGCAGGGTCGACTGGGCTATGGTTTGCCATTGTCAGGTCCGGTTTTATTCTTATTATGACTTTTCGTCACAAGATTGTGCAACTGAGCAGTTTACTGGGCCATTTCAGAATCAACCACATTGCTGTGGGTCTGGAGTCACATATAGGCCAGACCGGGTAAGGACGGCAGGTTTCCTTCCCTCAAGGGACATTAATGAACCAGATGGGTTTTTACAACAATCCGGTAGTTTCATGGCCACCATTACTGATACTAGTATTTATTCCTGATTTTTATTTAATTAATTGAATTTAAATTTACCAGATGCCGTGGCAGGATTTGAGCTCATGACTCAGGATTTTTATTTAGGTTTTGGATTATTAGTCCAGTAACATAACCACTATGCTACCATACCCGATTAGGGGAGTGTTGGGAGTGGGGGAGTGAAGGGAGTGGGAGAGTGAAGGGGGTGGGGTAGTGGGGGAGTGAAGGGAGTGAGAGACTCAAGGGAGTCGGAGAGTGAGGGGAAAGAGGGAGTAGGGGAGTGAAGGGAGTGGGGGAGTGAAGGGAGTGGGAGAGTGAAGAGAGTGACGGGCGTGCGGGAGTGAGGGGAGTGGGGGAGTGGGGGAGTGAGGAGGGAGTGAAGGGAGTGAGGGGGGTGGGAGAGTGGGGGAGTGAGGGGGGTGGGGGAGGGGGGAGTGGGAGAGTGAAGGGAGTGGGGGAGTGAAGGGCGTGCGGGGAGTGGGGGAGTGAGGGGGGTGGGGGGAGTGGGGGAGTGAGGGGAGTGAGGGGGGTGGGAGAGTGAAGGGAGTGGGGGAGTGAAGGGAGTAGGGGAGTGAAGGGAGTGGGGGAGTGAGGGGGGTGGGGGGAGTGGGGGAGTGAGGTGGGAGTGAAGGGAGTGAGGGGGGTGGGAGAGTGAAGGGAGTGGGGGAGTGAAGGGAGTGGGGGAGCGAAGACAAAACAAGATTTTCCACTGTTTTCCACTCAATGGTGGAATTTGTGTTCACCTGACTTAGCCACCTCTGACCTCAGCAGATGTTCCAGATTCAGGTCCCTGACATGATTCCCCACTGTGCTGGACAACGCACTGAGTCTAGGGATGGGGATGGGGGAGGATGAAAAATGACCTTGGGCAAAATGGGTGTCAGCTATTGGTGGGGAAGCTGAAGGCAGTCAAATATTTTTGATAAATATTTAAATTTAATGGGATGTGGGAATGTCACTGATTGCCCTGCATCGATTGCACTCCCTGAGGGAAGAATATAAATGTTAAAATCCTTCCACCTGTCGTAGCAATGCCGGATACCGGGAGCATGTTGGAATGCTTTGAATGCAGTGTTGCTATGACAGCAACAATAGAAAATGTAATAAGTCCTTTTGTCATTAACATCCACTCTAAATATAGAATCATAGAATCGTACATAGAAACATAGAAAATAGGAGCAGGAGGAGGCCATTCGGCCCTTCGAGCCTGCTCCACCATTCAATATGATCATGGCTGATCCTCTATCTCAATACCATATTCCCGCTCTCTCCCCTTGATGCCTTTTGTGTCCAGAAATCTATCCAGCTCCTTCTTAAATATATTCAGTGACTTGGCCTCCACAACCTCCTGTGGTAGAGAATTCCACAGGTTCACCACCCTCTGAGTGAAGAAATTTCTCCTCATCTCAGTCCTAAATGTCCTACCCCGTATCCTGAGACTGTGACCCCTCGTTCTGGACCCTCCAGCCAGGGGAAACATCTTCCCTGCATCCAGTCTGTCGAGCCCTGTCAGAATTTTATATGTTTCAATGAGATCCCCTCTCATTCTTCTAAACTTGAGTGAATACAGGCCGAGTCGACCCAATCTCTCCTCATACGACAGCCCTGCCATCCCAGGAATCAGTCTGGTGAACCTTTGCTGCACTCCCTCCATGGCAAGTATATCTTTTCTTAGGTAAGGAGACCAAAACTGCACACAATATTCCAAACAATTTTACAACACCAAGTTATAGTCCAGCAATTTTATTTTAAATTCACAAGCTTTCGGAGATTCTCTCCTTCCTCAGGTAAATGTTCAGGATCTCCTTGAAGCCTACGCATTTATACATATTCTTTGTGGGAACATGTTTACTCTGAACGCCTTGAATCTTCCCCTTGAATGCCTCCCACTGCTCTGACACTGATTTACCTTCAAGTAGCTGTTTTTGAGGATGTAACTGGTAGAATAGATAAGGGAGAACCAGTGGATGTGGTTTATTTGGATTTTCAGAAGGCCTTTGATAAAGTCCCACATAAGAGGTTAGTGTGCAAAATTAAAGCACATGGGATTGGGGGTAATGTACTGGCATGGATTGAAAATTGGTTAACAGACAGGAAACAGAGAGTATGTATAAATGCGTAGGCTTCAAGGAGATCCTGAACATTTACCTGAGGAAGGAGAGAATCTCCGAAAGCTTGTGAATTTAAAATAAAATTGCTGGACTATAACTTGGTGTTGTAAAATTGTTTACAATTGTCAACCCCAGTCCATCACCGGCATCTCCACATCACAATATTCCAGGTGTGGTCTCACCAAGGCCCTATATAATTAGGACATCCTTGCTCCTGTACACAAATCCTCTTGCAATGAAGGCCAACATACCATTTGCCTTCCTAACTGCTTGCTGCAGCTGCATGTTTGCTTTCAGTGACTGGTGTACAAGGACACCCAGGTCCCTTTGAACATCAACGTTTCCCAATCTATCACCATTTAAATAAAACTCTGCCTTTCTGTTTTTCCTTCCGAAGTGGATAACTTCACATTTATCCACATTATACTGCATCTGCCATGTATTTGCCCACTCACTCAACTTGTCTAAATCACCTTGAAGCCTCTTTGCATCCTCCTCACAACTCACTATCTTGCCTAATTTGTGTCGTCAGCAAACTTGGAAATATTACATTTGGTTCCCTCATCCAAATCATTGATATATATTGTGAATAGCTGGGGCCCAAGCACCGATCCCTGCGGTACCCCACTAGTCACTGCCTGCCACCCCGAAAAAGACCCATTTATTCCTACTCTCTGTTTCCTGTCTGTTAACCAATTTTCAATCCATGCCAGTACATTACCCCCAATCCCATGTGCTTTAATTTTGCACACTAACCTCTTATGTGGGACTTTATCAAAGGCCTTCTGAAAATCCAAATAAACCACATCCACTGGTTCTCCCTTATCTATTCTACCAGTTACATCCTCAAAAACAGCTACTTGAAGGTAAATCAGTGTCAGAGCAGTGGGAGGCATTCAAGGGGAAGATTCAAGGCGTTCAGAGTAAACATGTTCCCACAAAGAAAAAGGGTGGGACTGCCAAATCTAGAGCCCCTTGGATGACAAGGAGCATACATGATGTGGAGATGCCGGTGATGGACTGGGGTTGACAATTGTAAACAATTTTACAACACCAAGTTATAGTCCAGCAATTTTATTTTAAATTCACAAGTTTTCGGAGACTTCCTCCTTCCTCAGGTAAATGTTCAGGATCTGAACATTTACCTGAGATCCTGAACATTTACCTGAGGAAGGAGGAAGTCTCCGAAAGCTTGTGAATTTAAAATAAAATTGCTGGACTATAACTTGGTGTTGTAAAATTGTTTACAAGGAGCATACAGGGTAAGATAAGGCAAAAAAGGAAAGCTTATGTCAGACACGGAGAACTCAATACTGCAGAAAGCCTAGAGGAGTATAGAAAGTGCAGGGGTGAAATTAAAAAGGAAATTAGGAAAGCAAAGAGAGGGCATGAAAAAATACTGACAAGTAAAGGAAAACCCAAAAATGTTTTATAAATACATAAAAAGCAAGAGGATAACTAAGGAAAGAGTAGGGCCGATCAGAGATCAAAAAGGTAAACTATGTGTGGAGGCGGAAGATGTGGGTCTGATTCCTAATGAATACTTTGCGTCTGTCTTCAGAAAAAAGGGGGACGATGCAGAGATTGTAGTTAAGGAGGAGGAGTGTGAAATATTGGATGGGATAAACATAGTGAACGAGGAAGTATTAAGGGGATTAGCATCTTTGAAAGTAGATAAATCACCAGCCTGGATGAAATGTATCCCAGGCTGTTAAGAGAAGCAAGGGAGGAAATAGCGGAGGCTCTGACCATCATTTTCCAATCCTCACTGGATACAGGCGTGGTGCCAGAGGATTGGAGGACTGCTAATGTCGTACCGTTGTTTAAAAAGGGAGAAAAGGATAGACCGAGTAATTATAGGCCAGTCAGCCTTACCTCGGTGGTGGGCAAATTATTGGAATCAATTCTGAGGGACAGTATAAATCATCATTTAGAAAGGCACGGAGTAATCAAGGACAGTCAGCGTGGATTTGTTCAGGGAAGGTCGTGTCTGACTAACTTGATTGAATTTTTTGAGCAGATAACAAGGAAAGTCGATGAGGGTAGCGCGTTTGATGTTGTCTACGTGGATTTTAGCAAGGCTTTTGACAAGGTCCCACATGGCAGACTGGTCAGAAAAGTAAAAGCCCATGGAATCCAAGGGAAAGTGGCAAGTTGGACCCAAAATTGGCTCAGTGGCAGGAAGCAAAGGGTAATGGTCGACAGGTGTTTTTTATGACTGGAAGGCTGTTTCCAGTGGGGTTCCGCAGGGCTCAGTACTAAATCCCTTGCTTTTTGTCGTATATATTAATGATTTAGACTTAAATGTAAGGGGCATGATTAAGAAGTTTGGAGATGATACAAAAATTGGCCGTGTGGTTGATAGTGAGGAGGAAAACTGTAGACTGCAGGAAGATATCAATGGACTGGTCAGGTGGGCAGAAAAGTGGAAAATGGAATTCAATCCAGAGAAGTGTGAGGTAATGCATTTGGGGAGGGCAAACAAGGCAAGGGAATACACAATAAATGGGAGGATACTGAGAGGTGTAGAGGAAGTGAGGGACCTTGGAGTGCATGTCCACAGATCCAAGAAGGTAGCAGGACAGATAGAAAAGGTGGTTAAAAAAGCATACGGGATACTTTCCTTTATTAGCCGAGGCATAGAATATAAGAGCAGGGAGGTTATCCTAAAACTGTATAAAACATTGGTTAGGCCACAGCTTGAGTACTGCGTACAGTTCTGGTCACCACATTACAGGAAAGATGTGATTGCACTAGAGAGGGTGCAGAGGAGATTTACCAGGATGTTGCCAGGGCTGGAGAATTTTAGCTGAGAAAAGATTGGATAGGCTGGGGTTGTTTTCTTTGGAACAAAGGAGATTGAAGGGAGATTTAATTGAGGTGTGTAAAATTGTGAAGGGACTAGATAGAGTGGATAGGGAGGACCTATTTCCCTTAGCAGAGGAGTCAGTGACCAGGGGGCAGAGATTTAAAGTAATTGATAGAAGGGTTAGAGGGGACCTGCAGAGAATTTTTTTCACCCAGAGGGTGGTGGGGGTCTGGAACTCACTGCTTGAAAGGGTGGTAGAGGCAGAAACCCTCAACTCATTTAAAAAGTACTTGGATGTGCACCTGAAGTGCTGTAACCTACAGGGCTACGGACCAAGTGCTGGAGAGTGGGATTAAGCTGGTTAGTTCTTTTTGGGCCGGCACAGACTCGATGGGCCCAATAGCCTCCTTCTGTGCTGCATCTTTCCATGATTCTATTCTATGACCGGGAGGCGAGGGAATGCCGGGTCTCATTGTAATGAATATTCAACTGAAGCATTTGAAGCCTTTTTGTTTTGTAATTTGCTGTTTGGAAGGACCGTTTAGTGTGTAACATCTCAGTGCTGCAGTAACGGCAGACAACTCTAAACCCACTGCAAAGTCAAGACCCCGTAAAAACAAAAGCTTTGTGAAAATGTCTGTCAATCTTGATAGGGAAATAGACGGAATGCAGTCTCGTAGCATCTTAATTCTTATCTCACGGTTTAGGCATGGCTGGCTAGGATCATCTGTGTTCTGCAGACTGGTTTTAACATAAGCAGACTGCATTCCGTCTATTTCCCTATCAAGATTGACAGACATTTTCACAAAGCTTTTGTTAAAACCTTTAAATGTTTGAATGTCACAGTTGGTGAAAAAACAAGAATTTATACAAAACCCTTCAAAATTAGTGAAAAGGGTATCTTCATACACAGGTACCAACAATTCATTAACACTATCTATGATCTACAGCACAGTAAAAGCTTTACATTTCCATTTTTCAGTCCAGTATTATGAATATGAGGGAACCCTTTACTGAAATAAAATTACCTCATTCTTCACGGCTTCTAACAATTCTGGATGTGTTGTGAGCAGCTCTTAGTTCGAAACAGTCTGAATTTAAAGGAATGAGTCATGTTAGACTGGCCACAAATTGAAACAATGACATTGTTCCGTGACAGCAATTTGAAGAGCAAATAAAAACCACAGGGAACTCACCAAGGACTCTGGGATTTCCCCACTGGCTGGTCGGGCACCAGGCGCATTCCAATCTGAACCCTCAGGCTCGAGGCTCTGAAAGTGGCAACTGCAGCAAGGGGAATAGCGGGGAATCCAGATGTGAAGGACATATTGGCCTTGGAGGGAGTGCAGCGTAGGTTTACTAGAATGATACCCGGACTTCAAGGGCTAAGTTACGAGGAGAGATTACACAAATTGGGGTTGTATTCTCTAGAGTTTCGAAGGTTAAGCGGTGATCTGATCGAAGTTTATAAGATATTAAGGGGAACAGATAGGGTGGATAGAGAGAAACTATTTCCGCTGGTTGGGGATTTTAGGAGTAGGGGGCACAGTCTAAAAATTAGAGCCAGACCTTTCAGGAGCAAGATTAGAAAACATTTCTACACACAAAGGGTGGTAGAAGTTTGGAACTCTCTTCCGCAAACGGCAATTGATACTAGCTCAATTGCTAAATTTAAATCTGAGATAGACAGCTTTTTGGCAACCAAAGGTATTAAGGGATATGGGCCAAAGGCAGGTATATGGAGTTAGATCACAGATCAGCCATGATCTTACCAAATGGCGGAGCGGTCACGAGGGGCTGAATGGCCTACTCCTGTTCCTATGTTCCTATGAAAGATTTGGTGAGGATGAGGACGTCAAAAGCAGAACCAAGGGAGGTGTTAAACAAGTCAACTGAGGGAGTGAAGTCAAGGCAGGTGGAGGGCCAGAGGAGAGGGCATTGGGAGTTTGACAGTGTGTTGGTGAAAGAGCTGGGCTGACATTTTTTTTTTTCCCCCGGGGCAGAGGGCAGCGGAGTTAGTGATTTGGGAGGGGACACGGTGGAATGTGCATCACAGCCGGGGCATGTGACCAGGGTTTCAGTGCTGGCACAGCCATCAATGGGTACCACGGTGGGTTTGGGAAAGTATAGCTCGGGCAGAGCTGAGGAAAACCTTAATCTCGTCCACCAGAGATTCAGGCCCAAAAAGGATATAGAGGCGCTGGAGAAGGTGCAAAAAAAGATTTACAAGAATGGTACCAGAACTGTGAGGGTACAACTATCAGAAAAGATTGAACAGGCTGGGGCTCTTTTCTCTAGAAAAGAGAAGGCTGAGGGGATGAACTAAGAGAGGTCTTTAAGGTTATTGAGGGGTTTGATAGGGGTAGACGTAGAGAAGATATTTCCACTTGTGGGGAGTCCAAAACTAGAGGTCATAAATATAAGATGGCCACTAATAAATCCAATCGGGAATTCAGGAGAAACTTCTTTACCCAGAGAGCGGTGAGAATGTGGAATTTGCTACCACCAGGAGTAGTTGAGGCGAATAGCAGAGATACATTTAAGGGGAAGCCAGATAAACACATGAGGGAGAAAGGAATTTAGAAGTGAAATCAGGAAGCACTTTTTCACACAAAGGATGGTCGAAATCTGGGACTCTCTCCCCTAAAAAGCTGTGGATTCTGGGGTCAATTGAATCGGGTACTCATGTTCAAACGACCCACCTCCTTTGGCACAGCAGAGAAAGAAGAAAGAAGCTGCACTGATATAGCGCCTTTCATTAGATCAGGAGATCCCAAAGCGCTTTACAGCCAATGAAGTACTTCTTGAAGTGTAGTCACTGTTGTAATGTAGGGAACACGGCAACCAATTTGCGCACAGCAAGATCCCACAAACAGCAATGAGATAAACGACCAGACCAGCATCAAAGGGAGCAGCACCGCCCAGATGTTCACCGCCAGGCAGAAAACTGGCGGTAGCGGATCGGTCGCCTGTTACACACCCCAAGTTTACCCCCCCCCCCAGTTAGCTGGTTAAAATCTACACCCCACATGCCTACATTTTTGTAATTGTAATTTTGCGATTTTTGTAATTGTAATTTTGCGATTTTTGTAATTGTAATTTTGCGATTTTTGTAATTGTAATTTTGCGATTTTTGTAATTGTAATTGTTTTCAATGGAAATCTTGTCTGGATTGTGGTGTCAGTGAAAAAAAACATCTGACTTTATCTTAACCTTCACACAGCGAGAAGACTGGAAATTTACCAGGTCACAAATGTTAGGAATGCAGTTTCTGATTGACAGGCACTAGAATGCACTGCCCCCGCAGTACTCGTAACCTAGTTATGCCAACTGTGAAAATCATGCACAGAGCATTATAAAACGTGACTTTAAAAAGTGGGGAATTCCAGTAAGCCAGGATATGGTCAATGTAATCTAATACACCATACTATCAACAGCAGCAGCATGATGTACAAACAAAGTCAATTAACCAACAAAATATGTATCTGAAAACAACAGAAACAACTTGCATTTATATAGCGCCGTTAACGTAGTAAAAGCTCCCAAGGCGCTTCACAGGAGCGATTATCAAACAAAATTTGACACCGAGCTACATAAGGAGATACTAGGACATAAAAGCTTGGTCAAAGAGGTAGGTTTTAAGGAGCGTCTTAAAGGAGGAGAGAGAGGTAGAGAGGCGGAGAGGTTTAGGGAGGGAATTCCAGAGCTTAGGGCCTAGGCAGCTGAAGGCACGGCCGCCAATGGTGGAGTGGTGAAAATCGGGGATGTGCAAGAATAAGATTTAGACACAAAGAAAGAAAGATTTGAATTTATATAGTGTCTTCTACGACCTCCAGGCGTCCCAAAGCACTTTACTGCCAATTAAGTAATTTTCAAAGTGTAGTCACTGTTGTAATGTAGGAAACGTGGCAGCCAATATGTGTGCAGCAAGGTCCCACACAGAGCAATATGATAATGACCAAATAATCTGCTTTAGTGATGTTGGTTGAGGGTTAAATATTGACCAGGACACTAGGGAGAGCTTCTTCGAAATAGTGCCATGGGATCTTTTCCGTCCACAAAAGAAGGCAAACGACGTCTCGCCCAAAAAAAAGCACTCCCTCAGTACTTTATTAGAGTACTAGCCTAGATTTGTGTTTAAGTCACTGGAGGGGGATGTGAACCCACAACCTTCTAACCTCAGAGGCAAGAATACTACCCACTGAGCCAAGAATACTACCCACTGAGCCAAGAATACTACCCACTGAGCCAAGAATACTACCCACTGAGCCAAGAATACTACCCACTGAGCCAAGAATACCACCCACTGAGCCAAGAATACTACCCACTGAGCCAAGAATACTACCCACTGAGCCAAGAATACTACCCACTGAGCCAAGAATACTACCCACTGAGCCAAGAATACTTCCCACTGAGCCAAGAATACTAACCACTGAGCCAAGAATACTACCCACTGAGCCAAGAATACTACCCACTGAGCCAAGAATACTACCCACTGAGCCAAGAATACTACCCACTGAGCCAAGAATACTACCCACTGAGCCAAGAATACTACCCACTGAGCCAAGAATACTACCCACTGAGCCAAGAATACTTCCCACTGAGCCAAGAATACTACCCACTGAGCCAAGAATACTACCCACTGAGCCAAGAATACTTCCTACTGAGCCAAGAATACTACCCACTGAGCCAAGAATACTTCCCACTGAGCCAAGAATACTACCCACTGAGCCAAGAATACTACCCACTGAGCCAAGAATACTACCCACTGAGCCAAGAATACTACCCACTGAGCCAAGAATACTTCCCACTGAGCCAAGAATACTACCCACTGAGCCAAGAATACTTCCCACTGAGCCAAGAATACTACCCACTGAGCCAAGAATACTACCCACTGAGCCAAGAATACTTCCCACTGAGCCAAGAATACTACCCACTGAGCCAAGAATACTTCCCACTGAGCCAAGAATACTACCCACTGAGCCAAGAATACTACCCACTGAGCCAAGAATACTACCCACTGAGCCAAGAATACTACCCACTGAGCCAAGAATACTACCCACTGAGCCAAGAATACTTCCCACTGAGCCAAGAATACTACCCACTGAGCGAAGAATACTTTCCCGCTGAGCCAAGAATACTACCCACTGAGCCGAGAATACTTCCCACTGAGCCAAGAATACTACCCACTGAGCCAAGAATACTTCCCACTGAGCCAAGAATACTACCCACTGAGCCAAGAATACTACCCACTGAGCCAAGAATACTTCCTACTGAGCCAAGAATACTACCCACTGAGCCAAGAATACTACCCACTGAGCCAAGAATACTACCCACTGAGCCAAGAATACTTCCCACTGAGCCAAGAATACTACCCACTGAGCCAAGAATACTACCCACTGAGCCAAGAATACTTCCCACTGAGCCAAGAATACTACCCACTGAGCCAAGAATACTACCCACTGAGCCAAGAATACTACCCACTGAGCCAAGAATACCACCCACTGAGCCAAGAATACTACCCACTGAGCCAAGAATACTACCCACTGAGCCAAGAATACTACCCACTGAGCCAAGAATACTACCCACTGAGCCAAGAATACTTCCCACTGAGCCAAGAATACTAACCACTGAGCCAAGAATACTACCCACTGAGCCAAGAATACTACCCACTGAGCCAAGAATACTACCCACTGAGCCAAGAATACTACCCACTGAGCCAAGAATACTACCCACTGAGCCAAGAATACTACCCACTGAGCCAAGAATACTACCCACTGAGCCAAGAATACTTCCCACTGAGCCAAGAATACTACCCACTGAGCCAAGAATACTACCCACTGAGCCAAGAATACTTCCTACTGAGCCAAGAATACTACCCACTGAGCCAAGAATACTTCCCACTGAGCCAAGAATACTACCCACTGAGCCAAGAATACTACCCACTGAGCCAAGAATACTACCCACTGAGCCAAGAATACTACCCACTGAGCCAAGAATACTTCCCACTGAGCCAAGAATACTACCCACTGAGCCAAGAATACTTCCCACTGAGCCAAGAATACTACCCACTGAGCCAAGAATACTACCCACTGAGCCAAGAATACTTCCCACTGAGCCAAGAATACTACCCACTGAGCCAAGAATACTTCCCACTGAGCCAAGAATACTACCCACTGAGCCAAGAATACTACCCACTGAGCCAAGAATACTACCCACTGAGCCAAGAATACTACCCACTGAGCCAAGAATACTACCCACTGAGCCAAGAATACTTCCCACTGAGCCAAGAATACTACCCACTGAGCGAAGAATACTTTCCCGCTGAGCCAAGAATACTACCCACTGAGCCGAGAATACTTCCCACTGAGCCAAGAATACTACCCACTGAGCCAAGAATACTTCCCACTGAGCCAAGAATACTACCCACTGAGCCAAGAATACTACCCACTGAGCCAAGAATACTTCCTACTGAGCCAAGAATACTACCCACTGAGCCAAGAATACTACCCACTGAGCCAAGAATACTACCCACTGAGCCAAGAATACTTCCCACTGAGCCAAGAATACTACCCACTGAGCCAAGAATACTACCCACTGAGCCAAGAATACTTCCCACTGAGCCAAGAATACTACCCACTGAGCCAAGAATACTACCCACTGAGCCAAGAATACTACCCACTGAGCTAAGAATACTACCCACTGAGCCAAGAATACTACCCACTGAGCCAAGAATACTACCCACTGAGCTAAGAATACTACCCACTGAGCCAAGAATACTACCCACTGAGCCAAGAATACTACCCACTGAGCTAAGAATACTACCCACTGAGCCAAGAATACTACCCACTGAGCCAAGAATACTACCCACTGAGCCAAGAATACTACCCACTGAGCCAAGAATACTACCCACTGAGCTAAGAATACTACCCACTGAGCCAAGAATACTAACCACTGAGCCAAGAATACTAACCACTGAGCCAAGAATACTACCCACTGAGCCAAGAATACTACCCACTGAGCCAAGAATACTACCCACTGAGCCAAGAATACTATCCGCTGAGCCAAGAATACTACCCACTGAGCAAAGAATACTACCCACTGAGCTAAGAATACTACCCACTGAGCCAAGAATACTACCCACTGAGCTAAGAATACTACCCACTGAGCCAAGAATACTACCCACTGAGCCAAGAATACTACCCACTGAGCCAAGAATACTACCCACTGAGCCAAGAATACTTCCCACTGAGCCAAGAATACTACCCACTGAGCCAAGAATACTACCCACTGAGCCAAGAATACTACCCACTGAGCCAAGAATACTACCCACTGAGCCAAGAATACTATCCGCTGAGCCAAGAATACTACCCACTGAGCCAAGAATACTACCCACTGAGCCAAGAATACTACCCACTGAGCCAAGAATACTATCCGCTGAGCCAAGAATACTACCCACTGAGCCAAGAATACTAACCACTGAGCCAAGAATACTACCCACTGAGCCAAGAATACTACCCACTGAGCCAAGAATACTACCCACTGAGCCAAGAATACTATCCGCTGAGCCAAGAATACTACCCACTGAGCTAAGAATACTACCCACTGAGCCAAGAATACTACCCACTGAGCTAAGAATACTACCCACTGAGCCAAGAATACTACCCACTGAGCCAAGAATACTACCCACTGAGCCAAGAATACTACCCACTGAGCCAAGAATACTACCCACTGAGCCAAGAATACTACCCACTGAGCCAAGAATACTACCCACTGAGCCAAGAATACTACCCACTGAGCCACAACTGATACTTACATAGCCTAACCCAAGTGGTGGGGCCTTCTTAACATATGCACGTCGGGTCCCGATGACATCATGTAGACCCGACTGCAATTTTAACCAGGCAGCCCAAATGGGGAGCGGCGATGAATTTCCCGGCACACCAAACACGGCGGGGGAGAGGATTGGGGCCGGAAGAGGCCTCCAAAAAGGCAAATTATTACATTTTTTTCATAAGACTTTCCTTGTGGGGGCCAGCAAGAGTCGATGTGCTCCATTGGGGTCCACGAGGAAAGCTTTGTTCCCCCCCCTCCCCCGCACCACGGACTCACGCCCCCCTCCCGATCGCAGGACACACCCACCCTCCCCCAGGGTGGCTCCCGCAGCCTATCCCACCACTCATCTGCTGTCGGCGGGCAGCCTCCGGGACTTTGATTTTCCGTCACTTCCCCGCTCAAAACTGGTGGGAAGCTGGCCGTCAGACTTTAAATGAGACTTAGGAGTTAGGAGCATCGTAACGGGAGGAGGCCATTCAGTCCCTCGAGCCTGTGCCGCCATTCAATAGATCACGACTGATCTGTATCTTAACTCCATTTACTCACCTTGATTCCATAACCCTTAATATTCTTACACAACAAAAATCTATTGATCTCAGCTTTGAAATTTTCAATTGACCCCCAGCCTCAACAGCTTTTTGGGGGAGTTCCAGATTTCCACTCCCCTTTGTGTGAACAAGTGCTTCCTGACATCACCCCTGAACGGCCTAGCTCTAATTTTAAGGTATTTCCCCGCTGTTCTAGACTCCCCCCACCAGAGGAAATAGTTTCTCTCTATCTACCCTGTCAAATCCTTCAATCATCTGAAACGTCACAATTATATTAAAATACCCCCGGTCCTTATTTTTTTTTATTCGTTCATGGGATGTGGGCATCGCTGGCAAGACCGGCATTTATTGCCCATCCCTAATTGCCCTTCAGAAGGTGGTGGTGAGCCGCCTTCTTGAACCGCTGTAATCCGTATGGTGACGGTTCTCCTGCAGTGCTGTTAGGAAGGGAGCTCCAGGATTTTGACCCAGCGACGATGAAGGAACGGCGATATATTTCCAAGTCGGGATAGTGAACGTGCAGGTGGTGTTGTTCCCATGTGCCTGCTGCTCTTGTCCTTCAAGGTGGGAGAGGTCGCGGGTTTGGGAGGTGCTGTCGAAGAAGCCTTGGCGAGTTGCTGCAGTGCATCCTGTGGATGGTACACACTGCAGCCACGGTGCGCCGGTGGTGAAGGGAGTGAATGTTTAGGGTGGTGGATGGGGTGCCAATCAAGCTATTTCTGGAGCAGCGAATGAATTTCTAACTCACACCATAGCTCACTCGCTGAAAACTAGCTCAGAGTTAAAATCAGGGCTGTCGGGTTCTACAAGAACACAGAGGTAGAGAGGGGTGAGGCTGTGAGGGATTTGAAGGTGGGAATAATAATCTTATAGTCAATTCTCTGGGATACGAAAAGACAGTGGTGTTTGAGGGAGGACAAGGTGATAGGAATGCAGGTACAATAGTATGAAGGGTTTTGATAGAGTAAATAAGGAGAAACTGTTTCCACTGGCAGGATTTAAGGTAATTGGCAAAAGATCCAGAGACGATGTGGGGAAACATTCTTTTACGCAGCGAGTTGTAATGATCTGGAACGCGCTGCCTGAAGGGTGGTGGAAGCAGGTTCAATAGTAACTTTTAAAAGGGAATTGGATAAATACTTGAAAAGGAAAAAAATTTGCAGGGCTATGGGGAAAGAGCAGGGGGAATGAGACTAATTGGACGGATCTTTCAAAGAGCCGGCACAGGCACGATGGGCCGAACGGCCTCTTTCTCTGCTGTATGATTCTATGATGATAACAGTGGGTAAGAGCATGGGCCATGACATTCTGGATGACTTATAGTTTGTGAATCGAAAACAGAAAATGCTGGAGAAGCTCAGCAAGTCGGGCAGCATCTGTGGAGAAAGAAACAGAGTTAACGATTCAGGTCAAAGACCTGCCGACAGCTTCCACAGTATTTTGCTTTTGATATAGTTTGTGAATGGCAGATGAGGGGAGGCAGGCAAGGAGAGCTTTGGAGAAGTCCAACCACAAGGTAATAAAAGTGTCTAATTGGAGTTCGGTGGCAGGGGGACGGAGGCAGGGGTGGAGGGGGTAATGTGGAGATGAAAGAAGCCATCTTAGTGACAGATCAGATATTGGGGAACAAGCTGAACTCGGGGGATGAAACAACAGGATGTTGAAGTTAATGATAATTCTTTCTACCTTTTAACAGGTCCTCGCTGTTATACATTATCTGTGTTGAAACCAGCTAATTACGACAAGAAATTGTCACCATAAAATGATGGTCAGAATATGGTTCTGGAACAGCTTTATGTGATATTGGCCTCGATATTATGTACGAACATATGAAATAGGGGCAGGAGTAGGCCATACGGCCCCTCGAGTCTGCTCCACCATTCAATCAGATCATGGCTGATCTCCGACCTCAACTCCACTTTCCCGCCTGATCCCCATATCCCTTGATTCCCCTAGAGTCCAAAAATCTATCTATCTCAGCCTTGAATATACTCAATGACTCAGCATCCACAGCCCTCTGAGGTAGAGAATTCCAAAGATTCACAACCCTCTGCGTGAAGAAATTCCTCCTCATCTCAGTCTTAAATAGCCGACCCGTTATCCTGCGACTATGCCCCCTAGTTCTAGACTCTCCAGCCAGGGGAAACAGCATCTCAGCATCTACCCTGTCAAGCCCCCTCATAATCTTATATGTTTCAATGAGATCACCTCTCATTCTTCTAAACTCCAGAGAGTATCGGCCCATTCTACTCAACCTCTCCTCATAGGACAACCCTCTCATCCCAGGAATTAATCTAGTGAACCTTCGTTGCACCGCCTCCAAGGCAAGTATATCCTTCCTTAGATATGATGTGGAGATGCCGGTGATGGACTGGGGTTGACAATTGTAAACAATTTTACAACACCAAGTTATAGTCCAGCAATTTTATTTTAAATTCACAAGCTTTCGGAGGCTTCCTCCTTCCTCAGGTGAACGAAATGAAATCCTTAGATAAGGAGACCAAAACTGTACACAGTACACCGGGTGAGGTCTCGCTAAAGCCCTGTAGTAAGACTTCCTTACTCTTATACTCCAACCCCCTTGCAATAAAAGCCAACATGCCATTTGCTTTCCTAATTGCTTGCTGTATCTGCATACTAACTTTTTGTGTTTCTTGCACGAGGACACCCAAATCTCTCTGAACACCAACATTTAATAGTTTCTCACCATTTAAAAATATTCTGTTTTTCTATTCTTCCTACCAAAGTGAATAACCTCACATTTCCCCACATTATACTCCATCTGCCACCTTCTTGCCCACTCACTTAACCTGTCTATATCCCTTTGCAGACTGTGTCCTCCTCACAGCTTACTTTCCCACCTAGCTTTGTATCGTCAGCAAACTTGGATACATTAAACTCGGTCCCTTCATCTAAGTCATTAATATAGATTGTAAATAGCTGGGATATTAACCCCCGCATGATGGGTGTGAGGAGGTCGCGGCGGGGGATAAACCCTTACAAAATGGGGAACGCATCCCCACGTGTAGGCGCCTGTTGCCGTTTTTAAAAAATAACTTGCATTTATATAGCGCCTTTCATGACCTCAGGACGTCCCAAAGCAATTTACAGCCAATGAAGTACTTTTTTTGAAGTGTAGCCACTGTTGTAATGTAGGAAACGCGGTCAAAATCCTGGAACTCCCTACCTAACAGCACTGTGGGAGAACCGTCACCACACGGACTGCAGCGGTTCAAGAAGGCGGCTCACCACCACCTTCTCAAGGGCAATTAGGGATGGGCAATAAATGCCGGCCTCGCCAGCGAAGCCCACATCCCATGAACGAATAAAAAAAAAAGCCAATTTGCGCACAGCAAGATCCCACAAACAGCAATGAGATAATGACCAGATAATCTGTTTTTTAGTGATGTTGGTTGAAAGATAAATGTTGGCCAGGACACCGGGGAGAACTCCCCTGCTCCTCTTCAAAATAGTGACAAAGGGATCTTTTACATCCACCTGAGAGAGCAGACGGGGCCTCAGTTTAACATCTCTGAAAGTCATCACCTCCCAACAGTGTAGCATTCCCTCGGTACTGCACTGGGAAGTGTCAGCCTGGATTATAGGCTTAAATCTCTAGAGCAGGACACCGGGAGCAGCACCGCAGAGAGCGACGAACGGCTCCGGGAAACCGGGAGCAGCAACAACGAGGAGCCCCAACCGATCGAGGATCGCACGGACTCTTCACCCGACACCAGGCCGCCGATGTCACCCCGGCAGAACGACGACCCCCTCTCTGAGGCAGAACAGGACTCGTACCTCAGCTCAGGGAGCGTGGAACACTTTGCACAGATCACCGGAATGCAGGGACACGGCCAAGAGCTGGAAACAGCAAACGGACTTTCGGGTGAGACTTTAAACTGTTGTTAAAATGGGTCTGAAAGTCGCATCCATTAACGTGCGTAGCGTTAAATGCTCTACGCGATGTGTGTCGACCTTGGACTACCTGGCCAAGGTCAAGAGCGACCTGCTGTTCTTGCAGGAGTGCGGCCTGCCGCATCTCAGCAATTACAGGCAATGGTCGCAGCGCTGGGCCCACGGGCCGTCTATCTGGTCGGGAGGCAACGATTGCCGTGCCTCCGGCCTGGGGATTCTGCTGCGGGGGGGCAACTTCACCATCACCGAAGTAAAGGAGGTGGTGGGGGGTCGTCTCCTCGTAGCAGACGTAATGTACAAAAACGCTCCGCTCCGGCTGATCAACGTGTACGACCCGGCTCTGAAGAGCGAGCGGCTGGCCGTCTTCCAGCAGCTCCCACTGCTGCTGGCGACGTCCAGGCCGGTCATTCTCGACGGTGACTTCAACTGCAACATCGATGCGGCTGGACGATCCGGCAAACTGGACGCCACCTCCAAACTCCTGATGGAAGCGGTGAAAGACGCCAAGCTGTGCGACGTCTTCAGCAACCCTGCAGACAGAGCGGCGCGTCAATACACCTGGTCCAGACCAGACGGGTCCGTCTGTTCCAGGATAGACTTCCTGTTTGCGTCCCCGATGCTCAAGATCAGATCCACCAAAGGTCACACCGGTGTTCTTCTCTGACCACTGCCTCCTCCTGGCCGACTGTCACCTACAGGACGATCAGAGAGTGGGCAGAGGGACATGGAAGCTGAACGTGAAACTGTTGACCCAGGGAAACATTGAGGAACTGACGAGGGATTACAAAGGTTGGAGAACCGTAAAGCCCCTCTTTGATTCCCCAGTGCACTGGTGGGAAGCCATCAAGGCGAACATCAAGAGGTTCTTCATCCTCAAAGGTGTTCAGAAGGCGAGAGAGAGGCAGAGGGAAACGTCCCGACTCCAGAAAAGCATGCAGAATCTTCTCCTGCTGCAGTCGATGGGGATCGATGTCGGGGAGGAACTCAGAGAGGTGAAGGACCAGCAAGCCTCGCTCTTTGCCTCCGAGGCCTCCAAGATCATCTTCCGGTCCAGAGTCCGCTCCGTGGAGCAGGACGAGACTTGCTCGCGCTTCTTCTTCCAAAAGGTGCACAGAGAGAGCTCTGTGATCAGCAGCCTGAAGGAAGAGAACGGCTCAGTCACGTCCTCGCAGCCCGACATAATGAGGATCTGCAAATCCTTTTATGCCGGACTGTACGACGTGAAGCCCACAGACAGAGTGGCCTCCCAGTCCTTCTTGTCGTCTATCACGGAGGTTCTAGACGACAGCAAGCGGGAGAGTCTGGATCACCCGCTAACTCTGGACGAACTGACAAAGGCCGTCCGTTCCTTCGAGAAGAGTAAGACTCCCGGAAGCGACGGCTTACCAGTGGAGTTGTACTCGGCTCTGTGGGACTGGATAGGCCCAAACCTGCTGGAAGTGTACGGGGGTATGCTTCTGGCAGGCAGCATGTCAGACTCCATGAGGAAAGGCATCATCACCCTCATCTACAAACAGAAGGGGGAGAGGGAAGAAATCAAAAATTGGCAACCCATCTCACTACTTAACGTGGACTACAAAATTCTGTCCAAGGTCATCGCAAATCGGGTCAAGTCAGCCCTGGAGGTGGTGATCCACCCCAATCAGACCTGCGCCGTACCCGGCAGGAAGATCTCTGATAGCCTGGCGTTACTCAGGGATACGATCGCCTACGTACAGGACAGGGGGGTGAATACCTGCCTGATCAGCCTGGACCAGGGGAAGGCCTTTGACAGAATATCCCACACGTCCATGATGGATGTGCTTTCCAAAATGGGGTTTGGGGAGGGAATCCGCAATTGGATCCAACTGCTCTACACAGACATCAGTTGCGCAGTTTCAATCAACGGGTGGGAATCAGAAAGCTTTCCGATCAAATCTGGAGTCAGGCAGGGCTGTCCTCTCTCCTCCGTCTTGTTCGTGTGTTGCATCGAACCCTTTGCCGAGTCCATCAAGAGGGATGCGGGCATAAGAGGGGTGACGATCCCAGGCAGCGGAGGCACTCAGGTCAAAGCCTCCCTGTACATGGACGACGTCCCCGTCTTTTGCTCGGATCAGCTGTCGGTCCACAGATTGATGAGCATCTGCGACCAGTTCGAACTGGCCTCGGGGGCCAGGGTCAATCGTAGCAAGAGCGAGGCCATGTTCTTTGGGAACTGGACCGACCGATCCTTTGTCCCCTTCACCGTCAGGTCGGATTACCTGAAGGTGCTGGGGATCTGGTTTGGGGGGGCCGGGGCGTGCACCAAAAACTGGGAGGAGCGTATTTCCAAGGTTAACCAAAAACTGGGACTGTGAGATCGACGATCCCTCTCGATCGTGGGCAAAAACCTGGTCATCAGGTGCGAGGTGCTCTCGGTGTTGCTGTACTTGGCGCAGGTCTGGCCCATACCTCGCTCCTGCGCCGTGACAGTCACCCGAGCCATCTTCCACTTTATCTGGAGATCAAAAATGGACCGTGTCCGCAGGGTCACGATGTACAAATCTCCAGAGAAAGGGGGGAAAGGCGTGCCCAACGTGGCCCTCATCCTGATGGCCACCTTTGTGTGCGGCTGCATCAAGCTGTGCATAGATCCTCGGTACGCAAACACAAAGTGTCACTACGTGCTGAGGTTCTACCTGTCCCCGGTGTTGAGAAGGATGGGCCTGGCCACGCTGCCACGGAACACTCCGTCCAGTTGGACCGTTCCACCCCACCTGTCCCTCGTGGAAAAGTTTGTGCAGAAAAACACCTTTGACCACAAGGCGATCAGCAAGTAACGTCCTCAAAACCCTACGGGAAAAGGAGATGGTGGATCCTGTCGGTTGGTTCCCCGAGCAGACTGTCAATGTCATTTGGCAGAACGCCTCATCGCCAGAGCTGTCAAACAAGCACCAAGACATAGCTTGGCTGGTGGTAAGAAGGGCCCTTCCCGTCAGATCCTTCATGCACTCCCGGAGTCTCAGCGCTACTGGGCACTGTCCCCGAGGAGGCTGCGGTGGAGACGAGACCGTCACCCATCTCCTTCTGGAATGTGCCTTTGCAAAGAAGGTCTGGAGAGAGATGCAGTGGTATCTGTCCAGGTTTGTCCCGAGCAGTTCCATAACACAGGACTCTACGGGCTGTTCCCGGGGACGCACACCAAGACGGACATCAACTGCTGCTGGAAGACCATCAACTCGATGAAAGACGCCCTTTGGTCTGCCCGAAACTTGCTGGTCTTCCAGTGCAAGGAGCTGTCCTCGACCGAGTGTTGCAGACTGGCACATTCCAAGGCCCAGGACTGCGTGCTCAGAGACGCACTGAGGACGGGTGCGGCCGCCGCAAAGACTATGTGGGGAAATGATGTGGAGATGCCGGTGATGGACTGGGGTTGACAATTGTAAACAATTTTACAACACCAAGTTATAGTCCAGCAATTTTATTTTAAATTCACAAGCTTTCGGAGGCTTCCTCCTTCGTCATTTTCACATCGTTCACCTGACGAAGGAGGAAGCCTCCGAAAGCTTGTGAATTTAAAATAAAATTGCTGGACTATAACTTGGTGTTGTAAAATTGTTTACAATTATGTGGGGAAAGGCAACTGTTTAGACCCTTCCCGCCATTGTATACCGAGGGGCTGCAATCAGGGAAAACCCCCTCGGGCAGAATGTAAAATTCAAATTGATGTAATGAAATGTAATGTACCTGTAATGAATCTGTAATGAATCACCTGTATTGATTGTGATGCAATGAGGCACCCCAGAGTGTCATGAGCTGTAATGATGTCCAATGTGTTTCATTGAACTGTATTTGATGTAACCTGCAAATTGCATAATCTGTATTGTGTACGTTTGGAATGTGATATGACAACTGTGTTGTATGTATTGTTGCAAATTTTATGAATAAAGTATATTTTTTGAAAAAAAACCCATTCTGACTCAGAGTCGAGAGTGATGCTCACTGAGCCATAGCTGACACTGGTGGGTTGTGAGACGTGTCTGTGTCTCGCTCTCGAGAGGCTGCACACTTCATTGTCGTTATTTAAATCAGGCTCCCACCGTGCAATTGGGAGTCTGATTTAAATTGAACAGCTGCCGGCCGGGTTTCCCAGGGCTCGGGAAACCCAGAAGTGAAATAGAGCTGGGAGCTGCCGGCTCCAACCGGCAAGTACTTTTTAAAGCACTCCTTGTGGGCCAGGAGGAGCAGGACTGCCCCACCACTCGCCCGGCCCCTCAAGCAAACCATCGGCCTCCTTTCTGATGATCGCGGCCTTTATTTAGCCCCTGCCGCGACCAGTGACCGTCCTCCCATAGCCCTGATCTGAAGCCTGCCCCAAGATCGAGGTTGCCAAGGTCCGTCACCAAGGTCTCCCCGGCTGCGGTCTCCTGCCGTTGGGTTTCCCGCCCGGCATGCCTGTCAATTTGTCCGGCTGCATCTGGGAAAAGCAAACAAGGCAAGGGAATACATAATAAATGGGAGGATACTGAGAGATGTGGAGGAAGTGAGGGACCTTGAAGAGCATGTCCACAGATCCCTGAAGGTAGCAGGACAGGTAGATAAGGTGGTTAAGAAGGCATATGGAATACTTTCCTTTATTAGCCGAGGCATAGAATATAAGAGCAGGGAGATTATGCTGGAACTGTATAAAACACTAGTTAGGCCACAGCTTGAGTACTGCGCACAGTTCTGGTCACCACATTACAGGAAGGATATAATTGCACTAGAGAGGGCGCAGAGCAGATTTACGAGGATGTTGCCAGGATTGGAGAATTTTAGCTATGAGGAAAGATTGGATAGGCTGAGGGGTGATTTAATTGAGGTGTACAAAATTATGAGGGCCTAGATAGAGTGGATAGGAAGGACCTATTTCCCTTAGCGGAGGGGTCAGTGACCAGGGGGCATAAATTTAAAGTAATTGGTCGAAGGATTAGAGCGGAAATGAGGAAAAATTATTTCACCCAGAGGGTGGTGGGGGTCTGGAACTCACTGCCTGAAAGGGTGGTAGAGGCAGAAACCCTCATCACATTTTAAAAAATCCCTGGATGTTCACCTGAAGAGCCGTGACCTGCAGGGCTACGGGCCAAATACGGGAAAGTGGGATTAGGCTGGGCAGCTCGTTTCTCAGCTGGCGCGGGCACGATGGGCCAAATGGCCTCCTTCTGTGCTGTAAATTTTCTATGATTCTATGAATCTGAAACTCATTCCAGGGTAAAGTTCTTCCCTAGAGTGTCCTGGGGCTCAATTTTAAAAGGGCGGCAGGATGGCAGCGGGGGGCGGGGTCAATGTGCGCGCGGCAAACCCGGATAATAAAAACTTACCTTTCCCCGCGTGATCGTAAGCTAGTTAATGGACCTTAACGTGGCTTCCGGGTTTGCCGTCCGAAAGCTGCGCAGTGGGCGGACTGCGCACCCGCACAACAGGCTGTCAGCTGGAGAGTCTGGATTTAAAGGGCCATTGCTTCAAAGGATTTTGCTGGAACAAACACCGAGAACACACAATATGGAGCAAGGCCGCTCCAAGATTCAGCAATGCCTCACTCCAGGTGCTACTGGCTGGGGTGAGGAGGAGGAAGGAAATTTTTTACCCGGCAGACAGGAGGAAGTGCCTTGCCTCTGCCACCAAGAAGGCCCGGCTTGAGGTGGCAGAGGAGGTCACCAGCAGGAGCAATATATCCCGCACTCTGTCCAGTGCAGGAAACGTTTCAATGACCTAACCAGGTCAGCAAAAGTGAGTACACTTACTGATTTTCCTACTTTCTGTGCTCTCCTTCACCCCTGCCCCCCCCAATTCATTCTGCACTCCAAAACTACTCCATCACATCACTCCTCACACCCACTCAAAGCTCATCCTCAACTTACCTTCATTTCCTCAGCACTTCCTCACCTCCCCATTTGTGACCCCACCACTACCACTCATCCCAATGCTGATCCAATGTGATGTCTCTGTCTGATACTCACCCTCTGATGCACCTCTTTCACGGTCAGCCTCACCCAAACCAATGCATTCATCGGTTGGCCACTTCACCATCACTCACTCACACGTCTGTACTTTCTCCCCTTCTAGGAGAAGAGAGCACAAAATACACGGGAGAGGGCGAGGACTGGAGGGGGGGCCACAACAAATAGTGGTCCTCACAGACATGGAGGAGGAGGCCCTGCAGATCAGCCGCACCCTCGAGTATCTGTCCATCGGGGATGCCGAGACTGGCACCCCACAAACGTCTGGTGACACAACTTTAACATTCATCACACACAACATGTACTGATGTTAACAATGATTGGCATGTTGAACACCTCAGTATGCTCATCGCAACATGACACATCTGTGATGATGCTTAATGTTGCCTTCTGTTCTCTTACAGGCCCTTCATCAACCTCAGTGATGGGAGCGGGCGATTCCTCAGAGGAGCTCCAGGCCTCTGAGGGCGCACCGTCACATCTTAACGTGGCATCCACCAGCACAGATACTCACACCTCGGTGGGTCCTAGTAGTTAGTTCGTTGGGTTGGCACCTGGTGAGTCATCACACACAAGGGAGCACGAGCAGACACTGGTGGCAGGGGCAGCTGTGGAGAGTCCGTGTCGGTGGGCGCACTCCTCTCCAGGCTCTGCTCAGCTGGACGCAGATGCTGAACCCGGGGCCATCCTTTAAAAGGAGAATGATCGAGGGACAGCAGCACATTTGCGAGGTGCTGGAACAGGTGCCACGTGCACTCTCCACAGTAGTGCACAGGATGAAGGAGTCCAACTCCTGCATGAGTGGAATGGTGGCACAGGTATGTGAGGGAATCTCTGAGATACTGTCATAGGTAGTGTCGCTCGTAACTGCAGGAATGTCTGAGATAGTATCGCAGGTAAGTGCGGGAATGTCTGCGATGGAGGGAAGGCTAGCCTCCATTGAGCTTCAAGCACAGCTCACAAATGAGTCCATTCAGGCCCTGACAACGGTCGTTTGGACTCAGGGTGAACAACATTCTGCCACCTTAAACAGGCTGACAGGTACTTTAGAAATAGCCTTCCAAGGCATCACACATGTCCTCCAAACTGTTGTCCAGCAGGGTGGTACGAATGATGTGGGCCTGGCCAATGAGAGGGGTGATGGCGAAAGGGGACATGGAAGTGGGGACGCCACTCAAAGCGCTCCCACCTCTCACTGTTGCCCCCCTCTCAACCAGTACCCGCAATGCTGCCTCCTCTCCAGGTGGCCGAGTCTGCCTCTGCACAGGTGCAGGTGGAGCAGTCTTTGGAGGGGCCCTCATGGGCTCCAAATCCCAGAGAGCGTCGGCCCAAAGCATCTAAGCAGTCAGGGCATGAACATGAGCAACCTGCCACTACCTCTGTTGCAGCCACAGAGGATGCACCACGTAAAAGAGGTAGGAAGAGAAAGGCAAAGGATTTGTGATCATGAAGGGGATGTACAAGGGTGTCTGACAGACTGTCATGTTTTCCATCTTTATTTGGTTTTTGTTATATTCACATTAAATGTTATCATTCTCACCACTACTGCCACGTCTTGCCCATTCTTGACTGGCTTTTGTGATAGGGCCCTTTCATGTGCTTCACCATGAACGGCGACACTTGATGCCACCCAGTGGGTCACTTTACAGTGGGTGTATGTGTAGTTGCAGGACTGTTTTGTGCGGGGCTGTGGGGTGGGTGGGGAGGGTGCTGGTGTTGGCGCTGGTTTTTTCCAGGTGATGTGAGGACCGGACTCTTCTCACTTTATGATCTTACGAGAACCGTTCACATATCAGTGACTCCCTGGCCTCATGAGCGGCCAGGTGAGCCGCTGCTCTGCCCATGGGTTCATCCTCCTCCTCCTCAATGTGGATGGCAGATGTGAATGATGGATGAGGGGATGGGGCCTCCTTAACCGATACCCCTCTCTGTTGTGCCATGTCGTGCAGGACACAACAACACTATATAATGTGACCCACTCTGTCTGGTGTGTATTGAAGTGTTCCCCCGGAACGATCAAGGCCCAATCGCATGTTCAATTGTGGACCGAGTGGTGATGTGGCTGTCATTATATCAACATTGTTGCTCGCTGATGGGGTTCCTCAGAGCTGTCATGAGCCACGTGTGCTGGGGATATCCCTTGTCCCCGAGGAGCCAGCCCTGAAGGATGTTCAATCCCGGGATGTTGGATTCCCTCTGAATGAAGGAATTGTGGCAGCTGCCAGGGAATCTGGCTCACACGTGATGGAATCTTTTCCTGTGGTCGCAAACGAGCTGAGCGTTGATGGAGTGATATCCCTTTCTGTTGATGAACAGTCCTGGCTCGTGTGGAGGTGCTCCGATTGCTATATGGGTGCAATCGATTGATCCGGAGGTGAAGAGGTTGAGGGCAGTGGTGACTTTAACAGCGACGGGTAATGAGATGCCGCCAGGCCCAGCCGGGAGCAGCTCGGCATGAATGAGGCTGAAGGTGTCTGCGACCTCCTGGCGAGCTCACTCTCAGCCTCCGTGTGCACTGCTCCTCAGAGAGGTCCAGGAAGCTGAGCCTCGGTCTGTAGACCCTCTGTTGAGGGTAGTGCCTCCTGCGACGTTGCTCCCTCTGTTGTTGCCCTCGGTACTCTCGTGCAGGTCCCTGTGGCGCAGCCCTGTGTTGTGGAGCTCCAAGTGACGGAAGTGCACGCCGTGCCTGGCGAGGATGGTGACGTTCCTCGTCTTCGGATGTAGTGGTGAATGCAGCCATCCTGATGGTGTCAGTTTGAGGGGGTCCAAAAAGTTGGTAAGTATGTGTCAACAGAACAATTCTGAGTGGAAACCAAGAATTTTCAGTCTAGACACAAAGATCTCCCAGCCAAAAGTTTGTCTGAGAGAACTGAGTGCCCTGCTGCAAAAACTCACCTTTTATCCCCACCTGTCAAACAGGGATTTAAATATCCAACTGGCTGCCGGCTGAAAGACGTCTCCTTAAACATGGAGTGTTTCCCACGGCACGGGAAACACAATGAGGCAGAATGAAAGTCGCTCCCATGCCTCAATCACCATAAAATTAATGACTTTATCAACTTTAACTATCTTAATGACTGCTTTAAATATCAGCTTATATATAAATATCAGTTTACTTACTTCTGGATTTCTGAAGGGCACGCGCACACAGATGCGACTGTGTGAAACGCAGAAGTCAGCGGGTTGGAGTCGGCTTTCTTTCCCGCTCCGGATTTTCCCAATTTTCGTGCCCACTCCGCCCCCCAATGCACCCGCACTTCCATTTGAAAATTGAGGCCCTGGTTTCTGTTCAGTATCTTATTACAAAACTCAATGACAGGCTACATACTTGTCCAACCCCTGCTTCTTGACTATACCTGATGCTTAGAGTAGTCTGTTTATATACTAAAGAGGAAACCCAGTGTTGTTTTTGCCCTTGAGGAAAGGTAAGATTCTAATCTCTGTCAGAAACCAGTCCAACCGGTTCATCAGTTAGACACCACGCCCTTGCGTTTTCAAAAGCTGAATCGTTTTCTGACCGGATAGATTTAGAAAATATCAGATTTATAGGCAACTTTACCTTGACATTTGACCTTGGTCTAGGACCCCCCCAAGAGCAAAAGTGACTCTCCCACACCTTCGCTGCTCTCCCACACTCACACAGTAAAGTACATCCAGCCTTCACGTAGGCCGTCTCTGCTCTACCGCATAAAAGTGGAAGAGTGAGCATACATCGACTGGTGGCTGAATGAGAAAAGCTATTGTTTTTTTGCCAATGTTTAGGTAACTTCAGCCGGCACGATCTGCTTCGCAGCACCAGACGTAAACGAATGCTTCAATTGAACAACTCAAAACCAATTTGATCCAGAGCCGTTGCTAAGCATCTGTGTATTTGCGTAATGGCGTACAATTGTGTCACAACTAAAAGCACACAGACACGCCCCAACTAGCTCAGCACGTTTACCCCCTCCCCTTCCTCCATCCCCTGTGGGCCTTCAGCTGCCTAGGCCCTTAGCCCTGGAATTCCCTCCCTCCCCCACTTTCCCTGGCTCTGTCCTTGCTTAAAAACTGTTTAATCTTCAACTTCTTACAGTTCTGACGAAGGGTCATCGACCTGAAACGTTAACTCTGTTTCCTTCTCCACAGATGCTGCCTCACTAGCTGAGTATTTCCAGCATTTTCTCTTTTTATTTCAGATTTCCAGCATCCGCAGTATTTTGCTTTTGACTTCATCAATTGCTGAACAACAAAGTGGCGACAACAACAACAACTTGCATTTATTTAAGAACATAAGAAATAGGAGCAGGAGTAGGCCAATCGGCCCCTCGAGCCTGCTCCGCCATTCAATAAGATCATGGCTGATCTGATCCTAACCACAAATCTAAATTCATGTCCAATTTCCTGCCCGCTCCCCGTAACCCCTAATTCCCTTTACTTCTAGGAAACTGTCGATTTCCGTTTTAAATTTATTTAATGATGTAGCTTCCACAGCTTCCTGGGGCAGCAAATTCCACAGACCTACCACCCTCTGAGTGAAGAAGTTTCTCCTCATCTCAGTTTTGAAAGAGCAGCCCCTTATTCTAAGATTATGCCCCCTAGTTCTAGTTTCACCCATCCTTGGGAACATCCTTACCGCATCCACCCGATCAAGCCCCTTCACAATCTTATATGTTTCAATAAGATCGCCTCTCATTCTTCTGAACTCCAATGAGTAGAGTCCCAATCTACTCAACCTCTCCTCATATGTCCACCCCCTCATCCCCGGGATTAGCCGAGTGAACCTTCTTTTGTACTGCCTCGAGAGCAAGTATGTCTTTTCTTAAGTATGGACACCAAAACTGTATGCAGTATTCCAGGTGCAGTCTCACCAATACCTTACATAACTGCAGCAATACCTCCCTGTTTTTATATTCTATCCCCCGAGCAATAAAAGCCAACATTCCGTTGGCCTTCTTGATCACCTGCTGCACCTGCAAACTAACGTTTTGATTTTCTTGCACTAGGACCCCCAGATCCCTTTGTACTGCAGTACTTTCCAGTTTCTCGCCTTTAAGATAATAACTTGCTCTCTGATTTTTCCTGCCAAAGTGTATAACCTCACAAGTCACGTAGTAAAACGTCCCAAGGTGCTTCACTGGAGCGATTATCAAACAAAATTAGACAACGAGCCACACGAAGAGATATTAGGACAGGTGACCAAAAGCTTGGTCAAAGAGGTAGGCTTTAAGGAGTGTCTGAAAGGAGAGCGAGGTAGAGAGGCGGAGACGTTTAGGGAGGGAATTCCAGGGCTTAGGGCCTAGGCAGCTGCAGGCACGGCCGCCAATGGCAGAGCGACTAAAATTGGGGGTGCACAACGTTAAAAGCTGTTAAAAGAAGCCAGGGAGGAAATAGCGGAGGCTTTAACAATCATTTTCCAAACTTCACTGGATACAGGCGTAGTGCCGGAGGATTGGAGGACTGCTAACGTTGTACCGTTGTTTAAAAAAGGAGTGAAGGATAAACCAAGTAATTACAGGCCAGTTAGTCTAACCTTGGTGGTGGGCAAATTATTGGAATCAATTCTGAGGGACAGCATAAACTGTCACTTAGAAAGGCACGGACTAATCAAGGACAGTCAGCACGGATTTGTTAAGGGGAGGTCGTGTCTGACTAACTTGATTGAATTTTTCGAGGAGGTGACAAGGAGGATCGATGAGGGTAGCGCCATTGATGTAGTCTACCTGGATTTTAGCAAGGCTTTTGACGAGGTCCCACATGGCAGATTGATCAAAAAAGCAAAGGCCCATGGGATCCAAGGGAATGTGGCAAATTGGATCCAAAATTGACTCAGTGGCAGGAAGCAAAGGGTAATGGTCGACGGGTGTTTTTGTGACTGGAAGGCTGTTTCCAGTGGGGTCTTGCAGGGCTCGGTACTAGGTTCTTTGCTTTTCGTGGTATACATTAACGATTTGGACTTAAACGTAGGGGGCATGATTAGGGAATTTGCGGATGACACAAAGATAGGCCGTGTGGTTGATAGTGAGGAGGAAAGCTGTAGACTGCAGGAAGATATCAATGGACTGATCAGATGGGCAGAAAAGTGGCAAATGGAATTCAATCCGGAGAAGTGTGAGGTAATGCATTTGGGGAGAGCAAACAAGGCAAGGGAGTACACAATAAATGGGAGGATACTGAGAGGTGTAGAGGAAGTGAGGGACCTTGGAGTGCATGTCCACAGATCCCTGAAGGTAGCAGAACAGGTAGATAAGGTGGTTATGAAGGCATATGGAATACTTTCCTTTATTAGCCGAGGCATAGAATATAAAAGCAGGGATGTTATGCTGGAACTGTATAAAATGCTAATTAGGCCACAGCTTGAGTACTGTGTACAGTTCTGGTCACCACATTACAGGAAAGATGTAATTGCACTAGAGAGGGTACAGAGGAGATTTACGAGGCTGTTGCCAGGATTGGAGAATTTTAGCTACGAGGAAAGATTGGATAGGCTGGGGTTGTTCTCTTTGGAACAGAGGAGGCTGAGGGGTGATTTAATTGAGGTGTACAAAATTATGAGGGGCCCAGATAGAGTGGATAGGAAGGACCTATTTTCCTTAGCAGAGAGGTCAATAACCTGGGGGCATAGATTTAAAGTGATTGGTCGAAGGATTAGAGGGGAAATGAGCAAGAATTTTTTCACCCAGAGTGTGGTGGGGGTCTGGAACTCACTGCCTGACAGGGTGGTAGAGGCAGAAACCCTCAACTCATTTAAAGAACACCTGGATGTTCACCTGAAGAGCCGTGACCTGCAGGGCTATGGACCAAATGCGGGAAAGTGGGATTAGGCTGGGTGGCTCGTTTCTCAGCCGGCGCGGACACGCTGGGCCGAATGGCCTCCTTCTGTGCCGTAAATTTTCTATGATTCCACAAGTGGCAAGAATTGGAGGAGCGCAGAGATCTCCCAACTCCAACCGCCCCAGTTATTAGGAACAGCGTGACTGAGCATTTGGACAAATATGAAGTGATCAGAGAGAGCCAGTGTGGATTTGTAAAGGGAAAGTCATGTCTAACAAACCTAGTTGAATTTTTTGAGGAGGTAACTAACATGGTAGATAAGGGAATGTCTATGGATGTTATTTGTATTAGGAGAATGGAGCAGATGAATGCGTGGCTGGAGAGATGGTGCAGGAGGGAGGGCTTTAGATACCTGGGGCATTGGGACCGGTTTGGGGGGAGGTGGGACCTGTACAAGCCGGACGGGTTGCACCTCATCAGGGCCGAGACCAATATCCTTGCGGGGAGGTTTGCTAGTGCTGTTGGGGAGGGTTTAAACTAACTTGGCAGGGGGATGGGGAGCTGAGAGGAGAATCGGAAGGGAGAATAACAAAGCTGGAAGTGGAAGGCAGAAAAGTAGTAAGTGAAATTGGAAGGCAGCGGAAACAAAGACCAGCAGCAAATAAGGTCAAAATAGGAAAAAAATGTTAACAAGGCAAAATTAAAGGCACTTTATCTGAATGCACGCAGCATTCGCAACAAGGTAGATGAATTGACGGCACAAATAGAAGTAAATGGTATGATGTAATTGCCATTACGGAGACGTGGCTGCAGGGTGACCAAGGCTGGGAACTGAATATTCAAGGATATTCGACATTTAGGAAGGACAGGCAAAAAGGGAAAGGAGGTGGGAGAGCGCTGTTAATAAAGGATGAGATCAGTACAATAGTGAGAAAGGGTCTTGGCTCAGAAGATCAAGATGTAGAATCAGTTTGGGTGGAGCTAAGAAACAGCAAGGGGCAGAAAACATTGGTGGGAGTTGTTTATAGGCCACCAAACGCTAGTGGTAATGTAGGGCACGGTATAAAGCAGGAAATTAGAAGAGCATGTTACAAGGGCAATACAGTAATCATGGGGGACTTTAATCTACATATAGATTGGGCAAACCAAATTAGCACTAATACTGTGGAGGGCGAATTCCTGGAATGTATACGAGATGGTTTTCTAGATCAGTATGCTGAGGAACCAATCAGGGAACAGGTTATTTTAGATCTAGTATTGTGCAACGAGACAGGGTTAATTAATAATCTTGTAAAGGAGCCCTTCAGGAAGAGTGACCATAATATGATAGAATTCCTCATTAAGTTTGAAGGTATTTTTTTCATTCATTCATGGGATGTGGGCGTTATTGGCGAGGCCGGCATTTATTGCCCACCCCTAATTGCCCTTGAGATGGTGGTGGTGATCCGCCTTCTTGAACCACTGCAATCCATGTGGTGAAGGTTCTCCCACATTGCTGTTAGGAAGGGAGTTCCAGCGACGATGAAGGAACGCCGATATATTTCCAAATCGGGATGGTGTGTGACTTGGAGGGGAACGTGCAGGTGGTGTTGTTCCCATGTACCTGCTGCCCTTGTCCTGCTAGGCCGTAGAGGTCGCGGGTTTGGGAGGTGCTGTCGAAGAAGCCTTGGCGAGTTGCTGCAGTGCATCCTGTGGATGGTACACACTGCAGCCACAGTGCGCCGGTGGTGAAGGGAGTGAATGTTTAGGGTGGTGGATGGGGTGCCAATCAAGCGGGCTGCTTTGTCCTGGATGGTGTCGAGCTTCTTGAGTGCTGTTGGAGCTGCACTCATCCAGGTAAGTGGAGAGTATTCCATCACACTTCTGACTTGTGCCTTGTAGATGGTGGAAAGGCTTTGGGGAGTCAGGAGGTGAGTCACTCGTCGCAGAATACCCAGCCTCTGACCTGCTCTTGCAGCCACAGAATTTATATGACTGGTCCAGTTAAGTTTCTGGTCAATTGTGACCCCCAGGATGTTGATGGTGGGGGATTCAGCGATGGTAATGCTGTTGAATGTCAAGGGGAGGTGGTTAGACTCTCTCTTGTTGGAGATGGTCATTGCCTGGCACTTGTCTGGCGCGAATGTTACTTGCCACTTATCAGCCCAAGTCTGGATGTTGTCCAGGTCTTGCTGCATGCGGGCTCGGACTGCTTCATTATCTGAGGACTTGCGAATGGAACTGAACACTTTGCAATCATCAGTGAACATCCCCATTTCTGACCTTATGATGGAGGGAAGGTCATTGATGAAGCAGCTGAAGATGGTTGGGCCTAGGACACTGCCCTGAGGAACTCCTGCAACAATGTCCTGGGGCTGAGATGATTGGCCTCCAACAACCACTACCATCTTCCTTTGTGCTAGGTATGACTCCAACCACTGGAGAGCTTTCCCCCTGATTCCTATTGACTTCAATTTTACTAGGGCTCCTTGGTGCCACACTCGGTCAAATGCTGCCTTGATGTCAAGGGGAGTCACACTCACCTCACCTCTGGAATTCAGCTCTTTCATGTTTGGACCAAGGCCGTAATAAGGTCTGGAGCCGAGTGGTCCTGGCGGAACCCAAACTGAGCAGCGGTGAGCAGGTTATTGGTAAGTAATTGCCACTTGATAGCACTGTCGACGACACCTTCCATCACTTTGCTGATGATTGAGAGTAGACTGATGGGGCAGTAATTGGCCGGATTGGATTTGTCCTGCTTTTTGTGGACAAGACATACCTGGGCAGTTTTCGACATTGTTGGTTAGATGCCAGTGTTGTAGCTGTACTGGAACAGTTTGGCTAGAGGCACGGCTAGTTCTGGAGCACAAGTCGTCAGCACTACAGCCGGGATGTTGTCGGGGCCCATAGCCTTTGCTGTAACTGGTGCACTCAGCCATTTCTTGATATCATGTGGATTGAATCGAATTGGCTGAAGACCATCTCCAACAAGAGAGAGTCTAACCACCTCCCCTTGACATTCAACGGCATTACCATCACCAAATCCCCCACCATCAACATCCTGGGGGTCACCATTGACCAGAAACTTAACTGGACCAGCCATATAAATACTGTGGCTACAACAGCAGGTCAGAGGCTGGGTATTCTGTGGCGAGTGACTCACCTCCTGACTACCCAAAGTCTTTCCACCATCTACAAGGCACAAGTCAGGAGTGTGATGGAATACTCTCCAATTACCTGGATGAGTGCAGCTCCAACAACACTCAAGAAGCTCGACACCATCCAGGACAAAGCAGCCCGCTTGATTGGCACCCCATCCACCACCCTAAACATTCACTCCTTTCACCACCGGCGCACAGTGGCTGCAGTGTGTACCATCCACAGAATTCACTGCAGCAACTCGCCAAGGCTTCTTCTAAGGCACCTCCCAAACCCACGACCTCTATCACCTAGAAGGACAAGAGCAGCAGGTACATGGGAACAACACCACCCACACGTTCCCCTCCAAGTCACACACCATCCCGACTTGGAAATATATCGCCGTTCCTTCATCGTCGCTGGGTCAAAATCCTGGAACTCCCCACCTAACGTCACTGTGGGAGAACCTTCACCACACGGACTGCAGCGGTTCAAGAAGGCGGCTCACCACCACCTCCTCAAGGGCAATTAGGGATGGGCAATAACTGCCGGCCTCGCCAGCGATGCCCACATCCCATGAATGAATAAATAAAATGGTGGGGCTATCGGGAGGAGGCTGAAATGGAGCATCCACTCGGCACTTCTGGCTGAAGATGTTGCAAATGCTTCAGCCTTGTTTTTTGCACTCACGTGCTGGTCTCTGCCATCATTGAGGATGGGGATGTTTACAGAGCCTCCTCCTCCCGTTAGTTGTTTAATTGTCCACCACCATTCACGACTGGATGTGGCAGGACTGCAGAGCTTTGATCTGATCCGTTGGTTGTGGAATCGCTTAGCTCTGTCGATAGCATGTTGCTACCACTGTTTAGCATGCATGAAGTCCTGAGTTGTAGCTTCACCAGGTTGGCACCTCATTTTTAGGTACACCTGGCGCTGCTCCTAGCATGCTCTTCTACACTCCTCATTGAACCAGGGTTGATCCCCTGGCTTGTTGGTAATGTTAGGGAGAGGAATATGTCGGGCCATGAGGTTACAGATTGTGCTGGAATACAATTCTGCTGCTGCTGATGGCCCACAGCGCCTCATGGATGCTCAGTTTTGAGCTGCTCGATCTCTTCTGAATCTATCCCATTTAGCACGGTGGTAGTGCCACACAACACGTTGGATGGTGTCCTCAGTGCGAAGACGGGACTTCGTCTCCACGAGGACTGTGCAGTGGTTACTCCTACCAATACTGTCATGGACAGATGCATCTGCGAGATTGGTGAGGATGAGGTCAAGTAGATTTTTCCCTCGTGTTGGTTCGCTCACCATATGCCACAGGCCCAGTCTGGCGGCTATGTCGTTCAGGACTCGGCCAGCTTGGTTTGTAGTGGTGCTACCGAGCCACTCTTGGTGATGGACATTGAAGTCCCCCACCCAGAGTACATTCTGTGCCCTTGCTCAGTGCTTCCTCCAAGTGGTGCTCACAATGGAGGAGGACTGATTAATCAGCTGAGGGAGGACGGTAGGTGGTAATCAGCAGGAGGTTTCCTTGCCCATGTTTGACCTGATGCCATGAGATTTCATGGGGCCCGGAGTCAATGTTGAGGACACCCAGGGCCATTCCCTCCTGACTGTATATCACTGTACTGCCACCTCTGGTTGGTCTGTCCTGCTGGTGGGACAGGACATACCCAGGGATGGTGATGGAAGAGTCTGGGATGTTGGCCGAAAGGTATGATTCTGTGAGTATGGCTATGTCAGGCTGTTGCTTGACTAGTCTGTGGGACAGCTCTCCCAATTTTGAGACAAGTTCCCAGATGTTTGTGAGGAGGATTTAGTGATGTAGTTCAATCCGAAACTAGGGTCTTAAATCTAAACAAAGGAAACTACGAAGGTATGAGGTGCAAGTTGGCTGTGGTTGATTGGGGAACTACATTAAAAGGTGTGACGGTAGACAGGAAATGGTGAGCATTTAAAGAATTATTACATAATTTGCAACAAATATATATTCCTTTAAGGCACAAAAACCCAACAGGCTAACAAAAGAAATTAAAGATAGTATTAAATCAAAGGAAGAGGCATATAAAGTTGCCAGAAAAAGCAGTAAGCCTGAGGATTGGGGGCGTTTTAGAATTCAGCAAAGGAGGACCAAGAAATTGATAAAGAAAGGGAAAATAGAATATGAGAGTAAACTAGCGAGAAACATAAAAACAGACTGTAAAGGGTTCTATAGCTATGTAAAAAGGAAAAGACTGGTGGAGGCAAATGTGGGTCCCTTACAGACAGAGACGGGAGAATTTATAATGGGGAATAAGGAAATGGCAGAGAAATTAAACAAATACTTTGGGCCCGATTTTAGCACCGGGTTTCCAGTGCGTTCTCGGCCGGGGGGCCTCGAAAATCCCGATATCCAGGTGCGTGACCGGATCGCGCCTCGATCCCGGCCACTTCCGGGTTCCGCGCTGACGTGCGGGGGTGCGTGCGCAGCCCCCGCTGGTGGGAATCCCGCAGGCAATTAAAGCCAGCGGGGTTCCACTTGAGTATATTTACTTTGCTTGTTCAGGTCATTAAATGACCTGATTCAGCTGTCTTATTAGGAAGTGTGGGATTTTACCTTCAACTCAGACTGTTTCACATACTGGGGGAAACAGTCTCACTCCAAACGGACGTGTAGCAGCCAGCAGCCTGTGGCAGCTGCCAAGGTGCATTCCACGGGTGCGGGGGGGGGAGACCCTTCCCCAACGCAGGAGGACACTCCGTAACATTGGGCAACGCCTGCCCTCCACCACCCTCCTCCAAGCAAGAAGATTCACCGGCGTGGAAGTGCAACCCCTGTGCGAGGACACACTTTTCTAGCGTGCACAACCCCACAAACCTACACCTGCCAGATGGGTGCTGCGTTGACATCCTCGGAGGACGAACAGCATGACCAGCCTCAGCAGCCTTGCAGTCCACACCGTCCGCCTCAGAGACGTGCATCCCCACAACACGGTGCTGTGGCACATCCACCTGCACAGCAGGATGGAGGGCAACCGCAGAGAGAGATGCGTCGCAGGAGGCACTACCCTCCGCACAGGGTCTACAGACCGAGGCTCAGCTTCATGGACCTCTCTGAGCAGCAGTGCATACGTCGGCTCAGAGTCACTCGCCAGGTAGTCGCCGACATCTGCAGCCTCCTTAATGACGAGCTGCTCCCGGATGGACCAAGCAGCATCTTCTTACCCGTCGCCGTCAAAGTCACCACTGCCCTCAACTTCTTCGCCTCCGGATCCTTCCAGGGTGCCACGGGGGACATCACCGGGGTCTCTCAGTCGTCTGCACACAAGTGCATAAGGCAGGTCACCGATGGGCTGTTCCGCAGGGCCTCGACCTACATCAACTTCGCCATGGATGAGCGCAGCCAGACGGAGAGGGCGGTTGGATTCCATGCCATGGCTGGCTTCCCACGGGTGCAGGGTGTAATCGATTGCACCCACATAGCAATACGGGCACCTCCACATGAGCCAGGGCTGTTCATCAACAGGAAAGGGTATCACTCCATGAACGCCCAGCTCATTTGTGACCACCGCCAGAGATTCCTACACGTGTGCGCCAGATACCCCGGCAGCTGCCACGATGCCTTCGTCCTCAGGGAGTCCAACGTCCCGCCCCTCTTCCACGCACCCAACACCGGCAACGGCTGGCTCCTCGGCGACAAGGGATATCCCCTGCACACGTGGCTTATGACACCTCTGAGGAACCCCATTACCGAGCCGCATCGTCGATATAATGACAGCCACATTGCTACCAGGTCTACAATTGAGCAGGCCATAGGGCTGCTCAAGATGCGCTTCAGGTGCCTTGATCGTTCCGGGGGAGCGCACCAATACACGCCACTCCGAGTGGGACGAATTATAGTTGTCTGCTGTGCCCTGCACAACATGGCACTACAGAGAGGGGTGCCGCTGGAGGAGGCCCCATGCACACCCGCCACCCACATTGAGGACGACAATGAGGAGGAGGAGGAGGAGGAGGAGTACGAGCGAGAGGAGGAGGAATGACCCATGGCCCGAACACCGGCTCACCTGCGTGCTCGTCAGGCCAGGGAGGCACTCATATGCCAACGGTTCTCCTAACATCACACTGTGTGAGGCGTTCACATGTCATAACATGCGCAGACGAGGGTCCATACAGGCTCCCTCCACAGAAGAGTGGTGCCTGTACACCTGCACCCACTGTATTATGCCCAATGGGTGGGACGGGGTGGTCGTCGTCATGATGAGGCACACGGAAGGGACATATTGCACAAGCCGCAGAATTATGGACAAGAGGTGGCAGCATTGGTGAGAAAAAGTGACTTTATTTCGTGTTGCCATTCAAAGACTGGAAATAAAAAGATAACAAATAGACAAACACCCTGTGTGCTCACGGAACTTTGGGTTTTCGTTTCCTGGTACCCCTACGTGGTGCTACCCCTGTGGCTCCAGCAGAGGTGGTGGCAGGTTGCTCCTGTTCATGCCCTGACCTGGTAGATGCTTTGGGCCGACGCCCCCTGTGTTTCGGTGCCCGTGAGGGCACCTCCACAGCCTTCCAGGCTGCAACCGGGGACATCCCCGGTGTCTCTCAGTCGTCTGCGCAGATGAGCCCTGCAAATACACCTACACCCACTCTGCAGTGACACACTGGGTGGCATCAGTGGTGGGTCCTCATAGGGATAGCCAGGAGTGGGCATTATTGCACAAACCGGACAGGATTCGCGAAGACATGGCAGTAGTGGAGCCAATATAATGTGTGATATGAGTTGTTATTTAATTCAATAGAAGTACGAACCATGACAAACCCTCAAACACCCTTGTGCATCCCCTTCATGCTCACGACACGTTTGCCTTACGCTGCCTACTGCACATATGTGATGCATGCCCTGTGGCTGCAGCACAGGTAGTGGCAGGTTGAGTGAGGCTGGCCGTGAGAGAGATGCACGAGAGGGTGAGTATGGGATAGAGCCATGAGATTGTATGAGGATTGGGTTGAGTGGTAGTGGCGGGATGAGTACTGGCGAGGTGAGTAGGTGCAGGTAAGATGAGGATGAGGTTTGAGTGGGTATGAGGGGTGATGTGACAGAGTAGTGTTGGCAGTGCCGAAGGAGATGTGGGGTGGGGGCAGTGTTGTGGCAGGCGGAGTGTAGGGGAAAGACTACGTGTTCTCACTGTGGCTGACCTACTGAGGTCATTGGTGCGCCTCCTGCACTGTATGCAGGTGGGCGATATGTTGGTGGCGCAGCTGACCCCCTCTGCCACCTCGGGCCAGGCCTTCTTGGTGGCAGAGGCAGGCCGCTTCCTCCCGGCCGCTGGGGGGAAGATCTCTGTCCTCCCCCTCCTCCTCACCCCATCTAATGATACCTGGGGTGAGGCATCATTCAACTGGGAGCAGCCTTCCCCCTGGGCTGCTCCATGCTGTAATTTTTACTGTTTGTGGCAGCATCTGTCAGTGGAGGACTGCCCCTTTAAATAGAGCGCCTCCAGCTGACAGATCTTACTGAGCACGCGCAGCCCGCCCGACGCGCAGATCAGCAGCGGGGAACCCGGAGGAGCAGGTAAGTGGATCCAATTAGTGTGTTGCCTGCTACGATCGCGCGGGAAACCCACTAATTTCACCGGGTGCGTTTTGAACGCGCCCGCAGGCCCACCCGCCGGGAACCCGCACCCCTGGTAAAATCGGGCCCTTTGTGTCTGTCTTCACGGAAGAAGACACAAAAAACCTCCCAGAAATACTCGAGAACCAAGGACCTAGTGAAAATGAGGAACTGAAAGAAATTCGTATTAGTAAAAAAAAGTACTAGAGAAATTAATGGGACCGAAAATCAGTAAATCCCAAGGACCTGAAGATCTACATCCCAGGGTTTTGAAAGAGGTGGCTGTAGAGATAGTGGATGCATTGGTTGTCATCATCCAAAATTCTATAGATTCTGGAATGGTTCCTGCAGATTGGAGGGTGGCAAATGTAACCCCACTATTTAAGAAAGGAAGGAGAGAAAAAACAGAGAACTACAGACCTGTTAGCCTGACATCAGTAATAGGGAAAATGCTGGAATCTATTATAAAGGATGTGGTAACAGGACAGTTAGAAAATAATAATAGAATTTGGCAGAGTCAACATGGATTTATGAAAGGGAAATCATGTTTGACAAACCTATTGGAGTTCTTTGAGGATGTAACTAATAGAATAGATAAGGGGGAACCAGTGGATGTGGTGTATTTGGATTTTCAGAAGGCTTTCGATAAAGTCCCACACAGGAGGTTGGTGAACAAAGTTAGAGCACATGGAATTGGGGGTAATATACTGGCATGGATTGAGAATTGGTTAACAGACAGAAAACAGAGAGTAGGAATAAACAGGTCTTTTTCAGGTTGGCAGACTGTGATCAGTGGGGTACCTCAGGGATCGGTGCTTGGGCCCCAGATATTCACAATCTATATCAATGATTTGGATGAGAGGACCAAATGTAATATTTCCAAGTTTGCTGATGACACAAAGCTAGGTGGGAATGTGAGTTGTGAGGAGGATGCAAAGAGGCTTCAAGGGGGTATCGACAGGCTAAGTGAGTGGGCAAGAACATGGCAGATGGAATATAATGTGGAAAAATGTGAAGTTATCCACTTTGGTAGGAAAAACAGAAATGCAGAGTATTTTTTAAATGGTAAGATATTGGGAAATGTTGATGTTCAAAGGGACCTGGGTGTCCTTGTACATGAGTCACTGAAAGCTAACATGCAGGTGCAGCAAGCAATTAGAAAGGCAAATGGTACGTTGGCCTTTATTACAAGAGGATTTGAGTACAGGAGTAAAGATGTCTTACTGCAATTATACAGGGCCTTGATGAGACCACACCTGGAGTATTGTGTACAATTTTGTCTCCGTACCTAAGAAAGGATATACTTGCCCTAGAGGAAGTGCAACGAAGGTTCACCAGACTGATTCCTGGGATGGCGGGACTGTTGTATGAGGAGAGATTGAGTAGACTAGGCCTGTATTCTCTAGAGTTTAGAAGAATGAGAGGTGATCTCATTGAAATATACAAAATTCTTAAGGGCGCGACAGGGTAGATGCAAGGAGGATGTTTCCCCTGGCTGGGGCGTCTAGAACCAGGGGTCACAGTCTCAGAATAAGGGGTAGGCCATTTAGAACTGAGATGAGGAGAAATTTCTTCACTCAGAGGGTGGTGAATCTTTGGAATTCTCTACCCCAGAGGGCTGTGGAGGCTCAGTCATTGAGTACATTCAAAACAGAGATCGATAGATTTCAAGATATTAAAGGCATCAAGGGATATGGGGATAGTGCAGGAAAATAAGGTAGAAGATCAGCCATGATCTTATTGAATGGCAGAGCAGGCTTGAGGGGCCGGACGGCCTACTCCTGCTCCTATATCTTATGTTCTTATGTTCCAGAAGGCATTCAAAAAGGTTCCACATAAGAGACTGTTCATGAAAATGCGAGTGCATGGAATTGGAGGCAGCCAAGTGGCTTGGATAGGGAATTGGTTAGGAGGCAGGAGACAGAGAGTAGGGATAATGGGTATGGACTCAAATTGACAAGATGTGACTAGTGGTGTCCCGCAGGGATCTGTACTGGGGTCACAGCTTTTCATTATATTTAATCAATGACTTAGAGGAAGGAATAGACAGCCATATGTTTGCTGACGACATTAAGTTAGGTGGCACAGTAAATAGTGTAGATGGGATCAGAAAATTGCAAAGGGGCATTGATAGATTAAGTGAGTGGGCAAAACTATGGCAGATGGAGTTCAATGTGGGAAAGTGTGAGGTCATCCACTTTGGACCTTAGAAAGATAGATCAGAGTATTTTCTAAATGGTGAGAAGCTCAGAACTGTGGAGGAGCAGCGAGATTTAGGGGTCCAAGTACAGAAATCACTAGAAGTTAGCGGACTTGTAGAAAAAATAATTAAAAAGGCTAATGCAATGTTGGCCTAGATCTCAAGGGGGCTGGAATACAAAGGGGTAGAAGTTATGTTGTACAGAGCTCTGGTTAGACCCCATCCGGAGTATTGCAATCAGTTCTGGGCACCGCACCTCAGGAAGGAGATATTGGCCTTGGAGGGGGTGCAGTGCAGATTCACCAAAATGATACCGGGGCTAAAAGGATTAATTTATGAGGACAGGTTGCATAAACTGGGTTTGTATTCCCTTGAATCATAGAATCATAGAAAATTTACAGCACAGAAGGAGGCCATTCGGCCCATCGTTCCCGCGCCGGCTGAGAAACGAGCCACCCAGCCTAATCCCACTTTCCCGCATTTGGTCCGTAGCCCTGCAGGTCACGGCTCTTGAATAAAGAAGATTAAGGGGTGATCTAATTGAAGTGTTTAAGATGATTAAAGGATTTGATGGGGTAGATAGAGAGAAGCTCCGGTGGGGAGAGTCCAGAACAAGGGGGCTTAACCTTAAAATTAGAGCCAGGCCGTTCAGGGGTGATGTCAGGAAGCACTTCTTCACACAAAGGGCAGTGGAAATCTGGAACTTTCTCCCCGATAAAGCTGTTGAGGCTGGGGGTCAATTGAAAATTTCAAAACTGAGATTGATAGATTTTTTTTATTAGATAAGGGTTATTAAGGGTTACGGAACCAAGGCGGGTGAATGGAGTTAACAGATCAGCCACAATCTAATTGAACGGAACAGGCCCGAGGGGCTAAATGTCCTATTCCTGTTGCCTCTCAGATACACACCCATCTTTCCCCACTTCCAATATTTTTATAACTAATAAGCAAAAGTGTTTGAAGAAAATAAAAAGAAAAAAAAAACACACTCAATTTATTTTAATGCCTCTGTGATTTTACTTCTGGGTGTTTTGCTCGCAGCAGCTTTCCAGGAGATTAATCTTTAATTCCTGGAGACTCCAGGATAATCCCGGAGGGTCGGTCACCCTATTTACACTCTGAAAATGACCCCCATCGTGTTAACGACCCATTCACCCCAACAGCACCTCTCCTATTTTTTATCGTGATGTTTTTATCTGTGTTTTTTATATGAGAACAAGGGCTGGAACGAGAGTTGGGAGTTGCACTACTCTTTACTTTTAGTGGTGACTCATTCCTTCAAAAGCACCTTTATTGTTGAGCATTGACAAGTGGATCAATGCGGGCTTTTCTTCCTTTGTGCATTAGGCAGCGTGAAGGTAGGGTGGGGCTTTAGACGGCTGGAACAAGAATCAGTGCTGGTACACAGAAATAACTCGGACAAATAATACGGATGAGTCAATGGGAAAACCAAAGATTTCTCGTGGCCTGATGCACAGGTTAACAGCTGTGGCTCAGTGGGTAGCACTCTGGCCTCTGACTTAGAAAGTCGTTGGTTTATAGTTCCCCACTCCAGAGACTTGAACACAAAATCCAGCCTGACACTCCAGTGCAGTACTGAGGGAGTGCTGCACTGTCGGAGGTGCCGTCTTTCAGATGAGACGTTAAACTGAGGCCCCCCCGCTGCCCTCTCAGGTGGCTGTAAAAGATCCCGCAGCTGCTATTTCGAAGAAGAGTAGGGGAGTTCCCCCCAGTGTTCTAGCCAATATTTATTGCTCAACCAACATCACTAAAACAGATTATCTGGTCATTTGTCTCATTGCTGTTTGTGGGATCTTGCTGTGCGCAAATTGGCTGCCTCGTTTCCTACGTTTCAACAGCGACTGCACTGCAAAAGTGCTTCATTGGCTGCAAAGTGCTTTGGGACGCCCTAAAGTCATGAAAGGCGCTATATAAATGCAAGTTATTTCTTATAGCGGAAGCCCCAAAAGGTAATTAACAAAACCTTTTCTTTGTGGGGCCAGGAGGAGCAAGAGTTCCAACCCAAGGTCCCCACCCTCCCCTGCCCACCTGTGGATCGCTGCCGAAAACCCCTCCCTAACCCTAACCCCGCCCCCCCCCGCCCCATGACTTACCTGAGTGCCGGCAGGTGACCTCCAGGCCTGTTGGCAGCCGATTAGCTGCCTCTCTACACCCTTTAAAATTAGCCGGGCCTCCCATGGAGACTCCCAGGCGGAAAGTTTAGCAGCTGCCCCCCCCACTCTAACCACCCCCACCCCACAGCGGTCTTTCGGCCCAGGAGCAATAATCCACACTCGAGTCTCTGACCAATCTTCCCGCAGCATGAGGTGACCCCAATAGTTGAGCTAAGGGTTAATGGAGTGTACCATGTTATCAGACATAGAGGACGACAGGGAGAGAATTTGTTTATCTTTTAACGGGACCCAGGAATGATAGGTCGTCTGCAGTGCCTCGTGCTGGGGAGCGTTCATTATGTACGAGAAATGTCGGGCTCAACCGTGATGCCCCCCGAGCCTGAATAGCCCGAATAATTATCACTTAAGTGGGTGTTGCCACACCGCAGCACAAGTCCTTAACTTCAGGGGAGGAAAGGAGAAACGGGATGGAAAAATAATTAATACTAATTGCCTTCATCGTTAGGTTGCCATTCAGTGGCGTTTATGTACTGCTAAGCTGCCAAGATATCAAATCAACCTTAACTGAACTGCATCTCGATTCATGCCGTTTGATGTCCTGTACATCAAAATCAGACGGTATGAAATTAGATTAGCTTTGGAGTGCTAGCAGGACTGTCAATATTGACAGATCGAATTCATTGGGTTTGCCAGTGTGCATTTCTGACACGCCCCTGGAAGATAGATTTCAGACGGTTGTTACAGGAACTGCTGCCCAAATACTTGCAACGCTGCATTTTTGTGTCCACTTCTTATGCCCAGCGGCAGCTGCTGCAGAAACCTTGTTTTTTTTTTGCAGTGGGATCTCTGTCATCTGCAGCCTTCACCTTAGAAATGTTCAAACTTCACAGGAACGAAAACATTGACAGAAAATTCAAGGCCAGAGTTCAAAATGGACGTTATCTCTGTGCCCACTGGGGGATAGATGCATAACTGAGTAACCTAAATGTAAGGAAGCTAAACGATGATCTTAAAAAGTGCCATTCCTATTTAGTTTTAAGGGCCATTCATTTTTTTAAATTTTAAAATGCATTTTGCAATTGGATTGTACATTCGCTGCAGTGAATCATTATTTAGATGGGCACACCCAAGGGATAATATGATACTGAATCCTATTACTGTATGTTAAAGCACGTTATGTCTAATCTCTGCTAAAAGCAATTATTATTTCATTACGTGGGAGATAAAGCTAACAAAACGTATTTGAAAGTTATATTGTAAGGAGCGAATATGATATGAATGGGAACGAAAACATTCCTTGTTTAAACAACAGCGATCGTTGCTGTGACTCAGCCAGGCTGAGGGAAAGCTACGGTATGCAGATTCTATGAGTAAAGTTCAAAAACAGTGTTTGGGCCTGTTTACCGACCTGCATAGCTATGGTTACAGGGTGAAAGGTTATGTTGTCAGAGGTGCACCAAATAAAGAGAAACTCAACAAGCTGATAACCCTCTCGAGTCTGCATTGTGCAGCCAGGCCAGCAAAGGCAGGCGTCAGCTTACGTGCTGCACTGTGATCCCTGCTGGAGTTACTGTTTGAGCAAGTGACTTAGGCAATTTATCGTCTGTTTTATAAATGATTGAAGGTGGGGGGAGAAGGAGCACAAAGGGAGACTGGTAAACAGGAGAGAAGGTTTCAGTAGTGTGATGTCCTTTGGGGCCCTTTTAGCAGCTGAGGAGTCCTCTGAGGACAGCGTACTGTGACGCTCTCCTCCGTGCACCCCTGCCTCTAGAGCTGTTCGGGCCACCTCTCCAGCCATCCCATTACATGGTGAAACTCCACAGGGCACAGCAGGACTACAACTATGCATTGGCACATAGAATCAAAGAGACGGTGAGCTAATGAAGGACAATTTTCTAGACTCCTGCATGTCCCATGAGGGTTCCTGGAATCATAGAATCATACAGCACGGAAGGAGGCCATTCGGCCCATCGTGCCTGTCCCGGCTCTTTGAAATAGCTGTCCAATTAGTCCCACTCTCCCTGCTCTTTCCCCATAGCCCTGTATTTTTTTCCTTTTCAAGTATTTATCCAATTTGTTCTTGAAAGTTACTATTGAATCTGCTTCCACCATGTTTTCAGGCAGTGCGTTCCAGATCATAACAACTCACTATGTAAAAAAAATTATCTTCATCTCCCCTCTGGTTCTTTTGCCAATTACCTTAAATCTGTGTCCTCTGGTTACCGACCCTCCTGCCAGTGGAAACAGTTTCTCCTTATTTACTCTTATCAAAACTTCTCAGAATTTTAAACACGCCTATCATATCTCCCCTTAGCCTTCTCTGTTCTAAGGAGAACAACCCCAGCTTCTCCAGTCTCTCCACATAGCTGAAGTCCCTCATCCCTGGCACCATTCTGGTAAATCTCTTCCGCACCCTCTCCAAGGCCTTGACATCCTTCCTAAAGTGCGGTGCCCAGAATTGAACACAATACTCCAGCTGAGGCCTAACCAGTGTTTTATAAAGGTTTAGCGTATCTTCCACATGAGCTGGCGCACACGGAAGACATGTCTGGGCCCGTGAAAACTCCCCTTCAAGGCACCGATAGTCCCCTCGATGACAACTCTTTGTAGAGGTATATGCATCGCTGTAGCACTCCTCTGTTCTGTCCGTACCACCCTTAGTGGGGTCACTATCCATGGTAGCACGGCCCAGGCTTTGTCGCTGACACGATTTTTTTCTTTCCCTGATTTTTTTTTTATTCGTTCATGGGATGTGGGCATCGCTGGCGAGGCCGGGATTTATTGCCCGTCCCTAATTGCCCTTGAGAAGGCGGTGGTGAAGTCAGGGAGGGCTGAATTTCGAAGCATCCGTACTGTGAGGGAGTGGAAGCTCTTCCTTGTTGATGAAGCCGAGAGGGTTTTCAGTAGAAGCCCACAAGGCGATGTGGGTGACCGTCGATTGCGTCCTGGACACTGGGGAAGCAAGCCGCCTTGTGAAACTGGATGGTCCTCTGTCTCACTGCTGGTTTGCTGTGATTCCAGAGGTGATGAGTGCCCCCAGCTCCTTGTCAGTCACCTGACGAGTGCATGCCTCTACTGCACCCTGGTTTCTGTTGCATAGGTCCCACTGTTGTTGCCTGAAATGACCCGTGCCCTGCAGCCGTTGCCTTCACAGGGGCAGAGAGAGACGTGCCGTCAGGCGACCGTGGCTGCAGTTCCTCATTCGTTGGGCAGCAAAGCCATCACCAATCACCCCACCCTTTACCAGGGTCACCGTCCCTCATGGCATTGTCTTCGGGAATCCTCATCCTTGTCTACAAATCCCTCCATAGCCACACCTCTCCCAACCTCTGCAACCTCCTCTAGATCCCAACTCGCATCAGTCCCTCATCCTCATACACATCAGCCTGGGAAAGAACCAAACATCTCAAAAAAATTGGCACAATCCTTCAAAATTCGACGGCTTAAAAACAACCCTGACATGTGAAGACAAGCAGTTGCATGGCTTGTAATTTAAGCAGGAGGTATTCCTGATTTACCTTTCTCCTATCATTTACCGTCTTTTATGACTCTATAAGATCACGGCCCCGATATTTATGGGGAGGGTGGGGAGAGGAGGGAGAGGGGGATCAGGGAGAGGTGGGGGGGGATCGCGGGGAGGGTGGGGGGATCACAGGGAGGGTGGGGGAGATCGTGGGGAGGGAGGGGAAGATCGTGTGGATGGAGGGGGGATCGCAGGGAGGGAGGGGGAGATCGCGGGCAGGGAGGGGGAGATCGCGGGGAGAGTGGGGGAGATCGCGGGGAGGGTGGGGAGATCGCAGGGAGGGAGGGCCGATCGCGGGCAGGGAGGGGGAGATCGTGTGGATGGAGGGGGGATCGCAGGGAGGGAGGGGGAGATCGCGGGGAGAGTGGGGGAGATCGCGGGGAGGGTGGGGAGATCGCAGTGAGCAAGGGGGAGGACAGGGGATGGAGGGGGTGTTCGGGGGGAGGGGGGAGATCGCAGGGAGGCAGGGGGAGACCGCAGGGAAGGTAGGGGAGACCACAGGGAAGGAGGGGAAGACCGCGGGGTGTGTGGAGGAGATCACGGGGTGGGGGAGATCGGGGGTGGGGGACATCGCAGGGTGTGGGAGATCAAGGGGTGTGGGAGATTGCGGGGTGTGGGAGATCACAGGGTGGGGGAGATTGCGGAGGGGAGATGGCGAGGGAGAGGGTGGGGGAGATCGCGGGGAGGTTGGGGCAGATTGCGAGGGGGGGAGATCGCGGAGGGTAGGTTGGGGGAGATCGCGGGTTGGGGGAGATTGCAGGGAGGGTGGCGGAGATCACGAGGGGGAGGGTGGGGGAGATTGGGGAGAGGGAGGCCGATCGTGATAGGTTACCTCGAGGGGTCGGGGTCGGGGGGAAGCACTCCTGCTTCTCCTGGCCCACAAGCAGTGTCGGAAAAGCCCATACCAGCTGGATCCAGCAGTTCTCGCCTCCCTTTAGCTGCCGGGTTTTCGAGCCCTGGGAAACCTGGCTCGCAGCCTTTAACGGCTGCTAAAATCTGAGGTACAGAGCCTCATTAACATATTAAAATCACTGACCGGCCTCTCGAGAGCAGGTTACTCACCTACCCCTCCCCCAAGTAGGTGCGTTAGCAGCGGGTTGGGGTCGGGTTTTGCATTTTCAAGAAATTAACCTCCACCCCTCCCCCTGCCCCTCTCCCCCTCCCCCGTCCGTCCTCGGGGAGGGAGGGCGGTTAAAATCCCCTCCCCCACCTTTCAGACACTTCCTTTCCAGGGTCGTAAAGCCCGAGACTATCCAGCCTCATGGCTCGTCTCTGCTCTGCCTCCAGAGCCTGAATGTCACCTTTGTGTCTCGGCCACGAGAATTGGATGAAGTACCGCAGGTGCGATCTGACCGGAGCATTGTACAGTTTGCTCATGACTCCCTCTGACTTGCGTTCAACTGTTTTGTCTGTGTGATCCAATATTCCATTGGCTTTGTTGAGTGCTGCTCTGCATTGGTTGGACATTTTTAGCAATGAGTCGGCGAAGACGCCTCGATCTCTTTCAGCTTCTCCCTTGGCTGTTCCAACGCCATTCATGGAGTACATGTGTTGCTTATTTTCCCATCCTGCATTCAGCACTCTGCACATGTTTGCAGTAGATTTAATCTGTCATTGACCTGCCCCTGTATTTATTTTTGCCCAAATTTTTGCAATTTTTGAACTGCTTCCTGCAATTCCACTTCCCCCTCCTAGTTTGGTCTCAACTGCAAGTTCGATCGCTTGGCATTGAGGTTCCGAGTCCAGATCATTTCCACAAATGGGAAAACAATAGAGGTCGCAGCACTGAGCCTTGGGATACCCCACCTCAGTACTCCCCTCCACCCTGACATAACTCTTCTAACGAGTACTCAATGCAGCCTTCCCTTCAAACCAGTTTTCTTATCTTTTCCTTGGCTTTAACCTGAATCCCCATGGTCTTGAGTTTGACCGATAGTGTTTCACGTGGTACTTTGTTAAATCCCTTTTGGAAGTCCAGGTACCCCATGTCCGAGGGCTTTCCATAGTCTCCTAGGGTTGTTACTTCCTCAAAGAAATAAAGCCGGTTGGTCAGGCAGGACCCTGCCCTCCTGAATGGTTACTGTTTACGAAGTTACCATTGTGTGTCAGCCTTGGCTCGGTGGGCAGCACTCTCGCCTCTGAGTCTGAAGATTGTTGGGTCATATACCCACTGCAGGGACTTGAGCGCTAAATTCTAAGTTGACACTCCAGTGGAGGTGCTGTCTTTCGGATGAGATGTTAAACCGCGGACCTTCTTGCCCTCTCAGGTGGATGTGAAAGGTCCCATGGTCATTATCTCGAAGAAGAGCAGGGGAGTTCTCCCTGGTGTCCTGGCCAGTATTTATCCCTCTATTACGAAAAAAAAACCAGATTATGTGATCATGATCACATTGCTGTTTGTGGGATCTTGCTGTGCGCAAATTGGCTGCCGCGTTTCCTACGTTACATCAGTGACCGCGCTTCAAAAGTGCTTCATTGGCTGTAACGTGCCTTGGGACATCCTGAGGTCGTGAAAGTTTTTCATTCTTTCTTGTTGCGAATGGAGAAAATTCCACACGAGGTCCACAGGAAGCAGGTCACTGGAGGGGTCATCCCCCCCAGACCTTGAGCAGCTCGTGGCCTATGAGGAGAAGGACTGGGTGCTCGTGGGAAGGCACTGTGCTCTTGCCATGAGTTAAAGATTAACCTGAAGTTTCCATGGGACCTCTCCGTTCATGCCGTTTCCTCTGAGGTAACGACGGGAGACCAGGGAACCCCTGTAGATGTTCCACCCATTTCAAGGCCATTCTGTTTAACTGCCAGAGCCAGGGCAGAGAAAGTAGCACAACTATTGCCTTTGGAGTCTGTGAAAGGGAGCGAAGGAGTGGTTGTTGTCATAACAGTTTAGGCTTTATCCCAGCTCCTTGTCTCGTGTTTCAAGCATTGGCAAGTTTCCATAATCAGGCAGAGTCTATTATGAACAGAAACCTGCATGTATGTAAACTCTGCAGTGAATAGATTAGAGTGGCGCATGTTTTAACATTTGCTCACTGGAGAATACTCGAGGATGTGAGCCAAATTCTCCTCTCAAACTCGGAAGGCAGAAAATACCACACTGCTAGACCACCAAGTACAGGAGAAAACTACTGTTCACATTCTTTTTCAGCTAAAATAGCATGCAGAAACAGGAAGATCAGCAAGGTAACATCCAGTACAATGATTAATCGTGCACTAAAAGGTCAATTTTCCAAAGTTCTGCTCTGAGCATTGAGACGCCCTTGACAGGATCTTGCATCTGAGAAACTGGAGCAAACGTCAATATGCACGATTTGTGGTGCTCTCAATTTTCTGATGAAACACTATTTCTGATAAAATTCCCTTCGCGCTTCATTTTGACATATTTAGTAAGGCATTTAAAGTAAACAGGTTAATGAATGGGTTAAAAGAGGGGACAGAGGAATGAGGGGAAGCTAGGTTTGTACCTGAGGGAGAAAGGACCAGAAGGATATGCTGATAGGGTTAGATGAAGGAGAGTGGGAGGAGGCTCACGTGGAGCGTAAACACCGCCTTGGACCAGTTGGGTCGAATGGCCTGTTTTTGTGCTGTAAATTCCGTGTAATTCTTTATGTTCATTGAAAACATCAGAGAGATCAGAGAGGTAAGGGTATCAAGGGATATTGATCAAAGGCGGGTAAATGGAGTTTAGGTACAGATCAGGCATCCTCAATGATGACAGAATCCAGCACGCGAGTGCAAAAGACAAGGCTGAAGCGTTTGCAACCATCTTCAGCCAGAAGTGCCGAGTGGATGATCCATCTCGGCCTCCGCCCGATATCCCCACCATCACAGAAGCCATCAGTTTTCAGCCAATGTGAATCACTCCACGTGATATCAAGAAACGGCTGAGTGCACTGGGTGCAGCAAAGGCTATGGGCCCCGACAACATCCCTGCTGTAGTGCTGAGGACTTGTGCTCCAGAACTAGCCGCACCTCTAGCCAAACTGTTGCAGTACAGCTACAACACTGGCATCTACCCGACAATGTGGAAAATTGCCCAGGTATGTCCTGTCCACAAAAAGCAGGACAAATCCAACCCGGCCAATTGCCGCCCCATCAGTCTACTCTCAATCATCAGCAAAGTGATGGAAAGTGTCGTTGACAGTGCTATCAAGCAGCACTTACTCACCAATAACCTGCTCATCCAAGCTCAGTTTCGGTTCCGCCAGGACCAATCGGCTCCAGATCTCATTACAGCCTTGGTCTAAACATGGACAAAAGAGCTGAATTCCAGAGGTGAGGTGAGAGTGACTGCCCTTGACATAAGGCAGCATTTGACCAAGTGTGGCACCAAGGAGCCCGAGTAAAATTGAAGTCAATGGGAATCAGCGGGAAAACTCTCCAGTGGCTGGAGTCATACCTAGCACAAAGGGAGATGATGGTGGTTATTGGAGGCCAATCATCTCAGCCCCAGGGCATTGCTGCAGGAGTTCTTCAGGGCAGTGTCCGAGGCCCAACCATCTTCAGCTGCTCCATCAATGACCTTCCCTCCATCACAAGGTCAGAAATGGGGATGTTCGCTGATGATTGCACAATGTTCAGTTCCATTCGCAACCCCTCAGATAATGAAGCAGTCCGTGCCCGCATGCAGCAAAACCTGGACTACATCCAGGCTTGGGCTGATAAGTAGCAAGTAACATTTGCGCCAGACAAGTGCCAAGCAATGACCATCTCCAACAAGAGAGAGTCTAACCACCTCCCCTTGACATTCAACAGCATTACCATCACCGAACCCCCCACCATCAACACCTTGGGGGTCACCATTGACCAGAAAATTAACTGAACCAGCCACATAAATACTGTGGCTACAAGAGCAGGTCAGAGGCTGGGTATTCTGCGGCGAGTGACTCACCTCCTGACTCCCCAAAGCCTTTCCACCATCTACAAGGCACAAGTCAGGAGTGTGATGGAATACTCTCCACTTGCCTGGATGAGTGCAGCTCCAACAATACTCAAGAAGCTCGACACCATCCAGGACAAAGCAGCCCGCTTGATTGTCACCCCATCCACCACCCTAAACATTCACTCACTTCACCACCGGCGCACTGTGGCTGCAGTGTGCACCATCCACAGGATGCACTGCAGCAACTCGCCAAGGCTTCTTCGACAGCACCTCCCAAACCCACAACCTCTACCACCAAGAAGGACAAGGGCAGCAAGCACATGAGAACAACACCACCTGCGCGTTCCCCTCCAAGTCACACACCATCCCGGCTTGGAAATATATCACCGTTCCTTCATCGTCTCTGGGTCAAAATCCTGGAACTCCCTTCCTAACAGCACTGTGGGAGAACCTTCACCACACGGACTGCAGCGGTTCAAGAAGGCGGCTCACCACCACCTTCTCAAGGGCAATTAGGGATGGGCAATAAATGCTGGCCTTGCCAGCAACGCCCAAATCCCATGAACGAATTTTTAAAAATCTAACTGAATGGCGAAACAGGCTCGAGGGGCTGAATGGCCTCCTCCTGTTCACAAGTTCCTACAGATGCACGTAATGTGCATTATTTAAAATTCTTTGACAGTAACTTTGCCTCTTGATGACGACTATTTTACTGTCACAGTCAAATTCTTTGTACGCATCACGTTATCAATGTAATACATTTTTGTTTAGCGCTTTCCCTGTTTTACTCTCGCTGAGGTTAAATAGTGCAGTCACACTAAGGATAGATTCCACCAGCACTGGTTACACAGCATTACACAACCATTTCCTACACAACCTACGTGCTGCAGGAACTAGTAGACTAGTTATCCTCAAGACCGCAAAGATCATAATGAGCTTAAACAATAGATTAATGACAACATGTCAACTTTTCCTCCTGACTCAGTCCTTTGACACTCAAGATTCGACTTGTAACATTTCTCTGCACTACTTCCAAAGCTTAGCTGCTTCCCTTCTTTCTTCACAAATGATCACGATGCTCAAGGTATGGTTTGACTGCAGGGCCATTACTCCTTCAGCATGATAACTTCTTCAGTATGAAATTTGGTGCTGTCCAACAAACCCATGAACATAAGAACATAAGAAATAGGAGCAGGAGTCGGCCAAACGGCCCCTCAAGCCTGCTCTGCCATTCAGTAAGATCATGGCTGATCTTTGACCTCAACTCCACTTTCCTGCCCGATCCCCATATCCCTTGATTCCCCTCGAGTCCAAAAATCTGTCGCTCTCAGCCTTGAATATACTCAACGACTGAGCATCCACAGACCTCTGGGGTAGAGAATTCCAAAGATTTACAACTCTCTGAGTTAAGAAATTCCTCCTCATCTCAGTCTTAAATGGCCAAACCCTTATCCTGAGACTATGCCCCCTAGTTCTAGACTCTCCAGCCAGGGGAAACAGCCTCTCAGCATTTATCCTGTCAAACCCCCTCAGAATCTTTTATGTTTCAATGAGATCACCTCTCATTCTTCTAAATGCCACAGAGTATAGGCCCATTCTACTTAATCTCTCCTCATAGGACAACCCTCTCATCCCAGGAATCAATCTAGTGAAACTTTGTTGCACCGCCTCTAAGGCAAGTATATCCTTCCTTAGATAAGGAGATCAAAACTGTATGCAAACTGTATGTTTGGTCTCACCAAAGCCCTGTACAATTGTAGCAAGACTTCCTTACTCTTGTACTCCAACCCCTTTGCAATGAAAGCCAACATGCCATTTGCCTTCCTAATTGCTTGCTGCACCTGCATGCTAACTTTCTGTGTTTCTTGTACGAGGACCCCCAGATCTCTCTGAACACCAACATTTAATAGTTTCTCACCATGAGAGCACTATACTGAGTTAACATATGGTCAAACAGACAACAACAACAACATGCATTTATATAGTGCCTTTCATGGAGTAAAACGTCCCAAGGCGCTTCACAGGAGCGATTATCAAACAGGATCTGACACCGAGCCACATAAAGGGATTAGGACAGGTGACCAAAAGCTTGGTCAAAGAGGTAGGTTTCAAGGAGTGTCATAAAGGAGGAGAGAGAGGCGGAGAGGCGGAGAGGTATAGGGAGGGAATTCAAGAGCTTAGGGCCTAGGCAGCTGAAGGCACGGCCGCCAATGGGGGAGCGATTAAAATCGGGGATGCACAAGAAGCAAGAATTGAAGGAGACCATTGCAAGGAAGGTTGAAAAAGCCACTGGAGTGTGCTGCACAGACTGAAAACCTTAATGAACCAGTTCGATAGGGGGATGTGTACGCCACATGGGGCTGTGAGTATGACGCATTATGTCCCCTTGTCTTCCTTAACCTTTTCACAGAGTTTGATATGACCGACCATGCCATTCTCCTCATTGCCTCTCCTCTACTTCATTGTCCAGCTCCATGAGATTGCCGAACCATGGTTCCAATCCTACCTGTCCAAACACACCCAGCGCCCCTCCAACAATGGCTTCTCTTTCTCTCCAGGTGTAGTCAGCTCTGGAGCTCCCCAAAGGGGGATCCCTCCTCTTCTTCATGCATATGTGGTCCCTTGGTGATGTAATTATCAGGCAGTGGGGAGAGGGGTCAGCATTCATAGGCACGTCCCACATTGGGGCCTCTGGCCTCGCCTAAATCATTCTGGCGGATGCGGAGACTAAGCAAGTCTCCAGTTTGCAACAGAACAATTTGGGCCGGGCACTGGCCCTCAGGCAGGCCTTGGAAAGGGGGTGCGGGGAAGGCGAATGGAAGGGGGGAAGCTCTGGCCAGCAGCGGCCCACGGCCTTGTCTTGGAGACAAGAGGAACATTCCTGCTCCTCCTGGCTCCACATTAAGGTAAGTGAAACAAAGATTACTTGCCTTGTGTAAGACTATAGATACGTTTTTACATTTTTTTTTAATATGGAACCAAAACAGAATGGCTAATGTAGCAATTATGGTTAAAGTACATGAGTAAATCATAGTTGGTTTGACCTGTATGCTGGCAGATCTCATCTTTCGATCACAATGACACCCCAGGACAAAAGCTGCGGTTCAGGAAGAGCAACGAAAAATAAAGACTTGCATTTATATAGCACCTTTCTCAACCATCGGGACACACCAAAGCGCTTTACAGCCAATGAAGTACTTTTTGAAATGTAGTCACTGTCGTAATGTAGGAAACGCGGCAGTCAATTTGCAGCAAGGTCCCACAAACTGCAATGCGATAATGACCAGAGTCTGTTTTTTTTGAGTGTTGTTAGTTGAAGGATAAATATTGGCCAGGACACCATGGAAGAGTCATAGAATCGTTACAGCACAAAAGGAGGCCATTCGGCCCATCAAGCCAGTGCTGGCTCTTTGTAAGAGCAATCCAGTTAGTCCCATTACACCGCACTTTCCCTGTAGCCCTGCAAATTTTTTCCCTTCACGTATTGATCCAATTCCTTTTTGAAAGCCACGATTGAATCTGCTTCCACCGTCCTTTCAGGCAGCACATTCCAGATCATAACTGTTCACTGCGTAAAAAAGTTTTTCCTCATGTCGCCTTTGGTTCTTTTGGCAATCACTTTAAATCTGTGTCCTCTGGCTCTCGACCCTTCTGCCAATGGGAACAGTTTCTCTTTATTTACTTTATCTAAACCCTTCATGATTTTGAACACTTCTATCAAATCTCCTCTTAACCTTCTCCGTTCTAAGGAGAACAACCCCAGCTTCTCCAGTCTTTCCACATAACTAAAGTCACTCATCCCTGGAACCATTCCAGTAAATCTTTTCTGCACCCTCTCTAAGGCCTTCACATCCTTCCTAAAATGCAGTGCCCGGAATTGGACTCCAGTTGTGGCCGAACCAGTGTTTTATAAAGGTTCAACATAACTTCCTTGCTTTTGTACTCTATGCCTCTATTTATAAAGCCCAGGATCCCGTATGCTTTTTTAACCGCTTTCTCAACCTGACCTGCCACCTTCAAAGATTTGTGCACATATAGCCCCAGGTCTCTCTGTTCCTGCACTCCCTTTAGAATTGTACCATTTAGTTTATATTGCCTCTCCTCGTTCTTCCTGCCAAAACGTATCACTTCACAATTCTCTGCATTAAATTTCATCTGCCATGTGTCTGCCCATTCCACCAGCCTGTCTATGTCCTCTTGAAATCTATAAATATCCTCCTCACTGCTTACTACACTTCCAAGTTTGGTGCAATCCAGGGAGAATTCCCCTGCTCTTCTTCAAAAGAGTGCCATGGGATCTTTTACATCCAGCTGAGAGGGCAGACAGGGCCACGGTTTAAATTCTCATCCAAAAGATAGTACCTCCAACAGTGCAGCACTCCCTCAGTACTGGCACTGGACCGTCAGTCTAGATTTTTGCTCAAGTCTCTGGAGTAGGGCTGTGAACCCACAAATCTTCTTAACTCAGAGGCGAGAGTGCTACCAACTGAGCCACAGCGGACACAAAGATAGAAAACAAAGGTCGCTGAGATGACAATTTAACAGAGTATTGACCAGGACATATTGCCCCCTGTGATTGTCTGTGTGGCAATCTGTTCGATGACCGAAGGGTCATAAACTGCACAACAAAGTTAAAACTCAGTAAGAATTAACCAATGTGCTAGTTGATGATTAGGATGCTTTATTTGTTAAAAATGGTTTAAAACGAGAGATACAAAAAGCTTCACACAGTTTGGGGAACTTTAGCCACCTTGAAGGAGAGGGTCAGTGGGGTGGAGTCTTCAATCCACTCTTTCTGAGGCTGGCGTTAGCAGCAGAGACGACATCTCCTGGGGTATGTGAGTATAATTGGTACATAAATCTCATATAAACTGCATGTCAAGAGATATGTTTTATTATGTCTTTGAGTTGATTTAATAAAGAGTATTAATCAGATATTTTCAGTGCTTCCTACTCCTCAGACATATTAGAAGTAAAGGATATATGATAATGTCCCATAATACCTCACATAGAAACATAGAAAATAGGAGCAGGAGTAGGCCATTCGGCCCTTCAAGCCTGCTCCGCCATTCGATATGATCATGGCTGATCCTCTAACTCAATATTATATTCCCACTCTCTCCCCATACCCCTTGATGCCTTTTGTGTCTAGAAATCTATCCAACTCCTTCTCAAATATATTCAGTGACTTGGCCTCCACAGCCTTCCGTGGTAGAGAATTCCACAGGTTCACCACCCTCTGAGTGAAGAAATTTCTCCTCATCTCAGTCCTAAATGTCCTACCCCATATCCTGAGACTGTGATCCCTCGTTCTGGACCCCCCAGCCAGGGGAAACATCCTCCCTGCATCCAGTCTGTCTAGCCCTGTCAGAATTTTATATGATGTGGAGATGCCGGTGATGGACTGGGGTTGACAAATGTAAAGAATCTTACAACACCAAGTTATAGTCCAACAATTTTATTTGAAAATCACAAGCTTTCGGAGGCTTTCTCCTTTCACCTGACGAAGGAGAAAGCCTCCGAAAGCTTGTGATTTTCAAATAAAATTGTTGGACTATAACCTGGTGTTGTAAGATTCTTTAGAATTTTATATGTTTCAATGAGATCCCCTCTCATTCTTCTAAACTCGAGTGAATACAGGCCGAGTCGACCCAATCTCTCCTCATACGACAGTCCTGCCATCCCAGGGATCAGTCTGGTGAACCTTCGCTGCACTCCCTCTATGGCAAGTATATCCTTTCTTACGTAAGGAGACCAAAACTGCACACAATATTCCAGGTGTGGTCTCACCAAGGCCCTGTATAACTGCAGTAAGACATCCTTGCTCCTGTACTCAAATCCTCTTGCAATAAAGGCCAACATACTATTTGCCTTCCTAACTGCTTGCTGCACCTGCATGTTTGTTTTCAGTGACTGGTGTACAAGGACACCCAGGTCCCTTTGTACATCCCCATTCCCCAATCTATCACCATTTAAATAATACACTGCCTTCCTGTTTTTCCTTCCGAAGTGGATAACTTCACATTTATCCACGTTATACTGCATCTGCCATGTATTTGCCCACTCACTCAACTTGTCTAAATCGCCTTGAAGCCCCTTTGCATCCTCCTCACAACTCATCATCCCACCTAGTTTAGTGTCGTCAGCAAACTTGGAAATATTACATTTGGTTCCCTCATCCAAATCATTGATATAGATTGTGAATAGCTGGGGCCCAAGCACTGATCCCTGCGGTACCCCACTAGTCACTGCCTGCCACCCCGAAAAAGACCCATTTATTCCCACTGTCCCTGGTCTCGGGATATCCCTCCGCCGTCGACACTGCTTCAGGCACGTTCATTCGTCGTGACGGCTCCGAGGCAGGTTCAACCACAGTTCTGATGACGATCAATCCGATAGCAACAAAATGCATCATCCCCTTCATTCTCGGCTGGACCTGGAATAAACAAGTGTAATTTCTGTTCTTATGTACAGTTTCTTTTAAGTACTATTTTAAGTCCAGTCTCTCCATATACTGAGCCAGACCGTCCGTATCCTGTTCCCAATTTGTTTCAGATTCTAACCGTACGTTTCTTCGAACCCACTTATTCCCCCTCTTTGTTTTATTTTTCTTTTGTTTTTTCCCTGGATTCGCCTCTGCATGTGAATGGACAGTGTCAAATTTGTTGTCAATCACCTCCTCTTGGACCTGTAGCTGGTCCTGTTCTTGATCTCCCTGACCTTCGGAATTCGGAACATCGTTAGCATCGAGCAGCACATGCCAATGATGATTATCTTGTTTTTCTCCGACCAACTTTAGCTGATTAATGTGGTACCAGCCACTCTTATCTGGTGCCGTTAATATCTTGTATACAGATGGGCTAGCTTTGTCTGCTATCTCATAGGGACCGGCAAACTTTGGACTCAAGAATGAGGTGGGCTGGTGTATTCTAATCATTACTCTCTGTCCGGGGCTCAACTCTATCGGGCTGGCTTTTGCATCGAAATAAGCCTTGCTTTGCTGTCTCTTCTTTCCCTGTTGGTGAGCGGCTACATAATTTGCTTCTTTTTAGTGTTTCTACTAGCTGTTGTACCCATTTTTCTGATATAATGTGGTCTACCTTGGGTTCGCACAAATCCAAACCTACCAACCCCTCCATTCCCCTCATGTCCCTTCCTGTCATGAGTCTACAAGGAGTGTAGCCTGTTGATGAAGCCACGGTATTCCTGACTATCATCAGCACATAGAGTAAAGCGAATTGAGAGTTAAGAGAGAATTGACTCTTCTCCTCTGTGTACTAAGCCAGTAACCGTAACCGGTGACCTCCGGTCAACACTACTCTCTGTTTCCTGTCTGTTAACCAATTTTCAATCCATGCCAGTATATTCCCCCCAATCCCATGTGCTTTAATTTTGCACACTAACCTCTTATGTGGGACTTTATCAAAGGCCTTCTGAAAATCCAAATAAATCACATCCACTGGTTCTCCCTTATCTATTCTACCAGTTACATCCTCAAAAAACTCCAGTAGGTTTGTCAAACATGATTTCCCTTTCATAAATCCATGTTAACTTTGTCTAATCCCGTTGATATTTTCTAAGTGTCCTGTTATCACATCCTTTATAATAGACTCTAGCATTTTCCCTGCTACTGATGTTAGGCTAACTGGTCTGTAGTTCCCTGTTTTCTCTCTCTCCTTTTTTAAATAGTGGGGTTACATTTGCCACCCTCCAATCTGCAGGAACTGTTTCATAATCTATAGAATTTTGGAAGATGACAACTAATGCATCCATTATTTCCATGGCTACATCTTTTAGTACTCTGGGATGCAGATTATCAGGCCCTCAGGATTTATTGGTTTTCAGTCCCATTAATTTCTCAAGCACTATCTTTTTTTACTAATACTAATTTCCTTTAAACCTCCTTCTCACTGGTCCTTGGTTCCCTAGCATTCCTGGGAAGTTATGTGTGTCCTCTTCCTTGAAGACAGAACCAAAGTATTTGTTTAATTGCTCTGCCATTTCCCTGTTCCCCATTATAAATTCTCCTGTTTCTGACTGTAAGGGACCTACATTTGTCTTCACTAATCTTTTTCTTTTTATATACTTGTAGAAGCTTTTACAGTCCACTTTTATGTTCCTTGCAAGTTTACTCTCATACTCTATTTTTCCCCTCTTAATCAATCTCTTGGTCCTTTTTTGCTGAATTCTAAACTGCTCCCAATCCTCAGGCTTGCTACATTTTCTGGCAACTTTATATGACTCCTCTTTGAATCTAATACTATCCTTAATTTCTTTTGTTAGCCATGGTTGGGCCGCTTTTCCTTTTGTGTTTTTGCATCAGAAAGGAATGTATAATTGTTGCAATTCATGCATTTGTTCCTTAAATGTTAGCCATTGCCTGTCCACCGTCATGCCTTTTAATGAAGCTTCCCAATCTATCATAGCCAACTCACTCCTCACACCTTCGTAGTTTCCTTTGTTTAGATTTAGGATCCTAGTTTCGGATTGGACTACTTCACTTTCCATCTTAATGAAGAATTTTATCATGTTATGGTCACTATTCCCTGAAGGATCCGGCACAACAAGATTATTAATTAACCCCTTCTCATTGCACAATACCCAATCTAAGATAGCCTGTTCCCTGGTTGGCTCCTCAACGTACTGATCTAAAAAAACCATCTCGTACACACTCCAGGAATTCATCCTCCACAGTATTATTGCTAATTTGGTTGGGCCAGTCTATATGTAGATTAAAGTCACCCATGATTACTGTAGTACCCTTGTTACATGCATCTCTAATTTCCTGTTTGATGCCGTCCCCTACATTATTACTACTGTTTGGAGGCCTATAGACAACTCCCACCAGTGTTTTCTGTCCCTTGGTGTTTCTTAACTCCACCCAGACTGATTCTACATCTTGATTTTCTGAGCCAATATCCTTTCCCACTATTGCTCTGATTTCATCTTTTACCAACAACACCACCCCACCTCCTTTTCCTTTTTGCCTGCCCTTCCCAAATATCTAATACCCTTGGATATTCAGCTCCCAGCCTTGGTCACCCTGCAGCCATGCCTCTGTAATTGCTATTATATCATATCCATTTACATCTATTTGCACTGTTAATTTGTCTACCTTATTACGAATGCTTTGTGCATTTAGATACAGTGCCTTTAGATTTGTCTTTTTAACATTTTTAGACATCTTAACATTTTTTTGTAATATGGCCCTATTTGTCTTATTACCATTTTTTCTTACCCGGATCCTATTTGTTAGTGCACTCTTTTGTTTGCTCTGTCCCTTCCTGACACAATCTGGTTATCCTTACCCCAATCACTTTCCTGCACTGCTTCCTTGTCTTTTCTCTTTAGCATTCTAGATTTCTCTCCACTGGGACCCTCCCTCCCCCCATTATTTTGTTTCAAGCCCTATCCACCTCCCTAGTTATTCGATTCGCTAGAACTCTGGTCCCAGCATGGTTCAGGTGTAGTCCATCCCAACCGAACAGCTCTCTCTTTCCCCAGTACTGGTACCAGTGCCCCACGAATCAAAACCCACTTCTCCCACTCCAATCTTTGAGCCACACATTCATCTCCCTGATCCTATTGACCCTGTGCCAATTTGCTCACAAAAGGGCAATAGGGATCTATGATAATATCCTATAGTACCCCCATATAAGGGCAATGGGGATATATGATAATATCCTATAGTACCCCCATATAAGGGCAATGGGGATATATGATAATATCCTATAGTACCCCCATATAAGGGCAATGGGGATATATGATAATATCCTATAGTACCCCCATATAAGGGCAATGGGAATATAAGACAATATCCTCTAGTACCCCCATATAAGGGCAATGGGGATATATGATAATATCCTATAGTACCCCCATATAAGGGCAATGGGGATATATGATAATATCCTCTAGTACCCCCATATAAGGGCAATGGGGATATATGATAATATCCTATAGTACCCCCAAATAAGGGCAATGGGGATATAAGCCAATATCCTATAGTACCCCCATAAAAGGGCAATAGGGATATATGACGATATCCTATAATATCCCAATATAAGGACAATAGGGTTATATGACAATATCCTATGTAAACATCTTCAGCAGCTTCCAGCTTTTCCTTCAAGGACTGCTAGTTAGGCAACTCATAGAATCTGAAAAACACGTCGGAGCTTACACAGCACAAGCTCCACCTAGTTTTTGACCAACTTCAGAGTGGGATCCTTAAAGAGGCGTTCGGCCCCTCATTCGCACATGCAAGGTACTGAACACCCATTTAAGGCGGCCGCCAGGGACACCTGAACATTGCCCGAACCAATATGGCGTCGAAGGTATTTCAGGCACCATTTGGGCCATGGGACATCATGCTGCTAAATTGGTCAATTTTGCACCAAAAAACATGGGAAACAGGGCCCAAATTCTTCCCCTATCACTCCACCACTTCTCTTGATCCTATATCCACCTCTATGGTGTCAGACTGACTATTCGACATCAACAACAACAACTTGCATTTATATAGCGCCTTTAAAGTAATAAAACGTCCCAAGGCACTTCACAGGAGCGATTATCAGACAAAATTTGATGCTGAGTCACATAGGGAGATATTCGGACAGATGACCAAAAACTTGGTCAAAGAGGTAGGTTGTAAGGAGCATCTTAAAGGAGGAGAGAGAGATAGAAAGGCAGAGAGGTTTAGGGAGGGAATTCCAGAGCTTAGGGCTTAGGCAGCTGAAGGCACGGCCGCCAATGGTGGAGCGATTAAAATCGGGGATGTGCAAGAGGCCAGAATTGGAGGAGAGCAGAGATCTCGGAGGATTGTAGGGCTGGAGGAGGTTACAGAGATAGGGAGGGGCGAGGCTATGGAGAAATTTCACATCATATATGAATCAAAATTTGCTCCAATTGAGAAAAACCAGGTAGGGTTGTTACATAGGTTGAATGGGGGATGGGAGGGGCGGTATTTAGATATATAAAGTTGAACGCGCGAATGTGCTTTTGGACAGAAAATCCCATTTCTGTGTGTCCTCTCAAAATCTTTAGTGCCAAATAGTTAACCCTTTGGAGAGACTGTCACTGTCAGCCAGTCACCCACGGAGTATTTGCAGTGTTTAACCAAGTGGGAGCGGAAGCCAAAGAAAAGCACCAAGTGTTTGGTGACGTGGTCATGGAGCTTCCTCAATGTTATACCGGTAGAGAGAATTTTGTCTTCCTCATGACCAGGGAAAGGGGGCAGAGAGTTGAGCATTTTTTTTATTTCAAAAAGGTGGCACATAAGAAATTAAAGGGGATTATAGTGATGCAATTTGTACTAAATTCTTCACGTTCAGTGTTGAGCAAACAAAGTTTGTTGAGGTATTTTTGAAGCAGCCTTGCCTTCGTAACAAAATGTCAGTAGCAAAGTCAATTTAACTGCATGTGGCTCGGAACTATTTTAAGTGACAGACAAGTATCAACAAGTTACATTTTTTTCATTTAAACATAAATGTTACAAAAACCATCTACCCTTTAGCGCCGTGTTCAGTTTATCTCCCAACACGTTAAGCTGCTCTCTCACGGAAAATAGAGCAAGAGTATCATTAAAATTGAAGGGAGGGGTATCTCCATTAACCTTAGTTAATGAAGGTCCTGGGTTCAAGCCTCACTCCAGAGACTTGAGCACAAAATCTAGGCCGGCACTCCCAGTGCAGCACGGAGGGAGTGCTGCACTGTCGGAGGTGCCGTCTTTCAGATGAGACGTTAAAACATTCTGGTCACCGCTTTAAAGGAAAGATGTGATTGTACTAGAGAGGGTGCAGAGGAGATTTACGAGGATGTTGCCAGGGCTGGAGAATTTTAGCTTTGAGAAAAGATTGGATAGGCTGGTGTTGTTTTTCTTTGGAATAAAAGAGGCTGAGGGTAGATTTAATTCAGGTGTATAAAATTATGGTGGGACGAGATAGAGTGGATAGGGAGGACTGGAGAATTGCAAATGTTATACCCTTGTTCAAAAAAGGGTGCAAGGATAAACCCAACAACTATAGGCCAGTTGGTTTAACCTCATTGGTGGGGAAATTTTTAGAAACAATAAGCCGTTCTTGATTAGGGAGAACATCACGGCAGTAGTGAGAGGGGATATATCCGAGGGTTCGCCCACTGAGTCTATATGGGTAGAACTGAAAAATAAGAAGGGAGAGATCACTTTGATAGGATTGTACTACAGACCCCCAAATAGTCAACGGGAAATTGAGGAGCAAATATGTAAGGAGATTACAGACAGCTGCAAGAAAAATAGGGTGGTAATAGTAGGGGACTTTAACTTTCCCAACATTGACTGGGACAGCCATAGCATTAGGGGCTTGGATGGAGAGAAATTTGTTGAGTGTATTCAGGAGGAATTTCTCATTCAGTATGTGGATGGCCCGACTAGAGAGGGGGCAAAACTTGACCTCCTCTTGGGAAATAAGGAAGGGCAGGTGACAGAAGTGTTAGTGAGGGATCACTTTGGGACCAGTGATCATAATTCCATTAGTTTTAAGATAGCTATGGAGAAGGATAGGTCTGGCCCAAAAGTTAAAATTCTAAATTGGGGAAAGGCCAATTTTGATGGTATTAGACAGGAACTTTCAGAAGTTGATTGGGAGAGTCCGTTGGCAGGCAAAGGGACGTCTGGTAAGTGGGAGGCCTTCAAAAGTGTGTTAACCAGGGTTCAGGGTAAGCACATTCCTTATAAAGTGAAGGGCAAGGCTGGTAGAAGTAGGGAACCTTGGATAACTCGGGAGATTGAGGCTCTAGTCAGAAAGAAGAAGGAGGCATATGACATGCATAGGCAGCTGGGATCAAGTGGATCCCTTGAAGAGTATAGAGAATGCCGGAGTAGAGTTAAGAGAGAAATCAGGAGGGCAAAAAGGGGACATGAGATTGCTTTGGCAGATAAGGCAAAGGTGAATCCAAAGAGCTTCTACAAGTACATAAAGGGCAAAAGAGTAACTAGGGAGAGAGTAGGGCCTCTTAAGGATCAACAAGGTCATCTATGTGCGGAACCACAAGAGATGGGTGAGATCCTAAATGAATATTTCGCATCGGTATTTACGGTTGAGAAAGGCATGGATGTTAGGGAACTTGGGGAAATAAATACTGATGTCTTGAGGAGTGTACATATTACAGAGAGGGAAGTGCTGGAAGTCTTAACATGCATCAAGGTAGATAAATCTCCGGGACCTGATGAAATGTATCCCAGGACGTTATGGGAGGTTAGGGAGGAAATTGCGGGTCCCCTAGCAGAGATATTTGAATCATCAACAGCTACAGGTGAGGTGCCTGAAGATTGGAGGGTAGCAAATGTTGTGCCTTTGTTTAAGAAGGGAGGCAGGGAAAAGCCTGGGAACTACAGACCAGTGAGCCTGACATCTGTAGTGGGTAAGTTGTTAGAGGGTATTCTGAGAGAGAGGATCTACGGGCATTTGGAGAGGCAGGGACTAATTAGGAACAGTCAGCATGGTTTTGTGAGAGGAAAATCATGTCTCACGAATTTGATTGAGTTTTTTGAAGGGGTATCCAAGAAGATAGATGAGGGCTGTGCAGTAGACGTGGTCTACATGGACTTTAGCAAAGCCTTTGACAAGGTACCGCATGGTAGGTTGTTACATAAGGTTAGATCTCACGGGATCCAAGGTGAGGTAGCCAATTTGATACAAATTTGGATTGACGACAGAAGACAGAGGGTGGTTGTAGAGGGTTGTTTTTCAAATTGGAGGCCTGTGTCTAGTGGTGTGCCTCAGGGATCGGTGCTGGGTCCGCTGTTATTTGTTATTTATATTAATGATTTGGATGAGAATTTAGGAGGCATGGTTAGTAAGTTTGCAGATGACACCAAGATTGGTGGCATTGTGGGCAGTGAAGAAGGTTATCTAGGATTGCAACGGGATTTTGATAAATTGGGCCAGTGGGCTGATGAATGGCAGATGGAGTTTAATTTAGATAAATGTGAGGTGATGCATTTTGGGAGATCGAATCGGGCCAGGACCTACTCCGTTAATGGTAGGGCGTTGGGGAGAGTTATAGAACAAAGAGATCTAGGAGTACAGGTTCATAGCTCCTTGAAAGTGGAGTCACAGGTGGATAGGGTGGTGAAGAAGGCATTCAGCATGCTTGGTTTCATTGGTCAGAACATTGAATACAGGAGTTGGGATGTCTTGTTGAAGTTGTACAAGACATTAGTACAGCCACACTTGGAATATTGTGTACAGTTCTGGTCACATTATTATAGAAAGGATATTATTAAACTAGAAAGAGTGCAGAAAAGATTTACTAGGATGCTACCGGGACTTGATAGTTTGACTTATAGGGAGAGGTTGGATAGACTGAGACTTTTTTCCCTGGAGAGTAGGAGGTTTAGGGGTGATCTTATAGAAGTCTATAAAATAATGAGGGGCATAGATAAGGTAGATAGTCAAAATCTTTTCCCAAGGTGGGGGAGTCTATGACGAGGGGACATAGATTTAAGGTGAGAGGGGAGAGATACAAAGGGGTCCAGAGGGGCAATTTTTTCACTCAAAGGGTGGTGAGTGTCTGGAACGAGCTGCCAGAGGCAGTAGTAGAGGCGGGTACAATTTTGTCTTTTAAAAAGCATTTGGACAGTTACATGGGTAAGATGGGTATAGAGGGATATGGGCCAAGTGCTGGCAACTGGGACTAGCTTAGTGGTATAAACTGGGCGACATGGACATGTTGGGCCGAAGGGCCTGTTTCCATGTTGTAAACTTCTATGAGACGGAATTAGCAATCACTTGGACAAGTGTGGATTGTTTAGGGAAATCCAGCACGGATTTGTTAAAGGCAAATTGTGTTTAACTAACTTGATAGAGTTTTTTGATGAGGTAACAGAGAGGGTAGATGAGGGCAATGCGGTTAATGTGACGTATATGGACTTTCAAAAGGCGTTTGATAACGTGCCGTATGATGGGCTTGGCATCAAGATTGAAGCAGTAGCAGCATGGATACAGAATTGGCTAAGTGACAGGAAACAGAGAGTAGTGGTGAATGATTGTTTATCGGACTGGAGGAAGGTGTACAGTGGTGTTCCTCAGGGGTTGGTACTAGAATCATAGAATCATAGAAAATTTACGGCACAGAAGGAGGCCATTTGGCCCATCATGTCCGTGCTGGCTGAGAAACGAGCCACCCAGCCTAATCCCACTTTCCCGCATTTGGTCCGTAGCCCTGCAGGTCACGGCTCTTCATGTGCACATCCAGGTACTTTTTAAATGAGTTGAGGGTTTCTGCCTCTACCACCCTCTCAGACAGTGAGTTCCAGACCCCCACCACCCTCTGGGTGAAAAAAAAATTCCTCATTTCCGCTCTAATCCTTCTACCAATCACTTTAAATCTATGCCCCCTGGTTTTTGACCTCTCCGCTAAGGGAAATAGGTCCTTCCTATCCACTCTATCCAGGCCCCTCATAATTTTGTACACCTCAATCAAATCACCCCTCAGCCTCCTCTGTTCCAAGGAAAACAACCCCAGCCTATCCAATCTGTCATCATAGCTAAAATTCTCCAGTCCTGGCAACGTCCTCGTAAATCTCCTCTGTACCCTCTCTAGTGCAATTACATCCTTCCTGTACGCAGTACTCAAACTGTGGCCTAACTAGTGTTTTATACAGTTCCAGCATAACATCCCTGTTAGGTACTAGGACCAATGCTTTTCTTGATATATATTGATGACTTGGACTTTGGTGTACAGGCACAATTTCCAAATCTGCAGATGACACAAAACATGGAAGGGTAATAAACAGTGAGGAGGATAGTGATAGACTTCAAGAGGATATAGACAGGCTGGTGGAATGGGCGGACATGTGGCAGATTAAATTTATCGCAGAAAAATACGAGGTGACACATTTCGGTAGGAAGAATGAAAAGAGGCAATATAAACTAGAGGGCACAACTTTAAAAGGGGTACAGGAACAGAGAGATCTCGGGGTATATGTACACAAATCATTGAAGGTGGCAGGGCAGGTTGAGAAAGTGGTTAAAAAAGCATATGGGATCCTGGGCTTTATTAATAGAAGCATAGAGTACAAAAGTATGGAAGTCACGATGAACCTTTATAAAACACAACTGGAGTATTGTGTCCAGTTCTGGGCACCGCACTTTAGGAAAGATGTGACGTCCTTAGAGAGAGTGCAGAAGAGATTTACTAGCATGATTCCAGGGATGAGGGACTTTAATTATGTGGATAGACTGGAGAAGCTGGGGTTGTTCTCCTTGGAACAGAGAAGGTTGGGAGAGATTTGATGGAGGTATTCAAAATCATGAAGGGTCTGGACAGAGTAGACAGAGAGAAACTGTTCCCATTGGCAGAAGAGTCAAGAACCAGAGGACATAGATTTAAGGTGATTGACAAAAGAACCAAAGGTGACATGAGGAAAAAAAATTTTATACAGCAAGTGGTTAGGATCTGGAATGCACTGCTTGAGGGGGTGGTGGAGGCGGATTCAATTGTGGCTTTCAAAAGATAAATGGATAAGTACTTGAAAGGAAAAAATGCGCAGGGCTACAGGGATAGGGCGGGGGAGTGGGACCAGCTGGATTGATCTTGCATAGAGCCAGCATGGCTGATTGGCTTCCTTCCTGCTGTAACCTTTCTATGATTCTATGATTCCATGACCTATTTCCCTTAGCAGAGGGGTCAGTGACCATGGTGGGTCATAGATTTAAAGTAATTGGTAGAAGGATTAGAGGGGAGCTGAGGAGATTTTTTTTCACCCAGAGGGTGGTGGGGGTCTGGAACTCACTGCCTGAAAGGATGGTAGAGGCAGAAACCCTCAACTCATTTAAAAAGTACTTGGATGTGCACTTGAAGTGCCGTAACCCACAGGGATAGGGACCAAGAGCTGGAAAGTGGGATTAAGCTGGATAGCTCTTTTTTGTCTGGCACAGACAAATAGCCTCCTTCTGTGCCGTAACTTTCTATGATTCTATGAAAACGAGGCCCCATCTGCCCTCTCAGGTGGACTTAAAAGATCCCATATCACTATTTTGAAGAAGAGCAGGGGAGGTGTCCTGACCAATATTTATCCCTCAACCAATATCATTAAAAAAAACAGATTACTGGTCATTATCACATTGCTGTTTGTGGGATCTTGCTGTGCGCAAATTGGCCGCCGTGTTTCCCTACATTACAACAGTGACTACACTTCAAAAAGTATTTCATTGTCTGTAAAGCGCTTTGGGATGTCCTGAGGTCTTCAATGGCGCTACAGAAAAGCAAGTTCTTTCTTTCTTGCCTTCCAAGGGAAAGGAATGGGATTTGAGTCGACCAGAACTGTAAACCCCTCCTCACCTAAACTGTAAGCAATCTTACAACACCAGGTTATAATCCAACAGTTTTATTTGAAAATCACAAGCTTTCGGAGCTTACCTCCTTCGTCAGGTGAGTGAGGGATTCTAAAAACGCAGTGTCCCCGCGCAAATAACGCCAGACAGGAGGGTTCCCTCCCAGTCGGGGAACACTTCAGCAGTCAAGGACATTCAGCCACCGATCTTCGGGTAAGCGTTCTCCAAGGCGGCCTTCGAGACACACGACAACGCAAAATCACCGAGCAGAAATTGATAGCCAAGTTCCGCACCCAGGAGGACGGCCTCAACCGGGATCTTGGGTTCATGTCACGCTACACGTAACCCCACCAGCAGAAAGAAAAAATTATCTGTTTTTAATACAACTGGACATTCTCTCTCTCTCTGCCTTTCAGGTCTCTTTCTCTCTCTGTCTTTGTAATCTGACCCATTGTGTATTCAGTATACTGAGATGTAATTTTTTCCATGGCTAACCTGTCTGAACACCAAAGACACCTTTGATTGCTGTGATCGTCTCCCAGCCTAATATATGCTATGCGATTTTAGAATCCCACACTCACCTGACGAAGGAGGAAAGCTCCGAAAGCTTGTGATTTTCAAATAAAACTGTTGGACCATAACCTGGTGTTGTAAGATTCCTTACATTTGTCCACCCCAGTCCATCACCGGCATCTCCACATCACACCTGAACTGTGGTTATGACAATAAACAATTAGATACCCTGGAAACAAACCACAGGTTGTCGCAACATCTGAAAAGAGAAAACACACATTAATCTTTGGGGTGCAGAACTCCGGTTGCCAACTCAAGTTGGACGTATTCCTGGAGGTTTCATCACATGACCTCCTGCCTCCAACCCGCCCCACCCGGTCAAATAGCCTTTTCCACCACCCCAATATTTTTGTAACTAATAAACAAAAGTGTTGAAAGAAAATGAAAAAGACAATTTAATGTGTGTGTGATTTTTCAGACAGAAGCAATGTGTTGCTCCCACCAGTGTCCAGGAGATTAATGTTTAATTCTTGGGAGACTCCAGGACAATCCTGGAGGGTTAGCCTATGAAGGTTGTGGCTGTGCTAATAATATTGTTCACTAGTGCTTTCTTTTTTCTTCCTTGCTGTTGTAACTTAAGTGTTTTGGCACACTGTCCGGAGGCACAATGTTGCTTGATTTTTATTTACGGTTTCTAGGGTGGAGATTGGTGTCAACCAACGCCCTGACTTGAAAGCAGGCAGGGGCGGTTTCTGTTCTATCTACCTGGGCTCCTCTCTCTCTCTCTCTCTGTATAAACCAGCATCCCTCGCCCGCAGGGTTGGGCACGGTCCCGACCAATTCTTAAACCTGAACCAGCCTCGTCCTTCAATCACTGTGTGCTTGCTCTCAACAGGTGAAGGTACAGCAGGAGAGTTCCTCGCAACGAGTGAGGGAACCGGCTGCTGTTGTATCAAAGCCCACCGAAGAAGATTGGGAGGAACACAGAGAGAGAGCCAACAAGCATGGCCTGGATTATACGAAGACTTCACTACTTCTTCCTCTTTATGGTGAGGATTTCAGTGTCTGGTGAAGTTTTGGGGCAAAATTTTTTGAAAAGAAAGAGGCGCTGTTCCTTTGTTTGGATTTGTATTTTGCAACTTTTAAATGTATCTTCCTATCATCTCGCTTTGCTTTTTAAATTTAATTTGCAAATATAGATATATATATATGTGTATTTCGCTATACTTTTATTGTTGCCACTTTTTTTTCAGTAGGACTGTGTTAAAAAAAATGGAATGAGGCTTATTTTTTTAATTTAAAAATGTTCTAATCCCTAAAAAATAACCCTGTGCATTTAGACGGGATATGACTCGTTTTGATCCTAAAACCTCACACTTTGTAACTGTTTCCCAATGTCCCGACCCTGAGTTTTGCTGGCCCAGAGCTGAAATCGAGGAGGTTTGTCACGAATTATTATTCCAAAGGTTTCTTGAGCGCTTTGTTCATTAAAATCCCTGAAAGAATGTGGTCTTTATCACTCCTTTTAACTGGAGCCCATTGTGTTGCTGGTCCAACCCACTGTTTTACTGAAACCCATGCTAATTCTGGATTGAAGCAGGCACCTTGTAGGTGAAGGAATAATGACATAACTTTTCTGAACAGTGTTAAAGGGAATAATTAAGAGGTAATAAAAAATTGGCATTATCCAACATGACAGCAAATTGTGATTCACAAATGATATTTCTCCATCTTTTGATAATACTGAAGCTTAGCCTTGTAGTATTTTGAGGGAGCTAAGATTGTATCCTTTGCTGCTGTTCCCCCCCCCCCCAGGATCTTAACAACGACTTATAATTTTCTTTATCCGTGCCTGGATCCGAAGCTCTGGAATTCCCTCTCTACCTCTATCTCCCCTCCTTTTTAAAAACTCCTTAAAACCGATCTCTTTGACCAAGCTGTCCTATTACCTCCCTACGTAGCCCGGTGTCAGATTTTGTCTGATTACGCACTTGCGAATCGCCTTGGGATGTTAAAGGTGCTATATAAATGCACGTTGTTGTTGTTGTTGTTGTTGTTGTTAGATTGTTATCATGATGACCCAGGAAGTTTGTCCAGTTGACCAAAATTCCAGGTTCAATTCCTAGCCTGTGCCGAGTTAGCCAATTCCAGCCGTAACAGTGGGTGGTTGGAGTACAGCAATTGGCTCAATGCCCCTAAATTAGAGAGGGAAAAGTTTGCTAGGTTTCCCACTCCAGGATATCACTTGAGGAAACATATTTTTTGTTACGCAGCGAGTTGTAATGATCTGGAACGCGCTGCCTGAAAGGGCGGTGGAAGCAGATTCAATGGTGACTTTCAAAAGGGATGATGTGGAGATGCCGGTGATGGACTGGGGTTGACAATTGTAAACAATTTTACAACACCAAGTTATAGTCCAGCAATTTTATTTTAAATTCACAAGCTTTCGGAGGCTTCCTCCTTCCTCAGGTGAACGATGTGGACTTCATTTCCACATCGTTCACCTGAGGAAGGAGGTAGCCTCCGAAAGCTTGTGAATTTAAAATAAAATTGCTGGACTATAACTTGGTGTTGTAAAATTGTTTACAATTTTCAAAAGGGAATTAGATAAATACTCGAAGGGAAAAATTTACAGGGGAAAGAGCAAGGGGAATGGGACTGATTGGGATAGCACTTTCAAAGGGCCTATTAGAGACCAAAAAGGTAACCTATGTGTGGAGGCGGAAGATGTGGGTATGGTTCTTAATGAATACTTTGCGTCTGTCTTCACAAAAGAGGGGGACGATGCAGAGATTGTAGTTAAGGAGGAGGAGGAGTGTGAAATATTGGATGGGACAAACATTGTGAGAGGGGAAGTAGTAAGGCGATTAGCATCTTTTGAAAGTAGATAAATCGCCAGGCCCGGATGAAATATCTCCCAGGCTGTTAAAAGAAGCAAGGGAGGAAATAGCGGAGGCTCTGATCATTATTTTACAATCCTCCCTGGATACAGGCGTTTTGCCGGAGGATTGGAGGACTGCTGACATTGTACCATTGTTTAAAAAGGGAGCGAGGGATAGACTGAGTAATGACAGGCCAATCATCTAACCTCAGTGGTGGGCAAATTATTGGAATCAATTCTGAGGAACAGGATAAACCGTCACTGAGAAAGGCACGGAGTAATCAAGGACAGTCAGCATGGATTTGTTCAGGGAAGGTTGTGTCTGTCTAACTTGATTGAATTTTTTAAGGAGGGTCGATGAGGGTAGTGCATTTGATGTAGTCTACATGGATTTTAGTAAGGCTTTTGCAAGGTCCCACATGGTAGACTGGCCTAAAAAGTACAAGCCCATGGGATCAAAGTGAGGCTGGCAAGTTGATCCAAAATTAGCTCAGTGGCAGGAAGCAAAGGGTAATGGCTGATGGGTGTTTTTGCGACTGGAAGGCTGCTTCCAGTGGGGTTCCACAGGGCTCAGTACTAGGTGCCTTGCTTTTTGTCATATATATTAATGATTTGGACTTAAACGTAGGGGGCATGATTAAGAAGTTTGCAGATGATACAAAAATTGATCGTGTGGTTGATAGTGAGGAGGAAAGCTGTAGATTGCAGGAAGATATCAATGGACTGGTCAGATGGGCAGAAAAGTGGCAAATGAAATTCAATCCAGAGAAGTGTGAGGTAATGCATTTGGGAAAGACAAACAAGGCAAGGGAATACATAATAAATCAGGATACTGAGAGGTGTAGAGGATGTGAGGGACCTTGGAGTGCATGTCCACAGATCCCTGAAGGCAGCAGGACAGGTAGATAAGGTGGTTAAGAAGGCATATGGAATTCTTTCCTTTATTAGCTGAGGCATAGAATATAAGAGCAGGGAGGTTATGCTGGAACTATATAAAACACTAGTTAGGCCACAGCTTGAGTACTGTGTACAGTTCTGGTCACCACATTACAGGAAAGATGTAATTGCACTAGAGAGGGTACAGAGGAGATTTACGAGGATGTCGCCAGGACTGGAGAATTTTAGCTATGAGGAAAGATTGGATAGGCTGGGGTTGTTCTCTTTGGAACAGAGGAGGCTGTGGGGTGATTTAATTGAGGTGTACAAAATTATGAGGGGCCAAGATAGAGTGGATAGGAAGGACCTATCTCCCTTAGCAGAGAGGTCAATAACCAGGGGGCATAAATTGAAAGTGATTGGGAGAAGGATTAGAGGGGAGCTGAGGAAATTTTTTTCACCCAGAGGGTGGTGGGGGTCTGGAACTCACTGCCTGAAAGGGTGGTAGAGGCAGAAACCCTCACCACATTTAAAAAGTACCTGGATGTTCCCCTGAAATGCCGGGACCTACAAGGCTGCAGACCAATTGCTGGAAAGTGGGATTAGGCTAGGTGGCTCATTTTCAGCCAGCGCAGACATGATGGGCCAAATGGCCTCCTTCTGTGCTGTACCTACTAGAATCATAGAATGTTACAGCACTTAAGGAGGCCATTTGGCCCATCGAGTCCACACCAGCTCTATGCATGAGCAATCTAGCTAGTCCCACTCCCCCGCCCTATCCCCGCAGCCCTGCACATTTTTTCATTTCAAGTACTTATCCAGTTCTCTTTTGAAGGCCATGATTGAATCTGCCTCCACCACCCCCTCGGGCAGTGCATTCCAGATCCTAACCACTTGCTAGGTTTAAAAAAAAGTTTTTCCTCATATCAACTTTGGTTCTTTTGCCAATCAACTTAAATCTATGTCCTCTGGTTCTTGACCCTTCTGCCAATGGGAACAGTTTCTCTCTCTCTACTCAGTCTGGACCCTTCATGATTTTGAATACCTCTATCAAATCTCCTCGCAACCTTCTCTGTTCCAAGGAGAACAACCCCAGCTTCTCCAGTCTATCCACGTAATTTAGGTCATTCATCCCTGGAATCATTCTAGTAAATCTGCTCTGCAACCTTTCTAAGGCCTTCACATCCTTCCTACAGTGCAGTGCCCAGAATTGGACAATACTCCAGTTGTGGCCGAACCAGTGTTTTATAAAGGTTCATCATGACTTCCCTGCTTTTGTACTCTATGCCTCTATTTATAAAGCCCAGGATCCCGTATGCTTTTTTAACCGCTTTCTCAACTGCCCTGCCACCTTCAACGATTTGTACACATATACCCCCAGATCTCTCTGTTCCTCCACCCCTTTTAGAATTGTACCCTCTAGTTTATATTGCTTCTCCTCATTTTTCTTACCGAAATGCATCACCTCTCATTTTTCTGTGTTAAACTTCAACTGCCATGTGTCCGCCCATGCCACCAGCCTGTCCATATCCTCTTGAAGTCTATCATTATCCTCCTTGCTGTTTACTACCCTTCCAAGTTTTGTGTCATCTGCAAATTTGGAAATTGTGCCCTGTACTCCCAAGCCCAAGTCATTAATATGTATCAAGAAAAGCAGTGATCCCAGCACTGATCCCTGGGGAGCACCACTGCAAACCTCTCTCCAGATGGGAAAACAACCGTTCACCACTACTCTCTGTTTCCTGTCACTTAGCCAATTCTGTATCCATGTTGCAACTGCCCCCTTTATTCCATGGGCCGCAATCTTAATAGCAAGCCTACCATATGGCACTTTATCAAACGCCTTTTGAAAGTCCATATACACCACATCAACTGCATTGCCTTCATCAACCCTCTCTGTTACATCATCAAAAAATCTATCAAGTTGGTTAAACACGATTTGCCTTTAACAAATCCGTGCTGGCTTTCCTTTATTAATCCACGCTTGTCCAAGTGACTATTAATTTTGTCCTGGATTATCGTTTCCAAAAGTTTCCCCACCACTGAGGTTAAACTGACTGGCCTATAGTTGCCGGGTTTATCCTTACACCCTTTTTTGTAACATTTGCAATTCTCCAGTCCTCTGGCACCACTCCCATTTCTAAGGATGTTTGGAAGATTATGGCCAGTACATCCGCAATTTCCCCTCTTACTTCCCTTAGCATCCTAGGATGCATCCCATCCGGACCAGGTGACTTATCTACTTTTAAGTAGCGCTAGCCTTTCAAGTACCTCTTCTTTATCAATTTTTAGCCCATCCAGTATCTTAACCATATTTTTCTTTACCGAGACTCTGGCAGCATCTTCTTCCTCGGTAAAGACCGATGCAAAGTACTCATCTCATACCTCAGCCATGCCCACTGCCTCTTTTATGGTCCCTAATCGGCCCCATCCCTCCTCTTACTACCTGTTTACTGTTAACATGTCTGTGGAAGACTTTTGGATGATGATGCTATGATACCCAGTGACCCATGCTGGAAGTTTGTATGTGTGGATAGTGGGTGTGGGTCGAATCGGGCTCCACTGTAACGACCCATGCCCCCATCCCCCCCCACCAATTGAATAGGTTGCCAGCGTTCACCATCAAGACTCACGCATTGAAACATGGCCCCTTGGGTGAGGAGTGGGAGAAGACGAGGTACTGTGCCACCATACTCCAGCGAGGAAGGATACTTCCTTCGGGAGAGGAGGGGAGACAAATTGTCAGAGAAAAGTGGCAAGGAAATGATCCTATATTGTGAGGAAGAGCAATATTTGGGTTGGAACAGCTAAAGGTAGTTTTGCTGTTATAGAACATGCATTTCAAACCTTCTTAGAATCATAGAATCATAGAAGTTTACAACATGGAAACAGGCCCTTCAGCCCAACATGTCCATGTCGCCCAGTTTATACCACTAAGCTAGTCCCTATTGCCTGCACTTGGCCCATATCCCTCCATACCCATCTTACCCATGTAACTGTCCAAATTCTTCACGGGTTTATAACAAAAAATAAAATATTTTGATTTATTGTTTGAAAGAAATTGGTTTATTTTTAAATGCTCATTTTCTTTGGTTGTACGCACATGTATTTTTTTATTTTGATGTAGGTACGGTATCACAGAACCATCGTTTGTCCCTGGGACATGCACCAATTTGAAACCAAAATATTAAATCAGTAGCCTGTTTCAAGGCCTTTGCCAGTGTCACTCTAAGCCCAAAAGAAGTGAAGAGAAGCACAATGGATGCGATTCCATTGTTTTTTTTTATCCCCCCCCCCACTTTCTCTCGAACACTTATCCAAAGCAGCAGATTGAATCTGGGAATTCAGCAATCTGGGAAATGTAACCTGCGCCAAATCACTCAGTGGTGTTGCATGTGCGTGCTCCAATGCTGCTTATTATGGAGTGTTTCTAAATTGTTTTTGAAGCATATAGGGACAAGATCAAATATGATTTTTTTTTTCACTGTGCTGGTAATCCTTCAATAGTGTAGCATTTGGGAATTGTGAAACTGTCAGTCACCATTTTGACTTTTGGGACGTTGATGTGAAATGGCGCACCTTTTTAAATTAGTGAATACGTCCTCGGTTTCAGCAGTTTAATATTAACTAACATGTGTCGGAATAAAATATATATTCCACCTGTGCTAGGTGACAAGAATTTATCCAACAAATGTATTGGCAACCCCTAGTGTAAATGTTATGATCCGTATTGAATATTCTGTTTATTCCACATCTGAACTTTTTATTTTGTTTAAATTATCTTGCTTAACCATAATGTGCACCATAGTGTAGTGGTTATATTACTGGACTGGTAATCCAGACAGTGTGAGTTTAAATCCCACCACGGCAGGTTGAGAATTTGAATTCAGTTTGAAACAAAAAATAAACAGGAAATATATGAAGCGGTCGGATTGTCGTAAAAACCTAACCGGTTCACTAATGTCCTTTAGGGGAGGATACCTGTGGTCTGGACTATATGCGACCCCAGAGCCACATCAACACGGTAGACTCTTAACAGCCTTCTGAAGTGGCCTAGCAAGCCACTCAGTTGTATCACCACCTTCTCAGGGCAACTGGGGACAGGCAATAAATGGTGGCCTGGCCAGTGACACCCACATCCCAAGAATGAATTAATTTTTTTGTAAAAATGTGCTTTAATACTCCTCTGTATGCCATTTAAGGTTCATATTTTTTTTGGACATTTCTCTGATTTCAGTCGAGTGAAGCCTGTGTGCCTAATGCACAAACGTCTGAGTCATTTTTTATGCATCTGCCGAAGTGGGTGCCTGTTTTACAGGAATCTCTGAGCATTCCTCCCATGGCCTGAAGGCACCTCTTGGTGCAGTGCCGAGCCGGAAGCTCGTAGGTTTCATCCTTGGCCTTTGCTGAATTATCCCATCTCCTCGGTGACCCCGGGTAGATTGGGAAGGAAAAAAAATCAGCCAGGATCCCCACTCCCGATCACTATCAGTGACCAGTGACTGGAAAGTACATTTGTGTTGGTGTGGAGTGAGGATGCGATCAACTTTAATTCCTCATGGAATAGAGAAATGGAATGGGAAAGTGATTAGAGTTTCTAAAATTAGCTTATTTTTCTGGATAAAATTTGGTAGTGATTTCTTATATTTAGTGTACAGAACTGTGAACTTAATGCATTATCCATCCTCCTTCATGGACTTTCCTCCTCCAATGCCTCTCTTCTGTCATCCAGCTCTGTGTAACTGTCTTTACATGATTCCATTCCTACCGATCTGCATCCGGTCCATTTCCAGCAGCGGCTTCTCTTCCCACCCCCCACACTCTCTCTCTTTCCAAGTCCCCCAAGGATCTATTTTTGACCCTCTCCTCTTCCTTTCCTATATTTCAGCCCTTTAGCAACAGCTACAGGGGGTGAGCTTTCACATGTACGCTGATGATACCCAGTGCTGCTTCTCCATCCTTTCGTTCTACTCACTCAACTGTTTCTGTGCTGTCAGGCTGCCTGTCTGATTAGAAAGTCTTGAACGACTCACAACTTCCTCCAGCTAGAAGACCAAAGCCCTCATCTATGGTCCCAGTTTTAAATCCTACTGCCTTGGTACTGACTCCTTCCCCATCCTTAGGCCACTTTCTCAGGCTGAACGAGTTCGTTTGCGACCTTGTTTGACCCTAAATTGAGCTTTAAACTCTACATCTTATCCATCACTAAGACTGCTTACTTCTACCTCCACAACATTGCCTCCCTCCACTCCTACCTCAATCCACTGCTGTAACCCTCATGCATGTCTTTGTCACTTCAAGACTTGACAGTTCCAATGCCCTCCTTGCTGGTCTTTTGTTCCATGCTTGACTATTCCAATGCTCTCCTGACCGGCCTCCCACCTTGCACCCTCCATAAACTTGAGCTCATCCAAAACTCTGCTGCCCGCATCCTAACTCAAGCCAAGTCCCATTCACCCATCACCCCTGTGCTCGCTGACCTACATTGGCTCCCGGTCTGGCAACACCTCGATTTTAAAATTCTCATCCTTGTTTTCAAATCCCTCCATGGCCTCGCCCCTCCCTATCTCTGTAACCTCCTCCAGCCCTACAAACCTCCAAGATCTCTGCGCTCCTCCAATTCTGGCCTCTTGGGCAGCCCTGATTTTCTTTGCTCCACCATTGGTGGCCGTGCCTCGGCCCTAAGCTCTGGAATTCCCTCCCTAAACCTCTCTGCACTTCTCCCTCTCTCACCTCCTTTAAGACGCTCCTTTAAAATCTACCTCTTTCACCTGTCCTAATATCTCCTTATGTGGCTCGGTGTCAAATCTGTTTGATAATCGCTCCTGTGAAGCGCCTTGGGACGTTTTACTATGTTAAAGGCGCTATATAAATGCAAGTTGATGTTATTGTGTTGTCTCCCAACGACTATCCTCCAAATCCCAAGCCACTGCCATACACATCCTGTCCCACACTAAGTCATGATCACCCCTGTCCTCGCTGACCTACATTGTCTCCCAACGCATTAACTTTAAATCTTCATCTGTAAGTCCCTCCGTGGCTTTGCCCCACCCTTGTCTGCAGTCTCCTCCAGCTCAATCTACTTTTCCAACTGTTCTATTGTTCTGCGGCTGGCTCTCTGCAGAGATTTTATCCATCTTGGTCCTACTCTCTGGATCTGTCTCTGTAAACCCCCTCTGCCTCTCCACTTCTCTCTCCGCCTTCACCCTTACTGGCATGACTTCTGCATCCCTATCTGTGAAGCAGCTTGTGACGTTCTTTTATTTTTAAGGCACTATGGGGGGAAAAAAAATTGGATAGGGCCTATTATTGGGCGGGGGTAGCGCGATCCGCTATTGCCCCGCGCCCAATGGCCCCTACACAGGCAGGACGAGACTTTCGTCAGGCCTGAGGACTTACCTACAATCTGCATTGGAAATCAGCGTTGAACGAGGATTCCATGCAATTCACACTTTCCACCAGCAGGGGGAGTTCCAATCTCTTAAAGGCAGGCTGCCTGTTAGAAATCTCTTAAAGGTAGCTGGTACCTGTTATTTGCTGAAAATAACAGTCTGCTGTCTGCACGGAGTCTGAACCGAGATCAGACATCGCACACGTAAAACACAGATGCAGCTCCCGTCCCTTTGTTTACTAACTGATGAGTTATGTTAAATCATTGAATAAAGGTTGCGCACTACTAAATCCCACATCCTCCAATCTGCACACCAGACCTCACCAATCTGCCAATCTGAGTTGGTACCAGGCCTGCGAGAGTGCGTGCACCAAGGTTCTCTGCTGATGCACTAGAGACCTTGGTGCAAGAGGTGGACAGAAGGAGGGACATCCTATATCCACGGGAAGGGGTGGGGAGCAAGAGGCCCTCCAGATGTGTACCCAAAAGGCAGCGGGGGACGAAGTCAATGCCAGGCGCACAGCATCATGAACATGGATGCAGTGCAGGAAGAAGTTCAATGCTTTGACATGAGTGGTCAAGGTGAGTGAGGTCAACTGTCAAGTGGCGTCTCCTACCAACTGCTCCACGCACTACACCCCCATCACCCACACACCAACAAACTCTTTCCATCAGTACTCAACTCTTCCAATCAGATGCTTCCTCTCACCCTTACATATTACCACTGTTGCAAGCCGCCCCCACAACTCTCAGCCCTCACACACGCTGCCAGCTATTCAACCATGACAGGCACATCACCCAGACACACATCCCGCTTTCTTGCAGGAGAAGGTGTCGCAGGAGGCAGCAAGTGGCAGTGGCATTTAGCCCCTCGAGCCTGTTCCGCCATTCAATGAGATCATGGTGGACCTGTGACCTCACTCCATATACCCGCCTTAGCCCCATATCCCTTAATCCCCTTGGTTCACAGAAATCTATCAATCACAGATTTAACATTCACAAGTGAGCTAGCATCAACTGCCTTTTGCAGAAGAGCGTTCCAAACATCTCCCACCCTTTGCGTGTAGAAGCATTTCCTAACTTCACTCCTGCACGTCCTGGCTCTAGATGTTAGGCTATGTCCCCGCGTCCTAGTATTCAAGTCTAGGAGATCTCCAAAAACAGTTACAAATGTCTCGGCAGCCAGAAACAATAATCCAGCCACTAACCTGTAAATCCTGCATGGTCCCTTTAAATAGCGCTGGTGGGGGGTCCTCCAGGCACTCTAAGACACGTTCAGATGGTCGGGGTTAAGACTGTGCGTTGAGTTGAGCGTTAAGTCCCAAAATGGTGTCTATCACTTTAAATCAGCGTTGCACACTGATTGTATCCATTTTCTCCCTACTTTACAAGCTTCCAGTGTTTGTTACCTGCGCCTGCGCTAACCCCTATACCAAGATGGCGCCTGGCGGACGTCACGCTGTAAACGTCCGTGCGCAGCCAAGACGCCATCTTGGCACTTCGGGATGCTGCGTCGCGCCGAGACATGGCCCAGTTTAGCACCCTGTGTAACTGGAAACTATCGTTGTTGAACATTAAGGAATGACCCATGCTGCACTTTCAACGGGAGAACGAACAACAGCCTTAGTGCTGAAAATGATCCTCTCGAGGTGCCCCATATATTTATTTTCCTGTTCGGTCACGAAAGTTACCTTCTAAGATGTACTTAGTGTACTTTAATGGGCACTGACCTCTCCCAAAAAGCTTAGAGAACCTTGCAGCAGTTCCTTCTTATAGTTGTAATTTGAAGTGGCTGGCATGTCATCTGACGACTATTCTAAGGGAAATTATTTCCCAATTACATGCCCAGCTTACCTTCCTAGAGAGTTCTTTGTCTAGTGGGCGCAGGGGGAACAGGAGACTTCGGAGCCTTGCCTGCAGTAAGTTCTCTTTGCTTTTACATTTGGAATGCAGCTTGTTGTATCTTTTAAAGACTGTAATAGGGAAACAATTCATGCTTTTGTTCAGGAAAACTTCAATAAAAATGAATGGTGGTTTTGTACTGTGGGATCCTATTAGTAAGGTATGTCTTTGTTGACAGCTGATCTCCAAACAATTGTTTGGTTCGTCAAGAGATTGTTGTAGATTTCTGTGGCAAGTTAAGTTTGTTTCATAGAACCACACAGCAAAGAAGGAGGCCATTCGGCCCATTGTGCCTGTGCCGGCTCTTTGAAAGAGCTATCCAATTAGTTCCACTCCCCTTCTCTTTCTCCACAGCCATACAGATTTTTTTTTCTTTTCAAGTATTTATCTAATTTCCTTTTGAAAGTTACTATTGAATCTGCTTCCACCACTCTTTCAGGTAGCGCATTCCAGATCATAACAACTCGCTGTGTAAGAAAAATTCTCCTCATCTCCCCTCTGGGTCTTTTGCCAATTATCTTAAATCTGTGTCCTCTGGTTACCGACCCTCCTGCCACTGAAAACAGTTTCTCCTTATTTACGCTATCAAAACCCTTTGTGATTTTGAACACCTCTATCAGATCTCCCCTTAATCTTCTCTACTCTGAGGAGAATTGTTTCTGACCTCTCTTAATGATTTGAATCTGTCCCGTTCAGGATCTTTAATTTTCAACATCTAAAATTATTATACATTTAGCGATTATACATCGCTAATAAAATTATCAATGGCTTGACATGAATTGAATGTTGATACCATTAATGGAAATATTAATTTTAAACGGGACACTTGTTCGAGCACTGATGCATTTCCTGACTCGTTCTGAAGGAAGCAAAACGAACCAAAAGTTTGGATCCAGTGTATTTGTGCTCAGTGTAACGAATAGCATTGGAGAATACAGTACTTTCAACAAAAATAACAGTCCAGTATAAATGATTAGCTTGTAGAGATTGTGACCCTTGTAATCCTGCTTTGCTGCATAAACAATGGGCTCAATTTTAAAAGCCAAGTCCGGATGCGTTGGGGGCAGTGGAGGGGGGGGGGGGGCAAAGAAAATCGGAGAAATCAGGAGAGGGAATAAATCCCGGCTCCAACCTGCCGACTTCCGTGTTTGACCCAGACGCCTCTCTGTGCGCACGTGCTTCAGGAATCCAGAAATCTCGCCGGCAATTAAAGCCCGAGAGCTGATACTTAAACCAGTAATTAAGGGAGTTGAAGTTGTTAAACTATTTAATTTTATGGTGATTGAGGCAGGGCGAGGATTTTAACTCTGCCTCAGTGTGTTCCTCGTGGCCTCTGAAGCATGTTTCAGCCGGCAGCCATTTGGATATTTAAATGCCTGTTTGACAGATGTGGATAAAAGGTGAGTTATTGCAGCAGGGCACTCAGTTCTCTCTTTGTGTTTAGACTGAAAATTCTTGGTTTCCACTCAGAATTGTTCTGTTTAAAAATATTTACCAACACTCCAGACTCCCTCAAACTGACACCATCAGGATGGCTGCATTCACCACTACATCCGAGGACGAGGAACGTCACCATCCTCGCCAGGCACGGCGTCCACTTCCGTCACTTGGAGCTCCACAACACGGTGCTGCGCCACAGGGACCTGCACAAGAGCACGGAGGGGTACAACAGAGAGAGCGACGTCGCAGGAGGCACTACCCTCGCCACAGGGTCTACAGTCCCAGGCTCAGCTTCCTGGACCTCTCTGAGGAGCAGTGCACACGGAGGCTCAGAGTCAGTCGCCAGGTAGTCGCGGACATCTGCAGCCTCCTTCACGCCGAGCTGCTCCCGGCTGGGCCTGGCAGCATCTCATTACTCGTCGCTGTTAAAGTGACCACTGCCCTCAACTTCTTCACCTCCGGATCATTCCAGGGTCCCACCGGGGACATCGCCGGGGTCTCTCAGTCGTCTGCCCACAAGTGCATAAGGCAGGTCACCGATGGCTTGTTTTGCAGGGCCTCGCAGTACGTCAACTTCCCCATGGACGATCTCAGCCAGACGGAGAGGGCAGTGGGATTCCACTCTGTGGCTGGCTTCCCATTGGTACAGGGTGCAATTGATTGCACCCATATAGCAGAACGAGCACCTCCACATGAGCCAGGACTGTTCATCAACAGAAAGGGGTATCACTCCTTCAACACTCAGCTCGCTTGTGACCACCACAAAAGATTCCTTCGCGTGTGCGCCAGATTCCCAGGCAGCTGCCAGAATTCCTTCACTCTGAGGGAATCCAACATGCCCCGCGGGGCACTTCCACGCACCGAACACCCTTAAGGGCTGGCTCCTCGGGGACAAGGGATACCCCATGCACAGGTGGCTGATGACACCTCTGAGGAACCCCATCACCGAGCAACAGCGTTGATATAATGACAGCCAGATCGCCAGGTCTATAATTGAGCATGCTATAGGGCTGCACAAGATGCGATTTAGGTGCCTTGATCGTTCTGGAGGAGTGCTTCAATACGCACCAGACAGAGTGGGATGCATTATAGTCGTGTATTGCGTCCTGCACAACATGGCGCAACAGAGGTTGAGGAGGCCCCATCCCCTCATCCACCATCCACATGTGCCATCCACATTGAGGAGCAGCAGGAGTAGAAGGCGGAGGACAAACCCATGGGCAGAGCAGCGGCTCACTGTCCTGCTATATGGGTGCAATCAATTGCACCCTGTACCCGTGGGAAGCCAGCCACAGAGTGGAATCCCACTGCCCTGTCACTGATATCGAAACGGTTCTCGTAAGATCAGAAAGTGAGAAGAGTCCAGTCCTCACACCTCCTGGAAAGAGCAGCGCCAACACCAAACAGCAGTTGTTAGGGCCTGAATGGACGCGTGTGAGCCGTGCTTGAAGCTCAACGGAGGCTAGCCTTCTCTCCGTCGCAGACGTTCCCGCACTTAGCTGCGACACTATCTCAGACACTTCCGCAGTTACGTGCGACACTACCTCAGACAGTTGCTCACGTCCCTGCGATACTCTCTGAGATTCCCACACGGACCTGTGCCACCATTCCACTCGTGCAGGAGTTAGACTCCTCCATCCTCTGCACTATTGTGGAGAGTGCGCGTGGCACCTGTTCCAGTACCTCGCAAATGTGCTGCTGTCTGTCCCTCGATCGTTCTCCTTTTAAAGGATGGCCCCGGGTTCAGCATCTGCGTCCAGCTGGGCAGAGCCTGGAGAGGAGTGCGCCCACCGACACGGACTCTCCACAGCTGCCCCTGCCACCAGTGTCTGCTCGTGCTCCCTTGTGTGTGATGACTCACCAGGTGCCAACCCAACTAACTGACTACTAGGACCCACCGAGGTGTGAGTATCTGCGCTGGTGGATGGCTCGCTAAGATGTGACGGTGCACCCTCAGAGGCCGGGAGCTCCTCTGAGGAATCGCCCTCTCCCATCACTGAGGTTGATGAAGGGCCTGTAAGAGAACAGAAGGCAACATTAAGCATCATCACAGATGTCATGTTGCGATGAACATACTGAAGTGTTCAACATGCCGATCATTGTTAACATCAGTACATGTTGTGTGTGATGAATGTTAAAGTTGTGTCACCAGACGTTTGTGGAGTGCCAGCCTCGGCATCCCCGACAGACAGGCACTCGAGGGTGCGGCTGATCTCCAGGGCCTCCTCCTCCACGTCTGTGAGGACCACTATTTGTTGTGGACCCCCCCCACCCCCCTCCAGTCCTCGCCCTCTCACGTGCATTTTGAGCTCTCTTCTCCTAGAAGGGGAGAAAGTACAGACGTGTGAGCGAGTGATGGTGAAGTGGCCAACCAATGAATGCATTGGTTTGGGTGAGGCTGACCGTGAGAGAGGTGCATCAGAGGGTGAGTGTGAGACAGAGACATCACATTGGATCAACATTGGAGTGAGTGGTAGTGGTGGGGTCACAAATGGGGAGGTGAGGAAGTGCTGAGGAAGTGAAGGTAAGTTGAGGATGAGGCTTAAGTGGGTGTGAGGAGTGATGTGATGGAGTAGTGTTGGCGGTGCAGAGTGAGATGGGGGCGGGGGGGAATGGATGATGTGCACCACGGAATGCAGGGTCATTGAAACGTTTCCTGCACCGGTCCCAGGTGCAGGAGAGGTTGCTCCTGCTGGTGACCTCCTCTGCCACCTCGAGCCAGGCCTTCTTGGTGGCAGAGGCAGGCCACTTCCTCCCGTCCGCCGGGTAAAAAAATTCCCTCCTCCTCCTCACCCCGGCCAGTAGCACCTGAAGTGAGGCATCGCTGAATATCAGAGCAGCCTCGCCCCTGTGGTGCTCCATTGGGTCTTCTGGCTCTTTGCTCCAGCAAAATCCATTGGAGCAATGGCCCTTTAAATCCAGACGCTCCGCCTGACAGCCTGTCGTGCGGGTGCGCAGTCCGCCCGCTGCGCAGCTTTCGGACGGCGAACCCGGAAGCCACGTTAAGGGCCACCAATTGAGTCGCGATCGCGCGGGGAAAGGTAAGTTTTTATTATCCGGGTTTGCCGCGCGCCCATTGACCCCGCCCCCCCCGCTGCCATCTCGCTGCCCTTTTAAAATTGAGCCCAATATGTCGAGAAGTCTCATGTCTTTCTAGGTGAATAAAATTACAATTTAGACTTCTCAGCACGACCTTTTGTGGCTCTGGAATAAATTTTGTCCCCATGGAACTAACATTTCAATTTCGCACACTTGCATTGTGGACATGCTGAAGATTATTGTTAGAAATGACTGTCGGTGAACTGAGTGAACAAATGCTTCATGTATTTGCGGTTGAGGCTGGGGGTCAATTGGAAAATTCCAAAACTGAGATTGATAGATTTTTGTCAGGCAAAGGGTATTAAGGCGGGTAAATGAAGTTAAGATACAGATCAGCCATGGTCTAATTGAATGGAGGCACAGGCTCGAGGGGCTGAATGGCCTCCTCCTGTTCCTGTGTTCCCGTTTGTATGACATTCCTCTTCCCGTATTTTTTCCGGAGGCATTGACCCGCGTATTTTAGCGGGATTAATGCCTCCATTAAAATAGTGGACAGAGGAATGATACATGAACATGTAAAACCTTCGTCCACTAATATCGCCAGCTCTGAGTTGCAGTCGTATGTTTAGTTGTTGTTTCCGTCGCCTTGACTACCTGAACTTAATTGCAGCATAGTGAGCTGCGGGCAAACTTTCGCCTCGACAAGCTTTAGTTTTGGTGTATTTGCACGCACTTTATTAACAATGTAATTGTTTTAATGGAAGGGAGTTCCAAAGCCTGATTTCACTGTATTTCCAACGACTGATCTTTGCTGCCAGAAAACCTTTTGTTTTTCTCGTTATTTAACTGAGCTCGAGCTGAGCTTTTCTGTGCTGAGGGGCCAAGCTGGGTTTACAATAAAAAGATCATTGCAGAATCCTCAACATGCAGTGTTTTTGTGTCATGGAATTATACAGGGGAATTTTAAACCCCCCCCCCCTCCATGACGGGCAGGAGGGGGTCAGCGGGTGGGGAGGGGGGGTTAAATCGGTAAACATTTAAAACCCGACACCGACCCGTCGCGAACGGGCCTATTTCCAGTTTAACCGCGGTGGGTTAAGTAACCTACCCTGGAGAGGCGGGTCCGTCATTATAATAAGTTAATGAGGCTCCGTGTCGCGGGTGTTGGCAGCCATTTTGGATTTAACGGCCGCGGGCCGGGTTTCCCAGGGCCCGGGAGTCCTGGCAGCTAAAGGGAGGCGGAAACTGCCGGATCCAGCATTTCCAGCACTGCTTGTGGGCCAGGAGGAGCAGGAGTGCTTCCCCCACTCCGGCCCCCTCAAGCAAATCTTCTGCTGCGCTCCGAGCCCAACCCCTCCTCCCCCACCGCGGCCCCGGTCTTTTCTGATTGCCGGTGTCCCCGGCTGCGGCCTTCGATCGCAGGCTTTCCCGGCCAGCCTGTCAATTAGGCCGGCTGCTGGGCGGGAAATAGAGTACGAAAATGCTAATGATTTCCTGCCGTTAAATTCGACAAGACCTCTGCCCTCCTGGCATTTCCCGGTTCCCCGGCCATTGACATGCGCCCCCCGCTGCCTCCCCGCCTCCCCAGAAATATTAGGGCCATAAAATCATACAGAAGGAGGGCATTCGGCCCATCGTGCCTGTGCCGGCTCTTTGAAAGAGCTATGCAATTAGTCCCACTCCCCCTGCTCTTCCCCCGTAGCCCTGCAAATGTTTCCCTTTCTAAGTATTTATCCAACTCCCCTTTTGAAAGGTATTATTGAATCCTTTCAGGCAGTGCATTCCAGATCATAACAACTCACTATGTTAAAAAAAAAAAATTCTCCTCATCTTCACCCATTGTGCCATAATGCGTTTAATAGTTTTGAATAAAAGCTCAGGGGACAAGTAGCAGAATGGATAGCAAGCTGGCTACAAAACAGAAAACAGAGAGTAGGGGTTAAAGGTAGTTACTCACACTGGCAAAAAGGTGTTCCACAAGGATTGGTGCAGGGGCCACTGTGGTTCACCATTTCCATAAACGATTTGGACTCCGGAATCGGAAGTACAATTTCAAAATTTGCGGACGACACTAAATTGGGGGGTGCAGTTAACACCGAGGAGGACTGCGACAAAATACCGAATGGGCGTGTGATTGGCAAATGAATCTCAATATAGGTAAGTGTGAGGTGGTACATTTTGGTTGGAAGAATAAGGAGGTCACATACTGCTTGGAAAATAAGAGTCTAAATGGGATAGAGGAGCAGAGGGATCTGGGGGTATAGGACCATAAGACCATAAAGAAAATCAAACAGAGCACTGGGGCTCATTTCTGAGAGATAGAATTGAAAAGCAGAGAAGTTATGATCAACTTGTATAGAACCTTGGTTCGACCATACTTGGCGTACTGTGAACAGTTCTGGTCTCCATTTTATAAAAAGGATATAGAGGCACTGGAGAAGGTGCAAAAAAGATTTACTCGGATGATACCAGAACTGAGGAAAGATTGAATAGGCAGGGGCTCTTTTCTCTCAAAAACAAAAGTCTGAGGGGTTACCTGATAGAGGGTCTTTAAGATTATGAAAGTGTTTGATAGGGTAGACGTAGAGAAGATGTTTACACTTGCGGGGAGACCAGAACTAGGCGCCATGAATATAAGGTCATCACTAATAGTTGAGGCGAATAGCATAGATACATTTAAGGTGATGCTAGTTAAACACATGAGGGGGAGAAAGGAATAGAAGGATATGCTGATGGGGTGAGATGAAGTAGGGAGGGAGGAGGCTCGAGTGGAGCATAAACACCGGCATGGATCTGTTGGGCCGAATGGCCTGTTTCTGTGCTGTACATTCTGTTTAATTCTAAATTGCGGTTGGGAGGGGCGCAACAAAAGCTGGCAGGGTATTGTACTGGTCCCATGTTCTTTTAACATTTACATCTCCCTTCCAAACTCTCTCACCACCTTGTATTTCAAATTCATATTATGTATCGGGGGGGGAAAAAAACTTATTTGGCATTTTAATCATGCCAATTTAAAGTTACCTTTAATTGTATTCAAACTTGCAATATGCTCGGCTACTACTTGGCAATCCATAATAATTTGTGCAAATGAGTAAGATGTGAATTTAATTTAGGAACCCTATCACTATCTCATCCACTATTGGAGAATGGATGTGGCTTCCAATTGCTTGCATTTTATACCAGCATAACTACAGGGCAGTACCTACTGTAATATCAGCTCAGTAATCACCCTTAAAACTTGCCAATAACCAAACTTGTTAAAATTATTATTTAGCTGCTGCATTTTGCATTGCATCTCCAGGTTAGTCATTAATCCTCTAATACATCTCCAATATTGTGCTGCCAAGCCAGATTTTATAGAACTGATATTCAACAACAACAACAATAACTTGCATTTATATAGCCACATAGGAGATATTAGGGCAAGTGACCAAAAGCTTGGTCAAAGAGATCGGTTTTAAGGAGCGTCTTAAAGGAGGAGAGAGAGGTAGAGAGGCGGAGAGGTTTAGGGAGGGAATTCCCGAGCTTGGGGCCTAGGCAGCTGAAGGCACGGCCGCCAGTGGTGGAGCGATTAAAATCGGGGATTGAAGATATTAACTGATGTAAACGTTGCGCTTGCCTTTTTAATAATGGAAATCGACCCTTCTCGAGGTTTTTCCTCAGCCGTGTTATGCCATTGGATTTATCGGACCGCTAATTGGGCAGCGGGATTCCGCTATGTGGTATAACGACTTTGTGATTAATGGACGGCGTCGACACACGTTTTGAAATCTAAAGTTTTGGACAATAATTATTTACTGAAAATATATATCAATTGTCCCATTCCAGGTGTATTCTCAGACTGGACAATGCTGTCAGAAAATGTTTTCAAAAGAGAGGTATGATGTGAAGATTCCACCCCAGCTTACCAAAGGGGAGATTATTCTGACAGGTGAGTTGTGGCCATGATATCAACAGTAATAACACTTTCTAGTTTAAGACTGATACAAGCCAAGGCCTGGACGTTTTTGGTGTGTGTATAAATCTGCTGCCTTGCGTATATGTTTTTTTTCTTGCACTACTGTTTAATGGAAAAGCCTTTTTGTCATCGATATTCAAGCATGAAATATATTAATATATTGTCACTTCCACTGTTCAGTAGAAATAGAAATGCTGGCATGTTCCCTTGAAGGGGAAAGTCTACATTACTTGATTATTCTGTTACACCAGTTTTTCAGCACAGAGGCAAAAAGCCGTGTTTGATCTAACTGGGTCAGAGTATTGAAATTCTGATCTCTGTGTGTATATAATCAATGGCACATGCAATCTGAGTATTTTACTACAATGAGATTTTTATAGCAGTTTATTTCTTTTAGCTACATTTACACATGTGCTGGTAAGAATTTAATTTTAGCTGGATCATGGTGCATTTTGTAATTGGTGCTATGTAAACACTCATGGTAATCCCGATGTTTTATCTTGTTGAGTTGATTGGTGTATGTTGACTCCTGTGCAGTGGAAATTCTTTTCAGTGTGTCCATGTGATCTGCCAATGTGGAAAATTAGACTTTCATTCTAGAAATAGTCTTTAATCAAAATTAATAGTTATCGTGTAATCAAATTCCACTTCCTTTTTAGGAACGTAGGAACTGGAGATGACCATTCAGCCCCTCGAGTCTGTTCCGCTATTCAGTTAGATCATGGCTGATCTGTATCTTAACTCCATCTACCGCCTTGGTTCCGTAACCCTTAATACCCTTTGCCTAACAAAAATCTATCAATCTCAGTATTGAAATTTGCAATTGACCCCCAGCCTCAACAGCTTTTTGGGGGAGAGAGTTCCAGATTTCCACTCCCCTTTGTGTGAAGAAGTGCTTCCTGACATCACCCCTGAACGGTCTGGCTCTAATTTTAAGGTTATGGCCCCTTGTTCTGGACTCTCCCCACCAGAGGGAATTTTTTTATGTCCCTCTCTTCAATATTAGCTGGAAAACTGGTACATTTATAACTTTTTTTTAAAAATTCCAGTTGTTAGGTGTTTTTAATATATTGGAGGAGAGTTTGATTATTATGGGTTGTCCACACCACCTGAATGTCAACACACGATAACTATCAATGTTGATTATAGGCCAGTTCCAAAGTTACAGTGCTTAAATCCAACTTTGCATACATTTATAAAAACAGATCTCAGCAACACATCCAAATGAGCTTTCATTGATGCCTTTCAATACAATTCAGCCCATGCGATGCTTTACCCAATTTGCATGTAAGATGGTACATAGCTCGGAGTGTGACATAGGACGGATCGAGCATCGAGAGCTCCAGATAGTGCCATAAATCTCACGGGTGAAAATCAAACGGTTTACCAACGTCATCAGAATTTAGGATTTGCTACTTTCTTGTCCCTTGGTACCCTGCATTACATTCACTCGGATTCCTTTAGGGCAGCTTTGTGTATTTAGTTTTAGTTTCATTGGACGGAAGACTCATTTGATTTGAACTGCTTTAGGGATTTCTTTCCTTGGACGTTACACATAGGGATAATTTTATGAATTAGTGTCCCTGAAACAGAGCTTCCAATGCTGGAACTGTTCATAGGAATATCGGGCGTGAGGGTTAATGGAACTGTTTCATGGGCCGTCTAATTTTCTGCTTATTAAACCTAAATCTCAATTGCTCTAAAGTAAGAAGAACTACTTAAAATGCTTTTCATCAATTTGCATACTTAACATAACTTAGTTATAGCACTGACTTTAAGTCAATGTAAAGGAGCTGAATTTCCCTGCCCTAACCTTGGCGTCCTATTTGACCCTAAGCTGAACTCCTGACCCCATATCCGTTCCGTCACCAAGACCGCCTACTTCCACCTCTGCAATATCGCTCCATCTCTTCCCCTGTCTCAGCTCATCTGCTGCTGAAACCCTCATCAACGCTTTTGTTACCTCTAGATTCAGTGATTCCAATGCTCTCCTGGCCGGCCTCCCACCTGTAAACTTGAGCTCGTCCAAAACTCTGCGGCCCGTATCCAAACTTGCACCAAGTCCGGGTTCACCCACCACCCCTGTGCTCACTGACCTACGTTGGCTCCTGGTCCAGGAACGCCTCGATTTTTAAAATTCACGTACTTGTTTTCAAATGGTCTTGCTCCTCCCTACCTCTGTAACCATCTCCAGCCCTACAACCCTCCGAGATCTCTGCGTTCCCCCAGTTCTGGCCTCTTGCGCATCCCTGATTTTAATTGCCCCTCCATTGGTGGCCGTGCCTTCAGCTGCCTAGGCCCTAAGCTCTGGAATTCCCTCCCTATGAACATGAACTGATTGAGCTAACTAGTCTGTTTTTGTGTTGTAATTTCTATGTAAGTCTAGGAATTCATTAAATTTGTGGGCTGACACATATAAAATGACTGTAAAAGATCAACTGGTTCACTAATGTCCTTCAGGGAAGGGACCAGCTACCCTCACCCTTACCTGGCCTACGTGTGACTCCAGTCCCACACAATGGGCTCAATTTTAAAATAGTATGGGTTTCCCAGACGTCCTTGTGATTTTGACATAAGGACGTCTTTTATTTTTTTTGTTGGTTTCTTGTCTGACTGACCGGCCTGATTGACAGGCTGGTCTCAGTCGCGGACGGGAGAGCAGCCAGGGAGAGGACGTCTTCAGGTAAGTCTTTGTTCGTATGGATGGGCGCGGGGGCACAGATGGACGGGTGGGCATAGGTTGGCACGGGGTCATGAGTCATGGGGGGAGGGATCCGGGGTCAGTCACGGGGAGGGGTTGGTGTCTGGATTGGGGGTCATCGCGGGGGTCCGCAATTGTTGAGGGGGAGGATCGGGGGTTGGGGGATCAGAGTGTGGGAGGGGATCGGGATCGGAGTGGGGGGGGAGGGGAGGGTCGGGGGAGGATCAGGGTCGAGGGTCGGAGGATCGGAGTTAGGCGGGAAGATCAGGGTCGGGGGGAGGATTGGAGGTCCGCAATCGGTGGGGGGGGGGGGTCTGCGATCGGGTGTCGGGTATCCGCAATCGTTGGGGGGGGCGGTGCAGGTAGGCTTGTTGAGCCTGGGGGAAGCACTCCTGCTCCTCTAGGCCCACAAGCTGTGCCTTTCTAGGCACCTACCTGTTAGTCTCGGGCCTTCTCGCCTCCTTTCACAAGGTGTAAAACAGCAAGCCCGGGAATCCCAGCCCCCCCGGGGTTGAAATCGGAAAGTCTAGAAAAATGGAGGCCCGTAGCCTCCTTGAAAAGTTTTAAGGCCCGACCCGCCTCCTTGGAGTGGGTTGGTCGCCTGCCCCTCTTCCTGCCTCAGTAATAAACGGAAATGGGCGGGATGGAGGCGGGTCTGAAATTGTGGCAATTTTCAATGCTCCCGCCCCCAAACCACACATTTTTCACTTTTGAAATTGAGCCCATTGTGATTAACTCTTAATGCCCTCAGTGTAACTAGAGATGGACAATAAATCCTGCCTTGCCAATGTCGCCAACATCCTAAGAACAAATCATTTTAAAAATAGCATGTGAATTTTCATGGGCAATGTATCTATTTGAAGTATGTGTTATTTTATTGCAAGGAATCTTACAACACCAGGTTATAGTCCAACAAATTTATTTTAAAATCACAAGCTTTCGGAGATTATCCCCTTCGTCAGATGAATGAGTGAAAAGGTTCTCAAATCGCATATCTTATACTAGGCTGGGACAGCATCACACCAATCAAAAGGTGTCGTTGTTATTCAAACAGGCCAGTCACGGAGAACAGCACGTCCCAGTACACTGGATATACATTGTGTCAATTATACAGACAGGCAGAAAGAAACCCAAAATGGCAGAGAGAGAGAGAGAGAATATTAAAAAACATAATTTTTTTCCCCTTTTTGCTGGTGGGGTTACGTGTAGCGTGACATGAACCCAAGATCCCGGTTGAGGCCGTCCTCATGGGTGTGGAACTTGGCTATCAACTTCTGCTCGACGATTTTGCGTTGTCGTGTGTCTCGAAGGCCGCCTTGGAGAACGCTTACCCGAAGATCGGTGGCTGAATGTCCTTGACTGCTAAAGTGTTCCCCGACTGGGAGGGAACCCTCCTGTCTGGCGATTGTTGCGCGGTGTCCGTTCATCCGTTGTCGCAGTGTCTGCATGGTCTCGCCAATGTACCATGCTCCGGGGCATCCTTTCCTGCAACGTATGAGGTAGACAACGTTGGCCGAGTCACAGGAGTATGAACCATGTACCTGGTGGGTGGTGTCCTCTCGTGTGATGGTGGTATCCGTGTCGATGATCTGGCATGTCTTGCAGAGGTTGCCGTGGCAGGGTTGTGTGGTGTCGTGGACGCTGTTCTGCTGAAAACTGGGTAATTTGCTGCGAACGATGGTCTGTTTGAGGTTGGGTGGCTGTTTAAAGGCGAGTAGTGGAGGCGTGGGGATGGCCTTAGCGAGGTGTTCGTCGTCATCGATGACATGTTGAAGGCTGCGGAGAACATGGTGTAGTTTCTCCGCTCCAGGGAAGTATTTTATTGCCACTGTTTTGGTAAAGAGCCTAGTACATCTATATATAATATTTTTTTTAAATTCCAGTGCAATTTTATGACTGCAACATGGGAGAACACATTGAGTTAAGTACCAATGATAACCATTTTGGAATCCATTTCAATGGCTCGGTGTATGCAACTCAATCTCAAACCATTGACACAACATATGACTTCAAAGTGTTGTCAGAGGATCTGAAAACGTATCAGATGTGGGAAGTGAACATCCATTTAATCTCTTCAACAAACGATTTAGCAAACAAACCAAATGAGGTAAGGAACGTCTTTCAATAAAACTTACTTGTGAGTTTCGATCATAGGGTATAATCGTTTTGATTATTTTTGCAGCTTAAAAATATGATTCTTCATATGTTCGGCTCCAGATACAAATGGAAACTTTCTTGTAATTACACGCAGGAAGAGCAGATTCCCCCATTCCTATGCAGCGTGGGCCTCCCACTTCCTCCCAGGCTTCTATCATGGCCATGACCCTTCATACCTGCATGTAGGGCCAGTAGATGGACTGCAGTGTCAGTTGTTCTCCTCCTGTGTTCAGCAGCAAACAGGAGAAAAAATGACTCGGCTTTTAACTCATTGTAGTTTTCAACACTTCTTTAGTCTAATTTGGTAGGTTTTTTTTGACGCACAATGTATTATTCCGCTACTAAGCTGGAGTTGTATTTAAGGTGGCCTGTTCCAATAATCCCACGGGGTGTAATTGGTCCAAACCACCCTGTCAATTAGTCTAATTGCTGTTAGGGCCTTTACTCTCTGGAGTTTAGAAGAATGAGAGGTGATCTCATTGAAACATACAAGATTCTGAGAGGGCTTGACAGGGTAGATGCTGAGAGGTTGTTTCCCCTGGCTGGAGAGTCTAGAACCAGGGGGCATAGTCTCAGGATAAAGGGTTGGCCATTTAGGACTGAGATGAGGAGGAATTTCTTTACTCAGAGGGTTTGTGACTCTTTGGAATTCTCTACGCCAGAGGGCTGTGGATGCTGAGGCATTGAGTATATTCATGGCTGAGATAGACAGATTTTTGGATTCTAGGGGAATCAAGGGATATGGGGATCGGGCAGGAAAGTGGAGTTGAGGTCAAAGATCAGCCATGATCTCATTGAATGGTGGAGCAGGCTCGAGGGGCCGTATGGCCTACTCCTGCCCCTATTTCTTGTGTTCTTATGTTAGCTTGATTTATCTTTAGAAATACTTTTTAAAGATTATGAAGCTGTTTCCATTGGCAGGAGGGTCAGTAACCAGAGGGCACAGATTTAAGATAATTGGCTAAAACGCCAGGGGGGAGTGAGGAGAAATTTTTTTACGCAGCGAGTTGTTACAATCTGGAACGTGCTGCCTGAAAGGGCGGTGGAAACAGATTCAATAGTAACTTTCAAATGGGAATTGGATAAATACTTGAAGGGGAAAAATTTGAAGGGCTAAGGGGGAAAAGGCTGGGGAATGGGACTAATTGGATAGCTCTTTCAAAGAGCCAGCACAGGCACGATGGGCCGAATGGCCTCCTTCTGTGCTCTACGATTCTGTAGTTTTTCTGCTGTTTTGTGAATGTGATATTTGAACAAATCAGATGCAAATATGACACACAACTTGCACGTGTCATACTTTCAAGAGTGATGGATGTGGTAAATTTTATATAGTTTATATATAAAAATGATTGTGTGTGTGTGTGTATATAAATATTACACATATAGGAGACAATGTCAAGACCAGGGTTACGTGGGGTAGAGGGCGGTGGATAATTGGACCAGCGTGCTCAGAAGTAAGATTTTTAATAATATAAATATACAAGGGCCAATATCCTATCTGACCTTTGCCCCAGGAAATGCCACTTTAAAGTCAAATATTCTGCTCTTACTTCCATGTGATAGGAACGTACGAACAGGAGGAGGTCATTCAGCCGCCCGAGTCTGTTCCACCATTCAATTAGATCATGGCTGATCTGTATCTTAACTCCATCCACCCACCCTAGTTCCCTAACCCTTAATACCCTTTGCCGAACAAAAATCTATCAATCTCAGTTTTGAAATTTTCAATTGACCCCCAGCCTCAACAGCTTTTTGGGGGAGAGAGTTCCAGATTTCCACTCCCCTTTGTGTGAAGAAGTGCTTCCTGACATCACCCCTGAATGGCCTAGTTCTAATTTTAAGGTTATGCCCCCTTGTTCTGTTCTCCCCCCACCGGAGGAAATAGTTTCTCTCTATCTACCCTCTCAAATCCTTTAATCATCTCAAACACCTCAATTAGAGCAACCCTTAATCTTCTATATTCTAATTCTTTCAGATTATTATTTGTAATTAAATAGCAAAACATAAGGGAACTTGGGAAGCAGAGAAGTAGAGTTGGTTGGAGCATCATGGGGTCCTCTGCAGTACAGAGTGAGTGGCTGGATTATGCAAAAACTCAGGTGCCACAGCGCCACCATTAGAGGGGGAGGTGTAATTACTGGGTGACAAGTTTACATAGGCAGGTAGCATTATAAATGTGGGCATAAGAGGGTAGGATTTGTTACGCCTTGCGCCCATTTTTCAAGCATAAAACGGGCCAATGCTGACCGATATAGCAGTGGGAGGGCCCATGCCCAATCTGCCTGGGCGTCCGGGCCTGACCCACTCCGTGTTTCTCAGCGGTCATTATTCAATCCAATCCCGTACCCAGGAATAACCTTTGAACAAGTGGCCCGACATTTGGTATTTGCGATGCGCAAGCGGCCTCAAAAACTCTCATTTTTATCCTCCTTTTCCTCAATCCCTCCTCCCTCATTGTCATTCCCCTTTCTTTCATACCATGCCTCTCATTTCCACCCTATCTCATTCCCCAGTCTCTCTCTCTCTTTCATATTTTTCTCTCTAATTTCTTTAACAGTGTGTCTCCTTCTCTCATTCTCTTTCGCTCTCTCTCTCTCATTCTTCTGTCTCTCTTTCTTTCTCTCTCCTTTGATATCGCATTCTCCCATTCTATTCCCTCTATATCTCATTCCCTGTTCTCCCTCTCTCGATCCCCACTCCTCCTGTGTCTCATTCCCTGTATTTCCGTTTTTATTTTTCCCCCTCTCTCTCCCCTGCTTTCTCATTCTTCCCCTCTCTTTCGCTCTCTCTCATTTCTCTCCCCACTTTCTCATTTATTAATCATATTTATTATTTCACTTCCTGTCACTATTTCTCGATCTTCCTCTCATTCCTCCTCCCTCTCATTCTTCCATGCTCATTTCTCAAAACAATTAAAAGAAAAGCTTCTTTTGCACACTTGTGCACCTCTCTCTTCCTCCTTCCCTCTGTCTTTCTCTCTGTTTTACATTCCCACTTTCTGTCTCCTTTTTCATTCCTTCTCTCACTCTTTCTTTTCATTATTCCTTCTCTCTCTTCTGTCTTTCAATTTTCGCTTTTCCTCCCTCCATTCATTTCTCTCTGCTCCTCGTTCTTTTCCTCCTTCCTCTCGCTGTGTTCCTTCCCCTGCCTGTCTGTCTTTTTTTTTTTTGTCTCTCATTCTCCCTCTCATTCCTTTCTCTTCCTCCACTCTCCCTCTCCTTCACGCTATTCCTGATTCATTCTTCTCCACACCCTCTCACATTGCTCCTCTCTCTTTTCTCTCATTCTGCCTCCTTCATTCCCTCTCTCCTCGGATTTCTCTTTCCCACTCTATCCTCTCCTGTTACTCTTTCATTCCTCACCCATGTATGTTGTCATTTCTTTCTCTCTGTATTCCTCTTTATCTTCAGGTCTACCCATCCCCTGCCTCTCTCTCCACCTCCCCCTCCACCCTTCAGCAAGTGAGTGTGTGTATGTCTCTCACAGACATCCCACCTCTCCCATTGGGGAAAGATTGATTATAAATATGTGCGTGTGAGAGACTAAGACTAAAGAGAGTGAGAGGTTGTGAGCAGCTGCACGTGAGAGAGTTCCTGACTGATTATCGTAGTTTTTTTCACGAACATACATAAAATGCACTAGATCAAACCATTTTGCTTGTGAATTCCTGAATGCTCTCCAGGTACCAGGCACTGGACCCAGGCCATTTTTTTCAGCTCGGCCCACGAATCTTCCAGAAAGTAGGTGCTGGTAAGTTTTGTGACAGCTTTTACTGCAAAAATCTGAAGCATTTTGTTTCGTTGCTTCTGCAGGTTATCAGATTAAACCCCCCCGTAATCCATTTTCCAAAAGTAAGCAAGTCAAGACGACAGAAGAGAGAGTGGATCATTCCTCCAGTTTCTGTTCGAGAACATGAACCACCAATGAATAATCCGATTGCTGTTGTAAGTAACGTAGAAATTTTGCCTCACAATATTGAAATATGAGCCACTCGAATGACATTTTCAAAAATAATTTATTGGAGCATTTTAAGAACCCTTGAATTACCCCAAATGTGAGAGTTGTGTTTGGTTAAAATGATGAAGTAGATTTAAACTGGAGTCAAATATTGAGAAAAACTGAAATTCTTTGGTTTGTTTTATGAAAGCAAAACGGTTGAATATCTCCATGTAACATCAAGGATGGTAAGATGTGGATTCACAGAGGCAAGGAAGTTATGCTAAACCTTTATAAATCACTGGTTAGGCCTCAGCTGGAGTATTGTGGCCAGTTCTGGGCACCAACCTTTAGGAAGGATGTTAAGGCCTTAGAGAGGGTGCCACGGAGATTTACTAGAATGGTGCCAGGGATGAGGGACTTCAGTTACTTGGAAAGACTGGAGAAGCTGGGGTTGTTCTCCTTAGAGCAGAGAAGGTTAAGGGGAGATTTGACAGAGCTGCTCAAAATGATGAGGGGTTTTCATAGAGTAAATAAGGAGAAACTGTTTCCACTGACAGAAGGGTCGGTAACCAGAGGACACAGATTTAAGGTAATTGGCAAAAGAACCAGAGGGGAGATGAGGAGAAATTTTTTTACGCAGCGAGTTGTGATGATCTGGAATGCACTGCCTGAAAGGGCGGTGGAAGCAGATTCAACAGTAACTTTCAAAAGAGAATTAGATAAATACTTGATGGGGGGGGGGGGTGGGAAAAATTGAAGGACTATAGGGAAAGAGCAGGGGGTGTGGGGCTAATTGGATAGCTCTTTCAAACAGCTGGCACAGGCACGATGGGCAGAATGGTCTCCTTCCGTGCTGTATGATTCTACAATTGCAAGTACTGCGACTGTCCGCAGAACTGCATGTGACAAATAAAAGGGTTAATGCAATTCCTCTGTTAGAGAATGCAATTTATTGTCGTCAGGTTCATTATTATTAAGTGTCTTTTACCATTTCTTCTCTCTTAGATTAAGTCAGATCACGAAGTCAATCGGGATATAACCTACACCATTACAGGATATGGGGCTAACAATCCGCCAATCAATATGTTTAGAATTGATAAACACACTGGAGAATTAAATATCACAGGAATGGTGGACCGTGAAGAACACCCACAGTTTGTAGTAAGTTATCGTTCACTTTCAAGTACTGCTGGATTATGGGGACAATTTTGTTCTTGATTAAACGTGGTCCTTCTGTAAAACCTTTCAAATATTTTGCACCATGAACTTTAAAGGATAAATACACCGATCTCATTTGGTGGGCAGCCTCGTTCGGAGGGTAGGCACCTCACAAAATTGACGCTACCCTGCCGTAACCCTACATTTAGAATCATAGAATCATAGAAGTTTACAACATGGAAACAGGCCCTTCAGCCCAACATGTCCATGTCGCCCAGTTTATACCACTAAGCTAGTCCCAATTGCCTGCACTTGGCCCATATCCCTCTATACCCATCTTACCCATGTAACTGTCCAAATGCTTTTTAAAAGACAAAATTGTACCCGCCTCTACTACTGCCTCTGGCAGCTCGTTCCAGACACTCACCACCCTTTGAGTGAAAAAATTGCCCCTCTGGACCCTTTTGTATCTCTCCCCTCTCACCTTAAATCTATGCCCCCTCGTTATAGACTCCCCTACCTTTGGGAAAAGATTTTGACTATCGACCTTATCTATGCCCCTCATTATTTTATAGACTTCTATAAGATCACCCCTAAACCTCCTACTCTCCAGGGAAAAAAGTCTCAGTCTGTCCAACCTCTCCCTATAAGTCAAACCATCAAGTCCCGGTAGCATCCTAGTAAATCTTTTCTGCACTCTTTCTAGTTTAATAATATCCTTTCTATAATAGGGTGACCAGAACTGTACACAGTACTCCAAGTGTGGCCTTACTAATGTCTTGTACAACTTCAACAAGACATCCCAAATTTGATTTGCGAAAACATGAACATACGAAAGAGGATCGGAAAAGACCAACTAGTTCATCAACATAGGATAAGGGGTAGGCCATTCAGCCCCTCGAGTCCGTTCCGCCATTCAGTTAGATCATGGCTGATCTGTACCTGACCTTCATTTACCTGTCTCTGCTCCATATCCCTTAATACCATTACTCAACAAAAATCAATCAATCTCAGTTTTGACATTTTCAATTGACCCTCAGCCTCAACAGCTTTTTGGGGGAGAGAGTTCCAGATTTCCACTCCCCTTTGTGTGAAGAAGTGCTTCCTGACATCACCCCTGAACGGCCAAGGTCCAATTGTAAGGTGACGCCCCCACCAGAGGGAATAGTTTCTCTCTATCCACCCTATTAATTCCTTTAATCAACTTAAACACCTCAATTAGATCACCCCTTAACTTCTATACTCGAGGGAATACAAGCCCAGTCTACGCAACCTGTCCTCATAATTTAACCCTTCAAGTCTATTCCATTCCAGAGTGGTGCAACCAACATGTACCTTCTCCCCCCTCCCCACACCGCCCACAACCTCCCGACTGCCGTACAATCTCCTGGGAGAAGCAAAAAAAAGACCAGAAAAAAATCTTAAACAATTTAGGAAAAACTCTGGGAACTTCCTCTCTGACCCTCCGAAGACGCCGATGAAACGATAGGCAATGAAAGGAAACCCAAAATGCAGGCACGTGAATCATAGAATCACACAGCACAGAAGGAAGCCGTTCGGCCCATCATGTCCATGCCGGCTCTTTGAAAGAGCTATCCAGTTTGGCCCACTCCCCCCCCTGCTCTTTCCCCAGAGCCCCGTAAATTTCTCCTTTTCAAGTGTAACCAGGTAACAGCTTCCAGTGACTGTAGGCCCAGGTCTCGGAGTTCCTTCACCGACTAATTGATGGTCAGCTGCCGTAAGTGTGGTGGGAGGGCCACAACAGGACAGCTCCTCACACGCTCATTTTCATGACATTCTAGACGGCCAAGTCCAGTGTCATGTACCAGGCTTTCTGGTCACCAACTGCTTAAATCAGGTGCTCGTGTACAGGGCTTTGGTAAAGACACAAGCCCATGGTGAGGCTGGATCCTCCTACAAGAAGATGAGCAGTGGGCCAACACAGGACTAAGCCCTCACTCCCTGCAAAGATCTCCCCGAATTACCACTAATATACACCTCACAGCTTAGTCTTGCATCTCACAAATGAGCATTTTATTTGCATCCCAGCAGCCCTGAACCATTAGAAAGAAAGAACGTGCATTTCTATAGCGCCTTTCATGACCTCAGGATGTCTCAAAGCGCTTTACAGCCAATGAAGCACTTTTGAAGTGTAGTGACTGTTGTAATGTAGGGAAACTGTAATAAGGCAGAACTGTAGGACGAGCAGATCTGTATTTCCAACAGTTTGACCTGCATTCGGACTCCCTCATCTCTCTTGGCAATGACCGAAGTCCACTTCAGCCCTTCTTAGCATGGCCCCGACAGACGGTTTCTAAGCTAAATCTGGTAACCCCCCTCTCCCAAGTACTGATGTGAATCACTAACACTGATTGTGCCTTCTAATTAATTCCTTCAAGATCCCTTAAGCTTTGCACAACCACAGTGTCTACCCCATGTCCTTCTGGCCCTAGCCCATTGTTCAATAGAGTAAGTTCAGCGGTTCCATAACCCCGCAAACCCACAGGTGTGGCCCAGGATTTGCAAGGGCTGACTCGATTCAAAACCTCATCTCTCTGGGTCCAATTTATGGATGATTTGTGAAGGAGAGCAGAATCTCAGGGCTCTACTCTACGCGTGTGTACATACAAAAGGAGAGAAAGACTTGGATTTATATAACACCTTTCATGACCCTGGGACGTCACAAAGAGCTTTACAGTTATATTTTTTTGAAGTATAGTCACTGTTATAATGGGGAAACGCAGCAGCAAGGTCCCACAAAGAGCAATGTGATAATGACCAGATAATCTGTTTTAGTGATGTTGGTTGAGGGATAAATATTGGCCCAGGACATATATATATATCTACTAATTTCATCTCTCTTATCTCACTGAGTCTTTTAACTTCTATTTCAGCTAACAGGTCAAGCCAGATATCCCTCTGGTGAACCAGCAGAGAAGCCTCTATCACTCGTAATTAAAGTTCTGGATATAAATGATAATGCTCCAGTCTTCACACAGCACGTGTTTGAAGGCAGTGTAGAAGAATTGAGTGCGATTGGTAAGAACCGTGTGCTTTTCTCGAAGTTATTAATATAAGGTCAATTCAACGATCTCATCACCCCAATAAGGAATTAAAAAATGCTTTTTTTTTTGCTTACCTTGCTTTATTCCTGGCCGGGGTTGGAGGGGTGGGTGGGGTCATGGAGGTGCTGCTCCCCCTCGGGAGCGGGTTAAAATGCCATCGGGGTCTCGTGTACGTTATGGGACCCTGATTTGGTGTCTGATGGGGAGGCTCAATGGCCACCAAAAATCAGCGGTGTTAGAATCACCGGTCGGCGGGAATGGAGTCGGAAATGGAGATGTTCAGCTGACTCCGTGCGTCTCTCTCCGTGACCGTTCTTTTTGCCGTCGTCCAATGTTTGATACAGCTCCGGTGGGTTTTACGGATCTCCTGGAAATTTTAACCAGAACGTTGCTTAGTTCCTCCCTTATTTGCATAGGGTGTTTGGGATGCCCTCCCTAAACCTCTCCGCATCTCCACCTCTCTCTCCTTTTTTTTGTTTCACCTTATTGGGACTAATGGAAGCACAATTACCCCTTCCTTTTATAGCCCTCCACCCCTACAACCCTCCGAGGTCTCTGCGTTTCTCCAATTCTGGCCTCCTGTGCACCCTGATTTTCTTCGCTCCACCGTTGGCGGCCGTGCCTTCAGCTGCCTAGGCCCCAAGCTCTGGAATTCCCTCCCTAAACCTCTCCGCCTCTTTTTCTTTAAGATGCACCTCAAAACCTACCTCTTTGACCAAGCTTTTGGTCACCTGTCCTAATATCTCCTTATGTGGCTCAATGTCTAATTTTGTTTGATAATCGCTTCTTTGAAGCGCCTTGGGACGTTTTACTAGGTTAAAGGTGTTGTATAAATGCAAGTTATTGGTGTTTCCCAATTTCCCCAAGTGCGTTGTAGGCATTTTAATCGGAGAAACTGGGAACAAACTTTTTTTTTCGCCATTCAGCCTAAAGATCTCACCTGAGCAAGTACAATTTTCATTATATTTATTCCAGGTGTCTTCGTGTTACAACTAAATGCGACAGATGCAGATGAAGGTGAAAATGCTGCAGTTGCCTACAAAATTCTATCCCAGGGAAACCAGGAAATGTTTGTGGCTAAGTCTAACGGAGAAATCAGAACAATGGGAACTACCTTGGACAGAGAGGTTTGTGCCAATAATTTACTTTCTAAAGTACATTAATGCAGTTTAAGTGAACTCACAAATGGTGTTGCTGTATGAAGCATTTTAATACCAAAGAGCCTGTTTTACAAGTTCCTGCTGCCAGTGGGACAACCATTAATCGATGGTGAACAGTTGGCATCGTAAGCCCACATTTTCAATACTCACTGACAGCGGGCAAGGTTCCCCACCGCCAGTGTGGACTTATAGAATTGTCCCATTACAACCCAAGAAATGGTAAGGTAAGGAACATAGGAACAGGAATGGACCATTCAGCCCCTCGAGCCATTCAGTTAGATCACGGCTGATCTGTATCTTAACTCCACCTACCTGCCTTGGTTCCGTAACCCTTAATACCCTTGCCTAACAAAAATTAGAAATCCGCCTCGGGCGGTATTGCGCCTCCCGCCGGTTATAGGCCCCACCCGATAATTGAGTTTAATTCGAGCCAATGGGACCGATCCTCAGGAGGGCGGTATGAGGGGCGGCCCAATAAATCGGGCCGCCCTTTTATGCGCAACTGCCCCCCCAGGACAACATTAAAATCTTATCTGATAAATTGTCATTTTCAGCTCGGAGCTTCAAAATGTTGGGGGCACGTGTCTGGAGACCATACGCGAATGATTTTCTATCGACCCGGATAAGAAGTGAACTGGGAGATGTGCAAAGCCAAATTCCCAGCATGCAAAGCTCTGTGCCGATGGCGCTAAAGACAAAACCCGGAACAGTAACAGGGCTATTTTGTCTTGAACGCTGGTTGCGTAATGGCCATTGTAGATACGAACTTGGTGGAAGAGCTAGCTAGTAATTCAAACCAAAAAACCACCTCTGTCCATGCTTTATTAAAGTGTCTCCATCGAGACTCCCGAGTTCTCTCAATGTCGTCAGAAATCATCGACATGTTTTCCAAAATAAAGGATGTATTTGTTTTTTTTTTAAAAACAAGTGTACAATGCCAGCCCGTCGACATTGTGGCTGGGATTAATTCAAAGAAAAGAAAATTGCATTGGGTGTAACGGGCTGCCAGTTCGGGAGCACCTATTCCAGGCCATCGCCAAATACCCATTTCAACCCCTCCAGTTATCTTTGTAACACAAACATGTGTCATTTTAACTGTTTTATGAATGAATCGTGTATACGCCGAAACATTGCGATCCTATTAGAAGTGAAGGTGAATTCACCATCCCGCACTCCTGGCGGGGAGTGATTGGAGTACTGTGAACAGCTCTGGTCTCCACATTATAGAAAGGATATAGAGGCACTGGAGAAGGTGCAAAAAAGATTCAGAAGGATGATACCAGAACTGAGAGGTTAGACCTATCAGGAAAGATTGAACAGGCTTGGGGCTCTTTTCTCTAGAAAAGAGAAGACTGAAGGGTGACCTGATAGAGGTCCTTAAGATAATGAAAGGGTTTGATAGGGTAGATGTGGAGAAGATATTTCCACTTGTGGGGGCGACCAAAACTAGAGATCATAAATATAAGATAGTCACTAATAAATCCAATAGGGAATTCAGGAGAAACTTCTTTATCCAAAGAGTGATTAAAATGTGGAACTCGCTACCACAAGGAGTGGTTGAGGCAAATAACATAGATACATTTAAGGGGAAGCTAGATAAACACACAAGGGAGAAAGGAATAGAAGGAGATGTTGATAGGATTAGATGAAGAAGGGAAGAAGGAGGCTTGTGTGGAGCATAAACGCCGGCATAGACCAGTTGGGCTGAATGGCCTGTTTCTGTGCTGTAGACTCAATGGCGGAAAATCTCAATAGGGGCCGTATTTGGGCGCGGGTAGCGTGATGCGCTATTACCCCGCGCTCAATGGCCCCTGCGCAGGCAGGACACAAGTTTCGACCCACCCCAGGACTTGCCTGCAATCAGTGTTCCTTTCCAGGCCTTGCACGTGGAATTAATGCAATTCACACTTTCCACCACCAGAGGGAGCTCAATCTCTTAAAGGGAGGACGTTTCTTAGAAATCACTTAAAGATAGTTGGTACCTGTTATTTGCTGAAAATAACAGTCTACTGTCTGCACGGAGTCTGAACGGAGATGAAACATCGCACATGTAAAACACAGATGCAGGTCCCATCCCTACGTTTACACACTGATGAGTTATGTTAAAACCTTGAATAAAGGTTGCGCACTACTAAATCCCACATCCTCCAATCTGCTGATCTGAGTTGGTACCAGGCCTGTGAGAGTGCGTGCACCAAGATTCTCCGCTGATGCACTAGAGACCTTGAAGCAAGAGGTGGACAGAAGGATGGACATTGTATATCCGTGGAGGGGGGTTTGGTTGGGGGGGAGGGCAAGAGGCCCTCCAGACATATACTCAGAAGGCAGTGGGAGGCAGGGGGACGAAGTCAATGCCAGGCGCACAGCATCATGAACATGGATGCAGTGCGGGAAGACGTTCAATGCTTTGACATGAGTGGTCAAGGTGAGTGAGGTCAACTGTCAAGTGGTGTCTCCCACCAACTGCACCACACACTACACCCCCATCACCCACATACCAACAAACTCTTTCCATCAGTACTCAACTCTTCCAATCAGATGCTTCCTCTCACCCTTACACATTACCACTGTTACAAGTCACCCACCCACGACTCACAGGCCACACACAGTGGCAGCTATTCAACCATGACAGGCACATCACTCAGACGCATGTCCTGCTTTCTTGCAGGAGAAGGTGACGCATATCAAGAGGCAGCAAGTGGCAGTGGCATTTAGCCCGTTGAGCCTGTTCCGCCATTCAGTGAGATCATGGTGGACCTGTGACCTCACTCCATATACCCGCCTTAGCCCCATATCCCTGAATACCTTTGGTTCACAGAAATCTATCAATCTCAGATTTAACATTCACAAGTGAGCTAGCATCAATTGCCGTCTGCAGAAGAACGTTCCAAATGTCTCCCATCCTTTGCGTGTAGAAGCATTTCCTAACTTCACTCCTGCACGTCCTGGCTCTAAATGTCCCCGCGTCCTAGTATTGAAGTCTCGGAGACTTCCAAAAACAGTTACAAATGTCTTGGCAGCCAGAAGCAATAATCCAGCCACTAACCTGTAAATCCTGCATGGTCCCTTTAAATAGCGCTGGTGGGGGGTCCTCCAGGCACTCTAAGACACGTTCAGATGGTTGGGGTTAAGACTGTGCATTGAGTTGAGCGTTAAGTCCCAAAATGGTGTCTACCACTTTAAATCAGCGTTGCACACTGATTGAAGCCGTTTTCTCCCTACTTTACATGATTCCAGCGTTCGTTATCTGCGCCTGCGCTAACTCCTATACCAAGATGGCGTCTGGCGCACGTCACGCAGGAAACGTGCATGCGCATCCAAGACGCCATCTTGGATGTCGGAGAGGCCGTGTAGCGCCGAAACAACGGGAGTTACACGGCCCAATTTAGCGCCCAATGTAACTCGATGATTGTAGCACGGTTTCCCACTGGGAAAGTGGGTTCAGGGAATTTATCCTTATCTCCAAGGGGACCACGGTACATTTGCAATTGATAACATTCGTTTAAAAAATACTTATAAAAGGGTAAAATGACTGCTGATTTGTTAGAAAGAGTTATGCAGTGGCACGGACAGATTTGTGTTTCGAGCGTTGACCTTTGCACAGTGGAGGCTCATTGGGGATTTGGGGATGCAAGTCCACGTGTTTGGCCATCTGGTTTCTGGCTGCTGCTTCTGCAGTGGCCTTCCGATCGCTGGGGACGAAAGGGGGGTGGGTTTCTCTCACTTGCCTGATAAGTCCTCAGCCTGCCCCATAAACCCCTGGCCCGCTCCTAGGGCAGTCCCCATGTGCCAGGTTTCTTGAGGCGCCCATCTGAAGGGAGTATCCAACTGACAAATGAACAGAAAAAATGAGATGGGTGGCTGGGACTATGCCCCCTCCCGCTAGGGTCGCCAACTCTGGTTGGATGTATTCCTGGAGGTGTCATCACATGACCTCCTGCCTCCAACTGCCCCGCCCCCACACTCCTGCCATTGGTCGTCTGACATGTCCATCCTCAGGGTGCACCGCCTTCCCACGGCCAATCAGGAAGCAAATAGACTCTTCATTACCCGATTGGATGATTCTTGACCATTTTTTTCCCCCCTGTCCGATATTTTTATAACTAGTAAGCAAAAGAGTTCAAAGAAAATGTTTTAAAAACCCATAATTTATTTTAATACCCGCTATGATTTTTCTCCCGGGTGTTTTGCTCGTAGCAGTGTCCTGGAGATTTGTCTTTAATTCCTGGAGACTCCAGGGCAATCCTGGAGAGTTGGCAACCCTACTTCCCGCCTCATCAAAAATGGGAACTCTGGGCCTGCGACTACTACAGACACAGGCTCACTGGCATCACCTGGGAAAGGCCCAGGAAATTCCGACGGGACACAAAGGGGACAGAGACCTGAAGTGATAAAGTCGCTGCCCCTTTTCCCTCTTCGCTGGGCTAAAGTGATTCTGATTTTGCCAGGGCACAGCGAACTGGAAAATCCACCTTTTATTTGTTTAGCTGGACATATATCCGGAAAGTGAGTCTGAAATTTCAAAAAATTAATATATATTTTTTTTGTCCTGATTTAGACCAAGGATTTATATACGTTAACCGTGGAAGGCCGTGATTTAAACGGGGATGCGGGTGGATTATTTTCAACAGCAAACGCTCAGATCAGGATCCTGGATGTTAACGACAACATTCCTACACTTGAAAAAGATGAGGTCGGCTATTTCTGATGAATGACAGCATTTTGCATTTGTGTAATTCTGTACAGTCATTTTCATACTGCTAGTGTTGTGGACATTTTTACAAAAAGGGAGACATAGGGACAGGAGGAGGCCATTCAGCCCCTCGAGCCTGTTCCGCCATTCAATTAAATCATGGCTGATCTGTACCTTAACTCCATTTACCCTCTGACACTGGTATTCCCTATCATTCTGTGGTTTGAGTTTAAATGTTCAAACTTGTGTGTGTCTTGTCTACGTGTGCTTGACCTTCAGTATTATAACTTAATGCAAAGCCATCTCGTTTCTACTTTATTAATGCATTTTACTTTAGAGAAGCTCACCATGCACTCGTTTACACTCACGGTCTCCTGCGACGGGCAGCAGTAATAGAGTTCCCCCAAGACGGACGGGAGAGGGTGGGAGGGGAGGGGAGTTAAATATGGGGGAACGGGGCTGATATCGAGCGTCCTGCCGTGGGGAGACGGGACACTCCATTGACCCATTTAAACAGGTCACACGGTGCAATTTGGGAGGCCGATTGAAAACTTCCTGTTGCTGAGCCAGTTTCCCAGGGTCAATCTGGCCGGCCTCCCCCGCACCCTCCCCGCCTCCCCGTAAATATCGGGGCCATAGCGTTGCGTATATTAACCAAATAATCGAATGTGATGTGTCAGAATACTTTTCCCGTCTCTTTAATTTTTTTTTTATGTTCTGAATTTAAATCTTGCCCATTGATTTCTGTAGATTTACGAGGAAATAGGTCAGTGATTTTGTGTTTTAGACTCTGTGTAAGTGAAATGGATTTACGTTGGATGACTGCAATCACACTTTGAATAAAATGCCTGCTGCTTGTTCTCTTGTCTTCAGTATGAAGTATCAGTGGAAGAAAATTCATTGACGGACGAAGTTACACGTATAAAAGTATTTGATAAAGACCAGGAACGCACTGATAACTGGCTGGGGCACTTTGATATTATTGAAGGAAATGAAGGAGGACACTTCAGGTTTGAAGTCGATGAACAGACAAACGAAGGAATTTTGGTACTTCAAAAGGTACAGTGAAAATCAAGTAAAGCCTGTGTTAGTGTGTGGTCAGAGTAGGAGATCACTATAGTAAAGGACACTAAAGAAACTTTGCCCTTTTTCACTGCAAAGATATTCAAACCTCGCCAGATTTTTTCACCACGTGATTAAAAACCCAGTGGCCCGGGATTTGCTGGGATAATAACGGCGAGTTTAATGGCGCTCACCGTTATGAGTGCGTAAATCGGCCAGCGGCCTGTGGCGAGGGAGAGATCCCCCCCCCCGTGAGTTGCGAATCGCCACAAGTCGCTGGACGATTCGCGCCGCTCCGCCGTTAGCCTCGCGAAAACGGCAACCCCTCCGTGCGATTCATGATATTGTTGCCTTTGCGCCCTAAATACGAATTAAACTCGCCGCAGAAAGTTAGGGCTGGTACTTAACAGCGTAAGGACCCCTTTAATGAGGAGATTTATGTTCCTGCAATTCCACTCAATCTCTCCGGCCCAGAAAGGGAACAATTGAAACTGTTGAGTCTCAATCCCACAGGTGGTAAATTGTTCTTAGAGGTATTTAAAATTTACATTTTTTTATAAACTTTTTTCATATTTTTCCTTTCTGTCTTTTTTCTTTCCCGCTCGGAATCCAATCTTTCTTTCCTTCACTTTATCTCTCTTTCTGTACCTGATGTGACTCTAATTCACCCTATTTCCTTCTCCATCATTCCTCTGTTTCTTTTCCCATCCTTAAACTTCATTGGTTAAGGAGATAGACTGTTGGTCCCATCGTTCACTAAGGTCCCAGATGCCCTGTTGCCCTCGCCATGCCCGTTAATCAGAGCTCACTTCCAGCAAGTTAACATTTTTGAGCTGAAGCGTGAGGGGGGAAAAAGTCGAACTAACGGGGCACGTCGCGAGATGCCCCACTCCAGTAAAACCTGGGCCCAGATGATCACTTGATGCAGAAGCTCTTCGGTTATGTTCAACTGAAGCTCATCCCTCCAGTCCTCCAACTCTCCGATCGTAACCCAACTGCATTTTAAACCGTGTCGAGCAAATAAATCTAAATATTATTTTTGAAATAATATATTCTGGATTTCTTAGCTATGCCGTTTTATATTTTGAAAATTCTGAAGTCCCTCCTCTTAACTTTTCATCTAAACTGCAGAGTTTCTGCTTCTTCATAACTCATCCCCTTCCTGCTTGGGAATATTTTTGCAGCTCATCTCTTGTAGCCTTTCCGATGGCTGTACATCTTTTGTGCAGTGATGACAGGAACTGAACACAGAATTACAGACTGCATTGTAAATAACCTTTGTGGACTGTTCTACTATTCTGCCTAAATATCTCTGTCTTCAAATACCTATTTAATTATTCACCTTATTGTGACTAAGGAGTTCACTATTACCCATTCCTTTTATGGTTCTCCTTGTTGTAATTCATTTCCATTCATTGTGCATATTTATACATTTTTTTTATTCGTTCACGGGATGTGGGCGTCGCTGGCGAGGCCGGCATTTATTGCCCATCCCTAATTGCCCTTAAGAAGGTGGTGGTGAGCCGCCTTCTTGAACCTCTGCAGTCCGTGTGGTGAAGGTTCTCCCACAGTGCTGTTAGGAAGGGAGTTCCAGGATTTTGACCCAGCGACGATGAAGGAACACCGATATATTTCCAAGTTGGGATGGTGTGTCACTTGGAGGGGAACGTGCAGATGGTGTTGTTGCCATGTGCCTGCTGCCCTTGTCTTTCTAGGTGGTAGAGGTCGCGGGTTTGGGAGGTGCTGTCGAAGAAGCCTTGGCGAGTTGCTGCAGTGCATCCTGTGGATGGTACACACTGCAGCCACTGTGCGCCGGTGGTGAAGGGAGTGAATGTTTAGGGTGGTGGATGGGGTGCCAATCAAGCGGCCTGCTTTGTCCTGGATGGTGTTGAGCTTCTTGAGTGTTGTTGGAGCTGCACTCATCCAGGCAAGTGGAGAGTATTCCATCACACTCCTGACTTGTGCCTTTTAGATGGTAAAAAGGCTTTGGGGAGTCAGGAGGTGAGTCACTCGCTGCAGAATACCCAGCCTCTGACCTGCTCTTGTAGCCACAGTATTTATATGGCTGGTCCAGTTAAGTTTCTGGTCAATGGTGACCCCCAGGATGTTGATGGTGGTTGGATTTGGCGATGGTAATGCTGTTGAATGTCAAGGGGAGGTGGTTAGACACTCTCTTGTTGGAGATGGTCATTGCCTGGCACTTGTCTGGCGTGAATGTTACTTGCCACTTATCAGCCCAAGCCTGGATGTTGTCCAGGTCTTGCTGCATGCGGGCTCAGACTGCTTCATTATTTGAGGGGTTGTGAATGGAACTGAACACTGTGCAGTCATCAGCGAACATCCCCATTTCTGACCTTATGATGGAGGGAAGGTCATTGATGAAGCAGCTGAAGATGGTTGGGCCTAGGACACTGCCCTGAGGAACTCCTGCAGCAATGTCCTGGGGCTAAGATGATTGGCCTCCAACAACCACGACCATCTTCCTTTGTGCTAGGTATGACTCCAGCCACTGGAGAGTTTTCCCCCTGATTCCCATTGACTTCAATTTTACTAGGGCTCCTTGGTGCCACACTCGGTCAAATGCTGCCTTGATGTCAAGGGCAGTCACTCTCACCTCACCTCTGGAATTCAGCTCCTTTGTCCATGTTTGGACCAAGGCTGTAATGAGGTCTGGAGCCGAGTGGTCCTGGCGGAACCCAAACTGAGCATCGGTGAGCAGGTTATTGGTGAGTAAATGCTGCTTGATAGCAATGTCGACGACACCTTCCATCACTTTGCTGATGATTGAGAGTAGACTGATGGGGTGGTAATTGGCCGGATTGGATTTGTCCTGCTTTTTGTGGACAGGACATACCTGGGCAATTTTCCACATTGTCAGGTAGATGCCAGTGTTGTAGCTGTACTGGAACAGCTTGGCTAGAGACGCAGCTAGTTCTGGAGCACTAGTCTTCAGCACTACAGCCGGGATGTTGTCGGGGCCCATAGCCTTTGCTGTATCCAGTGCACTCAGCCGTTTCTTGATATCATGTGGAGTGAATCGAATTGGCTGAAGACTGGCTTCTGTGATGGCGGGGATATCAGGAGGAGGCCGAGATGGATCATCCACTCAGCACTTCTGGCTGAAGATGGTTGCAAATGCTTTAGCCTTGTCTTTTGCACTCACGTGCTGGACTCCGCCATCATTGAGGATTGGGATGTTTACAGAGCTGCCTCCTCCCGTTAGTTGTTTAATTGTCCACCACCATTCACGACTGGATGTGGCAGGACTGCAGAGCTTTTATCTGATCCGTTGGTCATGGAATCGCTTAGCTCTGTCTATAGCATGTTGCTTCTGCTGTTTAGCATGCACGTAGTCCTGAGTTGTAGCTTCACCAGGTTGGCACCTCATTTTTCGGTACGCCTGGTGCTGCTCCTAGCATGCTCTTCTATACTCCTCATTGAACCAGGGTTAATCCCCTTGCTTGTTGGTAATGGTAGAGTGAGGAATATACCGGGCCATGAGGTTACAGATTGTGCTGGAATACAGTTCTGCTGCTGCTGATGGCCCACAGCGCATCATGGATGCCCAGTTTTGAGCTGGTAGATCTGTTATGGATCTATGCCATTTAGCACGGTGGTAGTGCCACACAACACGTTTGATGGTGTCCTCAGTGTGAAGACGGGACTTCGTCTCCACGAGGACTGTGCAGTGGTCACTCCTACCAATACTGTCACGGACAGATGCATTTGCGACAGGTAGATTGGTGAGGACGAGGTCAAGTAAGTTTTTCCCTCCTGTTGGTTCGCTCACCACCTGCCGCAGGCCCAGTTGTAATTCAGTTCCATTCATTGTGTATATTCACAATGTACATTTTGACCCCTGTACAATACTTTATTCATTTGCATTTGCAAAATTTTCACCGCTGCATTGATTCTTGAATTTAACATCAGGAAATTTTGCTGGCCACCTTACAATTGCTTTCAGTATGTGAGCAATTTCTGTAGTCCAGACACAAAGTTTAATTTGGAGCTTAGCTAAAAGCTTCCTGAAAATCCAACCAGACGAAATCGTAGGGAATTCCACCATCCACTTTATCTTACCCCTCCCAAAAGAAGTCAATTTATGAAGCAGGATTTTTACCTTTTTAAATCTATCCTTAAATGTATTTCAGATTTTTTTCAACTTAAAAATATTTCCCTTTAAACAACTTAAAATATCCTTTATCTGACTTAGCATTTTGACTCCTTTCTTACCCAGTATGTAAAAAGCCCAGCAAAAGAGGAATCACTGCTGGATCTAGTAATGGGGAATGAACCGGAACAGATAAGTGTAGGGGAACATCTAGGCAATAGCGATCATAACATAATAAGGATTAAAATAATGATTGATAAAGGTGTAAGTAAGACAAAGACCAAAGTAATAGATTGGAAAAAAGCTAATTCTGAGGGGATGAGAATGGAACTAGGGAAGGTAAACTGGGAAAAAAATGTTGACAGACAAAGAAATAGAACAGCAGTGGGAAATATTTAAAACGGTGATCGAGAGAGGTCAGGAGAAATATATTCCACTAAAAAATAAGAACAAACTAGCCAATAATGAAACACCGAGGAATAATAAGGGGATAAGAGTAAAATTGAAACTAAAGAAAAAGGCACACACTAAGAACACAGATGACAAAAGGGGATACGAAAAGGTCAGGAAAGATGTAAAAAAAAATTAGGAAAGCAAAGAGGAAGTACAAAATCAAATTATCAAGGAATATAAAAATAAATAATAAAGTAACCTACAGACCCATAAAATCAGGATGGGGATAGGACCACTAAGGGATGCACATGATAAACTCACGGGTAAAGGCAGTGAAATGGCAGAAATATTTGCCTCAATATTTACCAGAGGGACTAACAAAATGGTCATGATGTTAGAAGAAGAGATCAAAAGACATTTAAGATAGAAAGGTGGGGTGGGGGGGGGGAGATAATTGATAAACTGATGGAACGTAAGAGAGGATAAAACCCCTGATCTGGATGGATTGCTTCCGCACATATTAAAAGAAGTTAGGGAAGAGATAGCAGAATCATCCATCCATCTATCTATCTATCTATCTATCATCTATGTATCAACTATCTATCTATCAACTATCTATCTATCAACTATCTATCTATCAACTATCTATCTATGCATTAGAAAAGGGAATAGTGCCAGAAGACTGGCGGACAGTTAATGTGATTCCTATATGTAAAAATGGAGATAGAACAAGTCCAGGGAACTAGAGACCAGTTAGCCTAACATCGGTGGAGGGAAAGATAATGGAATCGTTACTCAAGGATGTAATAGCAAAACATCTAGAAACCGAAAATATAATAAAGAATAGTCAGCACGGATTTCAGAAGGGAAGGTCATGCCTGACCAACCTTATTGAATTTCAATATAGGTAAGTGTGAGGTGGTGCATTTTGGTAGGAAGAATAAGGAGGCCCCATATTGCTTGGTTAATAAGAGTCTAAATGGGGCAGAGGGATCTGGGGGTACAGATACACAAATCACTAAAAGTAGTGACACATGTTAATAAGCCCATAAAAAGAGCAAACCAAGCACTGGGGTTCTTTTCTAGAGGGATAGAATTGAAAAGCAGAGAATTTATGTTAAACTTGTATAGAACCTTTGTTAGACCGCACTTGGAGTACTGTGCACAGTTCTGGTCTCCGTATTATAAAGAGGATATAGAGGCACTGGAGAAGGTGCAGAAAAGATTCACAAGGATGATACCAGAACTAAGAAGATATACTTATCAGGAAAGGCTAAACAAGATGGGGCTCTTCTCCAGAAGTGAAAAGTCTGAGGGGTGATCTGATCAAGGTCTTTAAGATAATGAAGGGGTTTGATAGGGTAGATGTAGAGAAATTGTTTCCACTTGCGGGGAGACCAGAACTAGGGGCCATAAATATAAGATAGTCACTAATAAATCCAATAAGGATTTCAGGAGAAACTTCTTTACCCAGAGAGTGGTTAGAATGTGGAACTCGCTACCACAAGGAGTAGCTGAGGCGAATAGCGTAAATGCGTTTAAGGGAAAATTAGATAAGCATATGAAGGAGAAAGGAATAGAAGGATATGCTTATAGGGTGAGATGAGTTAGGGAGGAAGGAGGTTCGTGTGGAGCATAAAGGCCGGCATAGACCAGTTGGATCGAATGGCCTTTTTCTGCGCTGTTGTCTCGATGTAAAAAGTTTTTGTGTGGGGGGGGGATTAGTGTGACTCCTGTGCCTTTGTCAACATTTGACACATCTGTTTCCCTCCTCTCTGCAGGAACTGGATTTTGAGGAATCATCAGCTATGGATCTGCTCGTTAGAGTGTCCAATAAAGCAGCATATCACTCCTCTGTTCGTACTGGAGGAGGAGGAGGAGGAGGAGGAGGAGGAGGTGGTGGGAAACCAATTAGAATAAAAGTCAATGTGAAAGATAAGAAAGAAGGTTTCTCATTTAAGCCAAAAGTAAAGCGAGTCTCTGTTACTGAAGATAAGAGAAAAGTCACAATTGGTCAAACACTTGGAAAATATCCAGCAATCAGTATCGATACAGGAAAAGAAAGTGAAAGAACCAGGTAAAGGAGTATGAGGCGTGTGTGGAGTATGAGCATGGTGTGCATGTGGAGTATGAAGTGTGCTGTGTGTGCGTGGTATGTGTGCATGTCGAGTATGAAGTGCGGTGTGTATATGGGGGTGTGTACGTGTGGAGTATGCGGTGTGGGTATGGGGGAGGGGTGAGCGTGTGGAGTATGAGGTGTGCGTGTGTGCGTGTGTGCGCATGTGCGTGTGTGCGCGTGTGCGGTGTGCGTGTGTGCGGTGTGCGCGTGTGAGGTGTGCGTGGGGTGCGTGCGTGGGGGTGGTATGCATGTGGAGTATAAAGTGCATGGTGTGCGCGTGTGCGTTGTGTGTGTGTTTACAAAAGCTAATGCCGCCTTTTATTTTTTCGAACAGATACGCAAAGAATTCAGATCCAGAAAACTACTTCAATGTTAACTCTGAAACTGGAGAGATCACCCTTGCCAATGTGCCTGATCGAGAGTCTGAGCATGTGGTCGATGGAAAATATACAGCAACAGTATTGGCCATAGATAATGACGGTGAGTAGATAGTGAAGTATTAGTTTGAATAAAGTCTCGAACTTTACGGAGAGATTGTGAAATCACTGATAAGATGTAGAGGATGATTTTTGTCTCTAATGCACCTCATTAATAGGCGCATATGAGGCATAACGGAGTGAACGATTGGGGAGGGGGGGCAAATCCGTAACACTAGCTCTCAGCCCATTGTGCATTGCAGCACATCTGGCATTCAATAAACCAGGGACAAGAAGTCTGGGAGATATCATTTTGATATGCACCTGATTTCCAGCGTGCATTAGGCCCAGTGCTCATCACACTCACATATAATGATCACTCAGGGTTGCTAGGTGAAGTGTGTATATTCACGTTTAAATTGCTTAATAAGATTCGGGAACAACTTTCAGGCCATTTGTCCTTTTTCCAGATTTCCATAGTATGTCACAACAGAGAAACAGGCCATTCGGCCCATCATGTTTTTTCCCTATACGAGCCACCTAGTCTGATCCCACTTTCCCGATTACTCCCCATTTTGGGCTTTGGACGCAAGAAAGATAGATCAGAGTATTTTCTAAATGGTGAGAAGCGAGGAACTGCGGAGGAGCAGAGAGATTTAGGGGACCATGTACAGAAATCACTAAAAGCTAGCGGACACGTAGAAAAAATAATTAAAAAGGCTAATGCAATGTTAGCCTTTATATCAAAGGGGGCTGGAACACAAAGGGATGGCAGTTATGTTACAGTTACATAAAGCTTTGGTTAGACCCCATTTAATGTACTGTGTTCAGTTCTGGGCACCGTACCTCGGGAAGGATATACTGGCCTTGGAGCGGGTGCACCAGAATGATACCGGGGCTAAAAGGGTTAAATTATGAGGCCAGGTTGCATAGACTAGGCTTGCATTCCCTCCAGTATAGAAGGTTAAGGGGTGATCTCATGAGGTGTTTAAGGTGATTAAGGAGTTGATAGTGTAGATAGAGAGAAACTATTTCCTCTGGTGGGGGGTGGGGGAGTGTCCAGTACAAGGGGGGGCATAACCTTAAAATTAGAGCTAGGCCATTCCAGGCCTTCTCCTGTCCCTATGTTCCTACTTAACTCTATTTTCAAAGAATTAATAGCAGAAGATTCCACGTTCTGGCTACCCACTCTGTGTAAAGAATGTTTTTTTTTTCCAAACCACAAATTCTTTTTGTGGTTTCTTTCAAACGCGGCCCTCTTCCCCAACCACAGAGCACTGTTTCCTTTTGGGGTTTTTTTTTTTGGGGTTGCTGCTTTCAGAAGGTTTCGAGCCAAATGATCTGCTGCCTTTTCTTCCTACAGCTCCAATAGTGGCGCACTGGGTTTCCCAAAGGGGGCGCCCCAATAGCTTTCTGGAGGAGGAAAAAGAGGATTAATGAAGGATGATAGGGAGAGAGAAAAAAAAATTGGATAGGGCCTATTATTGGGCGGGGGTAGCGTGACCCGCTATTGCCCCGCGCCCAATGGCCCCTACGCAGGCAGGAAGAGACTTTCGTCAGGCCTGAGGACTTACCTTGAAGCAACGTTCCGAATCAGCGGTCACAGGAGAATTCAATACAATTCACACTTTCCACCAGCAGGGGGAGCCCCAATCTCTTAAAGGCGGGCTGTCTCTTAAAAATCTCTTAAAGGTAGCCGGTACTTGTTGTTTGCTGAAAATAACAGTCTGCTGTCTGCATGGAGTCTGAACGGAGATCAGACATCGCACATGCAAAACACAGATGCAGCTCCCGTCCCTGTGTTTACAAACTGATGAGTTATGTTAAAACATTGAATAAAGGTTACACACCACTAAATCTCACATCCTCCAATCTGCATGCCAGATCTCACCAATCTGCCGATCCGAGTTTCTACCAGGCCTGCGAGAGAGCGTGCACCAAGGTTCTCTGCTGATGCACTAGAGGCCATGGTGCAAGAGATGGACAGAAGGAAGGACATCTTATATCCGCAGTGGGGGGAGGGGGGAAGCGGGGGCAAGAGGCCCTCCAGACGTACACTGATTGTATCCATTTTCTCCCTACTTTACATGCTTCCGGCGTTCGTTATCTGCGCCTGCACTAACTCCTATACCAAGATGGCATCCGGTCGACATCACACTGGAAACTTGCGTGCGCAGCCATGACGCCATCTTGGATGTTGGAGAGGCCGTGTAGCGCCGAAACAACGGCCTCCACATGGCCCAATTTAACACCCAGATTATTATAGTAGGTGCTGCACAGGAGGAGGCCATTCAGCCCATTGTACCTGTGCAGGCTCTTTGAAGAAGCTATCCAATTAAACCTCCCCCTGTGCTCTTTCCCCAAAGCTTTGTAAATGTTTTTCCCTTCATGTGTTTATCCAATTCCCTTTTGAGAGTTACTATTGAATCTGCTTCCACCACCTTTGCAAATGTAAGGAGTCTTACAACACCAGGATATAGTCCAACAGCAAATAAAGCTGTTGGACTATAACCTGGTGTTGTAAGACTCCTTACATTTGTCCACCCCAGTCCATCACTGGCATCTCCACATCATGACCACCCTTGCAGGCAGTGCATTCCAGATCATAACAACTCTCTGCGTAAAAAAATGATTCTTCATCTCCCCTCTGGCTCTTTTGCCAATCACCTTAAATCTGTCCCCTCTGGTTACTGACCCTTCTGCCACTGGAAACAGTTCCTCCTTATTTACTCTATCAAAACCCTTCATGATTTTGAATACCTAAGCATCTGATGATCCAGTACCTGAGGTCTGTGCACTGTTAACCTCCCTCCCACTAACTGATAGATTCCACAGTTACTGCTAAACTGTACCATTTTGGGTTTTGCTTTGCCGTTGCCGACTGCCTTGCTAGTGGTCTGTGTTGGATTTGCCGAGGAGCTGCCATTTACCATTTCAAGTCATTTTTCTGGACTTACAATTGCAAAAAAAAAATGATCCACACCGAGGCCTGCCCTGTATTATCTGTTTCTTTTAATGCATTTTTATGGTAAAGTATAGGTCACATTGCCGATTGCAACTTCTTAAACGTGCCGTGCCTGATGTGCATGAATGATGTTTAAATGAGTTGAAACTTTACAATTTAAGAACTCAGCAAAGAAATATACTGATGTGCGTTTGGCCTTTCCTTGGGCCCCGATCATTTAGGCTGATTTTAATGCCCACTTAACGCCCATTTTAAATTCGGGTATTTGCTAGTGAGATTGGGAGGATACTTGGGATGTAACTTGACATCGGCAAAATGTGCGCAGTTTCGAGTGCAAGTTCCGGGTCGCACGCAAGAAGGAAACTCCAAGCCATAGGAAAGTAGGAGCAGGAGGAGGCCATTCAGCCCCTCGAGCCTGTTCCGCTATTCAATTAGATCATGGCTGATCTGTATCTTAACTCCAATTACCCGCCTTGGTTCCGTAGGCCTTAATACCCTTTGCCAAACAAAAATCTATCAATCTCAGCCTTGACATTTTCAATTGACCCCCCAGCCTCAACAGCTTTTTAGGGGGAGAGAGTTCCAGATTTCCACTCCCCTTTGTGTGAAGAAGTGCTTCCTGACATCACCCCTGAAAGGCCCAGCTCTAATTTTAAGGTTATGCCCCTTTTGTTCTGGACTCCCCACCAGAGGAAATAGTCCCTCTCCAACTTCCCTCTCAAACCCTTTAATCAGGCCACAACGAATCAGCAGTTGGGTGCAAGAAGTTATCCAATAAGCAGCTTGAATTTGTTGGTGACTTTTAAAAGTGTGAATTTTGCTTTACTTACGCTCATGTCTGTTTTGCCATTATAATATTTAAATTATCTCCTATTCGAGAAGGGGGTTTGTAGGTTGTAGAAACGTTAGTAACACTGCTTAATTTTTGTTTGAGATAAGGCAGAGAAGGGAATTTAGTAGCTTAGAAATTAGGTCATGATTAGTGCACAAATGTGTAACGCATTTGTAAGACATGCTATTTTAACATTCATTTATTTTAAATGAGTTAGTGCCTCTGCTGAAATAGCAGGCAAGGAATCTTATTCAACGCTTGATGGGGTGAATGGTCTCTGCTCCAGATGTTTTGAGTTCTCCAGATGTTTTTTTTGTGGAGAGATCAGTATTTCGGTTTTCTTGCTGTGGATATATTTGGTCAGCCTGTTCGTCCCATTATCAGCTGCTTTTGTCTCGCACCATAATCCCTTTTGTCATTTAATCACTCCTGCCCCCACCCCCTCCCCCCGCCACCTTTTCCCCCAGCTCTGTATTTGCTTAAAAGCTGTTCATCGACAGCATCTTCCCAGTTCTGATGAAAGGTCATCGACCTGAAACGTTAACCCTAGTTCTCTCTCCATAGATGCTGCCTGACCTGCTGAGCATTTTCTGTTTTATTTCAGATTTCCAGCATCTGCAGTATTTCGCTTTTGTTTTACTGGAAAATAATTGTGTTTTCCTTTTCTGCCTTGCAGGTCCTGTTCCCAAAACAGCCACTGGTACAATTGTTCTAAATGTAGACGATGACAATGACAATATTCCCATCATTAAGAATCTGCAGCCTTGCATGTGTGAGAAAGCAAAGTCTCTGACTGTCACTGCCTTTGATGCAGATTCCTATCCAAATGGTGCTCCTTATCATTATAAGCTTATTGATGAACCTGCCGGCATAACTGAGAGATGGAAGATTTTACATAAAGATGGTAAGAGAGGGTAGTGGGGTAACATTTTGGAGGGTGAATCTGATTTATATAGAATTACATAGAATAAACAGCACAGAAACAGGCAATTCAGCCCGACTGGTCCGTGCTGGAGTTTATGCTCCTCATGAGCCTCCTCCCTCCCAACTTCATCTCACTATATCAGCGTAACCTTCCGTTCCTTTCTCTCCCATGTGTTTATCTAGCTTCCCCTTAAATGCATCTATGCTATCTGCCTCAACGACTCCATGTGGTAGTGAGTTCCACATTCTGTGGTTTTATGAAAGAGAAATCGTGTTTGACAAATCTATTAGAGTTTTTTGAGGGTGTAACTAGCAGGGTAGATAAGGGGGAACCAGTGGATGTAGTATATTTGGATTTTCAAAAGGCATTCGATAAAGTGCCACACAAGAGGTTGTTACACAAGATTAGGGCTCACGGGATTGAGGGTAATATATTAGCATGGAGTGAGGATTGGTTAATGGACAGAAAACAGAAAGTAGGGATGAACAGGTCATTTTCAGATTGGCAGGTTGTAACTAGTGGGGAGCCACAAGGATCGGGGCTTGGGCCTCAGCTGTTTACAATCTATATTAATGTCTTAGATGAGGGGACTGAGTGTAATGTATCCAGGTTTGCTGACAATACAAAGCTAGGTGGGAAAGTAAGCTGTGAGGAGGACACAAAGAGGCTGCAAAGGGATATCGACAGATTAAGTGAGTGGGTGAGAAGGTGGCAGATGGAGTATAATCTGGGGAAATGTGAAATTATCCACTTTGGTAAGAAGAATAGAAAAGCAGAATATTTTTAAAGGTGAGAGACTAAGAAATATTGGTGGTCAGAGGGTGAATTGTATTTGGGTGTCCTTGTACATGAATCACAGAAAGTTAATATGCAGGTACTGCAAGCAATTAGGAAGGCAAATGGTATGTTAGCCTTTATTGCAAAGGGTTTGGAGTATAAGGGTAAGGAGGTCTTGCTGCTATTATATAGGGCTCTGGTGAGACCACACCTGAAGTACTGTGTACAGTTTTGGTCTCCTTACCTAAGGAAGGATATATTTGCCTTTGAGGGGGTGCAACAAAGGTTCATTAGATTGATTCCTGGGATGAGGGGGTTGTCCTTTGAGGAGAGATTGAGTAGAATGGGCCTTTACTCTCTGGAGTTTAGAAGAATGAGAGGTGATCTCATTGAAACATACAAGATTCTGAGGGGGCTTGACAGGGCAGAGGCTGAGAGGCTGTTTCCCCTGGCTGGAGAGTCTAGAACTACGGGTCATAGTCTCGAGATAAGGGGTCGGCCGTTTAGGACTGAGATGAGGAGGAATTTCTTCACTCAGAGGGTTGTGAATCTTTGGAATTCTCTACCCCAGAGGGCTGTGGATGCTGAGTCGTTGAGTATATTCAAGACTGAAATCGAAATATTTTTGGACTCTAGGGGAATCAACGGATACGGGGATTGGGTGGGAAAGTGGAGTTGAGGTAGAGGATCAGCCATGATCTTATTGAATGGCGGAGCAGGCTCGAGGGGCCAGATGGCCTACTCCTGCTCCTATTTCTTATGTTCTTAACCACTTTCCGGGTAAGGAAGTTTCTCCAGAATTCCCTATTGGATTTATTAGTGACTATCTTATATTTATGACCCCTAGTTTTAGACTTTTCCCCCACAGGTGGAAACATCTTCCTAACATCAACTCTATCAAACCCCTTCATAATTTAAAAAGACCTCCATCAGGTCACCCCTCAGCCGCCTTTTCTCAGGGGGTTAGCCTTTTTGTAAGCAGATTCTTTGTTAACAATGTGATGTTTGTTCGTTACAACTAATACTTTTTGGTGCCGTTTCCTTTCTCTTTGCAAAAAGATACCAGTATGGAACTTCAGCCATTAAGAGCCTTGTGGCCCGACACCTTCACCGTCCCGATAAAAGTTGAAGATAATCAAGGGTCCGGTAAAGTACAAAACGTCAAGGTAAACGTGATAGAATGTGCCGCCAATGAGCTGACCTGTTCCTCGGAAAAAGCGGCACGTTCTGGATCAGACGCAGTTGGCATCGGTGGCTCCGCGATCGGCCTCATGGTTCTCGGGGCTTTATTGCTACTACGTAAGTAAGAAGCAGTGTTACACATTACATAGAATTTACAGCACAGAAACAGGCCATTCGGCCCAACTGCTCTATGCCGGTGTTTATGCTCCTCCCACCCCTCTTCATCTCACCCTATCAGCATATCCTTCTATTCCTTTCTCCCTCGTGTTTATCTAGCTTCCCCTTAAATGCCTCTCTGCTAATCACCTCAACTACTTCTTGTGATAGTGAATTCCACATTCTAACCACTCTCTGGGTAAAGAAATTTCTCCTGAATTCCCTATTGGATTTATTACTGACTATCTTCTATTTATGACCCCTAGATTTGGACCTCCCCCCCCCACAACTGGAAACATCTTCTCTACATCTAACCTATCGAACCCCTTCATAATTTTAAAGACCTCTATCAGGTCACCCCTGAGTCTTTTTTTCTAGAGAAAAGAGCCCCAGTCTATTCAGTCTTTCCTGATGGTTATAACCTCTCAGTTCTCAACTGCTGCTTATGGTAGCAAGTTCCACATTCCAACAGTGTTAATGTTGTTATAGTTGACAATTACGTTAAAAGGAAACTATTACTGCTTAATAGAGGTGTTCAAAATTATGTGGGGTTTTAATAGAGTAATTGAGGAGAAACTGTTTCCTCTAGCAGGAGGGCCAATAACCAAAGGATGCAGATTTAAGATAATTGGCAAGAAAGCCGGGGGGGGGCGGGGAGATGAGGAGAAATTTATTTATGCAGCGACTTGTTGTGATCTGGAATGCACTGCCTGAAAGCAGATTCAATAACAACTTTCAAAAGAGAATTGGATAAATATTTGAAGGGGAAAAATTTGCAGGGCAATGGGGAAAGAGCAGGGGAATGGGACACAAAATTGGAGAGGACAAAGCCCCTGATCTGGATGGATTGCATCCGCACATGTTAAAAGAAGTTAGGGAAGAGATAGCAGAGGCACTGTTACATATATATAAAAAATCATTAGAAAAGGGAATAGTGCCAGAGGACTGGCGGACAGTTAATGCAATGCCTATATTTAAAAAGGGAGGTAGAACAAGTCCAGGGAACTATAGACCAATTAGCTTAATGTCAGCGGTAGGAAATATAATGGAATCCTTACTCAAAGATGTAATGGAAAAACATCTAGAAACCAAAAATATAATAAAGAATAGTCAGCACGGATTTCAAAGGGGAAGGTCATGCTTGACCAAGCTTATTGAATTCTTTGAAGAAGTAACAGAAAGGGTAAACAAGAGTAATGTAGTAGATTTAATATATTTGGATTTTAAAAAGGCCTTCGATAAGGTACCACATTGTAGACTCATGACTAATGTCAGAGCATGTGGAATCAGGAGGCAAGTAGCAGAATGGATAGCAAGCTGGGCTACAAAACAGAAAAACAGAGTACAGGTTAGAGGGAGTTATTCAGACTGGGAAAAGGTGGGAAGTGGTGTTCCACAGGGATCAGTGTTGGGACCACTGTTGTTCACCATTTGCACAAACAATTTGGACTCAGGAAGCGGAAGTACGATTTCAAAGTTTGCGGACGGCAAAAAATTGGGGGAGTATAGTAAATACTGAGGAGGGTTGTGACAAAATACGGGACGACATTAATAAACTTGCAGAATGGGCGTGTAATTGAAATTAATTTCAATATAGATAAGTGTGAGGTACTACATTTTTTGGTAGGAAGAATAAGGAGGCCCCATACTCCTTGGAAAATAAGTCTAAATGGGGTAAAGGAGCAGAGGGATCTGGGGGTACAGATACACAAATCACTGAAAGTAGTGACGCAGGTCAATAAGGCCATTAAAGAAAATGAAACCAAGCACTGGGTCTCATTTCTGGAGGGATAGAATTGAAAAGCGGGGAAGTTATGTTAAACTTGTCTAGAACCTTGGTTAGACCGCACTTGGAGTACTGTGAACAGTTCTGGTCTCCATATTATAAAAAGGATATAGAGGCACTGGAGAAGGTGCAAAAAAAGATTTACTAGGATGATACCAGAACTGAGAGGTTATACCCATCAGGAAAGATTGAACGGGCTGGCCTCTTTTCTCTGAAAAAGAGAAGACTGAGGGGTGACCTGATAGAGGGTCTTCTAAGATTATGAAAGGGTTTGATCGGGTAGACGTAGAGAAGATGTTTCCATTTGCGGGGGAGACCAGAACTAGGGGGCCATAAATATAAGATAGTCACTAATAAATCCAATAGGGAATTTGGGAGAAATTTCTTTACCCAGAGAGTGATTAGAACATGTAACTCGTTACCACAAGGAGCAGCTGAGGCGACTAGCATAGATGAATTTAGGGGAAAGCTAGATAAGCACATGAGGGAGAAAGGAATAGAAGGATATGTTGATGGGGTTTTTTTTATTCGTTCATGGGATGTGGGCGTTGCTGGCGAGGCCGGCATTTATTGCCCATCCCTAATTGCCCTTGAGAATGAAGGATGGGAGGAGGCTCATGTGGTGCATAAACACCGGCATGGACCTGTTGGGCCGAATGGCCTGTTTCTGTGCTGTACATTCTTTGTAATCTTTGTAAGTCTTTGTAATTGGATAGCTTTTTCAAAGAGCCGGCACAGGCATGATGGGCCAAATGGCCTCCTCATGTGCTGTATGATTCTATGTACACTGTGGGCAGAGACCCAGTATTACTGATCTCCACCCCCCGCCCCCCGCACACCACATTTCTACTCGTACCGTAAAATTATGGGATATTACAGCAATCAAAATTGGGGCCATTACTTTTTATTTCCCCCTCCCACCCCCCTCCAAACAACAAGAATTTTGTAGCAACTTTTTGGAATTGCATTTTTAACCTAATCAAATTGTTCATCCATAGTTGCTCCTCTCCTGCTGCTGTTCTGTAAATGTGGAGATCATATATGGTCAGGAAGCTTCCAACAGATTCCCATACATCCTCAAGGACACCTGGAAACGAACAACATTGAAGGTGGAGGCGAGGCAGACACGGTCTGTATTCGACAACAATGTTTTATGTTTATATCGTTCAGGATTGTCGTCAGTCCAACTAATTACTTTCTTCTATAAAACTCTGGTAAATAAAATGTTTAAAGAGAAACGAAAGGGGAAGGTGTGTTTAGGGCGAGTCATTTTTTGTACTGTTTGTGATTTTTGTTTAAAATCTAGGGGTGGAAATCCCTCTTGGGCGATACGGGAGGTATGGAGCCAGCGGTCTGTTATACGCCCAGCCGAGTACTCGGTTCCCATTGCCTTCTGATGGATCTGAATACCGGCCGGGCCGTATAAAAGTCCATCCCGATTCGATCCCACCCGTTCTGCGCTACCGCCCAAACACGAATTTCTAGCCCCTTGGGCACCGATTCGGGCCTCTGCTGCAGTAACGTCACTGGCTTGGGGGGAGGTGTGCCAGAGAGCGGCTGTGGGCCGTGACTTAGGGTTGATCACAGTCAGGTGGCTCTGCACCGGCTTCAGGCGAGTCTGAAAGCACAGCCCCGATTGCAGTCAATGGATCTGATTGAAGGCACGTGCGTGACTTCACCATTTCTAACGCCACCAGGAGCAGCAGGGAGACGAGCTTTGGTCGAATCCCTTGGTATGAGTTATGACAATTTTTTCATAGAATCATGGAAATTTACAGCACAGTAGGAGGCCATTCGGCCCATTGTGCCTGTGCCGGCCATGAAAGAGCTATCCAGCCGAATCCCACTTTCCAGCTCTTGATCCGTAGCCTTGTATGTTACGGCACTTCAAGGGCGCATCCAAGTACTTTTTAAATGCGATGAGGGTTTCTGCCTCTACCACCCTTTCAGGCAGTGAGTTCCAGACCCCCACCACCCTCTGGGTGAAAAAAATTCTCCTCAGCTCCCGTCTAATCCTTCTACCAGTTACTTAAAAAAAATCAACCAAAATTTTAAGCTATATATTCCATCCCAATATAAAGTGGAACAGTGATCTGAATGTAATCTAGATTCCTGATTAACAAGGGAGTCAAAGGTTATAGCAGGTAGACGGGAAAGTAGGGTTGAGGTCACAATCAGATCAGCCATGATCTTATCCAATGGCAGAGCAGGCTTGAGGGGCCGAATGGCCTACTCCCGCTCTTAATTCGTACGTCCGTATGTGTACTCCTTCAAACTTTCATCCCCTTTAACAAAGTGGGACAAATTATCATCTGTTCTAATCAACATTCACCATAATGAAGGCATTTACTCTTTGCCGGTGAAAGCATTCAAATGGGACTAATGAAAAGTAGTTTAGGATATGTTTACTTGGAAAATGTTGACATCTAGACAAATAGAACAGTAATATTTCTGAAAGAAAAACCCCATCTGGTTATTTTCTGGTTAAATAGAGAGAATGAAGAGTATTCGGTTAGAGTGGTTGACGAGTGTTATTGAGAAATCTTACAACCCTCTGACAAGACTATTGGTCTGACTGATACGGAATAAAGCAGGAAGTCGTTGATAACATGAGTGAATTTTTCAGAGCTTTAAGCTCAGAAAATGTTCCCATATGAAAGAAAACTCTGATGCAATCAAACCTCCTTACTTCAAAAGCTAGGACAGAGAAAGGAGGTTCCTGCCAGGACCAGCTCATCAATTTAGACCAATGCACTTGAGGTGCAGCAGGCCGCATTTTCTGACCAAAAGACGTGGTTGCTTTGTAGAGGCTGCGTTCTGACAGACACAAGTTGGGGGGGGGGGGGGGGGGGGGGGGAGGTACTTTTAACCCACAAGAATGGGTGGGCTGGCGGCGGGTGGGTAGTAAAACTTGTTGAAATCTTCAGTAGGGACCGCAACCCGGCTCTAACGCGCCCACTTCCGGGTTTAACCCAGGTGTGTTTGGATGCGCGCGTGCGACAGAAACCCGAAAGTCCCGCCCCCGCTTAAAGCCGGCGGGCCGATACTTAAAGGGGCAATGTACCTCATTGAGATGTTTGAGGTACTTAATTTTTTGCGTATTGAACCATTAATGTTCTTACCTGCTCGGGTTTCCCATCGCTTCTGATTCACGTCAGGTGAAAGCAAGGCGGGAAGGGCCGGATCCGTGATCTTGTGGGCCCGGAGGAGCAGGAATGCTTCATCCAGGCCCAAGAAGCTCACCTGGCCAACAGGATGGTGGACCTCCCCCCCCCCCCCCCCCCCCCCCCCCCCCGCCCCCGCAAAGGTGGATTCCCCCCTCGGCTGGTGGACCCCCACCACCGATGGCCGAGACCCCCTCCAGACCTCTGACGACTCCCGACCTCCGACTCCTCTCGACATCCTCTGATCTCCTCCACGAAACCTTCCGATCTTCTGGCGACCTGATCACCTCATGGCCCATGATCTCTCTCTCTCTCTCTCCCTCCTCTCCAATTCCCCCCCGACAACCAGCAAGCCTGTCAATCAGGCTGGCTGCCGGGCGCGAAACACAGAAGTAAAATTTATTGCCCTCATTAAGGTCACGATCACAGATTGTGACCCGCCATTTTTACTTCTGGGTTTCACGTCCGATTATCTTTCCCCCCCCCCTCCACCCGCTCCCTTCCCACCTGCATGTAAAAATCATGCCCATGGTGTCAGCTGTGGCTCAGTGGGTAGCACTCTCTCCTCTAAGTCAGTAGTTTGTGGGTTCAAGTCCCACTCCAGAGACTTGAGCACAAAATCTAGGCTGATGCTCCCAGTGCAGTATTGAGGGGAGTGCTGCACTGTTGGAGGTGCCGTCTTTCGGATGAGACGTTAAACCGAGGCCCCGTCTGCCCTCTCGTGTGGACGTGAAAGATCCCATGGCACTATTTTGAAGAAGAGCAGGGGAGTTCTCCCTGGTGCCCTGGCCAATATTTATCCCTCGTCCAGCAATAAAAAAACAGGTTATCTGGTCATTATCACATTGCTGTTTGTGGGATCTTGCTGTGCGCAAATTGGCTGCTGCGTTTCCTACATTACAACAGTGACTACACTTCAAAAGTACTTCATTGGCTGTAAAGCGCTTTGGGACATCCTTGAGGTCGTGAAAGGCGAAACCAGTCTTTCTTTTCTTTCATTGAAGGCTTGAGAGTTATGAAATGGATCGCTGCCCAGATTTCCTGAGCATCTGACCTGCTGCACCCTCGGTGCCGAGCTCGCCCGTAGAAAATTCCGTTATTCCTTTGTGCTGCCCACGTTTTTGCCTATTTTCGGCACCGTTCCGTTTTCGGTAGGGGGAAATCGACGTACACAGGGAACCTCCCGCCTGAACTATTGTAATGGAATTGCAATGACGTCATTTAGACATCCATGCAACTTCCCAACATTCACGCTCACCGGACACTCGGTCATTTGCCCAGCCATAGATAGTGGGCACTCCGAGCACCTAGGGACTGAGCTGTATGCAGGAGTTCATCTTCCCTGTAGGAAGATCGTTTGTACGGGTTTCACACCATTTCTCAACCATCATTTTTATCTTTTTTGCAGTTGTCACTCTGGTTCTCGGATCCCTTTGTGACAATTGTGGTGCAGCCTCTTGCTCCCAACAGTAGTTGCAGTGACACAAGGATTTTCCCCATGGGAATCCCTCATACCTGTTCTTATTGGAGGAAGAAGAGGACCAACAAAATAATGGTAGACCGGTTAGGCTGCGCCAAAGATGCTCTGCGCCTTTTTACTTAATTTTCTTTCTTTTGTAAATCAACCTGACTCCTCAACACACTGCCTCACTGTCCGCACACCCCTGACCACAATTTGGCACCCAACTTTACCCAAACCCTCGGCACTGCCTTCCACTGGTCCCCACAACAGCTTGCCCTGCTTTCGGACCACAAGCAATGCAATGGGAGAACTTTAGCAGGAAGAATAAGGGGGCCACGTACTGCTTAGACAATAAGAGTCTAAATGGGGTACTGGAACAAAGGGCTCCAGGGTTACACAAATCATTAAATGTAGCGACGCAGGTTAATAAGGCCATAAAAAAAAAAGGCAAACCAAGCACTGGGGTTCATTTCTGGAGGGAGAGAATTGAAAAGCAGAGAAGTTATGTTAAACTTGTACAGAACCTTGGTTAGACCACACTTGGAGTACTGTGAACGGTTCTGGTCTCCGTATTAAAAAAAGGATATAAAGGCACTGGAGAAGGTGCAAAAAAGATTCACAAGGATGACATCAGAACTGAGAGGATATACTTAGCAGAAAAGACTAAACAGGCTGGGGCTCTTTTCTCTAGAAAAGAGAAGACTGAGGGGTGACCTGATAGAGGTTTTTAAGATAATGAAAGGGTTTGATAGGGTAGACATAGAGAAGATGTTTCCACTTGTGAGGAAGTCCAAAATTAGAGATCATAAATATAAAATGGTCACTAATAAATCCAATAGGGAATTCAGGAGAAACTTCTTTACCCAGAGAGTGGTTGGAATGTGGAACTCACTACCACATGGAGTAGTTGAGACAAATAGCATAGATGGATTTAAGGGGAAGCTAGATAAGTACATGAGGGAGAAATGAATAGAAGGATATGCTTATATGGTGAGATGAAGTAGGGAGGGAGGAGGCTCGTGTGGAGCATAAACACCGACATAGACCTGTTGGGCCGAATGGCCTGTTTCTGTGCTGTAGATTTGGTGTAACTCGACGTAACCATTAGTTTATCTAAAATTTATTGGTATCGCGAATGCTCTGTAAACCAAACACATAAAATGTGATCTTGCCTGTTAGATTCTCAATCGGAATGAATACTGATGATTTTTCTCAAAGCAGCTATTTATTTTATTGCCAAATAAACCCTGTGCTCGCTGACCTACATTGGCTCCCAGTCCGGGAATGCCTCAATTTTAAAATTCTCATCTTTGTTTTCAAATCCCTCCATGGCCTCGCCCCCTCCCTATCTCTGTAACCTCCCCCAGCCCTACAACCCTCCGAGATCTCCGCGCTCCTCCAATTCTGGCCTGTCGCGCTCCCTGATTTTCTTCGCTCCACCATTGGCGGCCGTGCCTTCAGCTGCTAAGGCCCCAAGCTCTGGAATTCCCACCCTAAACCCCTCCACCTCTCAACCTCTCTCCCCTCCTTTAAGACGCTCCTTTTAACCTACCTCTTTGACCAAGCTTTTGGTCACCTGTCCTAATCTCCTAAATTTTGTCTGATATTCGCTCCTGCGAAGTGTCTTGGGACGTTTTACTACGTTGAGGGCGCTGTATAAATGCGACTTGTTGCATCTTTTGAACTCCCCATTGCTTCAGAGTAGCCTTCTAGATAAAACTTCAGCACCATTATGGTATTAGAAATGAATGTATTTTTGCATTATAATTGTTAATTACTGATGAGTGCTATTTTTTTTCACGTAGGAAGTTCCTTTGGTTCCAGTTGATGCAACTGGTGCAGCTACAGCCCCACAAATGTCTGGTGAAATTAATGGTTATAAGAGAGTAATTTCAGGAGGTTCAGCGAGTATGGCTAAGGGAGTAGCCTCTGACTACGAAATATTAGTGAAAAGGCTCAGCAAGGTAACTGATTTTACAGGATCCAAATACCGAGTTTCCGACAGCTATGATGTTGGGCACGGCCACATTGACACGATGAAGAAAGGTCACTTTTCTGGATCAGCCGCGACTGGAACAATGGCACAAAGCAATCTTAGAGTTTACATGGAATCATGCATCAATGAGGTAATTTTGACCTGACAATGTGTTACTGATACGCATTTAACGCAGTGAGTTTCATATTACGTTATGTAGCAATATGTCATTTTTTTTAAAAAAAGGTTTTTGAATATTTGAGGCAAGTTTGAACAGAATTGTTAAATTGAACAGTAATATTGTAGAGTTGAATGAGTTGGGGAGGAGCATCCTATAGCCTAGGATAAAACTGATTTAAATTATTCTCAAAACTTGTTTGGTGTTCAGGTAGCCTCATAATCTAAGTTTCCTTCATGCCAACTAATATAGGAGTGACTATTGCTTTTAGATATACATGTCATACATTTGGGTGTTTCTCCATTAATCTTGTAGTTGCACTTTTGCCTCTAAGTCAGAAGGTCGTGGGTTCAAACCCCACTCCAGAGACTTGAACACAAAATCCAGGCTGACACTTCAGTGCAATGCTGAGGGAGTGCTGCACTATCAGAGGTGTCATCTTTTTGGACGACATGTTAAACAGAGGCCCCACCTGCCCCTTCAGGTGGAATTTAAAGATCCCATGGCACTATTTCAAAAAGCAGGGGACGAGTACTTTGGATCTGTCTTTATCAAGGAAGAAGATGCTGCCAGAGTATCAGTAAAGGAAGATATAGTTGAGATACTGGATAGGCTAAAAATTGACACGGACCACTGTAAAGTAAAAATACTCAATTTGAAGGAGGGTTAATTTCAGTAGGATGAGAACAGATCTGGCCTGGGTAAATTGGAATCAAAGATTGGCAGGCAAAACTGTGATTGAACAGTGGGCGGCCTTTAAAGAGGAGATGGTTCAGGTACAGTCTAGGCCCATTCCCACGAGGCAGAAAGGTAGGGCAACTAAGGCCAGAGCTCCCTGGATGACAAAAGAGATAGTGAGTAAAATGAAATGGAGAAAAGGGGCGTATGACAGACGTCAGGTTGATAACACAAGTGAGAACCAGGCAGGATATAGAAAGTTCAGAGAGGAAGTCAAAAAGGAAATAAGAGGGGCAAAGCGAGACTGAGAATAGACTGGCAGCCAACATAAAAGGGAATCCAAAAGTCTTCCACAGGCATGTAAACAGTAAACGGGTAGTAATAGGAGGGGTGGGGCCGATTAGGGACCATAAAGGAGATCTACTCATGGAGGCGGAGGGGATGGCCGAGGTACTAAATGAGTACTTTGCATCTGTCTTTACCAAGGAAGAAGATGCTGCCGGGGTAGCAGTAACGGAAGATATAGTTGAGATACTGGATGGGCTAAAAATTGATGAAGAAGAGGTACTTGAAAGGCTAGCTGTACTTAAAGTAGATAAGTCACCTGGACCAGATGGGATGCATCCTAGGTTGCTGAGGGAAGTCAGGGTGGAAATTGCAGAGGTACTGGCCATAATCTTCCAAACAACCATAAATACTGGAGTAGTGCCAGAGGACTGGAGAATTGCAAATGTTACGCCCTTGTTCAAAAAAGGGTGTAAGGATAAACCCAGCAACTATAGGCCAGTCAGTTTAACCTCAGTGGTGGGGAAACTTTTAGAAACGATAATCCAGGACAGAATTAACAGTCACTTGGATGAGTGTGGATTGATTAGGGAAAGCCAGCACGGATTTGTTAAAGACAAATCATGTTGAACATTGAATGCAGGAGTTGGGATGTCTTGTTGAAGTTGTACAGGGCATTGGTGAGGCCACACTTGGAGTACTGTGTACAGTTCTGGTCACCCTATTATAGAAAGGATATTATTAAACTAGAAAGAGTGCAGAAAAGATTTACTAGGATGCTACCGGGACTTGATGGTTTGACTTACAGGGAGAGGTTAGACAGACTGGGACTTTTTTCCCTGGAGAGTAGGAGGTTAAGGGGTGATCTTATAGAAGTCTATAAAATAATGAGGGGCATAGATAAGATCGATAGTCAAAATCTTTTCCCAAAGGTAGGGGAGTCTATAACGAGGGGGCATAGATTTAAGGTGAGAGGGGAGAGATACAAAAGGGTCCAGAGGGGCAATTTTTTCACTCAAAGGGTGGTGAGTGTCTGGAACGAGCTGCCAGAGGCAGTAGTAGAGGCGGGTACAATTTTGTCTTTTAAAAAGCATTTGGACAGTTACATGGGTAAGATGGGTATAGAGGGATATGGGCCAAGTGCAGGCAATTGGGACTAGCTTAGTGGTATAAACTGGGCGACATGGACATGTTGGGCCGAAGGGCCTGTTTCCATGTTGTAACTTCTATGATTCTATGATTCTATAATCTGATAGAGTTTTTTTGATGAGGTAACAGAGAGGGTAGATGAGGGAAATGCAGTTGATGATGTGTATATGGACTTTCAAAAGGCGTTTGATAAAGTGCCGCATGGTAGGCTTATCATCAAGATTGCGGATCATGGAATAAAGGGGGCAGTAGCAACATGGATACAGAATTAGCTAAGGGACAGGAAACAGAGAGTAGTGGTGAACAGTTGTTTTTTGGACTGGAGGGAGGTATACAGTGGTGTTTCCCAGGGGTCAGTGCTGGGACTACTGCTTTTCTTGATATATATTAATGACTTGGACTTGGGTGTACAGGCTACAATTTCCAAATTTGCAGACGACACAAAACTTGGAAGGGTAGTAAACAGTGAAGAGGATAGTGATAGACTTCAAGAGGATATAGACAGGCTGGTAGCATGGGCGGACACGTGGCAGTTGAAATTTAATGCAGAAAAATGCGAAGTGATAATTTCGGTAGGAAGAACGAGGAGAGGCAATATAAACTAGAGGGCCCAACTCTAAATGGGTTACAGAAACAGAGAGATCTGGGGGTATATGTGCACAAATCATTGAAGGTGTCAGGGCAGGTTGAGAAAGCGGTTAAAAAAGCATATGGGATCCTGGGCTTTATAAATAGAGGCATAGAGTACAAAAGTATGGAAGTCACGATGAACCTTTATAAAACACTGGTTCGGCCACAACTGGAGTATTGGGACCCGTTCTGGGCACCGCACTTTAGGAAAGATGTGAAGGCTTTAGAGAGGGTGCAGAAGAGATTTACTAGAATGATTTCAGGGGTGAGGGACTTTAGTTACATAGATAGACTGGAGAAGCTGGGGTTGTTCTCCTTGGAACAGAGAAGGTTACGAGGAGATTTGATAGAGGTATTCAAAATCATGAAGGGTCTAGACAGAGTAGATAGAGAGAAACTGTTCCCATTGGTGGAAGGGTCAAGAACCAGACGATATAGATTTAAGGTGATTGGCAAAAGAACCAAAGGTGACATGAGGAAAAACTTTTTTACACAGTGAGTGGTTAGGATCTGGAATACTCTGCCGAGGGGGTGGTGGAGGCAGATTCAATCATGGCCTTCAAAAGGGAACTGGATAAGTACATGAAAGGGAAAAAATTTGCAGGGCTACGGGGATAGGGCGCCGATGCGGACTTGATGGGCCGAATGGCCTCCTTCCATTGCAGTAACCTTTCTATGATTCTATGTCCTGGTCAATATTTATCCCTCAACCAACATCACTAAAAACAGATTATCTGGTCGTGAATCCCAAAGCGCTTTACAGCCAATGCGGTACTTTTGAAGTGTAGTCACTGGTGTGAGGTTGGGAAATGCAGCAGCCAATTGCACACAAAAAGATTTGTGGGTATCGTTGGGCATTCTTTGGGTATGCATTTATGATCTTGCTATAAGTAGTAATCAGCAGAAATCTCTTTCCTCCCCTCGCCCCCCCACCCCCACCCCCAGAAAACCTGTATGGTGTCAGTCATGTATATTTGTGTTACAAAACTGTAATAACCAGGTAGACCTGCTGGCAGCTCATATCTTCATGAGCACTATTTTTGCACTGTACTGGGAATCCGAAACTAATTAACAAGGAAGAGCTTTTTGTTGTAGTGTATTGTAATTTTATTTGTATTTTGTTTTTAGAAATTGGTTGACTGCTCAGCAGAAGATCAGACTCGCCCTGCCCGCGACTGTTTGCTGATCTATAATCATGAAGGAAACGGTTCACCTGTTGGTTCCATTGGCAGTTGCAGCTTTATCGAGGATGAACCTCAATTTAAAGATTCCTACTTGGATGACTTAGGCCCAAAATTCAAGACATTAGCTGAAATCTGCAGCGGTAAATATGAGAGCCAAGCCTCAACAATAAGTGTTGATCCTCCAATCCAGACGAACTTTGCGATGAAAGAAAAGTCTGTTTCATCCAGTGCAGGAGGACTGCAAGGCATGACTGTAATCGCTAATCCCTCGCTAATGCAGAAAAATGTAGTTGTGACCACCACAATAAATCCTGGGATAGATATGATGCCAGGCATGGCTGAGCCATCATTCACCCACCAAAATGTTGTACTGACCAAACAAGTTAATGCCAGCGCAGGAGGGATGCAAGGAATGATTATTGATCCATCACTTGCCCACCAAAATGTTGTGCTGACCAAACAAGTTAATGCCAGCGCAGGAGGGATGCAAGGAATGATTATTGATCCATCACTTGCCCACCAAAATGTTGTACTGACCAAACAAGTTAATGCCAGTGCAGGAGGGATGCAAGGAATGATTATTGATCCATCATTCGCCCAGACACCTGTTGTCCACAAAAATGTTGTACTGACCAAACAAGTTAATGCCAGCGCAGGAGGGATGCAAGGAATGATTATTGATCCATCACTTGCCCACCAAAATGTTGTGCTGACCAAACAAGTTAATGCCAGCGCAGGAGGGATGCAAGGAATGATTATTGATCCATCATTCGCCCACCAAAATGTTGTACTGACCAAACAGGTTAATGCCAGCGCAGGAGGGATGCAAGGAATGATTATTGATCCATCATTCGCCCAGACACCTGTTGTCCACAAAAATGTTATACTGACCAAGTCGATTAATTCTAGCACGGGAGAGACACAAAGCATGATTGCTGATCCATTATTTGACCAGATACCCGTTATTCAGAAAAATGTCACGCTGACTAGGTCAGTTAATTCTGGCATAGGAGGGGTGCAGGGCATTAATTTTGCCACTGAACCGCTGGCACAGAAAAACAGGGTTTCTCGCAAATCTGCTACATCCATTGATGATGTCCATAGATCAGTAACAAAAGTAACTAAAGTCACGCAGGTAATGCAGGAATAAATATCTCCCCACATCCATACATACCTGTGCCATTTGATATAATTCAAGCATAAACATCTAGATTTGATAATAAGTACATTTTATCAAGGTGTGGTTGATGTGTGTTTGATGCACAATTCTGAAGCCAGGAGCACTTTTATTGGACCAAAAGTACATTGTTTCCTTGATTTGAATATACTAAAGTTCTCCACAATACATGCTGAGGTCCTGATATGCTCAGATTAATAACATTTTACACACACACAAATTATTATTCAGCTTGTAAATACTTATCTTTAGGAGAAGGTAGCAAATCAAAGAAGATGGTAGAGATTTAAAAAATTGTAAATTCTAGAAATCTGACATAACAAAAAAAACAGAAATGGTATAAATGCACAGTCACACAAGATTAATGTTTGAAGTGGGACTTTTCAACACGACTTGAAATTCACCCGAAACTTTAAAATATTATTCTCCTCAAATGCTGATTTGCATTCAGTGCATGTTCAGGATGTTCTGACTGTATTTAAGATGTGTGCCATGGTGCTTTCTGGATAACACATTACTTGTACTGCCATTGCCATTCTCTAAAGAGGATTTTTAGCTTCTTTATTCTCTCATGTCGACAATCCACAGAGCAAGAAATATAACATTTTAGTCCAAAGTGCCCCTGTTAATGTCATAACTTTATTTTTTTCCATAATCTAGACATTTTTTTAAAAATTTGTTTATGGGATGTGGGCGTCGCTGGCAAGGCCAGCATTTATTGCCCATCCCTAATTGCCCTAACTGAGTGGCTTGCGAGGCCATTTCAGAGGGTGATTAAGAATCAACCACATTGCTGTGGGTCTGGAGTTACAGGAACTAATCTAGACATTCTTTACAATATTTGGAAAATAATGAAATTAAGTGGAATAATTGCCTTCGATATATTTTAAAACAATTCACCAGGTAGCTACAGTATAACAGATTCTTCTAAGTTAAATTCTATACTGTGGGTTAAAGTTTTAACAAGTTACCACTAGTAGCGTTTAAATTGAGCTGAGTGACACTTTCCCCAGAGTACCATCAATTGAAAGCAATGATAGTATCTAGATGTATCCATTTTCAGTGAGCATCCATTATATTTTCATCAGCAAGTGATTTGCTATATTAAAAAAACAGCACTCAGTCTCTTAAACCACCTGACAGTGAACAATTAAGAAATCTGCAAATCAATAAATGACAACTGATTAAAAGCTGGTCAGTACTTTTGTTGATTGATGACTTGATTTTAAAAAAAAGCTTAAGTAAAGAAAGCCAGAGATACTGAGATGGTTTACAGAAAAACAAATGTGTATATACACTATGATACCAAAAATGTTGTGAGAGTTAGAGCAACCCATGTATTCATTTAGAACTGTTTAAGTACATTTATCTGTAACTGTGAACTTCAACAAACTTTCTTTCATTGCATGCAGTTAAAAGGGGAAGATGCTGAGACTCTATATTGTGCATACATATAAATATAAATTCTGTTCATATTGATAGTTCAGCTAATTTTTATGTATATAAACATTAGAAATTTGAGACTTTTTAAGAAATTTTACTTTTTCTTGTCCATAGAAAAATGGTCGTCAATCATTTGTATTCTTATGATGGTTCTAATCAAATTGTACTGTTTAATTGGGCAGGTTTAATTTGTACAGATATTTTTGCAATAGCATGTTTTCAATTGTGTGCAGAAGTGGCTGAATAATTGAAAGTTAATTTAACTGCCCAGAGATTTACTGAATTTTCTGCAGAAATTTACATTTAACGGTGTATATAAAAAAATAAACTTTTCAAAAAGCAATACCATCATTCTGTGATTGTATTGTATACCAAAAGACTATATATATTCTCCCTCTCCTTTCCATTCCTCCCCTTTCCTTCTCTTCACTATCCCCTTCCCATTCCCTTCACACCCATTCCCATCCCTTCACTCCCCTTTCCTGTGCTTCCTATCTCATCTCCTCCGCCTCCTCACCTCTCACCTCCTCAGTTCTCCTTCCTCCCTCTCCTCCCCTTTCCCTGCCCACCCCACAATCTTCCCTACCCCTCCACCTTCCCCGTACTCCTCCCCTCTCTCCTCTCCTCCTTCTCCCCTTCCCCTCGTCCTCTTTTTTTTCTCCTTCACCCACTCCACCTCACTACCCCCCAGCTCTCCCCTTCCTCCCTCACCTTTCCCCTTTCCCTTCCTCCCTCACCTTTCCCCTTTCCCTTCCTCCTCCTCTTTCCCCTTCCCCCTCTTTCCCCCTTCCCCCTCTTTCCCTCTTTCCCCCTTCCTCCTCTTTCCCTCTTTCCCCCTTCCTCCTCTTCCCTCCCTCCTCTTCCCCTCTTTCCCCCTTCCTCCTCTTCCCCCTTCCTCCTCTTCCCCTCTTTCCCCCTTCCTCCTCTTCCCCTCTTTCCCCCTTCCTCCTCTTCCCCTCTTCCTCCTCTTCCCCTCTTTCCCCCTTCCTCCTCTTCCCCTCTTCCTCCTCTTCCCCTCTTTCCCCCTTCCTCTCTTTCCCCCTTCCTCCTCTTCCCCTCTTTCCCCCTTCCTCCTCTTCCCCTCTTTCCCCCTTCCTCCTCTTCCCCTCTTTCCCCCTTCCTCCTCTTCCCCTCTTTCCTCCCTCCTCTTTCCCCTCTTCCCTCTTCTCCCCCCCCCCCCCCCCCGGGTTGCTCTGCCTCCTCCGCTGACTCACGGGGCGGAGCTGAGCAGGTACCTGGGCTCCGTGCGTCACCATCTGGCTGGACTCAGGTGCGGCGCGGGACGGGACTGGAGGAGGAGTCGGTGCTCCAGGCGGAGGGTCGCTGCTTGCAGGGAGCGCGGGCTAAAGACCGGGCTAGGCGGAGCAGGGAAGGAGATGGCGACCGGGGCTGGGATCTCACGGGCAGGACTGGTCTCGCTGTTCCTCCTGGCGGTGAGCACAACTTTACCGAACGATTGAGACATTGTTGCTTTTCAGAGAGGCGTGGTATCAATTTAAAAACTTTTGGAATATTATATATTTTTTGATCATGAAAGTGTCCTGTGTTATGGAGAAGTGCCCAGTTCTCAGTGTTTCCTTTTACTTAGAGCCGTTCCCTCCCATTGATTTATTGGTCTGTTGCTTTTATGGCATTTGTCTGTCAGTCATTAACCCCGATTAGATTCTCTTCCCTGTCGCTTTCTTGTTGACTTGCACCGGCGGGAGAAAGCAGCATTTGTGTTTTTTTTTTCAAAAAAAAAATCTTCGCCTTATAACATTGACTTTTAGTGAATTCAGGTTGATTTTTGATTACTTCAACAACAACAACAATTTTTTTTTGTGAAACAACAACAACTTGCATTCATATAGCGCCTTTAACGCAGCAAAGAATCCCAAGGCGCTTCGCAGGCTGGTTATCAGAGAAAATTTGACACGGTGCCACACAAGGACGTCAAAGCGGTAGGTTTTAAGGAACGTCCGTAAAGGGAGAGAGAGAGACGGGGGGCTTAGGGCCCCAACCAGCTGAAGGCACCGGCCGCCAACAGCGGGGCGAAGGAAATCGGGGATGTGCAAGAATCCAGGAGCGCGGAGATCTCAGAGGGTTGTAGGACCGGCGGAGGTTACAGAGATAGTGGGGGAGGGGGGGCGAGAAGCGACTTGAAAACAAGGTTGAGAATTTTAAAATCGAGGCATTGCCGGAACAAGAGCCAGTGTCGGTCAGCGAGCACATTTTGTTTGATAACACTCCAGTGAAGCGTTTTGGGATGTTTTACTACGTTAAAGGCATGATATAAAATGCAAGCTGTTGTTGTTTGGGTGAACAGGACTTGGTGCGAGTTAGGATACAGGCAGCAGAGCTTTGGATGAGATCAAGTTTATTGTTACCAACAATAGTGGATATATAAGAGATTGCCCTTCTTTATAGTTTTATTGAAAAACCAAGGATGCCATCAACGCTAAAGAATAAAAGGATTGGGGAATATTTTTGTCTTTTCCTGGGCAGTAATCTGGCGGGAGCAGGTCACCCACCCCGATGTAGAATCCGCCTGATTTTCATTAAATTTATTGCATTGAAATGAAAATCAGGTACGTTCTAACATGGGCAGGTAGGGTTGCCAACCCTCCAGGATTGACCTGGAGTCTCCAGGAATAAAGATTAATCTCCTAGCAATCTCCCAGGAAAAGAATTGTTTTTTTTCATTTTCTTTGAATACTTTTGTTTATTAAATTTAAAAATATTGGAGATGTGGGGGGGGGGGGGGGAGAAAGGTGCTGTTTGACTGAGCGGAACAAGCCCAACCAGAATTGGCAACCCTCTGGGCGGGTGATCTACTCCCCAGGTGACATCTAGTCCTAGATAAATTGGGAACTATTGATTGGGCAATTCCACGCTTTGGTTTTGAAACCCTTGCAAATTTTGGCACAAGGAAAGGCTGTGGGAAATAAGGAGTTCTGAGAATCTGTGAAATGATAAGTCGAAGTAGGAGACCTCAAAGAGTCTGGGATAACTTAAGTTCGATGAACCTTGGGGGGGGGTGGGGGAAGGGGGTGAGAGAAGTTGATGAATCCGACTCATCTTTTGTTTAATATTCCACCTCTCGAGATATAAACAATCTGCCCACGTATGACGTGTTTTATGGTATGTCAGTGGTTGCTGAAAAATAAATTCAACACTTCAACTGCTGTCAAGCTAGCCTTCCAAGATCACCTCAGAACACCTTGCCATTTTCCTCTGTGCGTGTGCACACCAGAGATTGTTCAGATGTGAAAAGGTGGTTGCTGTGGCCCATTGTTTGAGGTTGCCCCCAGAATGGCCACATGTTCCTGCAGCACACACGGATGCACGGTTATGTACCAGATCAAGTACACATATGTAGTCAGGTGGGTCCCACGCTGGCTTGCCATTAGGTGGGTGAAGAGTCTTTTAAATGTCCAAGAATGTAGAATTGTGGCCAAGCAGTGGGCTGGTGGATTAGATATACTGGAATGGGAATAGGATATAGAGAGGATTTAAAGTATTGTTTTGAGCAAAGAGAAAGACTCAATGTGGGGAGAGGGAGATTTAATCCAAGACTGAACGATAATCTAGGGACTGAACGGGAACTTTTCCAACAGGACGGAGAGTGGGGCAAATTTGGGGCACAGTGGGCGTTTCTGCCTGATTGAATTATTTTACGTTATGTTTGAGAAGTAAGGCAAAGCAGGAATTGTGCAGGAAAAATACATGGATTTAGCAGCGGAAATGTTGATTTGATATTTTGATTGTGCGTGAGTTATTAGAGCTAGTTTAAGGTGTAACTTTTATTTTTGTAATAAGGGTGGAGCAACCGCATCGTAAACATTAAAAAAAAATTCCTTTCGTTGTAATTTATTGACTAAGTATGATAGGGTGAGATGAAGTAATTAGGGTGGGAGGAGGCTCATGTGGAGCATAAACACCGGCACAGACCAGTTGGGCGGAATGGTCTGTTTCTGTGCTGTGAATTCTACGTAAGTTCTTTGTCATTTGGTTTTATTTCTATTTCGGTAATTTTATGATCTAAGTCCACAGCCTGCTATTATTTAGCAATGGATTGCTAGCTGATGTTTGGGGTCAATGACAACAGTCAGTTGGCAATTAGATTTTTGTATGTCGTTTGCCTGCACATAAGACTTGACTTATCAGGTTTTTCACAGCAGCCTGAGCTCCTTTAAAGCCGTTCATCTGCTTTTGTGGGTTTTCTAGGTGGACAGTACTACCTTGCATCATTGCAGTGGCTGCCATTGATACTGCAGAAATAGCAGGATACTGTATTGGTTCTATCTTTAATTATATCACTGCGCTTCCAATGCCCATATTTTGAATTGGGAAAGATTTTAATTCACATAGCACCAAACAAAAAATAATCTGTTTGAAGCCCACTCCCTTCGAGATCTACTCGGTATCATGGATTGTTTTAATCAATGCAACATTACAGTCTGTATTATTCAATCTTGGCCAATTACATTCCACCTTATAGAATTGCCCTTGTCCCAGCAGTGCGAGACCCATGGCTGTTCCATAGAACGTTTGATCATCAGTTTCGCAGCTCTCTGATATACCCTTCAATCCTGTGTTTAGCTCGAGAAAGTAAAGGGCAGTTGTGACTGGAGCTGTGTAGACATGACAAGGACCCACTAGTGGGGTGCCACAGGGATCAATGCTGCGACTATTGTTGTTCACACTTGTACAATCTCACGACAAAAGGTCATAATAAGATTAAAACCAGACAGACCACCCGGCACCGGACACGACAAAGGCAAACCAAGCCCAGTCGACCCTGCAAAGGCCTCGTCACTAACATCTAGGGAGTTGTGCCAAAATTGGGAGAGCTGTCCCACGGACTAGTCAAGCAACAGCCTGACATAGCCATACTCACAGAATCATACCTTTCAGCCAACGTCCCAGGCTCTTCCATCACCATCCCTGGGTATGTCCTGTCCCACCGGCAGAGCAGACTGACCAGAGGTGGCGGTACAGTGATATACAGTCAGGAGGGAGTGGCCCTGGGAGTCCTCAACATTGACTCCGGACCCCATGAAATCTCATGGCATCAGGTCAAACACGGGCAAGGAAACCTCCTGCTGATTACCACCTGCCGCCCTCCCTCAGCTGATGAATCAGTCCTCCTCCATGTTGAGCACCACTTGGAGGAAGCACTGAGGGTAGCTAAGGGCACAGAATATACTCTGGGTGGGGGACTTCAATGTCCATCACCAAGAGTGGCTCGGTAGCACCACTACTGACCGAGCTGGCCGAGTCCTGAAGGACGAAGCTGCCAGACTGGGCCTGCGGCAGCTGGTGAACGACCCAACACGAGGGAAAAACCTACTTGACCTCGTCCTTACCAATCTACCTGTCACAGATGCATCTGTCCATGACAGTATTGGTAGGAATGACCACCGCACAGTTCTCAGGGAGACAAAGTCCCGTCTTCACACTGAGAACAGCATCCAATGTGTTGTGTGGCACTATCACCGTGCTAAATGGGCTAGATTCAGAACAGATCTACCAGCTCAAAACTTGCCATACATGACACGTTGTGGGCCATCAGCAGCAGCAGAATTGTATTCCAGCACAATCTGTAACCTCATGGCCCGGCATATTCCTCACTCTACCATTACCAACAAGCCAGGGGATCAACCCTGGTTCAATGAGGAATGTAGAAGAGCATGCCAGGAGCAGCACCAGGCGCACCTTAAAAATGAGATGCCAACCTGGTGAAGCTACAACACAGGACTACATGCATGCTAAACAGCGGAAGCAACATGCTATAGACAGAGCTAAGCGATTTCACAACCAACGGATCTGCCACATCCAGTCGTGAATGGTGGTGGACAATTAAACAACTAACGGGAGGAGGAGGCTCTACAAACATCCCCATTCTCAATGATGGCAGGGTCCAGCACGTGAGTGCAAAAGACAAGGCTGAAGCATTTGCAACCATCTTCAGCCAGAAGTGCCAAGTGGATGATCCATCTCAGCCTCCTCCCAATATCCCCACCATCACAGAAGCCAGTCTTCAGCCAATTCGATTCACTCCACGTGATATCAAGAAATGGCTGAGTGCACTGGATACAGCAAAGGCTATGGGCCCCGACAACATCCCGGCTGTAGTGCTGAAGATTTGAACTCCAGAACTAGCCGCGCTTCTAGCCAAACTGTTCCAGTACAGTTACAACACTAGCATCTACCTGACAATGTGGAAAATTGCCCAGGTATATCCTGTCCACAAACAGCAGGACAAATCCATTCCGGCCAATTACCGTCCCATCGATTGACTTTCAATCATCAGCAAAGTGATGGACGGTGTCGTCGACAATGCTATCAAGCGGCATTTACTCACCAATAATCTGCTCACTGATGCTCAGTTTGTGTTCCGCCAGGATCACTCGGCTCCAGACCTCATTACAGCCTTGGTTCAAACATGGACAAAAGAGCTGAGTTACAGAGGTGAGGTGAGAGTGACTGCCCTTGACATCAGGGCAGCATTTGACCGAGTGTGACACCAAGGAACCTGAGTAAAATTGAAGCCAATAGCAATCAGGGGGAAAACTCTCCAATGGCTGGAGTCATACCTAGCACAAAGGAAGATGATAGTAGTTGTTGGAGGCCAATCATCTCAGCCCCAGGACATTGCTGCCAGAGTTCCTTAGGGCAATGTCCTAGGCCCAACCATCTTCAGCTGCTTCATCAATGACCTTCCCTCCATCATAAGGTCAGAAATGGGGATGTTCGCTGATGACTGCACAGTGTTCAGTTCCATTCGCAACCCCTCAGATAATGAAGCAGTCCGTGCCCACATGCAGCAAGACCTGGACAACATCCAGGCTTAGGCTGATAAGTGGCAAGTAACATTTGCGCCAGACAAGTGCCAGGCAATGACCATCTCCAACAAGAGAGAGTCTAACCACCTCCCCTTGACATTCAACAGCATTACCATCACCGAATCCCCCTCCATCAACATCTTGGGGGTCGTCATTGACTAGAAACTTAACTGGACCAGCCACATAAATACTGTGGCTACAAGAGCAGGTCAGAGGCTGGGTATTCTGCGGCCAGTGACTCACCTCCTGACTCCCCATTGCCTTTCCACCATCTACAAGGCACAAGTCAGGAGTGTGATGGAATACTGTCCACTTGCCAGGCTGAGTGCAGCTCCTACAACACTCAAGAAGCTCGACACCATCCAGGACAAAGCAGCCCGCTTGATTGGAACCCCATCCACCACCCTAAACATTCACTCCCTTCACCACCGGCACACCGTGGCTGCAGTGTGTACCGTTTACAGGATGCACTGCAGCAACTCGCCAAGGCTTCTCCGACAGCACCTGCCAACCCACAACCTCTACCACCTAGAAGGACAAGGGCAGCAGGCACATAGGAATACTACCACCTGCACGTTTCCCTCCAAGTCACACACCATCCTGACTTGGAAATATATCGCCGTTCCTTCATCGTCGCTGGGTCAAAATCCTGGAACTCCCTTCCTAACAGCACTGTGGGAGAACCTTCACCACACGGACTGCAGCGGTTCAAGAAGGCGGCTCACCACCACCTTCTCAAGGGCAATTAGGGATGGGCAATAAATGCCGGCCTCGCCAGCGACACCCACATCCCATGAACGAATAAAAAAAAATCTCACTGAATGGCGAAACAGGCTCGAGGGGCTGAATGGCCTCTTCCTGTTCACAAGTTCCTACAGATGCACGTAATGTGCATTATTTAAAATTCTTTGACAATAATTTTGCTTCTTGATGACGACTATTTTACTGTCACAGTCTATTTCTTTGTACGCATCAAGTTATCAATGTTGTACATTTTTTTTAGCGCTTTACCTGTTTTACTCTCGCTGAGGTTAAATAGTGCAGTCACACTAAGGATAGATTCCACCAGCACTGGTTACACAGCATTACACAACCATTTCCTACACAACCTACGTGCTGCAGGAACTAATAGACTAGTTATCCTCAAGACCGCAAAGATAACACAATGAGCTTAAACAATAGATTGATGACAACATGTCAACTTTTCCTCCTGACTCAGTCCTGTGACACTCAAGATTCGACTTGTAACATTTCTCTGCACTACTTCCAAAGCTTATGATGCTTCCCTTCTTTCTTCAGAAATGTTCACCACCACCTTCTCAAGGGCAATTAGGGATGGGCAATAAATGCTGGTCTTGGCAGCGACGCCCACATCCCATAAATGAATTTTAAAAATATATAAATACATTGGGGTTCAAGGCAGAAGCAGCGCTGTTTAAATTTGCAGATTGAATCAAAGGGTGGAATGTAGATTTAAGAGAATAAGGAACAGGCAAACCAAATACACAAGGATCTATTCGTGTAAACGCACGAAGCATGTTAAATAAGGTTGGTGAGCTGTAGGCGCAATTAGCCACATGGGAATATGATGTTGTGGTGATAACGGAGACCTGTCTCAAAAAAAGGGCAGGATTGGGTACTAAATATTCCTGGATACAAGGTGTTCAGGAAAGATAGGGAAGGAAAGAAAGGCGGGGTGGTGGCAGTATTGATTAAGGAGAATATTGTAGTGCTGGAGAGAAAGGATATCCTGAAGGGGTCAAGAACAGAATCTATTTGGTTAGAGTTAAGAAGCAATAGAGGTGCCATTACACTACTGGGTGCATTCTATAGGCCACCAACTAGTGGGAAGGATATAGGGGAGCAAATTTGCAGGGAAATTACAGAGAGCTGCAAAAACCATAGAGCAGTGATAACTGAGGACTTCAACTACCCTAATATAGACTGGGATAATAATAATATAAGGGGCAAAGAGTGGAAGGAATTTTTGAAGTGTGTTCAGGAGAACTTTCTTGATCAGTACGTTTCCGGCCCAACGAGGAAGGAGGCATTGCTGAACTTGGCGCTGGGGAATGAGGCGGGCCAAGTGGAACAACTGTCAGTGGGGGAACATTTAGGGAAATGCGATCACAGTATCATAAGGTTTAGATTAGCTGTGGAAAAGGACACGGACCACTCTAAAGTAAAAGTACTCAATTGGAGGAGGGCCAATTTCAGTGGGATCAGAACAGATCTGGCCCGGGTAAATTGGATTAGTTGAGGTGACTAGCATAGAAGCATTTAAGGGGAAGCTAGATTAGGTACATGAGGGAGAAAGGAATAGAAGGTTATGCTGATAGGATTAGATGAAGTCGAGAGGGAGGAGGCCAGTGTGGAGCATAAACACTGACATGGACCAGTCGTGCTGAATAAGAACATAAGAACATAAGAAATAGGAGCAGGAGTAGGCCAATCGGCCCCTCGAGCCTGCTCCGCCATTCAATAAGATCATGGCTGATCTGATCCTAACCTCAAATCTAAATTCATGTCCAATTTCCTGCCCGCTCCCTGTAACCCCTAATTCCCTTCACTTCTAGGAAACTGTCGATTTCCGTTTTAAATTTATTTAATGATGTAGCTTCCACAGCTTCCTGGGGCAGCAAATTCCACAGACCTACTACCCTCTGAGTGAAGAAGTTTCTCCTCATCTCAGTTTTGAAAGAGCAGCCCCTTATTCTAAGATTATGCCCCCTAGTTCTAGTTTCACCCATCCTTGGGAACATCCTTACCGCATCCACCCGATCAAGCCCCTTCACGATCTTATATGTTTCAATAAGGTCGCCTCTCATTCTTCTGAACTCCAATGAGTAGAGTCCCAATCTACTCAACCTCTCCTCATATGTCCGCCCCAAATGGCCTGTTTCTGTGCTGTGAGTTCCATGTAATCTTCTGTAATTTCAGAAGTCTGCATGGTGGATTGGCGCCTCACCTGCCTAGACTGTGTATTGGAAATCCAGGTGCATACTGCCCCTTTACTTCTCTAATTTTTAAGGGAATCGATAAATTGACCCCTGATATTATGTTTAAGATTGCCACAAACTAGGAGAGGCCGAGGGCTGAAACTTAGAAGATAAAATGCACGTACAGCTCAGATTCAACTACTTTACACAGAGGTGGTGAAAGTGGGGAATGGACCATCCAAGGATGCAGATACCACACGCACTGCAGCGGTTCAAGAAGGCGGCTCACCACCACCTTCTCAAGGGCAATTAGGGATGGGCAATAAATGCCGGCCTCGCCAGCGACGCCCACATCCCATGAACGAATAAAAAAAAAACTTCTAAGGGAGAATTCGATAAATATTTGAGGGAGTTGGTGATTTGACAGGTATTAGTTTTTAGGACTGCTTAGTGTATTCTGGTCCTGTGCCATTCCTATGTTAGTAGGAGGTATTAGCCATGGCTCTGTGGGTAGCACTCTCACCTCTGAGACAGAAGATTATAGGTTCAAGTCCCACTCCAGACACTTGAGCACAAAATATAATCTGATGCTCCAGTGGAGTGCTGCAGTGTTGGAAGTGCCGCCTTTTGGATGAGATGTTAAACCGAGGCCTCTGTCTGTCCTCTCAGGTGGACGTAAAAGATCCCATGGTGCTATTTTGAAGAAGAGCAGGGGAGTTCTCTCTGGTGTCCTGGACAATATTTATCCCTCAACCAACAGATTATCTGGTCATAAGAACATAAGAACTAGGAGCAGGAGTAGACCATCCGGACCCTCGATCCTGCTCCGCCATTCAACAAGATCATGGCTGATCTTCTACCTCAGTGCCATTTTCCTGCGCTATCCCCATATCCCTTGATGCCTTTAATATCTAGAAATCTATCGATCTCTGTTTTGAATGTACTCAATGACTGAGCCTCCACAGCCCTCTGGGGTAGAGAATTCCAAAGATTCACCACCCTCTGAGTGAAGAAATTTCTCCTTATCTCAATCCTAAATGGCCGACCCCTTATTCTGAGACTGTGACCCCTGGTTCTAGACTCCCCAGCCAGGGGAAACATCTTCCCTGCATCTACCTTGTCGAGCCCTGTAAGGATTTTGTATGTTTCATTGAGATCACCTCTCATTCTTCTAAATTCTAGAGAATACAGGCCTAGTCTACTCAATCTCTCCTCATACCACAATCCCGCCATCTCAGGAATCACCCTGGTTAATCTTCGTTGTACTCCCTCCAAAGCAAGTATATCCTTTCTTAGGTAAGGAGACCAAAATTGTACACAATACACCAGGTGCAATCTCACCAAGGCCCTGTATAATTGCAGTAAGACATTTTTACTCCTGTACTCAAATCCTCTTGCAATGAAGGCCAACATACCATTTGCCTTCCTAATTGCTTGCTGCACTTGCATGTTCGCTTTCAGTGACTCATGTACGAGGACACCCAGGTCCCTTTGAACATCAACATTTCCCAATCTCTCACCATTTAAAAAATACTCTGCATCTCTGTTTTTCCTATCAAAGTGGATAACTTCACATTTTTCCACATTATATTCCATCTGCCATGTTCTTGCCCTCTCACTTAGCCTGTCTATATCCCCTTGAAGCCTCCTCACAACACACATTCCCACCTAGTTTTGTGTCATCAGCAAACTTGGAAATATTACATTTGGTTCCCTCATCCAAATCATTGATATAGATTGTGAATAGCTGGGGCCCAAGCACCGATCCCTGTGGTACCCCACTAGTCACAGTCTGCCAACCTGAAAAAGACCCGTTTATTCCTAATCTCTGTTTTCTGTCTGTTAACCAATTCTCAATCCATGCCAATATATTACCCCCAATTCAATGCGCTCTAACTGTGTTCACCAACCTCCTGTGTGGGACCTTATCGAAAGCCTTCTGAAAATCCAAGTACACCACATCCACTGGCTCCCCCTTATCTATTCTACTAGTTACATCCTCGAAGAACTCCAATAGGTTTGTCAAACATGACATTATCACATTGCTGTTTGTGGGAGCTTGCTGTGTGTAAATTGGCTGTAATTGGCTCCGACATTAAAGCAGTGACTGCACTTCGGAAGTAATTGTTGTAAAGCACTTTAGGATGTTCTGAGGTTGTGAAAGGCGCTATATAAATGCAAGTTCTTCAATCAGATATTCATTCAGCTTTGAAGAAATTCATTAATGTAGCTTTAACGACTTCTGTTGAATCCTTTATGGTGAGAATTTTGAGTCGAACCCATTTACATTGTGGGGGGGAGGGGTGAAATTGAGGGGCAAAAGATTTCTTCTGATCTTGTCTGAATTGAGGCATGATGTGGAGATGCCGGTGATGGACTGGGGTTGACAAATGTAAGGAATCTTACAACACCAGGTTATAGTTTTCAAATAAAACTGTTGGACTATAACCTGGTGTTGTAAGATTCCTTACATGAATTGAGGCAGGCTGATTTCAAAATCTTTCACATCTACAATAGCTATACTTCTCAGCATTTTAAAAATCTTGAATGAAATCTGCTCCCCCCCCCCCCCCCCCCACTGATGTTAATTTCTGCAATGAGATATGCCGATAGGATTAGATGAAGTAGAGAGGGAGGAGGCTCGTGTGGAGCATAAATGTCGGCATGGACCAGTTGGGCCGAGTGGCCTGTTTCTGTGCTGTAGTTTCGATGTAACTCGATGTAAATCCATGTACCGTCTTAATAGAGTTAGCCCACTTGTGGGTGGCATGTTGGAGCTAAAACACAGAAAACTTCTCCCGTTCCTCCACCTCTGCCCCTTTCCTTTTTCCAGTTCTGCCCCTCCACTGAATACCTGTTTTCGCTTGCATCACCATCGCAGGGCTCTTTGCCTCTGTTTATGTTCTCTTTCCCACCCCTGTCCCCACCCACCAATACAATTGGAAGAAAGATAGTTCCCAGAATCACAACACAAGCTTTCCATCAGCTGGTTGAAGATTTGCATGTTTGGAAACAGATTACCACACCTTGGCCTAGTCTTAGTGTAGGTTCAGGCAATGCTTTTGGCGAGAGGCAGATTTGCATAGTGTCTTTGAACAATGTGTCACTATGTAAGATTAGAATGAGTTCAATCAGTACATGATTCATGTTGTACTTGCATGTTATCAGCATGCACACACTGCATGTAAGTTCTTACAGTACCAAATAAGTCCACTGTACAGCATAATTGGAATTATTATGTAGAGAATAGAGAACAGTTGTGATTTAGAAAAGTTGGGGTTGTTCTCCTTAGAGCAGAGAAGGTTAAGGGGAGATTTAATAGAGGTGCTCAAAATCATGAGGGATTTTGTTAGAGTAAATAAGGAGAAACTGTTTCCACTGGCAGGTGGGTCGGTAACCAGAGGACACAGATTTAAGGCAATTGGAAAAAGAACCAGAGACTTAGATGAAGGAGGGAGCGAGGAAGGACACTCGTGTGGAGCATAAACACCGGAATGGACTTCTTGGGCCAAATGGCCTGTTTCTGTGCTGGTTATTCTATGTAATTCTTTGAGATGTGGAGAATTTTTTTTGCGCAGCGAGTCGTTACGATCTGGACTGCACCGCCTTAAAGGGTGGTGGAAGCAGATTCAGAAGTCACTTTCAAAAAGAAATTGGATAAATACACGAAGGGGAAAACATTTACAGGGCTATGGGGAAAAGAGCAGGAGAGTGGCACTCGTTCAATGAGCCGGCACAGGCACGACGGGCAGAATGGCCTCCTTCTGTGATGTATGATTCTATGATTTTATTATGGCAGGGTTTGCATAATAGGAAAATACTTCTTGGGCAAAAATGTAATTTATTCTACCAGACTCCGGGAAAGCAGCTAATGTAATCATTGTAGGTGTTGATATGTGTCATGTTTATAGATAAATCAGTGATTTGTTGTGTAGATGCGTATTTCATTGCCCTCCAATGGATATTTGTAAAAAAGTTGCTGAACTATTTTACCTGTTTGTACAAGGGATGATTTATTTTTTAAAAATTAATAAGGATAAACAGGTTTAAGAAGTGGAATTTCCCATTAGTACAGTGTTGATTACTACTCCGCTCACTGGTATCATTCTCACCTCTGAGTCAGAAGGGTGTGACTTGAGCATAAAATCTAGGCGGACACTCCCAGGGCGGTACGGAGGGAGTGCCGCACTGTCAGACGTGCTATCTTTTGGATGAGACATTAAACCGAGGCCCCATCTGCCCTCTCGGGTGGACGTAAAAGATCACATGATGCTATTTCGAAGAAGAACAGGGGAGTTCTCCCCAGTGTCCTGGGCCAATACTTATCCCTCAACCAACACCTAAAACAGATTATCTGGTCATTATCACATTGCTATTTGCGGGACCTTGCTGTGTACAAATTGGCTGCTGCGTTTCCAACAATACAACAGTGACTACACTTCAAAAATACTTCTTTAGCTATAAAGCGCTTTGGGACGTCCTGAGGTCATGAAAGGCACCATGTAAATTCCAAATGTAAGCAATCTTACAACACCAGGTTATAGTCCAACAGTTTTATTTGAAAATCACAAGCCTTCGGAGCTTACCTCCTTGGACCTCACTCACCTGACGAAGGAGGTAAGCTCCGAAAGCTTGTGATTTTCAAATAAAACTGTTGGACTATAACCTGGTGTTGTAAGATTGATTACATTTGTCCACCCCAGTCCATCACCGGCATCTCCACATCATGTAAATTCCAGCCTTTGCTTTAGACTTTAGTATTACTGTCAGCAGAATGTACTGACCTCATTCTCTTGTCATTAGATTGAAGCAAGTAGCTATTAAGATTTTGATGTCATGGGGGGAAAACCTTATGGTTTCAGGAGCAGGCGTCTGAGATTGGAAGAAAGAGAAATTACATTTCGGGATCTGAGTCATATCTTTTTATATAATGATAAGACCTGTGTTGCCTCACAACTGTATCTGTAAACCTGTGAGCCTTAGAATTATTTTTTGCTTACAAATGCTTAATGCCTTCATATGACTGTCTGCTATTTTGGTGGAGGTATCAACCATTTTTTTAAATGGATTAAATGTTGAACCTGAGGAAGGAGGAAGCCTCCGAAAGCTTGTGAATTTAAAATAAAATTGCTGGACTATAACTTGGTGTTGTAAAATTGTTTACAATTGTCAACCCCAGTCCATCACCGGCATCTCCACATCATGGCTTCCATTAAGCTAAGGGACAGAGCTAACATTGCAGCTTTAGAGTGGCTTCTGCATTTGCACCGCACTCCAAAAGTAAAAAAAAAATCAGGTGACGAGGCATTTTAATGGCATGATGAGGTTCTATATAATTGCAATTAGTGCGTTTTATTTTTGATGGCAAACCTTGGGTAAAAAGATCTGTCCGTTATCACATTGATGTTTGCGGGACCTTGCTGTATGCACATTGGCTGCTGCGTTTTCTACATTACAACAGTGACTACACTTCAAAAAGTATTTATTTGGCTGTAAGGTGCGTTAGCGCATCCCGAGGTTGTGAAAGGTGCTTTTTTTCAGAACATGCCTTTATATCTTGATTAGTAAAGTGCCTTATTACATTATCCTTAGTTAGTCAGGAACTGTCAGGAAAAATTGAAGCTTATTCTGGGTTTGTGCCATGGCCACATCATGTGTTGGAAAAGGGTCCCTCCTGACACTTTCTTTAAGCAAACTATATATATATAGATAGTTTGGGACTATCTCTCTCTCTCTCTCTATATATATATATATATATATATATATATAATGTGTGAGCCTATTATATAGGCTGAACATTAAAGAAAGAAAGAAAAACTTGCATATATACAGCGCCTTTCGTGACCTCAGGACGTCCCAAAGCGCTTTACAGCCATTGAAACATTTTTGAAGTGTAGTCACTGTTGTAATGTAGGAAAATGGGGCAGCCAATTTGCACGTTTGCAGCAAGGTCCCACAAACAGTAATGTGATAATGACTAGGTAATCTGTTTTTTTAGGTTTTGGTTGAGGGATAAATATTGGCCAGGACACTGGGGAGAACGCCCCTCCTCTTCTTCAAAATAGCACCAATGGATCTTTTACGTCCACCTGAGAGGGCAGTCAAGGCCTCAATTTAATATCTCATCCAAAAGACAACACCTCCAACAGTGCAGCACTCCCTCAGTGGACTTTGTGCTCAAGTTCCACGGAGTGGGATTTGAACCCACAATCTTCCAACTCAGCAGGCGAGAGGGCTACCAGTGAGCCATGTCTGACCCTTGGGGACAAGGCCAATGACCTCCACTACCCTTGGTACAGTCTTTCTTATTCTTCAAATATGGTTCAGTCTTCACCCACAAAGCTTCCTCCCACCTTTTTGGTTTTCATTCTAAGTTGGTGCAATTTGGAGCTTCCTATTTTTGTCTATGTCAAATTTCCTTTGGTGTACAGCGGGAGTTGGAGAAGGTCATGTGTCAAAAATATGGCACCAGACGTTTAAATGGTCAGTGCCCAGGATGTTTCTCCCCTGGTTTGAAAGGTGGTATTGGTTTGCAGATGTTGAGTTTAACGGTCAAAGAGTGAGGGGCGGATGGGGGGGGGGGGGGATTTCCAGGTGAAATCTATTATCTTCTAAACATAGTATTGTAGACCTCCTTATGAGCATGTATATTCTCATTCCAGACTTACTGTAGGGTTGGACATTGTTCTTGCAACAGAGGATTTTCCAAACGTAAAATTGAAGCAGTGATTCATCCACAAGTTTCCAAAGGGGAAGTTGTTCTTACAGGTGAGTCAAAGCAGTGATGCAGGTAATACCATTTATTGGTTTGCAAAGCAATTGTTCTTTTCTCCCAAAAAGGTGACAATTATTGCATATCCCTGTACTGCAGATAGTTTTACAGTTTCTCCTTTTATTACTTGCTGAACTGTATTTTTATATCAGTAATCAAATTGCCATGCCCTTGTAATGGATCCATATTGGGTGCTCGTGAGCTGGACAGACCAGGATTGTCCCGGGCGGAATCTTCATTTTTATTGGGCTGGCTGAGGCAGTGGTGAGGGTTTCTGCGAGTGAGGATTGGGAAAAATCGGCAAGGGTTACTGGTCCCATTGCTACCCCAGCAAGCCTGGCTGAAAAAGTGCACGTTTGTTGAAGCCAAATGAGGGGAGGCTTAGCTGCCCTCCGCCCGCCATATTGGTATAGGCATGATAAGAGGCGCATTGGCATATGCAAATAAGGGGGCCCGACGCCAGTTTGAGGCCCTCTTTGTAAAGTTGGGCTGCCCTGAACGAAACCAGCACCGGGCTGGCTGAGTTGAAGAAAACCCCAGGTCTACGTGTGGCCTAACAAGCGGCCCTTAAAGGGACTGCTGCAGGCCGCCAACGAGAAGGTATGTTTTACCTGAATGTGGATGCAGGAGGTGTAGGAGTGCTCCTCCCAGCACCACGTTAAAACCAGGGGCCGTTGCCGGCCTCCCCTCCCAATCGTCACGTTCCTCCCTCTCCCGATCGCTGACCGCCCTCCGCCCCCACACACACCGCTGGTCACCCCCCCTTCCCTCCCATTTGCTTTCCCACCCACCCCCACCCCACTCCGAGAGCCACTGACGGAGACGCAGCCGCCCAAAATTCGAATCGTCTTCGCCAGCGAGCTGCCTGGGGAAGGCCCAGTGGGAGGCTGCAGTTCGCCGCCTGTGATAAATCAGGCCTGAGGCCCAATATCGGATGGGCCTCAGGCATACCCGTTCCAGTGCAGGGTTCGTTCCAGTTCGCACCGAAAGAAAGCTGTGAGGAGGACACAAAGAGTCTGCAAAGGTTAAGTGAGTGGGCAAGAAGGTGGCAAATGGAGTATAATGTGAGGAAATATGAGGTTATTCACTTTGGTAGGAAGAATAGAAAAACAGAATATTTTTTAAATGGTGAGAAACTATTAAATGTTGGTGTTCAGAGAGATTTGGGTGTCCTTGCAAAAGAAACACAATAAGTTGGAATGCAGGTACAGCAAGCAATTAGGAAAGCAAATGGCATGTTGACCTTTATTGCAGGGGGTTGGAGTATAAGAGTAAGGAAGATGTACAGGGCTCTGGTGAGACCTCAACTGGAGTACTGCGTACAGTTTTGGTCTCCTTATCTAAGGAAGGATGTACTTGACTTAGAGGCGATGAAATAAAGGTTCACTAGATTAATTCCTGGGATGAGAGGATTGTCCTATGAAGAGAGGTTGAGTAGAATGGGCCTATACTGTCTGGAGTTTAGAAGAATGAGAGGTGATCTCATTGAAATATATAAGATTATGAGGGGGCTTGACAGGGTAGATGCTGAGAGAATGTTTCCCCTGGCTAGAGAGTCTAGAACTATGGGGTATAATCGCAGGATAAGGGGTCGGCCATTCAAGACTGAGATGAGGAGGAATTTCTTCACTCAGAGGGCTGTGAATCTTTGGAATTCTCTACCCCAGAGGGCTGTGGATGCTCAGTCATTGAATATATTCAAGGCTGAGATAGATAGATTTTTGGACTCTAGGGGAATCAAGGGATATGGGGATTGGGCGGGAAAGTGGAGTTGAGGTAGAAGATCAGTCATGATCTGATTGAATGGCGGAGCAGGCTCGAGGGGCCATGTGGCCTACTCCTGCTCCTGTTTCTTATGTTATTATGCAAACCAATTTCAAGGCCATAAAGTATCTCTATGGTATGTTACAAACTCCAAACTTGTATCTTCAATTTTCTAAAGTCAGAAGCATTAATTAATTGTAATGATTGTAATAAGATTGAATATATGTGTAATTGAACCAAAATGTTTCAGAGTTATGTGAAATGTCCCTTCATTTGAAGCGTTGAATATTGTATGTTTGGTAAATAGCTTAATTCCATATCTATTTTCCTGAATCCAGTGCAATTTCATGACTGTGGTTTGGGGAGAAATACCCAGTTAAGTACCAGTGATAGCAGCTTCGAAGTGCACTTTGATGGATCTGTGCATGCAACTCAGGCTCAAACCATTGATTCAAAGTATGAGTTCAAAGTTTTGGCAGATGATTTGGAAACTAATGAAACATGGGCGGTGGATGTCCAATTAGTCTCTTCAAAAAAGACTGAGGTGAGAAACCCGCTGATGTGTTTTGAAACTTTTTTATTGTTGCCAGGAATAATTGATTGTTCTTGTAGCGTAACTAAAACACGTTTATTGGAATATAAATAAAACGTGTCTGGTTAGCAGAGCAACTTGACGTTTGGATGTACAAATAATGCACGAGTTCCGTAGTTAACATGCCCACAGTTGTCAACTAATGTTCTATTTTTACAAGCTACATAGTTTTATACGGCTGAAGTTGTTGGCAATTTGTTTTGCAGCTTGTAAAGAGAAGTCCTAATGTAATCCGTTTCCCAGCGAAAAGCAACTCCAGGTGGCAGAAGAGAGAGTGGATCTTTCTACCAGTTGGCATTCGAGAACATGAACCACCAATGAATAATCCGATTGTTATTGTAAGTAAACTTCAGTAGATTAACCCACATTACACAAGCATATGTGACAGATAGATACCCTAGTGGTTATGGTACTGGACTAGTAATCCAGAGATACAAGTTCAAATTCCACCAGTTGTGAAACTAGAATCATTAAATCTGATAACTTGTGGACGAAACAAAAAATGACCAAGAAAGCTGCTGGATTGTTGTAAAAGTCCAACTGGTTCACTGATGTCCTTCAGAGAAGGGAACCTGCTACCTCTACCTGGTTTGGCCTACATGGGACTCCGCACTACATCATTGACTGTGATAGACTTCAGCAGGATATAGACAGGCTGGTGGCATGGGCGGACACGTGGCAGATGAAATTTAACGCGGAAAAATGCGAGGTGATACATTTCGGTAGGAAGAACGAGGAGAGGCAATATAAACTAGAGGGCACAATTCTAAAAGGGGTACAGGAACAGAGACCTGGGGGTATGTGTACACAAATCATTGAAGGTGGCAGGGCAGGTTGAGAAAGTGGTTAAAAAAGCAAACGGGATCCTGGGCTTTATAAGTAGAGGCATAGAGTACAAAAGCAAGGAAGTCATGGTGAACCTTTATAAAACACTGGTTCGGCCACAACTGTAGTATTGTGTCCAGTTCTGGGCACCGCACTTTAGGAAAGATGTGAAGTCCTTCGAGAGAGTGCAGAAAAGATTTACTAGAATGATTCCAGGGATGAGGGACTTTAGTTACGTGGATAGACTGGAGAAGCTGGGATTGTTCTCCTTGGAACAGGGAAGGTTGAGAAGAGATTTGATAGAGGTATTCAAAATCATGAAAGGTCTAGACAGAGTAGACAGAGATAAACTGTTCCCATTGGTGGTAGGGTCAAGCACCAGAGGACATAGATTTAAGGTGATTGGCAAAAGAACCAAAAGTGATATGAGGAAAAACTTTTTTACACAGCGAGTGGTTAGGATCTGGAATGCACTGCCCGAGGGGGTGGTGGAGGCAGATTCAATCATGGCCTTCAAAAGGGAACTGGATAAGTACTTGTAAGGAAAAAATGTGCAGGGCTACGGGGATAGGGCAGGAGAGTGGGACTAGCTGGATTACTCTTGCCTAGAGCCGGCACGGACTCGATGGGCTGAATGGCCTCCTTCCGTAACCTTTCTATGATTCTATAATGCCCTCAAGGCAACTAAGGATGAGCAATAACTACTGTCTTGCCAGTGTCGCCCCCAGCCCAAGAACAGATTTAAAAAAAAACAATTTTCCTCGTTCTCTCTTCCATTTCTGTTTTCACTTTAATTGTAGGTGATGTTTAACTTTACTGTTACTAGTTTAAAAACTGAATTTGCTTGTGCCTCTAGGGTCAAACCATCCATTCTGGAGCTAGGACCCACTGGCCCAGATTTTCCCCTCTTTGGGGGCAGTTTTAGGAGCAAGAATTGTGGCAAGGAGCCATAACATTGGCTCTATTACCTCTACCAAATTTTCCAGGATTTTCTGCCGGAAGTATTGGTGGAATTTGCACAGCCACGGGTCAAATGCAAATTTAGGGTAATGATGGGAAAATGTTATGTAACATACTTCCCGTTATTTGCGCCTTCACAATGCAGGATGTCAAGAATTTTTGGTGTTCAATGTCGCTAAAAGTGCAGGAAGGAGTTACAAATTGGAGGGGTTGTGTTTGGAGGGGGTGAAATCAGGTGATATCCAGTGGGCGCTGTGGATATTTAGATCGGTGAGGCACTGGAGGGTGACCAGGATCAGTGGGATTGTCCCTGAGCAAGGGGTCCATGCCTGGGGGAAGTCTGGGAAAATGTTTAGCACCAAAGAGGAATCCAAGTTTCTCAGAGCCAGCTTTAACAAAGGAGTAATTTGGGAGTCACACGAGGTGAAGGAGATAGAGCAAGAAAGTTAATGAAGATGAAGTAATGGCGGAGCCACCAAAGTTAAATGGGGTCATTGTTGCAAAACTTGCAAGAGGCCTGAAGACGTGCGCTAAATTGGGTCGTGTAGCGCCCATTGTTTCGGCGCTACACGGCCTCTCCGATATCCAAGATGGCGTCTTGGATGCGCACGCACGTTTCCAGCGTGACGTGCGCCGGACGTCATCTCGGTATAGGAGTTAGCGCAGGCGCAGATAACGAACGCTGGAATCATGTAAAGTAGGGAGAAAATGGCTTCAATCAGTGTGCAACGCTGATTTAAAGTGATTAGTCCCAAAATGGTGTCTAACGCTCAACTCAATGCATGGTCTTAACCCCGACCATCTGAACGTGTCTTAGAGTGCCTGGAGGACCCCCCACCAGCGCTATTTAGAGGGACCATGCAGGATTTACAGGTTAGTGGCTGGATTATTACTTCTGGCTACCGAGACATTTGTAACTGTTTTTGGTGGTCTCCTATACTTGAATACTAGGATGCAGGGACATAGCCTAACATCTAGAGCCAGGACGTGCAGGAGTGAAGTTAGGAAATGTTTCTACTCGCAAAGGGTGGGAGACGTTTGGAACGCTCTTCTACAAAAGGCAGTTGATGCTAGCTCACTTGTAAATGTTAAATCTGAGATTGATAGGTTTCTGTGAACCAAGGGTATTAAGGCATATGGGGCTATGGCGGGTATATGGAGTTAGGTCACAGGTCCACCATGATCTCATTGAATGGTGGAATAGGCTCGAGGGGCTAAATGCCACTGCCACTTGCTGCCTCCTGTTATGCGTCATCTTCTCCTGCAAGAAAGCGGGACATGTGTCTGGGTGATGTGCCTGTCATGGTTGAATAGCTGCCAGTGTGTGTGGCCTGTGAGTTGTGGGTGGGCGGTTTAAAACAGTGGTAATGTGTAAGGTTGAGAGGAAGCATCTGATTGGAAGAGTTGAGTACTGATGGAAAGAGTTTGTTGGTATGTGGGTGATGGGGGTGTAGTGCATGGTGCAGTTGGTAGGAGACGCCACTTGACAGTTGACCTCACTCACCTTGACCACTCATGTCAAAGCATTGAACTTCTTCCTGCACTGGATCCTTGTTCATGATGCTGTGCACCTGGCATTGACTTCATCCCCCGCTGCCTCCCACTCCCTTTTGGATATATGTCTGGAGGGCCTCTTGCTCCAACCCCCCTGCGGATAAAGGATGTCCTTCCTTCTGTCCACCTCTTGCACCAAGGTCTCTAATGCATCAGCGGAGAACCTTGGTGCACGCTCTCTCGCAGGCCTGGTACCAACTCAGATTGGCAGATTGGTGAGGTCTGGGGTGCAGATTGGAGGATGTGGGATTTAGTAGTGCGCAACCTTTATTCACTGTTTTAACCTAACTCATCAGTGTGTAAACATAGGGACGGGACCTGCATCTGTGTTTTACGTGTGTGATGTCTGGTCTCCGTTCGGACTCCGTGCAGACAGCAGACTGTTATTTTCAGCAAATAGCAGGTACCAGCTGCCTTTAAGAGATTGAGCTCCGCCTGGTGGTGGAAAGTGCGAATTGCGTTGATTCCACGTGCAATGCCTGGAATGGAACACTGATTGCAAGTGAGTCCTCGGGCCGGCCGAAACTCGCATCCTGCCTGCACAGGGGGTCATTGGGTGCGGGGTAATAGCGCATCACACTACTCGCGCCCAAAAACGGCCCTTATCCAATTTAATTGCTCCCCCTGTGTTTTTAAAAGAAGCAACATTTAAGTTGGCCCTTTGAAGAATATGGAGGAGATCAAGCTGATTGATTCAAACGTTGACTGAACACTGGATGTTTAGTGCTCCTGCAATAACATTTCCAAGCACCTGGATCTACCATCTTTTCTCTCCAGGCTCCGGAATCTAACTCCTCTTTCCCTGCTGCTGGTCCCCAGGCCCGAAAGTCCTCCTGCTGCTTATCTCCGACTGGACTTCATTGCACTGTTGCTTCTTCATGAGAATCCTGAGACCCTGCCCTGCTATGCTTAACTCTCCACCACAGTTCATGCACGTAAGGTTTCTCCCACTGCCCACTTGCCACTTGGTTTTGGCTCCAGCCTCGACCACTCCCATTTTTTCCCCCTTCTTGGGCACTCTTGAGCCTCACCTGCTCTCTCCTCCTTTTCCTGTTCTCACCCGGCTGACACAATTTCCCATCCTGCCTTCTCTCCGTCCACTGTCCCGTGCTCAGACGCCTCCAACAAGCCTATGCCCAATTTTTGAACCTCCCTCAGTATTCTTCACCAGTCTCTGGTTCTACTAGGGTAGCAAATTCAGTTGCCTCATCCACTGCACCCAGCTGCCATTTTGCCCAATAAGTTCCTCATGGTTTAACTTCTCAAACCTTCTTCCAATCTCATCCCACCCACCCCTCTCCCAATCTCATCCCACCTACCCCTCTCCCAATCTCATCCCACCCACCCCTCTCCAGTGCGGCCCAAAGCCCTTATCTTTATGCAATCAAACATACCTGGCACACGGCTGGCCTAACAATCAGTTGCCAGATCTGGCTTGACCACCTCAATGATTCTCATGTTTTGTTCTCCTCAGACAAAACTGCCTACTACTCCAGGATCATCCTGGAGAGTGAGGACAATTCCAAGCTCCGTTTTACCAGGACCAATTGCCCCCTCAAAGCCCTCCCCACCACCGTCACCTCAAACACCAAGTGTGAGGAACTCAAGGATCTCTTCGCCCCCTAAGATGAAAACCACTCATCCAGATACCTCTGTTGTTTCCTCATCAATCTAACCTCCCCCATTCGAGCCCCGAACCCTCACCTTTCTGAAGTTTTCTCCCCACATCTTCTCCTTGTCCTCTCCAAGCTCATCTGATCCATGAGACGTTTATGTTTCCTCGAACCCCTCCCCATTTAACATCTGAAGCCCTCAACTTCTCTTCCCAGCACCAATGCTAGCTGTTTTCTTTCCTCAGGCATCGTTCCTCTCCCATTCAAAATCACCGTCAACACACCATTGTTCAAAAGACCCATTGCTCCTCCCCAACTACTGCTCTTATTTCCAACCTACCCTTCTACTCTAAGGTCCTCAAACGTGTCATCATAACCTCCCAGATCCATGCCATCTTTTTTGCAATTCCTTGTTTTAATACCTCCAGTTTGGCCTCTGCCCTTCTCACAACACTGAAACCGCCCTTGCCAAAGTCATGATTGAAATTGGTGTCTGGGACTGTGGTGCACAGTCCCTCCTCAGCCCCTCTTCAACATTCAATACAGTTGACCACAGCATTGTTCTCCATCGTCGTCCTCTGTCATCCAGCTCCATGAAGTTGCCTCGTGTGATTCCATTCCCACCTATCCAAATTCGGACAGTGGATCTCAACAACAATAACAACAACAACTTGCATTTACATAGCGCCTTTAACGTAATAAAACGTCCCAAGGCGCTTGGGATCTCCAGTTATGGCTTTTTCTCCGTCTCTCACGCTGTCACCTCTGGGGCCTTTGTAAGAGTTATCCTTGTCCCCTACCTCTTCTTTATCTACTTACTAACCCTGGGGAACATCATCCAAATGCTCTCTGATAATTCCCACCACTTCACCATTTCCCGTGACAACAACAGCTTGCATTTATATAGCGCCTCTAATGCAGTAAAACGTCCCCAAGGCGCTTCACAGGAGCGATTATCAAACAAAATTTTACACGGAAGGAGATATTAGGCCAGGTGACCAAAAGTTTGGTCAAAGAGAGAGGTTTTAAGGAGCGTGTTAGAGGAGGAGAGAGAGGTAGAGAGGCAGAGAGGTTTAGAGAGGGAATTCCGGAGCGTAGGGCCTAGGCAGCTGAAGGCACGGCCGCCAATGGTGGAGCGATTAAAATCGGGGATGCGCAAGAGGCCAGAATTGGAGGAGCGCAGAGATCTCGGAGGGTTGTAGGGCTGGATGAGGTTACAGAGATAGGGAGGGGGCGAGGCCATGGAGGGACTTGAAAACAAAGATGAGAATTTTAAAATCGAGGCGTTCCAGGACCGGGAGCCAATGTAGGTCAGCAAGCACGGGGGTGATGGGAGAATGGGACTTGGTGCGAGTTAGGATACGGGCAGCAGATTTTGGATGAGCTCAAGTTTACGGAAGGTGGAAGATGGGAGGCCGGCCAGGAGAGCATTGGAATAGTCAAGTCTCGAGGTAACAAAGGCATGGATGAGGATTTCAGCAGCAGATGAGTTGAGGCAGGGGCGGAGACGGGCGATGTTACGGAGGTGGAAATAGAGTCAAAGAAGACACCAAGGTTGCGACCTCTCCACTGCCTCCATGCTGTCCGCTTGCTTATCCGACGTCAAGTACTGGATGAGCCACAACTTCCTGCAGCTCAACGCCAGGCAAGCAAAGCCATTACCTTCATCACAAACTCTACTCCTTTGCCACCAACACTGCTCCTTTCTCCTGCCACACTCTTAGGCTGAGCTAGATCATTCCCAATCTTAGCACACTGCTCCACACTGAGCTGAGCTTCAAACCCCGCATCCTCTCCATCACTAAGATTGCTTGCTTCCACCTCCACGACATTGCTATCCCTGCCCATAACTGAACCCCTCTGCTGCTGAAACTCTTGTAGCTGCCTTTGTCATCTCTAGCCTTGACTATTCCAATGCTCTCCTTAGTGCCCTCTCATCTTTAGAAAGAATTACAAAGAATGTACAGCACAGAAACAGGCCATTCGGCCCAACTGGTCCATTACGGTGTTTATGCTCCTCACGAGCCTCCTCCCTCCCTACTTCATCTCACCCTATCAGCCTATCCTTCTATTCCTTTCTCCCTCATGTGATTATCTAGCTTCCCCTTAAATCTCAATTAGGGATGGGCAATAAATGCTGGCCTCGTCAGCGACGCCCACATCCCATGAATGAATAATAAAAAAATACATCTATGCTATTTGCCTCAACTACCCTTACTCCACATTCCTTCACCCTTTGTAAACTCCATCTTACGTACGATCCTACAAAAAAAGAATAGGTAGAGACCAGCTAGTCCTACACAGGCAATGGCGTAACTTCTGTATACCATCACTCCTATCCGCAGTAATGAAGACTGGTGCAAAGTAGCCACTTAAGACCTCTGCCATATCTACACAAGTTTGCCCTGAGGAATCCTTTATACATCCTTAATGGCTCTCACACTCCTAACAAAGCTGATAAAGACCCACCTTTTCCTACCACACCTATCCACAACCCTCTCCTTCCCACTGCTCCGGTAGCAGCTTTCATTGCCTTCAGCTGAGTTAGATACCTATCCCTGTTCTCCTGAGAGTTATTTCCTTAAAGCCTGTAAAAGTATTTGTACGTGAGTCTGATTTGTCTTTGGACGTGTCCAGTTAGCCAGTTTGGTTTTGTTTTTGCAACATGCCCTCGTTTACCTTTAGGTACGTAAATTGCTTCCTTTTGCATAATGGTGCCTTTGAAAGCATTCGGGACTGCCCAATCGATCTTCTCCACAATTCTATTCCAACACCCGTCACCCCTGTTCCCGCTGATCTACATTAGCAACCCACCTCCAAAGGCATTAAAGTTTTAAATCCTCATCTAAAAACCCCTCTATGGTTTTACACCATATGCAATCTCCTCCAGCCTTATATATCCTCCATTCCTCTGCTTCCTGTCCATCCCCCCCCCTTCCTCCCCTCTACTGATGACGGAACCATCGGCTGACTACATAGAATGAACAGCACGGAAACAGGCCATTCGGCCCAAATGGTCTATCCCGGTGTTTATGTTCCACACGAGCCTCCTCCCTCTCTACTTCATCTAACCCAATCAGCATATCCGTCAATTCCTTTCTCCCTCATGTACTTTTCTGGCTTCCCCTTAAAAGCATCAATGCTATTCGCCCCAACTACCCTATGTGGTAGTGAGTTCCACATTCTCACCACTCTTTGGATAAAGAAGTTTCTCCTGAATTCCCTATTGGATTTATTACTGACTATCTTATATTTATGACCCCTAGTTTTGGACTCCCCCTGCAAACGGAAACATCTTCTCTACGTCTACCCTATCGAGCCCCTTCATAATTTTAATGTTAGATCAGCCTTCTCTTCTCGAGAGAAAAGAGCCCCAACCCATTCAGTCTTTTCTGATCGTTATATTCTCTCAGTTCTGGCATCATCCTTGTGAATCATTTTTTGCACCTTCTGCGGTGCCTCTATATTCTTTTCGTAATACGCCCAGATCCCAAACACCTCTCCCTCTCTACCCCTCACTGCAACGATTATAAAACCCATCTCTTTCCAGTAACCCTTCTAATCTCTCTCTTCCTGGCTTGGCATCTGTTTTCTTCTGCCTATCTGTGAAGCACCTTGGGGACATTTATAAACGCACAAGGTGCTGCATAAGTTCATGACGTTGCAGATACTGCTGAATGATGTTGATGAATGTAGAGTGGAATCATCAGCAAAAAAGTAGAGGAGGAACTGAATGGTGTGAAGAAGGAACGGGGTAAGCTGGACAGGACCGAGCCCTGGGGAATCCCAAAGCTGATAGTAAAAGAGTCTTTGGTGAGATGCCATATGAAAGCAATTTGGCTGATTTTACAAGGTTACCAGAATGCTAGAGAGTTAACAAATTGGGTATGAATGCTAATTGGATAAAATACTCTTGTGTTTTCAATTTCATGTTTATAATGAAAATGTGTGAAGTGATACATTTTGGTAGGAAGAATGAGGAGAGACAATATAAACTAAATTGTACAATTTTAAAGGGGTTGCAGGAACAGAGAGACCTGGGGGTGCACATACACAAATCTTTGAAGGTGACAGGACAAGTTGAGAAGGCTGTTAAAAAAGCATACGGGATCCGGGGATTTATTAAAAGAGGCATAGAGTACAAAAGCAAGGAAGTTATGCTAAACCTTTATAAAACACTGGTTAGGCCTCAGCTGGAGTACTGTGTTCAGTTCTGGGCACCAACCTTTAGGAAAGATGTGAAGGCCTTAGAGAGGGTGCAGAGGAGATTTACTAGAATTGTACCAGGGAGAGGGACTTCAGTTATGTGGAGAGACTGGAGAAGCTGGGGTTGTTCTCCTTGGAACAGAAATGGTTGTGAGGAGATTTGATAGAGGTATTCAAAATCATGAAGGGTCTAGACAGAGTAGATAGAGAGAAACTGTTCCCATTGGTGGAAGAGTCAAGAACCAGAGGACATAGATTTAAGGTGATTGGCAAAAGAACCAAAGGTGACATGAGGAAGAACTTTTTTGTACAGTGAGTGGTTAGGATCTGGAATGCTCTGCCCGAGGGAGTGGTGGAGGCAGATTCAATCATGGCCTTCAAAAGGGAACTGGATAAGTACTTGAAAGGAAAAAATTTGCAGGGCTACTGGGATAGGGCAGGGGAGTGGGACTAGCTGGATTGCTCTTGTATAGAGCCGGCCCGGACTCGACGGGCCGAATGGCCTCCTTCCGTGCTGTAACCTTTCTATGATTCTAAGCTGGGGTTGTTCTCGTTCGAGCACAGGAGGAGAAGAGGAGATTTAATAGAGGTGTTCAAAATCATGAAGGGTTTTGATAGAGTAAACAAGGAAAAAACTGTTTCCAGTGGCAGAAGGGTCGGTAACCAGAGGGCACAGATTTAAGGCAAAAGAGCCAGAGGCAACGTGAGGAAACATTTTTTTACGGAGCGAGTTGTAATGCACTGCCTGAAAGGGTGGTGGAAGCAGATTCAATAGTAACTTTCAAAAGGGAACTGGATAAATACTTGAAGGGAAAAAATTTACAGGGGTACGGGGAAAGAGCAGGGGAATGGGACTAATTGGATTGCTCTTTCAAAGAGCCGACACAGGCACGATGGGCCGAATGGCCTCCTCCAGTACTGTACCTACTATGATACTATGATTCCTGTTAAGGATGTTGAAATTATATGATCCACCTTTAAAGTTCTGCAGTGCAAATTGAACACGGTAATGCCATCTGAAGTGTCTTTGCTTCACTTGTTTTTCAATCAATAAAACATAAACTCATGCAACACTTTGGGTGAAATACAGGGGAAGAAAAATAGCAAAATTACAATTTAATTATGCTCCTATCAGTTAAGACACACGAACATTCGATTCTGTACTGCACATGGAGCTAAAAGAACACTGAGGAAAAGGATTGTGGATCGTCCTGGTAGTGACAGCAAGGTCTTTTTCAGCTATGTGCAGAGTCACAGGACTATTGAAGGATTCCTCAAGGATTAATGCAATTTCTGATATTACAGGGCGTGTAGAACATGTTTGGCGTTTAGATTATATATTTAATATCTTCTGCTGTTTCTTTCCTTTTTTTTTAGATTAAATCAGATCAAGAAGAAGAAAAGGATACCATAATAACCTACGTCATTACTGGACCAGGGATTACTGAGCCCCCTAAAGGTCTGTTTGTGCTTGATCAACGTACTGGCGAATTAAATATCACAGGAGAGGTGGACCGTGAAAAAAATCCATTCTTCATAGTAAGTTGCAATATATTTCCAATATCGGAAGAAAGCAATTGTGAAAACTTATTAAAACATGGCTCTGATTCCACCTTTTTCTTACCCTGTGAAGATTCTGAATCCAGTTCTGTGAAACAAGATCATTCACTGGTCAATCATTCCATGTACTATTCCAATGCTTAAGACAATTTTAGCAATCATAACGACATAACTAATTTAATTTTAAATATTCCGTTCATATGGTTTGATAACATTTGCTGCAGTTTTCTTATCCAGTGTTGTGTGAATTGTTTGCAGGATCTTCTGTTGTATTAGTAATTGGAATATCTTTCATACAATGCATTGTACAAGAGAGTTAAATCTAGTGACTAACATAGACGGAAATGGGTGATTTTATCTACAAACATTGTATCTACTTGTTCTCTATAGCCATTAGAGAACCATAACAATAGTGCCTTAAGGTGATAAATGTCCCAAAGCCCTTATCGTAGACGATAACCAGACACTGAGCAGAGATTGGAGAAATTCTAGGATTGGTGACCAAGAGCGTGGTCAGAGAGGTTGATTTTTGGGGAGGCTTTTGAAAGAGAGAAGAGAGCGAATAAAGCAGCACTCTTTTGGGAGCATGTTTTGGAATGCCGGGCTGAGACGGCTGAGGGGTTTGGAACTAAACATAGAGTTGGGCGGGGGGGTGGGGAGTGGGGTTTGAAAAGGAAGGCAGAGTTGGAAGAGCAGTGAGTGTGCATTACCACATGTTGCTGGAAGAGGTTGCAGAAATAGGAGGCGTGAGGCTGTGGAGGGACATTGTGATGTTGGATGGGACAGGATGGGATAGGATGCGGCCGGTGGAGTTTTAAGTGAGTTATAGTTTATTAAAGATGGAAGTTGTGAGCCCAGGAGAAAGAAAGAATTTGCATATATATAGTGTTTTATCATGTCTTCGGATGTCCCAAAATATTTCACAACCAATGAATTACTTTTTGGTGTGCCGGCAAATGCAGTAGCCAATTTTCACACACCAAAGTTCCACAAACAATAGATAAGGTGAATGGCCAATTAATTTGTTTGTGTTGGTTGAGGGAGGATTGTTGGCCTCTTCAAACGGTTTTATAGGATCTTTATGTCCACCTGCAATGGCAGATGGGGTTTCAGTTTAATGTCCCATCTGAAAGTTGGCACTTCTGACAATCTAGCATTCTTTTAGTGCTGCACTGAAGTGTCAGCCTTGATTATATGCTCCAGTCTTGTAGTAAGCCTCGAGCGCTTGTTCTTGTGACTCAGGGGCGAGAGTGGAACCAACTAAACCGAGCAGAAATTTGGAGTGGTCAGGTCTATGGTATGGTGACCATGGTATGGCTAAGCATTTCACTGGCATCAGGAGCGAATTGAGGGTGGAGGTAGATGATGTTACAGAGGTGGAAATAGGCAGTCTGGGTGGTGGTCAAGCTGCGAGGTTTAAAGTTTAACTCCGAGTCAAACTGGTATCACACCGCCTGGTTCAGCTTAAAAAAGCAGCCGTGGAGGGGGATGGAACGGGGCTAGGGTGCAGAGTTTTTTTGGTGAGAACTGAACAGAGTGCCAAGTTTCAGAAAGTTTTTGCTCATCCATGACTTGATGTGGGACAGCCATGGGTGGTGATGGTGGAGAGGTAGACCCAAGTGGATCTGACCCTGTGGCTACGAATGATGCAACTAAAGAATAACATCCAGATAAGAAAAAGAAAGATGAGAAGGGTGGAAGAGAAGCCGTTGCAGGAGATTACAACCAACTTTCTTGATATTTGTAAAGTTGCTGATAATTAATATTATATCTATGACTTTGACTAGATATTTTTTTTCAGCTGACAGGAGAAGCCTTTGATCAGTACAACGTACAAAGGGAAGCATCAATAGATATCACAATTAAAGTTATAGATATAAATGACAATGCTCCAGTCTTTACACAAGAAATCTTTCAAGGGAGTGTGGAAGAGCTGAGTCCATTTGGTAAGTTATTTGATTTTTTTTTTAATACTTCTCTTCAATTTAGTTTTTCCTTCCCTTCCTCACCCGAAGGCACTAACTCTTCCATGTGTGTACCAAGCGCCTTCCAGTACCTTGCCTGCACTGCCATTTGTCATATGTGAATCACTGGGACCTTGGCTCCACTGTGGAGGATGTGTGTGTGTGTCACAATTGGATTGATTCTGTTCTCGCCTAGCATCTACACACATGCTTCCCAGCATTGGATAGTGATCAGGAATGGGACCCCTGGCTAGGAACATAGCAACGGGAATAGGCCATGTAGCCCCTCGAGCCTGTTCCGCCATTCAATTAGATCATGGCTGATCTGTATCTTAACTCCATTTACCCGCCTTGGTTCCGTAACCCTTAATACACTTACCTAACAAAGATCGATCAATCTCAGTTTTGAAATTTACAATTGACCCCCAGCCTCAACAGCTTTTTGGGGGAGAGAGTTCCAGATATAAAAGGGTAGTGGAAATCTGGAACTTTCTCCCCCACTAGCTCAATTGCTAAATTTAAATCTGAGATAGATAGCTTTTTGGCAACCAAAGGTATTAAGGGATATGGACCAAAGGCAGGTACATGGAGTTAGATCACAGATCAGCCATGATCTGATCAAATGGCGGAGCAGGCACGAGGGGCTGAATGGCCTACTCCTGTTCCTATGTTCCTAGATGGAGTTAAGATACAGATCAGCCATGATCTAACTGAATGGCGGAGCAGGCTTGAAGGGCTGAATGGCCTACTGCTGATCCAATGTTCCTATGTACAGGTGAGAATTGCTGCTCTCACTAAGAGAGACCATTTGATTGATTGAAAGACGGAACTTGCATTGATGGAGCGCCTTTGACATCCAGGGGATGCCCCAGGTGCTCTTCACAGCCGGCGAGGTGTTTCTGAAGTGTAGTCAATGTTGTAACGCAGGCAAACGCGGCAGCCAATTTGCGCACAGCAAGGTCCCATAAACAGCAATGAGAAAAATGACAAGATGATCTGTTCTGGTGGTGTTGGTTGAGGGATAAATATTGGCCAGGCCACATCAGGAATGGAAAGGTATGCTGACAGAGTTAGAGGAAGTAGGATGGGAGGAGGCTCATGTGGAGCATAAACACCGGGATAGATCAATTTCTGTGTTGTAAATTCTATGTAATTCCCACTGCCCTTTGTGTGAAGAAGTGCTTCCTGATATCACCCATGAATGGCCTAGCTCTAATTTTAAGTTTATGCCCCCTTGTTCTGGACTCCCCCCACCAGAGGAAATTGTTTTTTCTCTCCTATCTACCCTATCAAATCCTTTGATCATCTTAATCTATGGGGAGTGCAGCCAGAGCCAAGTCCATAGCACATGGGAGGCTCAGCTGTACTGGGGGGAGGGGAAAGGTCAGGAGAGCATAGTGATAGGGGATTCTATAGTTGGGGAACAGACAGGAGTTTCTGTGGCCGCAGGCATGAGTCCAGGATGGTATGTTGCCTCCCTGGTGCCAGGGTCAAGGATGTCACTGAGCGGCTGCAAAACGTTATGAGGGGGGAGGGTGAACATCCAGAGGTCGTGGTCCACATCAGTATCAATGACATAGGTAGAAAGAGGGATGAGGTCCTGCAGGAAGATTTTAAGGAGCTAAGAAAAGAATTAATAAGCAGGACCTCAAAGGTAGTAATCTCCGGATTACTCCCAGTGCCATGTGCTAGTGAGTATGGAAATAGGAAGATAGAGCAGATGAATGCGTGGCTGGAGAGATGGTGCAGGAGGGAGGGCTTTAGATTCCTGGGGCATTGGGACCCGTCCTGGGGGAGGTGGGACCTGTACAAGCCAGACAGGTTGCACCTCAACAGGGCCGGGACCAATATCCTCGCGGGAAGGTTTGCTAGTGCTGTTGGGGAGGGTTTAAACTAGCTTGGCAGGGGGATGGGAACCTGAGCGTACATTCAGAAGGGAGAGAAGCAGAACTGGAAATGGAAGGCAGAAAATTAGTAAGTGAGCTTGGAAGCAGAGGAAACAAAGGTTAGAAAATAAACAACAAAGTTTGGCAGTGCTCAATGGTACATACCTCAGTGCAAGCAGTCCAGTGAATAAGGCAGATGAGTGGGAGCACAGATAGACACATGGAAATACAATATCTTAGCTATTACAGAAACATGGCTTGAAGAGGGGCAGGAATGGCAGCTCAACATTCCTGGTTACAGGGTTTTCGAACAAGGTAGAGAGGGGGATAAAAAAGGAGGGGAGGGGGTGGCAATTTTGATTAAAGAAACAATTACAGCTGTGAGGAGGGATGATATGTTAGATGGATCATCAAATGAGGCCATATGGGTTGAACTAAAGAACAAAAAAGGGGCAGTCACGCTGCTGGGAGTGTACTATAGACCCCATCCACCACCCTAAACATTCACTCCCTTCACCACCGCCGCACTGTGGCTGCAGTGTGTACTATCCACAGGATGCACTGCAGCAACTCGCCAAGGCTTCTTCGACAGCACCTCCCAAACCCGCGACCTCTACCACCTAGAAGGACAAGAGCAGCAGGCACATGGGAACAACACCACCTGCACGTTCCCCTCCAAGTCACACACCATTCCGACTTGGAAATATATCGGCCGTTCCTTCATCGTCGCTGGGTCAAAATCCTGGAACTCCCTACCTAAGAGCACTGTGGGAGAACCGTCACCACACGGACTGCAGGCGGTTCAAGAAGGCGGCTCACCACCACCTTCTCAAGGGCAATTAGGGATGGGCAATAAATGCCGGCCTCGCCAGCGACGCCCACATCCCAGAAACGAATAAAAAACAGTCAGAGGGAGATAGAAGAGCAAATATGCAGGCAGATTTCTGAGAAGTGCAAAAACAATAGGGCAGTAATAGTCGGGGATTTCAACTACCCCAATATTAACTGGGATACAATCAGTGCAAAAGGCATAGAGGGCATAAAATTCTTAAATTGCATTCAGGAGAACTTTTTTAGCCAGTACGTAGCAAGCCCGACAAGAGGGAGGGCAGTTCGTTTTAGGAAATGAGGCTGGGCAGGAGGTAGGAGTATCAGTGGGAGAGCAGTTTGCTGGTAGTGATCATAATTCAGTTAGATTTAGCACAGTTATGGAAAAGGACAGAAATAGAACAGGAGTAAAAGTTCTCAAATGGGGAAAGGTCAATTTTATTAAGCTGAGAAATGATTTAGCAAAAATGGACTGGAAACAGCTACTTGAAGGTAAATCAGTGTCAGAGCAGTGGGAGGCATTCAAGGGGGAGATTCAAGGGGTTCAGAGTAAACATGTTCCCACAAAGAAAAAGAGTGGGACTGCCAAATCTAGAGGCCTCTGGATGACAATGACCATACAGGGTAAGATAAGGCAAAAAAGAAAAGCTTATGTCAGCCACCGAGAGCTCAATGTTGCAGAAAGCCTAGAGAAGTATAGAAAGTGCAGGGGTGAAATTAAAAACGAAATTAGGAAAGCAAAGAGAGGGCATGAAAAAACATTGGCAAGTTAAATTAAGAAAAATCCAAAGATGTTTTAGAAATACATGAAGAGTAAGAGGATATCTAAGGAAAGAGTAGGGCCAATTCGAGACCAAAAAGGATGTGTGGAGGTAGAAGATGTGGGTATGGTTCTTAATGAATACTTTGCGTCTGTCTTCACAAAAGAGGGAGACGATGCAGATATTGTAGATAAGGAGGAAGAGTGTGAAATATTGGATGGGATAAACATAGTGAGAGAGGCAGTATGAAGGGGATTAGCATCTTTGAAAGTAGGTAAATCATCAGGCCCAGATGAAATGTATCCCAGGCTGTTAAAAGAAGCAAGGGAGGAAATAGCGGAGGCTCTGACCATCATTTTCCAATCCTCCCTGGATACAGAGTTGGTGCCGGAGGATTGGAGGACTGCTAACATTGTATCATTGTTTAAAAAGGGAGAGAGGGATAGTCCGAGTAATTACAGGCCAGTCAGTCTAACCTCAGAGGTGAGCAAATTATTGGAAACAATTCTGAGGGACAGGATTAGCCATCACCTAGAAAGGCACGGGAAAATCGAGGACACTCTGCATGGATTTGTTAAGGGAAGGTCGTGAGTGACTAACTTGATTGAATTTTTTGAGGCGGCAACAAGGAGGGTCGATGAGGGTCGTGCATTTGAGGTAGTCTACATGGATTTTAGCAAGGCTTTTGCCAAGGTCCCACATGGCAGATTGGTCAAAAAAGTACAAGCCCATGGGATCCAAGGGAAAGTGGCAAGTTGGATCCAAAATTGGCTCAGTGGCAGGAAGCAAAGGGTAATGGTCAACGGGTGTTTTTGTGACTGGAATGCTGTTTTTCCAATGGGGTTCCGCAGGGCTCAGTATTAGGTCCCTTGCTTTTCGTGGTATATATTAATGATTTGGACCTAAATGTAGGGGGCACGATTAAGAAGTTTGCAGATGATACAAAAATTGGCCGTGTGGTTGATAGTGAGGGGGAAAGCTGTAGATTGCAGGAAGATATCAATGGACTGGTCAGGTGGGCAGAAAAGTGGCAAATGGAATTCAATCCAGAGAAGTGTGAGGTAATGCATTTGGGAAAGACAAACAAGGCAAGGGAATACACAATAAATGGGAAGATACTGAGAGGTGTAGAGGAAGTGAGGGACCTTGGAGTGCATGTCGACAGATCCCTGAAGGTAGCAGGACAGGTAGATAAGGTGGTTAAGAAGGCATATGGGATACTTTCCTTTATTAGCTGAGGCATAGAATATAAGAGCAGGGAGGTTATGCTAGAACTGTATAAAACATTAGTTGGGCCACAGCTCGAGTACTGCGTACAGTTCTGGTCACCACATTACAGGAAACGTGATTGCACTAGAGAGGGTACAGAGGAGATTTACGAGGATGTTGCCAGGACTAGAGAATTTTAGCTATGAGGAAAGATTGGATAGGCTGGAGTTGTTTTCTTTGGAACAGAGGAGGCTGAGGGGAGATTTAATTGAGGTGTACAAAATTATAAAGGGCCTAGATAGAGTGGATAGGAAGGACCTATTTCCCTTAGTAGAGAGGTCAATAACCAGGGGGCATAGATTTAAAGTAATTGGTAGAAGGATCAGAGGGGAGCTGAGGAAAAATGTTTTCACCCACAGGGTGGTGGGGGTCTGGAACTCACTGCCTGAAAGGGTGGTAGAGGCAGAAACCCTCATCACATTTAAGAAGTACCTGGATGTGCACTTGAAGTGCTGTAACCTACAAGGCTACGGACCAATTGCTGGAAAGTGGGATCAAGCTGATTGGCTCATTTTCGGCCACGATGGGCCGAATGGCCTCCTTCTGTGCCGTAAATTTTCTATGATTCTAAACACTTCAATTAGATCATCTCTTAATCTTCTATAGTCAAGGGAATGAAAATGTAAAATCTGTATTGTTTCATCCCTTCTAGGTACCTTTGCAATGAAGCTAAATGCAACTGATGCAGATGAAGGAGACAATGCCATTGTTCATTACAAATTCATATCTCAAGGAAATAAGGAACAATTTACCATTTTATATACTGGAGAAATCAAAGTAACATCTCCTAATCTAGACCGGGAGGTTAGTGGAAATATTTCACAGGTTTTGCAGATAAGTGTGTTACCGTATCTTGCAGACCCACAAAGATTCTTAGCAGCAGCAAGCATTGGATTGTGCCATCGAACAGTTGGTGCAACTGCGCCTGCATTACATTAGGTACCCAGATTAAAATGAGTGCGTATAGGGATGAATTTGCCTGTGGGCTCCCCTGATAGTCCGCCATAGCCTTCGTGGGAGACCCACGGAAACACCTGGAGAAACACCGTCGATCCTCCGTCGTAGATGGACGATTAAGGTAAGTTCAGTCCCTATATATTTCAGGTAACAATGTTATCCAGCCTAGTGGGACTATTCCTTTTTTCCAAATGCAGACCCCACTACCATTCTTAAAGTCACCTGTGTTGCCCATGCAGCCCTTGTTCTCACACATAACCATGCAAATTATTTGGGGCAGGACATCCAACACGCACAGTATTTGTGCAAAATGGATGAGTCATTTCTCGAGTGCACTACCATGCCCATTTTACCTTGATGCGTTTCACACTGCTAAGATTATTCCCAGCGTGAATTGGCCGCTTGGTGCAGAATCTGTATGGCGCTGGGCTTCTTGATGATAATATAGCTACCATTTAAGTCCTGGCACAATAATGGCACAATAATGTCAATGTCCTCACATTGTCGCATGCAGTGCGTTGAGCAATGACTCATAACCAGTATTGCAGCAGTGACGGCTTTGTTTCACTCGCTGCACATCGAGACAGGTGAGCAAGTACTTTGACTGCATTCACTCCTCTGCCCCCTGCGTCCGCATCCTCTGAACCAACGGGCTGAACTCCCTTCCAGCTAATACTTGAAAAGCGGAAGTCATGTTCTTCAGCTCTTGCCAGCACCTAGGTATCTCCAGCCTCAACTTCATTAGTTTCCCGAGCTACCACCACAGCGTAAGCCCAAAGTTGCGGAATCTCGGTGAAGATACTGCAGCACTTGCTCAGTTTTGTCTGCAGCGATTCGGTCGCGGTTCATCTTTCAGAGGTCGAGTTACTCTTATCAAGGTGATGTCATCAGCAAAGAAACAAACATTTCTGTTGAAGAGGATGAGAGGTTCTCAGTAACTTCAATCTCCTCGAGGGATCCGATGAAGGCTTTGAACGTTCACTTCTCACGATCCTAAATTTGCGTCAGAGGAAATCTCCTACCAGATCATCGGCTCTGCCTTTTCGTAAAATGTGATAAATAATGGGATTCCATTGTGCGTTCTGCTCGTGCCATTATTCATACTTGTTTTTTTTTAAGTTATTAAGCTCCTGCATAATCCCTATCTCTGAGCAACAGAGTTAGAAAAGTACTTATTTGTTCATGGGATGTGGGCGTCGCTGGCAAGGCCGGCATTTATTGTCCATCCCTAATTGCCCTTGAGAAGGTGGTGGTGAGCTGCCTTCTTAAACCGCTGCAGTCCGTATGGTGAAGGTTCTCCCACAATGCTGTTAGGCAGGGAGATCCAGGATTTGACCCAGCGACAATGAAGGAACGGCGATATATTTCCAAGTCGGGATGGTGTGTGACTTGGAGGGGAACGTGCAGGTGGTGGTGTTCCCATGTACCTGCTGCCCTTGTCCTAGGCGGGAGAGGTCACGGGTTTGGGAGGTGCTGTCGAAGAAGCCTTGGCGAGTTGCTGCAGTGCATCCTATATATAGTACACATTGCAGCCACGGTGCGCCGGTGGTGAAGGGAGTGAATGTTTAGGGTGGATGGGGTACCAATCAAGCGGGCTGCTTTGTCCTGGATGGTGTCGAGCTTCTTGAGTGTTGTTGGAGCTGCACTCATCCAGCAAGTGATGCCTTGTAGATGGTGGAAAGGCTTTGGGGAGTCAGGAGGTGAGTCACTCGCCGCAGAATTCCCAGCCTCTGACCTGCTCTCATAGCCACAGTATTTATGTGGCTGGTCCAGTTAAGTTTCTGGTCAATGGTGACCCCCAGGATGTTGATGGTGGGGGATTCGGTGATGGTAATGCCGTTGAATGTCAAGAGGAGGTGGTTAGACTCTCTCTTGTTGGAGATGGTCATTGCCTGGCACTTGTCTGGTGTGAATGTTACTTGCCACTTATCAGCCCAAGCCTGGATGTTATCCAAATCTTGCTGCATGCCGGCATGGACTGCTTCATTATCTGAGGGATTGCGAATGGAACTGAACACTGTGCAATCATGAGAAGGTCACTGCCCTGAGGAACTCCTGCAGCAATGTCCTGGTGCTGAGATGATTGGCCTCCAACAACCATGACCATCTTCCTTTGTGCTAGGTATAACTCCAGCCACTGGAGAGTTTTCCCCCTGAATCCCATTGACTTCAATTTTACTAGGGTTCCTTGGTGCCACGCTCGGTCAAATGCTGCCTTGATGTCAAGAGCAGTCACTCTCACCTCACCTCTGGAATTCAGCTCTTTTGTCCATGTTTGGACCAAGGCTGTAATGAGGTCTGGAGCCGAGTGGTCCTGGCGGAACCCAAACTGAGCATCAGTGAGCAGGTTATTGGTGAGTAAGTGCCGCTTGATAGCACTATTGACGACACCTTCCATCACTTTGCTGATGATTGAGAGTAGATTGATGGGGTGGTAATTGGCCAGATTGGATTTGTCCTGCTTTTTGTGGACAGGACATAACTGGGCAATTTTCCACATTGTCGGGTAGATGCCAGTGCTGTAGCTGTACTGGAACAGTTTGGCTAGAGGCGCGGCTAGTTCTGGAGCACAAGTCTTCAGCACTACAACCACGATGTTGTTGGGGCCCATGGCCTTCGTTGTATCCAATGCACTCAGCCGTTTCTTGATATCACATAGAAACATAGAAAATAGGAGCAGGAGTAGGCCATTCGGCCCTTCAAGCCTGTTCCACCATTCAATATGATCATGGCTGATCCTCTATCTCAATACCATATTCCCGCTCTCTCCCCATACCCCTTGATGCCTTTTTTGTCTAGAAATCTATCTATCTCCTTAAATATATTCAGTGACTTGGCCTCCACAGCCTTCTGTGGTAGAGAATTCCACAGGTTCACCACCCTCTGAGTGAAGAAATTTCTCCTCATCTCAGTCCTAAATGTCCTACCCCGTATCCTGAGACTGTGACCCTTCGTTCTGGACACCCCAGCCAGGGGAAACATCCTCCCTGCATCCAGTCTGTCTAGCCCTGTCAGAATTTTATATTTTCAATGAGATCCCCTCTCATTCTTCTAAACTCGAGTGAATACAGGCTGAGTTGACCCAATCTCTCATGTGGAATGAATCGAATTGGCTGAAGACTGGCTTCTGTATTGGTGCGGATATCAGGAGGAGGCCGAGATGGATCATCCACTCGGCACTTCTGGCTGAAGATGGTTGCAAACCAGAGGTGAGGTGAGAGTGACTGCCCTTGACATCAAGGCAGCATTTGACCGAGTGTGGCACCAAGGAGCCCGAGTAAAATTGAAGTCAATGGGAATCAGGGGGAAAACTCTCCAGTGGCTGGAGTCATACCTAGCACAAAAGAAGATGGTAGTGGTTGTTGGTGGCCAATCATCTCAGCCCCAGGACATTGCTGCAGGAGTTCCTCAGGGCAGTGTCCTAGGCCCAACCATCTTCAGCTGCTTCATCAATGACCTTCCCCCCATCATAAGGTCAGAAATGGGGATGTTCGCTGATGTCCTTCAGGACTCGGCCAGCTCGGTCAGTAGTGGTGCCTCTTGGTGATGGACATTGAAGCCCCCCACCCAAAGTACATTCTGTGCCCTTGCTACCCTCAGTGCTTCCTCCAAGTGGTGCTCAACATGGAGGAGGACTGATTCATCAGCTGAGGGAGGACGGTAGGTGGTAATCAGCAGGAGGTTTCCTTACCCATGTATCACCTGATTCCATGAGATTGCAAGGGGTCCAGAGTCAATGTTGAGGACTCCCAGGGCCACTCCCTCCTGACTGTATATCACTGTACCGCCACCTCTGGTGGGTCTGACCTGCCGGTGGGACAGGACATACCCAGGGATGGTGATGGAAGAGTCTGGGACGTTGGCTGAAAGATATGATTCTGTGAGTATGGCTATGTCAGGCTGTTGCTTGCCTAGTCTGTGGGACAGCTCTCCCAATTTTGGCACAAGTCCCCAGATGTTAGTGAGGAGGACTTTGCAGGGTCAACTGGGCTTGGTTTGCTTTTGTCGTGTCCGGTGCCTAGTGGTCTGATGCCGGGTGGTCCGTCCGGTTTTATTCTTATGACTTTTTGTAGCGAGATTTTACAACTGAGTGGCTTGCTAGGCCATTTCAGAGGGCAATTAAGAATCAACCACATTGCTGTGGGTCTGGAGTCACATATAGGCCAGACCGGGTCAGGACGGCAGGTTTCCTTCCCTAAAGGGCATTAGTGAACCAGATGGGTTTTTACAAAAATCTGGTAGTTTCATGGCCACCATTACTGATACTAGTATTTTAATTCCAGATTTTATTTAATTAATTGAATTTAAATTCCCCAGCTGCCGTGGCGGGATTTGAACTCATGACTCTGGATTATTAGTCCAGGCCTTTGGATTATTAGTCCAGTAACATAACCAGTATGCTACCGTACCCGTTCGATCCCCCAGTTCTTGCTGGATTAGAATCATAGAATCATAGAAGTTTACAACATGGAAACAGGCCCTTCGGCCCAACATGTCCATGTCGCCCAGTTTATACCACTAAGCTAGTCCCAATTGCCTGCACTTGGCCCATATCCCTCTATACCCATCTTACCCATGTAACTGTCCAAATGCTTTTTAAAAGACAAAATTGTACCCGCCTCTACTACTGCCTCCAGACACTCACCACCCTTTGAGTGAAAAAATTGCCCCTCTGGACCCTTTTGTATCTCTCCCCTCTCACCTTAAATCTATGTCCCCTCCCTTTGGGAAAAGATTTTGACTATCTACCTTATCTATGCCCCTCATTATTTTATAGACTTCTATAAGATCACCCCTAAACCTCCTACTCTCCAGGGAAAAAAGTCCCAGTCTATCTAACCTCTCCCTATAAGTCAAACCATCAAGTCCCGGTAGCATTAGTGCTAGGGATGCCACAGTGTCTGGATTAGGGAAGGGGAATATCTGCCACGATCCTTGCGTTTGATTGCTGTACAGAAATTCCTGCCGGAAGTGTTTGTGTACGGATCCCGAGCGATGAGGGAGGAATTGTCTTCACTATGACATCGCCCACAATTGAAGAGCTTTTCTGATGCTCATTGTCGGGGGTTCACACCTAAGTGGTCACTTGGATGAGCTACTGGAGGGTGTCTGGAGCCAAAGAGCAAGTCCGTGGATTCGGGAGATGAGAACATTTGGCAAAAAAAAGTTGGGACTATATGTGGCAACGGATGGATAAGCTTGTGATATTTTGTTAATATGGTTGCCCTCTGCGTTCTGGACAAATCGCAGTATATGGGTGACCCACAAGGGCTGTAACATGGTCATGACCCGAATGTGGCTTGAAGTTACCTGCTGGGAAAATGGTATCGTATATGTGCAAGAGACCTATGTATAAATTGTGTTTTGTGTTACGAATAATGTACTATTAGATTTTTAATTTTAAGGTGATATTAGTTCGTTGCGTTTTAACTGGACGAAGTCTTGTCTAAAATAACATTATCCAGAAGTATAAGCCTAAAGATTTTTCGTGCCGTCTCTCCTTATTTAGACGCAGGATCTCTACACATTCACTGTTGAAGCCCGTGACCAGAGTGGGAGTGTTCAAGGATTATTTGCGACAGCGACAGCTCAGATCAGGATCTTGGATGTTAATGATAATATCCCCAGCATTGAAAAATTCGAGGTAATCTAAAACTCTGCTGCCCGTATCCTAACTCGCACCAAGTCCCGTTCACCCATCACCCCCAGTGCTCGCTGACCTACATTGGCTCCCGGACCGGCAACACCTCGAGTTTAAAAATCTCATCCTTGTTTTCAAACCCCTCCGTGGCCTCGCCCCCTCCCTATCTCTGTAACCTCCTCCAGCCCGACAACCCTCCGAGATCTCTGCGCTCCTCCAATTCTGGCCTCTTGCGCGGCCCCGATTTTAATCGCTGCACCATTGGCGGCCGTGCCTTCAGCTGTCTAGGCCCTACGCTCTGGAATTCCCCCCATAAACATCTCCACCTATCTCTTTCCCTTTCCTCCTTTAAGACGCTCCTTAAAACCTACCTCTTTGGCCAAGCTTTTGGCCTTACTATCTCCCTATGTGGCTCAATGTCAAATTTTGTTTGATAATCGCTCCCGTGAAGCGCCTTGGGACGTTTTACTACATTAAAGGTGCTATATAAATGCATTGATGTGGAGATGCCGGTGATGGACTGGGGTGGACAAATGTAAGGAATCTTACAACACCAGGTTATAGTCCAACAGTTTTATTTGAAAATCACACGTAACCCCAGCAGCGAAAAAAGAGTTATCTGTTTTTAATACAACTGGTCATTCTCTCTCTTTCAGATGTTTCTCTCTCTCTCTCTCTCTCTCTGTCTTTGGGTTCTGACCGTTTGTATATTCAGTAGTCCTGTATGTAATGTCTCTCTGTCTGAACACCATTCGACTCCTTTGATTGCCTTGACAACGGGCAGTTGGAAAGATTATCTGTAATCACCAGGCATTGTTCTCTGACTATATATGCTGTACCTTTCATGGAACCCCATACTCACCTGACGAAGGAGAAAGCCTCCGAAAGCTTGTGATTTTCAAATAAAACTGTTGGACTATAACCTGGTGTTGTAAGATTCCTTACATATAAATGCAAGTTAGTGTAAGTTTATCATCTAGCTAACAGACAGCTAATGCAAAAAATGGTATTTGGTGATCTCTTTGAATTTTGCTTATGATATAAAAGAAAATGAGTATTTTTTTCTGGTGGTGTTGTATTTGGCTTTCCTTGTTTATTCTTTCACCCTCCATATACTACAGGATTGACCTGGACATCCAAAAGAGAAAGCCATAGGAGAAGGTGCAAGAAAAGATTTACTAGGATGATACCAGAACTGAGAGGTTATAACTATCAGGAATGACTGTACAGGCTGGGGCTCTTTTCTTTAGAAAAGAGAAGGCTGAGGGGTGACCTGATAGAGGTCTTTAAAATTATGAAAGGGTTTGAACAGGATAGACATAGACAAGATGTTTCCACTTGTGGGGAAGTTCAAAACTAGAGGACATAAATATAAGATGGTCACCAATAAATGCAATAGGGAATTCAGGAGGAACTTCTTTACCCGGAGAGTGGTGAGAATGTGGAACGAGCTACCACAAGGTTGAGCCGAATAGATGCGATGCATTTAAGGGGCAGCTAGCTAAGTACTTGAGGGAGAAAGGAATCGAAGGAAATGCTGGTAGAGTGGGAGGAAGAGCCAGCCTGTACAATCTTTCCGGATAGTTGTAACCTCTCAGTTCTACAAATTTAATTTGGAATTGAGTTATTGTTGGATCCAGTCATAGGAACATAGGAACAGGAGTAGGCCATTCAGCCCCTCGTGCCTGCTCCGCCATTTGATAAGATCATGGCTGATCTGTGATCTAACTCCATATACCTGCCTTTGGCCCATATCCCTTAATACCTTAATACCAGTCAGAATGGACATAGTCGATGGTACCTTTTGGCCGTTTTCCCCTTCACCTGTGACCTTTCTCAGACAGTGCTTCAGAAGCCCCTATCAGATAGTTAAGGCTTGTACCTGGTAGCGTGTCCAAGCACCTGGCTGGTTGAGGGGTGAAGAATATTCTCGAGTTCCTCAAGTATTGTCAGTATAGTGGCTGTACTGGGTAAGTGTCGCCTAAGCCCTAAGCTCTGGAATTCCCTCTCTAAACCTCTCTGCCTCTCTACCTCTCTCTTTTCCTTCTAAGACGCTCCTTAGAACCTACCTCTTTGACCAAGCTTTTGGTCACCTGCCCTAATATCTCCTTATGTGGCCCGGTGTCAAATTTTATTTGATAATCGCTCCTGTGAAGCGCCTTGGGATGTTTTGCTACTTTAAAAGCGCTATATAAATGCAAGTTGTTGTTGTTGGTTTTGTGGCCAGGGACGCTGTTTCTTTGAAGTGGACAATACCTTGTAGGTTGCTAAGTTAGTTAATGTGGGCACTTGGGTCTTTCAACCAAGATATCATGCTCCATAGACAGGCCTCGTCATGGATTTCAGACTCACCACCACACAAAGCCTTTCAGAAACAAGCTGCTGTTTGGAGTACCACATCTAGGAGGCACAAGAGCTGTACGTGCACTAGGAAAAATGCACAATCCCATCCCAGATATACTGAATGAGTAAATGTGCGCACTAAAAAAGTGCCTCATTATCTAGGCTAAAGCAGCAGCAACAACAACAACAACTTGCATTTATATAGCGCCTTTAAAGTAGTAAAATGTCCCAAGTCACTTCACAGGAGCGATTATCAAACAAAATTTGACACCGAGCCGCTTAAGGAGACAGGTGACCTAGTCAAAGATGTAGGTTTTAAGGAACGTCTTAAAGGAGGAGAGAGAGGCAGGGAGAGATTTAGGGAGGGAATTCCAGAGCTTAGGACCTAGGCAGCTGAAGGCACGGCCGCCAATGGTGGAGCGATGAAAATCAGGGATGCGCAAGAGGCCAGAATTGGAGGAGCGCAGAGATCCCGGTGGGCTGGAGGAGGTCGCAGAGATAGGGAAGGGGCGAGGCCATGGAGGGATTTGAAAACAAGGATGAGAAGTTTAAAATCGAGTTAAAAATCAGAGTCCTATTTTAAACACTCACAGGGAGCAGGAAGCCCCCTGCCATAATATTGCAGCTTCAGTGTCTTCCGGCACCTTCTGAATTTCCAGCTGTCTGAAGGGATTATCAGTTTGGACAGGTACAAAAAATAATTTAACAGGCTGGTGGAATGTTGGCCTTTATCTCAAGGGGGCTAGAATACAAATGGGTGGAAGTTATGTTACAGCTGTACAGAGCTCTGGTTAGACCCCATCTGGAGATACTACATTCAGTTCTGGACACCGCAGGTCAGGGGGGGATATATTGGCCTTGGAGGGGGTGCAATGCAGATTCACCAGAATGATACCAGGGTGAAAAGAGTTAAATTATAGACTTGTTATAGACTAGGCTTGTATTCCCTTGATTATGGAAGATTAAGGGGTGATCTAATTGAGGTGTTTAAGATGATCAAAGGATTTGATGGGGTAGATGGAGAGAAACTATTTCCTCTGGTGGGGGAGATCAGAACAAGGGGGCATAACCTTAAAATTAGAGCTAGGACATTCAGGGGCGATGTCAGGAAGCACTCCTTTAAACAAAGGGGAGTGGAAATCTGGAACTCTCCCCCTAAAAAAGCTGTTGAGTTTGGGGGTCAATTGAAAATTTCAAAACTGAGATTTTTGTTAGGTAAGGGTATTAAGGGTTACGGAACCAAGGCGGGTAAATGGAGTTAAGATACAGATCAACCATGATCTAATTGAATGCAGGAACAGGCTCTAGGGGCTGAATAGCCTAGTCCTATGTAAGTTATAAAGAACAGTAGGTATCTGCCCCAATCCTACCCAAATAAACAACCCAAAGAAGAGCAGGATGGTAACGTTTAGCGTTTAAGTGGTGTGACTGGGAGACTATTCTTCTTAAAAAGTTCTTTGGGAGCCTGCATGTCCGCCAGAACAGGCAGACAGCACCTTGGCTTTACGTTTCATCCGACAGACGGCACCTCCGACAGTGCAGTACACCCTCAGTGTTGCACTGAAATGTCAACTTAGATCACATGCTCAGGTCTGTAAAATAAGATGGTAAAAAAGATCGTTGAGAAAGTAATATGACTAAACTTTAAATTGATCACAGATCATTGAGACAGTTTTTCTATCTATGTTTATTGGTGCTTTTTGCGTTTTGAGCTCTGGATCGAAAAGTTTTGCATTAAATTTCTTCACAGAGAGCTAAAGAAAAGATCATATTTTCCATTTCAGTATGAAGAAACTGTGAGCGAAAATACTAAAAACCATCAAGTGGTGCGTATAAAGGTGCTGGATAAGGACCAAGAGTTCACCGATAACTGGTTGGGACACTTTGATATCATTGAAGGTGATGAAGGAAAGCACTTTAGGTTTGAAATGGATAACCAAACAAATGAAGGAATCTTGATACTTCAGAAGGTAAAGTTGAAAACCACGTCAAATTTGTCAGACAATGTAATCATCAGAGAGATGCACGAGCACTTGAACTCTGAAAACCTCAGCAGACTGTGGCAGGTGGAGTTCAATGTGAGCAGGTGTGAGGTCATCCACTTTGGACCTAAGACAAATAGATCAGGGTATCTCCTAAATGGTGAGAAGCTCGGAAATGTGGAGAAGCAGTGAGATTTAGGGGTACAAGTACAGAAATCACTAAAGCTAGTGGACAGGTACAAAAAATAATTTAAAAGGCTAATGGAATCTTTATCTCAAGAGGACTGGAATACAAAGGGGTGGAAGTTATATTTCATTTATATAAAGATCTGGTTAGACCCAATTTAGAGAACTGCGTTCAGTTCTGGGCACTGCACCTCGGGAAGGATATATTGACCTTGGAGGAGGTGCAGCACAGATTCACCAGAATGTTACCGGGGCTAAAAGGGTTAAATTATGAGGACCGGTTGCATAGACTAAGGTTGTATTCCCTCGAGTATAGAAAATTAAGGGGTGATCTAATTGAGGTGTTTAAGATGATTAAAGGAGTTTATAGGGTAGAGAGAGAGAAACTATTTCCTCTGGTGAGGGAGTCCAGAACAAGGGGGCATAACCTTAAAATTGGAGGTAAGCTGTTCAGGGGTGATGTCAGGAAGCACTTCTTCACACAAAGGGGAGTGGAAATCTGGAACTTCCTCCCCCAAAAAGCTGTTGAGGCTGGGAGTCAATTGAAAATTTCAAAACTGAGATTGATAGATTTATTAAGCAACAGTATTAAGTGTAATAAACTGGATAGCCCGGTGGTGAAGGATACAATACTAGAGCCTGATCTTCAGTTGCTTCCAAGCCTTTATTCACAGAGATCCACATTACCCACACCACACCCGAGATAAGCTCTCATATAACTGGATATAAGAGAGTCCCCGATTGATACGCCCCACCTGAATACAATTAACACTAATTGAAATAAATCATACGATACAATTAACCGATTCCCTTCTCTCTCTTTAAATAAAAAAATTAAACTTTATATATACAATCCAAACAAAAATTTCAAAAGTCAAAAACTTCCATACTCTGTACAGCTTATACTATTCAAAGCATTACATTGTGAGGCCACCCTTCTCCAGGACCCCTAATAATTTCTTCGTACATGTACTTCTTTTAGTAAAACAATCCGACAGCTGATTTAATTTTAAGAGATTTCCTTCCTCTCCAGCATTTGTTTCAAGCCAGTAAGGTCAATCCGTAATCTTTTCTCTCACATTTTTTGTAGAGTGTACATTGTCCCACAATGAACGATTGTCTACATAACAATCACTGGGTATACTACCTTCAGTACTCCCATTGTACAGGATGTCACTCAGAATATTTGCCAAATAGAATCCCATACCCACTGCGTCGACAAGAGCCAGTGTTTCAGCAGCCAGAGTACTTTCAACAACCCTTTTTATTTTCTTAGCTTCTCAAGCTAAAGGACAACATTTCCCATTCTCACCCATAAGAAACACTCTGAAACCAGCTGCACTAGAATACCCATCAGGAAGATTAGCATGTGAAGCATCGCTAGAGATAACTAGCTTCATTTTCTTTGGGCCACCTAAGGATGGGAACTGAAGTACGCATTTATCTATATTTAACTTTCGTCACGTTTTATTTGCCCGTAAGATATTCTTTACTACGGGGTGTCTCATTGATGTACTTAACTCCAACACATCAAAGCTAGCATCTGGTCTAGTCTGAGTGCACAACCAGTTCAACTGACCAATCAAGCTTCATAATTGCTCTGTCTCTTCTTTAGATATAACATCATCTTCCTGTGATGACCTCGTACGATTCACCGCGATGGGAGTAACACTCTCTGAACAGGACTGTTGATTTAAAGTTACACCAGACCCACTCTGCTTAAAATCTAAACCAATATATTTAAAAGCCCCACAGGCCTGACTCCTAATTTTAAATTCTACTCTAATCTTATTAATGACGACAATTTCTCAAATTCCACAGTACCACCCCATAAGAAACCATCAACACGCATCATGAAGATGCCTGAAAGTTGTCCATTACGGTACCAATAAAACACTGCAGGATCTGCTTTTAGTTGAACACAACCTATTTTTTGCAAAACAGATCTCACCCAAAAATGCCATACCCTGGAAACATCATTCAGCCCATAGAAGCATTTGTTTAGTTTCCATAGTTTTCCTTCCACATCTGCTGCCTCGTTAGACGGTTTCAGAAACACTTCTCTCTGAAAAGTTTCGCCCTGCAGAAATGCAGCTTTTATGTGAATTGACCTGCACTCCCATGAATGTGCTGCCAAAAGAGCCAAATAGATTTTTTAAGATTACCTTTACAGCAGTGGGAGAATCCACTCGAACATCTGTATCACCCAGTTTCTCTTCAAAACCCCTAGCTGCCAACCTCGCTTTAGCCTTATCAGTCCCACCTGCAAGGACTTTTCAGTACAAATCTATCTATGCGACAAAGCTGGTTGACCTTTATCTGTTACCTCAGAGTAAACTCCAAATTCTTTTCAACTATCTAACTCCCTTTGTTTTGTTTCTCTTACCCGTTTATTCTCAAGTTTATTGGCAGCCACCAAAACTTCACGATCATGAGGACTCCTGCCTTTAGTTCTGTTACATGACTGTTCTGTGGTCTTTGTTTCATTGTCTGACCCAGTCAAGCTACGTCTTCCACGTCTACTTCTATGTCTGTAGGGACTACTACTGCGAGATCTCCCTCTTTCATCTCTAGTTCGCGATCGTTTTCTGACGTGAGATTCACTTCCAGACTCCCTATCACTACTTGTACTCCGCTTTCATACTCTCCACTCTTTTACCCCATTCTACAAGTCGCAGCATGACCATCATCCTGAACATTCAACCAAAATTTAAACCTACCAGTAGCTTTGCCTGCACGTCCCAAAATTGTCGCATCCATCCATAAATTAGTCCCTTCTGGAACATATGTCACCCGTGCACCCACTTTGGGCAATTGTTCTGTGGATGTGATAGCTCTGTCATGTGTTTCTTGATCACTGATATTACCACTGTCCAGCCCTTGATCCACCTCAGGAACCTCATCAAAAAAATTAACACCTGAGGCACAAGGTGCCTCGTTTACTTCTATCAACTGCTTAGAGTCCAAGATTTTATAATTAATTCCAATTAATCATGAGGAATGAACCTTAACAGTTTGATTACCATGTTGGACAGTTACTGTCTTACCATCACGACCTATTACCTTACCAGGGCCTTCCCATTCCCTATGACCCTCCTTTTTATGGTATACCAAATCTCCTGAATTGAACTCTGCCTCAGGTGGTCTAAAACGATGCCTCAGTGCTCTATGAATTTTCTCTGATACCTCAGCCTTGATAAAAGCCCGTCTCCCTGCATGCATAGCATTTAAATACTCAGGAAAAATGGCACTAATTGTCGTGCCTTCTAGAGCAGGAGGATTATCACAAAGAAGAGAAGGTAATTTGGGATTGCGTCCATGGACTAGTTGGTAAGGATTATATCCTCCAACCATCCGAAGAGAATTCTTTGCATGAACTGCCCATGCTAGGGCAGGTGACAATTTACACTCTGTCTTCAATCAGCCAAAATTTCCTGCACCGTGCTATCAATCACAGCATGATTCCTTTCACAAAGACTATTCTATTTAGAATAATCTTTTTCTCCTTACTATGTATTGGTGCAGAAATACTAAATCTCATAGCCAGGTCAATAAAATGTAATCATAGAATGGTTACAGCACAGAAGGAGGCCATTTGGCCCGTCGAGCCCGTGCCGGCTCTCTGCAAGACCAATCCAGCTGGTCTCACTCCCCTGCCCTATCCCCGTAGCCCTGCAGATTTTTTCCCTTCAAGCATTTATTCAATTCTCTTTTGAAGGCCACGATTGAATCTGCCTCCGCCACCCCCTCGAGCAGTGCATTCCAGATCATAACTACTCGCTGCGTAAAAAAGTTTTTCCTCATGTCGCCTTTGGTTCTTTTGCCAATCACCTTAAATCTGTGTCCTCTGGTTCTCAACCTTTCCGCCAATGGGAAGAGTATCTCTCTATCTACTTTGTCTAGACCCTTCATGATTTTGAACACCTCTATCAAATCTCCTCTCAACCTTCTCTGTTCCGAGGAGAACAACCCCAGCTTCTCCAGTCTATCCACGTAACTAAAGTCCCTCATCCCTGGAATCATTCCAGTAAATCTTTTCTGCACCCTCTCTAAGGCCTTCACATCCTTCCTAAAGTGCGTTGCTCAGAATTGGACATAATATACCAGTTATGGCTGAACCAGTGTTTTATAAAGGTTCATCATAACCTCCTTGCTTTTGTACCCTATGCCTCTATTTATAAAGCCCAGGATCCCGTATACTTTTTTAACCGTTTTCTCAATCTGCCCTGCCACCTTCAATGACCTGTGCACATATACCTCCAGGTCTCTCTGTTCCTGCACCCCCTTGAGAATTGTACCCTTTAGTTTATATTGCCTCTCCTCGTTCGTCCTACCAAAATGTATCACTTCGCATTTTTCTGCGTTAAATTTCATCTGCCACGTGTCCGTCCATGCCACCAGCCTGTCTATATCCTCTTGAAGTCTATCACTATCCTCCTCACTGTTCACTACACTTCCAAGTTTTGTGTCATCTGCAAATTTGGAAATTGTGCCCTGTACGTCCAAGTCCAAGTCATAAATATATTTCAAGAATAGCAGCGGTCCCAGCACTGATCCCTGGGGAACACCACTGTACACCTCCCTCCAGTCTGAAAAACAACCGTTCACCACTACTCTCTGTTTCATGTCACTTAGCCAATTTCATATCCATGCTGCCGCTGCCCCTTTTATTTCTTGGGCTCCAACTTTGCTGACAAGCCTATTATGTGGCACTTTATCAGACGCCTTTTGGAAGTCCATTTACACCACATAACCGCATTGCCCTCATCAACCCTCTCTGTTACCTCATCAAAAAACTCGATCAAGCTAGTTAAACACAATTTGCTTTTAACAAATCCGTGCTGCCTTTCCTTTATTAATCCATGCTTATCCAAGTGACTATTAATTTTGTCCCGGATTATCGTTTCTAAAAGCTTTCCCCACCACCGAGGTTAAACTGACTGGCCTGTAGTTGCCAGGTTTATCCTTACACCCTTTTTTGAACAAGGATGTAACATTTTCAATTCTCTAGTCCTCTGGCACCACCCTCATATCTAAAGATGTTTGGAAGATTATGGCCAGCACCTCTGCAATTTCCACCCTTACTTCCCTCAGCAACCTAGGATGCATCCCATCTGGACCGGGTGATTTATCTACTTCAAGTACAGCTAGCCTTTCAAGTGCCTCCTCTTTGTCAATTTCTTAACTCTAACCAAATAGATTCTGTCCTTGACCCCTCCCGGATGTCCTCTCTCTCCAGCACTACAATATTCTCCTTAATCAATATTGCCACCCCCCCCCCCATTTCTTTCCTTCCTTATCTTTCCTGAACGCCTTGTATCCAGGAATATTTAGTACCCAATCCTGTCCCTTTTTGAGTCAGATCTCCGTTTTTGCCACAACATCATATTCCCATGTGGCTATTTGCGCCTGCAGCTCACCAACCTTTCTTACCATGGTTTGTGCGTTTACACACATGCACTGTAAACCTTTCTTGGACCTTCCTTGTATTCTTTCTCAGTCTGATCCCACCTAATACAGTACTATTTCTTACTCTAGTGCTATCTGTCTCTCCCAATCCTTTGTGCACCTTGTTTCTCCTTTCCAATGCTGCATCTTGGTGCCCATCCCCCTGCCAAATTAGTTTAAACCTTCCCCCACAGCACTGCTGTACCTCCCCGCGAGAACGTTGGTCCCAGCTCTGTTGAGGTGCAACCCGTCCGGCCTGTACTGGTCCCACCTCCCCCAGAATCGGTCCCAACCGCCTCAGGAATCTAAAGACCTCCCTCCTGCACCATCTCTCCAGCCACGCATTCATTTATGTAAGATGAAAACATTTCTGTCTTTGTCCTATATCTTTAGATCCATGGCAACTGCCTCGTTAAAGTCACGTGCCAATGCAACACTTACAGTAGGATGTGGGGGCGTCCGTCTATGCTTCTTACAGATTTCACCGTTCTCACTAATCTCTTCTGTTAGCCTCATATTCTTCTTATCAACTACACCTGCATCTTTTAGCAGGATTTTTAAACGTTGACAAGTAGGGTGGGCAAATTGAATATGTAACTTTAAGACAATTTGTTTTTGTTCTCTCTTATCCATATCACCTAATGCCATTAATGCCATTAATACTTGCCTAACACACTGATGAGAAACATAAGGTTTTATTAAGAAGATGCAATAATGCCCTGACTGGATAAACTACAAATCAACCGATTTCCCAAAAATGATTACCCCATCGTGTTCCATTTCAAGTTTCATTTTTGCCTTTCTCTTGGAAGGTTTACCCAAAAGCATCGGTATCTCACTGGAGACTACATCCGTACTCGTAAAATGGCTTACTCCAGTCCTGGCGGAACAGGCTCGAGGGGCTGAAAGGCCTCCTCCCGTTCATTAATGTTCCTAATTAAAACTGAGTAAATTAGTATGGAGCATTTGCCAATTACTTTTATTCTTAGTTCTTCATATTTTTCATAGTTTGTTTTCTTATGAATGTCTATTGCTTTTTCTTCTGTTTTCACCGGACACGACTGAATATCTTTCCCTTCTCCTCTCGCCCAGGAATTGAATTATGAAGAAGTGAAACTGGTGAGTTTGACAGTTAGAGTTTCAAATCAGGCACCGTACCACAGCTCCGTGTCTCAAGCCAATACTGTAAATTCCATTCAAATAAAAATCAAAGTAAAGAATGTGAAAGAAGGTTTCGAATTTAGGCCCTCGAAATGGCTAATATCGATCACTGAAAGTTTGACTATCAAGGAGTTACATCAAGTATTTGGGACGTATCGAGCGGTTAGTGTTGACACTGGGAAAGAGCATAAAAGCACCAAGTAAGAAATTAATTCTGTTGTGTTTTTTTTCTTCCCACTTAATTTTTTTTTTAATGGATCTAGCAATACAGTAATCAATATTTTCAACATTTGCAACAGATATGCAAAGAATACTGATCCAGCTAACTGGTTAGTCATTAACTCCGAAACCGGAGAGGTTACCTTTGTTGGTGTTCCTGATCGAGAGTCTAAATATGTGATTAATGGGTCGTACACTGCAACCATTTTGGCCATAAATAATGAGGGTAAGTAGATGAAGTAATCGAATAAAGCCTCCAATTCTAACAAGTTCCAAAACACAAATAAAATAATGTCTGCCCTAATTAAGTGTGTATTGTTTTATATGATATATTAGATGTATTTAGGGAGAAGCTAGATAAACATATGAGGGAGAAAAGAATAGAAGGATATGCTGATGGGATTAAACGAAGAGGGATAGGAGGAGGCTTGTGTGGAGCCTAACCACCAGCATGGATCAAGTGGGCCGAATGGCCTGTTTCTGTGCTGTATATTCTGTGTGATTGTACGTATTTATGTCATGCATGTCTACAACATCGTTGGGTATTTTAGATGTTCAACTTATTGGATTGAAATTAGTTTACAGTCCTCTCTGATGGTCCAGGGAAGCTTACTCAGTAAGTAGCTGAGCGTACAGATCAGGAAAGCCCCAGGTTTCATCCCAAGTGTGCGTTTGTGGACATCGGGCTAAGACAGGAACGTGTTCAGCTCCTGATGCCCTCTGAAGTTGAATGGCCTGCCTACACTCACCATCAAAGCTCTCAGTTGAATAATGGCCACTTGGACAAGTAAAGAAAGAAATTGCATTTATATAGTGCCTTTCACGACCAAAGTGCGTTAGAGCAAATTAAGTACTTTTTGAAGTGTAGTCACTGTTGTAATGTAGGAAGGGTGGCAGCTATTTTTGCGCTCAGCAAGGCCCCTCAAACAGCGCTATGATAATGACCAGATAATCTGTTTTTTTTTTAAAGAGATGTCGATTGAGGGATAAATATTGGCCAGGACACCGGGGAGAACTCCCCTGCTCTTCTTCGAAATAGTACCATGAGATCTTAAACATCCGCTTTTACGGGGCCTCGGTTTAATGTCTCATCTAAAAGACAGGCACCTCCGACAGTGCAGCACTCCCTCAGTACAGGCACTGGAGTGATAGCCTAGATTATGTGCTCAAGTCTCTGGTGTGGGACTTAAACCTTCTGACTTAGTGGCGAGGGTCCTACCCACTGAGCCCCAGCTGACACTTTCGCATTTCCAATAATAAGGAAGTCTACCGCCGGCAATTTTCTTGGGGCTTCTTCCACTTCGCCGTAACTTTGGCGTACGTTCGGCAGAAACACCATTCACGCCGTAAAGGTGGGCTTCCGCCACGGTTATGGTGACGGAGCAGGAGAAGTCCCGAGGAAGTTCACCGCTTATACAGTTTAATGTCTTTCCATGGGAATGGGAAGTGTTATATAAAGATCTGGTTAGACCTCATCTGGAGCACTGCGTTCAGTTCTGGGCACCGCACCTCAGGAAGGATATATTGGACTAGGAGAGGGTGCAGTGCAGATTTACCAGAATTATACCGGGGCTAAAAGGGTTAAATTGTGAGGGCAGGTTGCATAGACTAAGGTTGTATTCCCTCAAGTACAGAAGATTAAGGGGTGATCTAATTGAGGTGTTTAAGATGATTAAAGGAGTCGATGGGGTGGATAGAGAGAAACTATTGGGGTGGATAGAGAGATAGTGAATGGGCTAAAAATTGATTAAAAAGAGGTACTAGAAAGGCTAGTTGTAATTAAAGTCGATAAGTCACCCAGTCGGGATGGGATGCATCCTAGGTTGCTGATGGAAGTAAGGGTGGAAATTGCGGAAGTACTGGCCATAATCTTCCAAACATCCTTAGATACGGGGGTGGTGCCAAGGACTGGAGAATTGCAAATGTTACACCCTTGTTCAAAAAAGGGTGTAAGGATAAAGCCAGCAACTATAGACCAGTCAGTTTAACCTCAGTGGTGGGGAAATTTTTAGAAACAATTATCCGGGACAGAATTAACAGTCACTTGGACGAGTGTGGATTGATTAGGGAAAGCCAGCACGGATTTGATAAAGGCAAATCATGGTTAACTAACCTGATAGAGTTTTTTGTTGAGGTATCAAAGAAGGTTGATGAGGGCAATGCAGTTGATGTGGTGTATATGGATTTTCAAAAGACGTTTGATAAAGTGCTGCATGGTAGGCTTATCATCAAGATTGCGGCCCTTGGAATAAAGGGAACAGTAGCAACTTGGATACTAAGGGATAGGAAACAGAGAGTAGAGGTGAACGTTTGTTTTTTTGGACTGGAGGGAGGTGTACAGTGGTGTTCCCCAGGGGTCAGTGCTGGGACTATTGCTTTTCTTGATATATATTAATGACTTGGACTTGGATGTACAGGGCACAATTTCCAAATTTGCAGATGACACAAAACTTGGAAGGGTAGTAAACAGTGAGGAGGATAGTGATAGACTTCAAGAGGATATAGACAGGCTGGTGGCATGGGCGGACACGTGGCAGATGAAATTTAACGCAGAAAAATGCAAAGTGATACATTTTGGTAGGAAGAATGAGGCGGGCAATATAAACTAGAGGGCATAACTCTAAAAGGGGTACAGGAACAGAGAGATCTGGAGGTATATGTGCACAAATCATTGAAGGTGGCAGGGCAGGTTGAGAAAGCGTTTAAAAAAACATATGGGATCCTGGGCTTTATAAATAGAGGTAAAGAGTACAAAAGTATGGAAGTCATGATGAACCTTTATAAAACACTGGTTTGGTCACAACTGGAGTATTATGTCCAGTTCTGGGCACCGCACTTCAGGAAAGATGTGAAGGCCTTAAAGAGAGTGCAGAAGAGATTTACTAGAATGATTCCAGGGATGAGGGACTTTAGTTACGTGAATAGACTGGAGAAGCTGGGGTTGTTCTCCTTGGAACAGAGACAGTTGCGAGGAGATTTGATAGAGGTATTCAAAATCATGAAGGGTCTAGACAGAGTAGATAGAGAGAAACTGTTCCCATTGGTGGAAGGGTCAAGGATCAGAGGACATAGATTTAAGATGATTGGCAAAAGAACCAAAGGTGACATGAGGAAAAGCTTTTTTACACAGCGAGTGGTTAGGATCTGGAATGCACTGCCCGAGGGGGTGGTGGAGGCAGATTCAATCATGGCCTTCAAAAGGGAACTGGATAAGTACTTGAAAGGAAAAAATGTGCAGGGCTGCGGGGATAGGGCGGGGGAGTGGGACTAGCTGGATTGCTCTTGCATCGAGCCGGCCCGGACTCGATGGACCAAATGGCCTCCTTCCATGCTATAACCTTGCTATGATTCTATGATTTCCTCTGGTGCGGGGAGTCCAGAACAAGGGGGGGCATAACCTTAAAATTAGAGCTAGGCTGTTCAGGGGTGATGTCAGGAAGCACTTCTTCACACAAAGGGGAGTGGAAATCTGGAACTCTCTCCCTGTTGAGGCTGGGGGTCAATTGAAAATTTCAAAACTGAGATGATAGATTTTTGTTAAGCAAAGGGTATTAAGGGTCATGGAACCCAAGCGGGTAGATGGAGTTAAGATACAGATCAGCCATGATCTCATTGCATGGCAGAACAGGCTCAAGGGGCTGAATGGCCTACTCCAGTTCCTATGCTCCTAATTTGACAGTCATTTTAAATGTTAAATAGGCTAGCTGCTTTTTCAAGCCACATAGAATGGTTTGTGGTCTGCAAAAGCTTGCTTCAGTGACTTTATTCTGAGAAAAGAGACTATCTGCTTGCCGCCCTCTTATATTCAATTTTGTCAAACAGCAGTCTCTCAGCCCTGTTACTCATCATTCTTCGTTTGCTCTAATTGGCTTTCCAAATTGTTTTCAAATCTCCTCACCCCCGCCCCCCCTCTCCTCCCCACACACACACACACACACACACACACACACACACTCAAATACTTTCTTTTTCTGTTAATTGAAGTAAATTTGTGTGATACGACCCTCAAAACTACAACAACTTGAATTTATATAGCACGTAGAAAATCATCATAAGAAGCTTCGCAGGAGCGTTTATTTGATACCGAGCCAAAGGAGGAGCTATTAGGGCAGGTGACTGAAAGCTTGGTCAAAGAGGTGAGTTTTAAGAAGGGGCTTAAAAGAGGAGCGAGACACGAAGAGGTTTAGGGAGGTTATTCCAGAGCTTAGGGCCTAGACGGCTGAAGGCACGGCCGCCAATGGTGGGGAGAAGGGAGTGGGGGAATGCACAAGAGGCCAGAGTTACTGTACATATTTCTTTAGAAAGCATTATAGCCTTGACTTCGTGCCCTCAAGATGGTAAACACATTGGCATTGGTACACTGCAGGCTAGCCAGGGCATGCAAGTCCTCAGAGTTACGCAGCCAAAGTTGAATGAATGTTCGAACACCTCCCATAGGTACGGACATCCTCATTCTTTTAAAGTTCAGTATCCCCATAAGAAAGTCAGCAATCAGGGCACAGTCCACAATGAGACCTTGCCTACAATAGTATAAGGGAAAAATTACCTGACTCTTAAGGGTACATTGTCCTCAGCTGGAAGAATAGCAATATTTTATTTGTGGATGATGAGCATCTTTCAAAAGAATAAGGAAGGCTTTACCTACAAGAGGTAATCATAAATTTTAATTGTGAAATGTCGAAAATACTTAGGCATTGTGGCAATCTGTCCCGTAACATCACCCGTCTCCACCCCTGCCTCAGCTCATCTGCTGCTGAAACCCTCATCCGTGCCCTTATTACATCGAGACTCGACTATTCCAATGTTCTCCTGGCCGGCCTCCCACCTTGCACCCTCCGTAAACTTGAGGTCATCCAAAACTGCTGCCCGTATCCTAACTAGCACCGAATCCCATTCACCCATCGCCCCTGTGCTCGCTGACCTACATTGGCTCCCGGTCCAGCAACACCACGATTTTAAAATTCTCATCTTTGTTTTCATATCTCTCTATGGCCTCACCCCTCCCTGTCTCTGTATCCTCCTCCAGCCCTTCGAACCCTCCGAGATCTCCCCGCTCCTCCAATCCTGGCCTCTTGCGCATCCCCGATTTTCTTCGCTCCATCATTGGCGGCCGTGCCTTCAGCTGCCCAGGCCCTACACTCTGGAATTCCCCCCTTAAATCTCTCCGCCTCTCTACCTCTCTCTCTCTCTTCTCCTTTAAGACAGTCCTTAAAACCTACCTCTTTGACCAAGCTTTTGGTCACCTGTCCTAACAACTCCTTATGTGGCTCGGTGTCAAATTTTGTTTGATAATCGCTCCTGTGAAGCGCCTTGGGACGCTTTACTACTTTTAAGGTGCTGTATAAATGCAAGTTGTTATTACTGAGGTGCAAACAATTTACTTAATTCTCCATGCAGATGAGCTCTGTTTAGGAATCTAGTAGAGATCCACAAAGGAAGCCAGCATTGTCACCTTTCAGGCTTTGGTGATTATTTCCCTTAGGAGATTAAATAAACTGGGGGAAATCCGCAACTCTACAAATTACGTATGTTTGACGGAGTCGGCTTGAAGTCTTTTGTTATTCATACTTTGTGTTGTAAATTATTCAATATTCACATGACTGTTTTTAAAAACTAAATTGAGTCTTTATTTTAGTTGGATTTCTTCCTTAGAGTTAATCTTGTTCTGTACATCTCATTGTGTGGAGAGTTTTTAATGATCAGTATTCAAATTTCTTGCTTATAGCTATTATTTCATTGTAAACCTGAACAATGTTTCTTCCCCCCAACCCCCTCAATCTTTTTCAGGTAGTTCTACTACAACAGCCACTGGTACCATTGTTCTTACAATACAAGATGTCAATGATAATTTTCCAAACATCGTGAATTTACAGCCATGTATGTGTGACAATGCAAAATCCCTGAATGTCGTTGCTGTTGATCCAGATGGACCTCCATATGGAGCTCCTTTCCGTTTTAACATAGGCTCTGATAAAAAGTGGAAATTAGGACATACGGATGGTAAGAACTGGGACACTGATCTTAATCTGGGGAGAAAAATCTTGATCCCAGAAATTGGTTGAAACCATTTTTGTTTTTAAATCTTCTTTGGTTAACTGATCGTCTTGACCTAACAAACTATTTTGATTCCTACTGATGATTTGGTGGAAATTTTTTTTAAAAATAAATACAATTTAAATAGATTGACTTTGGGGTTGTGACGGCATTGTACATGAGGGAGAAAGGAATATGCTGATAGGGTGAGATGAAGTAAAGTGGGAGGAGGCTTGTGTGGAGCATAAACACCGGCATGGACCAGTTGGGCCGAATGGCCTGTTTCTATACTGTAAAATTCTATGCAATTCTATATTCATAGGAGACAAAACTATGCGGTACATAAAGCTTTGTAACGCAACCTTTCCTGAATGTGGTATTGGAGTAGCCCTAGTTTGTATTACAGTACTAAAGGTAGCTAAGAGACATTTACACAGTTAACTGTGTTTCGTGTCAGAATCAAGTTCCACATCTGTACAGTACAGTTTAAATCTTTTTTTTTTAACATGACCATATTCTGGGCCAATATTCCCGCCAAAAAAAAAACTTGCATGAAATTATTCCATTTGAATTTATTCTATAAGCGATTCAATTAAAATTCCCCAGGTATACCGGTCTTTTCATGTCCGTTACTTCAAAATTGTTCAAGATAAACAGAAAGAAAGCATTATTTGAAGTACAGGCAATTGGCATTTAATTTTTTTTGCGTGTGCATGTTGAAGTGGTGCCCGTTCAGTTCCAACCTCAGGAGCAATACCTCCATCAAGACAAGAGCTATTAATGACGTCATGGGGGTAATTATAACCCCCAAGATCGGGTGGGTTGGGGGCGGGTGGGAGGTTAAAATAACAGCTTTTTTTGGAGAGGGACCGCGTCCAGGCTCCAACGCGCCCACTTCCGGGTTTGACCCAGGATGTTTGTGCACAGCAGACACCAGGAAATCCCGCCCCCAATTAAAGCCGGCGGGCCGATACTTAAAGGGGCAATGTACCTCATTGAGATAGTCAAGGAACTTAATATTTTGTGTATTACAAAAGTAAAATGAATGTAACTTTATCTGTTCATATTTCCCATCGCTTCCGATTCACGTCAGGTGAAAGCAGGCAGGAAGGGCCGGATCCACGAGGTGAGTGAGGGCCTTTATTGCACTGCTTGTGGGGCCCGGAGGAGCAGGAGTGCTTCATCCAGGCCCAACACGCTCAGCTGGCCGACAGGAACCCACGCGATCGGCCTTCCCCCACCGCCCCCCCACCCCCCCAACTCCGATTTGTTCCATGGCCCACAATCTCTCTCTCTCGCCCTCCCTCCTCCCTCTCCGACTCACGGCTCATTTTCCTTTCGACAAGGAGTCGGCCTGGCTGCTTGGCGCGTGGGGAACCCAGAAACACTCACCTTCAGTTGAGTTGCGATCGCAGATTGCGACGCACTCACTTGGCTTCCGGGTTCCCCACGCGACAATCTACGGTCGCGCCGAGTTCCCGGCTCCGAGCTAAAATCACGCTCCCATCAGTTTCGCAGGAGAGATTGACACAAGATGTTTATCTTTGCAACGATTTTAATATCCGTGTAGATTAGGACTAAAGATAATGTTTAAACCTTTTTTATCTTGAAGCTGCCCCCTCCCTCCCCCAACACCCCGCTCTCCCAAGCTGCTTACCGAGTATGAATTTGAAAACGAAGCTTTAGAATGAAGTTTGATTATTGCACCTTTTAGTTGTAGCAGAAGCAGCAATGTTTAGCAGATGCTCTTGTGAAGAATATCGTGTTCAACGTGATTAACACTTTCAATCTTTTTTTCTTTTTTTTAAAGCGACTAGCATGGAGCTGGTTCCATTAATAGATTTATGGCCTGGGACCTTTACTGTCCCGGTATCAATTGCAGATAACGCTGGCAAAGTCAACGTCACGAACCTTAACATTAATGTCGTTGAATGCCGTGATACCACCATGTGTAATTCAGAAAAATTAATCCAGACAACAAACGCAGCCCTCGGCGGTGCTGCTGTTGGTCTAATGATTCTCGGATTGCTACTGCTGCTACGTAAGTTTAAAATGACTAACAGCAAAACAATTTTGCCCGGGCTGAAGAAGCCATGGCTTTCAAAAGGTGTAACTCATTGTAATAAGGTTTAGCGCTGCTGCTCGATGGAGGATAAGGTGGAGCTGGATTATTCATTCTGCACACGAGTTTCAAAACCAATATCCTTCAGAGTTCAGAGAGTCATACATAGGAAGGAGGCCGTTCGGCCCATCGTGCCAGTGCCGGCTCTTTGAAAGAGCTATCCAATTAGTCCCATTCCCCTGCCCTTTCCCCACAGCCCTGCAAATGTTTCCTTTTTTAAGTATTTATCCAATTCCCCTTTTGAAAGTTATTATTGAATCTGCTTCCACCGCCTTTTCAGGCAGCGCATTCCAGATCATAACAACTCGCTGCCTAAAAAAAAATTCTCCTCATCTCCCCTCTGGGTCTTTTGCCAATTACTTTAAAACTGTGTCCTCTCCTTACCAACCCTCCTACCAGTGGAAACAGTTTCTCCCCATCTCTCATTTACATTTACTTTTTTGGTTGAGTTGAGAAGTTACCAAAATTGCACATCCGATGAGTAAATTTGAAGTGTAAGAGATGGCCACGCAAAGGATAAACTTAATTGCTACCAAACGATTATCAATATCTTGTATTTATACTTTAATGGAAAATCATGCCTGACATTGTGAGATACAAGCCAGCTGCTTCCCTTTCAGGTATCCGCCCCCTGCCCCAGCTCTGAAACAGCGCTAATCAAAGTTCAAAAGACACCCTCAGTGAATGTGACCATGGTGCACTATCCCTCCATATCCTTCTCAACCTCCCTGCGGCCTTTGACGCATCGAACGCACCATCCTCCTCCAACACTTCTCCTCGGTTGTACTGCTGAGCGGGACTGCCCTCGCTGGGTCCCACTCTTACCAACCCCATCGTGGCCAGAGCATCTCCGGCAATGGCTGCACCATTACCTCAAGAGCCCTCCAAGGATCTATCCTTGGCCCCGTCCTCGTCCTCATCTGCATGCTGCCCCTCAGCGACATCGTCCAAAGATATGGGACGTAACTTTAGCTCCGGGTGTGGGGGGAGGGGGGGGTTGGAATTCCTGACTGGAAACCCGGAAGTACAGGTTTACCGAACGTCCTTTTTTTTTGCCGGTTTCCCGTCCGACAGGTCGGCCTGACTGACGGGCTGGTCTCAGTCGGACGGGAGAAGAGCAAGGAAGAGGACGTCTTCAGGTAAGTGTTAGATTGGTGCTGGGGGGGAGGGGGGAGGGGTCATCGGGGGGGTCCAGGGTCATGGGGGAGTCAGTCACCAGGGGATCGGGGGGGGGGGTCAGTCATCCGGGGGCGGTGTCAATGATCATTGAGGGGGGCGTGGTGATCATTGGAGGGGGGGTCGCAATCATTGGGGAGGAGGACGCTGCAGTTAAGCTTGTTTTGCCTGTGGGAAGCACTCCTGCTCCTCCGGGACCACAAGCTGTGCTATAAAGGCCTTTACCTGCAGTTTAGGGCCTTCTCGCCTCCTCTCACGCGGCCTGAAGGAGAAAACCCGGGAAACCCGCCCCCCCCCCCCCAGGGGCTAAAATCAAAAAAGCTTTGAAAATGGAGGCCCGCAGCCTCGTTGAAAGCTTTTAATGAGGCGGGTCGGCCGCCCTGCCCCCCCCATCCCGCCTCCATGAAAACCGAAAATGGGCGCGTTGGGGGCGGATTTTAGATTTTTGTAATTTTTACTGCCCCCCGCCCCGAACCCACCCGTTTTTCCAGGCTTAAATCATGCCCATGGTGTCAGGTTCCACGTGACGACCTAGCTCCTCTCTCGACCCCTCCACTGCCTCGGTTTGGTCAGTCTGCCTCTCCGACGTCCAGTCTTGGGTGAGCCGCAATTTCCTCCACTTAAACATTTTGAAGCCCAAAGCCATCATCTTCGGTCCCCGCCACAAACTCTGTAATATTTGACCCTGCGACGAGATTCAGCAGCAACGATTTGCATTTATATAATATCCCCTCCAGCGCAAAGGAACATAGGAACAGGAGTAGGCCATTCAGCCCCTCGTGCCTGCTCCGCCATTTGATAAGATCATGGCTGATCTGTGATCTAACTCCATATACCTGCCTTTGGCCCATATCCCTTAATACCTTGGGTTGCTAAAAAGCATTTAAATTCAGCAATTGAGCTAGTATCAATTGCCGTTTGCGGAAGAGAGTTCCAAACTTCTACAACCTTTGTGTGTAGAAATGTTTTCTAATCTCGCTCCTGAAAGGTCTGGCTCTAATTTTTAGACTGTGCCCCCTACTCCTAAAATCCCCAACCAGCGGAAATAGTTTCTCTCTATCCACCCTATCCATTCCCTTTAATATCTTATAAACTTCGATCAGATCACCCCATAACCTTCGAAACTCCAGAGAATACAACCCCAATTTGTGTAATAAATGGGTCTTTTTCAGGGTGGCAGGCGGTGACTAGTGGGGTACCGCAGGGATCAGTGCTTGGGCCCCAGCTATTCACAATATATATCAATGATTTGGATGAGGGAACCAAATGTAATATTTCCAAGTTTGCTGACGACACAAAACTAGGTGTGATTGTGAGTTATGAGGAGGATGGAAAGAGGCTTCAAGGGGATTTGGACAAGTTGAGTGAGTGGCAAATACATGGCAGATACAGTATAATGTGGATAAATGTGAAGTTATCCACTTCAGAAGGAAAAACAGAAAGGCAGAGTATTATTTAAATGGTGATAGGTTGGGAACTGTTGTTGTACAAAGGGACCTGGGTGTCCTTGTACGCCAGTCATTGAAAGCAAACATGCAGCTGCAGCAAGCAGTTAGGAAGGCAAATGGTATGTTGGCCTTCATTGCAAGAGGATTTGAGTACAGGAGCAAGGATGTCTTCCTGCAGTTATACAGGGCCTTGGTGAGACCACACCTGGAGTATTGTGTGCAGTTTTGGTCTCCTTACCTAAGAAAGGATATACTTGCCATCGAGGGAGTGCAGCGAAGGTTCACCAGACTGATCCCTGGGATGGCAGGACTGTCGTATGAGGAGAGATTGGGTCGACTCGGCCTGTATTCACTCGAGTTTAGAAGAATGAGAGGGGATCTCATTGAAACGTATAAAATTCTGACAGGGCTCGACAGACTGGATGCAGGGAGGCTGTTTCCCCTGGCTGGAGGGTCCAGAACGAGGGGTCACAGTCTCAGGATACGGGGTAGGACATTTAGGACTGAGATGAGGAGAAATTTCTTCACTCAGCAGTTGGTGAACCTGTGGAATTCTCTACCACAGAAGGCTGTGGAGGCCAAATCACTGAATATATTTAAGAAGGAGCTGGATAGATTTCTAGACACAAAAGGCATCAAGAGGTATGGGGAGAGAGCGGGAATATGGTATTGAGATAGAGGATCAGCCATGATCATATTGAATGGCGGAACAGGCTCGAAGGGCCGAATGGCCCACTCCCGCTCCTATTTTCTCTGGAATTCACTGCCTGAAAGGGCGGTGGAAGCAAATTCAATTGTAACTTTCAAAAGGGAATCGGATAAATACTCAAAGTGGAAAAATTTGCATAGCCCTGGGGAAAGAGCAAGGGGAATGGGACTAATTGGATAGTTCTTTCAAAGAGCCGACACAGGCATGATGAGCTGAATGGCCTCCTTCTGTGCTGTATCATTTAACGATTCCATGAGATACTGGTTATTTTTGTTTTCTAATAGCGTTATTTTTTTAGACATGTCATTTTTCTTTAATTATTTAAATTGTTTCTTTACAGTTGTCCCTTTCCTGCTGCTGTTTTGCAATTGTGGTGGAGGAGGCGTAGGTGGACTTGGAGGGAAAAGAGGCCTTTTTGTAATACCCAATGAACCTAAAGGAGTCTTAGCGAAAAGCAATATTGAAGGTGGAGGACCAGTGGACACGGTTTGTAACCTTTCACCTTTGACTTTGTATTTTAGTCAGTCGTTCCTTCTAAAGTCTTGATAAGTTTTTGTTCTTGCGTAATGTTTTTGTTTCTTTTCAAAGAGCCATAACGAGTGAATATTTCAGAGATGCAAATTTGTACCAATAATTCTATTTTTTTCCAATTTATTTTAACGCAGGTACAAAAAGTTGTTTTATGCCTAAATGTAAATCATTTAGCTAATGTAATTTATTCACCTTAAGTTCATTAGTAACTGTCAGTAATATGTTTGTACCCATAATAGCCTGTGTGTGTGCGCGTGTGTGTGTGTGTGTGTGTGTGTGCGTGTGTGCGTGTGTGTGTGTGTGTGCAAGTATATTTGTTAAACAATGAATACAAATTATTTTTTGAACGTTCAACTTTGTCTTGCACCTTTTCACTAAGATTCTCTGTGTTTCTTTCTTCAGTGCAGTTTTAGAAAGAACACATGAAGAGGCTTAGAGTGTTGGAGATCAGACTGCTTATTTTGTATCGAAACTAATGACTGAATCTACTTTTGTCAAATACAGATGGTGCCATTGATTTATCCTCAGCAACTAACGGGAATCAATCAACATGAAGAAAGAATGGTTGGTGCAGGAATGGGAAGACGTGGACACTTTGGATTTGAATCCAAGAATGTGGAAAGAGATCAAAAAATTATTTCAAAAGAGGGCTCTGAGCACCAGATCAGTTGGCGGATTGGTGATGTTAGAAACTCTGAAGCAGGCTCGGGCCGATTAGATTTGACTCATAATCAGGATGTTTGGTACAATGTCCGTAGAGGGTCACAGGGTGATCGTTCTTGGTCAAATGGAGGAATGATGGAAGGTGCCAATATGGCCCACATGGAAAAATGCATTAATGAGGTACATGGAAATTGTCCTATTTTAATACAAAGGCATTGCCAATACAGCTATAATAAAGCAGCATGCTTTCAACATCTCATGGTAGGGTAGAACGGGAGGGTCATTAAGTTGAACAGTAATGATGTGCATAGGATAATACAGCACAGAAGGAGGCCATTCAGCCCATCGTGCCTGAACTGGCTCTCTGAATGTACTATTCATTACTATATAATGGAAGAACCTTCACCACACGGACTGCAGCGGTTCAAGAAGGCGGCTCACCACCACCTTCTCAAGGGCAATTAGGGATGGGCAATAAATGCCGGCCTCGCCAGCGACACCCACATCCCATGAACGAATAAAAAAAAAACTATCCAATTAGTCCTAACCCCCTGCTCTTTCCCCGTAATCCTGAAAATATTACCTTTTTAAGTTGAGATCAAATTTCCTTTTGAAAGTTACTGTTGAATCTGCTTCACTACCCTTTCAGGCAGCACATTCCAGATCACTGCGTAAAAAATATTCCTCTTAATTTCCCGACTGCTCTTTTGGTGCCCAACTGTTCTTGTATATCTGAATAATCTACAAATCTTCCCCCCTCCATCTGATCTCCACTGTTCGGCCTGTAATGCATGCTGAAAATTGTATCATGTCCCTTCTTATTCCTATGTGGGATCTGCCTTAGCACAAGCTCCCGAGAAGATCCTTACGTTCCTAGCGCTATGTTAGAATTCTGTGTTAATGGTACTACCCCTTACCTTTAACTCCCTCCGTAAAATATTATAACCAGGAATATTAAGTTTGCAGTCTTGTCCAATTGAACATACGATTGTAAACTAATTTTTACTTGCATGCAACATAGAATCATAGAACCATAGAAAATTTACGGCACAGAAAGAGACCATTTGGCCCATCGTGTCCGTGCCGGCCGAAGATGAGCCACACAGCCTAATCAAACTTTCCAGCACTTGGTCCGTAGCCCTGTAGCACTTCAGGTGCACATCCAAGTACTTTTTAAATGAGGGTTTCTGCCTCTACCATCCTTTCAGGCAGTGAGTTCCAGACCCCCACCACCCTCTGGGTGAAAAAAATTCTCCTCAGCTCCCCTCTAATCCTTCTACCAATCACTTTAAATCCATGCCCTTGGTTATTGACCTCTCTGCTAAGGGAAATAGGTCCTTCCTATCCACTCTATCTCGGCCCCTCATAATTTTGTACACCTCAATTAAATCTCCCCTCAGCCTCCTCTGTTCCAAGGAAAACAACCCCAGCCTATCCAATCTTTCCTTATAGCTAAAATTCTCCAGTCCTGGCAACATCTTCGTAAATCTCCTCTGTACCTCTCTAGTGCAATCACATCTTTCCTGTAATGTGGTGACCAGAACTGTACGCAGTACTCAAGCTGTGGCCTAACTAGTGTTTTATACAGTTCCAGCATAACCTCCCTGCTCTTATATTCTTTGCCTCGGCTAATAAAGGAAAGTATTCCATATGCCTTCTTAACCACCTTATCTACCTGTCCTGCTACCTTCAGGGATCTGTGGACATGCACTCCAAGGTCCCTCATTTCCTCTACACCTCTCAGTATCCTCCCATTTATTGTGTATTCCCTTGCCTTGTTTGCCCTCTCCAAATGCATTACCTCACATTTCTCCGGATTGAATTCCATTTGCCATTTTTCTGCCCACCTGACCAGTCCATTGATATCTTCCTGCAGTCTACAGCTTTCCTCCTCACTATCAACCACACGGCCAATTTTGTGTCATCTACAAACTTCTAAATCATGCCTCCTACATTTAAGTCCAAATCATTAATATATACCACAAAAAGCAAGGGACCTAGTACTGAGCCCTGCGGAACCCCACTGGAAACAGCCTTCCAGTCACAAAAACACCCGTTGACCATTACCCGTTGCTTCCTGCCACTGAGCCAATTTTGGATCCAATTTGCCACTTTCCTTTAGATCCCATGGGCTTGTACTTTTTTGACCAGTCTGCCATGTGAGACCTTATCAAAAGCCTTGCTAAAATCCATGTAGACTACATCAAATGCACTACCCTCAACGACCATCCTTGTTACCGCCTCAAAAAATTCAATCAAGTTAGTCAGACACGAGCCTCCCCTAACAAATCCATGCTGACTGTCCTTGATTATTCCGTGCCTTTCTAAGGTTTATCCTGTCCCTCAGAATTGATTCCAATAATTTGCCCACCACTGAGGTTAGACTGACTGGCCTGTAATTACTTGGTCTATCCCTCGCTCCCTTTTCAAACAACTGTACAACGTTAGCAGTCCTCCAATCCTCCGGCACGACACCTGTATCCAGTGAGGATTGGAAAATGATGGTCAGAGTCTCCGCTATTTCCTCCCTTTTAACAGCCTGGGATACATTTCATCCGGACCTGGCGATTTATCTACTTTCAAAGATGCTAATCGCCTTAATACTTCCTCTCTCTCACCAAGATTATCCCATCCAATATTTCACACTCCTCCTCCTTAACTACAATATCTGCATCGTCTCTCTCTTTTGTGAAGACGGATGCAAAGTATTCGTTAAGAACCGTACCCACATCTTGTAACTGTACTGGAATTGATGGCAAAAGTAATTGAAGAAATTGTAATATTATAAGTCTCGTTTGTGTTGTATTTCAGAAGTTGCTTTGGTCTGCTGAAGTGAACAAGTCTTACACCTCACATGACTGCTTGCTAGTTTATAGCAACGAAGGGAAAAATTCACCTGTTGGCTCCCTTGGCAGCTGTAGCTTTATTGAGGAGGTTGTTCAAGATGACTCCTTCTTGAATGACTTGGATCCAAAATTCAAGACTCTAGCTGAAATCTGCATTGGCAAATCTGAGAGTCAAAGCTCAGCAATTAGCACATTCAAGACCCGAGAATCGGCAACGAGAGCCGATCCTCTGACCCAACAGAACCGTGTGGTGGAAGAAGAATCTGTTTCATCTAATGCCGTGAAGCTACAGGGTATGACCGTGAATCCATCGCTTGTTCAGAAACATATCGTCGTGACCACAACCATCAGCCCTGGTAGGGAGGAACTGCAAGGTGAGACCGATGCGGTGTTTGTCCAGAGAAATGTGATGGCAAACATCATATCAGACAATGAGGAGCTGCAGCGCTCGTCCTCCACCACTGATCCCGCCTTTGTTCAGAAAAAGCCGGGAATAACCAAAGCTATTTATGGCATGGGAGGGATGCAAGGAACAATCACTAATCCATCATTCACCCCAATTCCAGTTGTCCAGAAGAATGTTGTAGTAACTAGGTCAGTTAATTCGGGAACAGGAGGAATACAAGACATGTTCACTGGCCCATTAATTGGCCAGACACCTCTAATTGAGAAGAATGTTGTAGTAACTAGGTCAGTTAATTCGGGAACAGGAGGGATGCAAGACATGTTCACTGACCCATTAATTGGCCAGACACCTCTAATCGAGAAGAATGTTGTAGTGACTAGGTCAGTTAATTCGGGAACAGGAGGGATGCAAGACATGTTCACTGACCCATTAATTGGCCAGACATCTCTAATCGAGAAGAACGTTGTAGTGACTAGGTCAGTTAATTCGGGAACAGGAGGGATGCAGAATTTCAACTTTAGCACCCAACCGCCAATTGAGAAAAATTTGGGTGCAAGCATATCTGACGATAGGACATATAGATCAGTGAAAAAAGTAACTAAAACCGTACAGTTAGTGCAGGAATAGATAGTTTCTTCAACCTGTTCATCACTTTATCACTGGAGGAAGATTTTTTTTTAAAAATCTGAGCCTAAAAGTAAGTAAAAATATTGGTGATTTTAAAGCAGGGCAGTTGTGGGAGGGGTTGCATGTTTCTGAGGTTCTGCCATACATCCCTTTTGATTCAACAGTGTGCATCATTCTTCCAAGGATTGTGTACACAAAAATTCTGCAATGCATCTAGAGGTTGTGTTGGTCAGTGTATAGTTGCTTGGTAGGCTGGTGCACGTTTATTCGTTTAGAGATGGCCAAAACGAACAAAACATGGAAATATTCTTAAAATGAAAACTGTATTTATCCGTCTTGAGAAAGGGAATAAATTATTTTATCTACTTTTTTGGATTTTACATTTCTACCTCCAGATCGAATGAAAGTGCATTGTTGCAAAAATCATGAAATACTGTAACTACGGTGTGAGTTAATACAATAAAAAGTTAATCTTTTATACCAACTTGTCATCATAATTAAATTAACTAAACGAAATAGGATTGACATTTCAGTGTTTGCTAAAACTGGGAAGCAAACCTGGTCAGAGTACAATCCCTGCATCTGAATGGTGAGACACAAAGTGTCTCCTATATTGGGCCTTGGGCCTCATTTGAGACCCAGACTCAGGTGAGACCGCACCTGGAATACTGCATACAGTTTTGGTGTCCATACTTAAGAAAAGACATACTTGCTCTCGAGGCAGTACAAAGAAAGGTTCATTCGGTTAATCCCGGGGATGAGGGGGCGAACATATGAGGAGAGGTTGAGTAGATTGGGACTCTACTCATTGGAGTTCAGAAGAATGAGAGGCGATCTTATTGAAACATATAAGATTGTGAAGGGGCTTGATCGGGTGGATGCGGTAAGGATGTTCCCAAGGATGGGTGAAACTAGAACTAGGGGGCATAATCTTAGAATAAGGGGCTGCTCTTTCAAAACTGAGATGAGGAGAAACTTCTTCACTCAGAGGGTAGTAGGTCTGTGGAATTTGCTGCCCCAGGAAGCTGTGGAAGCTACATCATTAAATAAATTTAAAACAGAAATAGACAGTTTCCTAGAAGTAAAGGGAATTAGGGGTTACGGGGAGCGGGCAGGAAATTGGACATGAATTTAGATTTGAGGTTAGGATCAGATCAGCCATGATCTTATTGAATGGCGGAGCAGGCTCGAGGGGCCGATTGGCCTACTCCTGCTCCTATTTCTTATGTTCTTATGTTCTTATTTCTATCAAGCTGGCATGGCGCAAACAGTCAGCTGGTGAAGAGTCAACAAGATCAGGCCACTGCTAGCCTTGCAGTGGCCCTCAGGTACATGAAGGCTGGGGGGGGGGGCAGCATGGGGGTTTGAGGAGGGAAACAGAGGCCGGGGGGAGACCAGAGGTCAGGGAGGAGGGAAACAAAGGCTGGGGGGCAATCGGAGATCCAAGTTCCACATTCAGGTAAGTATATTTGAAAAACTTACCTTGTTGGCAACAGGTGGTCCCAAGCCCTGGTATTCCTGAGTGTAGTCGATGCTGACACTGGCTACCTCAGGATAAACCAATCTTGTGGTGGGGGCCTCAAACAGGTGTTAGGGCCCCTTCTTTGTATCTGCAAAGAGCCTAATGCCTGTTTCAGGTGTGGGTACTGCATGATGATCTTTTTGTTCCTTTTCTCAATGTAGCAGGCAGCGCATTTCAGGCCGGGAATGTGTGTGGCTTCCTGCTCGCCATATTGGGGCCTTTGGTAGGCCGGTTATTGCCCAACAATATAGGCCCTGATGTTCTAAAGCACCTTGCAATTCTACCTCGTAATCAAGCCATGCAGCACGTGTAGAAAGACTGAGCAGGCTGAGGTTTTTTTCTCCAGGAAAGAGAAGACTGAGGGGTGACCTGATAGAGGTCTTTAAGATTATGAAAGGGTTTGATAGGGTAGACGTAGAAAAAATGTTTCCATTCGTGGGGGAGACCAGAACTAGGGGCCATAAATATAAGATAGTCACTAATAAATCCAATAGGGAATTCAGGAGAATCTTCTTTACTCAGAGAGTGGTTAGAATGTGGAACTCGCTACCACAAGGAGTAGTTGAGGTGATTTAGTAAAGATACATTTAAGGGGAAGCCAGATAAGTAGATGAGGGAGAAAGGAATAGAAGGATATGCTGATAGGGTGAGATGAAGTAGGGTGGGAGAAGGTTTGTATGGAGCATAAACACCGGCATAGACCATTTGGGCTGAAAGGCCTGTTTCTGTGCTGTAAATGCTACGTATAGGTCATGACTTTGGTACATGCATTTAATTCTGCAGATAATTGCTGGTCATTTGTAATGTACTTTAGGTGTTTATTGCCTGAGCAGTGACTTGTAATTTGAAGTTCTTGGAATGTGACACAGATTACCATTTATATCATTATTACAACTTCTTGATTAAGGTATAATTTTATATTGTAATATTTAATGTGTCTGAATGTAAGATTAAATCAAACTATTGATCAAGAGTCATTGCTATACTTAAAATCTGTGCAAGGAAAGGAGAATTAATTGTTTTGTTGCAGAAATTGTGAGTAACTTAAATATAACATTATTAAACTGCGTTGTCTAAGGGACAGGGTACAAATCTATTGATTAAATTGTTTTGTAAATGAATCCAAAATGCTCTGACTAGAAACTTCTGAGAAACATTTATTTGGTCACTGTGTATTGGCAAAGAAAGAATAGATTAAACTCCATATTAATTTTTTTAAGTGAGGCACTTCATTTTCACACTTTTATTGGATGGAATTCTTTTTGGCGATTTTATCAAACCAAAAATTCTATTACGGCATCAGTGCTGCCTGCTACAACTTAAAGATGTGTGATATCCTTCGGTTTCACAGCTATATGTTCTGTGCACTCTGCACTCCTTGCATTAGTATTAGGGGAGAAAGGAAATAAATGTGGAAATATGCCTGAAAGAGATTTCCAAATAATGAAGCTTTATTGATGCTTGTTTGATTAAGTATGATCTGGTTAAGCTGTTAATCTTGTAATGTTCCGTAGAATTGAATGTTGTAACCTATAAACTGTTACAGCTAAAAGCATTATTTCATTGTACTATTGATAACATCGCTGCAATAATCTGCATATGTCATTTATAAACAACTTTTTTAAATGAAATTTTTTGCAGAATAGTATATGATGGATATGTTTATAGTGAAGTTTCTGTATGGTGTACTAAATACCTTTTGCCATTAGAGTTATATTTTTTTGAGGATATAGGGTAGAAATTCTCTAGAATTTACTTACTTTTCTTTATGGAAATACGTATTCATTTCTATCTATAGGACCATGATCCCATCAGATGGTGGTGATTGGCTTGTTAATTTATATAGATTTGATTTACTTCATTGCAAGCTTAAGATGTTTTAATGTAAAATAAATGCATGTAATAGTATTCCGCAAATAAAACTCAATTGAATAATTTTAAGGTGGATCTTGTTTTCTGAAATGCTTTTAAAGAAAGTGCATTTTAAGTTTGAATGTTTTGCTTAAAATAAAGGTTTTGGCAAGTAAAACTATTGTGCTTTTTATATATACATATGTAGAAACAAATTCAGTTTGCAAATTTTGTCTACTTTTATAGTTTTCAGTGAATGTTTCCCTGCCATAAAAAAAGTAATGTTTTCCAAAAGCTCCTGTTACTTTAAATTAATGTAATGCTCATTAATAATCATTAGAACTGCTATGTAAAATGCCTTTGTTTCTGGCTTTGAGATATGAACATACAAATTAGACCATAAGACCAGAAGAGATAGGAACTGGAGTAGGACATTCAGCCCCTTGAGCCTGCTCCGCCATTCAAAGAGATCATGGCTGATCTGATTTTTACCTCAACTCCACTTCCCGCCCTTTTCCCCATACCCTTTCACTCCCTTGCTGATCAAAAATTTGTCGAACTCAGCCTTGAATGTATTCAATGACTCAGCCTCCACAGCTTTTTGGAGTAAAGAATTCCAAAGATTCACGACCCTCTGGGAGAAGAAATTCCTCCTCATTTCCGTCTTAAACGGGCGACCCCTTATTCTGAGACTATGCCCCCTAGTTTTAGATTCCCCCATGAGGGGTAACATCCTCTCAGCATCTACCCTATCGAGTCCCCACAGAATCTTGTATGTTTCAATAAGATCTCCTCTCATTCTTCTAAACTCCAATGAGTATAGACCCAACCTGTTCAATCTTTCCTCATAAGACAACCCTTCCATACACTGAATCAACCTAGTGAACCTTCTCTGAACTGCCTCCAATGCAAGTATGTCCTTCTTTAAATAAGGGCACCAGAACTGTACGCAGTACTCCAGGTGTGGTCTCACCAGCACCCTGCACAGTTGTAGCATGACTTCCCTGCTTTTATACTCCATCCCCCCAGAAATAAAGGCCAATATTCCATTTGCCTTCCGGATTACCTGCTGCACCTGTATGTTGACTTTTTGTGTTTCATGTACGAGGACACCCAGATCCCTCTGTACCGCAGCATTTTGTGGTATTTCTCCATTCAAATAATATTTTGCTTTTTTATTTTTCCTCCCAAAGTAGATGACTTCACATTTTCCCACATTATATTCCATCTGCCAAATTTTTGCCCATTCGCTTAACCTGTCAATATCCCTTTACAGACACTTTGGGCTCGATTTTCGCACCCCCGAGCGGGTGCGTTCGTGGCGGGGGGGGGCTGCAAAAATCGGGGATTCCCGCGGCGGGTCCGGAGCCCGGCTCCAACCCGCCCACCTCCGGGTTCCCCAGTGACGCGCTGACATATGCGCGCAGCCCCCACAAGTGGGACTCCTGCAGGCAATTAAAGCTGGCGGGGTGCCACTTAAAGTAATTAGTTAGGTATTTCAGGTCGTTTAGAGACCTGATTAACGTGATATTTTAGGAGGGGTCGGATTTTGCAAACAACTGGGACTGTTTCCCGTACTGGGGGAAACACTCCCAGTTCAAATGGATGTGTTGCAGCCATCAGCCTGTGGCTGCTGCAAAGGTCCATTTGACAGGTGGGAGGGGGAGACCCTCACTCATTGCAGGAGGCCCCTCTGTCACTTTGGACAAAGTTTGGCCTTCACCACCCTCTTCTTAACAATAAAATTCACCAACTTGCACACTTACCCCGGGGTCCAGACACATGTACCTTCCTTGCGGACCCCCTCAGATGTACATCTTCTGGATGGGGGCCGCCGTAACTGCAGTCATGACCTCCTCGGAGGGCGAACAGCATCACCAGCCTCGCCGGCCACGCCGTCTACCTGTGTCTCGTGGAGCTCCACAACACAGTGCTTTAACACATCCACCTGCACAGCAGGAGGGAGGGCAACCGCAGAGAGCGATGCATCGCAGAGGGCACTACCCTCGCCACAGGGTCCACAGACCGAGGCTCAGCCTCCTGGACCTCTCTGAGCAGCAGTGCACACGGAGGCTCAGAGTCACTCGACATGTAGTCGTGGATATTTGCAGCCTCCTTCATGCCGAGCTGCTCCCGGCTGGCCCGAGCACCATCTTCTTATCTGTCACTGTCAAAGACACCACTGCCCTCAACTTCTCCTCCGCATCCTTCCAGGGTGCAACCGGGGACATCGCCAACGTCTCTCAGTCGTCTACACAAAAGAGTCCTGCAAATACACCTACACCCACTCTGCAGTGACACAATGGGTGGCATCAGTTGTGGGTCTTCATAGTGATCCTCAGGAAAGGGCATTATTGCACAAACCAGACAAGATTCGCGAAGACGTGACAGTAGTGGGGCCAATATAATATATAAGGTGAGTTGATCAGAAATTAAATATAAGTAAAAACCATGACAAACCCTCAAACACCCTTGTGCATCCCCTTCATGCTCACGACACGTTTGCCTTACGCTTCCTACTGCACATACGTGATGCATGCCCTGTGACTGCAGCACAGGTAGTGGCAGGTTGAGTGAGGCTGACTGTGAAAGAGATGCATGAGAGGGTGAGTATGAGATAGAGCCATGAGATTGTATGAGGATTGGGTTGAGTGGTAGTGGTGGGATGAGTACTGGCGAGGTGAGTAAGTGCAGGTAAGATGAGGATGAGGTTTGAGTGAGTATGAGGGGTGATGTGACAGAGTAGTGTTGGCAGTGCAGAAGGAGATGTGGGGTGGGGGCAGTGCTGTGGCAGACGGAGTGTAGGGGAATGAGTAAGTGTACTCACTTTGGCTGACCTACTTAGGTCATTGCAGCGCCTCCTGCACTGTATGCAGGTGGGAGATATGTTGGTGGTGCAGGTGACCTCCTCTGCCACTTCGAGCCAGGCCTTCTTGGTGGCAGAGGCAGGCCGCTTCCTCCCGCCCGCCAGGGGGAAGATCTCTGTCCTCCCCCTCCTCCTCACCCCATCCAATGATACCTGGAGTGAGGCATCTTTAAACCTGGGAGCAGCCTTCCCCCTGGGCTGCTCCATGCTGCAATTTTTCCTATTACCTGCAGCATCAGTCAGTGGAGGACTGCCCCTTTAAATAGAGCTCCTCCAGCTGACAGACCTTACTGCACGTGCGCAGTCCGCCCGCTGCGCAGCTTTCCAGTGCGAAACCCGAAAGCACCAGTAAGTGGCTCCAATCAGCCTGCGATTCCGTGCGGAGCACCCCGATTTCACCGGGCGCGTTACCCACGCGCCCAGTCGACCCCCCGCTGCGAGCCCGCCACCCTCCTAATATCGGGCCCTTTGAGTCCTCATCGCAACTTGCTTTTCCGCCTATCTTTGTGTCATCAGCAAATTTGGCCACAAGACACTCTGTTCCTTCATCCAAGTCATTGATATATATTGTAAATAGTTGAGGCCCCAGCACTGAGCCCTGCGGCACCCCACTGGTTACAGATTGCCATTTTGAAAATGACCCTTTTATCCCAACTCTTTGTTTACTGTTAGTTAGCCAATCCTCTATCCATGCCAATATATTACCCCCAACACCATGAGCAGGAGTAGGCCATTCGGCCCCTCGAGCCTGCTCTGCCATTTGATAAGATGATGGCTGATCTGATTATGACCTAAACCCTACTTTCCTGTCTACCTACTACAACCTTTGACTCCCTTGTTAATCAGGAATCTATCTAACTCAGCCTTAAAAATATTCAATGACCCTGCCTCCACCGCTCTCTGGGGAAGGGAGTTCCACAGACACATGACCCTCAGAGAGAAAAAAATTCTCCTCAATCTGTGTTAAATGGGAGAGCCCTTATTTTTAAACTGTGGCCCCTAGTACTAGTCTCTCCCACAAGGGGAAACGTCCCCTCAGCAACTACCCCTTTAAGTCCCCTCAGGATCTTGTATGTTTCAATAAGATCACCTCTCATTCTTCTAAACTCCAGTGTTGACAGGCCCAATTTGTCCAACCTTTCCTCATAAGATAACCCCCTCATCCCAGGAATCAGTCGAGTGAACCTTCTCTGACAGCCTCTGAAGCAATTATGTCCTTTCTTAAATAAGGAGACCAAAACTGCACACAGTATTCTAGATGTGGTCTCACCAATGTCCTGTACAACTGCAGCAAAACATCTCTACTTTTATATCCCATTCCCCTTGCAATAAATGACAACATTCCATTTGCCTTCCTAATCACTTGCTGTACCTGCATACTAACTTTTTGTGATTCATGTACTGGGACACCCAGATCCCTCTGTACCTCAGAGTTCTGTAATCTCTCTCCATTTAAATAATATTCTGCTTTTCTATTCCTCCTGCCAAAGTGGACAAGTTCACATTTTCCCACATTATACTCCATCTGCCAAATTTTTGCCCATTCATTTAACCTATCCATATCCCTTCGGGTACGGTAGCATAGTGGTTATGTTACTGGGCTAGTAATCCAGAGGCCTGGACTAAAATCCAGAGTCATGAGTTCAAATCCCGCCACGGCAACTGGCGAATTTAAATTCAATTAATTAATTAAATTCAATTAATTAAATAAAAATCTGGAATTAAAATACTAGTATCAGTAATGATGGCCATGAAACTACCGGATTGTCGTAAAAACCCATCTGGTTCACTGATGTCCTTCAGGGAAGGAAGCCTGCCGCCCTTACCCGGTCTGGCCTATATGTGACTCCAGACCCACAGCAATGTGGTTGATTCTTAATTGCCCTCTGAAATGGCCTAGCAAACCACTCAGTTGTAAAATCTCGCTACGAAAAGTCATAATAAGAATAAAACCGGACGGACCACTAGGCACCGGACACGACAACGGCAAAAAAACACCAAGCCCAGTCGACTTGTGCCAAAATTGGGAGAGCTGTCCCACAGACTAGTCAAGCAACAGCCTGACATAGCCATACTCACAGAATCATATCTTTCAGCCAACGTCCCAGACTCTTTCATCACCATCCCTGGGTATGTCCTGTCCCACCGGCAGGACAGACCCACCAGAGGTGGCGGTACAGTGATATACAGTCAGGAGGGAGTGGCCCTGGGAGTCCTCAACATTGACTCTGGACCCCATGAAATCTCATGGCATCAGGTCAAACATGGGCAAGGAAACCTCCTGCTGATTACCACCTACCGTCCTCCCTCAACTGATGAATCAGTCCTCCTCCATGTTGAACACCACTTGGAGGAAGCACTGAGGGTAGCAAGGGCACAAAATGTACTCTGGGTGGGGGACTTTAATGTCCATCACCAAGAGTGGCTCGGTAGCACCACTACTGACCGAGCTGGCCGAGTCCTGAAGGACATAGCTGCGAGACTGGGCCTGCGGCAGGTGGTGAGCGAACCAACACGAGGGAAAAACTTACTTGACCTCGTCCTCACCAATCTACCTGTCGCAAATGCATTCTGTCCATGACAGTATTGGTAGGAGTGACCACCGCACAGTCCTCATGGAGATGAAATCCCGTCTTCGCACTGAGGACACCATCCAACGTGTTGTGTGGCACTACCACCGTGCTAAATGGGATAGATTCAGAACAGATCTAGCAGCTCAAAACTGGGCATCCATGAGGCGCTGTGGGCCATCAGCAGCAGCAGAATTGTATTCCACCACAATCTGTAACCTCATGGCCCGGCATATTCCTCACTCTACCATTACCAACAAGCCAGGGGATCAACCCTGGTTCAATGAGGAGTGTAGAAGAGCATGCCAGGAGCAGCACCAGGCGTACCTAAAAATGAGGTGCCAACCTGGTGAAGCTACAACTCAGGACTACATGCATGCTAAACAGCGGAAGCAACATGCTATAGACAGAGCTAAGCGATTCCACAACCAACGGATCAGATCAAAGCTCTGCAGTCCTGCCACATCCAGTCGTGAATGGTGGTGGACAATTAAACAACTAACGGGAGGAGGAGGCTCTGCAAACATCCCCATTCTCAATGATGGCGGAGTCCAGCACGTGAGTGCAAAAGACAAGGCTGAAGCGTTTGCAACCATCTTCAGCCAGAAGTGCCGAGTGGATAATCCATCTCCGCCTCCTCCCGATATCCCCACCATCACGGAAGCCAGTCTTCGGCCAATTCGATTCACTCCACGTGATATCAAGAAACGGCTGAGTGCACTGGATACAGCAAAGGCTATGGGCCCCGACAACATCCCGGCTGTAGTGCTGAAGACTTGTGCTCCAGAACTAGCTGCGCCTCTAGCCAAGCTGTTCCAGTACAGCCACAACACTGGCATCCACCCGACAATGTGGAAAATTGCCCAGGTATGTCCTGTCCACAAAAAGCAGGACAAATCCAATCCGGCCAATTACCGCCCCATCAGTCTACTCTCAATCATCAGCAAAGTGATGGAAGGTGTCGTTGACAGTGCTATCAAGCGGCACTTACTCACCAATAACCTGCTCACCGATGCTCAGTTTGGGTTCCGCCAGGACCACTCGGCTCCAGACCTCATTACAGCCTTGGTCCAAACATGGACAAAAGAGCTGAATTCCAGAGGTGAGGTGAGAGTGACTGCCCTTGACATCAAGGCAGCATTTGACCGAGTGTGGCACCAAGGAGCCCTAGTAAAATTGAAGTCAATGGGAATCAGGGGGAAAACTCTCCAGTGGCTGGAGTCATACCTAGCACAAAGGAAGATGGTAGTGGTTGTTGGAGGCCAAGCATCTCAGCCCCAGGGCATTGCTGCAGGAGTTCCTCAGGGCAGTGTCCTAGGCCCAACCATCTTCAGCTGCTTCATCAATGACCTTCCCTCCATCATAAGGTCAGAAATGGGGATGTTCGCTGATGACTGCACAGTGTTCAGTTCCATTCGCAACCCCTCAGATAATGAAGCAGTCCGAGCCTGCATGCAGCAAGACCTGGACAACATCCAGGCTTGGGCTGATAAGTGGCAAGTAACATTCACGCCAGATAAGTGCCAGGCAATGACCATCTCCAACAAGAGAGAGTCTAACCACCTCCCCTTGACATTCAATGGCATTACCATCGCCGAATCCCCCACCATCAACATCCTGGGGGTCACCATTGACCAGAAACTTAACTGGACCAGCCATATAAATACTGTGGCTACGAGAGCAGGTCAGAGGCTGGGTATTCTGCGGCGAGTGACTCACCTCCTGACTCCCCAAAGCCTTTCCACTATCTACAAGGCACAAGTCAGGAGTGTGATGGAATACTCTCCACTTGCCTGGATGAGTGCAGCTCCAACAACACTCAAGAAGCTCGACACCATCCAAGATAAAGCAGCCCGCTTGATTGGCACCCCATCCACCACCCTAAACATTCACTCCCTTCACCACCGGCGCACTGTGGCTGCAGTGTGCACCATCCACAGGATGCACTGCAGCAACTCGCCAAGGCTTCTTCGACAGCACCTCCCAAACCCGCGACCTCTACCACCTAGAAGGACAAGGGCAGCAGGCACATGGGAACAACACCACCTGCACGTTCCCCTCCAAGTCACACACCATCCCGACTTGGAAATATATCGCCGTTCCTTCATTGTCGCTGGGTCAAAATCCTGGAACTCCCTTCCTAAGAGCACTGTGGGAGAACCTTCACCACACGGACTGCAGCGGTTCAAGAAGGCGGCTCACCACCACCTTCTCGAGGGCAATTAGGGATGGGCAATAAATGCCGGCCTTGCCAGCGACGCCCACATCCCGTGAACGAATTTTAAAAAAAAGACTCCTTATGTCCTCTTCACAACTTACTTTCCTACCTACCTTTGTGTCATCAGCAAATTTAGCAACCATACATTCAGTTCCTTCATCCAAGTCATTGATATAGATTGTAAACAGTTGAGGCCCAAGTATTGATTCCTGTGACACTCCATTCGTTACATCTTGCCAACCTGAAAATGACCCATTTATGCCTACTCTCTGTTTCCTGTTAGCTAACCAATCCTTTATCCATGCTAATATGTTACCTCCTACACCATGAGCTCTTATTTTGTGTAGTAGCCTTTGATGTGGCAACTTTTCAAATGCTTTCTGGAAATCCAAGTACCCCACATCCACAGGATCCCCTTTATCCACGTTGCTTGTTACTTCCTCAAAGAACTCTAATAAATTAGTCAAACACGATTTCCCTTTCACAAAGCCACGTTGACTCTGCCTGATTGCACTGAGATTTTTCTAAGTGCCCTGCTATAACCTCCTTAATAATAGATTCAGCATTTTCCCTATGACAGGTGTTAAGCTAACGGGCCTGTAGTTTCCTGCTTTCTGTCTCCCTCCTTTCTTGAATAGAGGAGTTACATTCACTATTTTCCAATCTGATGGGACCCTTCCAGAATCTAGGGAATTTTGGAAAATTAATACCAATGCATCTACTATCTCTGCAGCCACTTCTTTTCAGACCCTAGGATGAAGTCCATCAGGACCTGGGGACTTGTCAGCTTTTAGTTCCAATAATTTTTTCAGAACTCTTTCCCTGGTGATTGTAAATGTCTTAAGTTCCTCCTTCCCTTTCACCTCTTGATTCACAATTATTTCTGGCATGTTATTTGTATCCTCTACAGTGAAGACGGATGCAAAATATCTGTTTAATTCATCCGCCATTTCCTTATTCTCCATTATTAATTCCCAGACTCTCTCTCTAGAGGACCAACACTCACTTTACTTACTCTTTTCCTTTTTAAATACCTGTAGAAACTCTTACTATCTGTTTTTATATTTCTAGCTCGCTTTCTCTCGTACTCTAATTTCTCCCTCCTTATTATTCTTTTAGTCATATGTGTTGAAATATCATCTTGTGCAATTCCTACTCACATTAACCGTACTTGTGATGTTAAGCTGCACTTTGTATATCAACATTTATAACAAAAATACCCTATGTTAACATTTGTCACATTTTATAACTGGAAAACCATTGAAAGGATATAGGGGCACTGGAGATAGTGCAAAAAAGATTTACAAGGATACCAGAACTGAGAGATTATAAATATCAGACAAGACTGAACAGGCTGGGGCTCTTTTCTCCAGAAAAGTGAAGACTGAGGGGTGACCTCATCGAGGGCTTTAAGATTTTGAAGGGGTTTGATAGGGTGGACGTAGAGAAGATGTTTCCACTTGTGGGGGAGACCAGAACTAGAGGCCATAAATAGAGGATAGTCACTAAAAATTCCAGTAAAGAATTCAGGAGACAGTTGAATATGGAACTTGCGACCACAAGGAGTAGTTGAGGCGAATAGCATAGATGCATTTAAGGGGAAGCCAGATAAGTACATGAGGGAGAAAGTAATAGAAGGATATGCTGATAGGGTTAGATGAAGTGGGGAGGGAGGAGGCTTACGTGGAGCATAAACACCGGCATAGACCAGTTGGGCCGAATGGCCTGTTTCTATGCTGTAAATTCTATTTAAATCTATTTAACCTTCAGTCAGTTTTTGGGGATCATGTTGTAATTAATTGTAGGCTCCCCTCCGCCACCACTATGTTGTGCTATTGTACCAGTAGTACTCCTTCCACCTGCCGTTTTGTTTTATAACCCAATTTTTCGAAGTTTTTCTCCCCCCATGATTTTTGGGGACAGTTCGATCCCATTCACCCCATGACCTTCAAATTCTCAAACTACATTGGTTGGGATTTGAACTCAGGGTCTGTGGATTATGAGACCAGGCCTTTGGATTCCTTGTCCAGTAACAAAACTACGACCCTGCCGTACAAAATCCACCACCTGGGAACCGTTTCTGTGATCAAGGGGATGGCAAAAAAGTGTAAACTCCAACTCACCCTGAGCAATGCCATGGGAGATCTGCTCGCAATATACCAAGTGTCGAGTCCAGCGTGCATTTCCCGTTCGTCATATTTTCTTACTGAAGAAAGAAAAGACTTGCATTGAAATAGTGCCTTTCACCACCTCAGGACCTCCCAAACCGCTTTACAGACAGTGAAGTACTTATGAAGTGTAGTAAGGCAGGAAACGCGGCAGCCAATTTGAGCACAGCAAGATCCCACAAACAGCAATGTGATAATGACCAGATCATCTGTTTTTTTTTTAGTGAAGTTGGTTGAGGGATAAATATTGGCCCCAGGACACCGGGGAGAACGCCCCCTGCTCCTTTTCGAAACAGTGGCCGTGGGATCTTTTACGTCCAACTGGGAGGGTAGATGGTGCCTCGGTTTAACGTCTCATCCGAAAGATGGCACTTCCGACAGTGCAGCGCTCCACCAGCACTGCACTGGGAGTGTGTTTAAGTCTCTGAAGTAGGACTTGAAACTACAACCTTCTGACTCAGAGGCGAGTGTGTCATCCACTGAGCCAAGGCTGACATCCATGTCGTCACACTGATCCTCCAGCGTCCACATTCAGATAAGTTTTAAAAAAAACTTCTAACTTACCTTCTGGGTGGCAGCCGATGGGAATCAGGGGGAAAACTCTCCAGTTGCTGGAGTCATACCTAGCACAAAGGAAGATGGTAGTGGTTGTTGGAGGCCAATCATCTCAAACCCAGGACGTTGCTGCAGGAGTTCCTCAGGGCAGTGTCCTAGGCACAACCATTTTCAGCTGCTTTGTTAGGGTAAAATTTGGGCTGTTGGATTAAAGGCAACGAAGAAGTGACTATTGTGGCGGTCATTACCCTAAAACCACACTGAAATGCGTTTTGTGCAGACCAGACTAACCCTAAGTAAAAGCTTAAACATAACATATGACTACTAAACAAAATGGACTCTACTAAACAAAATGGATTCTGTGACTGTGGGAAAGACAGTTAAAGTGCTGAGTTTGTATATTCCGAAAACTGACTTACAGTCTGGGAATACAAAAGACATTTCACAACGAGCTGATAAAAACTACAGAACCAGACTGAATAGACAAAGACCATACTGTCTTAAGGTGATAACAGTTGTTTTAATGTGATTGGAGGTCTGTGGTTGCTGTGCGGGCCTAATTGGTTAATGTGTAAACTAATAAAGACTAATGATGTAATAGCTACTGAAAATCTGTATTTCAAAGGTATAAAAAAGCATGACAACCATTTTGAAGTTGAGGAGGTAGTTGCGAACGCTGCGGAGCGTCCAGTTCTTCTCCCAAAGTACTTTGTCCAATAAACTGCATGTTGAATCTTTAAGTCTGACTCCGATTGGTGATTTTCCCACAACAGCTTCATCAATGACCTTTCCTCCATCATAAGGTCAGAAATGGGGATGTTCGCTGATGACTGCACAGTGTTCAGTTCCATTCGCAACCCCTCAGATAATGAAGCAGTCCGAGCCCGCATGCAGCAAGACCTGGACAACATCCAGGCTTGGGCTCATAAGTGGCAAGTAACATTCGCGCCAGACAAGTGCCAGGCAATGATCATCTCCAACAAGAGAGAGTCTAACCACCTCCTCTTGACATTCAACGGCATTACCATTGCCGAATCCCCCACCATCAACATCCTGGGGGTCACCATTGACCAGAAACTTAACTGGACCAGCTACATAAATACTGTGGCTACAAGTGCTGGTCAGAGGCTGGGTATTCTGCGGCGAGTGACTCACCTCCTGACTCCCCAAAGCCTTTCCACCATCTACAAGGCACAAGTCAGGTGTGTGATGGAATACACTCCACTTGCCTGGATGAGTGCAGCTCCAACAACACTCAAGAAGCTCGACACCATCCAGGACAAAGCAGCCCGCTTGATTGGCACCCCATCCACCACCCTAAACATTCACTCCCTTCATCACCGGCGCACCGTGGCTGCAGTGTGTACCATCCACAGGATGCACTGCAGCAACTCACCAAGGCTTCTTTGACAGCACCTCCCAAACCCGCGACCTCTACCACCTAGAAGGACAAGGGCAGCAAGCACATGGGAACAACACCACCTGCACGTTCCCCTCCAAGTCACACACCATCCCGACTTGGAAATATATCGCCGTTCCTTCATCGTCGCTGGGTCAAAATCCTGGAACTCCCTTCCTAACAGCACTGTGGGAGAACCGTCACCACACGGACTGCAGCGGTTCAAGAAGGCGGCTCACCACCACCTTCTCAAGGGCAATTAGGGATGGGCAATAAATGCCGGCCTCGCCAGCGACGCCCACATCCCATGAACGAATTTAAAAAAAGCCTGCGGTGGTCCTTTTAAGAACCCCTGGTGAAGGCTGCCATGCACCTGAGAAAACTGACCACAGCCTGCACAGCGCACACTTCAGGCAGAATCCATCCGATTTCACAATGGGCCTTGAAACAGGCATTAGGCCCCCGATTTGCATCAGCAATAGGCCTGACCCCAGTTTCAGGCGGGCCCCAATCAATTTGGTGTACGGTGCGCTTCCGTCAACGTGATGGGAAATTCCATGCAAGAGTTTTTCTGTGGTGAATCATAGAATCATAGAAAATTTACGGGACAGAAGGAGGCCATTCAGCCCATCGTGTCCGCGCCGGCCGGAAATGAGCCACACAGCCTAATCCTGCTTTCCCGCATTTGGACGGTAGCCCTGTAGGTTACGGCACTTCGGGTGCACATCCAGGTACTTTTTAAATGAGTTGAGGGTTTCTGCCTCTACCACCCTTTCAGGCAGTGAGTTCCAGACCCCCACCACCCTCTAAATGAAAAAATCTTTCCTCAGCTCCCCTCTAATCCTTCTACCAATCACTTTAAATCTATGCCCCCTGGTTATTGACCTCTCTGCTAAGGGAAATAGGTTCTTCTTATCCACACTAGGCCCCACATAATTTTGTACATCTCAATTAAATCACCCCTCAGCCTCCTCTGCTCCAAAGAAAACAACCCCAGCCTATCCAATCTTTCCTCATAGCTAAAATTCTCCAGTCCTGGCAACATCCTTGTAAATCTCCTTTGTGCCCTCTCCAGTGCGATTACATCCTGTAATGTGGTGACCAGGACTGCATGCTATGGCCTAACTAGTGTTTTATGCAATTCTAGCATAACCTCCCATGCATAATGCATGTAAGGACATAATTGATACTTCGGGTGAATATTGGGGGTTATGAGGTACACTATACAGTCTCACAGCTATTCATAGTAAGCAATTAAAGTTCTTTAATACAGGGTAAGGGGGAGGTCATTGTGAGTGGAAGACATGCCCGCTTGGAAGATACGGCTGGCTTCTCTTACCTTGACTGACCAGGTAAGATCATTAAGCTCCTTCATGCACTGCCTGGGATGGTAGAGTTGGCACACAGTACTCTGGTCAACTTCTATTGCCCCATGGATGCTCTCCTAGGGGCTCTGTGCCAGAGTAGGTCTCCCTGCCTCTGCCTTTCTCCCTCAAACTGCACTTCCACCGCCCTATCTGAGATTGTGGTGAATCTGTGCCCTCCTGCAGACCTGCCAGACATTCTGGAGCCTGGCTACTTTCATGCCCTGCACATGCAGTGCTACCACCTGGTGGGAACTGAGTCCTGGAATTCCAAGTAGTACAACAAAGCTTTCTTGACCCCACTTCACACAGCGGCCATCAATCAGGATCACGTGCTCTGCGCTCCCACCCTTTCTGAACAGACTCTACTTCATGCCTCTGCGTGGGATTTGCCTTCCTTTGCTTTTGGGCAGCCATTTCATCCCCCCCCCACCCCCATCCATGTAGCCTGCGGAAAAGCTGACAATGCAATCATAGACTCATACAGCACAGAAGGAGGCCATTCGGCCCATCGCATCTGTGCCGGCTCTTTGAAAGAGCTATCCAATTAGTCCCACTCCCCCCTGCTCTTTCCCTGTAGCCCTGCAAATGTTTCCTTTTCAAATATTTATCTAATTCCCTTTTGAAAGTTACTATTGAATTTGCTTCCACCGTCCTTTCAGGCAGCACATTCCAGATCATAACAACTCGCTGCGTAAATCATTTTTCCTCATTTCCCTCCACTCTGGCTTTTTTGCCAATTATTTTAAATCGACGTCCTCTGGTTACCGACCTTCCTGCCACAGGAAACAATTTCTCCCTATCGACTATCAAGACCCCTCATGATTTTGAACACCTCTATTAAATCTCCCCTCACCGTTCTCTGCTCTAAGAAACCCCAGCTTCTCTAGTCTCCAGATAACCTATACAAAATATTGAAAATCTTGTGTCCGCAAGCACATCCCGTCAACGTTTCCCCATCAGAAAATCCAATGTCCACAGTTATAATGGAAAATGTTTATGTAAACATGTCACACTGTAATTACACCCTCCCTCCTACCCCCTTGCAGTGGAGGGGCTGCAACGCCACCACTGGCAGGAGGATGCAACTGCTACATAACAAGCTTATATAGGCGGCTGCCATTATAAACGTGGATATAGGGATTTATAACGGCAAATCTAAACATTAAGGATAGAATACCACAAGGGAGAGCACAGGTGCATTTAAGGGGGAAGCTAGATAAGCAGACGAGGGAGAAAGGAGCAGAAGAATATGTTGATAGCGTTAGATGAAGGGTTGCATATAATGACATCACTATTCCCGGCCAGAATGGAGATGGTTGGGTAATTCCCCCGTCAATCATGCCTGGAGACTGCCGTCACTGCTGTAAGTGACTGGGATTGATTTTATAGACGATTTCTGTCTGCTGCGGTTTGTAGAGACTCTTTGTAAATAAACTTTGTTTGCTGCTAAATTCACTGTTTGGCTGTAAGTCCTGCCCCCCCTCCAACTCATTGGCGGTCATAGTGGTGTCAATGATCACAGTGTAGATGAAGTAGGGAGGGAGGAGGCTCGTGTGGAGCATAAACGCCAGCGCAGACCAGTTGGGCCGAATGGCCTGTTTCCGTGCTGTAAATTCCATGTAATGTATCCAACTTTAAAATGAATTAGATCTGCAAGCCCTGGTCCAACTAACTCCCAACCTCTAAACCCACTTAGTTTTGACTCCCTGTGTGCAACATTACAGGTGATGGTGATGCTGTTCTTTTCTTGATATATATTAATGACTTGGACTTGGGTGTATGGGGCACCATTTCCAAATTTTCAGATGTCACAAAACTTGGAAGTGTAGTGAACAGTGAGGAGGATAGTGACAGACTTCAAGAGGACATAGACAGGCTGGTGGCAGGGATGAGGGACTTTGATTATGTGGATAGACTGGAGAAGCTGGGGTTGTTCTCCTTGGAACAGAGAAGGTCGAGAGGAGATTTGATAGAGGTATTCAAAATCATGAAGGGTCTAGACAGAGTAGATGGAGAGAAACTATTCCCATTGGCGGAAGGGTCAAGAACCAGAGGACATAGATTTAAGGTGATTGGCAAAAGAACCAAAGGTGACATGAGGAAAAACTTTTTTACACAGCGAGTGGTTAGGATCTGGAATGCACTGCCCGAGGGGGCGGTGGAGGCAGATTCAATCATGGCCTTCAAAAGGGAACTGGATAAGTACTTGAAAGGAAAAAATGTGCAGGGCTACGGGGATAGGGCGGGGGAGTGGGACTAGCTGGATTGCTCTTGCATAGAGCCGGTATGGACTCGATGGGCTGAATGGCCTCCTTCCGTGCTGTAACCTTTCTAAGATTCTATGATTCTAGTATTTTAAAACTATTTTCAACCATTCTGAATGCTGCAAGTATTATCTTACCTCCTTATAGGTCCACTTTTCCAGTAGCGCATCCTATGCCTGGACAAATGGGCACAGGAGTGTATTCTAATTATTAAGTGACCTGTCCTTGTAAACTGAGGCGAGGTCAGATCAACATGCAACCAGTGCACAAAGTCCCATCACCACTGCAACAGGACTAGATAATCCACCCACTAGTTCTTACAACAGATCTGATTTTGGTATTACACCAGTGCCAGTGATGCAGTACCCTCCTGGAAAAGAGTCAACAGCGAAAGATCATTAGAAAATGGTTGAAGGCGCATTGAAAGACAGAAAGACTCGTATTTATAAATCTAGGCTGACGCTCCAGAGGGAGTGCTGCATTGTTGGAGGCGCCGTCTTTCAGATGAGATGTTGAACCAAGGCCCCGCCTGCCCTCTCAAATGGACTTAAAAGATCCCATGGCCACTATTTCAAAGAAAAGCAGAAGAGTTCTCCCCGGTGTGCTGGTCAATATTTATCACTCAAACAACATCACTAAAACAGATGATCTGGTCATTATCACATTGCTGTTTGTGGGATCTTGCTGTGTGCAAATTGGCTGCCGTGTTTCCTACATTACAACAGTGACTGCACTTCATTGGCTGTAAAGTGCTTTGTGACGTCCTGAGGTCGTGAAAGAGGCTCTAGAAATGAAAGTTCTTTCTTTCTTTATCCCTCCCCCACGGCCTCCTTTCCCGGTCAGCGCTCCCCGGACCCAACCCCCTCGATCCTCGGCCACGGGATTCCCGGACCCGACCCCAATCCCGGACCTCCGGCTGCAACCCCTGGCCTGCCCCCACCTCCCCCACCGGCCTCGATCCCGGACCCAACCCCAGGGCGGAGCTCCCTGATCTTGCACTCCTCTTCGCCGGCTAGCCACTGCACCTCAGGAGCTCCATTATAATGAGGCCCAAGGCCTAATGTCGGGGCTGCCTCGGGCCTCACCATTCAAAGGCAGGGTACTTACCCTGAGCCCACCCCTCACCTCGGGTGCTCAAAAATGGACCCGCCCAAATTTCTATCCCACTTCTCTTCTTGTGTTTTTTTATCTCTTTTTTCCCCTTCAGTCTCTTTCTCTTCCTTTGTTTAGCTCTTCGCTCTTTCTGTTTAATCTGCCTGACTGTGAGATGTGCCTGCACCACTTCCAGTGTATTTGAATGCATTGCCTGAAACAGTGGTGGATGCAGATTCAGTCTTGACTTTCAAAAAGGAATTGGATTAACATTTGAAGGGAAATAATTTGCAGGGCTACGGGGAAAGAGCGGGGGAATGAGACTAACTGGATTGCTCTTACTAAGAGCCAGCACAGGCTCCATGGGCTGAATGGCCTCCTTCTGTGCTGTAACGATTCTATTTGTTCTCTGCCTTTCTCTTTTTCCCTAGATCTGCACCTCACTACCTTACTCTATTGATGGAATGCGGAACTAATACACTTTGGGTTTGGTTGCCCTATTCACACAGGGACCTCCAAAACCCACCTGAATTCACGGAGGTTCCCTAAATGGTGATACTGAATTTCTTTGAGCGGTTCCGCCACACGGTAACGGGAGCTGCTCCGAGGAAATTCCGAGCTAAAGACTTACGTGAACAGTACAGTTCAGTTATTTTTTTGGCCTTTAAAAAATTTTAACTTCGCCCTCTCGCAGGACAATCAATTGGAGAATGATTTTCCACATGTTAACTCTTTCTTGGCACTGCTAACCTTTGACCTTTGAGACCCCAGGACCACGATTCGAAGGTGATCCTTGAGGTCTGCAGTTCAGGTCTGAAACCACCAGGTGCTGGGGTTAGACAGTCAGATGTGGAGATCAATCTGGTATCAAGCCTACTTACAAAACGCAGTAGAATTTGCACAGGGTTATTCACAATCAACAACAACAACTTGCATTTATATAACACCTTTAATGTAGTAAAACGTCCCAAGCCGCTTCACAGCAACATTATCAAATAAAATTAGTTGGAGTGCAAGAGTAAGGAAGTCTTACTACAATTGTACAGGGCTTTGGTGAGATCTCACCTGGAGTACTGTGTACCGTTTTGGTCTCCTTACCCAAGGAAGGATATACTTGCCTTAGAGGCAGTGCAACAAAGGTTCACTAGATTGATTCCTGCAATGGGAGGGTTGTCCTATGAGAAGAGATTGAGTAGAATGGGCCTATACTCTCTGGAGTTTAGAAGATTGAGAGGTGAGCTCATTGAAACATATAAGATTCTAAGATGACTCGACAGGGTAGATGCTGAGAGGATGTTGCCCCTGGCTGGAGAGTCTAGAACTAGGGGGCATAGTCTCAGGATAAGGGATCAGCCATTTAGGACTGAGATGAGGAGGAATTTCTTCACTCAGAGGGTTGTGAATCTTAGGAATTCTCTACCCCAGAGGGTTATGGATGCTGAGTCATTGAATATATTCAAGGCTGAGATTGATAGATTTTTGGACTCTAAGGGAATTAAAGGCTGGAGATCGGGCGGGAAAGTGGAGTTGAGGTCGAAAATCATCCATGATCTTATTGAATGGTGGAGCAGGCTCGAGGGGCCATTTGGCCTACCCCTGCCCCTATTTCTTATGTTCTTATGTCTTAAAATTTGACAACGAGCCATGTAAGGCGATGTTAGGACAGGTGACCAAAAGCTTGGTCAAAGAGGTAGGTTTTCAGGAGCATTTTAAAGGAGGAAAGAGAGATAAAGAGACCTAGGAGAGGTTTAGAGAGGGGATTCCAGAGCTTAGGGCCCAGGCAGCTGAAGGCACGGCCGCCAATGGTGGAGCAATTAAAATCAGGGATGTGCCAGAGGCCAGAATTGGAGGAGCGCAGAGATCTTAGAGGATTGTAGGGCCTAACTTCAGCAGTAAGTCCAGGATGGGCGAAGTCCATGGGGGAGGTGGGAGAGGGTCTGCCTCTCTTCTGCGGTCTTGTCCATGCCCAGGTGGCCCTTGGAGAGGGAGCATACAGTGCCCAATGGTATGCCAGGGATCTTCCACGACCAGTGGGCACCACAGAGTATAGAGTGTCTGCTAGACGCCAATAATAATATTATAATTTAATTGTTGAATTTTTCCTGTTGCTTTATTAAGCATGTAGGGTACTTGTTATAACTCTTTCAAGTATTTAGGGTGATCAGAGGTGAGATCAACCAAGACTTTAAAGTTTTCTAACTAATGGTTTTACTAACAATAAAACAGTACAGGTTTACAGATAGAGATTCATACAAACTTTAAATCAGTAATACAATTCGAAACTTAGAATGGCCAATTCTTCTGCTCGTGAACACTGGAAGGTTAATTCTCCACCCGACTTCCTGCATCACGGTCTTCTGGCTTGAGTCCTGGTCAGTCTCATAGACGGCCTCTTGTACCATTCTTGTCAACAATGATAACCTCTCTCAGTAACTTTCCATTCTCTCTTTTCCATCGTTATAGCGACTGCTGCTATCATAAGAACATAAGAAATAAGAGCAGGAGTAGGCCATACGGACCCTCGAGCCTGCTCCGCCATTCAATCAGATCATGGCTGATCTTCGACCTCAACTCCACTTTCCTGCCCGATCCCCATATCCCTCGATTCCCCTAGAGTCCAAAAATCTATCCATCTCAGCCTTGAATATACTTGAATATCAACCAGCACCTGGTGTTTATGATGGTTTCCCACAATGCCTCAGGGCCTCCTTATCTGTAGCCTTCCAGAGAGTCTGAATAACACTTTTCGAGTTTGGTCAACCTTCATCGCATTTCAAAAGTATTTGGACGTGCACTTGAAATGCCATGACCCACAAGACGAAGGACCAATTGCTGGAAAGTGGGATTAGGCTGGATAGCTCTTTCTCGGCCGGCACAGACACGATGGGCCGAATGGCCTCCTTCTGTGTCGTAAATTTCTACGATTCCCATCACGCCTTCTTGAACCAACAGTTTAACAGTTTCTTTTAACCAAACTCCGCTCCTTTAGCAGGTCATTAATACCAGGTATAGTCCAAACATCCTTCAAGCATGTTATTTTGTTTGGACCTCTTGTTATAAGTAACGGCGCCCAAGGGCACTTGTCGCAATGATTTTATGCTTTAGTTTGGTGGCACTGTGAGCAACTCTTTGGGTCACCCCCATGGTTTACCAAAAAAGGCCTAACTTCAACAGAGACCCAAATAGGAACAGCATAACCGGCGATTACCTTTAGCACTGCTTCGCAGTAAGGCTAAAGATGGGGTGTGAATTAGGGTTGTCAACTCTGGTTGGATATGTTCCTGGAGGTGTCATCACATGACCTCCTGACTCCAACCGCCCCGCCCCCAAACTCCCGCTATTGGTCGCCCGACATGTCCATCCTCGCGACGCACTGCCTTCCCACGGCCAATTGGAAAGCGAATAAACTCTTCATTACCCAATTGGATAACTCTTGACCGTCAGTCAAACGGCCTTTCTCCCCCCCCCCCCATGTCTGATATTTTTATAACTAATAAATAAAAGTAATTAATGTTTTAATGCCCCTATGATTCTTCTTCTTGGTGTTTTGCTCGCAGCAGTGTCCAGGAGATTAATCTTCAATCTCTGGAGACTCCAGGGCAACCCTGGAGGGTTGGCAACCCTAGTGGGTTGGCAACCCTAGTGTGAAAGCACACTTGATGCAGCTATGCTGTAGTTCCACACTTACAATGTGTTTGTGGTCAGTCAGCAGTGACAATAAGAAAACAACCATCCATTGAGTGAGTGGTCAGGCTAGTTTGAGTTTAATTAAGCAATACTGCTGATACGATCTGACTTGGTGATACAGCGGAGATAAGTTAAAAACTGCTTTATTGATTATTCAAGGACTTGTCAAGACTGCACTGTCTCCATCTGAATTTCTGGTACTACTGCAAATTAAGTAATCTACCAGCTGCTGAACTTTGTTGCATTATATGTTTCACCTCAAACAACATTCATTTCTCTTCTTGCCAAACCTACATTCAAACGTCACTAATGTTACATTTCTAATGCAAGAACCCCTTCCAAACTACTGCAATTGCTATCAAAATAGGATAAAATCTACATTATCTACAAACGTTTTATACATGTGGTGAATAGTTGTTTTTCAGACTGGAGAGAAGTATACAGTGGTGTTCCCTAAGGGTTGGTATTAGGACCACTGCTCTTTTTGATATATATTAATCACCTGGACTTGGGTATAGAGGGTATGATTTCAAAGTTTGCAGATGACACAAAACTCGGAACTGTAGCAAACAATGTGGAGGACAGTGACAGACTTCAGGAGGACACAGACAGACTGGTGAAACGGGCAGACACATGGCAGATGAAATTTAACGCAGAGAAGTGTGAAGTGATACATTTTAGTAGGAAGAATGAGGAGAGGCAATATAAACTAAATGGTACAATCTTAAAGGGGGTGCAGGAACAGAGAGACCTGGGGGTGTCTGTACACAAGTCTTTGAAGGTGGCAGGACAAGTTGAGAAGGCTGTTAAAAAAGCTTATGGGATCATGGGCTTTATTAATAGAGGCATAGAGTACAAAAGCAAGGAAGATATGCTAAACATAAGAACATAAGAGATAGGAACAGGAGTAGGCCATCCAGCCCCTCGAGCCTGCTCTGCCAGTCAATAAGATCACAGCTGATCTTTGACCTCAACTCCACTTTCCCGCCTGATCCCCACATCCCTTGATTCCCTTAGAGTCCAAAAATCTATCGATCTCAGCCTTGAATAATACTCAATGACTCAGCATCCTCTGCCCTCTGGGGTAGAGAATTCCAAAAATTCACAACCCTCTGAGTGAAGAAATTCCTCCTCATCTCAGTTCTAAATGGCTGACCCCTTCTCCTGAGACTATGCCCCCTAGTTCTAGGCTCTCCAGACAGGGGAAACAGCCTCTCAGCATCTACCCTGTCAAGCCCTCTTAGAATCTTATATGTTTCAATGATATCATCTCATTCTTCTAAACTCAAGAGAGTATAGGCCCATTCAACTCAATCTCTCCTCATAGGACAACCCTCTCATCCCAGGAATCAATTTAGTGAATCTTCATTGCACCACCTCTAAGGCAAGTACATCCTTCCTTAGATAAGGAGACCAAAACTGTACACAGCACTCCAGGTGTGGTCTCACCAAAGCCCTTTACAACTGTAGCAAAACTTCCTTACTCTTGTACTCCAACCCCCTTTGCAATAAAGGCCAACATGTCATTTGGCTTCCTGATTGTTTGCTGTACCTGCATGTTAACTTTCATGTGTTTCATGTATGAGGACACCCAAATCTCTCTGAACACCAACATTTCATAGTTTCTCACCATTTAAAAAATATTCTGTTTTTCTATTCTTCCTACCAAAGTGAATAACCTCACATTTCCCCACATTTTACTCCATCTGCCACCTTCTTGCCCACTCACTTACCTGTCGATATCCCTTTGCAGACTCTTTGATTTTAAACCCCAAGAACGGGTGGGTTGGGGGCGGGTGGGAGTTGAAAATAGTTGTTTTTTTGGATCATAACCACAAAATTTTCAAACTTTGCGTTCCCAGTGGGAAGCCTGGACTTTTCCAGAAATAAAGCCGGGTTGTAGTCGCGAAACCAAAGAACAACTATTCTCAACTCCCACCCGCCCTCAACCCACCCGTTCTTGGGGTTTAAAATCACCCCCTTTGTGTCCTCCTCGCAGTTTACTTTCCCACCTAGCTTTGTATCGTCAGCAAACTTGGATACATTACAATCGGCCCCTTGATCCAAGTCATTAATATAGATTGTAAATAGCTGAGGCCCAAGCACTGATCCTTGCGGCACCCCACTAGTTACAGCCTGCCAACCTGAAAATGATCAGTTTATCCCTACTCTCTGTTTTCTGTCCGTTAACCAATCCTCTATCCACGCAAATATATTACCCAAAACCCCATGAGCCCTTATCCTGTGTAACAATTTTTTGTGTGGCACTTTCATAGAATCATAGAATCATAGAATCATAGAAGTTACAACATGGAAACAGGCCCTTCGGCCCAACATGTCCATGTCGCCCAGTTTATACCACTAAGCTAGTCCCAATTGCCTGCACTTGGCCCATATCCCTCGATACCCATCTTCCCCATGTAACTGTCCAAATGCTTTTTAAAAGACAAAATTGTACCCGCCTCTACTACTGCCTCTGGCAGCTCGTTCCAGACACTCACCACCCTTTGAGTGAAAAAATTGCCCCTCTGGATCCTTTTGTATCTCTCCCCTCTCACCTTAAATCTGTGCCCCCTCGTTATAGACTCCCCTACCTTTGGGAAAAGATTTTGACTATCTACCTTATCTATGCCCCTCATTATTTTATAGACTTCTATAAGATCACCCCTTAACCTCCTACTCTCCAGGGAATAAAGTCCCAGTCTGTCTAACCTCTCCCTGTAAGTCAAACCATCAAGTCCCGGTAGCATCCTAGTAAATCTTTTCTGCACTCTTTCTAGTTTAATAATATCCTTTCTATAATAGGGTGACCAGAACTGTACACAGTACTCCAAGTGTGGCCTCACCAATGCCCTGTACAACTTCAACAAGACATCCCAACTCCTGCATTCAATGTTCTGACCAATGAAACCAAGCCTTCTTCACCACCCTATCCACCTGTGACTCCACTTTCAAGGAGCTATGAATCTGTACTCCTAGATCTCTTTGTTCGATAACTCTCCCCAACGCCCTACCATTAACGGAGTAGGTCCTGGCCCGATTCGATCTACCAAAATGCATCACCTCACATTTATCTAAATTAAACTCCATCTGCCATTCATCGGCCCACTGGCCCAATTTATCAAGATCCCGTTGCAATCCTAGATAACCTTCTTCACTGTCCACAATGCCACCAATCTTGGTGTCATCTGCAAACTTACTAACCATGCCTCCTAAATTCTCATCCAAATCATTAATATAAATAACAAATAACAGCGGACCCAGCACCGATCCCTGAGGCACACCGCTGGACACAGGCATCCAGTTTGAAAAACAACCCTCGACAACCACCCTCTGTCTTCTGTCGTCAAGCCAATTTTGTATCCAATTGGCTACCTCACCTTGGATCCCATGAGATTTAACCTTATGTAACAACCTACCATGCGGTACCTTGTCAAATGCTTTGCTGAAGTCCATGTAGACCACGTCTACTGCACAGCCCTCATCTATCTTCTTGGTTACCCCTTCACAAAACTCAATCAAATTCGTGAGACATGATTTTCCTCTCACAAAACCATGCTGACTGTTCCTAATTAGTCCCTGCCTCTCCAAATGCCTGTAGATCCTGTCCCTCAGAATACCCTCTAACAACTTACCCACTACAGATGTCAGGCTCACTGGTCTGTAGTTCCCAGGCTTTTCCCTGCCTCCCTTCTTAAACAAAGGCACAACATTTGCTACCCTCCAATCTTCAGGCACCTCACCTGAAGCGGTGGATGATTCAAATATCTCTGCTAGGGGACCCGCAATTTCCTCCCTAACCTCCCATAACGTCCTGGGATACATTTCATCAGGTCCCGGAGATTTATCTACCTTGATGCGCGTTAAGACTTCCAGCACCTCCCTCTCTGTAATATGTACACTCCTCAAGACATCACTATTTATTTCCCCAAGTTCCCTAACATCCATGCCTTTCTCAACCGTAAATACCGATGTGAAATATTCATTCAGGATCTCACCCATCTCTTGTGGTTCCGCACATAGATGACCTTGTTGATCCTTAAGAGGCCCTACTCTCTCCCTAGTTACCCTTTTGCCCTTTATGTATTTGTAGAAGCTCTTTGGATTCACCTTTGCCTGATCTGCCAAAGCAATCTCATATCCCCTTTTTGCCCTCCTGATTTCTCTCTTAACTCTACTCCGGCAATCTCTATACTCTTCAAGGGATCCACTTGATCCCAGCTGCCTATGCATGTCATATGCCTCCTTCTTATTTTTGACTAGTGCCTCAATCTCCCGAGTCATCCAAGGTTCCCTACTTCTACCAGCCTTGCCCTTCACTTTATAAGGAATGTGCTTACCCTGAACCCTGGTTAACACACTTTTGAAAGCCTCCCACTTACCAGACGTCCCTTTGCCTGCCAACAGACTCTCCCAATCAACTTCTGAAAGTTCCTGTCTAATACCATCAAAATTGGCCTTTCCCCAATTTAGAATTTTAACTTTTGGGCCAGACCTATCCTTCTCCATAGCTATCTTAAAACTAATGGAATTATGATCACTGGTCCCAAAGTGATCCCTCACTAACACTTCTGTCACCTGCCCTTCCTTATTTCCCAAGAGGAGGTCAAGTTTTGCCCCCTCTCTAGTCGGGCCATCCACATACTGAATGAGAAATTCCTCCTGAATACACTCAACAAATTTCTCTCCATCCAAGCCCCTAATGCTATGGCTGTCCCAGTCAATGTTGGGAAAGTTAAAGTCCCCTACTATTACCACCCTATTTTTCTTGCAGCTGTCTGTAATCTCCTTACATATTTGCTCCTCAATTTCCCGTTGACTATTTGGGGGTCTGTAGTACAATCCTATCAAAGTGATCTCTCCCTTCTTATTTTTCAGTTCTACCCATATGGACTCAGTGGGCGAACCCTCGGATATATCCCCTCTCACTACTGCCGTGATGTTCTCCCTAATCAAGAACGCAACTCCCCCTCCTCTCTTACCTCCTGCTCTATCTTTCCTATAGCATCTGTACCCTGGAACATTGAGCTGCCAGTCCTGCCCCTCCCTTATCCATGTTTCAGTAATAGCTATAACATCCCAGTCCCATGTACCCATCCATGCCCTGAGTTCATCTGCCTTGCCCATCAGACTTCTTGCATTGAAATAAATGCAGTTTAATCTAGACTTCCCTTGGTCTTTGCCCTGCTTTCTCAGACCATCTGTCCGGTCATGTTCTGTACACTCTCCCTTACTGCCTTTTGTTTCTGTCACCACTTTATTTCCCACTGACTTCCTGCATCGGTTCCCATCCCCCTGCCACATTAGTTTAAACCCTCCCCAACAGCACTGGCAAACACTCCCCCTAGGACATTGGTTCCAGTCCTGCCCAGATGCAGACCGTCCAATTTGTACTGGTCCCACCTCCCCCAGAACCGGTTCCAATGGCCCAGGAATTTGAATCCCTCCAGCTTGCACCATCTCTCAAGCCACGTATTCATCTTAGCTATCCTGTCATTCCTACTCTGACTAACCCGTGGCACTGGTAGCAATCCTGAGATTACTACCTTTGAGGTCCTACTCTTTAGTTTAACTCCTAACTCCCTAAATTCAGCTTGTAGGACCTCATCCTGTTTTTTACCTATATCGTTGGTGCCTATATGCACCACGACAACTGGCTGTTCACCCTCCCCCTCCAGAATGTCCTGCAGCCGCTCCGAGACATCCTTGACCCTTGCACCAGGGAGGCAACATACCATCCTGGAGTCTCGGTTGCGTCCGCAGAAACGCCTGTCTATTCCCCTTACAATCGAGTCCCCTATCACTATAGCTCTGCCACTCTTTTTCCTGCCCTCCTGTGCAGCAGAGCCAGCCACGGTGCCATGAACCTGGCCACTGCCACCTTCCCCTGGTGAGCCATCTCCGCCAACAGTATCCAAAACGGTATACCTGTTTTGGAGGGAGATGACCGCAGGGGACCCCTGCACTGCCTTCCTACTCTTCCTCTGTCTGTTGGTCACCCATTCACTATCTCCCTCAGTAATTTTTATCTGCGGTGTGACCAACTCACTGAACGTGCTATCCACGACTTTCTCAGCATCGCGGATGCTCCAAAGTGAGTCCATCCGCAGCTCCAGAGCCGTCAAGCGGTCAAACAATAGCTGCAGCTGGACACACTTCCCGCAGGTGAAGGAATCAGGGATACAGGAAGGAGCCCTGAATTCCCACATCCCACAAGAGGAACATGACACGGTGCTGGGATCTCCTGCCATGACTTAACCCTTAAATTAGCTTAAGAACAACTACAATGTCAAGAGAAAAAAAAAGGAAAGAAAAACTACTTACCACTCCCTTTAAGGAGTTTACTCCTTTAAATTGTTCTCAATTTGGAGAATGTTAACTACACTTTATCGAATGCCTTTTGAAAATCCAAATATACTACATCCGCTGGTTCCCCTTTATTTACCCAATTAACACAATTTCCCTTTCATAAAACCGTGTTGACTCTGCCTAATCATATTATGATTTTCTAAGTGTCCCGTTAACATGTCCTTAATAATGGATTCCAGCATTTTCCCGACGACTTATGTCAGGCTAACTGGCCTGTAGTTCCCTCTTTTCTCTCTTCCCTCCTTTCTTGAATGGTGGTGTTATATTTGCTACCTTCCAATCCATGGGACTGTTCTAGAATCAAGGGAATTTTGGAAGATCACAACCAATGCATCCACTATCTCTGCAGCCACCTCTTTTAGAACCGTAGAATGTAGGTCATCAGGTCCAGGGGATTTGTTGGCTTCTAGTCCCAATAATTTCTCCAGTACTTTTTCTTTACTAAATGTAATTACTTTAAGTTCCTTCCTTTCATTAGACCCTTGGTTCCCCACTATTTCTGGTATGTTTTTTGTGTCTTCTGCTGTGACGACAGATACAAAATATTTGTTTAACGTCTCTGCCATTTCCTTATTCCCCATTATAATTTCTCCTGTCTCAGCCTCTAAGGGACCCGCATTTACTTTTGTGACTCTCTTCCTCTTCATGTACTTGTAGAAGCTCTTACATAGAAACATGGAAAATTTACGACACAGAAGGAGGCCATTCAGCCCATCGTGTCTGTGCCGGTCGAAATAGAGCTAACCAGCCTAATCCCACTTTCCAGCACTTGGTCCGTAGCCCTGTAGGTTACAGCACTTCAGGTGCACATCCAAGTACCTTTTAAATGAGTTGAGGGTTTCTGCCTCTACCACCCTTTTCAGGCAGTGAGTTCCAGACCCCCACCACCCTCTGGGTGAAAACACCCTCAGCTCCCCTCTAAATCTTCTACCAATTACTTTAAATCTATGCCCCCTGGTTATTGACCTCTCTGCTAAGGGAAATAGGTCCTTCCTGTCCACTCTATCTAGGCCCCTCATAATTTTATACACCTCAATTAAATCACCCCTCAGCCTCCTCTGTTCCAAAGAAAACAACCCCAGCCTATCCAATCTTTCCTCATAGCTAAAATTCACCATGCCTGGCAACATCCTCTTACAATCTGTTTTTATATTTCTTGCTAGTTTATTCTCATATTCTATTTTCTCCCTCTTTATCAATTTTTTGGACGTCCTTTGCTGGTTTCTAAAACTCTCCCAATCCTCATGCTTATTACTCTTCTTGGCAACATTATAAGCCTCTTCTTTTAATCTAATACAATCCTTAACTTCTTTAGTTAGCCACGGATGGATCACTTTTCCCGTGGAGTTTTTATTCCTCAATGGAATGTATATTTGTTGAGAATTATGAAATATTTCTTTAAATGTTCGCCATTGCTTATCTATGGACATATCTTTTAATCTAATTTCCCAATCAACCTTAGCCAACTCACCCTTCATAACTATGAAATTGACTTTGTTTAAGTTTAAGACTTTAGTTCCGAACTTAAGTACATCATTCTCGAACTCAATGTGAAATTCTATCATATTATGATCACTCTGCCCCAAAGGATCCCTTATTATAAGATTACTAATCAATCCTGTCTCATTACACAAGACAAGATCTAAAATAGCCTGTTCCCTGGTTGGTTCCACGATATATTGTTCTGGGAAACTGTCTCGAATGGATTCCATGAACTCGTCCTCCAAACTACTTTTGCCAATTTGATTTGCCCAGTCTACATGAAGATTAAAGTCTCTGGCTAGGCCTCAGCTGGAGTATTGAGTCCAATTCTGGGCACTACACTTTCGGAAGGATGTCAAGGTCTTAGAGAGGGTGCAGAAGAGATTTACTAGAATGGTACCAGGGATGAGGGACTTCAGTTATGTCGAGAGACTGGAGAAACTGGGATTGTTCTCCTTAGAACAGAGAAGGTTAAGAGGAGATTTGATAGAGTAAATAAGGAGAAACTGTTTCCAGTGGCAGAAGGGTCGGTAACCAGAGGATACAGATTTAAGTTTGATTTTAACTGCGAGTGGGTTTTGGGATGTATGAAATGTATTTGCTGGCCTAAGTTTGAGGTCTGTGATATTATAGCTCCCGGGCTTTGTCTACATTGTCTCCTGCCTGCACAGGAGCTGCCTGGCGAATGGGAGAGGAAGAGAGGCCATTAGCCAGCACTGAGGGAAGGCACAGGGCGGTGTTTGGGATGGTCTTGTCGGACAAAACGGAGGGAGCCCACGGCAGGGGAGGCCAAACAAAGGAACACTCCTGCGTCAGCCCATCTGCTGCTGAAACCCTCATCTTTGCTTTTCTCACCTCTAGTCTTGACTATTCCAATGCTCTCCTGGCCCACCTCCCATCTTCCACCTTCCGTAAACTTGAGCTCATCCAAAACACTGCTACCCGTATCCTGACTCGCACCAAGTCCCGTTCACCCATCACCCCTGTGCTCTCTGACCTACATTGGCTCCCGGTCTGGCAACGCCACAAATTTGAAATTCTCATCCTTGTTTTCAAATCCGTCCATGGCCTCACCCCTTCCCTATCTCTGTAACCTCCTCCAGCCCTACAACCCTCCAAGAACTCTGTGTTCCTCCATTTCTGGCCTCTTGTACATCCCCGATTTCCTTCAGCCCACCATTAGCAATCGTGTCTTTAGCTGTCTGGGCCCTAAGCTGTGGAATTCTCTCCCGAAACCTGTCCGCCTCTCCTCCTTTAAGACGCTCCTTAAAACCTACCTCTTTGACCAAGCTTTTGGTCACCTGTCCTAATATCTCCTCATGTGGCTCGGTGTCAAATTTTGTTTGACAATCGCTCCTGTGAAGCGCCTTGGGACGTTTTACTACATCAAAGGTGCTTTATAAATGCAAGTTGTTGCTGTCGTTGTTCTTCCTCTGATATATGTATATCTTACAGAGGGTAAGGCCCAGTGTGAATCACACACCGAAACCTAACAGTGTATTTTAGGGAAATTGCCCAAGTGAGAAACAGTCTTGAGGGAGAATTCCAAATGAAGTTAGGAGCCTCAAAGATACAGAGCCAAAAAAAAAAATTGACGCAAGGTACAACCCCAAGCAAGGTCATGGGTTTCTGTATAAGGTCACAATGAAACACAACAATTCACCTTTAAGATTCCAGCATCAGCCTCCATAGCTGCTATTCCAGGTTACCCCTGTTTTATAGTGACATGAATAGATGGGCAGATCCTAGGAAGGAAATGGTGGAGTTTAGGACAAATTACATAACCCTGACCTGAACGCATGGCTATTTCTGGGGCGGGCACATCTTACACTCTCCCTCAATTCTAGTGTAACTTAAATGGGGCATAAAACCAGCAGATCCTCTCTCCTCCCCAAATTCTAACTCCCCTCCCCCCCCCACCACCCCCACACAGATCCGTCAGTTTTATGTCTTACCAAACTGTCAGAATTTCAGGGCTTGAGACTTTGCATCTAAGGGGAAGTTGATGCTTAGAACATGAAGCTGGATAAACACATGAGGGAGAAAGGAATAGAAGGATATGCTGATAGGGTGAGATGAAGCAGGGAGGGAGGAGGCTCGTGTGGAACATAAACACCGGCACGGACCAGTTGGGCCGAATGGCCTGTTTCCGTGCTGTAAATTCTGTGTAATTCTATGAGACAGGCCATTCGGCCCAACAGGCCGATGCCAGTGTTTATGCCCCACACGAGCCTCTTCCCACCTTACTTCATCTAATCCTATCCACACCGATGGGTTGCGATGAAGTTAAAGGCGGGATAGTTGTTGTCTCATCCTCCTATGGCCTCAACTCAATGAACTGACTGAGTAACCTTGTTTGTATCATAGTCTGGCTCGTCTGCAAGTTTTTTTTCCCAGAAACATAGGCCCCTGAAGGGGGTTAAAGCCGATTTAGCCCGATCTATCGATCACTTTATCTTGAGGCCTTGATCTGTAAAAAGAGATGAAGACAGCAATTTCCATCAGGGTATCAGTATCATCTTAATCAGATCGCATGAGGTTATTCTCTTCTTGACCTAAATCTCACTTACACAATCTGTTTTTCTCTGGTTAATTTTTAAAACAAAATAGTAAGTGTTTGGAATTCAACCCCAATAGTTACTAAAGTAAGCTTCCCGATGCCACCTTAGTTAGTGCTTCAAAATCTTCAAACTTTCTAAATTAAAAGGAAGAAACCATGGAATTATTTGAAATAATCAGCAATATTTATTTGAACTTTATGCTTTGATTTTTTTTACTTAAGTCAAAAGCAATGTAAAATAATGTTATTGATTTACAGAAACCCTTGATACCGCTTCAAGCACAGACTTAAATTGTGATGAATTTTTCAACTCCAAAACAGGAAATATTGGACAACATTTTTTTTTAACGATGAAATCAGAGGGTGGTGAATCTTTGGAATTCTCTACCCCAGAGGGCTGTGGAGGCTCAGTCATTGAGTACATTCAAAACAGAGATCGATAGATTTCTAGATATTGAAGGCATCGAGGGATATGGGGATAGTGCAGGAAAATGGCGTTGAGGGAGAAGATCAGCCATGATCTTGTTGAATGGCGGAGCAGGCTCGAGGGGTCGGATGGCCCACTCCTGCTCCTAATTCTTATGTTCTTATGAAATAAAAAAAGATACTGAATATATCCATACCTATTAGGTATCAGCGGTGGTTTAGTGGGTAGCACTCTCGCCTCTGAGTTAGAATGGTTGTGGGTTCTAAGTCCCACTCTAGAGATTTTGAGCATGAAATCTAGACTAACACTCCCAGTGCCAGTACTGAGGGAGTGTTGCACTGTCGGAGGTTCTGTCCTTTGGATGAGATGTTAAACTGATCCCAGGGCACTCTTTTGAAGAAGACTAGGGGAGTTCTCCCCAGTGCCTTGGCCAACATCTATCCCTCAAGCAACATCACTAGAACAGATTACCTGGCCATTATCACATTTGCTGTTTGTGGGACCTTGCTGTGCGCAAATTGGCTGCCGTGTTTCCTACATTACAACAGTGACTACAATTCAAAAGTACTTCATTGTCCGTAAAACGCTTTGGGACATCTTGAGGTCATGAAAGGCGCTACATAAATGCAAGTCTTTCTTTCATGTGCTTTCCTTTAACATTGATCGGGCCCTTAGAATCGGCAGAAATAAAATATAGGACTTATGTCATCACTTGCTTCCTGGCCTAATTAAACACACAAAATATAATTTAGAAAAACACAATGGTGGAATGTTTACTTTGGTGGAGGAATTTCAATTCCAATTTGTGCCAGCACCAATCGATTTTCATATTGGCGCAACCAGTACAGTATTTTTCAACTTTTCTCGTGAAAAACGTGTTCTAAATACATCAATGAGTGTGCAAGTGTCAAAATAGAATGTGTTCTATGTACCGGGGTACTACAGCAGGAGGCGCTGCAGTGAAGGGGGGGGGCTCTGTTTGGAGGTGAGGGGTACCCTGCAATCAAAGCCTGGATGGATGGAGCCTGGAACAAGGAGAAGATGCTCTTTGACTGGGATGAATATATAAGCTGGCAGATCCCTGTTAAATGCGGGGGGGGGGTTCAGAGATGCTAAAGAAAGACCTAGAAAAAAAACATTGTCCACAGATGCAAACTAATAGTAAGAAGCTCTTTCTGTGCTTTAACAATAGGAGGGCAGTCAGAGAGAAGAGCTGAGAATCATAAATTATGCAAATGGTCTTGAAACCGAGGATGAGCGTGAATTGGTTAATATCCTGAATGATTACGTCCTCCCAGTATTCACAAGGGAAGACATGAGGTACCAATAGATTGGAAACAGGCTAACATAGTGCCCATATTAAAATAAGGCAACAAAACAGATACAGGCAAATATCATTAGTCTTACTTCAGTCCAATGCAAAAATGATCCAACTGATTATCAGGAGTAAACTTGTCAATCATCTGTACAATAAGAAGCAGCAGCCAACACAGATTCAGAGAGGGAAAATGCTGCCCGACCGACTTCCTTGGGTGTTTTTGAGGAACTGACAACACTGTGGGAAGACCCATCACACGTTGTACCGAGATTTCCAAAAAAACACTTGACGAGATTCCACACCAAATGCTCAAAGGTGTGAGGATTCAGGGTAAGCCTTGGGAATGGATAAGAAAATTGGTTAAATGATGGAAAACAATGGTTATTTGTTAGAGTTACGTTGGGACAGGGGAGGGGGAAAGTACCGAGTGAGGTGGCCCAGAATTAGTGTTGGGAGCAGTGTTATTGCTAATTTCTACCAGCGGCTTGGATTCAGAAACTCAATGCAAATTGACCAAAACTAGGCGAGGCAGTAGAATTGAAAATTACAAAAATGAGCTCGATTAAATACGTGAATGCAATGCTGGACTTCTCCGTGACAACAGCTGTAAATGTAAATATGTTGAAATTAATAATAAAATTTTTCAAAGTTTCAAAAAGTCGCAAATAACTTCTCACAGAATTATTTAACAGCAGCAACAACAATAAGAGTAACAATTAAGAATAACTATCAATGAATATGAATAAATAACGCAACGCCAATGGAACAAGAACAATAGCAACAAATTTAACAGATTATTAACAAGTCTTGCACGCTCACAGAGATGCCTGAAATAGCTGTGAGTGAGACTGAGAGAGAGGAGGCAGACTCTGCATGAGAGGGGCACCCTATTCCCTCCTATGCCCTCGCCTCTCCCCTTGCATGAACCCTTTTCCCAAGAGCACGGCCTCTGCGTCTGGCCTATCGGTCGAGATCAGGGAGCTGAGTTGCTGATGGGGACATGGAGACCAGGCGGGCTGCGACTACTGGCGGCTGCTTCCTGTGGAGAGACAGCTGCTGGCCGCATCACCGGAGGATCATGGCCGGGTACTGCAAGGCCTGTGAGTCTGGCACTAAGCCTGGAAGGAAATGGCCCTGGCACCTGCTGGTCAGCAGCATGTCCTTGTGGCCCTGGATTGTGTCCATAACAGGTGCTGCTATGAGAGAGGCAAATGGGCGTTAGCTGCAGTACAGTGGTGCTCGCTGCATACGTGCCCACTACTCGTGCAACAACCTGGAAAAGGTTGCCCATATTCTGCCCAAGATTGCCCACATTCTGCCCAAGGTTGCCCGCATTCTGCCCAAGATTGCCCGCATTCTGCCCAAGGTTGTCCAGCTTCTGCCCAAGGTTGCCCGCATTCTGTCCAAGATTGCCCACATTCTGCCCAAGGTTGCCCACATTCTGCCCAAGGTTGTCCACATTCTGCCCAAGGTTGCCCGCATTCTGTCCAAGGTTGCCCGCATTCTGCCCAAGGTTGTCCAGCTTCTGCCCAAGGTTGCCCGCATTCTGCCCAAGGTTGCCCACATTCTGCCCAAGGTTGTCCAGCTTCTGCCCAAGATTGCCCACATTCTGCCCAAGGTCATCCATCTTCTTCCCAAGGTCGTCCATCTTCTTCCCAAGGTTGCCCACATTCTGCCACAAGGCCGCCCATATTCTGCCCAAGGGCGTCCATCTTTCTTCCCAAGGTTGCCCACATTTTGCCCCAAGGTCGTCCATCTTCTGCCCTACATTGTGATTGAGGAGCTTAATCTCCTGGACCCAAGAAATTGCAGATACTTATCTTGCTCCCAATCAACTTCCTTCGCAATACCCTGTAGTCCTCCTCCCACTCGTCCTCACGTTGGGCCCAAGGTCTACCCCGTCTTAGAGGGGACTGGGACACATCTTCCACCCCACCCCGCCGAGGTCGGACTCAGACTACAAGTCCCCTCTCACAGGCCCCTCTCACAGGTGGCAGCAACTTGACGGATGCCTGTGAAAGGGGAGGCGCGCGTGTCTAGCCCAGGGGTAATTTTACTTCGCCACATTAGGGAGGGTAACCTGGCAGAGCGGATCGCCCGCCCATTGTAGAACCTGTCTGATTTTCATCCCAACTACAATGTCAGTGTGAACCGGTTCAGCTTCTCCGCACCAATGCTTCAGTTGTTGTGTAAACACGGCCGGAATGACACAAAGCCGAGATCAAGTCCACAAGTGCCTGTCAGAATTTTAAGGCAAAGGCCAGGTCATTAGCAGAGCCACTGATTTGTGGTTTTCACTAAAAAAAAATGGTTGGGATTGTGTGATTCCCAAAATTCCAGTAAAATCCCCCATAATAAAAATGGAATTTGATACAAACATATGAAATTGACGGGCAGGAAAAGACCAACTGGTCCATCAAGCCTGGCCCACACACCATGATAACAGGAGCATCGTGACTAAACACTTCTTCCCTCCCCACCTCCCACCCCTACCCCCCCCAACTTCCACCCCCACCCCCCCCAACTTCCATGTCCACCTCACCCCCCAACCCCACAGCCGTGATTTATTCAACCACTGCAAGTCAGTGGCTCTGGTCAGTCATTTACTTGTGGAAATAGCTAAAATGCTTTCTTTCGGGCTGAGGCATTTGATGCAAAGCCTTGAAACTGCACATTGCATTTAGTCCAGAATAAGAATTGGGAGCACAGAGTGATTCAACCAGAAGGTCTTCATCTTAGAGGTAAAAAGTGGAAAAGGGGACTCTCTAACTGATGATTGGGTGCAGGAACATTGTCTCCATTTATATCCTTGGGATGAACAGCAGTAACATGGCTTGATCAACTGAATTCACACAGTGAGGTCTGAAGGACAATCCACTGTAGGGGGCATCACAGAAGAGCCAATTGTTGACGACACCTGAAACATGGACACTCACGGGCCAGAAGGGAATTGGTTAATCCCTGTACAGTTACGGTTGTGATGTAGTCGTCATTGAATTAGCTTGGATTATTTATTTGACGACAAGTAGTAAATCTTTTGGATGTTTGGATCATATTATTTGTTACCACTTCAAAAGTCTTGATTGTTTTTCCTTTTTAAAAAAAAGCATATTAGTTTAAAAAGAACAAATGTTACTATGGTGACAAAAACATTTACCTTTCCAATAGTCCAAAACCAGGGCCCATAAATATAAGATAGTCACTAATCAATCCAATAAATAATTCAGGAGAAACTTCTTTACTCAGAGAGTGGTGAGAATGTGGAACTCGCTACCACATTGAGTAGTTGAGGTGAATGGCGTAGATACATTTAAGGGGAAGCTCGATAAACACATGAGGGAGAAAGGAATAGAAGGATATGGTGATAGGGTGAGATGTACTCTCTGGAGTTTAGAAGAATGAGAGGTGATCTCATTGGAACCTATAAAATTCTAAGAGGGCTTGGCAGGGTAGATGCTGACAAAATGTTTCCCCTGGCTGGAGAGTCTGGAACTAGGGGACATAGTCTTAGGATAAGGGGTCGGACATTTAGGACTGAGATGAAGAGATTGGGCTTGTTTCTGTGCTGTAAATTCTATGTAATTCTGTGTAACTTTGGGGCCAAAATTCCCTCGCCTATAATTTTACAATTTGTACCCTCAACATCATCTTCAATATATTGAAAGGAATCATTTCGCCCTCTTCATGTTAAGTTTTCATACAGTGTGGATAGTTTATGTTACATTAGACATATATCTAATATGGAGACTTGTTTACACTACCGTACTGTATTTTAATATGTGTTATAAGGGGCTGTATTTTTGTATAAAAACTGAACATCTATATTATTTATGAAATTTAAATGACTGTATCTGTAACTATATTGTATTTCACTATTTCAGCGTTATATATTCTAACACTTCAGTTACAGCCATTTCAGAGTTACAGTCAGACCATCCAGCCCCAAGGATACTGGAGAATTCAGTAACAGGAGATGATTTAGTGGCACTGTGCTCAATTATTGATGGAGAGGCCTAGCTAATTCTGTATGTATCTAATTCCTGAAACGAATAACACTCTCAAGTAGGAAACAGTACATCGAGTAGCCGAGCTGCAGGGCATTATAACTCATGCATTATAACTCTCCCACTCACCAGCTCAGAGACCTTCACCCTGGGGAAATTAGATTGAGTGGGGAATGCACTAGGTGACTACGTACGACCAAGCAGGAGCAACTGCTGGTTACACATGAGAAGGAAGACGTTGCTGGCTGGAGGGTGTCACTTCTCTGCTGTAGAGCCTGGGGATCGAAAGCTTTTAAAGAAAGATGATGGCAAAGCATTAAGCATTGGTGTAGCGACTGGGGGTCAATTCAGACATGTGCTGGAGACTGCAGCTCAGGTGGAAGAGTACATTAGCAGCAGGCGCAGTCCGTTGGAGGACAGTTTAAGAACGCTGAATGTGTGGCAGTTCTATGGACATCTACAATAGAGGATCCACTGTCCAGAGTCATAAGGGCGGTTGGCATTTCTTCCATAAATGCTCAGACTGCTGGTGTCAGACTGGAGACTGTTCTCCCTTTCAACTTCGACAGGCTTGGCAACTGGTTACAAGCACCAATGAGACGGGGATTCACCGATCTCATTGCTATCATTTGGTTTACTCTCCGGCAATCAACGGCCCATGCTGCACCAGGGATCAGTACTGGTGGCATGGTAGGAATCATAGAACGGTTACAGCACGGAAGGAGGCCATTCGGCCCATCGAGTCCGTGCCGACTCTCTGCAAGAGCAATCCAGCTAGTCCCACTCCCCCACCTTATCCCCGTGGCCCTGCAAATTTTTTCCCTTCAAGTACTTATCCAGTTCCCCTTTTGAAAGCCACGATCGAATCTGCCTCATGAATGCACATGGATGGTGGGTGCTGTCTCTCACGATAGCATCACATGAGTCGTTATCTTGCCTTTGATGCCTGCGCACGTGTCAGCCCCAGGTCTACCTGTGCAGCAGGCCCATCTCAGAACTTACTTTTGTTATCAGTCAAGGGCCACCTCAGTCTTAAGAGACTCCGAGAGGAATGCAGTAGCTAGCCACCTTACGCACTCCTGCCACTCAGACAGCACCAAGCAAACGATTAGGCTTAAGAGTGCACACGTCACACTCTGGCACTAAGGGGAAACACACTGATAAGAAGCACTGGGCATGTACACACGCTAAGGGTTTGAAATAAAATCACGGTTTCACTAAAGTTGTGCGTTTATTGTTCGTGGAACGGCGTGGAAGTGGCTTCCATCAGGTGCCATGAATGTGAGGTTTATGGATTGTTGCACAGAGCAGGGTCTGTCGATGACGGTATATTAGTCGAAGGAGGGGGAAGATTTATGCAGGACTGTTAATGTATTGGTCGGATATGGTCGTCAAGAGGTCAGCTTCCAGACGTACAGTGTGACACCCAGCTCTGTCTCTCCACCACTTCTCTCAACCCCACAACCATGACCTGTCTGATATCAAGTTGTGAGCGAGTCAACATTTCCCCCAACCGAACATTCACAAAACCCTGCCATCAATACCATTCTCCACCCCAGTCACCTGCTCAGATTGAAGTGGTCCAAGCAAAGTGATAGCGTTCTGTTTGACCAAAGCCCACATTCTATCCATCACAAAGACTACATTGCCAAGACAGTTAACGATAAATTAGAAGTCATGATCAAACTGCACAGTGCCTTACTCAGACTGCACTTGGTTACTGTGTCTGATTCTGGTCACTAAGACACAAGGAAGACATTCAGGTGCTGGAGACAGTGCAGAGAACATAAGAACGTAAGGGATAGGAGCAGGTGTAGGCCATTTGGCCCTTCGAGCCTGCTCCACCATTTAATGAGATCATGGCTGATCTGATTCTGTCCTCAACTCCACTTTCCCGCCCTTTCCCCATATCCTTTGACTCCCTTGCTGATCAAAAATTTGTCTAACTCAGCCTTGAATGTATTCAATGACTCAGCCTCCACCGCTCTTTGGGACAAAGAATTCCAAAGGTTCACAACCCTCAGGGAATAAATTTCTCCTCTTCTCTGCACAACAGCCATTCTGCTGATCCCTAGTGTCAAAGGTCTAGGTTATGAGGAAAGACAGGAGAAATCTGGACTCTCCAGCTTGGAAGGGAGACATCTGAGAGGTATCTTATATTTTGTTTTGTTCATTCTCAGGATGTGGGCATCACTGGCAAGACCGGCATTTATTGCCCATCACTAATTGCCCTTGAGAAGGTGGTGGTGAGCCACCTTCTTGAACCTCTGCAGTCCTTGTGGTGAAGGTTCTCCCACAGCGCTATTAGGAAGGGAGTTCCAGGATTTTGACCCAGCGACGATAAAGGAACGGCCGATATATTTCCAAGTCGGGATGGTGTGTGACTTGGAGGGGAACTTGGAGGTACTGGTGTTCCTATTCACCTGCTGCCCTTGTCCTTCTAGGTGTGGAGATCATGGGTTTGGGAGGTGCTGCCGAAGAAGCCTTGGCGAGTTGCTGCAGTGCATCCTGTGGATGGTACACACTGCAGCCATGGTGCGCCAGTGGTGAAGGGAGTGAATGTTTAGGGTGGTGGATGGGGTGCCAATCAAGCGGGCTGCTTTGTCCTAGATGGTGTCGAGCTTCTTGAGTGTTGTTGGAGCTGCACTCATCCAGGCAAGTGGAGAGTATTCCATCACACTCCTGACTTGTGCCTTGTAGATGGTGGAAAGGCTTTGGGGTGTCAGGAGGTGAGTCACTCACTGCTGAATACCCAGCCTCTGACCTGCTCTTGTAGCCACAGTATTTATGTGGCTGGTCCAGTTAAGTTTCAAGTCAATGGTGACGCCCAGGATGTTGATGGTTGGGGATTCGGTGATGATAATGACATTGACTGTGAAGGGGAGGTGATTAGACTCTCTCATGGTCATTGCCTGGCACTTGTCTGGCGTGAATGTTACTTGCCACTTATCAGCCCAAGCCTGGATGTTGTCCAGGTCTTGCTGCAAGCGGGCACGAACTGCTTCATTATCTGAGGGGTTGCAAATGGAACTGAACACTGTGCAGTCATCAGCGAACATCCCTATTTCTGACCTTATGATGGAGGGAAGGTCATTGATGAAGCAGCTGAAGATGGTTGGGTCTAGGACACTGCCCTGAGGAACTCCTGCAGCGATGTCTTGGGGCTGAGATGATTGGCCTCCAACAACCACTACCATTTTCCTTTGTGTTAGGTATGACTCCAGCCACTGTAGAGTTTTCCCACTGATTCCCATTGACTTCAATTTTACTAGGGCTCCTTGGTGCCACACTCGGTCAAATGCTGCCTTGATGTCAAGGGCAGTTACTCTCACCTCACCTCTGGAATTCAGCTCTTTTGTCCATGTTTGGACCAAGGCTGTAATGAGGTCTGGAGCCGAGCGGTCCTGGCGGAACCCAAACTGAGCATCGGTGTGCAGGTTATTGGTGAGTAAGTGCCACTTGAGAGCACTGTCGACGACACCTTCCATCACTTTGCTGATGATTGAGAGTAGACTGATAGGATGGTAATTGGCTGGGTTGGATTTGCCCTGCTTTTTGTGGACAGGACATACCTGGGCAATATTCCACATTGTCGGGTAGATGCCAGTGTTGTAGCTGTATTGGAACAGCTTGGCTAGAGGTGTGGTTAGTTCTGGAGCACAAGACTTCAACATATGTTAAAACTAGAAATAGGACTGATATCAGAAAATTCTTCTGACAGAGAGCACTCATCACATAGAATGGACTCCTGGATAAGAACATAAGAAATAGGAGCAGGAGTAGGCCATACGGCCCCTCGAGCCTGCTCCGCCATTCAATAAGATCATTGCTGATCTTCTACCTTAACTCCACTTTCCCACCCTATCCCCATATCTCTTGATTACCTTAGTGACCAAAAAATCTAACGATAAGAACATAAGAAATAGGAGCAGGATAGAGTAGTGAAGGCAAACCCCCTGGAATCATTTAAATAACAAAGGTATGCTACATTAGCCAAAACCTTAGGGTAGTGTTGCCAACTCTAGTTAGATATATTCCTGGAGGTTTCATCACATGACCTCCTGCCTGCAACAGCCCCGTCCGGTCAAACAGCCTTTCTGCCCCCACCTCCAATATTTTTAGGACTAATAAATGAAAATGTTCAAAGAAAATGAGAATAAAACATTTTTTTAAAATGCCTCTATGATTCTTCTCCCGGGTGTTGTTCGCAGCAGTGTCCTGGAGATTAAACTTTAATTCCTGGAGACTCCAGGACAATCGTGGAGAGTTGGAACTCTACCTTAGGATCTTTCTGGATCGATAAAGTTAAGTGGGCTGAATGGCCTTTCAAATACATGCTTATCTTGTGATCATATGAATACAAATCTGAGACAACGTTGGTGGCTGCTTTATGCTGTGCATGTTATTTGGTGACAAACGTCGTCTCTCTATCTCCCTCTCCACCCCTCTATCTCTATCTGTCTCTCCGCCTCTCTATCTCTATCTCTCTCTCCGCCTCTCTATCTCTATCTCTCTCTCCACCTCTCTATCTCTATCTGTCTCTCCTCCTTTAAGACGCTCCTTAAAACCTACCTATTTGACCAAGCTTTTAGTCGCCAGTCCTAATATCTCCTTACGTGGCCCGGTGTCAAATTTTGTTAGATAATTGCTCTTGTGAAGCAGTTCGGGACATTTTACTATGTTAAAGGCGCAAGTTGGTGTTATTGTAGTGAGTAATACGTATAATACATGGTATAATATATACACAGATTTTTAAACAAAACTTTTCTTTGGGACCACATGTCTGTCTGTGCAGGAAAAGCAACAAGAAAATGCAGGAAATGCAGTCAGTTCACGCTGACAGCACTGCGGTGAGATTCTGGATTGTTCCATTTTACGGGCATTACAGGAGTAAGAACTGCTCTGTTCACTATTAATGGAAGCATTTTTGAATGCATTTTTGATGTTGCTATACATAGGGACATGCTGAGTATAACATGATACATTTGGCCAGCTTTCTACTTGGAGTAATTGAAATGGAAGTATAGATTTCATTTTTCTATGAGTTTCTGGTGCATTTTGCATTCCTGCTACAGATTTCTTTTTGAAAAAGAGATGGATCTTGATCAGTCAGTTAGCTGTGTCTAGATGCCCCATGCTTTTAAATGCTTCTAACCTTGTAAGTGTAACGGGTTTTGCTATAACATAGAATTTGGCGAGTTCCCAATTGCAATGTTAATCGCTGAACAGTGCACATATTGTCCACCAACTGTGCACTGAATAATGAATTGCCCTCATCTGTGCCCCCCGTTAGAACTCAACAGCACGATACACATCGAAAAAGAACATGCTGTCTGCAGTAGAAAGAAATAACATGCATTTACGTAGCATCTTCCACGCCCTCGGGACGTCCCAAAGCACTTCATTACCAATGAAGGACTTTTGAAGTGTTATCACTGCTGTAATGTAGGCAAACATGGCAGCCAATTTGCAAAGTGCAAGGTCCCACAGCAAGGTCCCACAAACAGCAATGAGATAAATGATGAGATAATCTGTTTGCAGTGATGTTGGTTGAGGGGTTAATGTTGGCCAGGACACCAAGAGAACTCCCCTGCACTTTTTGAAAGAGTGCAATGGGATTTTTTTTTAACATCGATCTGAGGAGGCACCAGCAAACACTGCTTAAAAAAATAATTACAGACACATACGAAGTCGGACGGCCGCTGATCACCAGCGCCTGTATCCAGTTCGCAAACTCCTCGATCTCTATTTAAGATAACATCTCACCAACATCGGGAGTGAGGTTTGAACCCATGATCTATTTGACTCAGAGGCAAGAGTGCCAGCACTGAGCCATGGCTGACACCTAAATTGGTCATTTCTAAGACAAGATCTGCACACCAGTGGTGATAGGGAGCTAGCAAAAGCCTGCAAAGTAAGTAAGTGTGAGGTGGTGCATTTTGGTAGTAGGAATAAGGAGGCCACATACTCTTTGGAAAATAAGAGTCTAAATGGGGTAGAGGCTCAAAGGGATCTAGGGGTAGAGATATGCCAATCATTAAAAGTAGCAACGCAAGTTAAAAAAGCCATAAAAAGTGCAAGCAAAGCACTGGGGTTCATTTCTAAAGGGATAGAATTCAAAAGCAGAGAAGTTATTTTAAACTTATGTAGAACCTCGATTAGACCACACAGTACTGTGCACAGTTCTGGTCCCCATATTACAAAAATGATGTAGAAGCATTGGAGAAAGTGCAAAAAAGATTTACAAGGATGATACCAGAACTGAGAGGGTACAATTATCAGCAAAGACTGAACAGACTGTGGTTCTTTCCTCTAGAAAAGTGTTGAATGAGAGGTAACCTGATAGAGGTCTTTAAAATTATGAAAGGGTTCGATAGGGTAGATGTGGAATGTATTACCATAAGTAGTTATTGAAACCAAATCATCATGGCATTTGAGAGAAGTAGATAAACAATCAAAGAAGAAAAGTACTGAGGGAGTGCTGCACTGTCGGAAGTGCCGTCTTTCGGATGAGACGTTAAACCGAGGGCCCCGTCTGCCCCTCTCAGGTGGACATAAAAGATTCCACAGCCACTATTTCGATGAAGATCAGGGGAGTTCTCCTGGTCAATACTCATCCCTCAAACAACATCACTAAAGTAGATTATCTGGTTATTATCTCATTGCTGTTTGTGGGATCTTGCTGTGCGCAAATTGGCTGCCACGTTGCCTACATTACAACAGTGACTACACTTCAAAAGTACTTCATTGGCTGTAAAGCACTTTGACACGTCCTGAGGCCTTGAAAGGCTCTGTATAAATGCAAGTTCTTTCTTATGGGGAAATGAGATTAGAATGAATAGCTCCAATATGGAACTACCACAGGCACAATGGGCCAAATGGCCTCCTTCTGCACTAATATTTCTAAGATTTCAACATTCTTAACCTTATAATCACATGTTAGTACACATTTTCTTAATTAGTAGTGTATCAATATTTTGCATTTCATAGGTGTCTTGTGTGGGGGAGTGGGACTAGCTGGATTGCTCTTGCACAGAGCCGGCGCGGACTTGATGGGCCGAATGGCCTCCTTCCGTGCTGTAACCTGTCCATGATTCTAATCAATGTTGCCACTTTTTTCATCAACTGCCTCCCCTTTCTCGAACTGGTATTTCAGGGCACTGCCACTGCAGGAATGGTCATTGGTTTGATCTCCTACTCTGCTGAAAGTTGCTAAGGAGTCGGACTGGGCATAAGTCAAGGAATCTCCATGGGGAGGGAGGAGGGAAAAGTTGGATGGAAGCCGTTTTTAACCAGTCGTGTGCCTCTTGACACTGGCAGCAGTCTCAGGACAGGATCAGGTTGTCAACCCTCCAGGATTGCCCTGGGAGTCTCCAGGAATTAAAGATTAATCTCCCCAGGCACTGCTGTGAGCAAAACACCCTGGAGAAAATAAAATCACAGGGGCATTTTCTTTGAAGACTTTTGTTTATTAGTTATAAAAAATATTGGAGGCAGGAAAACCAGGGAGGTTTTACTGGGCAGGGAGGCGGGAGGTCATGTGATGAAACCTCCAACCAGAGTTGGCAACCTTGGAACAGGACATCTGTCTCTCCCTCCCCAGATGTATGACCGGGATTAAGTGACAAGCAGGTTGGGAGAGGTGGGGCAGGGGGGGTGGCGAGGCGGGGGGAGGGGGGTGCGGGGAGAAGAACAAATAAAGGATAAGAACACTGAAAGGAAGGGAACTGCTTTCTGCCATCTTTAGGGTTGCCAACTCTGATTGGACATATTTCTGGAGGTTTCATCACATGAACATTGGCACGGACACGATGGGCCGAACGGCCTCCTTCTGTGCCGTAACTTTCTATGATTCTATGGCCTCTCGCCTCCAACCGCCTCACCCGGTCCCATCTCCGATATTTTTAGAACTAAGAAGTGAAAGTGTTCAAAGAAAATGAAGAAAACAAACATTTTTTTTAATGCTCCAATCATAGAATCATAGAAGTTTACAACATGGAAACAGGCCCTTCGGCCCAACATGTCCATGTCGCCCAGTTTATACCACTAAGCTAGTCCCAATTACCTGCACTTGGCCCATATCCCTCTATACCCATCTTACCCATGTAACTGTCCAAATGCTTTTTAAAAGACAAAATTGTACCCGCCTCTACTACTGCCTCTGGCAGCCCGTTCCAGACACTCACCACCCCTTGAGTGAAAAAATTGCCCCTCTGGACCCTTTTGTATCTCTCCCCTCTCACCTTAAATCTATGCCCCCTCGTTATAGACTCCCCTAACCTTTGGGAAAAGATTTTGACTACTTTATCTATGCCCCTCATTATTTTATAGACTTCTATAAGATCACCCCTAAACCTCCTACTCTCCAGGGAAAAAAGTCTCAGTATCAATGATATCGTCTCCCGGGAGTGTTGTTCGCAGCAGTGTCCAGGAGATTAGTCTTTAATCCCAGGGCAATCCTGGAGGGTTGGCAACCCAATTATGCAGGTTCTGGACACAAGTACAAATTGCTCCTTGGTGAATATCAACATGACTCCCATTTGCCCACAACACTACAATCTCTGCTACCAGGGGAAAAGTGAAGGTTAATTGAAATCAAGATGGGAAAAGCTTGGAACACTATCTGAATATAGGCCATATAATCTCTTAGAATCATAGAATCGTTACAGCACAGAAAGAGGCCATTTGGCCCATCAAGCTCATACCGGCTCTTTGTAAGAGCAAACCAGTTAGTCCCATTCCCCTGCTCTTTCCCTGAATCCCTGCAAATTTTTTCCCTTCAAATATTTATCCAATTCCTTTTTGAAAGCCACGATTGAATCTGCTTCCATCACCCTTTCAGGCAGCACATTCCAGATCATAACTACTCGCTACGTAAAAAAGTTTTTCCTCATGTCGCCTTTGGTTCTTTTACCAATCACCTTAAATCTGCGTCCTCTGGTTCTCGACCCTTCTGCCAATGGGAACAGTTTCTCTTTATTTACTTTATCTAAACCCTTCATGATTTTGAACACTTCTATCAAATCTCCTCTTAACTTTCTCTGCTCTAAGGAGAACAACCCCAGCTTCTCCAGTCTATCCATGTAACATCATTGGAACCATTCTAGTAAATCTTTTCTGCACCCTCTCTAAAGCCTTCACATCCTTCCTAAAGTGTGGTACCCAGAACTGGACGCAATACTCCAGTTGTAACCAAACCTGTATTTTACAAAGGTTCAACATAACGTCCTTGCTTTTGTATTCTATGCCTCTGTTTATAAAGCCCAGGATCCCGTATGCTTTTTTAAACACTTTCTCAACCTGCCCTGCCACGTTCAAAGATTTGTGCACATATACCCCCAGGTCTCTCTGTTCTTGCACCCCCTTTAGAATTGTACCCTTTAGTTTATATTGCCTCTCTTCATTCTTCCTATAAAATGTATCACTTCGCACTTCTCTACATTATATTTCATCTGCCATGTGTCTGCCCATTCTGCCATTCTACGTCCTCCTGTAGTCTATTACTATCCACCTCACTGTTTACTACTCTCCCAAGCTTTGCGTCATCTGCAAATTTAGAAATTGTGCCCTGTACACCCATGTCCAAGTCATTAATAAATATCAAAAAAAGCAGTGGTCCTAGTACCGACCCCTGGGGAACACCACTGTACACCTCCCTCCAGTCCGAAAAACAACCGTTCACCACTACTCTCATTTAGCCAATTTCGTATCCATGCTGCCGCTGCCCCTTTTATTCCATGGACTTCGATTTTGCTGACAAGCCTATTATGTGGCACTTTGTCAAATGCCTTTTGAAAGTCCATATACACATCATCGACCACATTGTCCTCATCGACCCTCTCTGTTACCTCATCAAAGAACTCAAGCAAGTTAGTTAAACACGATTTGCTTTTAACAAATCCATGCTGGCTTTCCTTTATTAATCCACACTTGTCCAAGTGACTATTAATTTTGTCCTGGATTATCGTTTCTAAAAGCTTCCCCACCACCGAGGTTAAACTGACTGGCCTATAGTTGCTGGGTTTATCCTTACACCCTTTTTTGAACAAGGGTGTAACATTTGCAATTCTCCGGTCCTCTGGCACCACCCCCATATCTAAGGATGTTTGGAAGATTATGGCCAGCTCCTCTGCAATTTCCACCCTTACTTCCCTCAGCAACCGAGGATGCATCCCATCCCGACCGGGTGACTTACCTACTTTATGTACAGCTAGCATTTCAAGTACCTCTTCTTTATCAATTTTTAGCCCATCCAGTATCTCAACTACCTCCCCTTTTATTGTGACTTTGCAACATCTTCTTCCTTGATAAAAGCAGATGCAAAGTACTCATTTAGTACCTCAGCCATGCCCTCTGCCTCCATGAGTAGATCTCGTTTTAGGTCCCTAATCAGCCCCACTGTCCTCTTATGACCCATTTACTATTTATATGCCTATGGAACACTTTTGATTCCCTTTTATGTTGGCCATCAGTCGATTCTCATACTCTCCCTTTGCCCCTTTTATTTCCTTTTTCACTTCCTCTCTGTACTTTCTATATTCAGCCTGGTTCTCACTTGTATTATTAACCTGACATCTGTCTTACACCCCCTTTTTCTGCTTCATCTTACTCTCTCTCTCTTTCGTCATCCAGGGTGCTCTGGCTTTAGTTGCCCTACTTTTCCCCTTCGTGGGAATGTACCTAGACTGTACCTGAACCATCTCTTTAAAAGCTGACCAAAACTGTTCGATTACAGTTTTGCCTGCCAATCTTCGATTCCAATTTACCCGGGCCAGATCCATTCTCAGCCCACTGGAATTGGCCCTACTCCAATTGAATATTTTTACTCTAGATTGCTCCTTGTCCTTTTCCATAACTAATCTAAACCTTATGATACTATGATCACTGTTCCCTAAATGTTCCCCCACTGACACTTGCTCCACTTGACCCACCTCAATCCCCAGAACCAAATCCAGCAATGCCTCCTTCCTCGTTGGGCTGGAAACATACTGATCAAGAAAGTTCTCCTGAACACACTTCAAAAATTCCTCCCCCTCTTTGCCCTTTACACTATAACTATCCCAGTCTACATTAGGATAGTTGAAATCCCCCATTATCACTACTCTATAGTTCTTGCACCTCTCTGTAATTTCCCTGCAAATTTGCTCCTCTATATCCTTCCCATTAGTTGGTGGCCTATAGAATACACCCAGTAGTGTAATATTACCTCTATTGTTTCTTAACTCTGACCAAATAGATTCTGTCCTTGACCCCTCAAGGACATCCTCTCTCTCCAGCACTGCAATATTCTCCTTAATCAATACTGCCATACCCTCCTTTTTTCCTTCCCTATCTTTCCTGAACACCTTGCATCCAGGAATATTTAGTACCCAATCCTGTCCTTTTTTGAGCCAGGTCTCAGTTATCGCTGCGACATCATATTCCCATGTGGCTATCTGCGCCTGCAGCTCACCGATCTTATTCACTATGCTTCGTGTGTTTACCAAAGTTACTGGTTCAAAATCAACCTATAATAGTCAACCGAGAACTCAGATGGTGTAAAGGGATTCAGAATGCACCAATAGGGTAGGACTATAGACAACAGTTCAGGGGCTGTGAGCCAATAGAAAGTAATGGTTGGTTGTTAAAAAAAAAAGTTGTTTAAAAGCTTTATTAAAAAGTCATGAACATATTAGTTTGCGGCAGACATTGCAATCCAAGGGAAACATTCTAATGGGGGTGCAATGCTGTTCTCTGATTTAAAACTTACCCATCCAAATTAATGCAAAACATGTCACTAATGGCAAGAAATCCATACTGCACACCAGCCGCACTGATCTTCGCCCAACATTTATTGTAAACTTTAAAAGGAAAATACTGTGGATGCTGGAAACGTGAAATACAACACAATTATTGAAAACTTAGTCGAGTTACAATTTGAAAAAAAAAACTGAGGACTATAGAAAGCGCTTTCAAATTTTGCATCAACAAACGTAGGCTTAAATATCACTCTAACACTGCTATAAAACTCCGAGACTGTATTCAGGGGGGATTTTTTTTGTTGTTGTTGGAATTTCGATTAAATAACCTTTTCTTTGAGTTACTGATTCTCCTGCTGTTTGCTAAGACAATAATCCGAGTCAGCAGTTTGGAGGTCAGAGACCTGGTGACCCTCTGCGGGACTGAACTATAAAATAACCCCAATCCAAAAAAAAACTTTTACCTTCCCGCACTGACCAACGGAGGAAAGAGCAGAATGCTGCGGCCAACTTTGCTACTCGTCTTGGCTCTAGTGGCCTATGACGAAGTAACAGGAGTGGTAAGTGTTTATAATGGTTTTTTTGGGGGGAGGGGGAGATAGTATCAGCTTCTCTTATTATTTTTTTTTCTTTTTGCATTAGGCTGTAAGAAGCAAACACATTTTGTAAGACATATCCGGGATGAAATAAGTAGAGCAAGACGACATTCGTAGGGGCTATTCCAGAGAGTTACAACTGATGGTGGCCATTTTGGTTTTCCAAATTTACTAAATGTACAGTGCAATACTTTTTAACAGTGTCAGCTGTGGCGCAGTGGGTAGCACTCTTGCCTCAGAGTTAGAAGGTTGAGGGTTCAAGTCCCACTCCAGAGACTTGAACACAAAATCTAAGCTGAGGGTCCAGCGCAGTACTGGGGGAGTGCCGCACTGTTGGAGGCGTCGTCTTTCAGATGAAATGTTAAACCGAGGCCCCGTCTGCCCTCTCGGGTGGATATTAAAAGATCCCAAGGCACTATTTCAAAGAAAAGCAGGAGAGTTCTCCTGGTAATGGGAAAAAGAACCAGAGGACTGAGACTTTTTTCCCCTGGAGAGTAGGAGGTTAAGGGGTGATCTTATAGAAGTCTATAAAATAATGAGGGGCATAGATAAGGTCGATAGTCAAAATCTTTTCCCAAAGGTAGGGGAGTCTATAACGAGGGGGCATAGATTTAAGGTGAGAGGGGAGAGATACAAAAGGGTCCAGAGGGGCAATTTTTTCACTCAAAGGGTGGTGGGTGTCTGGAACGAGCTGCCAGAGGCAGTAGTAGAGGCGGGTACAATTTTGTCTTTTAAAAAGCATTTGGACAGTTACATGGGTAAGATGGGTATAGAGGGATATGGGCCAAGTGCAGGCAATTGGGATTAGCTTAGTGAGATAAACTGGGCGACATGGACATGTTGGGCCGAAGGGCCTGTTTCCATGTTGTAAACTTCTATGATTCTATGATTCTAGGAAGAGATGAAGAGAATTTTATTTTGCGCTGCGAGTTGTTATGATGTGGAATTCACTGCCTGAAAGGGTGGTGGAAACAGATTCAATAATAATGTTCAAAAGGGAATTGGATATATATATTTGAAAAGGAAAAAAATTGAAGGGCTATGAAGGAGCAGGGGGGTGGGACTAATTGGATAGTTCTTTCAAAGAGGCTGAATGGCCTCCTTCTGTGCTGTATGATTCCATGCTGTGTCCATTCATGCTCTTAAAAAAGCAGCCACATCAATATATGGTTAGGGATTTGTTAAAAGACTAGGTACAGATAGAAATGATGGAATGCTGTGTGGAACTGCTGGGATTGTAAAAATGTCACTCCACATAATTTAAGCTGACGCTCCAGTGCAGTACTGAGGGAGTGCTGCACTGTCGAGGTGCCATCTTTCAGATCAGACCCTTCCGCCCTCCCAGGTAGACGTCAAAGATCCCAGGGTACTATTCGAAGAATGGCTAATATTTATCCCTCAACCAACACCGGTAAAAAAGATGATCTGGTTATTATTACATTGCTGTTTGTGCAGAAAGGTGGCACGTCCAACAGTGTCGGCCGAGATGTTGTGCCCAAGTCTCTGGAGTGGGATTTAAACCAACTGAGCCATGGCTGACACCGTCCAATAACAATTGTGCAAAAACAAAATGACATGGAATTCAATGAAGGGTTAATGCTCTTGGACTCAGTTCCCATTTCATATTTTTCAGCGTAAGATTAGATAGATTTTGCACTGAGAGCCACTGTTGTGCTTTCTGGGCCAATTTAAAATGTTTACGACCACACAAAGCATAAACAGTACAACTATTTCAATATTTGTGTGAATTTTTGGGAGAACCTCCTACAGATAGCGATAGATTCTTGCACGTCCCTTGTGGCAACTTCCAGAATGACTAGCGGCTAAAGATATTGCCGATATTCAGCAGACGATTGCTCAACACATTCCTATGTCAGCAACTCAAAGATGAGTACCGACGAAATGTCATCGGCCTGAAACGTTAACTCGGTTTCTATCTCCACAGATGCTGCCTGACTTGCTGAGCTTCTCCCAGCATTTTCCGTTTTTATTTCAATGAAGATTACAACCCTGTTTAATTTTCTGGCCATTCCATTGCCGGTGAATCAGTGAAGCAGGGCTTTTAGTGGTTAAAAGATAAATTGTAACAATTCTAAATGCTGCTTTAGACCCATCCATAGATCTAGAATCTCTGAACACTGAGTGGGTAGAAGCTGTGGCTTCGTTCAGGCATTCTGATGACAGAGCCCTATTTACATTCACTGCTTTTGTTACCCTTTGCTCAAAAAAATTATAAAATCCAATTTTCTTAAATAGTACTTTTCTTAAATAGTAGTTTTTCCTCACTGTAAGGTGGGAATAAAGTGAAATACATTGACGATCACACAAAGCGTAAAGCACTACTTTATTACATGCAGGGTAATTCAAGAATCTTTCAGTGCCTCATTAAAGTCATATTTTTGTAAAATGTGAAATGAGGAATTCTTGAAAAACCTTTCATCTTATTTAATGAAATCCGCTTTTCTCTCGCATGTTTGCCTCTACTAACCTTTTTTAATTCGTCGTCTCTGATTTGTTTCTGTTCAATTTAGGATCATGGTGGCAGTAATCGCAAATGCCCTATCGTCGTCAAAGTCCTTAACGCTGTCAATGGGACACCGGCTGCAAACCTTAATGTGCAAATCCTCAGACAAAATGAGGACCTCAGCTGGCACCAGTTCAACACCGGGTGAGTAAAACAACTGGGTGTAGGCTGCTCAGACTCCTCCACATCTGGACCTACCTCCTACTGGGACTCCATTTCCTGTCCTTTTTGACGAGCAAAGTTTTTTTTTTGAAGAGCTCATCGAGCGACCGTAATCCAAGAGCGCAGTGTAGTGCTCATCCAAGTCTAACAAGGCAGCGGAAAATGTTGCCTCCAGGACCCTTGCAGCCTTCTCAATGACCAGCAACGTGATAGAAATGAATTGCCCTGCCTTGCTGCTGCCTAGGAGTCATCCCAAAATGGATGAGTTACCCAGCTCTTTCCGGAGATGGTATCGGTGACCTGTCAAGTGCAGGCCTGGACAGCACAAGTTCTCGTTGCAGCTTAGAAGGTGCCGTGGCATAAATTTTGAGAGCCACTGGTAAAACTATTTAGGCACTTCATCTGGGCTACAGGTCATTGTGCAGAAGTTGGTATGATTCATCCAGGACTTTCTTAGTAATATAAATTAAATGGTACATTTTTAAAAGGAGTGCAGGAACAGAGAGACCTAGGGGTCTATGTACACAAGTCTTTGAAGGTGGCAGGACAAGTTGAGAAGGCTGTTAAAAAAGCACACAGGACCCTGGGCTTTATTAATAGAGGCATAGGAAGTTACGCTAAACCTTTATAAAACATTGCTTAGGCCTCAGCTGGAGTATTGTGTTCAATTCTGGGCACCACCCTTTACGAAGGATGTCAAGGTCTTAGAGAGGGTGCAGAAGAGATTTACTATAATGGTGCCAGGGATGAGGGACTTTGGTTATGTGGAGAGACTGGAGAAGCTGGGATTGTTCAGTGGCAGAAGGGTCAGTGACCAGAGGACACAGATTTAAGGTGATCGGCAAAAGGGCCAGAGGCGACATGAGGAAACATTTTTTTACGCAGTGAGTTGTAATGATCTGGAATGCGCTGCCTGAAAGGGCGGTGGAAGCAGATTCAATAGTAACTTTCAAAAGGGAATTGGATAAATACTTGAAGGGAAAAAAATTACAGGGCTGTGAGGAAAGAGCAGAGGAATGGGACTAATTGGATAGCTCTTTCAAAGAGCTGGCACAGGCACGATGGGCCAAATGGCCTCATCCTGTGCTGTACCTACTATGATACTATGATAAGGGAAGCAAAGTCAATGAAGGCACAGGTCCTCCCTCAGTCCCTCATCAGATCTCCGAAGCCCATCGATTCATTGTGTGGGGTTAGAGCATGTTGTCTTCACCCTCCTTCAGTGCTGCCTTGCTCTCTTCCGTTCTCCTAATCCTCCATCATGAGTGCAAACAGGGGAATCCCCATAAGGAAACTCACTGCCACATTACGGTATCCCTTACTGTGAGTTGCCAGTCAAAAATGTGCTGGCAATTAAGAAAGCCCCTCACGCTGGCAGCTTGAAAAGCAGCTCAGTAACTCCCCAAAGCAAAAAAAAAAATCAAAAAATCCTGAAATATTGAAAGTAACCTGAGATATGAGCCAATGTTGTCCAGGCTGTCGGGACCTTCAAATGGATCACCTCTGCCGGTCAAGTCTTACACCCTCTTTTATCCGCTTGTAAGTTACACCCATGGAAATGATATCGCATGGGAGCAGACATGACAGGAATTCTGACACCTTACGCCATCCATCTCATTTGCATGTTCGCCCCGACGACGGGGTGGGTGCGGGAAATGGCCCCTCCCACCTGCGTTGGCGGAATGAAAAGGGGGCGTAACATTGGTGCAAACGGGTCCTGTCTGAAAATCCTATTCTCAAAATAGAGATGCGCCCATGATTATGTCCCCCATCTTACCAAACAGATCACAAGACTTTCAGTCTCCCCCCCACCCCCTTAATCTCGGGCAGAGGCATTTTAAATCAAAATGGTAGAAAATACCCTATCGTGTGGCATCCTGGGGAAATAAACGCTCTTTGCTCTTCGCCTGTTCCACATGTGGCAATGCAAAATACTTACAGACAAATGTTCGTGTGCCTCTCCTTTTCTAAGTTTCTAGCGTTTAAGCATTTTAAAATAAGCAGTGACTGACAAGTAAAATGGATTTTGCAAAAAGTAAAAGTAAAGAAAATGTGATTTTTATTCAAGGTGAATACATCTGATGTTTTTGGTCCCTCCAATTGGATGTCCATAATTATAAATCAATTTCCATGGTAGAGTCAAAGGTGTTGGGGCTGGGGTGGCGGGGTAGTGTCTAGCCATGAAGTGGCTAGACATGATGTTTCAGCCGTCAGGAGGTGTGGGCCAGGATCGATGGACCAGCTGGCCTTTTCCTGCCCGTCAATTTCGTATGTTCCTATGTGCTCATTTCTTTTGGACAGTATGGAAGACCTGTCAGATACATCAGTCTCTCTGGTCATCCAGGGGCGTAGATCCATCCACGAAACCATAGAAGTTTACAGCACAACAGGAGGCCTTTCAGCCCATCATGTCTGTGCTGGCTCTTTGTTAGAACAATCCTAAACCGATCCCTGCCCTGTTCCCTCCTTATAGACCTCTGCTTCAAATATTTAGCGACTTTTCCCTTAAAAGAAGCACTAGTTTCTGCCCCAACTGTTCCCTGTGACAAAACATCCCGTGCTCTTTCTCTATATAAAGTGATTTCTCCTATTCTCTCTCCTCAGTGCCTTTGTGAGAGTTTTAAATTGGTGATCAATGGTCACTGACCCCTGAATAAAAGAAAACACTGTTTTCCCTATTCACCCATTCAACCTTTTGGAGATTTAGTGAGGATATCTTTCTGGAATGGTTTTCCTGACAGTTTAGGCAGGATCCCTCAATTGGCTCCCTCATTCACTAGCAATTTGTTTTAAAACTAGAGCACAATGAAAATATGCCAGCTTTTAACATGTCAATGGGGCCAATTTTCCTTGCTTTTGCCCCCAGGAAAGGCACAGGCCCAGCATGGATGTGGAATTAAGGCGGGAGGAGGCCTTCTTGCCTCTCTTTCCCGGACTTGCCCGTGAGACGCCCTGGCACAGGAGCACATCGAAATGCTGGGTATTAGGCACATGCCAGCAACCGCCCTCCCATCAGAATGGGCCCACCAGCAAGTCGAAGAAGAGCCCAAAAGCCAAGTTTTTAAATAAAAAACTTACTTACTCATCAAATCTTCAGGTCTTAGACCTTTCTGATTGTTGCTTTCCTGTTTCCTGCCCCGGGGCCTCCAGTGCTAGGTCCAGCTAGGGGCAGATACGTTCTTAGGGGTGTCTCGGGTCAGAAATGTCTGCACTCCTGGGCCTGGACAGAAGCAGCACCCTTCAGTTGTGCTGCTCCAGATCAACATTAGGAAAATTGGCCCCGTTACATTCACTGCATGGAAATTGAACAATAAACAAATTGATTGACAGATAAAAAGCCAGGGTTAAATTATTCACTGTGATTCCAGTTGCCAGTTTTGCACATCTTTCGCAACAATGTTATATGATCTCGTGATAGGATCAGACTGGCCTGGAAGTCCTTTGGTATTGAACAACATAGCAGCAGGAGTAGGCCATTCAGCCCCTCAAGTCTGTTCCGCCATTCAATTAGATCATAGCTGATTTGTATCACAACTCCATCTACTAGGCAAGTTAAATTAACTTCAGAATAGGAAGGCTTTGCCTTGGTTTACCCCAAGCACTTAATTGCTGGCTTATACACAATTTACACTTCATATATTAATTGTAAAGCCACTTCAAAATCATGAAGGGGCTAGACAGAGTAGATAGAGAGAAACTGTTCCCACTGGCAGAAGGGTCAAGAATCAGAGGACATAGATTTAAGGTGATTGGCAAAAGATCTAAAGGTGACATGAGGCAAAACTTTTTTACGCAGCAAGTGGTTAGGTTCTGGACTGCACTGCCCGAGGGGGTGGTGGAGGCAGATTCAATCATGGCCTTCAAAAGGGAACTGGATAAGAACTTGAAAGGAAAAAATTTGCAGGTCTACGGGGATAGGGAGGGGGAGTGGGACTAGCTGGATTGCTTTTACATAGAGCTGGCACGGACATGATGGGCCCAATGGCCTCCTTCCATGCTGTAACCTTTCTATGACTCCATGATTCGTTGATTCTAAAATCTTTACTTCACTGGCTTTTTTGTAGGGTGACAGGAATAAATGGAGAAGTCCACAATCTTACCTCTGAGGAGAACTTTGTTGCAGGACTGTACAAGGTTCACTTTGACACTGGTGTTTACTGGAGGAGTCTCGGGTTCACACCCTTTCACGAATGCGCTAATGTAAGTCCCGTTTCAATTATTTTTTTTAATCAGCACAAAAGAGTAATTTTGTACAGTGAAACATTAAAGGCTTCAATTCTACAATAACCTTTACAGTTTTGAAAAGAGAAACCCAGTCACATCAGTTCTGGAAATAGATTTCAGTTAACTGTGTTGCTGAGCAACAGGAAAGATAAAAGGCCACAATTTCCTGAGATTCACTCTGTGGGAGCACCAGTCCCCACTGGGAACTCTGGATTGTATAATCATCCGATATCTCTTGCATAGAATTTTACAACACAGAAACAGGCCATTCGGCCCACCTTCTCAAGGGCAATTAGGGATGGGCAATAAATGCCGGCCTCGCCAGCGACGCCCACATCCCATGAACGAATAAAAAAAAAACTGGCCCATGCCGATGTTTATGCTCCACATGAGCCTCCTCTCTCCCCTTTTCATCCACCCCTATCAGCATATCCTTCTATTCCATTCTCTCTCGTGTGTTTATCTGGCTTCCCCTTAAATGCGTCTATGCTAGTCGCCTCAACTACTCCATGTGGTAACGAGTTCCACATTCTAACCACTCTCTGGGTGAAGAAATTTCTCCTGAATTCCCTATTGGATTTATTAGTGACTATCTTATATTTATGGCCCCTGGTTCTTGGTGTAAGAACATAAGAAATAGGAGCAGGAGTAGGCAAATCGGCCCCTCGAGCCTGCATTCAATAAGATCATGGCCGATCTGATCCTAACCTCAAATCTAAAGAACACAAGAAGTAGGAGCAGGACCCGGCCACTTAGCCCCTGGGCCCGCTCCGCCACCCACAGGGCCTTGACCGATCCGAACTCAGCTTCATGTCCAATTTCCTGCCCGCTCCCCGTAACCCCTAATTCCGTTTACTTCTAGGAAACTGTCTATTTCTGTTTTAAATTTATTTAATGATGTAGCTTCCACAGCTTCCTGGGGCAGCAAATTCCACAGACCTACTACCCTCTGAGTGAAGAAGTTTCTCCTCATCTCAGTTTTGAAAGAGCAGCCCCTTATTCTAAGATTATGCCCCCTAGTTCTAGTTTCACCCATCCTTGGGAACATCCTTACCGCATCCACCCGATCGAGCCCCTTCACAATCTTATATGTTTCAATAAGATCGCCTCTCATTCTTCTGAACTCCAATGAGTAGAGTCCCAATCTACTCAACCCCTCCTCATATGTCCACCCCCTCATCCCCGGGATTAGCCGAGTGAACCTTCTTTGTACTGCCTCGAGAGCAAGTCTCCCCCACAAGTGGAAACATCTTCTCCACGTCTACCCTATCTTCTATTACATGCATATTAAAATGAATTTTCAAGTGTTTACAAACAGATTGAATGGTGTTTGAGAGTGCATCAATATTTTAGGGTTTTTGCTACGGTCGTGCGCATGTTAAGGTTAAGCGTAGTTCAAGGTTGACAATTGATTTTGATCCCTGGGATCCAGTTGGCTGGGGCCCCATCCAAACAGTAATCCTGTTGGTTGAGGTTTTTTCTGATAAACACTTTCTTCCTCCGAGTTTGGATGTGGGCAGAGGCTTGTGCCAAGTGAGCCTCCAGCAAAGGACTCCAGAATGAGTAGAATTTCCTCGGCCTCGGATGAAACATCACTCTTTTTATCTCTATTAAAAGTCCCACATTGTACAAGAGTTAAACATGAATCCTCACGTCCCTTTATTCATTATGTACGAATGATTTAGGAGCTGCAAATGTTAAAATATTGGCATACAGCACTGTAGTCCATTAGGATATCAGTACAATACTCAAAGTGGATTACTGATTAACTAGACCTCAAATAGCAACAACAAACAGCGTTATGGATATAAGAAGCTTATCAAGCATTCAAAGTTTACTGCACACTGGAACTGAGCAGTTTCATGGAATCATATAGCACAGAGGGAGGCCATTCAGCCCATCATGCCTGTGCCGGCTCTTTGAAAGAGCTATCCAATTAGTCCCCTGCTCTTTCCCCGTAGCCCTGCAAACGTTTTCTCTTCAAGTATTTATCCAATTCCTTTTTGAAAGTTACTATTGAATCTGCTTCCGCCCTGCTTTCAGGCAGTGCATTCCAGATCATAACAACTCACTGCATTAAAAACATTTCTCCTCATCTCCCCCTTGGATTTTTTGCCAATTACCTTAAATCTGTGTCCTCTTGTTCCCAACCCTCCTGGAAACAGTTTCTCCCTATCTACTCTATCAAAACTCCTCATAATTTTGAACACCTCCATTAAATCTCCCCTTAGCCTTTTCTGCTCTAAGGAGAACAATCCCAGCTTTTCCAGTCTCTCCACATAACTGAAGTCCCTCATCCCTGGTATCATCCTGGTAAATCTCCAAGGCCTTGACATCCTTCCTAAAGTGTGGTGCCCAGAGTTGGACGCAATACTCTAGCTGAGGTCTAACCAGTGATCTATAAAGGTTTACGATCACTTCCTTACTTTTGTAATCTATGCCTCTATTTATAAAGCCAAGGACCCCATATGCTTTTTAACAACTTCATCAATGTGCCCTAACACCTTCAAAGATTTGTGTATGTGAACCCCCTCTGCAACTCTTTTAAAATTGTACCATTTAGTTTATACTGCCGCTCCTCATTTTTGCTTCCAAAATGCATTGCTTCATACTTCTCTGCATTAAATTTCATCTGCCATGTGTCCGCCCATTTCACCAGTCTGACTATGTCCTCCTGAACTCTGTTACTATCCTCCTCATTGTTCACTACATTTCCAAGCTTTGTGTCATTCGCAAACTTGAAATTTATACCCTCTATACCCATGAACAGGTCATTAATATATATCAAAAAAAGCAGTGGTCCCAATACTGACCCCATGGGGGATACCACTATATAAAAAAACTTTAGTGTTTCCTTTTATGTTACCTGCTAATCTTTTCTCATGCATTCTCTGTGCCCCTCTTATTTCCTTTTTCAGTTCTCCTCTGCATTCTTTGTATTCAGATTGATTCTCTATTGAATTAGGAAACTATCATTTATCATAAGCCTCCTTTTTCTGTTTCATTGTAATTTCAATTCCTTTTGTCATCCAGGGAGCTCTAGCTTTGGATGCCCTTCCCTTTCCACCTCATAGGAATGTGTCTAGTTTGCACCCAAACTATCTCCTCTTTGAAGGCCTCCCATTGCTGTTTATTGTTTTACTTGCCAATCTTTGTTTCCAATCCACCTGAGCCAGATCCTTTTTCAACTCACTGAAATTAGCTCTCTTTCAATTGAGTATTTTCACCTTTAATTGTTCCTTGTCCTTTTCCATAACTACTCCAAACCTAATAATATTGTGATCACTGTTTCCTACTGAAACATGCTTCACCTGCCCCACTTCATTCCCCAGAACTAGATCCAGCACTGCTTCTTTCCTCATTGGTCTGGAAACATACTGATCAAGAAAGTTCTCTTGTACACATTTCAGGAATTCCTCCCCCTCTTTGCTTTCAATAATCTGGGATTATTTAAATGGCAATATTTCTTGATCAGTAAAAAATATTTCTTAAGATTATAACATTGTGCTATCCATATGAACATTTCCTGGGAGGTTCTTAAACTAAAATGTCTAATATTCTTTTGATGATCTTGAGATCAACTCTGTTACCATGAACAACAGAATATTCTTTTTATTGCAATTCTGCTTTACATCTTTGTTGCGTTTTTGGGGGGTAATTTTGACTTTGCAGGATAGTGTAAAACATGTATTAGCAAATCGGCAGTCTGTTATATATCTCTCCCAATATTTATTTCCATTGACTTTAAGATGTCCATCAAGGGAAAGATGTAAAATGGGCTTCCGATTCGCTATTGCACTATCGCACAATCTTCATCGGTAAAATATAATAAAGAGCTGTGTAAAAAATTACCCCTTGATTTAAAAAAATATATAAACCTCAAAAAGAATGGTACAAAATTTGTTACTTCTAGTTCACAGACTTACTGATAAATATACATTTTACAAACCGGGGGCATAGAAACTGAGTAAAATCCCAGATGCAAAATCGAAATTCTACCTGCTGTAAGGAAAAACTGTAAAGTAGTTTCAGGCTCAATCTAATCTCGGGGTTCAAACGGTCATAAACGACTCACATTTTCTGTTCTCAGTTTATGGCATTGTGCAAAGGTCTTCAATAGATCACTACTTTGTAATCACCAGCCCCCAGACTTCACCTGCATTTCATTCTTATGGTTATATTTTGTTGACAAGTAATAAATCGGTAGCAAGCAGAAAACATAAGAACATAAGAAATAGGAGCAGGAGTAGGGCATCCGGCCCCTCGAGCCTGCTCCGACATTCAATAAGATCATGGCTGATCTTCTCCCTCAATGCCATTTTCCTGCACCATCCCCATATCCCTTGAGAAATCTATCGATCTCTGTTTTGAATGTACTCAATGACTGAGCCTCCACAGCCCTCTGGGGTAGAGAATTCCAAAGATTTACCACCCTCTGAGTGAAGAAATTTCTCCTCATCTCAGTCCTAAATGGCCTACCCCTTAATCTGAGACTGGGACCCCCAGTTCTAGACTCCCCAGTTAGGGGAAACTGTCACAATTGTATGAAAATATCATACAATTGTGATAGGGGATGCTTGGCTAAGGTTGGAGCTGGAGCATAAGAAACTATGTAACAGAAAAGCCCATTTCTTCCAATATACCATAACCACCAATTAATCAAACCCAAAGTTTCGGATGAACTTCCAACATGCTCAAATAATCAGCTTCTTCCACATTTTCTTACCGTGTACTGAATAACCCACCACAACTGTTTCATACAGAAGCAAAATACTGCGGTTGCTGGAAATCTGAAATAAAAATAGAAAATGCTGGAAAACACTCAGCAGATCAGGCAGCATCTGTGGAGAGAGAAAAAACAGAGTTAAGGTTGCAGGTCGATGAACATAAGAAATAGGAGCAGGAATAGGCCATACTGACCCTCGAGCCTGCTCCGCCATTCAATAAGACCATGGCTGATCTTCAACTCCACTTTCCCGCCCTATCCCCATATCCCTTGACTCCCTTAGAGTCCAAAAACCTATCGATCTCAGCCTCAATGACTCAGCACCTCTGGGGTAGAGAATTCCAAAGATTCACAACCTTCTAAAGTGAAGACATTTTTCCTCATCTCAGTCCTAAATGGCCGACCCCTTATCTCGAGACTATGACCTCTAGTTCTAGACTCTCCAGCCAGGGGAAACAGCCCTTTCACCAGACCAGTTGTGAGATTTTGTTTTCTCTTGTTTCAGGTGGTTTTTCGTGTGAAGAGTGATACTCATCATCACTATACTCTTGCGCTTCTTTTGAGTCCCTATTCCTACTCCAGCACAGGAGTTGTCAGCAACCCACACTAGACGGATTAAACAGCAGCAAATTCTGCTCATCTTCCATCTCCAATGAAAAGAAATTACAAAGTATTTAACAAGTAGTCAAAATTTTGTTTGTGAGAATCAAAATTAAGCTAAATATTTGGTAACTATTGGCTTGAATTTCAATTATCTTTGCAATTGATCAAAAATTGTGTGCAATAAAAGCATTTCTCCCTACCCAAAGTTTTATTTATTAACAAAAGTTGTGTCAATTAACCATTTGTTAACACTTATGGTTTAACTCTCCCGGTCACATCGACGAATTTATCAAAATAAACAGAGTAAGTGGTGAACATGCATAACTACAGGTGAGATAACTGTTACCAATCATATGTAAGTGAGACAGCGCCTCTCAAACTCGACCACCTAGAAGGACAAGGGCAGCAGGCGCATGGGAACACCATCCCCTCCAAATCACACACCATCCTGACTTGGACATATATCGGCCGTTCCTTCATCATCGCTGGGTCAACATCCTGCATCTCCCTACCTAACAGTATGGTGGGAGCACCTTCACCACATGGACAGCAGTGATTCAAGGCGGCAGCTCACCACCACCACCTTCTCAAGGGCATGATGTGGAGATTCCGGTGATGGACTAGGGTTGACAATTGTAAACAATTTTACAACACCAAGTTATAGTCCAGCAATTTTATTTTAAATTCACAAGCTTTCGGAGGCTTCCTCCTTCCTCAGGTGGCTTCCACATTCACGTGAGGAAGGAGGAAGCCTCCGAAAGCTTGTGAATGTCAAATAAAATTGCTGGACTATAACTTGGTGTTGTAAAATTGTTCTCAAGGGCAACTAGAGATGGGAAATAAATTCTGGCCTTGCCAGCAATGCTCACGCATTGTGTGCAGGTGTATATTTGTGTAAGTAATTGTATTCATACGAGTGCGCACTGGCAAGCAACATGGAAATGAAAGGTAAACATTGGAAGGGGCGGCTTATACGTGAGGCTTGTGAGAGGAGGTTCATGTGCAGGTAGCAGTTGGGAGAGAATGCAGGGGAACCACAGTACACATTGCACGACTTGGTTGCAACCCATGAACATGACACAAAGGTAGGTAGGAAGGAAAGCAAGTTGTGAAGAGGATATAAGGAGTCGGCAAAGGGATATAGATAGGTTAAGTGAGTGGGCAAAAATTTGGCAGATGGAGTATAATGTGGGAAAATGTGAACGTGTCCACTTTGGCAGGAGGAATAGAAAAGCAGTATATTATTTAAATGGAGAGAGATTACAGAACTCTGAGGTACAGAGGGATCTGGGAGACCTAGTACATGAATCACAAAAAGTTAGTATGCAGATATAGCAAGTGATTAGGAAGGTGAATGGAATGTTGTCATTTATTGCAAGTGGAATGGAATATAAAAGTAGAGATGTTTTGCTACAGTTGTAGAGGGCATTGGTGAGACCACATCTAGAATACTGTGTGCAGTTTTGGTCTCCTTATTTAAGAAAGGACATAATTGCTTTGGAGGCGGTTCAGAGAAGGTTCACTCGACTGATTCCTGGGATGAGGGGGTTTTCTTATGAGGAAAGATTGGACAAGTTGGGCCTGTATACATTGGAGTTTAGAAGAATGAGAGGTGATCTTATTGAAACATACAAGATCCTGAGGGGACTTGAAGGGGTAGATGCTGAGAGGATGTTGCCCATTTTGGGAGAGACTAGTACTAGGGGCCACAGTTTCAAAATAAGGGATCTCCCATTTAAGATGGAGATGAGGAGAAATTTTTTCTCAGAGAGTCGTGAGTCTGTGGAACTCCCTTCCCCAGAGAGGGGTGGAGGCAGGGCCATTGAATATTTTTAAGGCTGAGTTAGATAAATTCCTGATTAACAAGGGAGTCAAAAGTTATAGTAGGTAGACGGGAAAGTAGGGTTGAGGTCACAATCATATCAGCCATAATCTTATCAAATGGCAGAGCAGGCTCGATGGGCCAAATGGCCTACTCCTGCTCTTAATTCATAGGTACGAATTAAGAACATTGAAGGTAAGGATTGAACCGGCACACAATGCAAAACTGAATTTAGGGCGGAAGGGTGGGGCAGCATTTTTTTTCTTGCCCTTATTAGGTCATTGAACTTCTTGTGGCATTGTACTGTCATCCTGGATTAGCAAAGTAGCATACTACTCTCTCCACAACACTTGAGCCACCATCGAACAGTCCATCCCTCCTTTGCCTCATCTGTTTCAAGAGGGGCATCAGCTCATCAAAATGGGCTGCCTGGCGCTTGGAGGCTGGACTTCCTGCCATCCCCTTAGCTGCCCTGTCGAGTCCCTTAGATGGTACTAGCATCAGTGTGGAACCTCACTTCCACTTTGCCACAAGGATCGCCTTTGACAAAACGGTTATCAACTCATCATTCACCCAGGCAAATCTTTGCAATATTGCAAAACGAGAAGAAAATACCATTATTTTCTTCTCTTCCATAGTGCTGCTGGCTCCTTTAATCTACTGCAGGCTTGTAAATGCTAACTAGACATTTCCACCCCTCCCCTCCCCTCCCCTCCCCAGTATAACTATCCTTAGGCAAACTGTTGTGCTCCTGTAAATATTCAGCCACCTGTAAATATTCAAAAGTGTTGGCGCTGGGAATTCAGACAGGGTCAATGATACAACTTACGGCAGGTCAGGACCAGAGGAAATTCAGGGCTCCCATTTATGGAATGCAATGCATATTATAAAATTAGATCAATAGTCCAGAACGCAGCTGATTACCTCTGAGAATCAGAACAAAACATCAACAGCTTTCACTTTTTGCTAGTTTTACCTGCAGTTATTCACAGTCCTCAGATTAAATGAGCAAGTGTCAACCACGGTTATGATTATTTAATGACTATTTCTGTCCCATCATTCTATGATCCAGAAGGCAATGTACATTGTGATTTTAGTGCAGCCACAAAAGTACCTTAAAGCACTTTCTCCACCTTTGTCTACCAGGTACAGAGGGTAAAACTAAAACATTAGTGAAGACAGCCTCATCAAGCTTCCTATACACTGAGATAGAATTGTGTAGAGATGTGTGGAAAGTTCAACACAAAGCCTTTGAGTGCTGGTATTGTTTATTTCCATAAAAGAATGATACAAAAAGTACAAATATTATCACAAACACACAAGACAACAGAAATCCTTAGAAATAACCTAATACAGTTAACTGTGTATTGTACTGCTTATCATGCCTTTAATTCTTCCTGCAGCATGCTAAAATAAATTATTTTTGCCTATGAATTGACTTCATACTGTATTTTAAAAGGATGTAAAGTGTGATTATACAGTTCCTTACAAACATGTGCTGTTATATGATTGGCAACTCAGCAAGTTCTACCATTGCAATTTGAACTAAAAACTTAATTATTGCTGTCACCATTACATGCTTTGACTGCAAAGGCAGTTTCTTCCCCTCTAATTTAGGATCCAATACATATACAGATAAATATATATAAAAAATAAATATGTATATGTATAGAGAAAAGTTAAAGTGCACAATCTTTTCAGTTAATACTGAAAAATAAAAGCATCGAAGATACATGAAAAAGGCAAATAGTGTATACTAACAAAGTTCTATAGGATTATAGTAAGATAATGTTAGCAAATCTCAAAGTTGTGTCAAAATTTAAGAAAAACACAAAATAAGGAAATAGCACATATGTTAAAGTTTCCTTTAAGCTCAAAATTTTAAACCAACTCAACTAGATTTTAGGATGTAGTCTTTTTAAAAAAATAATAATCTGCCTTTCCATTCAGAGAAATTTAACTAAATGCACTAGACGATAAATGTAATTTAAGGGAGCAGAACATATACAGGGCTGGATTTGACATCTATAGTTTAACAATTAATTATTGGTGGTTCAAAAATTAAAGACTTTTGTAAAATTGTGTGGTAGAATAAGGTTAGTGAGACATTACTGTACTTTTAATTTTCAGCCTCATTAAATTATATCAAAAGATTCTTCAATGTTTTTATTTACAGAAGTGAATCAATCACAGACATTTGATGCCAATTTATTTTTCCCCCCCAGTATCCCTTCAGGTATCTTGGTATCACTCACCAGCTGAGAGGGTGAGCATTCAACTTTTGTCTAAGCCTCTGTCCATTTTGCTCTACAAGAGCACATAGTCTGGAACAACAGCTTCCAAATTACTTTTTTCCTTCTCTGTGGAGAAGCTTGCAACTTCCACTGTGTTTCTCAAGACCTGGTTGAGACTGGGAACTTGTCATGCAATGAACTGCAACTATGACACAGCACTTTACCAATCAGTTCACACAGGACGTTGGCGTACAAAAACATTGTAACACTGAATCATCACTGGGAAGAGGGAGATTTGTTTGAGAAAATTAATTTTATTGATGTGTGAATTTTTAGAATTCAGTATTTAATACCTGAGGCAAAAGCCTCTGGCCTTCATTCCTTCCTCGGGAAGTTTACCGCAAAGTGTGGAGAAGCCCAGAAGCAGAAAGTACTCAAAGAGCCTCAATGTAAATTAACTAGATTCTAAAGCCATTCTAAATTGTTTTGTGATACCTATTCTACAGAAACTAGGAATAGTCCGATACTGGCAGGACCAACCAGCATTACGTTCCGTAACACCCCTGTTTGCAGTGAATTCAGCTGTCCCACATCTCATGTTTTGCTCCATGTTCCAAATGCCACCCTTAAGCCGAAAAAGCCCAACTGAACTCAAAATATTTACTTTTCAGAGTGGACCTGGTGAGGTGAAACCAATTGTGAGAGTGGGACAACTGAAATGAAGGCGAGTGATGTGGAGGTGGGAGGGGGCAAAGGAGGGGCAGAAACTAAAAGCAGTCTAAACTGACGATCAGAATAGCTGTAGGAATCCCAGCCTACAACAAAGGTTGGCGAGATGATATTAAAGAAAGAAAAAAGTGAACCACCATTATAATGAGTAGAAGGTTTATTAGCACACTTCTGTCAGATATTTCAGCTCCTGCTCCTCTGGACTCTTCTCTCTATTCTTTAGTGTTTGCATAAGCACAAGCTTCCTTTCTATCCAGTAGACAGTTACAGTTAAGGCCATCAGGAAAAACAATACTGAAAAGTTTGCAATTGGCAGACAACCAAAGCCAGAACTGCACACTCACTAGTGACAACAGCTTAAGGTATTCTAAGCCATTACCACATGTGCTTTTCTTCCTCTCAGGATGCTAGTGTCCTTTTCAGGTAAATCATCCAACCTTACAGTAAGGAAATTTGCTCTTGTTTTTCTTGAAACATCTGTGGTTTTTCTTCTAGCTCTATTGAAGCACCATCCTTCTATTCATCAACACTTGTTCAATCTAATTTAATACAAAACGACTCCCTTTTACTACTTGTTATTAGACTTTTTAAACCAGTTGCATGGTTTCTTTCTTCAAGTGCATTGCTTTCTTCAAGTGCATTCAGGAATATAATGTACAGCTGACAAAAGTACAGACTTTAAATCAAAAATAGCAAAAAGTTCTCAAGTGTGGTTAGTGACGATTATGACAAGTTACGTAGAAAAAAGATTTGCAATATACAACAATGAAAACAAACAATACCAGGCTCATCCACAACTGAACAATTGCTGCATTAATCCACAAATGAGTCAAGAATACATTTCTTGGGCTCCTCAATGAAACAGCAGATTTTGAACAGACAAATGAGGAAACAGCGAGATTATTTTCTGCCTTTGAAGGATGATGGATAGTTGCCCTTCCCTTATTAGTGGAGTCTAGCAGTTATATCGATTTCCATCAGATTAAATCAGAGTAAAGGCAGGTTCTTAAAGACACAATCAACAAATCCCAACTTAAAATCAAAGGAATGGAACATTATCTGAAAGGAAGCTATTTGCACAGAATCAGTCTGGCATTTCAGTAGTACGGGCATATAGACAGCGCTCCAATGGAATTTTAAAAAAATTGTATACAGTTGCTACATGCTTTTACAACTATTGGCATACGCACATTAGTGTTAGAATGCTTGTTTTCTTTTCTAGGTGAAAAGATTATAGAAAACAGGATTTCACTTCCCAAATATGGATCCAAGTATGGCAAGTTTATAAATGCCGAGCTTCTAAGCATGCAGGAAATCTGTAGGGTAATAAGAATGGTCAAACTGCTCCTAGTCAGAACAGGGTGGCAGAAAATAGATTTGGTTGGGCAATGAGAAAAGTCAGTAGTTTCTGAACAGCTGATGCAAACACAAGTCAGCACACCCAAAACCCCACAAGATGAAATTTTGGTTTAGCTAGTAGTTTATCTTCACTTCTTTAAAAAAAAACACCTTCCACCTTGGCTTTAAACTCCTCTTCCCCACTTACACAAATGCATCAGATAGCATTGTACCAAGCATCAGAAAATAAGACCAAGCTAATCTAATTTTACTTTCATAAAGAAAGTACATTTCAAATCATAACTGGAAGGTTAAGTGACTTGGCAGTTAATAACACTACTGTAAGGTATGATTTTAGCTACCAGAAACCAGACAATATATTGCAACTCTTTCCATTATTCAGTATGGAAAGTAAGTGATGTGTCTTAGAGTATTTACATTTTGTTCTTACATGCCAAGATACATACATACATATATATATATATACTTTCCTTTTTAAAAGGAACATCACACAAATGCATCAATTCAATAGTATAAAAAAAGAAGTGGCAAAGTGCACAATTTTACAGTATATTTACAAATCCATAGCATTATTTCAAATGGACCATGAGCCTTCATTTTAGCTAAAAATACAATGTTATGCAATACCTACAAATGGGAATTCTATTGGCTTTAACATCTTTGTACCGGAACAGCCAATCATGACAAGAAAGCTAATACAATAATGCGAGGACTTAATAGTTTGATTAGCCCTGCTGTAAACCTCTTGATTTCAGAATGAAGGCATGTTTGTCTTTCAAAATGCAGGATGAATTCATTAGCAAAGCTAGTGCGCACACATGCAGATACAATCAGCTGTTCAGAATTCGGGACTCAAGCCGTCATTAAATCATCCACAGCTGAGGTGGTCTGGCTGTTCCTCAAGACCCTCAAGTCCTTCACTGAACCGCCATGAATAAAATACTCTGAAATCCATAATACTCCAGGGAAGCTGCTAAAATTCAAGATGGTCCCATCCTCTTTAATCTTCATCTACAGGAGCCAACTCTGGTGTAAGGTACACAGTTATATTTTTGTACAAAAAGTGCAGAGTTACATTTGGAGTATACTTCAAGTTGTTCAACCCATCCAGGGGTTGGCGTTCTTTAGAATACCTCAACAATTTGTATCTGTAAAGAACAAAAAAAAAAGCTGTAATGGTTAAATGAGCAATGAAGTAACCCAACATGGGCCAACAAAGATAATTTTTTTAAATATAGATTTATAGGGCTAAGGGGAAAGAGCAGGAGAATGGGACTAATTGCATAGCTCTTTCAAAGAGCCAGCACAGGAAAGATGGGCCGAATGGCCTCCTCTTGTGCTATACCTACTATGATACATAATAAGAATACTTCTAGAACTTTATTTGTGTCAGATTGTGTGGTGGAAGGTGGTGTGTTTCTTTTGGTGAGTGTCTGACAGTTCATAGAATCATACAGCACAGGAGGCCATTCGGCCCATCGTGCTGTGCCAGTTCTCTGAAAGAGCTACCAATTAGTCCCACTCCCCTGCTCTTTCCCCTCGCCCTGCAAATTTCTCCTTTTTAAAGTATATATCCAATTCCCTTTTGAAAGTTACAATTGGATCTGCTTCCACCAGCCTTTCAGCCAGAGCATCCCAGGTCATAACTTGCTAAGTAAAAACATTTCTCCTCATCACCCCGCCCCCCGGCATTTTTGCCAATTATCTTCAATCAGTATCCTCTGGTTACTGACCCTCCTGCCAGTGGAAACAGTTTCTCCTTTTCTACTCTATCAAAACCCTTCATAATTTGAATCACCTCTATTAAATCTCCCTTTAACCTCTGCTCTGAAGAGAACAACCCCAGCTTCTCCAGTCTCTCCACATAACTAAAGTCCCTCATCCCTGGCACCATTCTAGTAAATCTCTTCTAGGCCTGTAAGTTGGCGTACAAACTTAAAAATTATTCAGAAAAATGATATGTACACTCTATACTGCCTCAACAGTAGCCTCACACAGTCAGCTTCTGCTGCATTGGTGATTTATCTTTTCCTGCTCCCTCCTCTAATTCCAACAGCAGCCTATTTTATGGCCTCCAAATGAGATGACTAATTAGTGTCAAGTATTGGTAGTTTTGGCCTCATGACCGCTAAGAACTGGGTTCAGACCTCTGAAATCCTTTTAACCAGCAGGTAGTGATTTTCATCCCATTGAGTCTAGACTAGATTTAAACGCAGATTCCAGAAGAGAAGGTAGAATATGCTAATCTATTAAACCTTTCAAGTCTCTAATCATTTTTAGTTTCAAACCCAAATGCATGCATGAGCAAACTCCCAGAATGATTTGAAATGTACTTTTAAAAAACTCATACTTTATCAATTAAATACTGAACTCGAAAAAAGTTAAAAAGGAGATTTTCTAATAGATCTGCAAGTCTAAATCTACAATACAGTTTAAAAATGTGTGCAGCAAGTTGAATACTTGCCTGCCTAGAAACTGTACTTCCCCTCGATGATGGTGGGGTATAGACTTGTACTTTCCCAGATCTCCTTCTGGTCTGGTCACATTGTATCCGGCATAAAGAACTCTACAAGGTAAAGGAGGAAGAGAATTAATAAATCAAATCAATCGACCCCCAACTTCATAGAATGCATTCAGTTGGTGCATTTGGTGAATTTAAATGCAATATTGGTTTAAATCAATACAAAAACATGAAGAAAAATGTAACTGTGCATCACAATGTCACCAATTAGAGAGGCTAATAATGCCACGGTCATGGGTTTGAACTATTTCCTCAGGTGGGGGAGTCCAGAATAAGAGGGCATAACCTTAAAATTAGAGCCAGGCCATTCAGGGGTGATGTTAGGAAGCACTTCTTCACACAAAGGGGAGTGGAAATCTGAAACTCTCTCCCCCAAAAAGCCGATGAGTCTAGGGGCCAATTGAAAATTTCAAAACTGAGATTGATAGATTTTTGTTAGGCAAGGGTATTAAGGGTTATGTAACCAAGGGAGGTAGATCAAGTTAAGATACAGATCAGCCATGATCAATTAAATGGCAGAACAGGCTTGAGGGGCTGAATGGCCTACTCCTGTTTCTATGAAGGCAATTTCCCCATCCCTTAAATGAAGGGCTAACTATTTTGTGGCAACTAGTTCTGCTGCAATTCGACTTATAATGAAAGGTTAGGTTTTGGCAGGACAAGGACTATACCACAGGAAGCTAGAATGTCCAAGGGAGTGCATTTTGGAGCAGGACTTCTCAACTATATGCTGCAGACACCTCAATCATTTATAGGAGCTCAATGCCTCCTGATGCAAAACAGAAATTTTAATTAGGATGTACCAACATCAAATTTACTTGCGAGGATATGTCTAATGCAGTGCACAGTCTTGGAAAGATAAAAGCTGTGGACTCAGTAAGAGTACATAATGAACCTAATATACAAGCTACAATAACCGTAGCAAGCAGTTTATGGGTTAGTCTTGCTGATGGAAATTTCCAGTGGAAGAAGAAAATGAGAAATTAACTCAAATTGGCCTTGAAGTGCAGAGCAACCTCTCATGGTCAATCAATGGGACCTGCCTGATTGATTTTTTTTATAGACACTACCTTGTCAATCACATGAGGAATGAAGGGTAACTACACTAGCACATTTTTTTTTACAATTAACAAAGCAACCAACTTCAAAATTAAACATACTGAACTGCAAGTTCTCACTCTGATGCAATTGTACTTTTAACGTTAAAGTTTAACTTTTACGAGAGCTTTACCAAACAATTTAGTTTAACCAAACAATGAATGACCATAACTTGAGTGTTTTTAAACAAAGCACAAACCATCATATTTGCATTTATAAACTGGTACATACATTCCCCAGCTCAGTTTATACAGTTGAAAGCCTCATAATAGTTGCCAATATTTCAGTTTCCTTCTGCATTAGAGGGGAAAAAAACACTGAAATTTTCCATTGTTTTGTCACCAAATATTAAGTCTGGAGATGTGCATGCATTGCATCCATGATGTCTGCATGCTGGTTGAGAGCTGTATGTGCCATTGCTGCTGCTCAACTCCCTCTTCTGCAGTCTTGTCTCTATTCTAGGCCTGCTCCCACCTGGGGACTCTGATCTATCTGCACTCCACACTGCTCCAGCCACCAACTCCTATCCATTTGCTGCCCCAGCCTCAGATGATGTTGTCTAACTTCAAGCCCCACAGCAAACTGCAGGAGGTTGTTGGCAGATTCTATCCGAGCAGCTCTGCTGGTTTCCTTAGGATGAATTTCATTGCTCCACCGGTTTCCTGAGCTGTGCTTTGCTGGCTTTTGGGCTGTTCTTTGCCCCTCTACTGGTTTTGTGGGCCTGACCCTTCTCTCCTCTGCTGGCTCCTGCCCTTCAGTCTGCTCTGCTTTTCTGCTGTGTCTTAGACCGAACTCTACTCCTAAACTGGCTCCTGGCCCAGACCAGACTCCTGCATTGGCTATTAGATCAAACTCTGTTCCTCTGCTGGTTCCTGACCTGGACTTTACCCCTCACTGGGGATGAATTGAGCACACTCCCGCTGGCTTCCAGAACAAACTATGTTCCTCCAATGCCACCTGTCTTGAGACTTCCCTTAAGACAGAAGCTCAAGATATTACATTGGTTGCCTCCTTTAACTAAGCTCCTGTTCCAAATTTTCTCTCGCCAAGTCTCTGCCATTGGTCCACGTTCCTGTGTCCACTGGTGTGCATACTGGCCATCACTCAAACCCAGTGCCCCTACCTTCCCTTTTCTCCCCCAGCTATTTTCTGGCTTGTTCTGCTTTCTCCTCCACTTCTTCTTTCACCTCTCCTTTCTCCAACACCATGCCCGCCCCCCACAGTCCCTGTCTCCAGTTCACGCTATTTCCCAGCCTAACTCCTCCTCTCCAGTCATCGTAGGTTCGAGTCCCTGTAGAACGAGTCCAAGGCCTCACACACTGCTCCTACCTTCGTGTGCTTCTCTTAGCCTGTTGTGGCACCAGTTACTGGCTGTTCCAGAGCAGCAGCCCCAACTGTCTGATCCTCCATTGCTGGTTACCATCTCAACCCTCGGGAGTTAACCGTTCTAACCTCCACCCTATACCCACTATCTCTTACTGTGCTCCTAACCCCAACGGTGATTCATCAACCACTCCCCCATTTTGTGTCACCCACTAGAAGGCTTCCTTCCTTCTTTGCCAGCAGAGCCTGCACCATTAAAGACTCAGTGGATAAATCTATTTATTTCCTGGCCCTAACCAAACCCTGATATACAGGCACCAATTTCTCCCTCCCACCCCTTCAAAGCCGAAGCCCTCCCCACATGGCTGCAGATTACATCAACGGTCCTGTCCACACAACCATGGTGGTGGCATAGCTCTTACTGCTCAGTCGCATCCTGGCATCAGGCCCCATCTCTTCCGGCATCTTCAATCCCTCTTGCCACTCATAACAAAATCTCCGAGACCACCCTTCCAAGCCACATGGTGACTTAGAACCATAGACGTTTACAGCACCGAAAGTAGTCATTCGGCCCATTGTGTTAGTGGCAAATCTTTGCTAGTCTTCCAAATCTAATCCCACTGCCCAGTGCTTCCCCATAGCCGCCCTGCATCTTCCACTGCTTCAAATATCATCTGCTTCTCCCTTAAAATGATGCAATGGGCTCTGCTTCAACTATTCCCAGTTGCTAAATCATTCCATGATCCAGGAACTTCCTAAATAAATTTCTCCTAACGTCTCACTTCACACACTGACAATTCTAAATTGATGACCCCCTTGTCACTGACTCCCTAAACAGAGGAAATAGTCTTTCCCTATTCACACTATAAAAACTTTCATAATTTTCAGAAATCACCTCTTAGCAGTTTCTGTTCCAGAAGAAATATTCCAGAATCTCAAAACTCACCTCAACTTTTCTAAGGCGGGGAACTGACGCACAATATTGGAGGCAGAATAAAGGTAAAGCCCTCTCTAATTGCGCTCTAGTTAACCTGTGAGCGCTGCACGTGAACGCCGTTTAATATCTTCCATCTCCAATTCAAATTATCCTCTATCTTTGGTATAAAAATGCAGCAAAATGCAAACTATTTTACAGAAAAAGTTAGCTCAGCCCTATTCATCTTTGAGTCACCGGCTCCAGCCATAAATCTGTACCTCTGAACGGGTTCTTACCTACGCCACAGATCATCATCCTCTCCACCCCATCCCCAGAAAGCATTGGGAAAGCCATTGACTTTTTTGTACTGCTCCACTGTCAGACCACTGACTCCACCAAAGAATTCGTTGTATGGTAGACTAGAAAGTAAGAGGAAAAAAAAAAGTCATCCATGGACTGTATGATATGAAAGTTTAAAACAAAAAAGAATCCAAAAGAAAATGGAAATACAAAACTCACCCATTTAGTTTGTTAGTGCATTAAAAAAGATGTTTAATACGTTAAACAGAACATAAAATATACAGGTCAAAGCAGCAACTTGTTAAAAAGAAATCAAACATAGCAGCTGTGTTTCAGCTTAAACAAACTATTAAGAAAATTATTCCACTCAATTAACAGAATGCAGCGACAGAAAAGGGTTCTGGATGATTATTTATGTTCCCAGGTACAACTGAAGATAAAAGCATCTACAAAGTTACTGGTGAATCAAAGTACATTTAACGGGAAGCTGATGATGGTGAAAGGAATAGAAGGATATGCTGATAGGGTTAGATGAAGTAGGGTGGGAGCAGGCTCGTGTGGAACATAAACACCCACATAGACCAGTTGGGCCGAATGGCCTGTTTCTGTACTGTAATTTCTATATAATTCTATGCATTTTCTCCTAATAGCAGCAAGGTATCCTGGATGTATGACACTGCAAATAATCGCAGATTACAGAGAAATGTTTATGTCCTGACTAATCCAATTTCCATTCAATAGGTTATAGAAATAAGGACGAGCAAAAGCCAAAATTTAGCTCTTAAATTCGTAAGAATGGTGCAAAAGTAGAACTTAACCGTACAATTTCAGAACCTGCACTGTGCAGGTTCCTCTGCTTCCCTCCGCCACCCCCTCCCCCCAACCCAAACATGGAAAAATTTCAGAGGAATACATCCAAACTATAGGAGCTGCAAATGGATGGCGCAGGTACTTACATGTACATGTACTTATCCAGCTTTGATGCAAAATGTCGTGGCATTTGCCCACATCCATAGTAGTTTCGATCACTTTCTGGTATGTGATCAACATCATGGAAAACGAGACAGTCCCAATCCAGATCCTTCATAGCTTCCATAAAGCCAACATTAAATAGCATTGCACGATTAAAGGGATAGTTACCAGCCTGGGGTGAGAAAAGGAAGAGGAGCACATTTAATTACACATAATAGTACTGCACTCAAACAATTTCAGAATTATACAGCTACAGCATATGAAGTTTTAAACCATTATACATGGTTGCTTTTCTTTCTGGACTACTTCAAGGAAATATGGAACTGAGTAAATAGGCAACAAAAAAGGCCAACCGAAAAATAGAAATTGGATGCCAGAAAACAACTTGAAGTTATAGTGTCTTTAATGTAGAAAAACGTCCCAAAGTACTCCAAAGAGGAGAAAAGGAGTAGGTGCTGAGCATTGTGGAATGATTAGGAGACCTGACCAAAAGCTTGGTCAAAAAAATGTGTTTTGAGAAGGAGGGAGGATGGTGGGAGCAGAGATAGATGAGTAAAAGATAGACGAGAGAGATGGAGATAAGAGAAAGAGAGAAGAAAGGTAGGCGGAGGGAGGGAGAGGAAGAAACAAATGGTTGCATTTAGAAAATGCCTTTTATGACCTCAGGACGTCCCAAAGTGCTTTACAGCCAATTAAGTACTTATGACGTGTAGTCACTGTTGCAATGTACGGTAGCATAGTGGTTATGTTATTGGCTAGTAGTCCAGAGGCCTGGACTAATAATCCAGAGTCATGAGTTCAAATCCCGCCACGGCAGCTGTGGAATTTAAATTCAATTAATTAAATAAAATCTGGAATAAAAAAAACTAGTATCAGGATTGGTGGCCATGAAACTACTGGATTTTTGTAAAAACCCATCTGGTTCACTAATTTCCTTTAGGGAAGGAAACCTGCAGTCCTTACCCGGTCAGGCCTATATGTGACTCCAGACCCACAGCAATGTGGTTGATTCTTAATCACCCTCTGAAATGACCAAGCAAGCCACTCAGTTATACAATCTTGTGCCAAAATTGGGAGAGCTGTCCCACAGACTAGTGAAGCACTCACAATCATACCATTCAGCCATAGTTCCAGACTCTTCCATCACCATCCCTGGGTATGTCCTGTCCCACCGGCAAGACAGACCCACCAGAGGTGGGGGTACAGTGATATACAGTCAGGAGGGAGTGGCCCTGGGAGTCCTCAACATTGACTCCGGACCCCATGAAATCTCATGGCATCAGGTCAAAAGTGGGCAAGGAAACCTCCTGCTGATTACCACCTACCGCCCTCCCTCAGCTGATGAATCAGTCCTCCTCCATGTCGAGCACCACTTGGAGGAAGCACTGAGGGTAGCAAGGGCACAGAATGTACTCTGGGTGGGGGACTTCAATGTTCATCACCAAGAGTGGCTCCGTAGTACCACTACTGACCAAGCCCTGAAGGACGTAGCCGCCAGATTCGGCCTGCGGTAGGTGGCAACACGAGGGAAAAACCGACTTGACCTTGTCCTCACCAATCTACCAGTCGCAGATGCATCTGTCCATGACAGTATTGGTAGGAGTGACCACCGGACAGTGCTCATGGAGACGAAGTCCCGTCTTCACACTGAGGATACCATCCAACGTGTTGGGTGGCACTACCACCGTGCTAAATGGGATAGATTCAGAACAGATCTAGCAGCTCAAAACTGGGGATCCATGAAGCGCTGTGGGTCATCAGCAGCAGATTTGTATTCCAGCACAATCTGTAACCTCAAGGCCCAGCATTACCAACAAGCCAGGGGATCAACCCTGGTTCAATGAGGTGTGTAGAAGAGCATGCCAGGAGCAGCACCAGGCGTACCTAAAAATGAGGTGCCAACCTGGTGAAGCTACAACTCACGACTACATGCATGCGAAACAGCAGAAGCAACATGCTATACACAGAACTAAGCGATTCCACAACTGACAGATGAGATCAAAGCTCTGTAGTCCTGCCACATCCAGTCGTGAATGGGGGTGGACAATTAAACAACTAACGGGAGGAGGAGGCTCTGTAAACATCCCCATCCTCAATGATGGCAGAGTCCAGCACGTGAGTGCAAAAGGCAAGGCTGAAGCCAGGAGTGCAGAGTAGATGATCCATCTCGGCCTCCTCCCGATATCCTCACCATCACAGAAACCAGTCGTCAGCCAATTCGATTCACTCCACATGATATCAAGAAATGGTTTGATATCGTTGATATTGCACTCGATAAAACAAAGGCTTTGGGCCCCGACAACATCCCGGCTGTAGTGCTGAAGACTTGTGCTCCAGAACTAGCTGCGCCTCTAGACGAGCTGTTCCAGTACAGCTACAACACTAGCATCTAACAGACAATGTGGAAAATTGCCCAGGTATGTCCTGTCCACAAAAAGCAGGACAAATCCAATCCGGCCAATTATCGCCCCATCAGTCTACTCTCGATCATCAGCAAAGTGATGGAAGGTGTCGTCGACAGTGCTATCAAGCAGCACTTACTCACCAATAACCTGCTCACCGATGCTCAGTTTGGGTTCCACCAGGACCACTCGGCTCCAGACCTCATTACAGCCTTGGTCCAAACATGGACAAAAGAGCTGAATTCCAGAGGTGAGGTGAGAGTAACTGCCCTTGACATCAAGGCAGCATTTGACTGAGTGTGGCACCAAGGAGCCAGAGTAAAATTGAAGTCAATGGGAATCAGCGGGAAAACTCTCCAGTGGCTGGAGTCATACCTAGCACAAAGGGAGATGGTCGTGGTTGTTGGGAGGCCAATCATCTCAGCCCCAGGACATTGCTGCAGGAGTTCCTCAGGGCAGTGTCCTAGGCCCAACCATCTTCAGCTGCTTCATCAATGACCTTCCCTCCATCATAAGGTCAGAAATGGGGATGTTCACTGATGATTGCACAGTGTTCAGTTGCATTCACAAACCCTCAGATAACGAAGCAGTCCGTGCCCGCATGCAACAAGACCTGGACAACATCCAGGCTTGGGCTGATAAGTGGCAACTAACATTCGTGCCAGACAAGTGCCAGGCAATGACCATCTCCAACGAGAGAGAATCTAACCACCTCCCCTTGACATCCAACGGTATTACCATCGCCGAATCCCCCACCATCAGCATCCTGGGGGCCATCATTGACCAGAAACTTAACTGGACCAGCCACATAAATACCGTAGGTACAAGAGCAGGTCAGAGGCTGGGTATTCTGTGGCGAGTCACTCACCTCCGGACTCCCCAAAGCCTTTCCACCATCTACAAGGCACAAGTCAGGAGTGTAATGGAATACTCTCCACTTGCCTGGATTAGTGCAGCTCCAACACTCGAAACTCGACACCATCCAGGACAAAGCAGCCTGCTTGATTGGCACCCCATCCACCACCCTAAACATTCACTCCCTCCACCACCGGCGTACAATGGCTGTAGTGTGTACCATCCACAGGATGCACTGCAGCAACTCGCCAAGGCTTCTTCAACAGCACCTCCAAAACCCGCGACCTCTACCACCTATAAGGAAAGGGGCAGCAGGCACATGGGAACACCACCACCTGCACGTTCCCCTCCAAGTCACACACCATCCCGACTTGGAAATATATCGCCGTTCCTTCATCGTCGCTGGGTCAAAATCCTGGAACTCCCTCCCTAACAGCACTGTGGGAGAACCTTCACCACAGACTGCAGCGGTTCAAGAAGGCGGCTCACCACCACCTTCTCAAGTGCAATTAAGGATGGGCAATAAATGCCGCCTTTGCCAACGACGCCCTCATCTCATGAATGAATAAAAAAAACTGCAGCAGCCAATTTGCAAACAGGAAGGTCCCACAAACGATGAGATAATGACCAGATAATATGATTTTAATGATATTGGTTGATGGATAAATGTTAGCCAGATAACAGGAGAATTCCCCTGCTTTTCAAATAGTGTTATGGGATATTTTACACCCAACTGAGGGCAGATCGGGCCTCGGTGTAAAGGTCTCATCGAAAGACAGTACCAACAGTGCAACACTCCCTCAGTAATGCACTGAAATATCAGCCTGCACTATGTGCTGGAGCTCAGGTTTCTGGAGTGGGGCTTGAACCTGAATCAGAGCAGAGTGCTACCTCTCAGAGGGAGAGAGCACAAGAGGAAGAAAGAGAATGAAAGGGTTACAAGAGAGAAAATTAATGAGAGCGCAGTTACAAGAGACCACGAGAAACTAACCCATATTTACAGATATTGCCAAGGGGAAATACATAAATGACAAAAAGGAGGGGGCCAAGGATGGAACCTTGAAGGATACATCAGAGGTAATCTGTGGGCAGGAGAACAAGCAGTTCTGGACATAACGTGGGTCAGGTAGGAGTAAAACACAATGGCAGTCACACAGATAAGAGGCCATGGAGAAGGCTGCGGTGACTGACTACATTGAATGCCACAGGTGAAAAAGGGATGGAATACTGCAGTCAGAGCCAGAGGATGTCACTAGTGACTTTGACTAAGGGGATTCATTGCCTTTGGCAGGATAGAAACTAGATTCGAACTGGGAATTATGAATGAAATGAGCATGGAATTGATTGTGAATAACATCCTCAAGGATATGAGAGGAAAGTGAGCTGGACTTTATAAGGAGGGGTGATGACGGCTTTTTTGAAGAAAGTAACTGCCAGAACAAAAGGGCCTATTAACAATTTCAGCGAGCACTGGGGCAAAGGAAGGTAGTTAAATGGTCAGGAGTTGGGGGAAATCGAGGGAGAAGGAGGTGAGTCTCATGGAAAAAAGTGAGCTTGGATAGCTAGGGTGGAGCAGGGTTTGAGATAATCTGGGATGGGGGCAGGAATGAGGAGGCAGCAGCAGAGACAGTTGCATGGATAGTCTTAATATTTAAGAAAAAGACCATAAGCTTCTTGCATTTGGTATTAGAAGTGAGGGTGAATGAGGTTCAGGGAAGGTGATCAGAGGAAGTGGTTTGTTGTTGTGTGAGATTGTCCTTACTTGCCAGATGACCCTGGAATAGGAGAAGTTGGCTGTAGACAGGGAGGTGCGTTATTGTTCAAGATGGTAAAGCCATATGTGGTGTTGTATGACAAGGCCTCAATCATATGCCAGGTGTGCAAGACGCCAGAGGGCCTCAGGCATGAGGATGCAAAAGTGTGAACTCTCATCAGGGGTCAGAAACTGTGAAGGACTTAGTGTGGATGAGGACATCAAAAGGAGGACCAAGTGAGATGTTGAGCCATGGCATGGCAAATGAGGTCAAAGAGGAAGTTGGGAGTTAGAAAGTGCCTCGATGGGGTTGCCAGGGCTTTGAAGGCAGGTGAATGTCCCTACTCCCAAGGCTAGAGGTTGAGCAGAGGGTTGGAGTTAGGCTGGGGGATATGGATGGTGAGAAAGCCAAGGACGTGATCAGAGATGGCTTAATCATTGATCAAATGCTGTTTGGGTGCCCCAGTAGAGAGATGAAATCAACACCAGAGAGACAACATATGATGGATTCACCAGGATGATGCCAGAGATGGGAAAATATAAAGGAGACTTGAAATACTGTGGTTATTTCCTCAGAGCAGGGAAGGTTAAGAGATTTAGAATCATAGAATCATAGAAGTTTACAACATGGAAACAGGCCCTTCGGCCCAACATGTCCATGTCGCCCAGTTTATACCACTAAGCTGGTCCCAATTGCCTGCACTTGGCCCATATCCCTCTATACCCATCTTACCCATGTAACTGTCCAAATGCTTTTTAAAAGACAAAATTGTACCCGCCTCTACTACTGCCTCTGGCAGCTCGTTCCAGACACTCACCACCCTTTGAGTGAAAAAATTGCCCCTCTGGATCCTTTTGTATCTCTCCCTTCTCACCTTAAATCTATGCCCCCTTGTTATAGACTCCCCTACCTTTGGGGGGATTGGGAGAGGTTTTTAAAATTGTGAACAAAAATTTATATAGCACCTTTAACATAGAAAAATGTCCCAAGGTACTTCAGAGGCATGAGGTGAAAAAAAGCCAAGTTACAAGGAGAGATTAGGATAGGTGACCAAAAGCTTGGCTAAAGATGTGGATTTTTAAGGAAGGTCTTAAAGGAAGAGAGGCAGATAAAAACGCAAGACAAGTTTAGAGAAAGAATCCCGGAGAGTGGGACCCAGGGGGGTGAAGGCCACCAATAATTGGACAAAAAAAGAGGGGTAATGCACAGCAGGCCAGTGTCAGAGGAACAGGGAGTTGTGGGGCTGGAGGAGGTTAGAGAGGATTGAGGTCATGGATTGATTTAAACACAAGGATAGACGAGGAAAGAGGGATGGAGGAGAAAATTAATTCTAGAAAGTCAACTGGGCAGGATGATTTGTTAGAATATGGCAATTAGGGACTAGTCTTAGCTATAATGCCTGCACTATTCATCATGATATTGGGTATGTTATTTAATACAGGGCTGCCGGTGCCTTCAAGCGTAAAATAAATTGGAGACAAAAAAAACTTGGAATGTAATAAAAGGCTAACATTTCTCATCAATGCTTCTTTTCCACTCACAAATGGTCTAAATTCAATTGTAGTTTCATCACTTGTGTTTAGTCAGGCCAGCAAAAATGAGACTACACTGATCAGCTGTATTTTATATAACCACCAAAATACTAGGCGGTATAATATTTAGCACCATCTAGCGAGTCAAAATGATATCTATACTATTCAAGTAATCCATACTTAAATTCTACTCATTAAGAGTAATGCACTCCAGTATAACTGCAAAATAAAATTCTGTTGTCATTTAAAATCCTCAATTTCCAACTTTTCTCCACTCAAATTCTATGCATCATTCCCTGGTTGGGGCAGCAACCAGATGATGCACTCCCAGGTCTCTAACAATATTCTAAAAACAGTCTAGGTAGCTCATTTTCTTTTCCCAATAATGAAGGGATAGGGATAGGGATATAGCACTACCACATCTATCATGTGAGAAATAACAGCTCAAACTTGTTGCAACTTCACATCTATTACATCACCCAAATAGAAAAGTTTTTAGCTGCGGTCCGATTTCCACCTTCTTTAAAAAAAAACTACTTGGGATCTGGTTGGCTCCTACAAACTAAATTGTAAAAAATGTTACCTGCTCAATAACGTAGAAGCCAAACTGCACATGTTGTCGTTGAAGCATAGGAATCAAGTGCCGAAAAAGAATTGGTAGATGTTCATGGCGGTTGCGGAATGGAATAAGGATTGCCACCTGTAAAATACAACTAACTTAGAATTTTATCTTCTGTTCAGAATGAATATTTTCCAGAAATGCTATGGACATATGATCAACTGGAGATGTTTTGAAACTCTACCCTATTTAAGACGGTTAGATAAGGGTTGAATACACCAACTCTTTGGATACATCCAGTGTCCTCAAAAAACACATGCCTGACTGCCCCCCCCCCCCCCCCCCCCCCGCTATTTCTCCCTTATGCTAAAGGCATCACCTTTCTTCACTGCAGTGCACTTTATATAAAATGGCATCATTGCCAACTTATGTTCTGTGCTACACAATTTTATAGAATTTATGATTGATCAAGAATGTCTCATTTCTGATACAAATGTTTTGGAACGTTACATAGGAACGATAAAGACAATAAACTGACCATAATTACAGTATCCTATTAGAAAAGTCTGTAAGCTGTAGTTTCTTATTGTGTTATACCGCATCATTTTTATTAAATTATTTAAGGGGCCTCTCAATGATTCAGCTAGTTACGACAGTGAGAAGCTAAACTATAAACCATAAAAATCAATGTTCAATCCATGGTATGAAATTCCTCCCACTCTGCTGAGATTTGCAATCTCAGTTGCATTGCAGTGTAGAGTGGAATCTCACTAGCTCATGTGGAACTAATTGATGGGGTGCAATAAGACAGGCAATTTTCTTGTAAAAGATTTGTTTTCATAGTGTTTTCTGTAAAGCTCCACAGTTTTAGTTCACAATTTGATACCTCACCTTCCAGCGAGGTTTGCAATCCTTTGGCTTCCAGTGGCCTCCATATTCGATTTCTAAATCTTGTGAAAATAAGCGCTGGATTTCTTCCATGCCGATTTCACTCATGTTAACATCAATAAACCCTTCTGAAAAGAAAAAAATAGCAAAACAGGAGATGAGGAGAAATTTCTTTACGCAGCAAGTTGTTCTGATCTGGAATACGCTACCTGAAAGGGTGGTGGAAACAGGTTCAATAGTAACTTTCAAAAGGGAATTGGATATTTACTTGAAAAGCAAAAAATTGCAGGGCTATGGGAAAAGAGCAGGGGTGTGGGACTAATTGGATAGCTCCTTCAAAGAGTCAGCACAGGCATGATGGGCTGAACAGCCTCCTTCTGTGCTGTATGATTCTATCATATGCATATTCAGAATGACCATTGGACTACTCATTAAGAGTAATGCACTCCAGTATAACTGCAAAATAAAATTATCGGGGCGATTTTGTGAGGCATGCAACATTGCCAGACAGGAGCGTTTGGGTTAGGGCTAGAGCTATACATAACATTATAGAGCAGATTCTGTTCACAGTACTGTCTAGGCAGGGTCCACACTAGGAACCTGGCTAGTTACTAAATTACGTACATCTTAGCCGATCATCCATAGCATTGTTCACCGTAAATCAGAGGATACGCTCAAGTGTGACGTCAGAGAGAATTAATTTGAGTAGGGATGGCTCATTACTGTAGAATAGGGCAGGGGAATATTGTAATGTAGGCTATAGCAATCTTGTGCTGTTATAATTAGTAGTGGGAGTGGGGGGGGGGGGGTAAGAGAAAAGAAACAGTTTCACATGATCAAACTGGAGTATTAAAAATTAAATGGTTCTCCAGTATTAAAATACCCTACCTCCACGACAAAACAAGCACAAGGGACCCACTGGTGCATGGAAATAGGAAGAGTACTCTCCTACCATGACATTCATAGTCCCAGTTCTCTAAATAAAGGCTTCCTCCACATATTAACCTTTCCTTTAACTCCCCCCACTGCTCTCATTATTGACAATGATTGCCTTCATGCATTACATGGTGTTGCAAAAATAGAGTAGGCATGGAAGCAAAGGTAAGCCTTGCCTTGAGCAGTACTATTTCTGTGTTGCTTATTCTTAATATGACCTCAGCCACACAAAATATTGCGAATTTAAAATGGACTTCAATTAGCTGTATTCTTAAAAGGGTTCCTTTATTTTTTTGGGTAAGGGGACTAAAAGACCATACAAGAATACTGTCTAGGGAAATCTACATTTCTGTGAGGACTATCTGGTCCAGGTGGTTTCCTGGAGTGATGGCATTGCATGTATATTACTACATATATTCACAAGTTAATTGCTTCAAAAATTGCCTCATGTTTTTGAAACATAAGGTAGGATCTTCCTCTGAAGTTATCGGATTTTCTGCCTTAACTTGTGTGGGCAGTTTGGAAAGTTGGACACGGTGCCATACAGTCAAATTCTCCCCCATTTGCTGGTCAGTATTGTTATTTCAGCATCGCTTGCAGCAGATGCACCAGACCATTGGACAAAAAAAGGCAGTAACAGTGGATGTCAGAATGCATATTTTCCTGTGGATGTGTTACTATGTTAAAGGCGCTATATAAATGCAAGTTGTTGCTGTGTTTAAGGTATTGGGAGAGTGTGTCGGAATTGTACCAGTATATTTGATTAGATCAACCTGCTTAAGTAACATTGTGCTAGTAGTTATTTCTCCATTGCAAAAAAAAGACCAGAATTAATGAACAGCAACTAATATAGAGGCATCTGTGGTGCCCCAAAAGTCCAGCGGGCAGCTCATGTGTTCACTAAAAAAGCACTTGTCTGAGAGTAGAATCACTGTATGCAAAGGAAATGGTTGGAGAACTGGAACAAAAACTACTGTAAGCAGATACAGATTGGTAATTGCTTTCAGTTACTACAAGTTTATTTATATGACTTACTCATAGAAGGTAGTTTTTCTGGACAAGGCAGGCCAGGAGAATATGTGAAATCTTCTGGAAGATATGTTGCACCTTGACCAAGGTATTCACTTGAATTATACCCTTCAAGATAATCTAGAGGGGGGAAAAAAGATAGTGTGGCATGGTCAATGAATGCAACACAACACAACTGGCACTGATACTATGGGCCGAATGATTCTCTGATTCTAAATGAACTTCTAAATGTAATTTAGTTTTAAAAATGGTATATAAAAACAAAAGATACTTGCTGATCTGCACACTAAACATTTTATTCCCTTTTCAGAAGCACTTCTTTCCCACATGTAATTAGCTTACTGCTCTTGAACCAATGTTTCTTTCCTTAGGATTAAACATTTTAATATCTTTATAGCCCAAAAGTGACAATTCTCCTTTGCGTGAACATGTGTGTGTATTCGGTCGCACATCAAAGAATAGCCAAAAGGAAACTAGCAATGACAGATGTAACATAAGTTTAATCCTGGTAGCTGCTGGGAGCATAGAAAGATGAAAAAATTTGTATTGTAAGAGCATAGCTTTTGTGATCCCGAGATTAATAATTTTGAAGGCCCGTTTCATCTGATCCACTCTGAGGTTACCTTCTCTAACCTGCTTGTCAACTTGGCTCACTGGTAGCATTCTCACCTGAATTAGAAAGGTGTGGGGTCAAGCCACACTCCAGGACTTGAGCACACAATTTAGACGGATACTTCAGACCAATACAGAGGGTGTGCTAGATTGCTGGAGGTTCTGTCTTTGAGACATTAAACTGAGGCCCTTTCTGCTGATTCAGGTGGACATAAATGATCCCATGACACTATTCAACAAAGAACAGGGAGCTCTCCTGGCCCACATCTCCCAACCGACACCAGCAAAACAGTTTAGCTGGTCAATTATCTCACTGCTGTTTATAGGACCTTGCTGTGCATAATGGTTGTTGCATTTGCCTACATAACAGTGATGAAAAGTATTTATTTGGCTGTGAAGTACTTTGGGACATCCCATGGACATGAAAGGTATGTTAATGTTTTCTCTTCCTTTACTTCCCTTTCTTAAATAATAGGCCACATGAGCCTCCCTCCAATCCATTGGAACTAGTTCATAGATTACACAGAATGAACAACAGGCCATTCAGCCCAATAGGTCCATGCCAGTGTTTATGCTCCACATGAGCCTCCTCCCACCCTTCTTCATCTAAACCCATCAACACATCCTTCTATTCCTTTCTCCCTCATATGTTTATCTAGCTTCCCCTTAAATGCATCTATGCTAGTCGCCTCAACTACTCCTGGTGGTAGCGAGTTCCACATTCTAACCACTCTCTGGGTAAAGAAATTTCTTCTGAATTCCCTATTGGATTTAGTAGCGACTATCTTATATTTATGGCCCCTAGTTCTTATCTCCCCTGCAAGTGGAAACATCTTCTCTACGTCTACCCTATTAAACCTTTTCATAATCTTAAAGACCTCTATCAGGTCACCCCTCAGTCTTCTTTTCTAGAGAAAAGAGCCCCAGCCTGTTCAATCTTTCCTGATAGGTATAACCTCAGCATCTTCCTAGTAAATCTTTTCTGCAACTTCTCCAATGCCTCTAACTTTTTTTAATACTAGAGACCAGAACTGTTCACAGTACTCCAAGTGTATAAACTTGTCTAGAACCTTGAAGTTTAACATAACTTCTCTGCTTGTCAATTCTATCCCTCTAGAAATGAACCCCAGTACATGGTTTGCTTATTTTTTTAAATGGCCTTATTAACTTGCATCACTACTTTTAGTGATTTGTGTATCTGTACCCCAGAGCCCTCTGCTCCTCTACCCATTTAGACGCTATTTTCCAAGGAGTAGGGGCCTCCTTATACTTCCTACCAAAATGTGGTACCTCACACTTATCTATATTGAAATTCATTTGCCAATTACACGCCCATTCTGCAAGTTTATTAATGTCTTCCTGTACTTTGTCGCAGTCCTCCTCAGTATTAACTATACTCCCCAATTTAGTAGAAATTGTACTTCTGATACCAGAGTCCAAATCGTTTATGTAAATGGTGAACAGTGGTTCTAGCACCGATCCTTGTGGACCACCACTTCCCACCTTTTCCCAGTCTGACTAACCACCTTTAACCCCTACTCTTTTTTCTGTTTTGTAACCACCTTGCTATCCATTCTGCTACTTGTCCCCTGACTCCACATGCTCTGATCTTAGTCATGAGTCTACTATGCAGTACCTTATCAAAGGCCTTTTGAAAATCCAAATATGTTACATCTACTACATTACCCCTCCCTACTCTTTTTGTGACTTCCTCAAAGAATTCATTAAGGTTGGTCAAGCATGACATACCCTTTTGAAATCCATGCTGACTATTCTTATTGTATTTTTGGTTTCTAGATGTTTTTCTATTATATCTTTGAGTAAGGATTCCACTATCTTTACTACCACCACTGGTCCCAGCCTAGTTTAAGTGCAGCCCACCCCAATGGAACAGTTCCCTCCTTACTCAGTACTGGAGCCAGCGCCCCATGAATTGAAACCCCTGCTTCCCACACCACTCTTTCAGCCACGCATTTAACCATCTGAGCTGTTTGTCTCTACGCCAATTTGCGTGTGGTTCAGGTAATAATCCAGAGATCATCATCTTTGAAGTTCTGCTTTTTAATTTGGACCTTAGCTCCTCAAACACTCTCAGCAGAACCTCATTCTTAGTTCTACCTACGTCGTTGGTTCCTATGTGGACCACGACAACTGGATCTTCCCCCTCGTGCTCCAAGTTCTTTTCCAGCCGCAAGGAAATATCCTTAACCATGGCACTGGTCAGGCAACACAGCCTTCGGGACTCCCCCTGACCATACTATCCCTTACCACATTCCTTTTTACACCCCCCACTTGAATGCCCTCCTGTACCATGTGCTGTGGTCAGTTTCAGGTAGCAAGTACCTCGTACCTGTTCGACAAGGGCAAAGGCTCCTCCATCACTGCATTCTGGGCCCCCATACCTGCCTGTCTCGCAGTCACATCCTCCTGTCCCTGACCAAATCTAAACAACTACTAACCTAAGGGGTGTGACTGCCTCCTAGATCAACATGTCCGGATGACTCTCCTCCTCCTTGATGCATTGCAATGTCTGCAGCTCGGATTCCAGTTCAACAACTCTGAGCCGAAGTTTCTTGAAAGACTGGGGAAGCTGGGGTTGTTCTCTTTAGAACAGAGGTTAAGGGGAGATTTGATAGAGGTGTTCAAATCATGAACGGTTTTGACAGAGTAAATAAGGAAAAACTGCTTCCAGTAGCAGAAGGGTCAGTAACCAGAGGACACAGATTTAAGGTGGTGATCTGCAAAAGGGCCAGAGGCAACATGTGGAAACTTTTTTTTTATAAACGCAGCACGTTATGATCTGGAATGCACTGCCTGAAAGGGTGGCTGGAGCAGATTCAATAGCAACTGGATAAATACTTCAAAGAAAATATATTTTTTTAAAAAACAGGGCTATGGGGAAAGAACAGGTGGGAGTGGGATTAATTGCATAGCTCTTTCAAAGAGCCGGCACAGGCACGATGGGCCAAATGGTCCGTACTATTGTACGTCATAAATAAAAATACTTCCTCTAATAGTATATATGTAGCTCATCTGCTATATCTTTATCCTCATGCCTAACCTGCCCAATAAATCTCCTTAATTGTTTTCTAACTTCTAGCTTTGTCATCGCTGATATAATTGTCAATGATCCTTTTAGTATTAATTATCAGCTTTGGTTACCTTCAGCTTAAACACGTCACTACACTGTACGTGATTATTCCCTTTATACCCAGTGAAATACTTCAGTTAATTTCTCAACGAATCTCTTGACTGTGCCATTTAGGTTTCACGTCACCATGAACCCTTCTTTTAATCTTATGGACATACGAAAGTTTCTACATCCATCAGCACAGATTTAAATAAACTCCATTATTCTTCAGTATTGCAGTTATTTTTGCCTAGCAGCATATCACAATGAACCTTCCCTAAATTTTCTTTCCAAGTAATACTCTCATTAAGTATGACCTTGAGGTACAGAAATGGAAAAGAATTGTATATAGCCAAGGCTTAGGAAACTGTCTGGTAGACCCAACTCCACATTCATCAATTGCTGAAAGGATCTGTTCAATAGCAGTCCTAATAAAATAGTCATGGCAGTCCTAATAAAATAGTAACCGCTCACAGCTCATAATCTGCTATGAAAAGTTTAACTAGTTGAGCACAGAGTATGTATTCAAGATACCCACAGTCTAACAGAAAGGCAGAAAATACTGTGGAGAAGTTGAAAAATTTGCTGAAGGAAACCAAAGCCAATGGCCAAAATTTATATTTCGCCTTGCCTGACTATAGTAAGTTACAAAGCGAATTTGGAACATCTGTTAAGCTACTTTTAGATTACTACAAAAGTAGGAATCTTATACAATCAAAAGGAATAAAACAAGTAAAAAAAAAATTAAAAGGGATTTGAAGGGGAAAAATTTGCAGGGCTATGGGGAAAGGGCAGGGGAGTGGGTCTAATTGGATAGCTCTTTCAAAAAGCCAGCGAGGCACGATGGGCCAAATGGCCTCCTTCTGTGCTGTATCATTCTATAAGAAGCTATGACAGATGATTGAACTATTTGTTCTTACTAATAGCAACTCCCTTAGATACTTGAATAATACAACATAAATGCATAATATTTCATTTGATTCTGCTGAAAAAAAACCTATGGATCTAGAATATCTTTTGAAGAAAAAAATAGGACTATCCTCCATGGGGATTTAAGCAGGGATTTTTTTTTTGGGGGGGGGGGGGGGGGGGGGCAGGGGGGATTTCTTTGGTTCTAAGATGATGCAATTGATAGTGAAATATTTGAATCAAGTCAAGTTTCTATGGTAATCCAATGCCTCAGTTGGACAGGCAGTACTTCAAGACAATGTTGATAATTAACCAACCAATTAATGAGACTGGGAGGGGTAGATCGGCCACTGGGGGCTGAAGTTCTTTCCACTTAGCTCCAAATAACCCTGGACGATTTCCACTGGATAAGAAAAGGCTGAGAAATTATTTTTTAAATTATGAAGGCTTTTGATAGAGTGAGATAGAAAGACCAACAAGGGGTCATAAATTTAAAATAGTCACTAAGTGAGAATGTTTAGGAAAAATTATTTATGCAGAGTTATTGAAGTATGGAATGCTGTGCTGGAGGAAGTAGTTGAGGCATAGACCATTGAATCTTTTAAGGTGAAAGTGGATAAATGGTTGAAGGAGAAATAGATTCAGAGACAGAGCAGGGCTGTGGGATTCATTTTAAATTGCTCTAGCAAGAGAGCAGGTAAAGACACAATGGGCCAAATGGTCCCCTTCTGTGCTGTAAATGCCTATGGTTCTATAAACTTGCAAGCCAATAGCATAACAGATAACGTGGTCCTGGCTGGGCAAGCAGTGGGATGCTTTACACTGCTGTGCTGGTAAGCCGCATAGTTTCAGCTGGTTAAAATCAAGCAGTACCCTTGTGCACGTGTTGTGGTCCTGAAACCTTGACACTTACCGCTGAGCTCCTAAGCTCTCAGGACTTATGAAAATGGGGTGTATCCATAAGAGTGGAAGCGAGTGTGTATCCCACACCACGCAAAGAGAAACCTTACTTGAGAATGGATTTCTCAATAGCTTGATTTGGAGTCCGCGTAAGCATAGTAATGGGCTTCCACGCAGGTCAGATACCTGGCTGACTGAAGCAAAGTGTAATGCATCGTTCATCCACTAGATAGAGTGCTGGCCAATTGAATGCTCAGAAGCAACAACAGAAAATGCTGGAAATACACAGCGAACAGATGGTCAGCATCCATAATGAAAAAAGACAAGTTAATGTTTCAAGTGTAGCATAACATAAGAAATAGGAACAGGAATAGGCCATATGGCCCCTCCAGCCTGCTCCGCCATTCAATAATGCAGGGATGTCTTACTGCAGTTACACAGGGCCTTGGTGAGACCACATCTGGAGTATTGTGTGCAGTTTTGGTCTCCTTACCTGAGGAAGGATGTCCTTGCCATAGAGGGAGTGCAACGAAGGTTTACCAGACTGATTCCTGGGATGGCAGGGCTGACGTATGAGGAGAGATTGGGTCGACTAGGCCTATATCCACTAGAGTTTAGAAGAATAAGAGGTGATCTCATTGAAACATATATAATTCTAACAGGACAAGACAGAGTAGATGCAGGGAGGATGTTCCTGATGGCTGGGGAGTCCAGAACCAGGGATCACAGTCTCAGGATACGGGGTATGCCATTTAGAACCGAGATGAGGAGAAATTTCTTCACTCAGAGGGTGGTGAACTGTGGAATTCTCTACCACAGAAGGCAGTGGAGGCCAAGTCATTAGATGTATTCAAGAAGGAAAGAGATATATTTCTTAATGCTAAAGGGATCAAGGGATATGGGGAAAAAGCGGGAACAGGGCACTGAGTTAGACGATCAGCCATGATCATTTTGAATGGCGGAGCAGGCCCGAAGGGCCGAATTACCTACTCTTGCTCCTATTTTTTATGTTTCTATGTAACAAGATCACGACTGTTCTTCGTCCTCAACTCCACTTTCCCGCCCAATCCCCATATCCCTACATTCCCCTTGAGTCTAAAAATCTATCTATCTATCTCAGCCTTGAATATATTCAACGACTCAGCATCCACATCTCTCTGGGGTACAGAACTCCAAAGATTTACCACCCTCAGTGAAGAAATTCCTCCTCATCTTGGTCTTAAATGGCCAACCCCTTATCCTGAGACAATGCCCCCTAGTTCTAGACTCTCCAGCCAGGGGAATCAGCCTCTCCGCATCTACCCTGTCAAGCCCTTCATCAGAACAAATTTAGCTCTCATCTTCTGGTCTGAGTAAAGCTGCTGTGGGAATGGTAGCCAGAGCTAAGCAAGTAGGTACAAGCCAGAATCATGAATTTGCTGTCCACTATAAAACAATGATCGCTCTGGCAGGTTTTACCATATTTTGAAAGCTGCAAGGGAAATGTAACATTCAAATTGTTTTACAAAATGGGTCAAGATAATAAAGATGGCCCACCTGTGCCATTAAGAGTGCTATTCCTTTTCGTGTAGCGGTCTCGAATCAGAATTCCTAACGTTCGCACATTGTCCTTCAACATTTTGCCTTGCGCTTGCATCATGAAGAGGTAGGTATTTGCTGAAAGAAAATCAGATAGCATGGTTAAACAAATTACTTGATACTGACAGTCAAACAGTGCTGTAAAACTGCAAATTACTGAAAACAATTTTGCAAACAGTGGCTCATATTCTATATTATTGAAAAAATTGGTCTGTATGTTGCTTTTCTGCAATCTGATTAGTCCATTAGGTGAAATCAACAATGGATCCATGTAAGATTGTTAAGAACACAATGTGCTTGTTTTTAAATGTCTGGGTTGTATTTTGTGCTGTCAAAGACACAGATATACACACACATTCTAGAGTATTAATAATTACAAACAGATGTAATGACAGTTTTATTCTTAAGCCCCTGACTTCAGAACTGTCCCACACCCTTGTGTTAGCTGGCCCAACCCATCTGGGAACAGTCCCAGACCCTTGCTTTAGTTGGACCACCTCAGCTGGGAACTGTCATTAGGAGCTGTGTGTTGGACCCCTTTTCAGGAACTGGTTACAAAGGAGCATAGCAGAAACCTCAGTGGGAAGATGATTTCCTGGCCACCTGTCTGATGAGGAATGATGCACATCACCAGGACACTTTCAAAAAGCAGTATATTATTTAAATGGAGAGAGATTGCAGAACTCTGAGGTACATATGGATCTGGGTGTCCTAGTACATGAATCACAAAAAGTTAGTATGCAGGTACAGCAAGAGATTAGGAAGGCAAATGGAATGTTGTAATTTATTGCAAGGGGAATGGAATATAAAAGTAGAGATGTTTTGCTACAGTTGTACAGGACATTAATATGAGACCACATCTAGAATACTGTGTACAGTTTTGGTCTCCTTATTTAAGAAAGGACATATTTGCTTTGGAGGCGGTTCAGAGAAGGTTCACTCGACTGATTCCTGGGATGAGGGGGTTTTCTTATGAGGAAAGATTGGACAAGTTGGGCCTGTATACATTGGAGTTTAGAAGAATGAGAGGTGATCTTATTGAAACATATAAGATCCTGAGGGGACTTGAAGGGGTAGATGCTGAGAGGATGTTTCCCCTCGTGGGAGAGTTTAGAACTAGGGGCCACAGTTTAAAAATAAGGGTCTTCCATTTAAGACGGAGATGAGGAGAAATTTTTTCTCTGAGGGTCGTGAGTCTGTGGAACTCCCTTCTCCAGAGAGCGGTGGAGGCAGGGCCATTGAATATTTTTAAGGCTGAGTTAGATAGATTCCTGATTTACAAGGGAGTCAAAGGTTATAGTTGGTAGACAGGAAAGTAGGGTTGAGGTCACAATCAGATCAGCCATGATCTTAGCCAATGGCAGAGCAGGCTCAAGAGGCCGAATGGCCTACTCCTGCTCTTAATTAGTATGTAGTTATGTAAAAGTTACTTTCCCTAACAGGAACAGAAAATCAATGTAACTTTAAATCTACATCACCTTGCCATGTGTAAATTGATTGATGTAGTAGAAAACAGCTAAGCTTTTTTATCCCCCCACCCCCCGGAGGCACTGAGTTTTTGTTGTAGTTACACATGGTGTAATGTATAAAATACACAAGTGTTTTTGATCAATGAAGAATAGTAAATTCAGTAACTTTCATAAGTGTGTTTTTTGTAACAGGTGACTTACTGAATGAACATACTGTGTACCAGCCCAGGCTTTGTGGTGTAAGGCTGTGGGTTCAAGTCCATTTCCAGACTTGAGCACACGATCTAGGCTGATACTCCACTGCAATACTGAGGGAACACTGTTGTCGGAGTACAACTGTAGAAGATGTTAAAGCAAGACCCAGTGTGATCAAGATCCCATGACTCTCAAAGTAATGCAGGGAGTTCTAGAAACATAGAAAATAGGAGCAAGAGTAGGCCCTTCGGGCCTGCTCCGCCATTCAAAATGATCATGGCTGATCGTCTAACTCAGTACCCTGTTCCCGCTTTTTCCCCATATCCCTTGATCCCTTTAGCATTAAGAAATATATCTCTTTCCTTCTTGAATACATCTAATGACTTGGCCTCCACTGCCTTCTGTGGTAGAGAATTCCACAGGTTCACCACCCTCTGAGTGAAGAAATTTCTCCTCATCTCGGTTCTAAATGGCATACCCTGTATCCTGAGACTGTGACCCCTGGCTCTGGATTCCCCAGCCATCAGGAACATCCTCCCTGCATCTACTCTGTCTTGTCCTGTTAGAATTTATACGTTTTGATGAGATCACCTCTCATTTTTCTAAACTCTAGTGAATATAGGCCTAGTCGACCCAATCTCTCCTCATACGTCATCCTAATGTTTTGGCACTGTAAGCTGTCCAAGGCTAGAGGGAATCCCTTCTGTTATCATTTCCTATGTGTATGGAGTTTTTTTGGATAACAGTGTTGTCAGAGAGCCTGCTAAATAACGTAAATCTTTGCACATTTACCTGAAAATGGGTGCCAGCTGGGGTGGGCCAGCTAAAGCAAAGGTCTGGGATTTGCCTTATTCTTTCACTCCTTCATTGGAGACACGCCTAGCTTCCACTCTACTTCCTAGCTAACCTAACCAATGCAAGAACATAAGAAATGTCAAGGCTGGAAAAGGCTATTGGCACAACAAAGCTCAACTCTCTGGGACATTATCTAAGCATTGTGCCTTGGTTACTAACTTCCTACTTTGTCTCAAAACTCATTTTCCCTCAAGTGAGACATAATAGGCAGAAAAAATTAAGATGGAAAAAGGTAAATGAAGTATATTAAAGAAAAACTTGTCAAGAATGTAATGGATAAAGAAAACTAATGAACAAGTTAGTTTGGAGCAGTCTTTCATTACAAGAAAGTCAGCCCCAACAAGTGATTACAAAAACGTTATTTGCAGCTAAATATGTAAGCAGTAACTAAAGATGCACCTATAACAATCAGCATGGTCATGCCAGAAGAAAAAAACACCACTGGCATAGTAAAATGCAAAGATACATGGAGTTTATTATTGCCATTAAATTTCAAATATCAAAATATCTTATAGTATAAAAAATTAATACAGTTTCATGACTGTCATCTAAACTTCACACGTATTGCATAGAATCATAGAAAATTTACAGCACAGGAGGCGGCCATTCGGCCCATCATGCCCGCGCCAGCTAAGAAACGAGCCGCCCAGCCTAATCCCACTTTCCCGCATTTGGTCCGTAGCCCTGCAGGTCATGGCTCTTCAGGTGCACAACCAGGTATTTTTTTTTAAAAATGAGTGGAGGGTTTCTGCCTCAACCACCCTTTCAGGCAGTGAGTTCCAGACCCTCACCACCCTTAGGGTGAAAAACTTTTTCCTCATTTCCACTCTAATCCTTCTACCAATCACTTTAAATCTATGCCCCCTGATTATTGGCCCCTCCGCTAAGGGAAATAGGTCCTTCCTATCCACTCTATCTAGGCCCCTTATAATTTTGTATACCTCAATCAAATCATCCCTCAGCCTCCTCTGTTCCAAGGAAAACAACCCCAGCCTATCCAATCAATCACAGCTAAAATTCTCCAGTCCTGGCAACATCCTCGTAAATCTGCTCTGCACCCTCTCTAGTGCAATTATGTCCTTCCTGTAATGTGGTGACCAGAACTGTGCGCAGTACTCAAGTTGTGGCCTAACTAGTGTTTTATACAGTTCCAGCATAACATCCCTGCTTTTGTATTCCATGCTTCAGCTAAGGAAATCATTCCATATGCCTTATCATCTACCTGCCTGCTACCTTCAGGGATCTGTGGACATGCTCTCCAAGGTCCCTCACTTCCTCTACACCTCAGTATCCTCCCATTTATTGTGTATTCCCTTGCCTTGTTTGCCCTCCCCAAATGCATTACCTCACACTTCTCCAGACTGAACGCCATTTGCCACTTTTCTGTCCATCTGATCAGCCCACTGATATCTTCCTGCAGTCTACAGCTTTCCTCCTCATTATCAACCACACGGCCTATCTTTGTGTCATCCGCAAATTTCTTAATCATGCCCCCTATGTTTAAGTCCAAATCGTTAACGTATACCACGAAAAGCAAAGAACCTAGTACCGAGCCCTGCAAGACCCCACTGGAAACAGCCTTCCAGTCGCCAAAACACCCGACCATTACCCTTTGCTTCCTGCCACTGAGCCAATTTTGGATCCAATTTGCCACATTCCCTTGGATCCCAAGGGCCTTTACTTTTGACCAATCTGCCACGTGGGACCTTGTCAAAAGCCTTGCTAAAATCCATGCAGACTACATCAATTACGATACCCTCATTGATCCTCCTTGTCACCTCCTCGAAAAATTCAATCAAGTTAGTCAGACACGACCTCCCCTTAACAAACTCATGCTGACTGTCCTTGATTAGTCCGTGCCTTTCTAAGTGACAGTTTATCCTGTCCCTCAGAATTGATTCCAATAATTTGCCCACCACCAATATTAGGCTGACTGGCCTGTAATTACTTGGTTTATCCTTCGCTCCCTTTTTAAACAACGGTACGACGTTAGCAGTCCTCCAATCCTCCGGCAATACGCCTATATCCAGTGAAGTTTGGAAAATGATTGTTAAAGCCTCCGCTATTTCCTCCCTGGCTTCTTTTAACAGCCTGGGATACATTTCATCCGGCCCTGGTGATTTATCTACTTTCAAAGATGCTAATCCCCTTAATACTTCCTCTCTCACTATGTTTATCCCATCCAATATTTCACACTCCTCCTCCTTAACTACAATCCCTCTCCTTTGTGAAGACAGAAGCAAAGTATTCATTAAGAACCATCTTCTGCCTCCACACATAGTTTACCTTTTTGGTCTCCAATAGGCCTTTCTCTTTCCTTAGTTATCCTCTTGCTCTTAATGTATTTATAAAACATCTTTGGGTTTTCTTTGATTTCACCTGCTAATATAATACCTGCATCTCATTATAAAGTCCTTGATTTGGTAACACTATCATACCTGGTAGAGTGACGTATTTATTTTTTATCTTTGCTATAAACAGAACACAAAGTAGTGGAAGACTACTGTGGAGCCCTGCAAGACCCCACTGGAAACACTGAAATCTGGAGCTCACCATAATTTGCAACTTTGTTATCAAGTTAACACAATGATACATCATCTAGCCTCTATATTCTGAATTCACTGGCAGTAGTTATAAGGTTCAACTGCTTGCAAAATGTACTTGTGGTTTGCGTGCCCAGTGTTCCATCTGTACCACACATTGAGCTTACAACACTCAGAACTTCATAATACTGGTAATTCAGTATCCAATGCAGTCTAGCAATTCCTAAGGCTGGATTTAGGCCTCCATCAGCCACATTCGTTTGTTTTGAATTAGGAGTAGCTTCAGAGAAAAGTCAAAATATGTACATTTGAGACAAACCAGCCCTTACACTCATTTTCAACATTAAACTACCAAGATTATTAATATTCATTGATATTTTTTAAACAAATGTTATTTGCCACATTGCAACTGGCAATGTAAACATAGTTGGAATACTGCTAGGTTTAATGTGAATTGTAACACACAGTTAAGAACTTGCTATAGAAAAAGCAGAATCCTATGCCTGATTGAGGAATTGGTCAAGGAGAGATGTACATTTATGCAGATTGCTAGTGAAAGGCTATGTAAACCAGTTCAACTAAAATAACAACTTGCATTTATATGTAGGCAAAATTCTGAAGTGCAAAAACAATAAGGCAGTAATAGTAGGGGATTTCAACTACCCTAACATTAACTGGGATTCAAACAATGTGAAGGGTATAGAGTGCACAAATTTCTTAAATTGCATCCAGGAGAACTTTTTTTAAGCCAATCCATAGCAAGCCCAACAAGAGAGGGGCAGATCTGGAGTTAGTTTTAGGAAATGAGGCTGGGCAGGTAGGAGTATCAGTGGGAGAGCAGTTTGGTGGTAGTGATCATAATTCAGTTAGATTTAGTATAGTTATGGAAAAGGACAAAGATAGAACAGGAGTTAAAGTTCTCAAATGGGGAAAGGCCAGTTTTACTAAGCTGAAGTGATTTAGCAAAAATGGACTGGAAACAGCTACTTGAAGGTAAATCAATGTCAGAGCAGTGGGAGGCATTCAAGGGGTTCAGAGAAAATATGTACCCACAAAGAAAACGGGTAGGACTGCCAAATCGAGAGCCCCCTGGATGTCAAGGAGCATACAGGGGAAGATCAGGCAAAAAAAAGGAAAGCTTATATCAGACGCCAAGAACTCAATACCACAGAAAGCCAAGAGGAGCATAGAAAGTGCAGGGTTGAAATTAAAAAGGAAATTAGGAAAGCAAAGAGGGCATGAAAAAATATTGGCAAGTAAAATCAAGGAAAACCCAAGGATGTTTTATAAATACATGATGTGGAGATGCCGGTGATGGACTGGGGTTGACAATTGTAAACAATTTTACAACACCAAGTTATAGTCCAGCAATTTTATTTTAAATTCACAAGCTTTCGGAGACTTCCTCCTTCCTCAGGTACATTTACCTGAGGAAGGAGGAAGTCTCCGAAAGCTTGTGAATTTAAAATAAAATTGCTGGACTATAACTTGGTGTTGTAAAATTGTTTAAAATTATAAATACATTAAGAGCAAGAGGATAACTAAGGAAAGAGTAGGGCCTATTAGCCTCCATATCTTTTTGGTCTCTATGCGTGGAGGCAGAAGATGTTGGTATGGTTCTGAATGAATACTTTGCATCTGTCTTCACAAAAGAGAGGGACGATACAGACATTGTAGTTAAGGAAGAGGAGGAGTGTGAAATATTGGATGGGATAAACATTGTGAGAGGGGAAGTATTAAGGGGATTAGCATCTTTTGAAAGTAGATAAATCACCAGGCCCGGATTAAATGTATCCCAGGCTGTTAAATGAAGCAAGGGAGGAAATAGCGGAGGCTCTGACCATCATTTTCCAATCCTCCCTGGATACAGGCTTGGTGCCGGAGGATTGGAGGACTATTAACATTGCACTGTTGTTTAAAAAGGGAGAGAGGGGAATAGACCGAGTAATTACAGGCCAGTCAGTCTAACCTCAGTGGTGGGCAAATGAATGGAATTAATTCTGGGGGACAGGATAAAACTTCACTTCGAAAGGTACGGGTCAATCAAGGACAGTTAGCATGGATTTGTTAAGGGAAAGTCAAGTCTGACTAACTTGATTGAATTTTTTGAGGCGGTAACAGGGAGGGTCGATGACGGTAGTGTGTTCGATGTAGTCTACGTGGATTTTAGCAAGGCTTTTGACAAGGTCCCACATGGCAGACTGGTGAAAAAAGTACAAGCCCATGGGATCCAAGCGAAAGTGGCAAGTTGAATCCAAAATTGGCTCAGTGGCAGAAGCAAAGGGTATTGGTCAACGGGTGTTTGTGTGACTGGAAGGCTGCTTCCATTTGGGTTCCATGGGGCTCAGTACTAGATCCCTTGATTTTTGTGGTATATATTAATGATTTTGGATTTAATTGTAAGGGGCACGATTAAGAAGTTTGCAGATGATTAAAAAATTGGCCATGTGGTCAGGAGGAAAGCTGTAGATGACGATCCGGATTCATTCCCCTCAGTCTGGTTCAGTAAAATCTGAAGTCGAGTACATTTTAAAGTTCATCACAACTTTAATAGCAGGGTTCTTAGTCTGCAGCATTGATTTGGACTCCTGATAAGAGTCCCTCTATGCTGGCAGAGCAAGAACAAAAACATACAGAAATCCACACGTTTTTATACAGATGAATAGGGTTGGAACATACTTAACGAGGGTCAACACCAATCATAAGCCGGGCATAGGTTGCCATGCGAGGTTACATTATTTCCGGCCAATCATAAATAATCATGTGCTGACCATGTTGCTGTTAGACATCAAAGGGGATACTTCCTCACCTTCCAACTTGGAATGTTCTTCCTTGTCCCTTCTGTTCCTTATCTCCCAACCTGGAATGTCTTTCAACTTTGGCTAAGCTCGTTACCTATATTGATCTGCCATAAACATGGAGACATTCAGACCAGTCCTTGAATCACATCAAAGACTCTACATTGATAAGACCATGCAAACCTGCTGACTACGCAAACATATGGCCCAGCAGGAGGCCAGGCCACCTGTACCAATCTCAGTTACTAACTAATTAACCCTTTCTAACCATTTTGCATTCTGCTTCTTTGCCACGTAGGAATTTTAATATTTTACTGAAAACTGACCACGTAGGGATTCTCAGACTGCAGGAAGATATCAATGGATTGGTCAAGTGGGAAGAAAAGTGGCAAATGGAATTCAATCCAGAGAAGTGTGAGGTAATGCATTTGGGGAGGGCAAACAAGGCAAGGGAATACACAATAAATGGGAGAATACTGAAAGGTGTAGAGGAAGTGAGGGACCTTGGAGAGCACGTCCACAGATCCCTGATGGTAGCAGGACAGGAAGATAAGGTGGTTAAGAAGGCATATGGTAAACTTTCCTTCATTAGCCGAGACACAGAATATAAGAGCAGGGAGGTTATGCTAGAACTATATAAAACACTAGTTAGGCCATCGCTGCATACAGTTCTGGTCACCACATTACAGGAAGGATATAATTGCACTTGAGAGTACAGAGGAGATTTACAAGGATGTTGCCAGGATTGGAGAATTTTAGCAATGAGGAAAGATTGGATAGGCTGGGGTTGTTTTCTTTAAAACACAGGAGGCTGAGGGGTGATTTAATTGAGGTGTACAAAACTATGAGGGGCCTAGATAGAGTGGATAGGAAGGACCTATTTCCCTTAGCAGAGAGGTCAGTAACCAGGGGGCATAGATTTAAAGTGATTGGAAGAAGGATTAGAGGGGAGCGGAGGAAAAAGATTTTCACCCAGAGGGTGGTGGGGGTCTGGAACTCACTGCCTGAAAGGGTGGTAGAGGCAGAAACCTTCATCACATTTAAAATGTACCTGGATATGCACCTGAAGTGCTATAACCTACAAGGCTATGGACCAAATGCTGGAGTGTGGGATTAGGCTGGGAGGCTCATTTTCAGCCAGTGCGGTCACGATGGGCTGAATGGCCTCCTTCTGTACCGTAAATTTTCTATGATATTCTATATAGCACTTTTAACATAGTAAAACATCCCAAGGCGCTTCACATGAGCGCTATGAAAAAGAGTGTGCAAGATGGTATGCCGGCCATAAGGTCATTGGAATAGTCGTGTCTAGAGGTAACAAAGTCACGGATGAGAGTTTCAGCAGCAGAGACAGACGATGTTACAGAAGTGGAAGTAGGCAGTCTTGGTGATGGAGCAGATATGGAGACAGAAGCTCATCTCGGTTAAATAGGGCACCATGGTTGAGAATGGTCTGTTTCAGCCTCAGACAGTGGCCAGGGAAAGGGATGGAGTCGGTGGTGGGGACCGAAGACAATGGCTTCGGTCTTCCAGATATTTAGTTGGAGAAATTTTTGCTCATCCACTACTGGATGTCGGACAAGTAGCATGACAAAATCAGAGGAGGTGGAGGGGTTGAGAGGTGTAGAGCTGGATGTCGTCTACATAAATGCAGAACCTGGTGATGTGTTTTCGGATGACATTGCCGAGGGGCAGCATGTAGATGAGAAATAGGAGGCAGCCAAGAATAGATCCTTGGGGGAATCCAGTGGTAATGGTGTGGGAGTGGGAAGAGAAGCCATTGCAGAAAGATGATGAAAGCAGGCAAGTTCAGGTAGTAATGCTAACTAACAATTGCAGATCTTTTCTACTCTTTATGCAAGGAAAGCAGATTTTATGCGATACAAAGTGTTTTAACATTGATTCAAAACAGCACAAAATACAGCTCGTCAAAAGAAACTACGATCTACCTCCTGGACTGTGGGGCAGCACTTTAATAAGTCAATAGGAATAGTTATGTCAAGTATTTGCTAATTTTGCATTCTCAAGTCACTTTTTAAGTAGACCCATTCACCAATCATCTTTATTTTGTTTGTCATCTTCCAGGTTAATGAGTGGCTCTGGAGTCACAATTTGAGATTTTGAGGAAGGCGCTCTATTTCCTGCTATTTTGAATATGTCCAGTTCTACCTGTATTCACTTATTCTGTGATACCAAAGACTATATCAAAGTTAATATATAACATTTGTTTAATATTGAAAATTGGAGGGAAAAGTAATTACATAGAATGTACAGCACAAAAACAGGCCATTCGGCCCAACAGGTCCATACCAATGTTTAGCTCCACATAAAATCATAGAAAGTTTAAAGCATGGAAGGAGGCCATTCAGCCCATTGAGTCCGCGCCGGCTCGATGCAAGAGCAATCCAGTTAGTCCCATTCCCCACAGCCCTGCAAATTTTTTCCTTTCAAGTTCTAATACAGTTTTGAAGGCCATGATTGAATCTGCATCCACCACTCCCTCGGGCAGTGTATTCCAGATCCTAACAACTCTGTGTAAAAAAGTTTTTCCTCATGTCACCTTTGGTTCTTTTGCCAAATCTGTGTCCTCTGGGCGGTCCTTGACCCTTCCTCCACTGGGAACTTTCTCTCTATCTACACCCTTAATGATTTTGAATACCTCTATCAAATCTCCTCTCAACCTTCTTTATTCCAGCTTCTCCAGTCTATCCACGTAACTAAAGTCCCTCAGCCCTATTCTAGTAAATCTCTTCTGCACCCTAACCAAGGACTTCACATCTTTCCTAAAGTGCAGTGCCCAGAACTGGACACAATATTCCAGTTGTGGCCGAACCAGTGTTTTATAAAGGTTCATTATGACTTCCATACTTTTGTACTCTATGCCTCTATTTATAAAGCCCAGGTTCCCGCATGCTTTTTTAAACCACTTTCTCAACCTGCCCTGCCACCTTCAACGATTTGTGCACATATACCCCCAGATCTCTCTGTTCCTGTACCCCTTTTAGAATGGTGCCATCTAGTTTATATTGCCCTGCCTCATTCTTCCTACCGAAATGTACCACTTTGCATTTTTCTGCGTTAAATTTCGTCTGTCACGTGTCCGCCCATGCCACCAGCCTGTCTATATCCTCTTGAAGTCTATCACTATCCTCCTCACTGTTTACTACCCATCCAAGTTTTGTGACATCTGAAAATTTGGAAATTGTGCCCTGTACACCCAAGTCCATGACATTAATATATATCAAGAAAAGCAGTGGTCCCGGCACTGATCCCTGGGGAACAACACTGTGCCCCCTCCCTCCAGTCCGAAAAACAACCGTTCACCACTACTCTATTTCCTGTCCCTTAGCCAATTCTGTATCCACGTTGCTACTGCCCCCTTTATTCCATGGGCCGAAATCTTTATAAGCCTACTATGCGGCACTTTATCAAAAGCCTTTTGAAAATCCATATACACCACATCAACTGTATTGCCCTCATCTACCCTCTCCGTTACCTCATCAAAAAACTCAATCACGTTAGTTAAACACGATTTGCCTTTAACAAATCCGTGCTGGCTTTCCCTAATCAGCTTCAGACCTCATTACAGCCTTGGTCCAAACATGGACAAAAGAGCTCAATTCCAGAGGTGAGGTGAGAGTGACTGCCCTTGATATAAAGGCAGCATTTGACAGTGTGGCACCAAGGAGCCCTAGTAAAATTGATTGCAGTGTTCAGTTCCATTCGCAACCCCTCAGATAATGAAGCAGTCTGTGCCAGCATGCTGCAAGACCTGGACAACATCCAGACTTGGGCTGATAAGTGGCAAGTAACATTCGCGCCAGACAAGTGCCATGCAATGACCAGCTCCAACAAGAGAGAGAGAGAGAAAAAGAGAGAGAGTCTAACCACCTCCCTTGACGTTCAACGGCATTACCATCGCCGAATGCCCAACCATCAACATTCTGGGGGTCACCATTGACCAGAAACTCAACTGGACCAGCCATATAAATACTGTGGCTACAACAGCAGGTCAGAGGCTGGGTATTCTGCAGCAAGTGACTCACCTCCTGACTCCCCAAAGCCTTTCCACCACCTACAAGGCACAAGTCAGGAGTGTGATGGAATACTTTCCACTTGCCTGGATGAGTGCAGCTCCAACAACACTCAAGAAGCTCGACGCCATCCAGGACAAAGCAGCCCGCTTGATTGACACCCCATCCACCACCCTAAACATTCACTCCCTTCACCACCAGCGTACCGTGGCTGCAGTGTTTACCGTCTGCAGGATGCACTGCAGCAGGCACATGGGAACACCACCTGCATATTCCCCTCCAAGTCAAACACCATCCCGACTTGGAAATATATGACCGTTCCTTCATCGTCGCTGGGTCAAATTCTGGAGCTCCCTACCTAATGGCACTGTAGGAAAACCTTCACCATACGGACTGTAGCGGTTCAAGGGGGCAGTGGCTCACCACCATCTTCTGAAGGGCAATTAGGAATAGGCAATAAATGCTGGCCTTGCCTGCAAAGCCCACATCCCATGAACGAATAAAAAAAAAAATCCACCCTCATCCAAGTGACTTAATTCTGTCCCGGATTATTGTTTCTAAATTTCCCCACCATTGAGGTTAAACTGACTGGCCTATAGTTGCTGGGTTTATCCTTACACCTTTTTTTGAACACGGGTTTTACATTTGCAATTCTCCAGTCCTCTGGTACCACCCCCCGTATCTACAGACTTTTGGAAGATTATGGCCAGTACCTCCGCAATTTCCACCTTTACTTCCCTCAGCAACCGAGGATGCATCCCATCCGGACCGGGTGACTTATCTACTTTATGTACAGCTTGCATTTCAAGTACTACTTCTTTATCAATTTTTAGTCCATCCAGTAAATCGACTACATCTTCCTTTACTGACACTCTGGCAGCATCTTCTTCCTTGGTAAAGACAGATGCAAAGTGCTCATTTAGTACCTCAGCCATCCCTTCTTCCTCCATGAGTAGATCTCTTTATTGGTTCCCTAATCGGACCCACCCCTCCTTTTACTACCTGTTTACTTGCCTGTAGAAGACTGTTGGTTTCCCTTTTATGTTGGCCGCCAGTCTATTCTCATACTCTCTCTCTGTCCCTCATTTCCTTTTTCACTTCCCCTCTGAACATTTTATATTCAGCCTGGCTCTCACTTGTGTTATCAACCTGACATCTGTCATACGCCCCTTTTTTCCGTTTCATCTTACTCACTATCTCGTCACCCAGGGAGCTCTGGCTTTAGTTATTTTTACTTTAGAGTGGTCCGTGTCCTTTTCCATAGCTATTCTAAATCTTATGATTCTATGATTGCTGCTCCATAAAAGTATGAGCCTCATCCCTCCCTACTTCACCCAACCCTAACAGCATATCCCTCTATTCCTTTCTCCCTTGTGTTTATCCACCTTCCCCTTGAATGCATCTATGCTAATCACCTCAATTACTCCTTGTGGTAGCAAGTTCCACATTTAACCACTCTCTGGGTAAAGGAGTTTCTCCTGAATTCTCTATTGGATTTATTAGTGGCTATCTTATATTTATGGCCCCTGGTTCTGGTCTCCCCCGCATGTGGAAACATCTTCAACCTCTGCCCTATCAAACCCTTTCATAATCTTAGAAGACTTCTATCAGATCACCCCTCAGTCTTCTCTTTTCCAGAGAAAAGAGCCCCTGCCTGTTCAATCTTTCCAGATAGGTAGAAGCTCTCAGTTCTGGCATCATATTAGTAAACCATTTGTGCACCTTCTCCAGTGCCTCTATATCCTTTTTATGATATGGAGACCAGAACTGTTCACAGTACTCCAAGTGTGGTCTAACCAAGGTTCTATATAAGTTTAACATAACTTCCCCGCTTTTCAATTCTCTCCCACTAGAAATGAACCTCAATGCTTGGTTGCCTTTTTTTTAAAAAAAATGGCCTTATTAACCTGCGTCGTAACTTTTAGTGATGTGTCTCTGTACCCCCAGATCCCTCTGCTCCTCTGCCCCATTTAGACTATTATCCAAGCAGTATTTTGTCGCAGTCCTCCTTGATATTAACTATACCCCTCAATTTGGTGTTGTCCGCAAATTTTGGAATTGTACTTCCAATACCCGAGTCCAAATTATTTATGTGAATGATGCATACTAGTGGTCCCAGCACCGATCCTTATGGAACACCACTTCCCACCTTTTGCCAGTCTGAATAACTACCTTTAACCCCTACTCTGTTTTCTGTTTTGTAGCCAGCTTGCTATCCATTCTGCTACTTGTCCCTGACAGGAGGAGGTCAGGAACAGAGGGATCTGGGGGTATATGTGCACAAATCATTGAAGGTGGCAGGGCAGGTTGAGAAAGCGGTTTTTAAAAAAAGCATACGGGATCCTGGGCTTTATAAATCGAGGCATAGAATACAAAAGTATGGAAATCATGAAGAACCTTTATAAAACACTGGTTCGGCCACAACTAGAGTATTGTGTTCAGTTCTGGGCACCGCACTTTAGGGAAGATGTGAAGGCCTTAGAAAGGGTGCAGAAGAGATTTGCTAGAATGATTGCAGGGATGAGGGGCTTTAGTTACGTGGATAGACCAGAGAAGCTGGGGTTGTACTCCTTGGAACAGAAATGGCAGCAAGGAGATTTGATAGAGGTATTCAAAATCATGAAGGGTCTAGACATAGTAGAGAGAAACTGTTCCCATTGGTGGAAGAGTCAAGAACCTGAGGACATAGATTTAAGGTGACTGGCAAAAGACCAAAGGTGACATGAGGAAAAGCTTTTTTTAAAAAAAACACAGCAAGTGGTTAGGATCTGGAATGCACTGCCCGAGGGGGTGGTGGAGGCAGATTCAATCATGGCCTTCAAAAAGGGAACTGGATAAGTACTTGAAAAGGAAAAATTTGCAGGGCTACGGAGATAGGGCGGGGGGAGTGGCAGTGGGACTAGCTGGATTGCTCTTGCATAGAGCCGGCACGGACTTGATGGGCCAAATAGCCTCCTTCCGCGCTGTAACCTTTCCATGATTCTATGACTGCAGTCATGGTTCTACTATGCAGTACCTTATGAAAAGGCCTTTTGAAAATCCAAATATATTACATCTACTACAATACCCTTGTTTACCCTTTGTGACTTCTTCAAAGGATTCAATAAGGTTGGTCAAGCATGACCTTCCCTTTTGCAATCCATGCTGACTATTTTTAGCTTTTTGGTTTCTAGATGTAACTCTAGTATATCTTTGAGTAAGGATTCCATTATGTTTCCTACCACTGACGTTAAGCTAATTGGTCTATATATGGAATGGTTCTACCTCCTGTTTTAAATATAGGAATCACAGTAGCTGTCTGCCAATTCTCTGCCACTATTCCCTTTTCTAATAAATTTTTATATACGTAATAGTGCCTCTGCTATCTCTTCTCTAACTTCTTTTAATATGCCCAGATGCAATCCATCCAGACCAGGGGTTTTATCCTCTCTAAGTTTGACGAGTTTATCAATTATCTCCCTCCATTCTATCTTAAATGTCTTTACATCCTTTTTGACCTCTTCTAATGTCATGCTCACCATGTTAGTATCCCTGGTAAATACTGAGGCAAAGTAATTATTTAACATTTCTGCCATTTCACTATTATCTGTGAGTTTATCATGTGTATCCCTTAGTGGTCCTATCCCTATCTTTCTTTTGTTATTTATGTGTCTGTAGAATATTTTACTATTTCATTTTATTTTCCTTGAGAATTTAATTTTGTAGTCACTCTTTGCCTTCCTAATTGTTTTTTTTTAAACTTCTTTCCTAACCTTTTCATATCCCCTTTTGTCATCCTCTCTCTTGTCTATATACCTAGTGTGTGCCTTTTTCTTTAGTTTCAATTTTGCCCTTATTTCTTTATACATCCATGGCATCTCATTTCTGGCTAGTTTGTTCTCGCTTTTTAGTGGGATATATTTCTCCTGGACTCTACTGATCAACGTTTTAAATGTTTCCCACTGCTGTTCTATTTCTTTATCAGTAAATGTTCCCAGTTTATTTTTCCTAGTTCCATTCTCATCCCCTTAAAACCAACTATTTCCCAATTTATTACTTTGGTATTTGACTTATGTCTTTCTCGATCTTTATCTTGACTCTTATGTTCTAAATGGTTATTGCCTAGATGTGCCCAATGCTCACTTCTCTTATCTGTGCTGGTTCATTTCCCATTACCAGATCCAGCAGTGCTTTCTCTCTTGTTGGGCATGAAAGGAGTCCTGCACACTCTAAAAACTCCATTCCCTGTACCCCTTTACCTATCTTTTTGCCAGTTTAGTTGGGGATAGTTAAAATCGCCCATCATTATTATTCTATGTCCTTTACTCATTTCACCTATTTGCTTACATATTTCTTCCTCTACCTCCTTTCCACTATTAGGTGGTCTGTAGTATACCCCTATTAGCATGATCGATCCCTTATCTTTTATTTCATTCCATATGGATTCTGTTTCTATCCTTCTCTGTTAGTTATATCCCTTTTTTCTACTGCTATTATGTTATCTCTAATTAGTACAGCTACACCATCCAGCCCCATCATAAAATGGTTACAGCAAAAAGGCGGCCATGCCAGCTCTTTGTAAGAGCAATCCAGTTAGTCCCATTCCCCCGCTCTTTCCCCGTAGCCCTGCAAATTTTTTCCTGTTCAAGTATTTATCCAATTTCATTTTGAAAGCCACAACTGAATCAGCTTCCACCACTCCTTCAGGCAGTGCACTCCAGATCATAACTATTCGCTGCATAAAAAAGTTTTTCCCCCATGTAGTCTTTAGTTCGTTTGCCAATCATCTTAAATCTGTGTCCTCTGGCTCTTGACCCTTCTGCCAATGGGAACAGTTTCTCTTATTTACTTTATCTAAACCCTTCATGATTTTGAACACTTCTATCAAATCTCCTCTTAACCTTCGCTGCTCTAAGGCAAACAACCCCAGCTTCTCCAGTCTATCCACGTAACTGAAGCCCCTCATCCCTGGAACCATTCTAGTAAATCTTTTCTGCACCGTCTCTAAGGCCTTCACATCCTTCCTAAAGTGCGGTGCCCAGAATTGGACTCCAGTTGTGGCCGAACCAGTGTTTTATAAAAGTTCAACATACCTTCCTTGCTCTTGTACTCTATGCCCCTATTCATAATGCCCAGGATCCCATATGCTTTTTTTAAAACCCACTTTCTCAACTTGTCCTGCCACCTTCAAAGATTTGTGCACATATACCCCCAGGTCTCTGCTCCTCAAGCCCCTTTAGAATTGTACCATTTAGTTAATATTGCCTGTCATCGTTCTTCCTGCCAAAATGTATCACTTCGCACTTCCTTGCATTAAATTTCATCTGCCATGTGTCTGCCCATTCCACCAGCCTGTCTATGTCCTCTTGAAGTCTATCACTATCCTCCTCACTGTTTATTACCCTTCCAAGTTTTGTGTGATCTGCAAATTTTGAAATTGTGCCCTGTACACCCAAGTCCAAGTCATTAAATATATCAAGAAAAGCAGTGGTCCTAGTACAGACCCCTGGGGAAGACCACTGTACATTTCCCTCCAGTCCGAAAAACAACCAACCATTCACCACTACTCTCTGTTTCGTGTTATTTAGCCAATTCTGTATCCATGTTGCCACTGTCCTTTTTATTCTATGGGCTTCAATTTTGCTGACAAGCCTATTATGTGGCGCTTTATCAAACGCCTCTTGAAAGTCCATATCCTTTCTGATTATGTTATAACCTGTAATATTTAGTTGCCAATCCTGTTCTTTATGTAGCCATGTTTCAGTTATTCCAACTACATCTGGTTCCTCACTACAGATTACTGCCTCCAGCTCCTCAGTTTTATTTTGAACGCTGTGTACATTGCTATACAGGCAGTTTAATTCATCTTTAATAGTTGTTCCTTTTATACTTCTGTTTTATAACTGTATTTGTTCCTTGACCGTTTGCTCTCTTTATCGCTTACTCTAGGCTGACCTTTACACTCATCACCTGTTTCTTTTATCTTTAAGATTTTGTTATTGCTAGCAGATCCCTCCCCCCATCTTGCTAGTTTAAAGCCTTATGCACCACCCTATTTTTTTTATTTTATTCGTTCACGGGATGTGGGCGTCGCTGGCGAGGCCGGCATTTATTGCCCATCCCTAATTGCCCTCGAGAAGGTGGTGGTGAGCCGCCTTCTTGAACCGCTGCAGTCCGTGTGGTGACGGTTCTCCCACAGTGCTGTTAGGAAGGGAGTTCCAGGATTTTGACCCAGCGACAATGAAGGAACGGCGATATATTTCCAAGTCGGAATGGTGTGTGACTTGGAGGGGAACGTGCAAGTGGTGTTGTTCCCATGCGCCTGCTGCCCTTGTCCTTGTCCTTCTAGGTGGTAGAGGTCGCAGGTTTGGGAGGTGCTGTCGAAGAAGCCTTGGCGAGTTGCTGTAGTGCATCCTGTGGATGGTGCACACTGCAGCCACAGTGCGCCGGTGGTGAAGGGAGTGAATGTTTAGGGTGTTGGATGGGGTGCCAATCAAGCGGGCTGCTTTATCTTGGATGGTGTCGAGCTTCTTGAGTGTTGTTGGAGCTGCACTCATCCAGGCAAGTGGAGAGTATTCCATCACACTCCTGACTTGTGCCTTGTAGATGGTGGAAAGGCTTTGGGGAGTCAGGAGGTGAGTCACTCGCCGCAGAATACCCAGCCTCTGACCTGCTCTCGTAGCCACAGTATTTATATGGCTGGTCCAGTTAAGTTTCTGGTCAATGGTGACCCCCAGGATGTTGATGGTGGGGGATTCGGCGATGGTAATGCCGTTGAATGTCAAGGGGAGGTGGTTAGACTCTCTCTTGTTGGAGATGGTCATTGCCTGGCACTTATCTGGCGCGAATATTACTTGCCACTTATGAGCCCAAGCCTGGATGTTGTCCAGGTCTTGCTGCATGCAGGCTCGGACTGCTTCATTATCTGAGGGGTTGCGAATGGAACTGAACACTGTGCAGTCATCAGCGAACATCCCCATTTCTGACCTTATGATGGAGGGAAGGTCATTGATGAAGCAGCTGAAAATGGTTGGGCCTAGGACACTGCCCTGAGGAACTCCTGAAGCAATGCCCTGGGGCTGAGATGATTGGCCTCCAACAACCACTACCATCTTCCTTTGTGCTAGGTATGACTCCAGCCACTGGAGAGTTTTCCCCCTGATACCCATTGACTTCAATTTTACTCGGGCTCCTTGGTGCCACACTCGGTCAAATGCTGCCTTGATGTCAAGGGCAGTCACTCTCACCTCACCTCTGGAATTCAGCTCTTTTGTCCATGTTTGGACCAAGGCTGTAATGAGGTCTGGAGCCGAGTGGTCCTGGCGGAACCCAAACTGAGCATCGGTGAGCAGGTTATTGGTGAGTAAGTGCCGCTTGATAGCACGGTCGACGACACCTTCCATCACTTTGCTGATGATTGAGAGTAGACTGATGGGGCGGTAATTGGCCGGATTGGATTTGTCCTGCTTTTTGTGGACAGGACATACCTGGGCAATTTTCCACATTGTCGGGTGGATGCCAGTGTTGTAGCTGTACTGGAACAGCTTGGCTGGAGGCGCAGCTAGTTCTGGAGCACAAGTCTTCAGTACTACAGCTGGGATGTTGTCGGGGCCCATAGCCTTTGCTGTATCCAGTGCACTCAGCCGTTTCTTGATATCACGTGGAGTGAATCGAATTGGCCGAAGACTGGCTTCCGTGATGGTGGGGATATCGGGAGGAGGCTGAGATGGATTATCCACTCGGCACTTCTGGCTGAAGATGGTTGCAAACGCTTCAGCCTTGTCTTTTGCACTCACGTGCTGGACTCCGCCATCATTGAGAATGGGGATGTTTGCAGAGCCTCCTCCTCCCGTCAGTTGTTTAATTCTCCACCACCATTCACGACTGGATGTGGCAGGACTGCAGAGCTTTGATCTGATCCGTTGGTTGTGGAATCGCTTAGCTCTGTCTATAGCATGTTGCTTCCGCTGTTTAGCATGCATGTAGTCCTGAGTTGTAGCTTCACCAGGTTGGCACCTCATTTTTAAGGTGCGCCTGGTGCTGCTCCTGGCATGCTCTTCTACACTCCTCATTGAACCAGGGTTGATCCCCTGGCTTGTTGGTAATGGTAGAGTGAGGAATATGCCGGGCCATGAGGTTACAGATTGTGCTGGAATACAATTCTGCTGCTGCTGATGGCCCACAGCGCCTCATGGATGCCCAGTTTTGTGCTGCTAGATCTGTTCTGAATCTATCCCATTTAGCACGGTGGTAGTGCCACACAACACGTTGGATGGTGTCCTCAGAGCGAAGACGGGATTTCATCTCCACGAGGACTGTGCGGTGGTCACTCCTACCAATACTGTCATGGACAGATGCATTTGCGACAGGTAGATTGGTGAGGACGAGGTCAAGTAAGTTTTTCCCTCGTGTTGGTTCGCTCACCACCTGCCGCAGGCCCAGTCTCGCAGCTATGTCCTTCAGGACTCGGCCAGCTCGGTCAGTCGTGGTGCGACCGAGCCACTCTTGGTGATGGACATTGAAGTCCCCCACCCAGAGTATATTTTGTGCCCTTGCTACCCTCAGTGCTTCCTCCAAGTGGTGTTCAACATGGAGGAGGACTGATTCATCAGCTGAGGGAGGACGGTAGGTGGTAATCAGCAGGAGGTTTCCTTGCCCATTTTTGACCTGATGCCATGAGATTTCATGGAGTCCAGAGTCAATGTTGAGGACTCCCAGGGCCACTCCCTCCTGACTGTATATCACTGTACCGCCACCTCTGGTGGGTCTGTCTTGCCGGTGGGACAGGACATACCCAGGGATGGTGATGGAAGAGTCTGGGACGTTGGCTGAAAGATATGATTCTGAGAGTATGGCTTTGTCAGGCTGTTGCTTGACTAGTCTGTGGGACAGCTCTCCCAATTTTGGCACAAGTCCCCAGTAAGGAGGACCTTGCAGGGTCGACTGGGCTTGGTGTTTTGCCGTTGTCGTGTCCGGTGCCTAGTGGTCCGATGCCGGGTGGTCCGTCCGGTTTTATTCTTATGACTTTTCGTAGCGAGATTTTACAACTGAGTGGCTTGCTAGGCCATTTCAGAGGGCAATTAAGAATCAACCACATTGCTGTGGGTCTGGAGTCACATATAGGCCAGACCGGGTAAGGACGGCAGGCTTCCTTCCCTAAAGGACATTAGTGAACCAGATGGGGTTTTACGACAATCCGGTAGTTTCATGGCCATCATTACTGATACTAGTATTTTAAATCCAGATTTTTATTTAATTAACTGAATTTAATTAATTAATTGAATTTAAATTCGCCAGCTGCCGTGGCGGGATTTGAACTCATGACTCTGGATTTTAGTCCAGGCCTCTGGATTACTAGCCCAGTAACATAACCACTATGCTACCGTACCTATCTGCTGGGACTCTGGTCCCATTCCGGTTCTGATGGAGCCAATCCCAGCGGTACAGCTCCATCCTGTCCCAGTACTGGTGCCAGTGTCCCATGAATTAGAACCCCCCTCCCCCACTTCCCACCCCACTATTTCAGCCATGCATTCACCTTTCTGATCTGCCTATCCCTGTGCCAATTAGCACGTGGCTCAAGTAGTAAACCTGAGATTACCATCCACGAGGTCCTGCTTTTTAAATTTAGTTCCTAGCTTCTGATATTCCTTAGCAGGACCTCCTCCTCGTTCTTCCTTATGTCACTGGTGCTGACATGGACCACAACAATTGGATTCGCCCCCACCAGTTACTCAGATTTCCTTTACCCTTCCACCAGGTAGGCAACACACCCTCCATTCTCGGTCCAAGGGGTAAGTAGACATACTAGGATGTGCCAATTAATTAAAATACTTTGATAAGAACACAAGAAATAGAAGCAGGAGTAGGCTATGCAGCCCCACAAGTCTGCTCCACCTTTCAGTAAGATCATGGCTGATCTACTTCAACTCCATTTTCCTGCCCGATCCCCATATCCCTTGATTCCCCTAGAGTCCCAAAATAGAGGACCACTAATTTGAGTAACTCAGTGCAGTACCAAGGGAGCATTGCACAGTTGATGTTATATTTCAGATGAGTCGGGAAAAACCAGGGAACTACAGGCCAGTGAGCCTAACATCAATGGTAGGAAAATTATTGGAAAAAATTCTGAAGGACAAAATTAGTCTCCACTTGGAGAAGCAAGGATTAATCAGGGATAGTCAACATGGCTTTGTCAAGGGAAGATCATGTCTGACTAAATTGATTGAATTTTTTGAGGGGGTGACTAGGCGTGTGGAAGAGGGTAACGCAGTGGATGTGGTATACATGGATTTCAGTAAGGCCTTCGATAAAGTCCCCCACAGGAGACTGGTCAAGAAGGTACGAGCCCATGGAATCCAGGGTGCCTTAGCACTTTGGATACAAAACTGGCTTAGTGGCAGAAGGCAGAGGGTGATGGTCGAAGGTTGTTTTTGTGACTGGAAGCCTGTGGCCAGTGGGGTACCACAGGGATCGGTGCTGGGTCCCTTGCTGTTTGTGGTCTACATTAATGACTTGGATATGAATGTAAAAGGTATGATCAGTAAGTTCACTGATGATACAAAAATTGGTAGGGTGGTAAATAGCGAGGAGGATAGCCTCAGTCTGCAGGACGATATAGATGGGTTGGTCAGATGGGCGGAACAGTGGCAAATGGAATTTAACCCGGAAAAGTGCGAGGTGATGCACTTTGGAGGGACTAACAAGGCAAGGGACTACACAATGAATGGGAGGACCCTAGGCAAGACAGAGGGTCAGAGGGATCTTGGTGTGCAAGTTCACAGATCCCTGAAGGCGGCAGAACAGGTAGATAAGGTGGTAAAGAAGGCATATGGGATACTTGCCTTTATTAGCCGAGGCATAGAATATAAGAGCAAGGAGGTTATGATGGAGCTGTATAAAACACTGGTTAGGCCACAGCTGGAGTACTGTGTGCAGTTCTGGTCGCCACACTACAGGAAGGATGTGATCGCTTTGGAGAGGGTGCAGAGGAGATTCACCAGGACTGGAGCGCTTCAGCTATGAAGAGAGACTGGGAAGATTGGGTTTGTTTTCCTTGGAGCAGAGGAGGCTGAGGGGGGACATGATTGAGGTGTACAAAATTATGAGGGGCACAGATAGGATAGATATTAAGGAGCTTTTTCCCTTCGTTGAGGGTTCTATAACAAGGGGACATAGATTCAAGGTAAAAGGCGGGAGGTTTAGAGGGGATTTGAGAAAGAACTTTTTCACCCAGAGGGTGGTTGGAGTCTGGAACTCACTGCCTGAAAGGGTTGTGGAGGCAGGAACCCTCACAACATTCAAGAAGCATTTGGATGAGCACTTGAAATGCCATAGCATACAAGGCTACGGACCAAATGCTGGAATATGGGATTAGAGTAGACAGGGCTTGATGGCCGGCGCGGACACGATGGGCCGAAGGGCCTCTATCCGTGCTGTATAACTCTATGACTCTATGACTCTGACATTAAATCAAGGCTCCATCTGGCCTCTCAAGTGAACGTAAAAGATCCCCACTACTGGAAGAGATGGAGCATTCTCCCAGTGTCCTGGCCAACATTTATCACTCACCAAAACCACAAATAGATTATCTTGTCATTTAACTCAAATGCCGTTTGCAGGGCCTTGCTGTGCACAGATTGGCTGTTGTGTTCCCTACATTGCAACAGTGGCTGCACTTCAAAAGTACTTAATTGGCCGTGAAGCACTTTGGGATGTCCGGACATAAACGGCACTATACTAATGCAAATTCTCTCTTATTTGGAGGAATACATTAGAGATTTATCCTAGGTTCAGACAATAGATAGGAAATGTACAAGATTTGAATATGTAGTTCAGAATGGGCAGCAGCTTGGAGGGTGCAGCGATGGAAGCCAATAAATCTTTTCAGTTTAGCCATGAATCAGAGAGCTTCGAGGGAGTTTTTCTTTTATTCGTTCATGGGATGTGGGCGTCGCCAGCGAGGCCAGCATTTATTGCCCATCCCTAATTGCCCTTGAGAAGGTGGTGGTTAGCCACCTTCTTGAACCGCTGCAGTCCATGTGGTGAAGGTTCTCCCACAGTGCTGTTAGGAAGGGAGTTCCAGGATTTTGACCTAGCGACGATGAAGGAACGTTGGTATATTTCCAAGTCGGGATGGTGTGTGACTTGGAGGGGAACGTGCAGGTGGTGTTGTTCCCATGTGCCTGCTGTCCTTGTCCTTCTAGGTGGTAGAGGTCGCGGGTTTGGGAGGTGCTGTCGAAGAAGCTTTGGCGAGTTGCTGCAGTGCATCCTGTGGATGGTACACACTGATGCTGGAGTTCAGGAAATGCAAGTGTTTTTTTTAAAACCAGCAGTAGATGTTAAAAAAAATTGTTATTGGGATGTGCACAACATGGGCAAACCAGGATTTATTGCCCATCCCTGACTGCCCAGAGGGCATTGCCTCAACTACAGCGTGAGAATGGAAGTCAGATTAGAGAGGGATGGCAGGTTCCCTTCCCTAAAAGGCATTAGTGAATCCAGGTCCTTTAAAATAATCTTATTCAGTGATAGTGGTCTTCCTATTTTTTTCCCTCTTTCCTCACTTATTTTCATTTCCCCTTAAAGTAATTAGATGCCAACATAGACATGTGTTACGAGCTGGTTCTTTGATTCATTCATAAATAAATTTGCAGAAAGGTTAGCCCCATAATCTCATTGGTACTCCAAAGTATATCTCGAAAAGTTCTGGACATTTGATAAGAAAAACCAAACATGGCAATCAATCCTCCTCAACACACTTTTTCCTCAGCCAGATTGCAAGAGGAAACTCCCTCTCCCTTCGAGATATGGGCCCATGTCCAATCTATCCATCCTGGGCATAACCTCCAGCTGACTGTTGTACACAACACCCTGCTTAGGTACAATTATGACTCCCTTCAACCTTCAATGCAATCAGGTGGTTCTCCAACTGGCTGGGGGTCTTTTCTCTAGAAAAAAGGCTGAGGGGTGACCTGGCAGGTCTTTAAGATTATGAAAGGGTTTGGTAGGGTAGTCATAGAGAAGATTCTTCCAATTGTGGGGGCAACCAGTGTCGAGGCCATAAATATAAAGGTAGTTACTAATAAATCCAATTGGGAATTCAGGAGAAACTTCTTTACCCAAAGAGTGGTTAGAAAGTAGTTGAGGCGAATAGAATAGATGGATTTAAAGGGAAGCTATATAAATACGTGATGTGGAGATGCCGGTGATGGACTGGGGTGGACAAATGTAAGGAGTCTTACAACACCAGGTTATAGTCCAACAGATTTATTTGAAATAAATCTGTTGGACTATAACCTGGTGTTGTAAGACTCCTTACATATAAATACGTGAGGGAGAAAGCAATAGAAGGTTATGCTGATAGGGTTAGATAAAGAGGGGTGGGAATAGGCTCATGCAGAGCTTAAACACAGACATCGACCTGTTGGGCCAAATGGCCTGTTTCTGTGCTGTACATTCCATGTATTTCTATGTAATGTTTCATGACTCTCAATTATGTTTTCCCCCTTGAATAAAGTATGCTATTAAGCACTCATTAGCTTTGGGGAATACTGGTCATTTGTAGTGCTTATTTGGGGTACTCTGAAATTTGATAATATACAATAAGCTTGTTATAACTGCACATGAAAAAAATATTTTTGTAAAATTCCCAGGGGGATGGAAGAGTCCTGGTACATAAACAGCTTCACAGTACAGAACAAAATAATGCCATATACTGATAATAATTCATATTAGTCACCCAGTGAGATAAAAGATGGTGACATGTAACTCAAGTTTTTTTTAAATTTGCTCTTAGAAGGCTAGGATTACTGTTGTCGATATTTCCCGATATATGATTTTGTTAGCAGAATGAGCAATATTAAACTACTTTAATGGGTATGAAACAGGCTTGCTAAGCCAAAACAACACTTTCCAGTTTCTAAACATTCTTCTGTTCAAAATTGGCAAGTTACTGGCACATTTTTCATTGTTACATTATGGTAGTATTATTCAAATCATATTACAATAAGGTATATTGGGCAAGGGGGAGGTATAGTCAACTGTTTAAAATTTCTATAAATGGACTGCAATACTTGCAAAAATGCATTAGTTGAAATCTTGATTCTATAATCACTATGATGTAAAATATTCAGTAGAAGTACATACTTTATTGTATTATGAAGATTGCTATATTTTCTGTATTGAAATCAGCGTTGACACTATTAGCAACTTCAGGTTATATGTTAAATATATTATCTACTTTGCAGTTCTACTTCACTTTTCAAATAGCATGCATCTTCCCCACACTGTAGGAATGTAAGGAATCTTACAACACCAGGTTATAGTCCAACAATTTTATTTTAAAATCACAAGCTTTCGGAGATTATCTCCTTCGTCAGGTGAGTAGTGATTCACTACTCACCTGACGAAGGAGATAATCTCCGAAAGTTTGTGATTTTAAAATAAAATTGTTGGACTATAACCTGGTGTTGTAAGATTCCTTACATTTATCCACCCCAGTCCATCACCGGCATCTCCACATCACACTGTAGGAACACACCCTAGCTTGAAAAGTTCCGAGGAAACCATAAAAGAACTTGGATTTATAAAGCACCTATCACAACCTCAAAGCGCTTTACAGCCAATGAAGTATTTTTGATGAGTAGACACTGTTATAATGTAGAAAATGGCACAGCCAAGTTGTGCACAGCAAGGTCCCAAGAACAACAATGAGATAAATGACCAGATAATCTGGCTTTTTTTTTTTAAGTAATGTTAGTTGAGGGATAAATATTGGCCAGGACACCAGAGAGATCTCCCATGCTCTTCAAAATAGTCATGATGTGGAGATGCCGGTGATGGACTGGGGTTGACAATTGTAAACAATTTTACAACACCAAGTTATAGTCCAGCAATTTTATTTTAAATTCACAAGCTTTCGGAGATTTTCTCCTTCCTCAGGCAAATGTTTTGAAAATAGTGCCATGGGATATTTTATGTTCACCCGTGAGTGCACACAGAGCCTCAGTTTAATGTGTCATCTGATGTGCTGGGCATGCACATAAAAATGTCATATTAGACACGTGGTGTTGCACTTTATCTCCCACAACTGCAAGGCCTAGGATGTCTGCTCCAGGTGAGAGTTGACAGCTGCGAAATGTTCCAAAAAATATATTTCAAATGTCTGTCGGTTAAACCTACTCCGGGGGCAACGTGTTTGCGCAAGAGGTCCTGTCATTTCTCAGGAGAGCAATAGAACATGCGCTGCTCTGACTCATGGTTTGCCCTTATGGACAGTGTTATATGACCACCAGGATGTGAGGATGAGATCCCTCCAGATGAAGGAAGTGTAGAGGCTGTTGAGGGTCCAATAAGAGTAGCCCCCCACCCTCCTCGTAGTCATTGTAGACTCTCCACTAAATTTGTTAACCTAGGTTGTGTGGCATAACCATCGCACGTGACATTAGGTGGCCCCTAATTTGATGAGCTGGCAGTAGCCACAACAGAGAGACTCCTCCTTCCTTGGGTAAATTCAGCTATTTGCTGGCAGAGGTATTGCACCTCCTGGGCCACTTTGTTGAACTGGGTCTGGTCTCTTGCAGCCTTCGATTGCTGAATTTCTTGCAGTTACCAGTTGCTCTCTCCCCTGCAGGTCTGCTTCCATGTTCTGGATGCTGTTTCTGCATCATTATTTCCCCAACTTGGAAAATCTCAAGACCATGCGGACTCGGAGGTCAACTTGGACTCCTTACTGTTCTGCCTTCATTAAGAGCTTGGGGAACGGCTAGTTCCGAATTGAAGTTTTAGAAAAGGTGACCCCCTCCCCTCCTCCTCCTGGGAAAATTCTTCATCATCCCTATCTTTGTCTTCCTCCGATTGGAGATATGACTTGGGGAACAGGAAGCCTGCCAGTGGGAATTTAACTTGCTTTTTCTGTGACTGCAAGTGGGAAGCCATCATTCTTTCATTACTTGGTATTTTTAGCCTGCTCCATTGCGCCTTTTTGATTTGCCTTGTTTGTTACTCTGCAGGTTTCTTATTGAGGCTTCTACTTCACCATGTCGCCGACCCTCTGTTTTTGAGCTTTTTAAAACTTCTTAACCTCAGCTTGGGCTATTATACTCCTTTCTTCCACATCACTCAAACTTTCCTAGAGGTAGTTATTTTCCGAGACCCAAGCCCTCAGTTCCCCAACAGTACTCTTGTATTGTTGACCTAACTTGCCTCCCGTATCCAAAGACACTACTTTTCCAGTCCCTGATGTCAACTTGGTTTGTGTTCTATCTAGCTTCTATTGTTATTCCCCAACTTCTTCCTGTACGACATCACGCACTTTTTCTACCTCAAGACTTTTCTTCCTTACAGCAGTCGAGCTCCGTTTGGGTTTGCACTAATGCCTTCTGACTCTCTACACTTTATTTTTTTCTCAGCTAGTCTTTGCTTGACCTCTTCTAGTAATGTTCCTTTGTGTAGAACTGCCAATGTTTTTTTGGGCTAACTGTGATCTTGCCTCCTGTATGGCTAGCTCTTTTTGGCTCAACAGTTGTGTGAACTTCAGTACTTTCTGGCTTAATTGATGCCAAGTTCTAGCTCCTGCTGGGCTAGCTACTGTCTAAGTTCCTTCAAAGCTCTTTCTTTAGCCTGAACTATGTCCCCTAGTTACTCATCGTAGAATACAGCATTGTGAGCTTTGTATTTTTTGCTTTTATCTGATCAAACCTGTTTAATATGTCCTGTTGTGCCACTAAAGTTGCTTCACCCACCCTGGCTGCCCATTCTTTTCTATTACCCACTCTTCTAAAGTAGCACATCTTGGAGTAAGTTCATATAATATCAGATGGAGCTTTTCATCCCATTGGTTGGCAGGAATGCAATTCTATTACAGGATTCTAATCCTCCTCAAACTTCAGGATTGGGTTTTTAATTTCTAAGCTGCTTGTTGTAACTACCTCCACCTCAGTTTTCACAGACAACTCTACAGGGTACTAGTAATAATTAACCCTTTTTTCCCCTATAGGTAGCTTCTGGCTTAACTAGCACATCCATATATCGGGAAACAACAAAATTGTGCAGTTATTTCAATCCTTGATTTCCAGCAGGATTTAATTCACTCACAGTTATACTTATTTAGTTTATGAATGATGGAAAAAGGCTAATCCTATCTTAATAGTGCCCCAAATCTTGGGAGATTCAAATCTTTGCCATGAGCCTCCAATAAATATAAGAACATTGGGATATATATGCTGACAAGAATATTCAGCAAGGGCACCAGGTGAATCCTGAATCCACCACCTTAACTCCTCCTAAAGGAACCATCTGGGTTTACCATCCAGTTTATTCCTAGGAGTGAATGATGCTCAAATTTGGCACACCAAACTGTCTTACATCAATCAGCTCGGAATACATATTAGCATTTACACCAATCTTCCATTTTGTGGAAAAGAAGTTTGATGAGCTAATTCTTTCAATAAGGATAGAGAAGAAATCCTGTAGCAATGAAAAGAATTTCCCAAACATTTCTGCGCTCCACCATTGGCGGCAGTGCCTTCAGCTGCCTAGGCCCTAAACTCTGGAATTCCCTTTGTAAACTTCTCCGCCTCTCTATCCTCCTTTAAGATACTTTTTAAAACCCAACTCTTTCACCTGTCCTAATATCTCATGAGGCTCGGTGTCAAATTTTTTTTGATAATTGCTCCTGTGAAGCGCCTTGGGGCGTTTTAGTGTTCAAGGTGCTATATAAACGCAAGTTGTTGCTGTTGGTGGTGGTAAATGGGTCCTTGTTAGGTTTGAGATTATACCATCACACTAGGGAGGTTTTCTTCACCCAACTGACTTTGCTGCACAATTTCTGAAGTATAATTATGAATCCCAAGGTCATCCTTGAGTTGGCCCATAACTTGAGACCTCTAACATCCTTGCCAAACAGACCTTTGTTATTAAACACACTTCAAGTAGCTTCATTCACAGCTGCACTGAGGCCACAAATTCATAGCCAGTCATGTCCGTATTAAGCACATCTTAAACAGAAACTCATACATTTAACTGAAAAGGCATTAGCCATAACTTGTTGCTGGAAGGGGATGTTGGAAGTGCTTTTAGTACAAGGTCAGTGTTCATCACACTAAGCATTACGTGCATTTATTATTCATGATGCAATTTGTAAACATGAATGTTTCCACAAAGCTCAGTTTACAGATAGTATCAACTCCACTGACTACCCTCCTCCAAAGCAATTGCTTGCACATTAATTACCCCTTAAATGGATTCTCAGACTTTTGATAGTTCACAATCTGTAAAAATTTGTTTTCAGTAGACTCAGAAGGAAAGCATTAAACAGTGATGATGGTAATCTGATCTTGATCAAAGTTACAGAATTAAACACACTGACTTTTTAATCCTCTTCTAATTTCTCCCCACCATTCCTGAAGGCATCAATTCACAGCAGAATCTGGGTCCAAGAGTGCTGCCTTTTAAACCTAGCCAACAATTGTCAGGAGGCGATTCATCCAGGGCCCCTACTAGCACCCCACACAAACGCCAAACAAACCAACGATCGAATCTGGGAACTAACTGGTCTCTATGACTTAATTTCACACTCATTAGTGTCTGTACCAAGTGACCCATCAGAGGAACAATTTATACTTTATTAGATTGCTGTCTCCCTTCCCACTCCACATACATCTCAACTCCAAGTAGAAGTTTTTTTTTAAATTCATTCATGGGATATGGGCATCACTGGCGAGGCCAGCATTTATTGCCCATCCCTAATTACCCTTGAGAAGGTGGTGGTGAGCCACCTTCTTGAACTGCTATAGTCCATGTGGTGAAGGTGTTCCCACAGTGCTGTTATGGGCAGGGAGTTCCAGGATTTTGACACAGCAACAATGAAGGAACAGCGATATATTTCCAAGTCAGGATGGTGTGTGACTTGAAGGGGAATGTGCAGATAGTGGTGTTCCCACACGGCTGCTGCCTTTGTCCTTCTAGTCATGATGTGGAGATGCCGGTGATGGACTGGGGTTGACAATTGTAAACAATTTTACAACACCAAGTTATAGTCCAGCAATTTTATTTTAAATTCACAAGCTTTCAGAGGCTTCCTCCTTCCTCAGGTAAGGAAGGAGGAAGGAGGAAGGAGGAAGCCTCCGAAAGCTTGTGAATTTAAAATAAAATTGCTGGACTATAACTTGGTGTTGTAAAATTGTTTACATTTGTCCTTCTAGGTGGTAGAGGTCACGGGTTTGGGAGGTGCTGTTGAAGAAGCCTTGGAGAGTTGCTGCAGTGCATCTTGTAGAGGGTACACAATGCAGCGGTGGTGGAAGGAGTGAATACTTAAGGAGGTGGATGGGGTGCCAATCACGTGGGCTGCTTTGTCCTGGATGGTGTTGAGCTTCTTGAGTGTTGTTGGAGCTGCACTCAACCAGGCAAGTGGAGAGTATTCCATCCAGCACTCCTGACTTGTGCCTTGTAGATGATGGAAAGGCTTTGGGAAGTCAGGAGGTGAGTCACTCGCCACAGAATACCCAGCCTCTGACCTGCTCTTGTAGCCACAGTATTTATGTGGCTGGTCCAGTTTAGTTTCTGATCAATGTGACCCCCAGGATGTTGATGGTGAGGGATTCAACGATGATAATGCCATTGAATGTCATGGGGAGGTGGTTAGACTCTCTTTTGCGCGAATGTTACTTGCCATTTATCAGCCCAATCCTGGATGTTGACCAGGTCTTGCTGCATGCGGGCACGGACTGCTTCATTATCTGAGGGGTTGCGAATGGCGCTGCAATCATCAGCGAACATTCCCACTTCTGACCTTATGATGAGGGAAGGTCATTGATGAAGCAGCTGAAGATGGTTGGGCCTAGGACACTGCCCTGAGCAATGTCCTGGGGCTGAGATGATTGGCCCTCCAACAACCACTACCATCTTCCTTTTTGCTAGGTATGACTCCAGCAAATGGAGAACTTTCCCCCTGATTCCCATTGACTTCAATTTTAGTAGGGCTCCTTGGTGCCACACTCGGTCAAATGCTGCCTTGATGTCAAGGGCAGTCACTCTCACCTCATCTCTGGAATTCAGCTCTTTTGTCCATGTTTGGACCAAGGCTGTAATGAGGTCTGGAGCCGAGTGGTCCTGGCGGAACCCAAACTGAGCATCGGTGAGCAAGTTATTGGTGAGTAAGTGCCGCTTGATAGCACTGTCGACGACACCTTCCATCACTTTGCCGATGACGGAGAATAGACTGATGGGGCGGTAACTGGCCAGATTGGATTTATCCTGCTTTTTTGTGGACAGGACATACCTGGGCAATTTTCCATTTTGTCAGGTAGATGCCGATGTTGTGGCTGTACTGGAACAGCTTGGCTAGAGGCACAGCTAGTTCTGGAGCACAAGTCTTCAGCACTACAGCCAGGATATTGTTGAAGTCAGCAATAATGAAAATAAGACAATACAGCGGCAGGTAGGTTTCTATCTTCATGTATACAAGGGAAAGAAATAGCTCCCACGGGAAATATTACATTGCAATAATGTGCCTACTAATGAAGTTGACAGCTCTGTTACATTAAATGTGACCTGGCTAACTAAACAGAAACGTAATTAGCTTGTGTCATGAGGCACAAATAGCCCAGTGATCATCAGTGCTGATCTCAAGAGAATTCTAATAATTCTACAACTTTTCTTTAAGTCCATAGGCCATTTCTCCAACACCTAGGTTCTCTGATCAAACTTGGTTGATAATTTTAAAATGTTTAAAAGTATTTAGACAAAATATGGGTTGAAAGGTTTCCCTCATCCTTAATTATCTTGTGTACTTGGATATAGGAGCACTGTATCAAGATTTGCACTCGACAAGAAGTAGGGAGTGTGGCTAACTGTATGCATGCTCAGGGAGCTATGGGCAGCTTAGAAAATTGGCAGAAAGATGTCAGATGAAGTTTAATACAGAAAATGTGAGGTGATATATTTCCTCTCATTCTTCCTCCCAAAATGCAACAAAATGGTAAAACTTGGGAGAATAGAGACTTAGGTGTTCAGATATACAAGTCTTCAAAACTGGGAGGACAAGTTGATAAAGCTGTAAAAAAAACAAGCCTGAGTTTTATAATTAGGGACATTGAGTATGAAAGTGACAGTCTGAATGCTTAACCTACACACATGGAATACTGTGTCTAGTTTTAGATTCACTAAGATTATAGAAATTACAGGTTTTAGTTATTAGGAGAGATTAGAGAAACAGAGGCTCCTTTCTTTATAGCAGTGAAGTTTAAGAGTGGTCTTTTAGGAGGTGTTCAAAATTATGAAAGGCCAATGAATCAGTAACTAGAGGACCTAAATTTATGACCAAAAAAGGATGGTTAGAATTATTATTTATTTTACATTAAGGGTTTTTAGGCCATGTAATATCCTACAAGAACAATGGTTAAAGAAGAATCCATAAGTTTTTAAAAGGGAAGTGGATAAATACTTGAAAAATAAAAAATTAATGGGGAAAGGGCAGAGGAATGGGACCAAGTGGATCGTTCTTTCAGACAGCCGACAAGCACCGTGGCTTGATTGGTCTGTTTTGTGCTGTAAAATTCTCAGACGCTAACTGATCTGCTGAAACTCCAAATTTCATTTTCTTGATCCTTTGTAAAAATCTATAGTATAAAAGTATAAAAATGCTTGAAATTAACCTGAATACATCATTCTCTCAATCCCTCCACTGCCTCTGTGCTGTCAAACTACTCATCTGACATTGTGCCTTGGATTAGCTGAATATCAGCCATCGTCTTGGGCTCCTACCGCAAAACTCTGGTCCAATGCCACTGATTCCATCCCCCTGCCTGGCCATTCTCTCAGGCTGAAGGAAACCGTTCATAATCTTGACATTCTGATCGACCCTGAGCTGAGTAGTTTTAAACCCCTTATCCTATCCATCACAAAACCACTTATTTCCACCTCCAAAGTAGTGCCTGGCTCTGCCCTTTGATTCTGAAACCCATAGACATAACATCCATGCATTTGCCTTTTTCAGAGTCCACTATTCAAATTCTGTCCTGGCCAGCCTCCCATCCTCCATGCTCTGTAAATTTCAGCTTATCAAAACTCTGCTGTCCATATCCTATCCTGCACACCCATCTTTTTGACCTACATTGACCCTCAGTCCCCAATACCTCCAATCTAGAAGTTATTATCCTGGTGTTTAAATCCCTTCATGGCCTTGCCCCTCCCTTATCTCTGCATCCTCCTCCAGCCTGAGAAACCACCCCCCGCAAAGAACTCTCCACTTTGACTCTGGCCTTGTGCATCCCCCTCCCTTTTCCTCACCATTGATGACTACACCTTCTGCCACCATGCCCAACACTCTGAAATTATCCATCTAAACCCTTCCACTTCTCCAGCCTACCTCTTCTCTTTTAAGACCTTCCTTAAAACCAACCATTTTGTCAAGCTTTTGGTCACCAAATCTCTCCCTCTTTGGCTCATGGGCCATTTTGTCCAATTATGCCTCTGTGAAGCACCTTAGGATATTTTTCTATGTTAAAAGGTATTTATATAAATGCAAGTTGTTGTTGCTACTGCTGCGTTACCTTCAAACTCAACTACTCTAATGCTCACTTTGCTAGCTTTCTCTCCTCCGCCCTCCATAAAATACTTGTCCAAAACTCTGCTGTACATCCTGTCTCGCTCCAAGTCCCATTCATCCATCACCACCTTCTTGGTGACCTACAGAAGCTCCCCGTTTTTCAATGCATTCATGTACAAATCCTTGCCCATGTTTACAAATTCCTCAATATTCTTGCCGTATCCTATTTCTGAGCTATGCTTCAGCCCTATTTCCTGTCCACCACTCCGTTCTTCTGTCTCTAGCCGTTTCTGAATCATTCCCTCCTTTCGCCCCACCATTGATCACAGAACACCACAGAATATACCTACAACTTAAAATTACAAAGCCTATACAACTGCCTGCTTTTACATTTGTTTGCTGCTTGCTTTTTACATCAGGACCATTCTTGAATTTTTTTTTTAAAAAAGGGATGTTCCAGCATTTGAAGCTATTGGTCAGCTTTTGCTAGTTTTCTGGGTTGGCACGGATACACACATATATGTATAAACACATATACATCTGTATAAACACACACACCTGTATCCTCTGGAAACACAGTGGCTATGGTTAAAGCATTTGATAAGGTGCCTCATAAGAGACTTACGGCAAGGTAACAGTACATGGAACTGAGGAAAATGTGGCCCGTGGATGGAGGCCAGAAAACAAAGAGTTGAGATAAACAAAGGTTTCTTGGATTGGAAAATGTGGTGAGTGTTCCACCAGGGTCTTTGCTGGGGACACATTTAATATATACCTAAATCATCTGGTCTTAGATATTAAGGGAACAATACTGAAATATTCTGATGACACCAAATTAAGAGGTACAGCAAATTGTGACAAGGAGTGCAAAAAACTGCAGGAGATAGACTAGCAGAATGGGCAGAGAAGTAGCAGATTCAGTTTAATCTTAAAAAGGTAAAGAATACATTTTGAAAGAATAAGGAAAGCAAATGCATTTTAATGGGTGATATTTCAAAAGAAGTAGAGGAGCAGAGGAATCTTGATATGCGGATACATAGGTCATTAAAAAGGTACTGCGTAGATCGACAAGGGCATAAAAAAAAGACAAGCAGAATTTATTTTGCATCAAGAGACAGAATATAAAAGCAGAGGTAATGCAGAACTTGTACAAGACCTTAGTTAAGCTGAAATTGAAGTGTTTTGTGTGCAGTTTTGGGTACCCCATTATAGAATGAATATAAAGTAAGAGAAAAGTTGCAGCATCTATTCACTATCAGAGATGACAGACTTGAAAAATGAGGGCTTTTTAAAAAAGAGCTGAGAAAGTTAAGTGTGACCTCATTGAGGCTTTCAAGGTTAGGAAGGGCTATAAGGTAAATAGTGATTGATTATGTGTCTGCTAAGCAGAAACAATCAGAGGGCACAAATTAAAGAGGAATGTTAGAAGAAAGTGTCTTTACACGGAAGATAAATTTTGAAATTTTCTGATAGACTGTTGAAGTATCCATAAATCCTCTTAAGAGAATTAGACAGTTGTTTGAAAAATAGGAATACTAAAAGGATATGAGGGGAGCAAGAACATACACCTCCCCACTCCCAAAACAAAACTGCTACCTCACAGAATTGGCAGACCATGTCCAAAGCTAGGAAGAGACATATAGACATGGTCGCAAACACACAGTACATCATTGGTGACTTAATTACAGCAGTCTTGGTGCTGTTGGGGTGGGACAGACACCAGACTGAAGGGATTCACAGTCATTGATGGGGCAAGAAGTTGAGTGGCAATAATACATTTTAGAAACTTGGGGGAGAGAAATAGGAAATTACAAACATACGAATTAAGAGCAGGAGTAGGCCATTCGGCCCCTCAAGCCTGCTCTGCCATAGTTGGAGATGGGGTGGGAGCTGAAAGATGGGAAAGAGAGAAAGAATGGACTTTTAAAAAGGAAAAGGTAATCAGCAGTTTTGGTACAATGCCAGAGGACAGTGAATTGTTAATGAAGTTGGTGAGCAATGGGCCAAAGAGAGGTAGTTGAGCAATTAGGAACGGAGTTAGGAGGGGGCCAAGGGACTAGGTGGTGGATCTCAAGAGACAAGTTTGGTGAGGGCTCGAAGAGAGAGAGGGGGAAAGGCAAAAGCATTGAGGTGGAAGCTGGAACAGCAGATAGTGGGACAAGAGTAAGAACATAAGAAATAGGAGCAGGAAGCCATTCGGCCCCTCGAGCCTGCTCCGCCATTCAACAAGATAAGGGCTGATCTTCTACCTCAATGCCATTTTCCTGCACTATCCCCATATCCCTTGATGCTTTTAATATCTAGAAATCTATCGATCTCTGTTTTGAATGTACTCAATGACTGAGCCTCCACAGCCTTCTGGGGTATAGAATTCCAAAGATTCACCACCCTCAAAGAAATTTCTCCTCATCTCAGTTCTAAATGGCCGACCCCTTATTCTGAGACTGTGACCCCTGGTTCTAGACGCCCCAGCCGGGGAAACATCCTCCTTGCATCTACCCTGTTGAGCCCTGTAAGAATTTTGTATGTTTCAATGAGATCACCTCTCATTCTTCTAAACTCTAGTGAATACAGGCCTAGTCTACTCAATCTCTACTCATACCACAATCCCGCCATCCCAGGAATCAGTCTGGTGAACCTTCGTTGCACTCCCTCTATGGCAAGTATATCCTTTCTTAGGTACGGAGACCAAAATTGTACACAATACCCCAGGTGTGGTCTCATCAAGGCCCTATATAATGGCAGTAAGACATCTTCATTCCTGTACTCAAATCCTCTTGTAATAAAGGCCAACGTACCATTTGCCTTCCTAATTGCTTGCTGCACCTGCATGTTAGCTTTCAGTGACTCATGTACAAGGACACCCAGGTCCCTTTGAACATCAACATTTCCCAATCTCTCACCATTTAAAAAATACTCTGCATTTCTGTTTTTCCTACCAAAGTGGATAACTTCACACTTTTCCACATTATATTCCATCTACCATGTTCTTGCCCACTCACTTAGCCTATGTCCCCTTGAAGCCTCTTTGCATCTTCCTCACAACTCCCACTCCCACCCAGTTTTGTGTCATCTGCAAACTTGGAAATATTACATTTGGTCCCCTCATCCAAGTCATTGATAAAGATTGTGAATAGCTGGGGCCCAAGCACCGAGTAGAAACAAAGAAATCCATGAGCTTCTTGCACTTCACATCAAATGCAAAGATGGCAGAGTTTTGGAAGAGGGAGATTATAGGAAGCTATTTATGGAGAAAGGAGAACTGAGGGGTTTTTCTTGCCTTTTAAATGTCACTGGAATAAGAGATGGTTTTGGTAGACGAGAGGGAGAGGCATTACATCAGAAGTGAAAACTCAGCAGGTTGCGTACATGGCAGAACGCAAGAGGAAAGCAAAAATCACTTTTCTCTTTTACCCATAAAATATAGAACTATGCATCACAGAGGCCAACTGGATTTACAGATGAGTTTGCCAATTTTTATGATTAAAATAATATGGTCAAATTCTGGACTGAACATCCGAGAAACTACGTTTAAGATTATATATGATTTTAACAGCTCTCTCATCTTTTAGACAGAATTCCATTTTGCATAATGGAACCAATACTGTAGTTTAATTGTAACACTATTCATGAAATTAATAAGCTAGTCAGCAGTTTCAAATAAAGAAAACAAGTCAGATGGGCTTCCATTGGCAAATGCGGAAAGGAAACAGCAGCAAGAGTTATTACTGACAATTAAACAAATGTATCCATTTAAAATTATGCCATCAGCAAAAGGAATCATTAAGGTACTGGGATGCATCTCAATGGTATCCAATTGCAAATTGAAACAAATTACTTTTAAACATGCCTGTATGGCTTGTTGATAAAATTATATTGAAACACTGACACTTTACCTTCAAAAGAACATTGATATACAATGTGATGGTTTTGAAGAACAGCAAAAAATATAGCTCAGGAACTTAAATCTAAAGTTATAAAGACAGCCACACAGAACTGAAGCAAATCAAATGAAGGCTAGTAATCCAAAATAAAAATACAAAATGCTGAACCAACGTAATGAGTCAGTCAGCATATGAAATAGAAGAGACAGGTTAACAGGTTTTGGGAAGGCTTTTCATCAGCTTTGATGAAAAGCCTTCCCAAAACATTAACATTTCACAGAAGTGAAATTATTTCAACTGGAGTAACAACTGAAATGAGCATAGCCTAGTTGTATAAAATACAAGGATAATATTGATAGTTTAAGTTAAATAACCCGTTTCTGTGAACACAGAGCGAGAAGGTACATTTACTAAATTAACCAGTCTCAATTGAGCTTCAGGATATTCTTTTGCATGAGCAGTATTATTTAATTTGATGGGTCAGGGAGATATTTCAGAGCATTTCCAATTTCTTGGAAATTTGGTTAATAGCCTCTTTCGAAGAAATTAAATTATTGATTATAGTCTATAACGCAGCAAACTGGACATGGTTTGTTGGAAACAGGCATGATGGACCATTTGTTTTTTTCTCATTCCACACATCTGTGTATCGATTTGACCAGCAGCTACAAACCAAAGAAAGGAAAGAACTTGCACTTATATAGCATTTTTCACAACCTGAGGACATCCCAAAGCACTTTACAGCCAACGACATACTTCTGAAGTATAAACACTGTTGTAATGTAGGCAAATGTGATACCCATTTGCACACAGCTAGGGCCCACAAATAGCAACAAGATAATGACCAATGTGTTTTAGTGATGTTGATTGAGGGATAAATATTAGCCAGGACACTGGAAAACTCTCCTTCTTTTCTTCGAATAGTGCCATGGGATTTTTTACGTCCACCTGAGAGGGCAGAAGGGGCCTCAGTTTAACATCCCATCCAAAAGATGGCACCTCTGACAGTACAGTACTTGTACAGTACTGCACTGGAGCGTCAGCCTAGATTATGTGCCAAAGTGTCTGGAGTGGAACTTGAAGTCACAATCTTTTGACTCAGAAGCGAGAGTGCTACAAACTGAGCCACAGTTGACATTTATTATACAAATTTGTTCCATCTATATTTTTTCCACCTAGTCACTCCTGCACTATTAAATTCCTGTCAAGCTAAAACTTTAAATGCACTTGCATGTTCAAGATTCACTCCCCAATCTGTATTCAACAGACCTGAATCACTTGTAAAAAGCCTCGGAACACTTTCTTACACTGAGATTTTCTCAATAAAGTAGATAACTTTTAAAACACATATAAACCATTGAACAAGTTACATAACTTACTCATATACATTAGGTTTTGAATCAATTAGTAAATAGTGAAAACAATTCCATCAAGAAACAATTTTGTAATGAAATGAATTGACTATTTTGACACAGCCCATTTGAGCTGGTAATTCTGTCCCTATATGGCATGCTGTCTGGGAAGTGGCATCAAACCATAAATGGCCAGAGACATGCACAAGAACATTCAGCTTAAGGTATCGCATTCTGAGATATGGATAAGTACTTCAACTAGGTAGATTAATAATATGGTCAGAAAACTGCTTTAAAAAAGTACATCTTAGCCATCCTATTTTGCTATTAAAATACACAAGTATTAAAAAAAATTCAATGCAAAAAAAAGGACTAAAAAAAGCAAAGCAAAACATAAGGACTACTTTATGGCTGCCCTTGCACTCGCTTTCATGTTGTTTTCTCCCCTGTGACGTATGCACTTTACCAAAGGAGAGGTGACCACACAGAAGCCAGGGTATCATATGAATTCGTTAATTTCAAAAGCTTTTACTTGTCCCGGCACTAGGCTAATCATTTTCTGCTAGATGCACAAAGGGTTATATATTGCAGTATTTGAGCATACTTCAGAAATTTCACTTTGGAATGAATCAGGCCTACTTGCGATGCCAACTGGAAGCACTGTTGGCCGCTGTGAAGAAGTGTCTTGAAGAATGTTAATCACTTAGTGCAGTACAAAACCTGCAGTAACAGATCGTAAACCAGCTAGACATGCAAGAATGATGGGAAAATACACTAATCATCATAAACCTTTCAATAAAATCAAAAATATGTTTTACAATGTCCTTCCTTGCACAATCTCACCTGACATGTCTCCCAGTAGGTTTAGAAATAAACATTAAAAACCTAGTGCAATATCTAGGGCCAAATGTTGCCATGCCAGTACAAAGATAGCAATTTACAGGTGACCTCAATTCCAGAAAAATAACCATTAAGAATTGTCACATTTTCTGCAAAACATCAGATCGATTTGATTTCATAGCTGGATACAAATAAAAGCGTATGTTTCCCCTTGTGGAAGTGCATGAAGGGATACTTGACCATATTAACTCTTTATTAATTCACTTAACTCACATAATAGACAAGTACACATAGAAGCACAATTGTGTAATTACTTTTGAGTTTCTCACGTTGATAATTAATTTAGTTGAGCAAGTTGCCTAGCACAGCCTGTCTTTCCCCGAGATAGGGATGTTACTAACTACAGGAATAAATGGCCATATAGCCTTGAGACTAGCTACAGCCCTACTGATAATGAGACACAGGAATGTAGGGAGAAAGCAGATAACTAACACTTTCTCAGGCCTACGTGCAAGGTAACAAGATGGCTATGGATGTTCGAGGGCAGGCTCACTATTTGATTGACCAACTACCTGAGCCAATAAAGAATGCACGTGTATGCCCATATTCTATAAACAGGTGGGGCGTTTTTTACTGAATTGTATAAACGTGAGCTGTTTCTTTAACTTGACGAAGTTGTACCCTCAACCATTGTTTTGAGGTGCTCTTCCACTTGTATACAAGTTAAGGTTCAATAAGGTTTCTCTTTGTACTACTTGTTTGGGTGTTAATATTACTTATTACTATACAAATGCATTAAGTTTTGACAGTTTCTTGGAGGTCCCACCGAGATCGCTTGTGACCCCCGGTAAGTACGGACACAGGTTGTTATTACAACTAGGTGTTCTGTGCAAGCCGCGGACGCACTGCGATTAGTAAGTGTATGCATTAACTGACGTGACTAATTCTTCTGTTTGCCTTTAGGAATCGAAAGGCAATCATAGGAAATGTGTTTCGTATAGACAAGGAGAAAGAAAAAAAGGACCTTGTCAGATTGCTCGATATTGTCAGCTGCGTTGTTGTAGTAACGGGCTGAGAGAACACAATACCGGTGTAGATCTGTGAAACCGGTAAAGTAACTAGAGTGACGTTGAGGCTGCTGTATAAGGCCAACAGACAGGCACTACTAGAGAGGCGCCAGAGAAAACGGTAACGAGGTTACAGACGATTAAAGTAAAATTAATATTCCGAACGGAGTGAAATTGTAATTTGAACAAGTCTGTAGTGGCGACAAATGCAGACTGGTGTTAATGTCGCGTAGTGTTAAAGTATACAAGAATCTTATGTAAGTCAGCTGATCCAACCAATTGCAGACGTTTCTCTCACGCACCTAGCCTGAGCTGGTTATTAAGAGGGTTTTAACCCCACGTGAAGGCCAGGACCCTAAAGCAGGTGTAGAGAACATGACGTCTTGTCCGATCAGCTGAATTATCAAGTATAGAATTGCGATAGTTAAGATAGGCCTTGATTGTTGTGCAATTACAGTGTGAAGGATTGTATAAACTATAAGCCATGGATGCCAGCGCAAGCAAAATCCCTCCAAAGGGAACACCTGCTGCTTACATGTACAAAAACTTTGGGAAAGAAATGACTGACGAGTTGATAGTTTGGTCAAAATGGACCAAAACTAGGAAATATCCCTTTCCCGAAGACGGTACATTTAATATGGATAGAATGAAGTGTTTAGAGGACAGAGACCCGAGAAAAAAAAAGGTGAAAAAGGGGTTAAGTGGGCGGCATTCTCAGATTGGAAGAAAGAAGCCGAATCAAGGCACGAACGAAGTAAGGCAGCCAGTAAAGCCAATACTAAACATGATATAAAAATTAAACAAATGTTAATGAAGAAACAGCCACCGTTAGCTGTGCCATTATACCCTGCCATACCCACAGCCCCAGACGAAGATGACGATTATTTCATAGGACAGACGCAAGCCCCACGAAACCCTCCGGCTTATCAGGAGGAGGCACTCGCACTGCCAGAGGACGAGGGGGACCCTGTTAACCCTTTGGATCCCCCACCTCTATTTAATCCTGAGGACGCGCCACTGGCGGGACAGCTGCCCAGACCCCCTCCCAGACTGCGGGCCCAAGCCAGGGTACCCGGGGTGCCAGGGAAAGAGTCCGTAAAGAAACTAAGGGGATGGATGAAGGGGAACCTATGCCCCCCCCAGCTATAAAACAACTACCCCTAAGATGTTTCCCCAATGTCCATGCTGCAGACGGAGACCCAGTTTCCGTCCACCGTCCATGGACAGCCACCGAATTGAGAGGAATTCTTCAGGACTTACCGGACCCCTCTAAAGACTTAGAAAAGTCTATCGACCAATTGAAAACGATAGTCATTTGTCACCAACCATAGTAGATATGGATCAGTTATTACGCGCATGGTTGAAAGATAATAAATATAAAAGACTGTGTGAGGGCGATGAAAGTTTTGACCTTGTCCGAAACCATAGGGCAGCCAACAGACCGGACGAGACAGTGGCAGATGATGTATTCTGCCAAAATTTGTATGATGTAATGCACGTAAAATTCTCCAAGAAAACAAATTGGACTAAGATTACAGAAACAAGTCAAAAGAAAGATGAGGATGTTGAGGATTATATAGAAAGAATGGAGAATATTTTTGACCAGTGTTCTGGTATGACCAAAGATGCATACAAAGTGCCACTCGTTAACACCCTCGTTAATGGACTCAGAACAGAATTAAAAGACTCACTGGATTTGATATGCCGAGATTGGAGACACAGAACTATGCCCCAATTGATGTCCATTCTAAAGAACGTCCAGGATCATAGTAGAGAAAGCAAAGAGAATAAAAGTAAAACTTCAATGTACGCAGAAACAAAAATGACTCAAAATGACCCGCTCACCTTGTATTATATGGGACATAATAGAGGGAGGGGATGCCCACAATGCGGACACGGATCAGGCCCACCTCAATCAGGTTTTGGGCATCCCGGTGTTGGAAATCCTCAAAAACCTTTTTATGGTCTGTGTTTTAATTGTGGAAAAAGTGGACATTGGCGATCGAATTGTCCTCAGCCCAACAGAAGGTCTGCCAATGGGCCACCGCAAAATTATGCTGATCAACCCACTACTCGACCCCTAGCTCAATTTTCGACTGGGCATCCATGGGGTAATTCAAGTCGTAATGATCCCGGAAATTATCCCACGTGTTCATGCGAGCGAGTGAGGTGAAGCCCTCTTACAGGAACTCCATCGCCATCCCCTATAAAGCCAAGTTCGGCAGCACTTTCAGCAAGTACGCAGAGGAGATGAAGGAGATCCAGGACAAACATCGGGACAAGGAGGAAAAAGCAGGAACTAAGTGTCACAAAACATATTTGAAAGTTCTTTATCTGAATGCACGTAGCATTCGTAACAAAATGGACGAGTTAACAGCACAAATAACTACGTATGGGTATGATCTTGTGGCCATTACAGAAACATGGCTGCAGGGTGACAACGACTGGGAATTAAATATGCCAGGGTATTTAACAATCAGGAAGGACAGGCAGGAGGGAAGGGGAGGTGGGGTGGCTATGTTGATAAAGGAAGGAATCACTGTAATACAGAGAAATGATATTAGGACAAAGGATCAGGATAATGAAACAGTTTGGGTAGAGATAAGGAATAATAAGGGGAAAAAAACACTAGTGGGCGTAGTATATAGGCCTCCTAATAGTTGCAACTCTGCTGGAAGTAGTATCAATCAGGAAATAGTTAGGGCATGTAATAAGGGAACAGCTATAATTATGGGGGATTTTAACTATCATATTAACTGGACAAATCAAATTGGGCAGGGCAGCCTTGAGGAAGAGTTTATTGAGTGTATTAGGGATGGATTTCTTGAGCAGTATGTAACTGATCCTACAAGGGGGCAAGCAACCTTGGACCTGGTCCTGTGTAATGAGCCAGGATTAATTAATAATGTCCTAGTTAAGGATCCCCTTGGAGTGAGTGACCATAACATGGTTACATTCCATATCTAGAGGGTGAGAAGGTTGGTTCTCAAACAAGCGTACTGAGCTTGAATAAAGGAGACTATGATGGTATGAGGGCGGAATTGATTAAAGTGGACTGGGAAAATAGATTAAGGGGTAAGACAGTACATGAGCAGTGGTGTTCATTCAAGGAGTTATTTTACAACTTTCAAAAAATATATATTCCACTGAGGAGAAAAGGGTGTAAAAGAAATGACAGCCATCCGTGGCTAAGTAAAGAAATTAAGGATAGTATCCGACTAAAAACAAGGACATATATGGTAGCCAAACTTAGTGGGAGGATAGAAGATTGGGAAGTTTTCAAAAGACAGCAAAAAGTAACTAAAGGATTGATTAAGAAAGGGAAGACAGATTATGAAAATAAATTAGCAAAAAATATAAAAACAGATAGCAAGAGTTTCTAAAGTTATATAAAAAGAAAAAAAGGGTGGCTAAGGCAAACGTAGGTCCCTTAGAGGATGAGACCGGGAAATTAATGGTGGGAAACATGGAGATGGCAAAAATGCTGAACAAATATTTTGTTTCAGTCATTACGGTAGAGGACACAAAGAATATCCCAACACTGGACAAACAGGGGGCTCTGGGGGGAGGAGCTAAATACGATTAAAATCACTAAGGAATTGGTACTCAGTAAATTAATGGGACTCAAGGCGGATAAATCCCCTGGACCTGATGGCTTACATCCTAGGGTTTTGAGGGAAGTGGCAGTGGGGATTGTGGATGCTTTGGTAATAATTTTCCAAAATTCTCTGGACTCGGCAAAGGTCCCGGCAGATTGGAAAACTGCTAATGTAACACCCTTATTTAAAAAGGGTAGTAGGCAGAAGGCTGGAAATTATAGACCAGTTAGCCTAACATCTGTGGTGGGTAAAATTTTGGAGTCTATTATTAAGGAGACAGTAGCAGAACATTTGAACAAACATAATTTAATAGGACAAAGTCAGCATGGCTTTACGAAGGGGAAGTCATGTCTGACAAATTTGCTTGAGTTCTTTGAGGACATGACGTACAGGGTGGATAAAGGGGAACCAGTGGACGTAGTGTATTTAGACATCCAGAAGGCATTCGACAAGGTGCCACATAAAAGATTATTGCTCAAGATAAAGAATCACTGGATTGGGGGGTAATATTCTGGCATGGGTGGAGGATTGGTTATCTAACAGGAAGCAGAGAGTTGGGATAAATGGTTCATTCTCGGACTGGCAACCAGTGGCCAGTGGCGTTCCGCAGGGGTCGGTGCCGGGTCCCCAACTCTTTACGATCTATATTAATGATTTGGAGGAGGGGACCGAGTGTAACATATCAAAGTTTGCAGATGATACAAAGATGGGAGGGAAAGTAGAGAGTGAGGAGGACATAAAAAACCTGCAGGGGGATTATAGACAGGCTGGGTGAGTGGGCGGAGATTTGGCAGATGAAATAAAATATTGGAAAATGTGAGGTTATGCACTTTGGCAGGAAAAACCAGAGAGCAAGTTATTTTCTTGATGGCAAGAGACTGGAAAGTACTGCAATACAAAGGGATCTGGGGGTCCTAGTGCAGGAAAATCAAAAAGTTAGTATGCAGGTGATCAAGAAGGCCAACGGAATGTTGGCATTTATCGCTAGGGCGATAGAATATAAAAACAGGGAGGTATTGCTGCAGTTATATAAGGTATTGGTGAGGCCGCACCTGGAATACCGCATACAGTCTTGGTGTCCATACTTAAGAAAAGACATACTTGCTCTCGAGGCAGTACAAAGAAGGTTCACTCGGTTAATCCCGGGGATGAGGGGGCGGACATACGAGGAGAGGTTGAGTAGATTGGGACTCTACTCATTGGAGTTCAGAAGAATGAGAGGCGATCTTATTGAAACATAAAAGATTGTGAAGGGGCTTGATCGGGTGGATGCGGTGAGGATGTTCCCAAGGTTGGGTGAAACTAGAACTAGGGGGCATAATCTTAGAATAAGGGGCTGCTCCTTCAAAACTGAGATGAGGGGAAACTTCTTCACTAAGAGGGTGGTAGGTCTGTGGAATTTGCTGCCCCAGGAAGCTGTGGAAGTTACATCATTGAATAAATTCAAAGCAGAAATAGACTGTTTCCTAGAAGTGAAGGGAATTAGGGGTTACGGGGAGCAGGCAGGAAAGTGGACATGAATTTAGATTTGAGGTTAGGATCAGATCAGCCATGATCTTATTAAATGGTGGAGCAGGCTCGAAGGGCCGATTGGCCTACTCCTGCTCCTATTTCTTATGTTCTTACACCCTCGAACTCCCATCAGAAACCTGATTGTCAAATGCCGATAGTCTGTGAACGCTGGTCAAGAACCATGCCTCTATCTGCACATGGGGGGAAAACAAGTGCCCTTCCTTGTTGATACGGGTGCTATTGTCCAAAGAAATGGCAAAAGAAGCCCCCAAAATGGATAAAAGCGTACAATGTGTTGGCCTGTCAGGAGTTACACAAACCATGCAATGGTCAGAACCATTAGACATAAAATCAGAAGTATTCCACGGACAACATGCATTCCTACTATCAGAGGACACACCCGTTAATTTACTTGGATGTGATCTCTTATGCAAAATGAGAGCCGCCATCATATGTACAGATAAGGGATTAGAAGTGTCTATCCCCGAAGAAACTTATGGAATGTACTCCCTTCGAGAATTTGAGTCACCCGTCCTATTCACTACCACCCACCTTTTCAGCGCAACAGGCAGAACTATTCGCCCTCACACGAGCCTATATTGTTGCTACTGGGAAAACAGCCACCATTTACACAGACTCACGATGTGCATTCAGCGTTGCACATGATTATGGACAGATTTGGAAATTGCGTGGATTCCTGACATCAAATGGAACAACCATTAAAAATGCTGAACATCTCTTGCTAGCACTAATGGAACCCGTTTGGTGGCTGTGGTAAAATGTAAAGCCCATACCGGAGGACGAGACCAAGTCTCCTTGGGCAATGAAAGAGCTGATCTAGTGGCAAAACAAGCAGCACTTTCTGACACAGGACCTCTGGTCTCCCTTATGGTTTCCAGAGAGAAAGATCCAGAATCGGTACCCCCATCATTAAAAGATGTCATTGAACATCAGCCCAGGGCAGGGGAAAATGAAGTGGTGGAATGGGTTAATCATAACTGTACAAAGAACCGGGAGGGTTTATGGGTCCACCACGACGGCCGCATGGTGGCCCCTCGCCAACTTTTACCCTGGCGCGCGCTAGATGCGTTCATACCTTTACGCACGCTGGCAAGACCGGAATGACCGACTATGTGAATCAAACATGGTTTGCGCCAGGTCTAACCAAGGCTCTCGCTCAAATTAGTGACCAATGTACCATCTGTCACCGAATGAATCCTGGAAAAACTGAAAAGGCAGTATGTAATGTGCATCCGGGTCCTGAAGGACCCTTTACACACTTGCAAATGGATTTTATTGAATTATCCCCATGTATGGGATATAAATGTGTTAGTAATAATTGACATGTTTTCTAGATGGATTGAAGCTTTTCCATGTAGAAAGAATGATACTACTGCTGTTGCTAAATGTCTGCTTAGAGAAGTTATACCGCGCTTCGGTATACCCCATAAGTTGTCAAGTGACAACGGGGCACATTTTACAGGGATTGTTGTAAAGGAACTGTGTAAAGAACTACAGATTGATCAACACTTTCACTGTAGTTATCACCCACAGTCATCAGGCACAGTTGAGCGATACAATGGCATGTTAAAAAACAAATTGTCTAAACTTTGTGAGGAAACGGGACTCAAGTGGGTCGATGCATTGCCTTTAGCCCTCATGGTCATGAGGTCCTCAACCAGCAGGGTGACGGGACTGTCACCACATGAGATTGTAATGGGAAGGCCACAGCGTCTGCCATTCTCAGCACCCGTGTCCGTAAAACAGATGGATAAACACACAATGGAGGAGGACATGCTACAGTATTGTGTCACGTTAACTAACTGTATTTCTAGTTTTCACCGACAGGTCAAACAAGCACAGCTTGAACCCACAGGAGAGAGGTGTCACAGTATCGAGCCAGGAGATACTGTCTACATAAAGATCTTTAAGCGAAAGAACGGACTCCAGCCGTTGAAGGACCCTATCAAGTGCTCCTCACAATGAGCACCGCCGTGAAAGTGAAGGAACGACCTATGTGGATACACGCTTCCCACTGTAAGAAATCCCCATACAAGGACCCCGGCAGCGGTGAACCAGCCGAACCGAAGGAAAGACGGATTAATCAAACTATAAGAGACTGTTGCAGCATGGCATGTCCTAAACAGTTAAATAATTTGGGAATGATTGGCTTAGCATGCCTGATCCGATGGGTGGGAATTAGCATAGGACCTGCTACAACCCCTGCTGCAAGTAGAACCAATCGCGTTTCAAGGGAACTGCACGTCAATACTTTCTTATACATGTCCTATATTTATGCAAAACGTCAAGGTATCTCTAGTTGCTGGGTGTGCTCCCATATCCCCATCCACTCCAAGGGAGGCATTCTCCTCAGACCAGTCCCCTTAACTTCCCCAGAAATAGCGGAATGGGTAATAAATCAAAATGAAACTGACGGGAACGGAATGAGAGATAACGGCTGGGTGAACGTGGAGACAAGTAAGGCAATACCTGTGGGAGAACAATGGAAGGAGTAGACAAACACAACAAAATGTGAAACCAAACTTCAGGGGTGGTACCAACCCAATTATAATCGGACCCATAAACCCCCGTTTTTAATCCTCACAAATACATCAAGACCTAATGGAACAATATGTTTGAGTAAGAACTCAACAGGGGGAGATACGGTAGGATGGAGCAATTGCACTCAGTATATAAATATGACAGAAACCAGCGACAGTAGTACCATCAGATGGAAGCCTTGCATAGGCGACCAAATTTACATGGACAGAATACATGTAGAAAGTTTTCCTCCAATAACTGCGTATAATGAAACTTACTTTATTTGTGGCCACAAGGCATACCCGTGGTTGCCTCAAAATTGGACAGGATCATGTTACTTGGGATATGTAATACCATATGTCCGACACTCATCGTCTCCGCCCCAACGTCCCACTGGGCAATGAGTGAAAAGGGTAATTACCGAGACCGACCGGTTCTGGGCCACTGCTTTCCCTTGGTGGGGAGTGGGTAAGACCACCAGAGAAATCATTAATTTGACCAAAATCTGGGAAGTAGTTGCTAATGATACGGCAGAAGCCTTAAAGGAAACGAGCGCAGAGATGATAGCCATTCGTATGGTCACTTTACAGAACCGTATGGCCCTTGATTACCTATTGGCAGAGAAAGGGGGATCATGCGCACTAATTGGATCCAAATGTTGTACCTACATACCTGATAGTTCAGAGAAGATTACTAATTTGGCCGATCACGTCTAAAAGGAAATTGAGAAACTCAAGCAGCCCCCTTCGTTCACTCTTTGGGGCTGGGCAACAGGATGGCTGGGTTCTATTGGGACTTCTCTAGTTCAAGGGTTAGTCATATTCTTTGTTATAGTTCTTATAGTTTATTGCTTACTCAAATGTTGCTGTGTTATGATGTCTAAATGTGGTACAAATATAGCACCCACAAATTTAATGGCGCAAGTAGAGACGGAAGGAGATGAGTTGCAGGAAGAGTTTGAACGCCTAGCTAGGGTAATGCTCCACTAGGACATTGTCCTTTATGAAGGACAAAAGGAATGTGGAAGTGCATGAAGGGATACTTGACCATATTAACTCTATTAATTCACTTAACTCACATAATAGACAAGTACACATAGAAGCACAATTGTGTAATTACTTTTGAGTTTCTCACGTTGATAATTAATTTAGTTGAGCAAGTCGCCTAGCACAGCCTGTGCAGCCTGTCCTTCCCCGAGATAGGGATGTTACTAACTACAGGAATAAATGGCCATATAGCCTTGAGACTAGCTACAGCCCTACTGATAATGAGACACAGGAATGTAGGGAGAAAGCAGATAACTAACACTTTCTCAGGCCTATGTGCAAGGTAACAAGATGGCTATGGATGTTCGAGGGCGGGCTCACTATTTGATTGACCAACTACCTGAGCCAATAAAGAATGTACGTGTACACCCATATTCTATAACAGGTGGGGCATTGTTTACTGAATTGTATAAACGTGTGCTGTTTCTTTAACTTGGCGAAGTTGTACCCTCAACCATTGTTTTGAGGTGCTCTTCCACTTGTATACAAATTAAGGTTCAATAAAGTTTCTCTTTGTACTACTTGTTTGGGTGTTAATATTACTTATTACTATACAAATGCATTAAGTTTTGACACCCTACAGTACAGTGCAACATTTAGGAACATTAAACATCTACAGATATTTTACACAGTATCCATTGCAAAAATTGTAAATATTAGGATTACCAAATAATAGGAGAATGAAAATAAATCCAGTAACTGATGACATTCAGTGAAATGGGTCATGAGCAATTACTGAATCATAGAAAGTTACGGCACAGAAGGAGGCCATTCAGCCCATCGTGTCCATGCCGGCCAAAAGAGCCATCCAGCTTAATCCCACTTTCCAGCACTTGGTCGGTAACCCTGTAGGTTACAGCACTTCAAGTGCACATCCAAGTACTTTTTTTTTTAAAGAGTTAAGGGTTTCTGCCTCTACCACCCTTTCAGGCAGTGAGTTCCAGACCCCCACCACCTCTCTGGGTGAAAAAATTTCTCCTCAGCTCCCGTCTAATCCTTCTACCAATTACTTTAAAATCTATGTCCCCTGGTCACTGACCCCACTGCTAAGGGAACGAGGTCTTCCCAGTCCCTTCATAATTTAATACACTTCAATTAAATCTCCCCTCAGCCTCCTTTGTTCCAAAGAAAACAACCCCAGCCTATCCAATCTTTCCTCATTCTGTACAACCACACAGTAAGGTTTCGTGCCTTTGCAATGTAAACAGCTAAATATGTACCATTTTAAAACTGACAGATCGGTTGTTTTAACAGAACTGCCGCTTCACCTGTTCACACTGAAGCTTAAATATTTTATCCCCCCCCCCCCTCGATCTCTTACCTATTCCAGGTGCCACATAGATGAAGTAGAGGCATGATGAAGACAAGGAGAAGAAGAAGATGAAGGCCAAGAAGGAGCGGTTGGATATACGCAGGACTTTCTTCAACATCCTGATTATTTTAAATTGACTAATCACTAAAAAAAATCCTTTCCATCCTCCCCTCCCCACCCACCCAAAAAAAAAACTGATTTTTTTTTTTGCTTTTTTAAAAAAACAATCTTTGAAAGGGGGTCTTTTCTTTTTGAAATGAAAAAATACACAATTACACAAAAGCGTTAGGCCGAATGAGGAAGAGTTAAAAATGCAGAAAACGTGAAGCCGAAAGAGGCAGCAGGAGCAGCATCCGCATCCTCATCCTCCACCACTTGACGGCTCTCCTAACCCCCTTCTTGTTTTAAGTCAGTCAGTCAGTCAGTCAATGGAGGCCGGTCGCGGCTCGGGGAGGGGGAGAGGGGAAGTGAAGAGGTTCCAGATTCCCACAACCCCCCCCAATTACGGTACTTTTTTAAAAAAAAACCTTGGGAATTTGCAGTGACAACGCCTGTTCACAAAAAAAAATTAAATTATATTATTTATATATATATATATTTTTTAAAAAACACACACATCCTCTTCCGCCTACTGACGCCGCCCTCCGCCGGGCGAGAATGGAAGGGGAGGAGGAGGTGACGGCGAGAGAGGTGGGTGGGAGGGAGGGAGGGAGGGGGCTAGCTTGTAACCATGGAGATCTCGTGAGCCGATGATCTCACAGAGCGCGCACGCTTTCCCTCCCCTTTACTCCCGGGCGCGCGCCAACTCCCCAGCCCGTGCGTGCTGACGCACGAAGCTCCTGGTTAAAAAGCCGTTGAACTCTCTGTCTGTTTTGAATGGAGCGGCGCGAGCTCTGCGGGAGCGGGGCACGTGCTGGGCGGTTTTGGCGGTTGGCGGCCGCCCGCCCGCCATTCGGCGGATAAGCCGCGCACGGCCGTTGTGGAGATAACCATTCTGTCGCCTGGGGAAGAAGAAAATCAAGCAGGCAGTAACTCCCTTTTCTTGTTTTTAAGTGGGCAGGGGGTGAGGTTGTGGGTGGGGGTTCACAATCCATATTTCTTCCACGTTTGCAGATCTTGAGTAGCCGGCAAGTGTTTACAGACATAGAATGTTACAGCACGGAAACAGGCCATTCGGCCCAACAGGTCCATTTTGTTTTTATTCGTTCACGGGATGTGGGCGTCGCTGGCGAGGCCGGCATTTATTGCCCATCCCTAATTGCCTTTGAGAAGGTGGTGGTGAGCCGCCTTCTTGAACCGCTGCAGTCCGTGTGGTGAAGGTTCTCCCACAGTGCTGTTAGGTAGGGAGTTCCAGGATTTCGACCCAGCGACGATGAAGGAACGACCGATATATTTCCAAGTCGGGATGGTGTGTGACTTGGAGGGGAACGTGCAGGTGGTGTTGTTCCCATGTACCTGCTGCTCTTGTCCTTCCAGGTGGTAGAGGTCGCGGGTTTGGGAGGTGCTGTCGAAGAAGCCTTGGCGAGTTGCTGCAGTGCATCCTGTGGATGGTACACACTGCAGCCACAGTGCGCCGGTGGTGAAGGGAGTGAATGTTTAGGGTGGTGGATGGGGTGCCAATCAAGCGGGCTGCTCTGTCCTGGATGGTGTCGAGCTTCTTGAGTGTTGTTGGAGCTGCACTCATCCAGGCAAGTGGAGAGTATTCCATCACACTCCTGACTTGTGCCTTGTAGATGGTGGAAAGGCTTTGGGGAGTCAGGAGGTGAGTCACTCGCCGCAGAATACCCAGCCTCTGACCTGTTCTCGTAGCTACAGTATTTATATGGCTGGTCCAGTTAAGCTTCTGGTCATTGGTGACCCCCAGGATGTTGATGGTGGGGGATTCAGCGATGGTAATGCCGTTGAATGTCAAGGGGACGTGGTTAGACACTCTCTTGTTGGAGATGATCATTGCCTGGCACTTGTCTGGCGCAAATGTTACTTGCCACTTATGAGCCCAAGCCTGGATGTTGTCCAGGTCTTGCTGCATTCGGGCTCGGACTGCTTCATTATTTGAGGGGTTGCGAATGGAACTGAACACTGTGCAATCATCAGCGAACATCCCCATTTCTGACCTTATGATGGAGGGAAGGTCATTGATGAAGCAGCTGAAGATGGTTGGGCCTAGGACACTGCCCTGAGGAACTCCTGCAGCAATGTCCTGGGCTGAGATGATTGGCCACCAACAACCACTACCATCTTCGTTTGTGCTAGGTATGACTCCAGCGACTGGAAAGTTTTCCCCCTGATTCCCATTGACTTCAATTTTACTAGGGCTCCTTGGTGCCACACTCGGTCAAATGCTGCCTTGATGTCAAGGGCAGTCACTCTCACCTCACCTCTGGAATTCAGCTCTTTTGTCCATGCTTGGACCAAGGCTGTAATGAGGTCTGGAGCCGAGTGGTCCTGGCGGAACCCAAACTGAGCATCAGTGAGCAGGTTATTGGTGAGTAAGTGTCGCTTGATAGCACTGTCAACGAAACCTTCCATCACTTTGCTGATGATTGAGAGTAGACTGATGGGGCGGTGATTGGCCGGATTGGATTTGACCTGCTTTTTGTGGACAGGACATACCTGGGCAATTTTCCATATTGTCGGGTATTTTCCACATTGTCACATGCTGGTATTTATGGTGCAGAGGTGCCTCCTTCCGCATCCCCTTCCTCTCACCCCATCAGCATATCCTTCTATTCCTTTCCAGGGTGTCTCTTGACACCACTGTGTCAGCCAATGAGTTGAAGACCAAAGGGGACTAACTGCAGGACTCCTAGCAAACAGTCTTTTTACAGCAAGCCTGAGTCTATTTAAAATAGCACACTACAGCAAACAGTTATGCAGAGTCTATTTAAAATGAGTCTGCCAACTACAGCAAACAGAATTCATGACCAAAACTACAGCAACGTCTCCCGATAAAAGCAGGGTGATTTTTTCCCAGTAAAATGCAATGAGTCGTGGATAGTTACATACATATCATGTGCATAAAATCAATCTCAGTCACTCCAGGCGTGATTGATGAGGGACATCTCCATTCTGGCTGGAAATAGTGGTGTGCATATATAAATGCAACCATTCCTTTCTCCCTCATGTACTTATCTAGCTTCCCCTAAAATGCTTCTACACTATTTTCTTTTTTTATTGCCCATCCCTAGCGAGATTTTTACAACTGAGTGGCTTGCTCGGCCATTTCAGAGGGCAATTAAGAATCAACCACATTGCTGTGGGTCTGGAGTCACATATAGGCCAGACCGGGTAAGGACGGCAGGTTTCCTTCCCTAAAGGATATTGGTGAACCAGATGGGTTTTTATGACAATCAAATTAATTAATTGAATTTAAATTCACCAGCTGCCGTGGTGGGATTGGAACTCATGACTCTGGATTTTAGTCCAGGCCTCTGGATTACTAGCCCAGTAACATAACCACTATGCTACCGTACCTCACTATGCTAAGTACTCAGGTACTTACAATATGCTACAAAGTACCTCACATTACTACCCCCGGCCAGGTTCCCTTTCAGATTGCAGGCTCCCTCTTTACCACCCAGCCACAATAGTGGCAACTGAGCAGAGGCTAGAGATTTTTCCATGAGGTGACATTATGGGGTAGGTATAAATTGTTGTTAAGGCGATAGGCTGTTAGTTCCCGTCGCTCACCAAGGTCCCAGATGCCCCCCGCCCGTCTTCCCGTTATCAGCTCGCATCTTCCAGCGAGGTGCAGCGCAAACAATTTTCAAGCTGAAGGGTGCAGAGAAAAGTCTAACTAAAGGCCAGCAAGGTCGGGTCCGTCGCATCGTCCCAGCCAGATAAACATCCTGAATTTTCTAGCAGGATTCTTCCCATCTCCTGTCGTTACTTCTATGGGAGTTTGTCGGAACGCTTCTAAGAATTTCTGGCCATTCTCCCGACTGTTCCGCTGAGCATCCCAGCCAGAGAATGTCAGTGAAAGGTCAAGGCTATAGGTGTTCTGACCCTGTTACTGGTACGATACACAGGCAGGTCTTAAACTGAGTTATGTGAAATATCCCATTCTTCATTATCCAGGCAGCAGTAGAGGGCCTAGTTGGTTGTTAGCAAATCCCAAACATATCACGTAAAACCCCAATAATCACGTCTTCAGGCTTTTTTTTATTTGTTCATTAGATGTGGGCATCATTGGCAAGGCCAGCACTTATTGCCCATCCCTAATTGCCCTTGAGAAGGTGGTGGTGAGCTGCCTTGAACAACTGAGTAGCAGAGGGCAATTAAGAATCAACCACATTGACCTCCACTGGGTCTGGAGTCACATGTAGGCCAGACCAGGTTTCCTTCCCTAAAGGACATTAGTGAACCAGATGGGTTTTTACAACAATCTGGCAGTTTCATGGCCAATATTAATGATACTAGTTTTTTTTATTCCAGATTTTATTTAATTAATTGAATTTAAATTCTCCTAGTTACCATAGCAAGATTTGAACTCAGGACTCTGGATTATTAGTCCAACAACATAACCACTATGCTACCATACCCATCAGGCTAAAACGATTGATTTTAATTTTTATCCACATCGGTAGCAGAACAGGTCCAGGTCAAGTAAATGAGATTTTGTTCGAAGACTTTATATTGCTTAGAGTATTGTAACTTTCATAACAGCATCGGTTGCCTGTTTTCATCATTGCCCAAACGTAAACTCCAGCATATCTATCACCACAGCCTCGATCAGTTCAAATGTGCTTTTAATAAAAGCAGAGGGAGAACTCCTTTACTCCCTGGGGTTTCAGGGATCTGCTTCTGTTTTGGGCCAATTACTCACACATCACATGTTATAAATCCAAATAGCATCTTCAAATTAATGGGACGAGAATGAACCGTTTATCCCAACTGTCTGCTTCCTGTTAGATAACCAATCCTCCACCCATGCCAGAATATTACCCCCAATCCAGTGATTCTTTATCTTGAGCAATAATCTTTTATGTGGCACCTTGTCGAATGCCTTCTGGAAGTCTAAATACACTACGTCCACTGGTTCCCCTTTATCCATCCTGTACGTTATGTTCTCAAAGAACTCAAGCAAATTTGTCAGACATGACTTCCCCTTTGTAAAGCCATGCTGACTTTGTCCTATTAAATTGTGATTATCCAAATGTTCCGCTACTGTCTCCTTAATAATAGACTCCAAAATTTTACCCACCACAGATGTTAGGCTAACTGGTCTATAATTTCCAGCCTTCTGCCTACTACCCTTTTTAAATAAGGGTGTTACATTAGCAGTTTTCCAATCTGCTGGGACCTTTGCCGAGTCCAGAGAATTTTGGAAAATTATTACCAAAGCATCCACAATCCCCACTGCCACTTCCCTCAAGACCCTAGGATATAAGCCATCAGGTCCAGGGGATTTATCCGCCTTGAGTCCCATTAATTTACTGAGTACCAATTCCTTAGTGATTTTAATCATATTTAGCTCCTCCCCCCCAGAGACCCCTGTTTGTCCAGAGTTGGGATATTCTTAGTGTCCTCTACTGTAAAGACTGAAACAAAATATTTGTTCAGCATTTTTGCCATCTCCATGTTTCCCACCATTAATTTCCCAGTCTCATCCACCCTTTTTCTTTTTATATAACTGTAGAAACTCTTGCTATCTGTTTTTATATTTTTTGCTAATTTATTTTCATTATCTATCTTCCCTTAATCAATCCTTTAATTACTTTTTGCTGTCTTTTGAAGACTTCCCAATCTTCTATCCTCCCACTAAGTTTGGCTACCATATATGTCCTTGTTTTTAGTTGGATACTATCCTTAATTTCTTTACTTAGCCACGGATGGCTGTCATTTCTTTTACACCCTTTTTTCCTCAGTGGAATATTTTTTTTTTGAAAGTTGTAAAATAACTCCTTGAATGAACACCGCTGCTCATGTACCGTCTTACCCTTTAATCTATTTTCCCAGTCCACTTTAATCAATTCCGCTCTCATACCATCATAGTCTCCTTTATTCAAGCTCAGTACGCTTGTTTGAGAACCAACCTTCTCACCCTCTAATTAGATATGGAATGTAACCATGTTATGGTCACTCATTCCAAGGGGATCCTTAACTAGGACATTATTAATTAATCCTGGCTCATTACACAGGACCAGGTCCAAGGTTGCTTGCCCCCTTGTAGGATAAGTTGCATACTGCTCAAGAAATCCATCCCTAATGCACTCAATAAACTCTTCCTCAAGGCTGCCCTGCCCAATTTGATTTGTCCAATTTTATTGGTGACTATCTTATATTTATGGCCCCTAGTTTTGGACTCAAAACAAAATCATGAAAATTAATAACTTGTAAAATAAGTTACTGTAGTGGAGTTGTCTACTAATAAGTCAGAAGGTTGAGGGTTCATTACATTACTTAGAACGTACAGCACAGAAACAGGCCATTCGGCCCAACAGGTCCATGCCGGTGTTTATGCTCCACACGAGCCTCCTCCCTCCCTACTTCATTTAACCCAATCAGTATATACTTATATTCCTTTCTCCCTCGTGTTTATCTGGCTTCCCCGTAAATGCATCTATGCTAGTCACCTCAACCACTCCTTGTGGTAGCGAGTTCCACATTCTAACTACCCTCTGGATAAAGACGTTTCTCCTGAATTCCCTATTGGAATTATTAGTGACTATCTTATATTCAAGCTCCCTAGTTCTGGCCTCCCCCGCAAGTGGAAACATCTTCTCTACGTCTACCCGATCAAACCCTTCATAATCCTAAAGAACTATATTTTCTAGAGAAAAGAGCCCCAGCCTGCTCAATCTTTCCTGATAGGTATAACCTATCCGTGCTAAATGGGATAGATGCAGAACAAATCTAGCAAGTTCAAAACTGGGCATCCATGAGGAGCTGTGGGCCATCAGCAGCAGCAGAATTGTATTCCACCACAATCTGTAACCTCATGGCCTGGCATATCCCTCACTCTACCATTACCATCCAATCAGGGGATCAACACTGGTTCAATGAGGAGTATAGAAGATGTAAGGAGTCTTACAACACCAGGTTATAGTCCAACAGCTTTATTTGAAATCACAAGCTTTCGGAGCTTTCGTCCTTCGTCAGGTGAGTGTAGGGTTCCATAAAGGCACAGCATATATAGTCAGAGAACAATGCCTGGTGATTACAGAAAGTCTTTCCAACTGTAATTACCAGGCATTGTTCTCTGACTATATATGCTGTGCCTTTATGGAACCCTACACTCACCTGACGAAGGAGGAAAGCTCCGAAAGCTTGTGATTTCAAATAAAGCTGTTGGACTATAACCTGGTGTTGTAAGACTCCTTACATTTGTCCACCCCAGTCCATCACCGGCATCTCCACATCACGAGTATAGAAGAGAATGCCAGGAGCAACACCAGGCATACCTAAAAATGAAGTCCCAACCTGGTGAAGCTACAATACAGGACGACATGCATGACAAACAGCAGAAGCAGCATGCTATAGACAGAGCCAAGTGATCCCACAACCAATGGATCAGATCAAAGCTCTGCAGTACTGCCACATCCAGTCATTAATGATGGTGGACAATTAAACAACTAGAGGGAGGAGGAGGCTCCGTGAACATCCCCATCCTCAATGATGGCAAAGCCCGGCATGTGAGTGCAAAAGACAATGCTGAAGCATTTACAAACATCTTCAGCCAAATCTGCCAAGTGGATGATCCCTCGACCTCCTCCCAAGATCCCCACCATCACAAAAGCCAGTCTTCAGCCAATTCTATTCACTCCACGTGATATCCAGAAACGGCTGAGTGCACTGGATACAGCAAAGGCTATAGGCCCCGAAAACATCCCGGCTGTAGTGCTGAAGAATTGTGCTCCAGAACTAGCTGCGCCTCTAGCCAAGCTGTTCCAGTACAGCTACAACACTGGCATCTACCCGACAATGTGGAAAATTGCCCAGGTATGTCCTGTCCACAAAAAGCAGGACAAATCCAATCCGGTCAATTACCGCCCCATCAGTCTACTCTCAATCATCAGCAAAGTGATGGAGGCTTTGGTCGACAGTGCTATCAAGCGGCACTTACTCACCAATAACCTGCTCACCGATGCTCAGTTTGGGTTCCGCCAGGACCACTAGGCTCCAGACCTCATTACAGCCTTGGTCCAAACATGGACAAAAGAGCTGAATTCCAGAGGTGAGGTGAGAGTGACTGCCCTTGACATCAAGGCAGCATTTGACCGAGTGTGGCACCAAGGAGCCCTGGTAAAATTGAAGTCAATGGGAATCAGGGGGAAAACTCTCCAGTGGCTGGAGTCATACCTAGCACAAAGGAAGATGGTAGTGGTTGTTGGAGGCCAATCATCTCAGTCCCAGGACATTGCTGCAGGAGTTCCTCAAGGCAGTGTCCTAGGCCCAACGATCTTCAGCTGCTTCATCAGTGACCTTCCCTCCATCATAAGGTCAGAAATGGGGATGTTCGCTGATGACTGCACAGTGTTCAGTTCCATTCGTAACCCCTCAAATAATGAAGCAGTCCGAGCACGCATGCAGCAAGACCTGGACAACATCCAGGCTTGGCCTCATAAGTGGCAAGTAACAATCGTGCCAGACAAGTGCCAGGCAATGACCATCTCCAACAAGAGAGAGTCTAACCACCTCCCCTTGACATTCAACGGCATTACCATCGCCGAATCCCCCACCATCAACATCCTGGGGGTCACCATTGACCAGAAACTTAACTGGACCAGCCACATAAATACTGTGGCTACGAGAGCAGGTCAGAGGCTGGGTATTCTGCGGCAAGTGACTCACCTCCTGACTCCCCAAAGCCTTTCCACCATCTACAAGGCACAAGTCAGGAGTGTGATGGAGTACTCTCCACTTGCTTGGATGAGTGCAGCTCCAACAACACTCAAGAAGCTCGACACCATCCGAGATAAAGCAGCCCGCTTGATTGGCACCCCATCCACCATCCTAAACATTCACTCCCTTCACCACCGGCGCACTGTGGCTGCAGTGTGTACCATCCACATGATGCACTGCAGCAACTCGCCAAGGCTTCTTCGACAGCACCTCCCAAAGCCACGACCTCTACCACCTAGAAGGACAAGAGCAGCAGGCACATGGGAACAACACCACCTGCACGTTCCCCTCCAAGTCACACACTATCCCGACTTGGAAATATATCGCCGTTCCTTCATTGTCGCTGGGTAAAAATCCTGGAACTCCCTAACAGCACTGTGGGAGAACCGTCACCACACGGACTGCAGAGGTTCAAGAAGGCGACTCACCACCACCTTCTCGAGGGCAATTAGGGATGGGCAATAAATGCTGGCCTTGCCAGCGACGCCCACATCCCGTGAACGAATAATTTTTAAAAATCCAATCCGGCCAATTACCGCCCCATCAGTCTACTCTCAATCATCAGCAAAGTGATGGAAGGTGTCGTCGACAGTGCTATCAAGCGACACTTACTCACCAATAACCTGCTCACTGATGCTCAGTTTGGGTTCCGCCAGGACCACTCAGCTCCAGACCTCATTACAGCCTTGGTCCAAACATGGACAAAAGAGCTGAATTCCAGAGGTGAGGTGAGAGTGACTGCCCTTAACATCAAGGCAACATTTGACTCAGTGTGGCACCAAGGAGCCCTAGTAAAATTGAAGTCAATGGGAATCAGGGGGAAAACTTTCCAGTGGCTGGAGTCATACCCAGCACAAAGGAAGATGGTAGTGGTTGTTGGAGGCCAATCATCTCAGCCCCAAGACATTGTTGCAGGAGTTCCTCAGGGCAGTGTCCTAGGCCCAACCATCTTCAGCTGCTTCATCAATGACCTTCCCTCCATCATAAGGTCAGAAATGGGGATGTTCGCTGATGATTGCATACTGTTCAGTTCAATTCGCAACCCCTCAGATAATGAAGCAGTCCATGCCCGCATGCAGCAAGACCTGGACAACATCCAGGCTTGGGCTGATAAGTGGCAAGTAACAGTCGCACCAGACAAGTGCCAGGCAATGATCATCTCCAACAAGAGAGAGTCTAACCACGTCCCCTTGACATTCAACGGCATTACCATCACCAAATCCCCCACCATCAACATCCTGGGGGTCACCTTTGACCAAAAACTTAACTGGACCAGCCATATAAATACTGTGGCTACAAGAGCAGGTCAGAGGCTGGGTATTCTGCGGCAAGTGACTCACCTCCTGACTCCCCAAAGCCTTTCCACCATCTACAAGACACAAGTCAGGAGTGTGATGAGTGCAGCTCCAACAACACTCAAGAAGCTCGACACCATCCAGGACAAAGCAGCCCGCTTGATTGGCATCCCATCCACCACCCTAAACATTCACTCCCTTCACCACCGGCGCACTGTGGCTGCAGTATGTACCATCCACGGGATGCACTGCAGCAACTCACCAAGGCTTCTTTGACAGCACCTCCCAAACCCGCGACCTCTACCAACTAGAAGGACAAGGGCAGCAGACTCATGGGAACACCACTACCTGCACGTTCCCCTCCAAGTCACATACCATCCTGACTTGGAAATATATCGCCGTTCCTTCATTGTCGCTGGGTCAAATCCTGGAACTCCCTTCCTAACAGCACTGTGGGAGTACCTTCACCACACGGACTGCAGTGGTTCAAGAAGGCAGCTCACCACCACCTTCTCAAGGGCAATTAGGGATGGACAATAAATGCCGGCCTCGCCAGTGACGCCCACATCCCAAGTGCTTGGCTTGCTCTTTTTATGGCCTTATAACCTGCGTCTCTACTTTTAGTTATTTGTGTATCTGTACCCCTAGATCCCTGTGCTCCTCTATCCCATTTAGACTCTTATTATCCAAGCAGTATGTGGCCCCCTTATTCTTCCAACCAAATGTAGTACCTCACACTTACCTGTATTGAAATTAATTTGCCAATTACACACCCATTCTGCAAGTTTATTGATGTCTTCTTGTATTTTGTTGCAATCCTCCTCAGTATTAACTATATCCCCCACTTTGCTGTCGTCTGCAAATTTTGAAATTGTAATTCCGATACCTGAGTCCAAATCGTTTATGTAAATGATGAACAACAGTGGTCCCAGCACCGATCCTTGTGGCACACCAATTCCCACATTTTTGCAGTCTGAGTAACTACCTTTGACCCCCTAATCTCTTTTCTGTCTCGTAGCCAGCTTGCTATCCATTCTGCTACTTGTCCCCTCCACAAGCATTACACATGCTTTGACCATAGTCATGAATCTACTATGCGGTACCTTATCGCAGGCATTTTGAAAATCCAAATATGTTACATCTACTACATTAACCTTGTCTACCCTTTCTGTTACTTTTTCAAAGAATTCAATAAGGTTGGTCAAGCATGACCTTCCCTTTTGGAATCCATGCTGACTATTTATTATATTTTTGTTTTCTAGATGTTTATCTATTATATCTTAGAGTAAAGATTCCAATATCTTTCCTACCACCGACATTAAGCTAATTGGTCTATAGTTCCTGGGACTAGTTCTACCTCCCTTTTTAAATATAGGAAACACATTAACTGTCCACCATTCCTCTGGCACTATTCCCATTTCTAATAAATTTTTATATATATATATGTAATGGTGATTCTGCTATCTCTTCCCTAACTTCTTTTAATATGCGTGGATACAATCCATCCAAACCAATGATTTTATCCCCTGTAAGTTTGATTAGTTTATCAATTATCTCCCCCCTTTCTATCTTAAATGTCTTTATATTTTTGATCTCTTCTTCTAATGTCAAGCCCCCATGTTAGTCTTGATAATTACTGAGGCAAAATAATTATTTAATATTTCTGCCATTTCACTGCCATTACCTGTGAGTTTATCGTGTGTACCCCTTAGTGGCCCTATGCCAATCCTGATTTTTCTTCTGTTATTTATGTGTCTGTAGAATATTTTACTATTTCTTTTTATATTCCTTGATAATATAATTTCGTAGTCTCTCTTTGCCTTCCTAATTGTTTTTTTTAACTTCTTTCCTGACCTTTTTGTATTCCCTTTTGTCATCCTCTCCTTTGTTGTCCATGTACCTAGTGTGTGCCTTTTTCTTTAGTTTCAATTTTGCCCTTATTTCTTTATTCATCCACTGTGTATCATTACTGGCTAGTTTGTTCTTGCTTTTTAGTGGGATATATTTCCCCTGAACACTTTTGATCACCGTTTTAAATGTTTCCCACTGCTGTTCTATTTCTTTGTTTATCAGTAAAATTTTCCAGTTTATTTTCCCTAGTTCCATTCTCAACCCCTGAAAATCATCTTTTTTCTAATGTATTACTTTGGTCTTTGTCTTACTTATGTCCTTCTCAATCTTTATCTTAAACCTTATTATGTTGTGATCTCTATTGCCTAGATGTTCCCCTATGCTTACTTCTCTTATCTGTTCTGGTTCATTTCCCATTACTAGTTCCAGCAGTGTTCCCTCTCTTGTTGGGTTTTGCACATACTGGGTAAGAAAGGAGTCCTGCACACACTGTAAAAACTTCATTCCCTGTACCCCTTTACCTATCTCTTCTTGCCAATTTATTTAGGGATAGTTAAAATCTCCCATCATTATTATTCTATGTCCTTTACTCATTTCACCTATTTGCTTACATATTTCTTCCTCTACCTCCTTTCCACTATTAGGCGGTCTGTAGTATACCCCTATTAGCGTGATCGATCCCATTTCTATTATCTCAATCCATAAGGATTCTGTTTCTATTCTTCTGTTAGTTATATCCCTTTTTTCTGCTGCCATTATGTTTTCTCTAATTAGTACAGCTACTCCAACCCCATTCTTCCTTCCCTATCCTTTCTGATTATGTTATAACCTGCATTATTTAGTTGCCACTCCTGTTATTTACGTAACCATGTTTCAGTTATTCCTACTACATATGGTTCCTCACTATGGACTATTACCTCCAGTTACCCTGTTTTATTTTGGACGCTGTGTATATTGCTGTACAGGCAGTTTAATTCATCCTTGGTAGTTGTTGCTTTTACTTTGTTTTTAACAGTCCTTTATCACTTCTGTTTTACAACTGTATTTGTTCCATGACCGTTTATGTTATCTTTATTGCTTACTCTCAGCTGACCGTTACACTCATCTCCTGTTTATTTTATCTTTAAGCTTTTGTTACTGCTATCAGATCCCTGCCCCCATCTTGCTAGTTTAAAGCCTAATGCACCACCCTATTTATCCTTTCCACTAGGACTCTGATCCCAGGTGGAGCCCGTCCCAGCGGTACAGCTCCGTCCTGTCCCAGTACTGGTGCCAGTGTCCCATGAAATGGAACCCCTCCTTCCCACACCACTCTTTCAGCCACGCATTCACCTTTCTGATCTGCCTATCCCTGTGCCAACTAGCTCGTGGCTCAGGTAGTAAACCTGAGATTACCACCCTTGAGGTCCTGCTTTTTAGTTCAGTTCTTAACTCCTAATATCCCCTTAGCAGGACCTCTTCCTTATGTCATTAGTGCCGACATGGACCACGACTGGATCCTCCCCCTTCCTTTTCAAGCTCCTCTCCAGCTGCTCCGAGATCATAGAATCATAGAAAGATACTGCACTGACCCCTCTGCTAAGGGAAATAGTTCCTCCCTACCACTCTATCCAGTCCAGTCATAATTTTATATACCTCAATTAAATCTCCCCTCAGCCTCCTTTGTTCCAAAGAAAAAAACCACAGCCTATCCAATCTTTTCATAGAATCATAGAAAATTTACGGCACAGAAGGAGGCCATTCGGCCCATCGTGTCCGCGCCTGCTGAGAAACGAGCCACCCAGCCTAATCCCACTTTCCCGCATTTGGTCCGTAGCCCTGCAGGTCACGGCTCTTCAGGTGTACAACCAGGTATTCTTTAAATGAGCTGAGGGTTTCTGCCTCTACCACCCTCTTGGGCAGTGAGTTCCAGACCCCCACCACCCTCTGGGTGAAAAAATCTTTCCTCATTTCTGCTCTAATCCCTTCTAACAATCACTTTAAATCTATGCCCTCTGGTTATTGACCCCTCCGCTAAGGGAAATAGGTCCTTCCTATCCACTCTATCTAGGCCCCTCATAATTTTGTACACCTCAATCAAATCACCCCTCAGCCTCCTGTGTTCCAAGGAAAACAACCCCAGCCTATCCAATCTGTCATCATAGCTAAAATTCTCCAGCCCTGGCAACATCCTCGTAAATCTCCTCTATACCTTCTCTAGTGCAATCACATCTTTCCTGTAATGTGGTGACCAGAACTGTACACAGTACTCAAGCTGTGGCCTAACCAATGTTTTATATAGTTCTAGCATAACCTCTTATATTCTATGCCTTGACTAATAAAGGAAAGTATCCCGTTTGCCTTTTCAACTGCCATATCTACCTGTCCTGCTACCTTCAGGGATCTGTGGACATGCACTCCAAGGTCCCTTTGTTCCTCTACGTCTCTCACTATCCTCCCATTTATTGTGTATTCTCTTGCCTTGTTTGCCCTCCCCAAATGCATTACCTCACACTTCTCTGGATTGAATTCCATTTTCCACTTTTCTGCCCACATGACCAGTCCATTGATATCTTCCTACAGTCTATAGCTTTCTTCCTCACTATCAACCACACGGCCAATTTTTGTATCTTCTGCAAACGTCTTGATCAAGCCCCCCACATTCAAGTCCAAATCATTAATATATGCCACAAAAAGCAAGGGACCTAGTACTGAGCCTTGCAGGACCCCACTGGAAACAGCCTTCCAGTCACAAAAACACCCATCGCCCATTACCCTTTGCTTCCTGCCACTGAGCCAATTTTGGATCCAACTTGCCACTTTCCCTTGGATACCATGGGCTTTTACTTTTTTCACCAGTCTGCCATGTTGGGAACTTTTCTAAAGCCTTGCTAAAATCCATGTATTACATCAAACGTGTTACCCTCATCGACCCTCCTTGTTACCTGCTCAAAAAATTCCATCAAGGTTGTACGTCACGATCTTCCCTTAACAAACCCATGTCCTTGATTAACCTATCCTGAGATGTCCTTTACCCTTCCACCAGTCAGGCAATGCACCTTCCTGGACTCTTGGTCGCAACTGCAGAAGCCGCTATCCCTCTGATTATAGAATTCCCTATGACTACAACCTTTCCAGTCGGATCCTCTCCCCTTGAACTGCCTTACTCTGCACGGTGCCATAGTTAGCATTCTGGGCTTCCTCCCTGCAGCCTTCATCCTTACCTTCACAGGTATCAAGTACCTCATACCTGTTGGATAGGACCAGTGTCTGCGGGGCCTCCTTCTCTACTTCCCCCTCCCTTTTGTGTCGGAGTGTCTCTAATTCACGCTCCAGCTCAAAGGCTCTGAGCCGGGGTGTCTCAAGCCAGAGACATTTACTGCAGATGTGGCAATCCGGGACAGTCCCGCTGTCCACAAACTCACACGTGTTACAGTCCCGACACACATCGTGTACTGCCATCTCTAGTTTTTAATTATTTAATCAGCAGTTTATTTGTAGGACTAATAGAATCATTTGAGATCTAGATTAAATATTAGTGAATTGCTTGATTTCAAAATAATTAGTAATTACTTAGTCTTTTTTTTAATGTTATGCATTTTTTATTTAAGTTTTAAAAGTTGATAGATTAGGTTCTAGTCCCTTGGTTTAAATCGCTCTGCACCTCCTTCCCCCTCTGCACCAGATCCCCAGTTGAAAGTCTTCACTTTGTTAGCAATTCACCCTGTTAGAGGTTCACACTCTGTCTTTACCAACCTCTGGGCTCAAGCTTTGTGCTTTTGCAAAGATCCTTGTACGATACACCTTTCTGACACATCCTAGTTCCAACTGGTTACTCAGCTTCCAGCCACAATAATTAATACCTAGTCAGGAATTTACTTGCAGCTGATTGTTACTATTAACTGCCATTGACTTGCAGGTTTTTAAAGTTAGTAAACTAAGTTTAATCTAAGTTAAATTTCAGTTTAATAAAAATAAAACACACTTACTATTTACCAGTGAATTCCCACAATCACCAAATTCCCAGTTGAAAGTCCTCGCTCTGTTAGCAGTTCACTCCGTTAGAGGTTCCCTCTCTGTCTTTACCAACCTCTGTGTTCAAACTCCCATTCCAGAGACCTGAGCACATAATCCAGGCTGACGTTTCAGTGCCAGTAGTGAGGGAGTGCTACACTGTCAGAGGTGCTGTCTTTCGGATGAGATATTAAACTAAGGGTCCCGTCTGCCATCTCAGGTGGAGGTAAAAGGTCCCAAGACACTATTTCGAAGAACAGCAGGGGAGTTCTCCCCAGTGCCCTGACTAATATTTAGCCCTCAACCAACATCACTAAAAACAGATTATCTGATCATTTATCTCATGCTATTTGTGGGAGCTTGCTGTGTGCAAATTGGCTGCTGTGTCCCCTACATTGCAACAATAACTACACTTCAAAAGCACTTCATTTGCTGTAAAGCCCTTTGGGACGTTCTGAGGTAATGAAAGGCGCTATATATTTGCAAGTTCTTTCATTTATTTCAGATGCACTGCACCCTATTTGATACCAAGAGACATTACCAACATGAAAGCTCAATGTTTTCCAGTGATACATATATTACTAGTCAATCTTCCATGGTGTTGCACATGGAGAGTCAGGACCCATGTGGTCTTCAGGTGAAGCAGAGTTAGATGGCAGAAGATAATTGGACCATGTGGTGCAGCTGCAATTTATTCCCCATTTTAAGGTCAAACATTTTACCCTTATATATTCTGTCCTATGGTGCATTATCCCTCTTCTGCAGCCTTTGATGCCATTAATCACACCATTCTCCTCCAGTACTTCTCCCTTCTCCAGGTCCAAGGGACTGCCTTCACTTGGTTCCACTCCTACCAATCTGTCATAGGCAGGGCATCTCTAGGAATGGCTACTCATCCCATTTCTGCATAGTCAACTCCATCCATCCTTGGCCCATTCTTTTTTCCTTATCTACATGATGCCCCTTGATAACAACAGCAGCAGTCAAGGGGCTTGCCGCCAAATGTACACCGAGAGTACTCAGCTCTACCTTTCTACAACCTCTCTCAGAGGTCTTCTGCCTCTGTGCTATCAGACTGGTTGTTGGACAGGCAGTCCTTGATGAGCTGCAATTCCTCCAGCTAAGTATTGGGAAGACTGAATCCATTGTCTTCAGTCCCTGGCATAATCTGACCCACTGCCACTGACTCCATCCCCTTTGCTTTCCACAGTCTCAGGCTGAAGCAAGGTGTTCACAACCTCGGTGTCCTGTTCATTCTGGAGCTGAGTTCCTGACCACAAGTCATCTCCATCAGAAAGACTGCCTACTTTTTTTTAATATTTGTTCATGGGATGTGGGCGTCGCTGGCGAGGCCGGCATTTATTGCCCATCCCTAATTGCCCTTGAGAAGGTGGTGGTGAGCCACTTTCTTGAACCGCTGCAGTCCATGTAGTGAAGGTTCTCCCACAGTGCTGTTAGGAAGGGAATTCCAGGATTTTGACCCAGTGACAATGAAGGAACGGCGATACATTTCCAAGTCAGGATGGTGTGTGACTTGGAGGGGAATGTGCAGATAGTGCTTTCATTGTATATCATTTGTAATTAAATAGCAAAACATGGCAATTTGGATAGCCGAGAAGTAGAATTGGTTGGAGCATAGAAGTTTCTCTGCAGTACAGGCTGATGAGCTGAGGTGCTGCAGCACACTGCCAGGAGACTGTAATTTCAGCCTAAGTTTATAATTGCAGCATGACATGCTTCCAACGGCAGTTTTATTATAAATGTAGACATAGGAATTTATAATGGAAAAATTGACAGGATGTGTATTATCAATATAAGGGCCCAGAATTTTCTGGATCACACTTACTCTTACCAAAATTTATACCGGTTTCTACGCCGATCTTGCCGATGGGAACTTATGCCGAAATTTTTCGAGTTTGCTTATTTTCCTACACCGGAATGTAAAAACTAGTGCCAAACGAGCTCAAATGCAGCGCCACTGATAGGGGTAATAGCAAGTGGACTGCTATCTTCTTTTATGGCTCCTCACTCTGAGCCTCTTGCTTCTACTGCTCCTCTTCCTCTTCCGTTATTATGCAGAACCAAGGGCAAGCCCATTGGGAGGGCCATTCCAGCTGCTTAGTCCTTCTGAACGCATGGTGGGGAGGGGGGGGGGGGAATCAGGGGTGATAAAAACTTTGGGTGCACTGATACTGACAGCACTTTGGGTAAGTGTAGTGCAGGTTTCAGTGAGAAAAATCGCAAGGAACATCGCTATCAAACTCCAAAAATCTCAGCTGCCCTGGTGAGATCAGGTGACTTCTGGTTGTTCTGCACCCAAATTTACAGTTGTTGATCTACACCAGAGCGTTACTCTCGTAAATCCAGGAAACTCGCGCGAGCTGGTCGTTTGCAATGGGCGCGGGGCTATGTAAATGTGTGGCAGAGGAGTGTCTTGGGATACACTCCACTTGCCTGGATTGGGCCAGCTACAACAACTGCGGAAATATTTTGAAAGCAGCGCAATCCATCAAAGAAATTCATACCCTTCAGTGTAAAGTTGGTGTAAATCAATTACACACAAATTTCCTCATAAGAAAACACTGTAATACCTCCCTTACGCTGCAGTGACACTGAAACTTTGCAGGAAATTCCTGGCCAAGGTTTTTAATATATAGATGTAAATTTTTCAAGTTTCAGTGATCTATACACACACACACACACACACACACACACATTGATTCCACAAATAAATCACAACAGGAAGCACCTAACTTTTAAGGATCATTAGAGACCATTTTTAAAACCTGCGATATTGGGGGTGTTTTGGAGGTTCTCATTTTTGCAACAAGAACCAGGAGAAAATTGGGGCCAAGATTGGAAGGAGATCATAGAATCATAGAATCATAGAAGTTTACAACATGGAAACAGGCCCTTCGGCCCAACATGTCCATTTCGCCCAGTTTATACCACTAAGCTAGTCCCAATTGCCTGCACTTGGCCCATATCCCTCTATACCCATCTTACCCATGTAACTGTCCAAATGCTTTTTAAAAGACAAAATTGTACCCGCCTCTACTACTGCCTCTGGCAGCTCATTCCAGACACTCACCACCCTTTGAGTGAAAAAATTGCCCCTCTGGACCCTTTTGTATCTCTCCCCTCTCACCTTAAATCTATGCCCCCTCGTTATAGACTCCCCTACCTTTGGGAAAAGATTTTGACTATCTACCTTATCTATGCCCCTCATTATTTTATAGACTTCTATAAGATCACCCCTAAACCTCCTACTCTCCAGGGAAAAAAGCCTCAGTCTATCCAACCTCTCCCTATAAGTCAAACCATCAAGTCCCGGTAGCATCCTAGTAAATCTTTTCTGCACTCTTTCTAGTTTAATAATATCCTTTCTATAATAGGGTGACCAGAACTGTACACAGTATTCCAAGTGTGGCTTTACTAATGTCTTGTACAACTTCAACAAGACATCCCAACTCCTGTATTCAATGTTTTGACCAATGAAACCAAGCATGCTGAATGCCTTCTTCACCACCCTATCCACCTGTGACTCCACTTTCAAGGAGCTATGAACCTGTACTCCTAGATCTCTTTGTTCTATAACTCTCCCCAACGCCCTACCATTAACGGAGTAGGTCCTGGCCCGATTCGATCTACCAAAATGCATCACCTCACATTAATCTAAATTAAACTCCACCTAAAAATCTGGGTAAATTTGGAAAAAAATAGTTTTTATTTGGAACATCACGAAAAAGCAAGGAAACAACATTTAAAAAATTTTTTTTTTATTCGTTCATGGGACGTGGGCATCGCTGGCGAGGCCGGCATTTATTGCCCATCCCTAATTGCTCTTGAGAAGGTAGTGGTGAGCCGCCTTCTTGAACCGCTGCAGTCCGTGTGGTGAAGGTTCTCCCACAGTGCTGTTCGGAAGGGAATTCCAGGATTTTGACCCAGTGACGATGAAGGAACGGCGATATATTTCCAAGTCGGGATGGTGTGTGACTTGGAGGGGAACGTGCAGGTTCTGTTGTTCCCATGTATCTGCTGCTCTTGTCCTTCTAGGTGGTAAAGGTCGCGGGTTTGGGAGGTGCTGTCGAAGAAGCCTTGGCGAGTTGCTGCAGTGCATCCTGTGGACGGTACACACTGCAGCCACGGTGCGCCGGTGGTGAAGGGAGTGAATGTTTAGGGTGGTGGATGGGGTGCCAATCAAGCGAGCTGCTTTGTCCTGGATGGTGTCGAGCTTCTTGAGTGTTGTTGGAGCTGCAAACATCCAGGCAAGTGGAGGGTATTCCATCACACTCCTGACTTGTGCCTTGTAGATGGTGGAAAGGATTTGGGGAGTCAGGAGGTGAGTCACTCGCTGCAGAAAATTCGACCCAGAGAAGAAGAAAGGATCATTTCAATGAAACAAGAAACACGGCACTTAAAAGATTTATGTTCCATTGATCACAGATAACTCTCCCACAAAAGGCTAGTAAAGCTCTACTGTTAAGCATTTATCTGTGATAGAAAAGAGACAACTCAGATACAAACCAGCAATCATTAACTTGACAAACTGTCTCCATCAGACCCCACTAGAGTTACATTCCCATCAATTTACATTGATCACTGTAAACTTTTTAAATGTTCAGCTAAATTTGTATTAAATATATATTTAAAAATTCTATTATTCCTCACATCAATTTCACATTATGCTATGTTTGGCAATACATCCAAAATCATCAGTGTGCATTGGATGCATCAGCACGTTTTCTATAAACTGAATAAAAAAATATGAAATGGCAAACAGTGAGTTGATTTATCCCATGATGATCTTAAATCTGCTCTAACTGCTGAAATCCCCTCCAGTCTTGACTCTCTTGAAAAAATATGGCATTGAAAGTCGGGCTCTGAGATGTGTGGGTTACAAAAAGTGCAGTGAATACTGAGCAGATCAGCATCTGTGGAGAAGAGTAACATTCCAGACGTAGACATTTCGGGCATGATTTTATTGGGAGGCAATGGAGGGGGGAATTCTTGTTGGGAAACCCGGAAGAAAGGGTTTCCCGGACGTCCTTACGATTTTGATGTAAGGACATCTTTTAATTTTTTTTGACGGTTTCCCGCCCGACAGGCCAGCCTGATTGACAGGCTAGTTGCAGTCGGACGGGAGAAGAGCAAGGAAGAGGACGTGAACAGGTAAGTGTTAGATGGAGGGGGGAGGGGGTGTCGGGGGTCACCGGGGCAGGTGGGGGGCTCAGTCACCGGGGGTCACCGGGTGTCAGTCACCGGGGGGAGGATGGTCAGTCATCGGGGGAGTCGGTCATCGGAGGGGGGCTCGGTCATTGGAGGGCGGGGTTCAGTCATCGGGGTTGGGGATCATCACGGGGGTCAGAGATCGTGGGAGGATCAGAGATCGTGGGGGTTGGGGGTTACCACGGAGGTCGGATATCATGCGGGGTGTCGGAGATCACGTTTGGGGGGAGGGGGTTGATCGCGTTTGTAGGGTCGTGGCACATAGGCTTGTTGGACCTGGGGGAAGCACTCCTGCTCCTCCGAGCCCACAAGCTGTGCTTTAAAGGCACTTACCTGCAGTTTCAGGCCTTCTCGACTCCTCTGATGCGGCGGGAAGCAGAAGGCCCAGGAATCCCGGCCCCCCAGGGGTTAAAAATAAAAAACCTGTCAAAATGGAGACCCGCAGCCTACTTGAAAGCTTTCACTGACCAACCCGCCTCCTGAGAGCGAGATGGTTGCCCGCTCTTCATGAAAACCGGAAGTGGGGGGGTCGGGGGCGGATTTTAGATTTTAACAATTTTTACTGCCCCCAACCCACCCGTTTATCCCATGTAAAATCATGACCTACGTATTTGTTCCCTGGACATCCAAGTTTTAGTTTTGGAATCTTACGATCTTATGATCTTACTCCATGGCTGCATGGCGCTGCAGATAATGGGGAGGTGGAGTGGTGGCAATTTCAACTTACGGCTGCCCAGTTTGCACTGAAAACTTGGTTGCTTGGCCTCCGAAATTTGGGTAGGAATCTCACTTGTCCGATGTCCACTAGAAGACTCCGTTTGAGTCAGGGGCGTTTCAGTCATCAAGACGGCCAGCGTGAAACTGGGTGCATGCCTAATAAATATATGTAAATGAGGGTCCTGTGCCTTTTTCTTTTTTTTAATTCGTTCTCGGGATATGGGCATCGCTGGCCAGGCCCCATTTATTTCCCATCCCTAATTGCCCTTGAGAAGGTGGTGGTGAGCCGCCTTCTTGAACCGCTGCAGTCCGTGTGGTGAAGGTTCTCCCACAGTGCTGTTAGGAAGGGAGTTCCAGGATTTTGACCCAGCGACGATGAAGGAACGGCCGATATCTGTCCAAGTCGGGATGGTGTGTGACTTGGAGGGGAACTTGGAGGTGGTGTTGTTCCCATACACCTGCTGCCTTTGTCCTTCGAGGTGTTAGAGGTCGGTTTGGGAGGCGATGCAGTGCATCCTGTTGTTCGTACACGCTGCAGGCATGGTACACAGGTGGTGGAGGGGGTGAATGTTTAGGCTAGTGGATGAAGTGCCGATTCAGTGGACTGTTTTGTCCTGAATGGTGTGGAGCTTGTGTTGTAGCTGGACCAATCCAGGCAAGTGGAGAATATTCCATCAGACTCCTGACTTGTACCTTGTAGGTGGTGGAGAGGCTTTGGAGAGTCAGGAGGTGAGCCACCTGCTACAGAATACCCAGCCTCTGATCTGCTCCAGTAGCCATGAGTTTATGTGGCTGGTCTAGTTGAGCTTCTGGTCAATGGTGACCCCCCCCCCCCCCACCCTCAGGATATTGATGGTGGGGGCTCAGTGATGGTAATGCCATTGAATGTCAAGAGGAGGTGGTTAGGCTCTCCCTTGTTGGAATTGACCATTGCCTGGCACTTGTGTGGTGCGAATGTTACTTGTTGTCCAGGTCTTGCTGCATGTAGGCGTGACCACTGGACTCTATCCAGCCCCTCCACCACTGGTGCATTGTGGCTGCAGTATGCACAATCCACAGAATGCACATCAGCAACTCACCAAGCTTACTTACAGCACCTGTGACCTCTACCACAAGAAGAACAAGAGCAGCAATGTCATGGGAGCACCATTATCTCCAATTGCCCCTCCATCACAAACCACCCTGACTTGGACATAGACTGTTGTTCCTTCATCGCCACTGGATTAACGTCCTGGAATTCCCTACCTAACACAGTCGTGGGAGCACAAGAACTGCAGCGGGTCAAGAAGAAAGCCCATCATCACATTCTCAGGGCAATTGGGGATGGGCAATAACTTGGCCCTGCCAGCATCACCCACATCCTGAGAACAAATAAAAACATTGTCGATGAGCCGATCAAATCATTCAAAAACATTTTTTTTAAATCATTGCCATTTTATTCTCAATAATTGAAATTTCTAATGAGGTTTTAAACAAAATTCAAATTCAAAGACAAATTACATAATTCACAATAACACTGAATTGTCCTTTGTGTCTTTTATTAATTTCATTAATGTTTCTGCGTCAAAGCCTCAGCCTTTCTGGAAAGCCCAGCTTTGACTAGATTTTTTTTATCTCACAACAGTTTGGCAGAGCTTTCAATCACATCTGTGCATCCTGCGCAAATGCCATGTGCAGAATTTCCCAGCGTGCAGTCTATGTGACAATAAAAGTTGACGGTCAAAAGGATGTGTCCTGTCGTCCTGGGAGGATTTGGGTGCCTCTCTGCTCTGCTTCTTTTTCCTGCAGTGTTCCTTATACTGTCAGGCAGAGTCGCTGTTTTAGGTTTGTCACTGTCTTTTTTTAAAAAACTATTTTCTCCACTCTTTCGTATCAGAATTAAAATTAATATAAGCAGAGAGTGTAATCACATCACTAGAACACTATACAAAGAGAAGTATATACTTCTATCATGAATTTCTAACTTTAATAAACTGTTTTCTATTAGATGAGTTAGCAATCATTAAATAATCAAATTAAAGAAACAAGAATCCTTTCCAAGTGTACTATTATGTTAGAATGATTAGAAGTCCTTATCCTATAAGTCATATGCAGCAGAACCCACTAGACATAAAAGGCACAGAAGCACACTGCCAATAAAACTTATTTGCATATTTACAGTAACTGCAGACTTTTCAGCTGTAAATTCGTTCATTTCTGACATGGATACTTTCTTATTTGATTTATATTTTTTTTTAGAAACTCACACCTATAAATTTAGTTTCCGTATTTGTCCACCAACCATATTAAAACTGGGGCATTGTGACCTGTAAGTTCGTTTCAGTGTGCAAGGTGCCAGCAGGAGTTAGGTCAGTTGAATTCTGTCCAGATACCAGCAGAAGTTGGGTTAAGTCAGGGCTGCCTGGCAGAATGTAAAATGATAAATGAACATAACGAAATGTGCTGTATCTGTAACCGGTAACGACTGTAATGCAATGAGGCACCCTAGGGTGCCATGAATTGTATTTACAATGTACGGTGCGTAACTATTGATTGTACCAGGACCGTTGAATTGTACTGTATGTACCTTTGCAAATTGTATGACCTGTATTGTATTGTTTGATGCGTGACTTGAATTGCATTGTATGTACCTTTACAAATGTTATGAATAGTTTATTTTGAAATATTAAAAAAAAAGTCAGGCTAGTTGGATTAAGGCTCGCAGCAGGAGTTGAATTAATAAGGGGATGCGACTACAACCAACCCAACCCCCCCTCACCCCCTCCATAAATCTTCTATTGATCATTAAGCATTGCTGATACATCCAAACTTGGAAGTTCAAAACTCAGCTTTTGTTTCAATTCAATCCTGTACAAGACTGCACAATTTTATCAAGATTGATCTTTAACAGTCCTTGTTTTAATATAGTCCATATCCAACCCTTTATAGGCATTTGTTTAAACTGTAATTACCTTCCAGTCTTTTTATGATGGCAACAAGACACGGAGTAGTGTTAAAAGCTGACTTTTTGATCCATTTCTGCTCACTGCCTGTTTAAATAGACCCAGTGGAAAGTATACCCTTTGTTTCTTGTCTGCAGCGCAAGTCACTGAGGCAAAACTTGCCATATTAATTATGCATTTAAAAGACACAATAGAAATAACTCTGTTCAGTTTTCCCATCATCAATATTTTATAGTGCATGTATTTATTTCAATCCTAAAATATCTTACAACTGCTGTATGTCTTTATTAAAGATGGCAAAATGCCATTCAATTTAGCACAAGTACTGGCTGCCAAACTGCGTAGGGAGTGTTTATTAGGTTGGTTAAGGATCTTGGCTGGAAAAGGTGGAGTGAGCTGATAAAAGGAGCAGCCTGGTGGCATAGATTATAAATATTTCAGGTGTGATACTGCATGATAGGATGCAGCTTTATGCTGGAGATTCCCCACAGGGTGAGTTCCTGCTGTGAAGCAAGCTGTCAAAGAGAGAGCTATCAAAAAGAGCTGAAGCTCTTCCATAACAAAAGCAGAAAATGCTGCAAACACTCAGCGAGTCAGGCAGCGTCTGTGGAGAAAGAGAAACAGAGTTAACGTTAACGTTTCAGGTCGATGACCTTTCGTCATGCTGTGTGAGAAGGAAAATGATATCGATTCAACCCGTGTATACTTTCTAGCAGCTGTTAGCGAGCGCCATTGGCAGACAGCCCAGAATGGCTTAACTCCCAGGCCTGTTAAAGAATGTTGCATAGTGCAGGACAGGGAAGGAAAAAGGTGACCAAAAATGTGCAGAAAAATATAATAATTTATTTAAAGATATGCCCCATTCCAGGATCCACTATTCTAACTTTCAGATCCTCACTAAAACCAATGGTTGGTCTGTTTCTAAACTTCAAATTGGCAAAAATAAGCCACAAAGCAAATGATAGTTCCAATTAAAAATGTTGTTATATCCAGTACCTAAATATAATGAGCAATGAATTATCTCCAAGTCTATGTAATTTAATTGCCAGTGCCAAAGTTCTCTTTCATGCAAAGTTGACAATTGTAATCGTTGGACTATAACTTGGTGTTGTAAAATTGTTTACAATTGTCAACCCCAGTCCATCACCGGCATCTCCACATCATGCAAAGTTGAAACCACACAGCAATATCTCACACCTCTCTTTCAATATCTCACACCTCTCTTTCAATATCTCACACCTCTTTTTCAATATCTCACACCTCTTTTTCAATATCTAACACCTCTTTTTTTTTCTTGTGAATCACATAAGCACAATTGGGAGCTAGCTCGTTGGTGGTATAAATAATGGTTAGAAAAGTAACTGATTATTTTTTGTTCTCATCATTTCCCAATAAGAGTATATTTAATCTTAAAATATTTTACAGCAAAATAATAAACACGTTTGGCTCTAAGATGGCTACAATTTTGGATCCATTACCACCACCTTCTTGATTTCAGCCACAGTTTTGTTTAGTCTCCACAGGGAGCAAAGTATTTAGTGTTAACATAACAATGGCACTGAACATTATAATGAAGCATTAAACAGACACTTAAAAGGCTTTGAAATAGCACGTTTTACTTTAGTGCAGCTTTCTCCTCGGTAATCTTAGTTTGGAAATGGATTGCAAAAGTTTCGATGACCAGGCACTGGAGGCTCTGGTCCAGAGAATGAGGGAATGCAGGGACAACGTATAAAGAAAGAGACAACTTCCCTCTCCCCAGAAGCTCCTAATTTGCTAGTCGTGGGAAGAAATCTCTGAGCAAGTCAATGCTATGTCACACAACTGCCAAAATTAACGGGGTGGGGGTAATCAGGAAGATGGCAGACCTAAAGACGTCTACTAATGGAGGTGATAGCAAGACAGCCAAAAAAAATGTCTCGCTCTAAACTGATTCTCCATGTAAATTAGAATCAGGAAGTGCAGTGGTGCCATGAGATAGCCAGGGGAATGAATAGTTTACACGAATTGGAACAGTCATATATAGGGATGATGCAATTCTGAAATGAATGAATAGGTTATCAGCACAGTGTGTGGCAGCAGTTAAAAGAGCAAATAGGATTTTGGGCTGTACAGCTAGAGGAATAGAGCACAAATCTCAGCCCCACCTGGGATGCCTCGTACAATTCTGGTCACCATTTTATAAGAAAGACATCCAGGTTTCAGAGGGTGCAGGGAAAGGTAACTAAATCGATAAATGGGTATAAATCAGGTAACTAATGGCCCTGATTTTAACCCCCTTACGATGGGCGTGAGAGGGTCGGGGGGGGGGGGTGCAGTTAAAAGGTGGAATGAGCGGAGTGCGACCCCAACCCGCTGCGGATGTGCACACCACCATTTTTACGGCGGCGGATATCAGGGAGTCTGAGTGTCCCGTCGTGGAGAGGCAGGGCCGCTTATTAATATATTTAAATGGGGCTTCTACAGTGCAATTGGAAGCCCGATTTGAAATTAACCCCTGCTGCACGGGCTTCCCAGGGGTTGGGAAACTCGGCAGTGAAACAGAGGCGGGAGCAGCCGGTTCCCCAAGGCAAGAGGCTGTCTCAGCACTACTGTGGGCCAGGAGGAGCAGGAGTACTGCCCCCCGGGCCCCTCAGGGAAGCCTTCGGCCACCCCCGCCCCCACCCCCAGCCCTCCTGATTGCCGACCTCCCTGCCCACTCCCCCCAGCTCCGATCGCCAGCTTCCCCCCCCCGAGACTTCCCAATGGCGGGCCTCTCCCCCCTTCCCAATTGCTGATCTCCCAATTGCCGATCTGCCCCCCTCCCGATTGCCAAACTCCCCCCACCTCCCAGCCCGGATCTCCAGCCTCCCACCAGACCCCCCCCCCCGATCGCAAGCCTCTCCCCCCCACCTTCCGATTGCTGACCTCCCGATTGCTGACCCCTTCCCTCCCCAGCCCCAATCGCAACCCCTCCCGATTGGTGACCTCCCAGCCCCGATTGGTGACCTTATCCCCCCCCCCCTCCTCCTGGATTGCCTGTGACCGTCCACAAGAGTCCCCGGGTCCAGCCTCCTAACGCTGATGTTCCCGCCGGCCAGGCTGTCCATTTGGGCAGCTGCCGGGCGGGAGACGGAGCTACAAGATGTTAACGAGGTTCCATCGTTGAGATCGGCAGGACCTCCGCATCCCCGGTCTTGCCGGGTTCTTCAGCCGTTTTCAGCCTCACCCGCACACTCCCCGCCTCCCCGTAAATATTGGGGCCCTGGAGTTTCATACAAGGTCTCCTTATCGATAGAGATTGCTGGCTGCACAGGATCATCTCAAGTCATTTCTCTCTGTGAAACACATAGGAACATAGGAACAGGAGTAGGCCATTCAGCCCCTCGTGCCTGCTCCGCCATTTGATAAGATCATGGCTGATCTGTGATCTAACTCCATATACCTGCCTTTGGCCCATCCACCACCCTAAACATTCACTCCCTTCACCACCGGCGCACTGTGGCTGCAGTGTGTACCATCCACAGGATGCACTGCAGCAACTCGCCAAGGCTTCTTCGACAGCACCTCCCAAACCCGCGACCTCTACCACCTAGAAGGACAAGGGCAGCAGGCGCATGGGAACAACACCACCTGCACGTTCCCCTCCAAGTCACACACCATCCCGACTTGGAAATATATCGCCGTTCCTTTATTGTCGCTGGGTCAAAATCCTGGAACTCCCTTCCTAACAGCACTGTGGGAGAACCGTCACCACACGGACTGCAGCGGTTCAAGAAGGCGGCTCACCACCACCTTCTCGAGGGCAATTAGGGATGGGCAATAAATGCCGGCCTTGCCAGCGACGCCCACATCCCGTGAACGAATAAAAAATAAAAAAAAAAAACCTTGGGTTGCCAAAAAGCTATCTATCTCAGATTTAAATTTAGCAATTGAGCTCGTATCAATTGCCGTTTGCGGAAGAGAGTTCCATACTACAAACTCTGGGGAATACTATGCAGGAATTCACCGTCCAGATCTTCAAACTTACATGAACAGTTCTCTGCACTCCAGTCTGCTGTGCAGTGCAGGGCATCACCAACGGCATCTGTAATAGAATCGTCAGTGGCTTAGGTCAGAGGCACAGTGGGAATATGACTCATGAATGCTCACAGTGCTGCTATAGAGTCCTTGAGTGACAAACTCCAAAATGCACGCCTCGTCAGCTCGAATAAACTTGAAGAATGCATGCAGACAACCCAGAGCCAGGAACTCACAGGCCTCATAGAAAGGATGGGGAAATTGGGAAAGAAGGCATAAAAATATTGCTGAAAGACACAATTACAGTAGTGGAAGGACAGGATTTCAGTGGGGTGAAGAGGCAGTGGAAACACTATGGGAGGGGGATTTTATCCCCCGGGGGGGGTCAAACTGTTAAAAATGTGAAACCTGACCCCCAACCCGCTGCTAACACGCCTGCTTCCGGTTTAACTGAGGCGGGATGGGTGAGTAACCTGCTCTCGAGAGGCGGGTCAGTGATTATAATATGTTAATGAGGCTCCGTATCTCAGATTTTAGCAGCCATTTGGATTTAAAGGCCGCCAGCCGGGATTCCCAGGGCTCGAAAACCCGGCAGCTAAAGGGAGGCGAGAACTGCAGGATCCGGCCGGTAAGGGTTTTTCCAACACTGCTTCTGGGCCAGGAGGTGCAGGACTGCTTCCCCCCACCGACCCCTCGAGGTAACCTACCGCAATCTGCCTCTCTCCCCGTGATCTCCAGACCTCCCCGCGATCGGACGACCCTCCCAGCGATCGGCCGACCCTCCCCGCGATCTGATCCCAGCCGCCAGCCATCCGAACCCCCCACAGTCTCCAACCCCCGCGATCTCTCCCCCCCCGTCTTTGCGGTCAGCCTGACCGTGTTGCGTACCCCATGCCCCGGTGCTCTGGAGCCTCTTGTCGCCATGTCCCCTGTGAAGAAGAAACCATCTTCACCTCACTGGAGAAAGGCGTTAGACCGGTCCCCGGCCAGCCCTGAGATCCACCTCTACGTCAGTAAAGCCGCAAAAGGATATAACAGGTTCTACTCGTCCTGCTCGTCCTGGGAGATCCGCCTCCTGCGATCTCTCCCTCCCTCCCTCCCTCCTCTCCAGTCCCCAGCTGCAACCTTCTAATGTAAGTCTTTCCACCCAACGGCCAGTCAGCCTCTCAATCTGGCCGGCTGCCAGGCGGGAAATGGAGAAAAAAAATTCCAACAATTTCCTGCCGTTAAATTTGGCAGGACCTCAGCATTTCCCGGATTTCTGGGTTTCCTGGCTGCTGGCAATTGCCCCCGCTCCCTCCCCGCCTCCCCGTAAATATCATGGGTAGAACTAAGCAACAGTAAAGGATGCAAGACTTTGGTAGGAATTGTCTACAGACCTCCTGAGAGTAGTGGCAGGATATATAAATACAGAGATCAGGGAAGAACGTAGCAGAACAATGTGGTTATAATGAAAGATTTTAACTTTCACGTAGACTTGGAGAAGCAGACCATCTCAAGGAGTAATTTCTAGAATGTATTCAGGAGAGTTTTCTGGTAAAATAAGTTTTAGAACCAGCAACGGATAAGACCACACCAGATTTATTGATGAGTAACGAACCAGAATTAGTTAACAATCTGTGATAAGGGAATATCTTTTGAATAGTGACTATAGAAAGACTGAATTTGATGTTAGGTTGGAGAGGGAGAAGGGAGAGTCATAAACCAGAATTTAAGAAAGGCCAGCTTCGAAAGAATCAGAAACACTTACTTGGCAGGGGACAATCTGAGATCCTGAAGGCGGATCTCGCAGGACGAGCAGGACGAGTAGAACCAGTTATAACCTGTTTGTGGCTTTACAGACGTAGAGGTGGATCTCAGTGCTGGTCTAACGCCTTTCTCCAGTGAGGTGAAGATGGTTTCTTTTTCACAGGGGACATGGTGTCCAGAGGCTCCAGAGCACCGGGGCACGGGGTACGCAACACGGTCAGGCTGACCGCAAAGACGGGCGAAGGACCCATGCCATGGCAATGGGGCACCTTTGTGAGGAAGGTTCTGTTGGAAGCCCGTGGTTTGGAGCCAGCGGACATCTTCTGCCTGCAGGACTTCCCGAGGAGCAGATATTTCGACATGACGTTCAAGAACCGCTCCCCGCGCTCCCACAGGAGAAGGAACTGACGCTAACAGTCCACATGTTCAACCCGCACGTGCCCGTCGCGGATGTGCTGATGTTCCTCAAGCGATACGTGGACGGAGTGGAGCATCGACATCACGGACATGCACGGGATCTGGACCAGCAAGAGGAGCATCGAGGCGAAGCTGAGGGTGGACGCTGATGGAAACATCATTCACCCACCATCAAGCTTTGCGATTGGGACGAGTCGAGGGTACGCGGTGTACCCGGGGCAGCCCAGAGTGCGCCGATCCTGCGGCAAACCCGGGCACGAAGTGGCTTCCTGCAAGGTGGTGATCTGCAGGAAGGAGGGCCACCAGACACTGGACTGTCAGGAGACCGAGTGCTGTAACCTGTGCGGAGAGGCTGGTCACCTGTACAAGACCTGCCCAAACCGTAGACTAAGCTATGCATGGGCAGCGAGAGGCGAAGTGACGAAGGAGAAGAGAGCAGCAGCCGTAGTGGCCGCTAAGGAGGCCAGACCCCTCCCCCCCGCTGTGGTCCCACATGAAAGGGCCAATCACCAGGAGGAGGACAAGGAGCAGGAAGGGAGTGTTGAGGAAATCAACCAAACCCCGACACCCAGCCCCGAATCTACCCCTGAGAACGCAGTCAATGGAAGGCAAACCAGGGACAGATGAAGGATGGATGATACAAGCAAAGAAAAAGAGCAAGTCCCGCAGGACCAGAGGCACGGACACCAAAGGTGCGGCCAGCGGCAAGAGGAGCTCAGAGTCCCCAACAGACAACAACGACCGCTCCTCGGACGATGACCAAGGAAAGGGGGGGAAACCCCACCTTCATCAAAGGAAGAGGCAAAATGCAGCGGTGACCTGTGACACCGACAACGCGCTCCAACTCCAGGAACCTGGAGCAGCAACAGTCAGCTCCAGGGCACCGGAAGCAGCGCAGTGACCAGCCAACCCCAACTCCAGGGCACCGGGAGCAGCGCCGTGCCCAGACAACCCCAACACCAGGGCACCGGGAGCAGCGCCGTGCCCGGCCAACCCCAACTCCAGGGCACTGGGAGCAGCGCCGTGCCCAGACAACCCCAACACCAGGGCACCGGGAGCAGCGCCGTGCCCGGCCAACCCCAACACCAGGGCACCGGGAGCAGCGCCGTGCCCAGACAACCCCAACTCCAGGGCACCGGGAGCAGCGCCGTGCCCAGACAACCCCAACGCCAGGGCACCGGGAGCAGCGCCGTGCCCAGACAACCCCAACTCCAGGGCACTGGGAGCAGCGCCGTGCTCAGCCAACCCCAACACCAGGGCACCGGGAGCAGCGCCGTGACCAGCCAACCCCAACTCCAGGGCACCGGGAGCAGCATCGTGCCCGGCCAACCCCAACTCCAGGGCACTGGGAGCAGCATCGTGCCCAGACAACCCCAACTCCAGGGCACCCGGAGCAGCGCCGTGCCCGGCCAACCCCAACTCCAGGGCACCGGGAGCAGTGCGTGCCCAGACAACCCCAACTCCAGGGCACTGGGAGCAGCATCGTGCCCAGACAACCCCAACTCCAGGGCACCGGGAGCAGCGCCGTGCCCGGCCAACCCCAACTCCAGGGCACCGGGAGCAGTGCGTGCCCAGACAACCCCAACTCCAGGGCACCGGGAGCAGTGCCGTGCCCGGCCAACCCCAACTCCAGGACATCGGGAGCAGCGCCGTGCCCAGCCAACCCCAACTCCGGGAAACCGGGAGCAGCACGACGGACGCGGAGAGAGAACCCCCGGCATGGAACGAGGAGCCGGACCTGGTTGTGGGTCTCACGGACACACCACCCCAAGAGACCCAGCCAACGACCCCCGAACGAGGACCCTCCTCCAATGGAGGACAGGCCTCCTTCCTCAGCCCAAGGACTGTCTAGAAGTTCCTGCACACCAAATAAATGCAGAATCTGGACCCAGGGTTCCAAATGAATGATAAGACCTGAATGTTTTGATTCCTTTGTATTTTAAAATGGATTTAAAATTGGATCCATAAACGTGCGTAGTATCAAATCGACCACGCGATGTGCCGCGGTCTGTCCAGGGTCAAGAGGGACCTGCTGTTCTTGCAGGACCTCAGCAACTACCAGCAGTGTTCACACATGTAAACCCAGGGGCAGTCGATCTGGTCGGGAGGCAACGGTAATCGTTCCTCAGGCCTGGGGATTCTGCTGAGAGGAGGTCAATTCACCATCACCGAGGTTAAGCAGGTGGTGGGGGGCCGCCTGCTCGTAGCAGACATTCTGTACAAGAACGCCCCGCTCCGACTGATCAGTGTGTACGCCCCGCCCCTCAGTAGCGAGCGGATGGAGGTTTTCCAGCATTTCCCGATGCTGCTGGTGACCTCCAGACCAATTCTTCTCGCTGGAGACTTCAATTGCATCATTGATGCAGCTGGACAATCCAGCAGGGGCGGCCGTATACTGGACACCACGTCCAAACTCCTGATGGAGGCGGTGGAAGACGCAAAGCTTCGCAGCGTCTTCAGCAACCCTGCAGACGGAGCGCCGCAGAGATACACCTGGTCCAGGCCAGACGGGTCCGTCCGTTCCAGGAGAGACTTCCTTTTTGTGTCCACAATGCTCAAGGTCAGATCCACCGACGTCCAGCCGGTGTTCTTCTCTGACCACTGCCTCCTACTGACCGACTGTCAATCACAGGAGGACCAGAGGGCGGGCAGAGGGATATGGAAGCTGAACGTGAGACTGTTGACCCCGGAGAACATTGAGGAACTAAAGAGGGATTACACACGTTGGAGAACCGTGAAACCCCTCTTCAACTCCACGGTGCACTGGTGGGAAGCGATCAAGGCCAACATCAAGAGGTTCTTCATCCTCGAAGGTGTTCAGAAGGTAAGAGAGAGGCAGAGGGAATTGTCACAACTCCAGAAAAGCATGCAGGATCTGCTCCAGCTGCAGTCGATGGGGGTTGATTTCAGGGAGGAACTCCGAGAGGGGAAGGGCCAGCAAGCCTCGCTCTTCGCCTCCGAGGCCTCAAAGATCATCTTCTGGTCCAGAGTCCGCTCCGAGGAGCAGGGCGAGAAGTGCTCGCACTTCTCCTTTCAGAAGCTGCACGGAGAGACCTCTGTGATCAGCAGCCTGAAAGAGGAAGACGGCTCGCTGACGTCCTCGCAGGCCGACATACTGAGGATCAACAAATCCTTTTATGTCGGGCTGCACGACATGAAGCCCACAGACAGCACGGCCTCTCAGTCCTTCCTGTCCTCTGTCCCAGAGGTCTTAGAGGACAGCGAGCGAGAGAGCATGGATCGGCCACTAACCTTGGACAAGCTGACAAAGGCCGTCCGGTCCTTCGAGAAGAGTAGAACTCCCGGAAGCGACGGCTTACCAGTCGAGTTAGACCATAAGAGATAGGAGCAGGAATAGGCCATTCGGCCCCTCGAGCCTGCTCCGCCATTTAATGAGATCATGGCTGATCTGATTTTTACCTCAACTCCGCTTTCCTGCCCTTTCCCCATACCCTTTCACTCCCTTGCTGATCAAAAGTTTTGTAAACAATTTTACAACACCAAGTTATAGTCCAACGATTTTATTTTTAATCCCACAAGCTTTCGGGGGCTTTCCCCTTCCTCAGGCGGTGTGGAAAAGACAATTTCGAATCCTTTGCATTTTAAGATCACAGAACAAAGCCTGGTGATTACTGCCCATTGCCAAGGCAATCACAGTGAGCAGACAGAAAGGTGTCATCTAAAAGGCCACTGAATATACAACCCCCCAAAAAAAAAGAGAGAGAGAGAGAGATAAGGAAGACAGTCAATGACCCGTTATATTAAAAACAGATAACATTTGTTCGCTGGTGGGGTTACGTGTAGTGTGACATGAACCCAAGATCCCGGTTGAGGCCGTCCTCATGGGTGCGGAACTTGGCTATTAATTTCTGCTCGACGATTTTGCGTTGTCGTGTGTCTCGAAGGCCGCCTTGGAGTACGCTTACCCGAAGGTCGGTGGATGAATGTCCATGACTGCTGAAGTGTTCCCCGACAGGGAGAGAACCCTCCTGTTTGGCGATTGTTGCGCGGTGTCCGTTCATCCGTTGTCGCAGCGTCTGCATGGTCTCGCCAATGTACCATGCTCTGGGGCATCCTTTCCTGCAACGTATGAGGTAGACAACGTTCGCCGAGTCACAGGAGTATGAACCGTGCACCTGGTGGGTGGTGTTCTCTCGTGTGATGGTGGTATCTGTGTCGATGATCTGGCATGTCTTGCAGAGGTTGCCGTGGCAGGGTTGTGTGGTGTCGTGGACGCTGTTCTCCTGAAGGCTGGGTAATTTGCTGCGAACGATGGTTTGTTTGAGGTTGGGTGGCTGTTTAAAGGCGAGTAGTGGAGGTGTGGGGATGGCCATAGCGAGGTGTTCGTCATCATTGATGACATGTTGAAGGCTGCGGAGAACATGGCGTAGTTTCTCCGCTCCGGGGAAGTACTGGACGACGAAGGGTACTCTGTTGGTTGCGTCCCTTGTTAGTCTTCTGAGGAGGTCTACGCGATTTTTCGCTGTGGCCCGTCGGAACTGTCGATCGATGAGTCGAGCATCATATCCCGTTCTTACTAGGGCGTCTTTCAGCGTCTGTAGGTGTCCATCACGTTCCTCCTCGTCTGAGCAGACCCTGTGTATTCGCAGGGCCTGTCCATAGGGGATGGCCTCTTTGACGTGGTTAGGGTGGAAGCTGGAAAAGTGGAGCATTGTGAGATTGTCCGTGGGCTTGCGGTAGAGTGAGGTGCTGAGGTGCCCGTCTTTGATGGAGATTCGTGTGTCCAAGAAAGAAACTGATTCTGAGGAGTAGTCCATGGTGAGCTTGATGGTGGGATGAAACTTGTTGATGTTATCGTGTAGTCTCTTTAGTGATTCCTCACCGTGGGTCCATAGAAAGAAAATGTCGTCGATGTATCTGGTGTATAGTGTTGGTTGGAGGTCTTGTGCAGTGAAGAAGTCCTGCTCGAACTTGTGCATGAAAATGTTGGCGTATTGGGGTGCGAATTTGGTCCCCATGGCTGTTCCGTGTGTTTGGGTAAAGAACTGGTTATTGAAGGTGAAGACATTGTGATCCAGGATGAAGCGGATGAGTTGTAGGATGGCGTCTGGAGATTGGCTGTTGTTGGTGTTGAGTATTGATGCTGTCGCAGCGATGCCGTCATTGTGGGGGATACTGGTGTATAGTGCCGAGACGTCCATCGTGGTGAGAAGTGTTCCTGGTTCAACAGGTCCGTGGGTACTGAGTTTTTGTAGAAAGTCTGTAGTGTCGCGACAGAAGCTGGGGGTTCCCTGCACGATGGGTTTCAGGATGCCCTCGATGTATCCAGAGAGGTTCTCACACAGGGTTCCATTGCCTGATACGATAGGACGTCCGGGTGTGTTGGCTTTGTGTATCTTTGGGAGGTAGTAGAAGTCTCCCACGCGGGGAGTACGTGGGATGAGAGTGCGTAGGATGTTTTGAAGGTCTGGATCGAAGGTCTTGATCAGTTTGTTGAGCTGATGGGTGTGTTCTTTGGTCGGGTCTGCGGGTAACCGTCTGTAGTGTTCCTGGTTGTCCAGTTGTCGGTATGCTTCTTTGCAATAGTCCGTTCTGTTCTGTATGACGATGGCTCCTCCTTTGTCCGCTGGTTTGATGACGATGTTGCGGTTGGTCTTGAGAGCTTTGATGGCGTTGCGTTGTGCTCGGGTGACATTCTGGACTGTCTTCCGAGTGCGGCTGATGAATCTGGCATAGACGCATTTCCTGACAGCTTGAGCATACATGTCAAGCTGAGGGCAGCGACCCTCTGGAGGAGTCCAGTGAGACTCTTTCCTCTTCGGTTGCTGTATCGCGGATCCCTCTGTCTGCTGTTCCGGATCGTTGATTGTCTCATTGGGTTCGCTGCTGAAATTTTGTGGTTTGTGGTAGAATTCCACAATAGCCGCCACCCTCCTTTGGGGCAACTCCCAAATCTTCTTTTGCCTCCTCCAGCCCTGCTCAGATCTCAAGCTTCCTGCTCACCGGTGATCCCCCCCGCCCAGACCTCAGGTCATTGCCTTGGGCTTCCTCACAGCTGATGCCCCACTCGTGCCTCTGGTTGACATTTTATACCTCTCCACTATTTAACCTTAACTCCACATTCTTCTCTTTATACATAAAACTTATTTAGCAAACTCCAACACAATCCCATTCCCTTTGAGAAAAAAATCTTCAACTTCAACACTATGGCTGTGGGATCGTAACTTTGGCGGAATATCCACGGTAATCCCAGAAAAATGGTGTAAAGACCATTGTACACTGTTTTTCCAGGCTTTCCGCAGGTCTTCCACCAAAGCAGCCCGCTTGATTGGCACCCCATCCACCACCCTAAACATTCACTTCCTTCACCACTGGTGCACTGTGGCTGCAGTGTGCACCATCCACAGGATGCACTGCAGCAACTCGCCAAGGCTTCTTCGACAGCACCTCCCAAACCCGCGACCTCTACCACCTAGAAGGACAAGAGCAGCAGGTACATGGGAACAACACCACCTGCACATTCCCCTCCAAGTCACACACCATCCCGACTTGGAAATATATCGCCGTTCCTTCATCGTTGCTGGGTCAAAATCCTGGAACTCCCTTCCTAACAGCAATGTGGGAGAACTTTGACCACATGGACTGCAGCGGTTCAAGAAGGTGGCTCACCACCACCTTCTCAAGGGCAATTAGGGATGGGCAATAAATGCTGGCCTCGCCAGCGATGCCCACATCCCATGAACGAATAATAAAAAAAAATGTCATGGTACAGGACCAGGTGAACTCCCTCCTGTGGAAATTCACCCCCATACAAGTGGAGAGACTGGAGAAGCTGGGATTGTTCTCCTTGGAGCAGAGAAGGTTAAGGGAGGATTTAATAGAGGTGTTCAAAATCATGAGGGATTTTGAGAGAGTAAATAGGGAGAAATTATTTCCACTCACCAGAAGGGTCGGTATCTTGGAGGACACACGTTTAAGATAATTGGAAAAAAATCCAGGGGGGAGATGAGGAGAATTTTTTTTACACAGCGAGTTGTTACGATCTGGAAAGGGCGGTGGAAGCAGATTCAATAATAGCTTTCAAACGGGAATTGGATAAATACTTGAAAAGGAGAAATTTGCAGGGCTGTGGGGAAAGAACAGGGCTGTGGGGAGTGGGACGAATTGGATCCCTCTTTCAAAGAGCCGGGACAGGCACGATGGGCCAAATGGCCTCCTCCTGTGCTGTATGATTCAATGATCTTGCAGGCCTCATGTCATCAGCAGGGCTGGCACACCGATACTGGAGAGGCACAAAGCTAGACCCAGAACATTATGTGACAGGGTCTTAACACAGCCGAATTTTCAACGGATAATTTGGGGACTTCTGGGGGCCTGCATTTCTGGTGTGCACAGGCCTGATAATAATATGTAAACCAGCCCGATTTTACAACTTCAGGCGAGTCTCTGCCGATAGCGTAAGTGTTGCTCATAAAGCCGAGGTACAGTAGCACTGTTGTGGATATTGCTGCTTTTTTTTTAGCTTGGGAAGCCTCTTACAGGGAAAAGATACATTTTTTTAATTCTGGGGGTTTTTCTGTATATTTGAGTACCATCATCTGCATTTTGTTCCATGTACAACTTGGTTTTTGCTGGGCAGGTCTCCATTTTTTGTGTGTTCTTTCCCCCCTGCTGCTACTGTTCTTCATCAGTCTTGATGTCTGCTGACTTGCATGCGGCACCTTACAAAGAGGTGAGAATGGGTGCCCTTTTGCATGTTCTGACTGCATTGTGTAATTGGAGTGACAATTGTAAACAATTTTACAACACCAAGTTATAGTCCAACGATTTTTATTTGAAACCTACAAGCTTTCGGAGGCTTCCTCCTTCCTCAGGTAAATGTTCAGGAGCTCCTTGAAGCCTACGCATTTATACATATAGAACAATACATGGTGTTTACAGACTGCCCCTGCAACTGCCCGTTGCCAAGGCAATCACCATGTTCAGACAGAGAGGTGTCACCTACAGAACCCCCGAATACACATTCAACAAAAAAACAAACAGTTGAATGTGTATTCGGGGGTTCTGTAGGTGACACCTCTCTGTCTGAACACGGTGATTGCCTTGGCAACGGGCAGTTGCAGGGGCAGTCTTTAAACACCATGTATTGTTCTATATGTATAAATGCGTAGGCTTCAAGGAGCTCCTGAACATTTACCTGAGGAAGGAGGAAGCCTCCGAAAGCTTGTAGGTTTCAAATAAAAATCGTTGGACTATAACTTGGTGTTGTAAAATTGTTTACAATTGTCAACCCCAGTCCATCACCGGCATCTCCACATAATTGGAGTGAGGAAGAGGAGCTCATGAGATGTCAGTAATTGCAGAACAGCAAACCCTGGGGCATTCCGGCCACATCTGGCACTCTCCTGGCACCTGGACCTGAATATACTAAAGCAGTTCTTCCTCACCACCCCCACGTCACAAGGCCGACTGTGCCATCTGCTGCGCAGTGATCCGCATACAACATTTAAATCAGGGACAGCTTTTCACATAGAAGTGAAGGTTAGCACAGCATGGATCCTTCGTGCCACTGCACCCTTCCAAGCCACGCAAGGAGACACCTGCCGCACCGGGGCAGTCTGTAGTGCACAGGAGAGTGACAACCTCTGTTTGTTAAGAGTAACAGCTTCATTATTTGCGCTGTAGAAGGAAGCCATTAACCGGACAGGATGCACAGCTTTTACCAGATGATAGAGTTCCTGCAGCTTTGAATAGTCAAACATAATACCGACATGGGCTTCGGAACTTTTCAGATCAATTGCACGGCCTTTGTGAACTGAACGGGTGTGTTCTCGATTTATGTTCAATTATTATCTGACTACAGATAATCATCGTTCACATCAGTGGTCATTACCCAGGAAGCAGCTGTGATGCCTTCATTCTGTAGCACTCCACGGGTAATTAATTATTTAAAGGAGAAGAAACACGGTGTGAATAGATTTTAGGAGAACAAGGCTATCCTCTGCATCCGTGTGCTGCTGAACCAACTGAGAAGCCCATTATCAGCAGAGGGGCATCACAGCCTGGTATCTCAGCGTGTTTTGCTGATCATTCAGTGCCATCTCTGCCCTCAAGAAAAATGTGCCTTGCAGTTTGGACAGAACAAAAGGTTGCATCCAAAAGGGCAATGGTTGTGCCCAATGTATGAAGTGGTGTTCCGGATTCTTCTCCCAGCGGCAGTGTTCCAATGGGGCGGGACATCAGCCGGACACTCTGACACCACCGGAACTTTTTTTTTTATTCGTTCATGGGATGTGGGCGTCGCTGGTGAGGCCGGCTTGTATTGCCCATCCCTAATTGCTCTTGAGAAGGTGGTGGTGAGCCGCCTTCTTGAACCGCTGCAGTCCGTGTGGTGAAGGTTCTCCCACAGTGCTCTTAGGAAGGGAGTTCCAGGATTTTGACCCAGCAACGATGAAGGAACGGCGATATATTTCCAAGTCGGGATGGTGTGTGACTTGGAGGGGAACGTGCAGGTGGTGTTGTTCCCATGTACCTGCTGCTCTTGTCCTTCTAGGTGGTAGAGGTCGCGGGTTTGGGAGGTGCTGTCGAAGAAGCCTTGGCGAGTTGCTGCAGTGCATCCTGTGGATGGTCCACACTGCAGCCACTGTGCGCCGGTGGTGAAGGGAGTGAATGTTTAGGGTGGTGGATGGGGTGCCAATCAAGCGGGCTGCTCTGTCCTGGATGGTGTCGAGCTTCTTGAGTGTTGTTGGAGCTGCACTCATCCAGGCAAGTGGAGAGTATTCCATCACACTCCTGACTTGTGCCTTGTAGATGGTGGAAAGGCTTTGGGGTTTCTTGGTCGGAGTCATTAAGGATGCACGCCACGTTCCCAAGAGTCCTACTGGCCCTAGGGCAGTAGAAGTCCTGCGAGCACTGTTAACGGAGTAGTAGTGTCCAGAAGATCCACCCAGGTGTCCCACTGAAGGGCTCAGCCAAGACCAGGGCCTTCAGCCGGTAAGTGTTTGGGGTAGAATGGAGGGAGAAGAGGCTGCTAAAAAGCCCTCTCCCTCCGTGAAGGCCTCTCAGGGCCGTCATCGCCACCTTCTGCCAGGGACCTGGGTCTTATCCCCCCGCCCCACCCCACCGCCATTTACACGCAGTGCCACTGGGGGCCTAGGAGGGGGAATGCAGGCAGTGAGGCAGTGGTCGGTTTCACCATCCAAACATCCCTTCAATGCTCACCGCTATCCCAGCTGGAATCAGGTGGGATTGTGGAGGAGAATCCCGCCTGGTATTCCTCAGACAGGGTGGGAGTTCCAAATAAATTTAGGTTTGCGCCATACTTGATGAGCTGCACAATGAGCAAAATTGAGGAGTACAGTTACTTTTGCCTTCCTTTTGATAAAAGCTAACTTCTTTCCCTTTGGTGTGCCACCTGCAGTAAGACCTCTATTTCCTCTGCGTGTGCCATTTGTGAACAATTAGGCAACTTTTCTGCCCCCACACAATTTCCCCTCTATGGTCAGCTGCAGTCCTCAAAGAGCTGCTCTTTGGCGTAAGGGCCAAGAACCAGAGGACCTAGATTTAAGGTGATTGGCAAAAGAACCAAAGGCAACATGAGGAAAAGCTTTTTTTACACAGCGAGTGGTTAGGATCTGGAATGCACTGCCCGAGGGGGTGGCGGAGGCAGTTTCAATCATGGCCTTCAAAAGGGAACTGGATAAGTATTTGAAGGGAAAGTACTTTCCTTTCTCTGTAAGGAATCTTACAACACCAGGTTATAGTCCAACTGTTTTATTTGAAAATCACAAGCTTTCGGAGGCTTTCTCCTTCGTCAGGTGAGTGTGACGAAGGAGAAAGCCTCCGAAAGCTTGTGATTTTCAAATAAAACAGTTGGACTATAACCTGGTGTTGTAAGATTCCTTACATTTGTCAACCCCAGTCCATCACCGGCATCTCCACATCATGCCTTTCTCTGGTTATAGAACCCCAGTAAATTCAGGGAGTGCTTGTCAAACAGGTACACTCCCATGCCATTCTCAGGGGCTCCCCGTCTCTTCAGGTTAGTGACGTGATCTCCAAGCTTCTCGATCATCTTCACTTCTTCATCCAAGTAGTGGGTCTCCAGGAAGTCACACAAATGAGGGTCTGTCCTCTCAGTGGACAGTTTGTTCAGATCCAGCAGACCCTGGTTCACATTCTTCTCCATCGGCAATGGGGATAGGGCGGGGGAGTGGGACTGGCTGGATTGCTCTTGCATAGAGCCGGCATGGACTCGTTGGGCCGAATGGCCTCCTTCTGTGCTGTAACCTTTCCACGATTCTATGATTTTATGATTCATAGGCAGCTCGGCAAAAAGACAGCTGGGTGACTAATTGACTTGGTCGGCAACTTTCCTCCATGCAGTTAGCCCCTGCCCTTTTACTGGAGAGTGGCTCTCAGTTATAAATAGGACCACCCCCCCACCCTCCTCCCTTTGGTGCACCTCCTGCAGTGAGACCTCCATTCCCTCTGCGTTATCCACACGTCTCAGTGTGCCATTGTGGACAATTAGGCAACTTTTCTGCCCCCCCACGCAATTTTCCCCCCGATTGGTCAGCTTCAGCCCTCAAAGAGCCGCTCTCTTGCTGAACTCTGAGGTTCCCAGCCAAGTGTTCTACGGGCCAAGCTCTCTGGGCGAGCTTCTCCTACGCCCATTGCTTATTCAAAATAAAAACTGGAGCTTATATCGCAAGATTCAACCTAAGACCAACCCTGCAGTAAAAGCATGGGTGCCCCTGCATCATCGAACCAAAGAATCTTTCAGCACAAAACGAGGCCATTCGGCCCGTCGTGCCTGTGCCTCTTTGAAAGAGCTTTCCATGTTGTTTCACCCAAAGTGCATCACTTCACACTTTTCCTCATTTAAATTGCATCTGCTGTGTGTCTGCCCGTTTACGTCTAGGTCTGAAATCTGTTACTATCCCGGTCACTATTTACTCCATTGCCAAATTTTGTATCATCCGCAAACTTTGAAATTGTACCCTCTAAAGCCAAGTACAGGTTGTCAGTTGTATTCATATGATTTATATCAATTAGTGTTAATTGTACTCAGGTGGTGTGTATCAATTGGGGCTCTCTTGTATCCGTTTATAAGAAAGCTTATCTAGGGTGTGGTGTGTGTAATGTGGAGCTCTGTGAATAAAGGCTTGGAAGCAACTGAAGACCGGGCTCTAGTATTCCATCCTTCACCACCAGGCTATCCAGCTTAGAACACAGGTCATTTATACATAACAAGAAGGCAATGGTCCTAATACCGATCCCTGGGGACCCCACTGCAAACTTCTCTCCAGTCAGAAAAACATCCATTCACCACCACTCTCTGCCCTCTATCCTTTAGCCAATTACATACCCAAGTTACGACAGTCCCTTTAATCCCATGTGTTTCTATTTTCTGAATAAGTCTATTATGTGGTACTTTATCAAATGCCATTTGAAAGTCCATATATACAGCATCTACTACACTACCCTCATCTCCCCTCTCTGATACTTCATCAAAGAACTCGATCAGGTTAGACAAACACGATTTGCCTTTAACAAATCCGTGCTGGCTGTCCATTATTAACCCATGCTTCTCCAAGTGAGAATTGACAATGGTTTTTAGTAGTTTTCCCGCTACTGACGTTAGACTCACGTGGAGCATAAAAACCATCACGGACCCCAAATGGCCTGTTTCTGCGCTGTACATTCTTTGTTAGACTGTCTGGCCTGTAGTTACCAGGTTTATCCCTCTCCCCTTTTTTGAGTAAGGGTGTAACATTAGCAATCCTCCAGTCCTCAGCCACCACTCCCGGATCCAAGGAGGATTGAAAGATTGTGGTCAGAGCTTCTGCTATCTCCACCCTTGCTTCCCTCAGCAACCTAGGATGCGTCCCACCTGACTTGTTAACTTTGAGTGATGCCAACCCATTTAGCACCTCCTTTCTATCTATTTTCATTCTAGTCAATATCTCTACTCCCTCCTCCTCTACTGCGACATTAACTTCATTCTGTTCTTTTGTGAAGACAGATGCAAAGTCCTCATTCAGGACCTCAGATCTCCTTCTTTGTTCCTAATCGGCCCCACCATTCCTTTAACTATCCTTTTACTTTTTATATGTTTATAAAAGATTTTGGGGTTCCCTTTTTACGTTACCTGCTAATCTTTTCTCATACTCCCTCTTTGCCCTTCTTATATCCTTTTTCAATCTCCCCCTGCATTCTCTGTATTCTGCCTGGTTTTCTATTGTATTCTGTACATGGGCCAAATGTGCACTCCAAATGTTCAATTCTGCAAAATTGAGTACTTTACATATATAAACACATTTTTTCAATATTTCAGGTTAAGGAAGAGGGGATCTCTGGGCTCTTGACACTCGCCTTAGTTAGTGGGAGTGGGGCGGGGGGGGAGGGAAAGTAGATGGAGGGTTGAGAACTAGGTGAGTGACAGCAGAACACAGGGAAATGAGGATAAAGGGATTGAGTGAGTAGTTCAAAGGGGGAGACATGGGGGGCTGAGGGGGTGGTAGCAGGAAGTTGATGGGGTTGGGGTTGCGATGGGGGACAAGGAAGTGAGAGGGAAGCACCAGTGATTGGGGGAAGAGATAGGAAGGGAGCTGCTGATGGCCACATTTTTGCCACAACCCCCACCAGTAAGGCGGGGGAAGATTTTGCAGGGTGGGCAGTGACAGAAATAAAATGTACGTGTGTTTTTGACAAACCATAAACGCAGTGCCCATTGGCAGGTACATCGCAGTGGCGCTGACGGAGAAGGAGGAGGGAGCAACCTGTTAATACGGAGATGCACAGATACTGCCTCGGGCTTTACAATTATCGCAGCAGACTCACCTACCCAGGAACGGTGGAGGAACAATGCATGAGGTGGCTCAGACTCGACAGTGCGGCTCCGACTGTGGTATGCCACACTGTCCACCAAGACCAGCAGGTACAATCAGCCAATGGCAGTGAAGGTTGCACTGCCCTCCACTTTAATACGACAGAACCTCCCAGGAATCTGCATTTTAGGAGTCAGTGGGGGTGGTTCTAATTTGTTGTGACTGGCAGCAATGGCCTCAAAACGGGGTCGGTAGAGTGACCGCCTTTCAACCTGAACCTCTGAAGCACCACGCAGCCACCTCCTTCTCTGTCTCCTTAATCTCAAGGAGATTATCACCCATTCTTACCTTCCACCCTCCCTTCCTGCAGATCCACCGCAGCAGCGGGCAGCACAGGGGGGGGAGGAAGGTGATGGTGAAGAAGATGGTGAGGATCAAGCCATGCAGGATTTGAAGCTGCCATCGCTCAGGGCAGCGGCACAGATGCCAGGCCTACAGCCATGCCCCTCAGAGCACTATGCCAGAGGACATGCGGAGTTGGGGGGGGGGGGTGGGGGGGGGGGGAGGGGGGTGCGAGGCCAGGCTGCCCAGGAGCAACTCCACCCCAGGAGCCAGCAGCCATGGGAGGAGGGCCATCTCAGTTCTATGACCCTTCTGAGTAGCATGAGGAGCCGACCATCGGCCGCGATCCTGCCCTCAGGTGGCGCCTAGAAGTAGCCTGAGACTAGATGCCCCTTAGGGAATACCATGCCTCCTCTGGGGTACCGCTGACGTTGGGTAGGGAGGGGCCTGAGGATCTGCCAGCGCTCCAACCCTCTGGGAAGCAGCCAGGCACAAGTGCAGGTATCTGTAGGCAGAATACAAAAAAAACATTTTGTTTCCTATCATCAGAAATAAAAGATCAGCAGGCTCGTCTCGTTCAGGAACTCCTCACATCTGCCTGTAACAGCTGGCCCTGGCTGCTGCTGCGCCTAATACAGTCAGGTATAGCCGTACCGTAGGCGTGCGATATTGCGGTAAGTCCCAGGAAGCACTCGCCCACGTTGCCACTGGCTGACAGGCAGCTGCGTGTAAATGCCGCCAATGGCATCATGGAACAGCTCCAAAAGCGCAAACGAAAGAAACCTCGGGGGAAACTGTTCAAGGGCGCACAGGCACTGGAAACGGCCTCTCCGCGAATTTCCTCACTAGCGCCGATAATGCGCCGGAAGTGGGGAGGAAATTCACCCACCCCCGTCATCGTAACACATTGAAGTGAGAATCGTGTCCACCTCTCCGCTGCACGAGGAAAAGCATTGCGTGATCCTAGACTACGGTTTGGTGCGACCGAAGACTCCCTCAGGAAACGTTTACAGTGTTTTTATCCTTCTAATCGGGAATGTTCGAGAAGGGAACAAAAGAAAGTTTTTTTAAAAAAAAACAAAGCACCAATTTTTAAAACTGACATCGGCATTCAGCTGGGGGATGAACTGTTGCAGAACGTCCTGAACAAAAGCGTCAGGGGTTGACCTTAACCTCCCACAAGCCAGGTCTTTACCAACTGGGGATTTACAAAGCCTTAGAATGAAAGCATCACGGCCTAGAAATTGATCCGCGTTTTTCGGGCGCTACGTGGACTACTAAGGCCCCAATATGGCGAGCAAGTAATGTGAGCCCATTTCTGACTGGAAGTGCGCCACCCGCCATATTGGATAAGGACAAAAAATATGCGTCCTTTACCCATGCTCGAAGCAGGCATTAGGCCCTTTACATATGCAAATAAGAGGCCCAACGCCTGTTCGAGGCCCCTTCTCCAAGACTGGTTTGCCCTGCAGCGCCGGCTGGGTTCTGGGAAACCAGGCCCAGGGGTCGCCTGCTAGGGTCAAACAAGAAGGTCAGTAACTTAGCTGAACTTGGAGCCGGGAAGAGCAGGAGTGTTCCTTCCGACCCCGCATTAAAGGAACTAATCACTGCTGCTCCCCCCCTCCCCCCCGCCCCGATCTCCCCCAATCCCCGTCCCCCGTGGACCCCCGACCTCACAAACCCCCGGACCCACCTTACCCGAGGGCCGCTGCGACTTTAGCAGCGGTCTAACCTTGCACTCGGCCGGCAGGCTAAAATCGCCGCACAGGCTCCATTATAACGAGGCTCGAGGTCCAATATCTGGGGAGCCTCGGGCCCCGCCATTCAGCCACAGGGAATGTACCCTGCGACCCCTCCCTCTGCCCCCCGTCACCCCCGCACGCCCGGATTTCTGAGCCCCAGAGTGCGTCCTCGGAACTTGGCAGTCACTTACATAACGCAGCGCAGGTGATCAGACATAAGTTGGATATTAATGCTATAGAATCCATTGCCATTCACCTAGGGTGCACTCCCTTCACTAGAGGGGGCTTCATGGGTACCACCGCTGGGCTTTGGAGAATCCTGCCACTCTGACAAAGCTCAGGACTCGAGATTATTGCTCCCAGTGACCCAGAAAGAACTCAATGCAATGGTTGGCTCGTTTGAACAATCCATCAGCCACTTGTTTGAATGTAGCAACGCACTGCCGATTGACTGATGTTTCTATTGTCCCCAGTGACCAGCCCTGAATGACTCCATTGCAAAGACGTTTGAAGGCAAAGGTTACCTTAGCTGCCCGCTGGCAGTGCTGTGCCTTCCTTGTTGCGTGGTTGCAGGCCCTCCTGAAACAGGCCGCAGAGGCCTTGGACCTCCTCCCTGGGGAATCGGAGCCTTTGCAAGCACTCTTCCACTGTGAGGCCAATAAATGCGTCAGCCTGTGTCGGTGCCCTGCTCACCGTGCCTTCAGCTGCCTAGGCCCCAAGCTCTGGAATTCCCTCCCTAAACCTCTCCGCCTCTCTCTTCTCCTTTAAGACGCTCCTTAAAACCTATCTCTTTGACCAAGCTTTCAGTCACCTGTCCTAATATCTCCCACACGTCAAATTTTGTTATTTAATCGCCCCTGTGACGTTTTACTACATCAAAGGTGCTATATAAATGCAAGTTGTTGCTGTTATGGTACCCATCTCCCTGTCATCCAAAATGGCCTCTCATTCATCCTGCTGCTCTTCCTCCTATTCCAAGGGGAATCCAAATGGAACCCCCATAGTGCAGAAGGAGGTGGGAGGGAGTAACAAATACTCAGGGCTTCCTTAAGACTTCTGCCTACGGTTTACCACTTGGGCAACAGCAAAGTTCACCAAAAGTAGCAAAGAAATGGACCAAGAATAGCAGAACAATCTTACTTTCAACTTCCAGCCTCTTCCTTTAAACCTGGCAGCCTCTGAGATGCAGCAGGGAGTTCAGGAACACCGAGTTTTTATGGGGCCCGTCCGCCTCCTGATCTGCGACCAGCAGAAATGGAGGAATGGAGGTTGCAGGCCCGAGTGACCCCACTTGGTGTCAATTTAAATAAAATTTAAATAGCCGCTCCCCTCTCTAGTGCACCAAAATGCACCCTGCCCGAAACCCGAGAGGATGTCAGGGCAGCAGTGCAACTGCGGCAAAGACAGAACGTAGCGTGTCTCTGCTCATCCTCTGCATTGGACCCGCGCAAAAATATGGCAGGCGGGGTTCAATGTGGGGAAATGTGAGGTCAAGTTGTGGGGGCAGCTTGCAACAGTGGTAATGTGTGAGGGTGAGAGGAAGCATCTGATTGGAAGAGTTGAGTACTGATGGAAAGAGTTTGTTGGTATGTGGGTGATGGGGGTGTAGTGTGTGGTGCAGTTGGTAGGAGACGGCCACTTGACAGTTGACCTCACTCACCTTGACCACTCATGTCAAAGCATTGAACTTCTTCCTGCACTGCATCCATGTTCGTGGTGTTAGGCGCCTGGCATTGACTGCGTCCCCCGCTGCCTCCCACTGCCTTTTAGGCCTATGTCTGGAGGGCCTCCTGCTCCCCCCACCCCACTGTGGATATAAGATGTCCCTCCTTCTGTCCACCTTTTGCATCAAGGCCTCTAGTGCATCAGCAGAGAACCTTGGTGCAGGCACCCTCGCAGGCCTGGTACAAACTCAGATCGGCAGATTGGAGAGGTCTGGCGTGCAGATTGAAGGATGTGGGATTTAGTGGTGCACAACCTTTATTCAATATTTTAACATAACTCAACAGTTTGTAAACATAGGGACAGGACCTGCATCTGTGTTTTACGTGTGCGATGTCTGATCTCTGTTCAGACTCCGTGCAGACAGCAGACTGTTATTTTCAGCAAATAACAGGTACCAGCTACCTTTAAGAGATTTTCTAACAGACAGCCTGGCTTTAAGAGATTGGCGCTCCCCCTGCTGGTGGAAAGTGTGAATGTCGTGGAATCCTTGTGTCAAGGCCTGGTTTTCTCGCCTGCACGAGGTAGCACGACCTCCGACGGGTCGACAGGGCGCGGGGTGATCACACAATGCAATGCCAGCGCCTGTTTTTTGGGGGTTAACCAATTTAACCCTCCCCCCTATTACCTCTGATGGGGGGAGTCCAGAACAAGGGGGTTCAACCTTAAAATTAGAGCCAGGCCGTTGGGAGGTGATGTCAGGAACCATTTCTTCACACAAAGGAGAGTGGAAATCTGGAACTCTCTCCCCCAAAAAACTGTTGAGGCTGGGGGTCAATTGAAAGTTTCAAAACTGAGATTGATAGATTTTTGTTGGGTGAGGGTATTAATGGATATGGACCAAAGGCGGGTAGATGGAGTTGAGGTATAAGAACATAAGAACATAAGAAATAGGAGCAGTAGTAGGCCAATCGGCCCCTCAAGCCTGCTCCGCCATTCAATAAGATCATGGCTGATCTGATCCTAACCTCAAATCTAAATTCATGTCCAATTTCCTGCCCACTCCCCGTAACCCCTAATTCCCTTTACTTCTAGTATAGATCAGCCCTGATGTAATTAGATCAGGCTCGAGGGGCTGAATGGCCTACTCCTATTTTCCTAAATCCAGGTTAGTACTTAGTTGGCCAAGCAGAGGAAAACCTGCCCTCTTGCCTTTCTTTCATACAAATTACCCACAGATCTAAGAGGGCGTTCTGAACTCAATTTTGCTTCTTCCCCAAAGCCCCGTTCACTCCGCCTCTGAAATTTTTGCACGCATTTCTCATGATTCACTTCAACAGTCCCAAACAATCAATTTTCCCTTGACTATTTTTTCCGCAAACGTGATGGAGCACGGGGGCAAGACGCGGCGTGGTTGTAAAAAAGGAAGTTCGCTGTTCACCCTCGATGAGCTGTTTACTCAGGTTACATTTTTTGTGGAAGCGTACTGGGGAAGATTTACTGCAGTCTTCTGCTGAACTTAAAAACAGGAGCAGCCACACATTGCTTTTGGTGGCAGAAAGCCAGCTGGTTGCTCACATCACAGCTGCTTCTTGTGTTCAAATTTAATGAAGTTGTGTACGCATTTCTGTTCACAATTCAGGCCGTTGTCAGTCCATAATTAGAACAATAGTTTCATGATGGCCTACGATGCTTTAAAGGCCAAATGGAAAGCAATAAAGATGACCTGGAAGTGTCATATATTAAACATCCACTCACTTTGAGTGTCCCACATTAATAATTTATTATAATAATGCTAGAGTCAACTTAGAATCATAGAAAGGTTGCAGCAAGGAAGGAGGCCATTCGGCCCAACGAGTCCCTGCCGGCTCTATGCATGAGCAATCCGGCTAGTCCCACTGCCCCCGCCCTTTCCCTGTAGCCCTGCAAATTTTTTTCCTTTCAAGCATACTTATCCAGTTCCCTTTTGAAGTCGATGATTGAATCTACCTCCACCGCCCCCTCGGGCAGTGCATTCCAGATCCTAACCACTTAAAATGCTTTACTTTAAAAAATATAAAGGGAAGATTTCCTCTGGTGTAGCAAATTTGTAACCGTGTTCTTTGGAAATGGATTTGTGATTGTGCTATAGCAAATCTACAGGAAAAACCTTATCTCATTAATATAGAATCATAGAATGTTACAGCATAGAAACAGCCCGTTTGGCCGATTAAGTCTGAACCGGTGTTTTTCTGCACGACTCACCTAGCCTTTCACATCCTCAGGACGTCCCGAAACATCACATCAAATTAACTAATGTTTGAAATTAAATCACTGTTGTTATATCAGTAAACACAGCAGGTAATTTGCACACAGCAAAGTCCCACAAACTGCAAAGATAAATGACTGGTTAATCTGTTTTTGTTGGCGTTGGTTAAAGGATTAAGGACATCAAGAGAACTCCCTACTCTTGTTTGATTGGAGCCATGCGGTCTTTTACCTCCACCTGAACAGGTAGACAGGGCCTTGCTGTAACATCACATTCGAAAGATGGCACCACCGACAATGCAGCACTCTGTCAGTACTGCGCTGAACTGAACTGTCAGCCTAAATTATGAGCTCAAGTGCTGGAATTAGGTTTGACCACACACTTTCTGACTCTGAGTCAAGAGTGCTACCACTGAGTCAATCTGACACTTGGCTAGCCATAGCTTCAGTCTCTCATCATGACTATAACCTCCCCCCCGTCCCCCCCCCCAGTCAATAGGTGCCAGTTGTGGTTCAGTGGGTAGCACTCTTGCCTCTGAGGCAGAAGGTTATGGGCTCAAGTCACACTACAGAGCCTTAAGCACAAAATCTAGGCTGACAGCGCAGTACCGAGGGAGTGCTGCACTGTTGGAGGTGCTGTCTTTTGGGTGAGACATTAAACTGAGGCCCCGTCTGCCCTCTCAGGTGGACGTAATTGGTCTGACCAATTTGTGACTCCGGTTTTACACCAATGGGGCTGGTCCCAACAAGTCACTCAGTCGTGTCAAGCTGCTACAAAGAATAACAAGTTGCAGCGGTTCAGGAAGACGGCCCACCATCACTTTCACAAGGCAAATAGGGATGGTCAATAATTGCCAGCGACGCCCACATTCTGAGAATTAAATATTTCAAATCTCAAAATTATACAGATTAGTGATGTGAAGTAAAAAAAATAAAATGAACGGTTGGCAGTTTGTAAAGAAATAAAAAAGAACTTGCATTTAAATAGCACCTTTCACATCTGTAAGATCGATTCGGACTTGACACCAATTTGGTTGCAATTAATCCTTTATTGAATTTAACCAAGTATCAACACCCACAATGTTTAAGGCAATAGTATTACAAAAGAAGTAAACAATATTACTCGCCTTCTCCTTTGGCTAGAGAGGGCAACCCACAGAATGTCATCTGGCCTCCACTCCTGTTCTCTATAACTTAAAACTGCCCAAACTCAAATGCTTATACTGTGCTGGTCACGTACCTTTGAGTTTGTTATTCAGAGCTGCCTGCCTCTAATCTTACTTTGCTCAAGGCCTCAGAATACTCAACGTCTGTTATCTCAACTTAACAAGGTCTGGACTTTCTCCGTTCCTGCCTCCCAGCCTTCAAACAGGTTTGCAGTTTAAGTAGCTTGGTGCATCTTTTGTTAGCCAGGCCCTTCTGCACTATAGGTAGCTTCTAATTTGACCATTTTCTGCATTTTAGCTATTTATATGTTAAAGCTTAATCTAATTTCTATAAACGTGAACTGGTTATATGTAGAATACCCAATCTGCTATAATTATACGTTAACTACCTAATCTTACACACCCTCAGGACATCCCAAAGTGTGTCACAGCCAATTATACATTTTTTTGAAGTGTTGACACAGTTGCAACACAGGTAATCACAGCAGCCGATTAGCACAAAAAAGCTCCCACAAACAACACTGAGGTAAATGACCAGGTAAGCACCAAGGAGCCCTAGTAAAATTAAAGTCAAGGGAATCGGGGGGAAAACTCTCCATTGGCTGGAGTCATACCTAGCACAAAGGAAGATGGTAGTGGGTGTTGGAGGCCAATCATCTCAGCCCCAGGACATTGCTGCAGGAGTTCCTCAAGGCAGTGTCCTAGGCCCAACCATCTTCAACTGCATCATCAATTACCTTACCTCCATCATAAGGTCAGAAATGGGGATGTTCGCTGACGATTGCACAGTGTTCAGTTCAATTCGCAACCCCTCAGATAATGAAGCAGTCTGAGCCCGCATGCAGCAAGACCTGGACAACATCCAGGCTTGGGCTCATAAGTGGCAAGTAACTTTTGCACCAGACAAATGCCAGGCAATGACCATCTCCAACAAGAGAGAGTCTAACCAACTCCCCTTGACATTCAATAGCATTACCATCGCTGAATCCCCCACCATCAACATCCTGGGGGTCACCATTGACCAGAAACTTAACTGGACCAGCCATATAAATACTGTGGCTATAAGAGGCTGGGTATTCTGCGACGAGTGACTCACCTCCTGACTCCCCAAAGCCTTTCCACCATCTACAAGGCACAAGTCAGGAGTGTGATGGAATACTCTCCACTTGCCTGGATGAGTGCAGCTCCAACAACACTCAAGAAGCTCGACACCATCCAAGATAAAGCAGCCCGCTTGATTTGCACCCCATCCACCACCCTAAACATTCACCCCCTTCACCACCGGCGCACCGTGGCTGCAATGTGTACCATCCACAGGATGCACTGCAGCAACTCGCCAAGGCTTCTTCGACAGTACCTCCCAAACCCGCGACCTCTACCACCTAGAAGGACAAGGGCAGCAGGCACATAGGAACAACACCATCTGCACGTTCCCCTCCAAATCATACACCATCCTGACGTGGAAATATATCATCGTTCCTTCATCGTCGCTGGGTCAAAATCCTGGAACTCCCTTCCTAACAGCACTGTGGGAGAACCGTCACCACACGGACTGCAGCGGTTCAAGAAGGCGGCTCACCACCACCTTCTCAAGGGCAATTAGGGATGGGCAATAAATGCTGCCTTGCCAGCGACGCCCACATCCCATGAACGAATATTAAAAAAAAACCTGTTTTGGTGGTGTTGGTTGAAGGATAAATGGTGGTCAGGATACTTTGAGAACTCTCCTGCCCTTCTTCAAATAATGCCTTGGGATCTTTTACATCCACCTGAAAGGACCAACAGGGCCTCAGTTTAACATCGCATCTAAAGACAGCACCTTAGATTATGTACTCAAGTTCTAGGAGTGAGATTTGAACCTACCACCTTGTGACTCAGAAGCTAAGAGCACTATCACTGAACCAACATGTGGGAGGGAACTTTATTTAAAGAATGAGAAGGATTGTACCAGCTGTAAGAAATGTACCCTTCTCCTCGTTTATCCAACTTTGACGATAAGGAAGTTACTCAGTGTAGTACAAAGCACTGGTGACTAGGTTCTGAAAAGCAGCCTGAAGCTCCTGCATGACAATAATCACAATAACAAAGACCAGAACAAATTTACTGATGGACTTGAGGGGGTGAAGTATCACAAGTAGGAACAGGATGAGGCCATTCAGCCCTTTGAGCCTGTTCCGCCATTCAATTAGACCATGGTTGATCTGTACCTTAACTCCATCTACCTGCCTTTATTTAATACCCTTACCCAACAAAAATCTATCAATCTCAGTTTTGAATTTTTCAGTTGATCCGCAGCCTCTACAGCTTTTTGGAGGACGAGAGTTTCAGATTTCCACTGCCCTTTGTGTGAAGAAATGTTTCCTGACATCACTCCAGAACGGCCTAGCTCTAATTTTAAGGTTGAACCCCCTTGTTCTGGACTCTCCCAAGTGACATGTCATAGCATTTGAAATTTCAACAATCATATTAGTTTAACATTCCCTGTTAGATACATATTGTTTGTCAGGATAACATATACCAGGTTACCATCGCACATCATAGGAACATAAGAACATAGGAACAGGAGTAGGCCATTCAGCCCCTCGAGCCTGCTCCGCCATTTGATAAGATCATGGCTGATCTGTGATCTAACTCCATGTACCTGCCTTTGGCCCATATCCCTTAATACCTTTGGTTGCCAAAAAGCTATCTATCTCAGATTTAAATTTAGCAATTGAGCTAGTATCAATTGCCGTTTGCGGAAGGGAGTTCCAAACTTCTACAACCCTTTGTGTGTAGAAATGTTTTCTAATCTCACTCCTGAAAGGTCTGGCTCTAGTTTTTAGACTGTGTCCCCTACTCCTAGAATCCACAACCAGCGGAAATAGTTTCTCTCTATCCACCCTATCTGTTCCCCTTAATATCTTATAAACTTCAATCAGATCACCCCTTAACCTTCTAAACTCTAGAGAATACAACCCCAATTTGTGTAATCAGTCTCTGTAGCCCCCATCAGGCTGCAAGGACTCTGAGGAATTCAGCTCTGCAGGTGGCTGGGAGTCCAATTTTGTCTGATAATCATTCCTGAGAAACGGCCTGGGACATTTTACTACATAAAAGGCGCTATATAAATGCAAGTTGTTGTTGTTGTGGCAGCTCGTATTATTTTCTGGATACACCCCCAATCATTCTACGGACTAGGTTATCAGACCAAAGTTTTTACTTGCCAGTCATCATGGCTGGGAATTTCCTCAGAGCAGCTCCTGCGGTCACGGCAGAGGAGTGGGAACAACTCCAAGGAAATTCCCGGCCCGTGACATTAAATCAACTTTTTTCTTCGACCTTGGGCTTGGTCCTCTTTTTTCAATTTTCAACTGCCAAGCGTCCTCCTCCCCGGCCCGTCCCCCTCCCCGGTCCGTCCCCCTCCCCGGTCCGGCCCCCTCCCCGGTCCGTCCCCCTCCCCGGCCCGTCCCCCACCCCAGCCCGCCCCCCCTCCCCGGCCCATCATCCTCCCCGGCCCGTCCCCCTCCCCTTCCCGTCCCACACCCCGGGTCGCCCCCCCTCCCCGACCTATCATCCTCCCCGGCCCGTCCCCCTCCCCGGCCCGTCCCCCTCCCCGGCCCGTCCTTACAGGAAGGAAGTTTACAAAGTACTAAATATGATGGTGCTCCAGCACTTCCTTCTCAGTAAACCCTGGGTTTTTAGCCTTGGTTCAGTGGATCGCATTCTCACCACTTGAATCAAGAAGGTTGCGAGTTCAAGTTCCACTCCAAAGGCTCGAGCACAAAATCTAGGCTGACACTCCCAGTGCAGCACTGAGGGAGTGCTTCACTGTCGGAGGTGCCGTCTCTCTGATGAGTCGTTAAACCGAGGCCCCACCTGCTCTCTTGGATCCCATTACACTATTCAAAGAGAAACAGGGGATTTCCCACCAGTGTCCTGGCCAATATTTATCCCTCAACCAACATCATTAAAAAACAGATTATCTCATTTATCTCATCGCTTTATGTGGGATCTTGCTGTGCGCAAATTGGTTGCAGTGTTGTCCCTACACTACAGCATTTTAAAAGTACTTCATTGGCTGTATAGTGCTTTGGGACATCCTGAGGCTGTGAAAAGCAGTATATAAATGCAAGGTCCTTCTCTTTCCTCGGTTATTTGCCTTCTTGGCAGTTTTAATTAAGTATGCTAATCAACTCTGGTGGCAATAGTTGCATTTGAGGTTCAAAGAAAAGGATTACTGACATTAATATTGTACCTTTACAGGTTGTCAAAGTGTCTCAAAGCATTTGTTCGTTTGACACAATGAATCACTTTCGGAATGTAGCAACTGTTACATAAGCAAATATGTTATTTATTATCTGTCCTGCAGACGAAACATTAAGTCGAGGCTTTGTCTGTCTATTCCAGTAGTTCCAGATCCCATGGCGCAGATTAAACAGGAAGAGAAGGTTCTCCTGGTATCCTGACCGGCAATCGTTCCTCAACCAATGCCACCAAACACAGATTAATTGGTCATTCGTCTTATCACTGCCCGTAATACCTTGCTGTGTGCAAACTGCAGGGTTTGCTTACCTAATTAGTAGCATTTCAAAAAGTAATTAATTAGACGTGGAGCACTCTGGGGACATCCTGAGAAACGTGAAAAGATATTGACCCAGAATTTGCTGTCAAAATAACGGTGAAGCTAACGGCATCTCGCTGTCTGTCTCACCATTGAAATCTTTTTTTTATATTCGTTCATGGGATGTGGGCGTCGCTGGCGAGGCCGGCATTTATTGCCCATCCCTAATTGCCCTTGAGAAGGTGGTGGTGAGCCGCCTTCTTGAACTGCTGCAGTCCGTGTGGTGAAGGTTCTCCCACAGTGCTGTTAGGAAGGGAGTTCCAGGATTTCGACCCAGTGACGATCCTCATATCCCTTGATTCCCCTAGAGTCCAAAAATCTATCATTCTTAGTCTCGAATATATTCAACGACTGAGCATCCACAACACTCTGGGGTAGAGAATTCCAAATATTCTCAACCCTCTGGGTGAAGAAAATCCTCCTCATCTCAGTCCTAAATGTCCGCCCCCTTATCCTGCGACTATATCCCCATCGTTCTAGACTCTCCAGCCAGAGAAAACATCCTCTCAGCATCTACCCTGTCAAGCCCTCTCAGAATCTTACATGTTTCAATGAGATCACCTCTCATTCTTCTAAACTCCAGAGAGAATAGACCCAGGTACTCAGCCTTGTTCTCTACTGTATTATGAACCTTACATTCATCAAATGCCTCCTTTTTCTGTTTCTTTTTAATCTTTAGTCATCCAGGGAGTTCTAGCTTTGGATGCCCTTCCTTTCCCCCTCATAGGGGTGTGTCTACCCTGTACTCGAACCAACTCCTCCTTGAAGGCCTCCCTCGTTCAATTATTGTTTTGCCTATCAATTCATGATTCCAATCCACCTGAGCAAGACCCCTTTTTAACTCACTGAAATTAGCCCTCCTCCAGTTAAGCATTTTCACATTTGATTGTTCCTTGTCCTTTTCCATAACTATTCTAAACCTAATAATATTATGATTACTGTTCCCCAAATGCTCCCCTACTGAAACATGCTCCACCTGCCCACTTCATTCCCTAGAACTAGATCCAGCACTGTTTCCTTCCTGGTTGGGCTGGAAACACACTGTATCAGAAAGTTCTCTTGAACACATTTCAGGAATTAGTCCCCCTCTTTACCCTTTACACTGTTACTGTCCCAGTCTATGAGAGGGTAAAAGAAATCCTGGGCTATTATACAAATCCAAGTTCTTTCATTCTATTTGGGAGCTGATAACTAGTGGCATTTACAACCTTAATTTATCACTAGCAATGTGTTAGAATCTGCTGGAGGCTCTGTTATAGCTGTATACATGATGTGGAGATGCCGGTGATGGACTGGGGTTGACAATTGTAAACAATTTTACAACACCAAGTTATAGTCCAGCAATTTTATTTTATTTAAAATAAAATTGCTGGACTATAACTTGGTGTTGTAAAATTGTTTACAATAGCTGTATACAGTCATTGATACAGATCTGTTTAAGGTGTCTTTAGGCAGGATAATTGAGGCTAAAATCATTCTTATAAAGCGCAGAAGTACAAAAGATGCGGGAGTTGGGTTGACGAATAATCTTACTAAATCCTAAATAAAAAACGTGCTTCAACTAAAGTAAAGTGTTCTCCGCATTCTTTTCTTGAAAGTTAAAACTTTTTCCCTAAAACGGCAACCAACTTTTGCAAAATTAAGGCTGAGAAAAGCCAAAAAGGAGCAATGTCAGCATAAATAATTTACCGTGGCAGTACTATTTTCTTTGTTTGGCAACCACGGCTTGACACCTGTCAAGTTCTCTCGAGTGACTGCTGGCAGTCTTCAAATATCTTTCATTCACAAGGCTGAAAGCTTCATGGGAAGAAATAACGAAACAAAGGAAATACTATACTTCTCATTCATTGGTCTCACCAGAAAACACTAATTCCAGATTATAACATTACTAATTGTAATTCCTGGTGACCTGCAGAATATCATTATAACTTAAAAAGGGTAGAGTGAGGAAGATTTTCTCAAAGCCTAAGTGTCCGATGTGAAATTTGCTCTCTCCTTGTAAACAAAATGCTGTCCAGTGGCCCAAGAGTGCACCGTTCAAGTGGCTTGCAGACATACTGTTCACAACCTTGGTGTCATAGAATCGTAGAAAGGTTACAGCACGGAAGGAGGCCATTTGGCCCATCAAGCCGTGCCGGCTCTCTGCAAGAGCAATCCAGCTAGTCCCACTCCCTCGCCCGTAGCCCTGCAAATTTTTTTCCTTTTAAGTACTTATCCAGTTCCCTTTTGAAGGCCATGATTGAATCTGCCTCCACCACCCCCTCGGGCAGTGCATTCCAGATCCTAACCACTCGCTGTGTAAAAAAGTTTTTCTTCATGTCGCCTTTTGCCAATCACCATAAACCTTTCCCCTTTGGTTCTTGACCCTTCCACCAGTGGGAACAGTTTCTCTCTATCCACTCTGTCTGGGAACACCACCACCTGCACGTTCCCCTCTAAGTCACACACCATTCTGCCGTTCCTTCATCGTCGCTGGGTCAAAATCCTGGAACTCCCTTCCTAACAGCACTGTGGGAGAACCTTCACCACACGGACTGCAGCGGTTCAAGAAGGCGGCTCACCACCACCTTCTCAAGGGCAATTAGGGATGGCAATAAATGCCGGCCTCGCCAGCGACGCCCACATCCCATGAATGAATAAAAGAAAATAGACGCTTCATGATTTTTGAATACCTCCATCAAATCTCCTCTCAACCTTCTCTGTTCTAAGGAGAACAACCCCAGCTTCTCCAGTCTATCCACGTAACCAAAGTCCATCATCCCTGGAATCATTCCAGTAAATCTCTTCTGCACCCTCTCTAAGGCCTTCACATCCTTCATAACGTGCGGTGCCCAGAACTGGACACAATACTCCAGTTGTGGCCGAACCAGTGTTTTATAAAGGTTCATCATAACCTCCTTGCTTTTGTACTCTATGCCTCGATTTATAAAGCCCAGGATCCCGTGTGCTTTTTTAACTGCTTTCTCAACCTGCCTGCCACCTTCAATGATTTGTGCACATATAGCCCCAGATCTCTCTGTTCCTGTACCCCTTTTAGAATTGTACCCTTTAGTTCATATTGCCTCTCCTTGTTCTTCCTACCAAAATGTATCACCTCACACTTTTTCTGCGTTAAATTTCATCTGCCACGTGTCCGTCCATTCCACATCCTGTCTATATCCTCTTGAAGTCTATCACTATCCACATCACAATTCACTATCCTTCAAAGCTTTGTGCCATCTGCAAATTTGGAAATTGTGTTTCCTGTCACTTGGCCAATTCCGTACCCATGCTGGCACTGCCCTTTCATTCCATGCACTTCAACTTTGATGACAAGCTTATTATGCGGCACTTTATCAAACACCTTTTGAAAGTCCATTTACACCACATCAACCGTACTGCCCTCATCGACCCTCTCTGTTACCTCATCAAAAAACTCAATCAAGTGAGTTAAACACAATTTGCTTTTAACACATCCGTGCTGGCTTTCCTTTATTAATCCACTCTTGTCCAAGTGACAATTAATTTTGTCCTGGATTATCGTTTCTAACTGACTGGCCTATAGTTGCTGGGTTTATCTTTGTACCCTTTTTTGAACAAAGGTGCAACATTTGCAATTCTCCAGACCTCTGGCACCACCCCCCATATCTAAGGATGTTTGGAAGATTATGGCTAGCACCTTCCCAATTTCCACCCTTACTTCCCTCAGCAACCTAGGATGCATCCCATCCGGACCGGGTGATTTATCTACTTTAGTTGTTTAGTACCTCCTCTTTATCAATTTTTAGCCCATCCAGTATCTCAACTACCTCCACTTTTACTGTGATTTTGACAGCATCTTCTTCCTTGGTAAAGACAGATGCAAAGTATACATTTAGCACCTCAGCCATCCCCTCTGCCTCCAAACGTAGGTCTCCTTTTTGGACCCTAATCGGCCCCACCCCTCCTCTTACTACCCATTTACTGTTTACATGCCCATAGAAGACTTTTGGATTCCCTTTTATATTATCTGCCTGTCCATTCTTATACTCTCTCTTTGCCCCTCTTATTTCCTTTTTCACTTCCCCTCTATACTTTCTATATGCAGCCTGGTTCTCACTTGTGTTATCAACCTGACATCTGTCATACCCCCACTTTTTGCTGCTTCATCTTACTCTCTATCTCTTTTGTCATCCAGGGAATTCTGGCTTTAGTTGCCCACCTTTCTCCCTCGTTGGAATGTACCAAGACTGTACCCGAACTTTCTCCTCTTTAAAGGCCGCCCATTATTCGATTACAGTTTTGCCTGTCAATCTTTGATTCCAATTTACTCGGGCCAGATCTGTTCTCATCCAACTGAAATTGGCCCACCTCCAATTGAGTATTTTTACTTTAGAGAGGTCCGTATCCTTTTCCAAAGCTATTCTAAACCTTATGATACTATGATCGCATTTCCCTAAATGTCCCCCCACTGACACTTACTCCACTTGGCCCACCTCAATCCCCAGAACCAGATCCAGCAATGCCTCCTTCCTCGTTGGGCTGGAAACATACTGATCAAGAAAGTTCTCCTGAACACACTTCAAAAATTCCTCCCCATCTTTGCCCCTTTACACTATTACTATCCCAGTCTATATTAGGATAGTTGAACTCCCTGTTATCACCACTGTATGGCTTTTGCACTTCTCTGTAATTTCCCAGAAAATTTGCTCCTCTATCTCCTTCCCAGTATTTGGTGGCCTATAGAATACACCCAGTAGTGTAATGGCACCTCTATTGTTTCTTAACTCTAATCAAATAGATTCTGTTCTCGACCCCTCCCGGATGTCCTCTCTCTCCAGCACTGCGATATTCTCCTTAATCAATACTGCCAACCCCCCTCCCCTCCTTTCTTTCCTTCCTTATCTTTCCTGAACACCTTGTATCCAGGAATATTTAGTACCCAATCCTGTCCTTTTTTGAGCCAGGTCTCCGTTATCGCTGCGACATCATATTCCCATGTGGCTATTTGCACCTGCAGCTCACCAACCTTATTCACCATACTTTGTGCGTTTACACACACGCACTGCAACCTATCTTAGACCTTCTTGTATTCTCTCTTAATCTGATCCCACCTAATACTGTGCTATTTCTTACTCTAGTGCTATCTGTCTCTCCCAATCCTTTGTGCACCTTGTTTCTCCTGTCCAATGCTGCATCCTGGTGCCCACCCCCCTACCAAATTAGTTTAAACCCTCCCCCACAGCAACAGTGAACCTTCCCGCGAGGACATTGTTCCCAACTCTGTTGAGGTGCAACCCGTTCGGCCTGTACGGGTCCCACCTCCCCCAGAATTGGTCCCAATGCCCCAGGTCTCTAAAGCCCTCCCTCCTGCACCATCTCCTCCACCACGCATTCATCTGCTCTATCCTCCTATTTCCATATTCACTAGCATGTGGCACCAGGAGTAATCCGGAGATTACTACGTTCGAGGTCCTGCTTATTAATTTCTTTCCTAACTCCCTAAAATCTTCCTGCAGGACCTCATCCCTCTTTCTACTTATGTCGTTGGCACCGATATGGACCACGACCTCTGGCTGTTCACTCTCCCCCCTCAGAATGTTCTGCAGCCGCTCAGTGACATCCTTGACCCTGGCACCAGGAGGCAGCATACCATCCTGGACTCACGTCTGCGGCCGCAGAAACACCTGTCTGTTCCCCTAATTATTGAAACCACTATCACTGTTGCTCTCCTGACCTTTCTCCTCCCCATCCTGTACAGCTGAGCCACCCATGGTGCTATGGTCTTGGCTCTGGGCTGCACTCCCCAGAGAAACCCTCTCCCTCACAAGCATTGAATACCGCGGTGTTAGAGAGTGAGATGCACGCAGGAGTCCCCTGCTTGGTCCTCCTTGTCGGTCAGGCTCTCTCTGCCTGCACTCTCTTAAGATGCGGGGTAACCACCTCAGAAAAGTGCGATCCACGTAGCTCTCAGCCTCGCGGACGCACTGCAGTGACGCCAGCCGCTGCTCAAGCTCCGAAACCCAGAGCTCGAGCTCCTCCAGCTGACGACACCTCCTGCACTTATCGAGGACACAGGACTCGTCCTGGAGTTCCCACATGGCACAAGATGTGCATTCGACAGGTCAGGGAACAGAACAATCCACAACTGGCCAGCTGCTCCCTTTGGGTTTATAAAATCATTCTGAGACTAGTTGGCCTTTGGCTTACTCTGAGATTCAGTTTGCATAGACACCTACATTACAGGGGTTCAGTACACTAAGCAAGTTCAGAGGATTTTGCTGAGTCAAATGCAAGCTGACAACAGAAGAACTTGCACTTATATAGCGCCTATAACGTAGTAAAACATCCCAAGGCGGTTCACAGGAGTGATTATCAAACAAAATTTGACACCGAGCCACATAAGGAGACATTAAGGCAAGATCATTTCTCACTATTATACCAATTTCATCCTTTACTAACAGATCTACCCCACCACCTTTACCTTTTTTCCTATCCTTCCGAAATGTCAGATACCCCTGAATATTCAGTTCCCAACTTTGGTCACCTTGCAACCACGTCTCTGTAATGGCAACGAGATCATACCCACTTGTTTCTATTTGTGCCGTCAATTCATCTATCATATTACGAATTCTGTGCGCACTCAGATAAAGAACCTTTAATTTTGTCTTCTTACCATTTTTTCCTACTCTGACCCCATTTGCTAGTGCACTCTTATGTTTGTTCGTTCTGTCCCTTTCTGTCACACTCTGGTTATCATTACCCCTATCTCTTCCCTGTACTACTTCCTTGTCCTTTCTCTTCAACGTTCTAAATTTCCACCCACCTGAACCCTCCCTCCTCCCCATCACCCCATTTAGTTTAAAGCCCTATCTACAGCCTTAGTTATTCAATTCGCCAGAACACTGGTCCCAGCATGGTTCAAGTGAAGCCTGAAGCCAGGCTGAATATAGAAAGTTTAGAGGGGAAGTGAAAAAGGAAATAAGAGTGGCAAAGAGAGAGTATGAGAATAGACTGGTGGCCAACATAAAAGGGAATCCAAACGTCTTGTATAGGCATGTAAACAGTAATTGGGTAGTAAGAGGAGGGGTGGGGCTGATTAGGGACCATAAAGGAGATCTACTCATGGAGGCAGAGGGGATGGCTGAGGTACTAAATGAGTATTTTGCACCTGTCTTTACCAAGGAAGAAGATGTTGCCAGAGTCTCAGTAAAAGAGGAGGTAGTTGAGATATTGGATGGGCTAAAAATTGATTAAAAGGAGGTATTAGAAAGGCTGGCTGTAATTAAAGTAGATAAGTCACCCGGTCCGGATGGGATGCATCCTAGGTTGCTGAGGGAAGTAAGGGTGGAAATTGCAGAGGTACTGGCCATAATCTTCCAAACATCCGGAGATACGGGAGTGGTGCCAGAGGACTGGAGAATTGCAAATGTTACACCCTTGTTCAAAAAAGGTGTAAGGATAAACCCAGCAACTATAGGCCAGTCAGTTTAACCTCATTGGTGGGGAAACTTTTAGAAACGATAATCCAGGACAGAATTAGCAGTCACTTGGACAAGTGTGGATTGATTAGGGAAAGCCAGCAGGGATTTGTTAAAGGTAAATCGTATTTAACTAACCTGATAGTGTTTTTTGATGAGGTAACAGAGAGGGTAGATGAGGGCAATGCAGTTGATGATGTGTATATGGACTTTCAAAAGGTGTTTGATAAAGTGCCGCATAATAGGCTTGTCATCAAGATTGAAGCCCCTGGAATAAAGGGGGCAGCAGCAACATGGATACAAAATCGGTTAAGTGACAGGAAACAGAGAGTAGTGGTGAACGGTTGTTTTTCGGACTGGAGGGAGGTGTACAGTGGTTTTCCCCAGGGGACGGTACTTGGACCACTGCTTTTCTTGATATATATTAATGACTTGGACTTGGGTGTACAGGGCACAATTTCCAAATTTGCAGATGACACAAAACTTGGAAGTGTAGTGAACAGTGAGGAGGATAGTGATAGACTTCAAGAGGTCATAGACAGGCTGGTGGCATGGGCGGACATGTGGCAGATTAAATTTAACGCAGAAAAATGCGAAGTGATACATTTTGGTAGAAAGAACAAGGAGAGGCAATATAAACTAAAGGGCACAACTCTAAAAGAGGTACAAGAACAGAGAGATCTGGGGGTATATGTGCACAAATCATTGAAAGTGGCAGGGCAGGTTGAGAAATTGGTTAAAAAACATACAGGATCCTGGGCTTTATAAATAGAGACATATAGTGCAAAAGCAAGGAGGTTATGATGAACCTTTATAAAAACACAGCTGGAGTATTGTGTGCAGTTCTGGGTACCGCACTTTAGGAAAGATGTGAAGGCCTTAGAGAAGGTGCAGAAGAGATTTACTAGAATGATTCCAGGGATGAGGGACTTTAGACTGGAGAAGCTGGGGTTGTTCTCCTTGGAACATAGAAGGTTGCGAGGAGATTTGATAGAGGTATTCAAAATCATGAAGGGTCTAGACAGAGTAGACAGAGAGAAACCGTTCCCATTGGTGGAAGATTCAAGAACCAGAGGACATAGAATTAAGGTGACTGGCAAAAGAACCAAAGGTGACATGAGGAAAAACATTTTTACACAGCGAGTGGTTAGGATCTGGAATGAACTGCCCGAGGGGGTGGTGGAGGCAGATTCAATCATGGCCTTCAAAAGGGAACTGGATAAGTACTTGAAAGGAAAAAATTTGCAGGGCTACGGGCGAGGGAGTGGGACTCGCTGGATTGCTTTTGCAGAGAGCCGGCACAGCTCGATGGGCTAAATGGCCTCCTTCCATGCTGTAACCTTTCTATGATTCTAATCACAAGAGATGCTTTATTATACGAGAATAATAAGTACGGTAGAATGCCAGTCAGGACTGAACATTCTTCAGGGTAAAGATTTGTTCGGACTAGCAATTCATCAATTAGAATTTGACATAACTAATAACTAAAGGAAACAGAAGAGCAGCAATTTCAATTTGATGTCAGTCAGGAGAATTGCTATTTAAATACAGAATGGATCAGTCTTATACCCAATTTCACTAATTCTGAGGACTAGTGTTACTTTCTAAATTCTAAACGTATTTAATAGATAAAATTCAACATTCAAGGCTGATATATATATATATATATATATATATATTACATAGTCTACAAAATAATCTACTCAATATTTGAAGGGAAAAAATTTGCAGGGCTACGGGGAAAGAGCGGGGGAACGGGACTAACTGGATTGCTCTTACAAGGAGCCGGCACAGGCTCGATGGGCCGAATGGCCCCCTTCTGTGCTGTAATCATTCTATGATTCCAAGTTGATGAAGGATGGAACCAGAAAGTGCTCTGCATAAATCTACAGAGTGTCCATTGACACCACTGTGACAGCCGATGGGATGGAGGCGAGACGAGACTCACAGCAAACAGCCCATTTGGCAGCGAGCAAAGTCTATTTACTCAGCAAGTATAAGACAGTCACTAATAAATCCAATCGGGAATTCAGGAGAAACATCTTTACCCAGAGAGTGGTTAGAATGTGGAACTCGCTGCCACAAGGAGTAGCTGAGGCGACTAGCATAGATGCATCTAGAATACTGTGTGCAGTTTTGGTCTCCTTATTTAAGAAAGGACATAATTGCTTTGGAGGCGGTTCAGAGAAGGTTCACTCGACTGATTCCTGGGATGGGAGGGTCATCTTATGAGGAAAGGTTGGACAAGTTGGGCCTGTATACATTGGAGTTTAGAAGAATGAGAGGTGATCTTATTGAAACATATAAGATCCTGAGGGTACTTGAAGGGATAGATGCTGAGAGGATGTTTCCCCTTGTGGGAGAGACTAGAACTAGGGGCCACAGTTTAAAAATAAGGGGTCTCCCATTTAAGACGGAGATGAGGAGAAATTTTTTCTCTCAGAGGGTCGTGAGTCTGTGGAACTCCCTTCCCCAGAGAGCGGTGGAGGCAGGGCCATTGAATATTTTTAAGGCTGAGTTAGATAGATTCCTGATTAACAAGGGAGTCAAAGGTTATAGTAGGTAGACGGGAAAGTAAGGATGAGGTCACAATCAGATCAGCCATGATCTTATCCAATGGCAGAGCAGGCTCAAGAGGCCGAATGGCCTACTCCTGCTCTTAATTAGTGTGTTCGTATTTAAGGGGCAGCTGGATAAACACATGATTGAGCAAGGAATGGCAGGATATATCGATGGGGTTATGTTTGAATGGTGGGAGGAGGCTCATGTGGAGCATAAACACCGGCATAGACGTAGTAAAATGGCCTGTTTCTGTGCTGTACATTCTATGTAATTCTATGTAAAAACAGAGTCTATCCAGACTGCACTGCTACAGCACCACCTGGTGAATAGAATGGTAATTGTAATTGAACAAGCAGTTAATCTGTAATTTTCAGTATTTTACTAATTGATTTCCTATAGATACTGGGAGTCAAATCCGAGTGCAGTATTTCGATCAAGCATGAGTGACTGCCCTTGATATCAAGGCAGTACCTGACCGAGTTTGGCACCAAGGAGCCCCGGTAAAACTGAAATCATTGGGGATCAAAGGGGGAAACTCTCCAGTGGCTGGAGTCATACCTGGAACAAAGGAAGATGGTAGTGGTCAGTGGAGGCCAATCATCTCAGTCCCAGGGCATTGCTGCAGGAGTTCCTCAGGGCAGTGTGCTAGGCCCAACCATCTTCAGCTGCTTCATCAGGCGCCTGACGAGCGTAAAAGAAACTGGCAATTTTTTTGGAAGATAATTTCACGTGCAGTATTTCAGTGGAAGGCTTGAATCGATAACCTCATTTTACTCAATTTGATGCCCCAAATCCAGCCTTGCTTTTGCCTTACCTGGAGAAGTGCAAACATGGCCACAGTTTTAAAAAAAATCAATTATAGAGTGACCAATGGAGTCAGTCAATGTGCAATTAATCCTTGCATCATGCGATTAATAGGTGCCCTCTTTTGCATGTATCTGCATACATAATGTTCAATAGTGCAACGCAGCAGCAGGAACACGGCTAATTTGAGCTGTGCGGCAATCCCAGAGTACAAACAAACATTGACTGCGTTCATATCATGATTCACACACCCCTTGGCAGTGCAGTCCCTTTCATCAACAGAAAGGGTCACTGCTCCATTAATGTCCGGATGGCATGGGGGAACCATTGGCAAAGAAATATGCCCTATTAATGCTCATTTTCCAGGGAGTGTTCGCAACATACATCTTGATGGAATCAAGCCTTCCTTCGCTGTTCAAGAGTGAAAACAGAACAGCGAGCTTGGTTCCCGGGACACAGGTGCTCCTGGCTCCAAACTTGGCCGATGACATTAGTGGTGCTCCCTTTATCACTCAAGGAACGGTTGACATCAATTCACGTTTACACGGTATAAATGCAATTGGTAGATCTTTGGGTTTGTGAAGCTATGTTTTTGATGTGTGGACCATCTTGGAGATGCCTGATAGAATGGACTGGAGCAAATTGGCAAAATAATTGCACGCCTCACAAAGTTACAATTGAAGGAGGAACAGAAGTGGTTCCTGAAGAGTAAAGACAACAAACCAAGTCCCGGGAAAAAGGATTATGTGGAACATGATCCTTTCTGAAACCAGTGCGTGATTGCAGAGCAGGTTTGACAGGCATTGGTTTAAGAATTTTTTTCCCCAATGTCAGCATCAGGCCTTTTCTGCAATCAGAAGAAGATAATTGAGAATGTAAATACATTTAACCTAAGGTTTCCCCACTGTTCTCTGTTATTTGTTTCATCTGGCACAATCTTGTGTGTGCGTCCTGGTAGATTTCCTGAGGACGTGCTTGGGATGGCTCTCTCTGACCTTATCTGTTGCAGATGTTCCAGCCTGTGTTCTAGAAATAGCCAATCCTCTTCCAGCTGTTTGGGCCTGCGTGCTTTGGGATGCTTCTCCTGTCGCTTGCCCAGAGGCCAGATCTGGCAATGGACTGACAGTGACTTGAGAGTAACCCATCAATTTAACATGCGTCACACTCTTTAGAGGCTGAATACTGATGGAGGCCACTGGTCTCTGTGACCAAATGGTGCTACACTGTTATGAGATGTTTGTCCCAAATTTGTTTCCAAACATGTCCAAAATGGACTTCATAAAGCCTTGGACTCTGGACATCTGCATCATCAGCTGTATCATTCCTGATAGATTCTCCAACAAGTACTCATGCCTGTGCGTCTGTTAAGAACATAAGAAATAGGAGCAGGAGTAGGCCATTCGGCCCCTCGAGCCTGCTCCGCCATTCAACAAGATCATGGCTGATCTTCTACCTCAACTCCATTTTCCTGCACCATCCCCATAATCACTTGATGCCTTTAATATCTAGAAATCTATCGATCTCTGTTGTTAAACATGGATTCAAAGGTTCACTTCTATTTCTGTTTTTTGGTTCGAGACCCACAGTGAAACACTCCTCACATGTCAGTCCCCCTAAGGTCAGGCTTTATTTATAAGATGTAGATTCCACCGTAATATAATCCATATGCTAAAGCAAGCACAAAACATTTATTATACAAGATATTCTACAGAAATTATATGAATTTATAACTAAGTGGATAATAATGAGACAATCAGTAAATTTCCTCAGCTGACACTTAGGCCCCGATATTTACGTGGAGGGAGCGGCAGTGGTGGGGGGCCTGTCAGCAGCCGGGAAACCCGGAAATATCGGGAAGGCAGAGGTCCATCCGAATTTAACGGCGGGACCTCATTCGAATTTTTTACTCCATTTCCCTCCTGGCAACCGACCAGATTGAGAGGCTGGCCGGCAGCCGGGCGGGAAAGCCTGATTTACAAGGCCACGGCCGGGGACCGGAGAGGAGGGAAGGAGGGAGAGATCGTGGGGGGGGAGAGGTCAGATCGTGGGGGGGGGAGAGATCGGATCATGGGGGGGGAGAGATCGGATCATGGGGGGGGGGAGAGATCAGATCGTGGGGGGGGAGATCGGATCGTGAGGGGGGGAGAGATCAGATCGTGGGTGGGAGATCGAATTGTGGGGGGGGAGAGATCGGATCGTGGGGGGGGAGATCGGATCGTGAGGGGGGGGAGAGATCAGATCGTGGGTGGGAGATCGAATTGTGGGGAGGGAGAGATCGGATCGTGGGGGGGAGATCGGATCATGGGGGGGGGAGAGATCGGATCGTGAGGGGGGGAGAGATCAGATCGTGGGTGGGAGATCGGATCGTGGGGGGGGGAGAGATCGGATCGTGGGGGGGAGATCGGATCGTGGGGGGGGAGAGATCGGATCGTGGGGGGGGAGAGATCGGATCGTGGGGGGGAGATCGGATCGTGGGGGGGGGAGAGATCGGATCGTGGGGGGGGAGAGATCGGATCGTGGGGGGGGAGAGATCGGATCGTGGGGGGGGAGAGATCGGATCGTGAGGGGGGAGATCGGATCGTGGGGGGGGAGAGATCGGATCGTGGGGGGGGAGAGATCGGATCGTGAGGGGGGGAGAGATCGGATCGTGAGGGGGGGAGAGATCGGATCGTGGGGGGGGGAGAGATCGGATCGTGGGGGGGGGGGAGAGATCGGATCGTGGGGGGGGGAGAGATCAGATCGTGGGGGGGGAGAGATCGGATCGTGGGGGGGGGGAGATCGGATCGTGGGGGGGGAGAGATCGGATCGTGGGGGGGGAGAGATCGGATCGTGGGGGAGGGAGAGATCGGATCGTGGGGGGGGAGATCGGATCGTGGGGGAGAGATCGGATCGTGGGGGGGGGGGAGATCAGATCGTGGGGGGGGAGAGATCGGATCGTGGGGGGGGGAGAGATCGGATCGTGGGGGGGGGGAGATCAGATCGTGGGGGGGGGGAGATCAGATCGTGGGGGAGGGAGAGATCAGATCGTGGGGGGGGGGAGAGATCGGATCGTGGGGGGGGGGAGAGATCAGATCGTGGCGGGGGGGAGAGATCGGATCGTGGGGGGGGGAGAGATCGGATCGTGGGGGGGAGATCGGATCGTGGGGGGGAGATCGGATCGTGGGGGGGAGATCGGATCGTGGGGGGGGGGAGATCGGATCATGGGGGGGGGAGAGATCGGATCGTGGGGGGGGGAGAGATCGGATCGTGGGGGGGGAGATCGGATCGTGGGGGGGGGAGAGATCGGATCGTGGGGGGGGGAGAGATCGGATCGTGGGGGGGAGATCGGATCGTGGGGGGGGGAGAGATCGGATCGTCGGGGGGGGGAGATCGGATCGTGGGGGGGGGAGAGATCGGATCGTGGGGGGGGAGAGATCGGATCGTGGGGGGGAGAGATCGGATCGTGGGGGGGGAGAGATCGGATCGTGGGGGGGAGATCGGATCGTGGGGGGGGGGAGAGATCGGATCGTGGGGGGGAGAGATCGATCGTGGGGGGAGAGATCGGATCGTGGGGGGAGAGATCGGATCGTGGGGGGGAGATCGGATCGTGGGGGGGAGATCGGATCGTGGGGGGGGAGAGATCAGATCGTGGGGGGGAGATCGGATCGTGGGGGGGGAGATCGGATCGTGGGGGGGGGAGAGATCAGATCGTGGGGGGGGAGAGATCGGATCGTGGGAGGGAGAGATCGGATCGTGGGGGGAGATCGGATCGTGGGGGGGGGAGAGATCGGATCGTGGGGGGGGGAGAGATCGGATCGTGGGGGGGGGGAGAGCGATCGTGGGGGGGGGAGAGATCAGATCGTGGGGGGGGGAGAGATCGGATCGTGAGGGGGGGAGAGATCAGATCGTGGGGGGGGGAGAGATCGGATCGTGGGGGGGGGGAGATCGGATCGTGGGGGGGGAGAGATCAGATCGTGAGGGGGGGAGAGATCGGATCGTGGGGGGGGGGAGATCGGATCGTGGGGGGGGGGAGATCGGATCGTGGGGGGGGGGGAGATCGGATCGTGGGGGGGGGGAGATCGGATCGTGGGGGGGGGCAGAGATCGGATCGTGGGGGGGGGGAGAGATCGGATCGTGGGGGGGGGAGAGATCGGATCGTGGGGGGGGGAGAGATCGGATCGTGGGGGGAGAGATCGGATCGTGGGGGGGAGATCGGATCGTGGGGGGGGGAGATCGGATCGTGGGGGGGGGAGAGATCGGATCGTGGGGGGGGGGAGATCGGATCGTGGGGAGGGAGAGATCGGATCGTGGGGGGGGAGATCGGATCGTGGGGGGGGGAGAGATCGGATCGTGGGGAGGGAGAGATCGGATCGTGGGGGGGGAGAGATCGGATCGTGGGGGGGGGGAGATCGGATCGTGGGGGGGGAGAGATCGGATCGTGGGGGGGGGAGAGATCGGATCGTGGGGGGGAGAGATCGGATCGTGGGGGGGGGAGAGATCGGATCGTGGGGGGGGAGAGATCGGATCGTGGGGGGGGGAGAGATCGGATCGTGGGGGGGGGAGAGATCGGATCGTGGGGGGGGGGAGAGATCGGATCGTGGGGGGGGGGAGATCGGATCGTGGGGGGGGGAGAGATCGGATCGTGGGGGGGGGAGAGATCGGATCGTGGGGGGGGGGAGAGATCGGATCGTGGGGGGGGGGGAGATCGGATCGTGGGGGGGGGGGAGATCGGATCGTGGGGGGGGAGAGATCGGATCGTGGGGGGGGGGAGAGATCGGATCGTGGGGGGGGGAGAGATCGGATCGTGGGGGGGGAGAGATCGGATCGTGAGGGGGGGAGAGATCGGATCGTGGGGGGGGGAGAGATCGGATCGTGGGGGGGGGAGAGATCGATCGTGGGGGGGGGAGAGATCGGATCGTGAGGGGGGGAGAGATCGGATCGTGAGGGGGGGAGAGATCGGATCGTGGGGGGGGGAGAGATCGGATCGTGGGGGGGGGAGAGATCGGATCGTGAGGGGGGGAGAGATCGGATCGTGAGGGGGGGGAGAGATCGGATCGTGGGGGGGGGAGAGATCGGATCGTGAGGGGGGGAGATCGGATCGTGGGGGGGAGAGATCGGATCGTGGGGGGGGGGAGAGATCGGATCGTGGGGGGGGGAGAGATCGGATCGTGGGGGGGGAGAGATCGGATCGTGGGGGGGGGGAGAGATCGGATCGTGGGGGGGGGGAGAGATCGGATCGTGGGGGGGGGAGAGATCGGATCGTGGGGGGGGAGAGATCGGATCGTGGGGGGGGGAGAGATCGGATCGTGGGGGGGGAGAGATCGGATCGTGGGGGGGGAGAGATCGGATCGTGGGGGGGGGAGAGATCGGATCGTGGGGGGGGAGAGATCGGATCGTGGGGGGGAGAGATCGGATCGTGGGGGGGGGAGAGATCGGATCGTGGGGGGGGAGATCGGATCGTGGGGGGGGGAGAGATCAGATCGTGGGGAGGGAGAGATCGGATCGTGGGGGGGAGATCGGATCGTGGGGGGGAGAGATCAGATCGTGGGGAGGGAGATCGGATCGTGGGGGGGGGAGAGATCGGATCGTGGGGGGGGAGAGATCGGATCGTGGGGGGGGGAGAGATCGGATCGTGGGGAGGGAGAGATCGGATCGTGGGGGGGGGAGAGATCGGATCGTGGGGGGGAGATCGGATCGTGGGGAGGGAGATCGGATCGTGGGGGGGGAGAGATCGGATCGTGGGGAGGGAGAGATCGGATCGTGGGGGGGGAGAGATCGGATCGTGGGGGGGAGATCGGATCGTGGGGGGGGGAGAGATCAGATCGTGGGGAGGGAGAGATCGGATCGTGGGTGGGGGAGAGATCGGATCGTGGGGGGGAGATCGGATCGTGGGGGGGGGAGAGATCGGATCGTGGGGGGGAGATCGGATCGTGGGGGGGGGAGAGATCGGATCGTGGGGGGGGGGGGTGGAGAGATCGGATCGTGGGCGGGTCGAGATCGGATCGTGGGGGGGGGGAGAGATCGGATCGTGGGGGGGAGAGATCAGATCGTGGGTGGGAGATCGAATTGTGGGGAGGGAGAGATCCGATCGTGGGGAGGGAGGCAGATTGCGATCGGTTACCTCGAGGGGGTCGGGGTCTGGGGGACGCAGTCCTGCTCCCCCTGGCCCACAAGCAGTGTTGGAAAAGCCCTTACCGGCCGGATCCGGCAGTTCTCGCCTCCCTTTAGCTGCCGAATTTCCCGGGCCCTGGGATACCCGGCCCGCAGCCTCTATATCCAAATGGCTGCCAAAATCTGAGGCACGGAGGCTCATTTACATATTAAAATCACTGAACCGCCTCTCGAGAGCAGGTTACTCACCCGGCCAACCCGCCTCGGTTAAACCGGAAGTAGGTGCGTTAACAGCGGGTTGGGGTCATAGAGTCATAGAGTCATACAGCATGGATAGAGGCCCTTCGGCCCATCGTGTCCCGCGCCGGCCATCAGCCCTGTCTAATCTAATCCCATATTCCAGCATTTGGTCGGTAGCCTTGTATGCTATGGCATTTCAAGTGCTCATCCAAATGCTTCTTGAATGTTGTGAGGGTTCCTGCCTCCACAACCCTTTCAGGCAGTGAGTTCCAGACTCCAACCACCCTCTGGGTGAAAAAGCTCCTTAGTATCCATCCTATCTGTGTCAGGTTTCACATTTTCAAGAATTTAACCCCCCTGCCCCCGACCCCGGTCATTGCCCCACCCGTCCTGGGTGGGGGTGGGGGAGGTTTAAAATCCCCCCTCGCTGTGTCCACAAACTGAACAGATTAATCGTTACCAAATCTGGGAGGCAGCAGAAGATGTTCAACCTTCACTGTAACTGTCAGCTTCCTTACCCTGGCTGATAACTGCGCCTCTACTTAAGGCCTGAAATTAGAATCATAGGGCCAGAAATTGGGCCTTTTAGCGCGACCTGCGAAGGACGCCATCTTGGTATAGGTATTAGCACCAGCGCAGAGAGCGAACCCCAGCGGTGTGCAAAGTAGGGAGAAAATGGATACAATCAGTGTGCAACGCTGATTTAAAGTGATAGACACCATTTTGGAACTTAACGCTCAACTCAACGCACAGTCTTATCCCCGACCATCCGAACGTGTCTTAGAGTGCCTGGAGACCCCCCACTTTTGCACCTCTCTGTAATTTCCCTGCAAATTTGCTCCTCTATATCCTTCCCACTAGTTGGTGGCCTATAGATGACACCCAGTAGTGTAATGGCACCTCTATTGTTTCTTAACTCTAACCAAATAGATTTTGTCCTTGACCCCTCAAGATATCCTCCCTCTCCAGCACTGCAATATTCTCCTTAATCAATACTGCCACTGCCTCCACCACCACCCCTCCCCCCCCCCCCCACCCCGGCTCCTTTTTCTTCCTTCCCTATCTTTCCTGAACACCTTGTATCCAGGAATATTTAGTACCCAATCCTGGCCTTTTTTGAGCCAGGTCTCCGTTATCGCCACCACATCATATTCCCATGTGGCTATTTGCCCCTGCAGCTCACCGACCTTGTTTACTACGCTTCGTGCGTTTACACACATGAACTGCGAACCTATCTTAGACCTTCTCGTATTCTTTCTTAGTCTGATCCCACCTAACTACAGCCTACTTGACTCGTGACAGATCTGACAGCCACATCATTATACCAAAGGAAAGTTAAAGAGAACATTATTGCAGAGGGTAAATTAATGAGCTGACAATGACTGCACCTAGCTATCATCAAGATGTCACACTTTTCCTGTATCCCAGTGAAACTGGGAGAATTATTAGATTAGGAGCAGCCACTGCTGTCCCACTGAACATAGGGTCTGGATATTTACCAGAGCCAAAAGGGTAATTAAAATCATGAAGGGTCTGGACAGAGTAGATAGAGAGAAACTGTTCCCATTGGCGGAAGAGTCAAGAATCAGGGGGCATAGATTTAAGGTGATTGGCAAAAGAACCATCGGTGACATGACACAGCGAGTGGTTAGGATCTGGAATGCTCTGCCCGAGGGGGTGGTGGAGGCAGATTCAATCATGGCCTTCAAAAGGGAACTGGATAAGTACTTGAAGGGGAAAAAAAATTGCATGACTATGGGGATAGGGTGGGGGAGTGGGACTAGCTGGATTGATCTTGCAGAGAGCCGGAGCGGACTCGATGGGCCGAATGGGCCAGGTTGCGTGCTGTAACCTTTCTCTGATTCTAAACTGCTGGTGCTGCAAGGGTTAGCTTTGTTTCAAAAGTTCAGGGGTTTACATGATATTTTAACTCAGAATCTAATAGCTTCTATCCTAGACCTGTACATAAAACAAAGCAGACCTGTCCTGTTCCTGAGATTTCCCTTTAAAAACTCCCTAACTAACACTGTGGTCTGTCCTGCAGATGCTGCTGATACTACATGGTGCACAATGGAGCTTGTTTGCACCAGTGAACAGCTGGATGGTAGATTTAACACCACCCAGACCAGTTCACGCCATCTTTTTGCAATGAGACAAGAAACTGGTTCACAGTCCTGAAATATCTTTGGTTCTATAGGTGAGAAGCTCAGCAGAGCCCAGTGACCTTTTCCGAGCAGCATTCTCTGCCCCTCTTGAGGCTCCAATTGGACCCCTTGCCCACCTTGATCACAGCTGGAGTATTGTGTCCAGTTCTGGGCACCGCACTTTAGGAAAAATGTAAAGGCCTTAGAGAGGGTGCAGAAAAGATTTACTAGAACGGTTCCAGGGATGAGGGACTTCAGTTACGTGGATAGACTGGAGAAGCTGGGGTTGTTCTCCTGGGAACAGAGAAGGTTGAGAGGAGATTTGATAGAGGTATTCAAAATCATGAAGGGTTTAGATAAAGTAAACAAAGAGAAACCGTTCCCACTGGCAGACGGGTCGAGAACCAGAGGACACAGATTTAAGGTGATTGGCAAAAGAACCAAAGGTGAGATGAGGAAAGGCTTTATTTACACAGCGAGTGATTATGATCTGGAATGCGCTGCCTGAAAGAGTGGTGGAGGCAGATTCAATCATGGCTTTCAAAAAAAGAATTGGATAAATACTTGAAGGGGAAAACAATTTGCAGGGCTACGGGGAAAGTGCAGGAGAATGGGAACTAACTGGATTGCTCTTACAAAGAGCCGGCACGGGCTCGATGGGCCAAAGGGCCTCCTTCTGTTTTGTAACCATTCTATGATTTCAATGATTGATCGATAAATCTCTCTCTGTCCCCTCCAGCCTGCAGCAGCTTTGCCATCCTTGCCTTTGCCACACTGAGACTGCTTTCAAACATAATTTTTGGATTATGCAGATGATAATTATTCTGTAGAGGAGGCGGTTCAAACATAGAGCGAACTCGAGGGATATGCTAAGATTGGATTATTTACATGCAAGCTCTCTGCCTAGTTTGGGAGCACGAACAACATGCATCAGGAGCTCTTAAGGTTTATTGCACAATTAAATGGATGTGATTACATAAAGCTATGTGGCCATATTTGGTCTCGAAACTGTTTCAGTTAGAAGTATTTTTCAGCTGTTATAAAGGCTGCATATGGGTAAGTGAAGAAGAGGTGCAGTGCCAGAGACCCAGTTCTAACATTAGATTACATACAGGACAGTTTCCTTAATCAAGGAAATCATTAAATGCCCAAGAAGAAAGGATGCAATACTGGATCGAATTCTGGGTGAAGAACAAGGTAAAATAAGGGACTTCAAAATGGAAGAGCACTTGGGAGATAGTGAGCACAACGTCGAACACAAGGGAGATAGTGAGCACAATGTAGAACACTTGGGAGATAGTGAGCACAACGTAGAACACTTGGGAGATAGTGAGCACAATCTAGAACACTTGGGAGATAGTGAGCACAACGTAGAACACTTGGGAGATAGTGAGCACAATCTAGAACACTTGGGAGATAGTGAGCACAACGTAGAACACTTGGGAGATAGTGAGCACAATCTAGAACACTTGGGAGATAGTGAGCACAACGTAGAACACTTGGGAGATAGTGAGCACAATCTAGAACACTTGGGAGATAGTGAGCACAACGTAGAACACTTGGGAGATAGTGAGCACAACGTAGAACACTTGGGAGATAGTGAGCACAACGTAGAACACTTGGGAGATAGTGAGCACAATCTAGAACACTTGGGAGATAGTGAGCACAACATAGAACACTTGGGAGATAGTGAGCAGAACATAGAACACTTGGGAGATAGTGAGCACAACATAGAACACTTGGGAGATAGTGAGCATAACGTAGAACACTTGGGAGATAATGAGCACAACCTAGAACACTTGGGAGATAGTGAGCACAACATAGAACACTTGGGAGATAGTGAGCAGAACATAGAACACTTGGGAGATAGTGAGCACAACATAGAACACTTGGGAGATAGTGAGCAGAACATAGAACACTTGTGAGATAGTGAGCACAGCCTAGAACACTTGGGAGATAGTGAGCACAGCCTAGAACACTTGGGAGATAGTGAGCACAATCTAGAACACTTGAGAGATAGTGAGCACAACATAGAACACTTGGGAGATAATGAGCACAACATAGAACACTTGGGAGATAGTGAGCGCAACATAGAACACTTGGGAGATAGTGAGCACAACATAGAACACTTGGGAAATAGTGAGCATGACATAGAACACTTGGGAGATAGTGAGCACAACATAGAACACTTGGGAGATAGTGAGCACAACATAGAACACTTGGGAGATAGTGAGCACAACATAGAACACTTGGGAGATAGTGAGCACAATATAGAACACTTGAGAGATAGTGAGCACAACATAGAACACTTGGGAGATAGTGAGCACAACATAGAACACTTGGGAGATAGTGAGCAGAATATGGAACACTTGGGAGATAGTGAGCAGAACATAGAACACTTGGGAGATAGTGAGCACAACATAGAACACTTGGGAGATAGTGAGCACAACATGGAACACTTGGGAGATAGTGAGCACAACATGGAACACTTGGGAGATAGTGAGCACAACATAGAACACTTGGGAGATAGTGAGCACAACATAGAACACTTGGGAGATAGTGAGCACAATCTCGTTAGGATCACATTGAAAATAAAGAAAGAGAAATCCAAGATAAAGTGTTGGATTGAAAATTATCTAATTTCATGGGTTGAAAGGGGACCGACTCGAGATTAATTGGTTGGAAATAAATGGAAAATCAAACAGCAAACCAGCAGCGAGAAATATATGAATTTGAGATGGAGCAGGTGCAGGTTAAATACATTTTGACAAGAACTGAAGAGCCCTCGGAAGGCATGGCACAACGTGCGGATTAATGCAAGAGACTGCAGAAACCCCGAGGCAAGTTAGCAGTGTAGGAAAATGGATGACAAATGCAGATGGAGTTTGAAGCAGTATTCCCCATTTTTTTGGAAAAGAACAGCAAAAGGAAGATTCCTGGGATGGCGGGATTGTGGTATGAGGAGAGATTGAGGCCTGTATTCACTAGAGTTTAGAAGAATGGAGGGGATCTCATTGAAACATACAAAATTCTTACAGGGCTCGACAGGATGGATGCAAGAAGGATGTTTCCCCTGGCTGGGGAGTCTAGAACCAGGGGTCACACTCTCAGAATAAGGGGTCGGCCATTTAGGACTGAGATGAGGAGAAATTTCTTCACTCAGAGGGTGGTGAATCTTTGGAATTCTCTACCCCAGAGGGCTGTGGAGGCTCAGTCATTGAGTACATTCAAAACAGAGATCGATAGATTTCTAGATATTAAAGGCATCAAGGGATATGGGGATAGCGCAGGAAAATGGCGTTGAGGTGGAAGATCAGCCATGATCTTGTTGAGTGGCGGAGCAGGCTCGAGGGGCCGGATGGTCTACTCCTGCTCCTAGTTCTTGTGTTCTTATGTTCTTAAGTGGAGAGACAGAAAAATAGGGAGTTAGAGAGACTCTTTACAGAGTAACAGAGATCTGGGGTGCAGATGCATCGATTGTAAAGGTGGGAGTGCAGTAGACAAAACAAATAGGAAGAAAAGTTTGAAAACTTAGGTCTTTTTCAATGGAACAGAGAAGGATAAGAGGATATTAGAGGTTTTCAAAATTATCAAAAGGTTTTTACCTGTCGTTTCCACCGGTAACCAGGATTATCACTCGACGAATAAATAGGTACTTAATATAATTTTTAAAAATTCTTCTTAGGACGTGAGCATAGCATTTATTGCTAAACTACTTCAGAGGGAGGGCATTCAGGGTCATGTATAGGGCTCGCAGGTGACCCGAAGTACATCAGTGAACAAGTTGGTATTTTTGCAACGATCTGGCAGCTTTCATATTTTTTGGTCGAGTGTCAGCACCACCAGGTTTACCAATGGTGGGATTTGAACTCACAGCTGCTATGTCGCTAAGTCCATCATCATAACCACTGCACTACTACACCCTGAGAATGAGAACATAGAGCAGCTGCCAGCCTTGGCTCAGCGAATAATGCTTTTTCCCTCCGAGTCAGAAGGTTGTGGGTTCAAGCCCCACTCCAGAGACCTGAGCACAAAATCTAGGCCAACTCTCCCAGTGCTAGTGCTGAGAGAGTGCTGCACTGTCAGAGGTGCTGTCCTTCAGACACTGTGTTAAACCGAGGGCACATCTGCCTTCTCAGATGGACATAAAAAGTCCCATGACACTACTTGAAGAGCAGAGGATTTGTCCTGGCCAACATTTATCCTTCAAGCAACATCATTGGATCTGCTCATTTATCTCATCATTGCTGTTTATGGGATCTTGCTTTTTTTTTTATTCATTCACGGGATGTGGGCGTCGCTGGCAAGGCCTGCATTTATTGCCCATCCCTAATTGCCCTCGAGAAGGTGGTGGTGAGCCGCCTTCTTGAACCGCTGCAGTCCGTGTGGTGACGGTTCTCCCACAGTGCTGTTAGGAAGTTCCAGATTTTGACCCAGCGACAATGAAGGAATGGCGATATATTTCCAAGTCGGGTTGGTGTGTGACTTGGAGGGGAACGTGCTGGTGGTGTTGTTCCCATGTGCCTGCTGCTCTTGTCCTTCTAGGTGGTAGAGGTCGCGGGTTTGGGAGGTGCTGTCGAAGAAGTCTTGGCGAGTTGCTGCAGTGCATCCTGTGGATGGTGCACACTGCAACCACAGTGCGCCGGTGGTGAAGGGAGTGAATGTTTAGGGTGGTGGATGGGGTGCCAATCAAGCGGGCTGCTTTGTCCTGGATGGTGTCAAGCTTCTTGAGTATTGTTGGAGCTGCACTCATCCAGGCAAGTGGAGAGTATTCCATCACACTCCTGACTTGTGCCTTGTAGATGAACCAAAGAGGAAGATTCAAGGACATAAGGAAACTCCCGGAGGGTTGAGGGAGGGAGGGAGAGTGAAGAGATATATCCCAGCATGTATCAGGATGCTCAGGACATCTGCCGTCAACTCTGACACAGTCCGTGGGGTGAGAGGGAAGTCCTTTGTTTTGTTTGCTGGTGGTGGGTGCCCGCCTCATTAGGGAGGCATCTCGTGTGCTTGCCCTTGTAAACATGCTAAAAAAGGGGGCCAAAAAAAAGCATTCCAGCTTTCTTTGGGAGTCCAGGCCACAATCCCAGTTTATGCCCCACAGTTGCCAGTATCGCTCTGACCAGGTATATCCCTGGTCCCTTTGAGAGCCTGAAACTACCACTGTAGGGAATCCCAGCCTCTGTCCCCTCACGATGATGGCCTTGTTTGGAGGGGGCACAGGCTCCACCCCCATCCAGATACCCATCTTACCCTGGTCCTGGCCTAGATTCAGACTGTGCCAGTGGAAGTATATGTATTATGATGTAGAAGGCATCATAACTGTATGGGACTAGCTGGATGGACCAGTAAGGTATTTTCCTGATCATTATTTTTCCATATGAAGTTATGGTCGAAGTTTGCCCGAATGGCCACAGATTTTCAGGGCCAGTTAATTTACTCAGAAGGTGGTCAGTTTGTGGAATAGCTTACCGAGGGACGCTTGTAGGGCAAGTACCTTAGATCTCCAAGATGAAACTGAAGAGAAACACATCAACTGCGGTGACAGCAGAAAGGCAAATTAGATAGACCGGTGGTCTCTTCTCGGCTTTAGCGGTTTCTGTTACTCTTTCTTAAGAGGCAAATCCAATAGCATTTAATACTTTTCATATCTTTCGTCATGTTGCTGGCTTATGATTGAGGTCCCGAGCAATTCTTCTGTCTTTAAGCGATGAGATGGCCACAACTCGAGTTGAATGAGTTTTGCACTTCATGGTTGGCAAGTTATACACAGCATAAACTCATCAAGCAATAAATTGCTTAGCAGTGGAGGTTCCCTTAAGTTTTAGCACCAAATGATGTCTGGATGTGTGCAAATCTTTAACCCTGATGATGTAGATTGTCAGAGCTATGTGTTTATGGGATGGCTCATTTTTGAGGTGGATATTTCATCATTGTAATCTCCTAAATGGAATTCCGACACTAAGTAAAAATTCCAGACAAGGTGTTTTTTTAAAAAATATAGCTCAATCCCATTCCAAATAAAACAATGTGGATCTACTACGGATCTCAAACTTGATAAACTTTGGACAGAATTGTTCACGTCTTAAATGCATCAATTTTAAGGCCACAAGATGCTATTGAGTAGCGGATACAAGGCCCAATTTTCCTGGCCCCTTGTGCGAATACTGGGACTACTCTCTTGTAGTAAGAAAGAATGACCTTGCATTTGTAAAGCGCCTTTCGTGACCTCAGGACGTCCCAAAGCGCTGTTACAGCCAATGAAGTACTTTTGAAATGTAGTCACTTCAAAATGTAATGTAGGAAACGCGGCAGCCAATTCGTGCAGAGCAAAGTCCCACAAACAGCAAAGTGATAATGACCAGGTAATCTAGTTTTTTTAGGTGTGAGTTGAGGGATGACTATTGGCCAGGACACCGGGGAGAACTCCCCTGCTCTTACATAGAATATACAGCACAGAAACATGCCATTCGGCCCAACATGTCCATGCCAGTGTTTATACTCCATATGAGCCTCCTCCCACTCTTCTTCATCTAACCCCGTCAGCATATCCTTCTATTCCTTTCTCCCTCATGTGTTTATCTAGCTTCCCCTTAAATGTAGCTATGCTATTCGCCTCAACTACTCCTTGAGGTATCGAATACCATATGACATGGGTATGGTAGCATAGTGGTTATGTTACTGGACTAATAAGCCATGAGTACAAATCCTACCATGGCAGCTGGGGAATTTAAATTCAATTAATTAAATAAAAACCTGGAATAAAGGAAAACTAGTATCAGTAATGGTGGCCATGAAACTACTGGATTGTTGTAAAAACCCATCTGATTCACTAATCCCCTTTCGGAAAGGAAACCTGCCATCCTTACCGAGTCTGGCCGAGATGTGACTCCAGACCCACAGCAATGTTGGTGATTCTTAATTGCCCTCTGAAATGGCCTAGCAAACCACTCAGTTGTAAAAAAATCTTGCTTGGTTCAAGAAAGTGGCTCACCACCACCTTCTCAAGTGCAATTAGGGATGAGTAAGAAATGCTGGCCATGCCAATGATGCCCACATCCCATGAACAAATTTTTAAAAATTCTAACCACTCTTCTGAATTCCCTATTGGATTTATTGGTGACTATCTTATATTAATGGCCCCTAGTTCTGGTCTCCCCCACAAGTGGAAACACTTTCCTACGACTACCCTCTCAAACCCTTTCATAATCTTAAAGGCCTCTATCAGGTCACCCCTCAGCCTTCTCTTTTCTAGAGAAAAAAGCCCCAACCTGTTCAGACTTTCCTGATAGTTACAACCTCTCAGTTCTGGTATCATCCTAGTAAATCTTTTTTTGCACCTTCTCCAGTGCCTCTATATCCTTTTTATAATATGGAGACCAGGACTATTCACAGTACTCCAAGTGTGGTCTAACCAAGGTGCTATACAAGTTTAACATAACTCCTCTGCTTTTCAGTTCTATTCCTCTCGAAATGAACCCCAGTTCTTGGTTTGCTCTTTTTATGGATTTATTACCTGCATCACTACTTTTAGTGATTTGTGTATCTGTACCCCCAGATCCCTTTGCTCCTCTTCCCCATTTAGACTCTTATTTTCCATGGAGTAGGGGCCTCCTTATTCTTCCTGCCAAAATGTACCACCTCACATTTATCTATATTGAAATTCATTTGCCAATTACACGCCCATTCTGCAAGTTTATTAATGTCTTCCTGTATTTTGTCGCAGTCCTCCTCAGTATTGATTATACCTCCCAAATTGGTGTCATCCAAATTGTTTATGTAAATTGTAAACAACAGTGGTCCCAGCACCGATCCCTGTGGAACACCACTTCCCACCTTTTGCCAGTCTGAGTAACTACCATTAACCTCTACTCGGTTTCTGTTTTATAGCCAGCTTGCTATCCATCCTGCTACTTGTCCTGATTCCACATGCTCTGACCTTAGTCATGAGTCTACCATGCGATGTCTTATCGAAGGCCTTTTGAAAATCCAAATATATTACATCTACTACATTACCCTTGTTTACCCTTTCTGTGACTTCCTCAAAGAATTCAATAAGGTTGGTCAAGCATGACCTTCCCTTTTGGAATCTATGCTGACTATTCTTTATTACATTTTTGTTTCCTAGATGTTTTTCATTAAAGATTCCATTATCTTTCCTACCATCGACATTAAGCTAATCGGTCTATAGTTCTCTGGACTTTCTCTACCTCCTGTTTTAAATATAGGAATCAGATTAGCTGTCTGCCAGTCCTCTGCCACTATTCCCTTTTCTGATAAATTTTTATATATATAAATATAGTGCCTCTGCTATCTCTTCCCTAACTTCTTTTAATATGAGCGGATACAATCCATCCAGACCAGGTGTTTTATCCTCTCTAAGTTTGATTAGTTTATCAATTATCTCCCCCCTTTCAATCTTAAATGTTTTAATATCTTTTTTGATCTCTTCTTCTAATGTCATGCCCACCATGTTAGTATCCCTGGTAAATAATGAGGCAAAGTAATTATTTAACATTTCTGCCATTTTGCTGTCATTATCTGTGAGTTTATTGTGCTTATCCCTTAGTGGCCCTAACCCTATCCGGATTTTTCTTTTGTTATTTGTGTCTGTAGAATACTTTATTATTTCTTTTTACATTGCTTGATAATTTAATTTTGTAGTTTCTCTTTGCCTTCCTAATTGTTTTTTTGATGTCCTTCCTAACCTTTTTGTATTAGGAACATAGAAACAAGAATAGACCATTTAGTCCCTCGAACCTGTTCTGCCGTTCAATGAGATCATGGCTGACCTGTGACCTAACTCCATATACCTGCCTTAGCCCCATATCCCTTAATACCTTTTGGTGATCAAAATCTATCAATCTCAGATTTAAAATTAACAATTGAGCTAGCATCAACTGCCGTTTTGCGGAAGAGAGTTCCAAACTTCTACCACCCTTTGCGTGTAGAAATGTCTCCTAACTTCACTCCTGAAAGTCCTGGCTCTAATTTTTAGGCAAAGTCCCCGAGTCCTAGACTCCCCAACCAGCAGAAATAGTTTCTCTCTATCTACCCTATCAGTTCCCCTTAAAACTTGAAAACTTCAATCAAATTGCCCCTTTAATCTTCTAAATTCCAGGGAATACAACCCTAGTTTGTCCTTGTAATTTTGTCTCATAATTTAACCCTTCGAGTCCAGGTATCATTCTAGTAAATCTCTGCTGCACCATGGTGCAATGTGTACCATCTACAGGATGCACTGCAGCAACTCGCCAAGGAGTCCTTGAAGTCAATGGGAATCAGGGGGAAAACTCTCCAGTGGCTGGAGTCATACCGAGCACAAAGGAAGATGGTAGTGGTTGTTGGAGGTCAATCATCTCAGCCCCAGGACATCGCTGCAGGAGTTCCTCAGGGCAGTGTCCTGGGCCCAACCATCTTTAGCTGCTTCATCAATGACATTCCCTCAATCATAAGGTCAGAAATGGGGATGTTCGCTGATGATTGCAGTGTTCAGTTCCATTCGCAACCCCTCAGATAACGAAGCAGTTCGTGTCCGCATGCAGCAAGACCTGGACAACATCCAGGCTTGGGCTCATAAGTGGCAAGTAACATTCGTGCCAGACAAGTGCCAGGCAACAACCATCTCAAGTCACGAGTCAGGAGTGTGATGGAATACTCTCCACTTGCCTGGATGAGTGCTGCTCCAACAACACTCAAGAAGCTCGACACCATCCAGGACAAAGCAGCCCGCTTGATTGGCACCCCATCCACCACCCTAAACATTCACTCCCTTCACCACCGGCGCACAGTGGCTGCAGTGTGTACCATCCACAGGATGCACTGCAACAACTCGCCAAGGCTTCTTCGACAGCACCTCCCAAACCTGCGACCACCTAGAAGAAAAAGGGCAGCAGGCACATGGGAACAACACCACCTACACGTTCCCCTCCAAGTCACACACCATCCCGACTTGGAAATATATCGCCGCCCCTTCATCGTCGCTGGGTCAAAATCCTGGAACTCCCTACCTAACAGCACTGAGAGAGAACCTTCACCACACGGACTGCAGCGGTTCAAGAAGGCGGCTCACCACCACCTTCTTAAGGACATTAAGGGGTGGGCAATAAATGCTGGCCTTGGCAGCAACGCCCACATCCCATGAACGAATAAAAAAACTCCCTCCAAGGCCAATATATCCTTCCTAAGGTGCGGTGCTCAGAACTGAACCCAATACTCCAGGTGTGGTCGAACCAGGGTTTTGTATAGCTGTAGCATAACTTCTACCCCCTTGTATTCTAGTCCTCCAGATATAAAGGCCAGCATTTCATTAGCCTTTTTGATTATTTTCTGTACCTGTCCATGACATTTTAATGATCTATGGACATGGATCCCATGTCTCTTCGGACCTCCACTGGTTCGAACTTTTCACTATGTGGAAAGTACTCTAATCTATTCTTTTTAGGTCCAAAGTGGATGACCTCACACTTGCCTGCATTAAAATCCATTTGCCACAGTTTTGCCCATTTACTTAATCTATTAATATCTCTCTTTAATTTTATGTTTCCATCTACACTGCTTACGGTGCTGCCTATCTTTGTGTCATCAGGAAACTTGGATATGTGGCTTTCTATCCAGTCATCTAAGTCGTTAATAAATAGTGACTATTTGAGGCCCTAACACAGATCCCTGTGGGACACCACTAGTCACACCCTGCCAATTTGAGTACCTGCCCGTTATCCCTATTCTCTGTCTCCTGCCGCTCAGCCAATTTCCTAACCAGGTCAATAATTTGCCCTCAATTCCAAGAGCTTCAGCTTTAGCTAACAGTCTGTTCTGAAGGACTTCAGCGAATGCTTTCCAGAACTCCACAAACAAAATCCATAGATATTCCTCTGTCCACTATTTAGTCATCTCTTCAAAAAATTCAATCAGGTTCGTCAGGCATGACCTACCCTTTACAAATCTATGCTGGCTCGCTCTGATCAGCTGAAAATTTTCAAGGTGTTCAGTCACTCTCTCCTTAACTATAGGCACTAGAAATTTCCCAACATAATATGTTCGGCTAACTGGTCTATAATTCCTTGGTTTCCCCCTCTCACCTTTCTTAAATAGCAGAGTGACGCGCAATTTTCCAATCTAGAGGGACGGTTCCTGAATAGAGAGAACTTTCGAAGATTTATAGTTGGGGCATCTGCAATGTTTTCACCTACTTCCGCGGCGGCGGACCTGATCGGGAGCAGAGGAGAGAGACCGAGAGCGGGGATAAAAGAGCGGCGGACCCAGGCCCGAGACCAGAGCGGCGGCGGACCTGATCGGGAGCAGAGGAGAGAGACCGAGAGCGGGGATAAAAGAGCGGCGGCCCCAGGCCCGAGACCAGAGCGGCGGCGGACCTGATCGGGAGCAGAGGAGAGAGACCGAGAGCGGGGATAAAAGAGCGGCGGACCGAGGCCCGAGACCAGAGCGGCGGCGGACCTGATCGGATCAAAAACAACAACAGAAAACCAAGGAGTGACGTCACAGGACAGCAGGTAAGTGATTGGTTGGTGAGTATTACTGTTTTTTTTTCTTCTCTAAATTAGAGCATTGGTTTAAACTAAGAGCTGGGAAACTAAGCAGCTTTTATAGCAGGTAGTTTTTTTTTTAGTGAACCTAGGTCCCTGGTATAGTTAACATTTTCAAATTTCAACGTAATTTAAAAGGGGTAACTAAGCTAAGGCAAATCATGGCAGCAGACCTCGCACCCGTGATATGCCCCTCCTGCAAGATGTGGGAAGTCATGGACACGACCAGTGTCCCTGCCGACCATGTGTGCAGGAAGTGTGTCCACCTGCAGCTACTGACCGATCGTATCTCGGAGCTGGAGCTGCGGGTGGACTCACTGTGGAGCATCCGCGATGCAGAGAAACTCGTGGATAGCACGTTTAGCGAGTTGGTCACACCGCAGGTAAAGGCAGTACAGGCAGGAAGTGAATGGGTGACCACCAGGAAGAGTAAGAGGTGCAGGCAGGTAGTGCAGGGGTCCCCTGTGGCCATCCCCCTCTCAAACAGGTATACCGTTTTGGATACTGTTGTGGGAGATGGCTCACCAGGGGGAGGTGACAGCGGCCAGGTTCATGGCACCGTGGCTGGCTCTGCTGCACAGGAGGGCAGGAAAAAGAGTGACAGAGCCATAGTGATAGGGGACTCGATTGTAAGGGGAATAGACAGGCGTTTCTGCGGACGCAACCGAGACTCCAGGATGGTATGTTGCCTCCCTGGTGCAAGGGTCAGGGATGTCTCGGAGCGGCTGCAGAACATTCTGGAGGGGGAGGGTGAACAGCCAGTTGTCTTGGTGCATATAGGTACCAACGATATAGGTAAAAAACGGGATGAGGTCCTACAAGCTGAATTTAGGGAGTTAGGAGTTAAACTAAAAAGTAGGACCTCAAAGGTAGTAATCTCAGGATTGCTTCCAGTGCCACGGGCTAGTCAGAGTAGGAATGACAGGATAGCTAGGATGAATACGTGGCTTGAGAGATGGTGCAAGAGGGAGGGATTCAAATTCCTGGGACATTGGAACCGGTTCTGGGGGAGGTGGGACCAGTACAAATTGGACGGTCTGCATCTGGGCAGGACTGGAACCAATGTCCTAGGGGGAGTGTTTGCCAGTGCTGTTGGGGAGGGTTTAAACTAATGTGGCAGGGGGATGGGAATCGATGCAGGAAGTCAGTGGGAAGTAAAGTGGTGACAGAAACAAAAGGCAGTAAGGGAGAGTGTACAGAACATGACCGGACAAATGGTCTGAGAAAGCAGGGCAAAGACCAAGGGAAGTCTAGATTAAACTGCATTTATTTCAATGCAAGAAGTCTGATGGGCAAGGCAGATGAACTCAGGGCATGGATGGGTACATGGGACTGGGATGTTATAGCTATTACTGAAACATGGCTAAGGGAGGGGCAGGACTGGCAGCTAAATATTCCAGGGTACAGATGCTATAGGAAAGATAGAGCAGGAGGTAAGAGAGGAGGGGGAGTTGCGTTCTTGATTAGGGAGAACATCACGGCAGTAGTGAGAGAGGATATATCCGAGGGTTCGCCCACGGAGTCGATATGGGTAGAACTGAAAAATAAGAAGGGAGAGATCACGTTGATAGGATTGTACTACAGACCCCCAAATAGTCAACGGGAAATTGAGGAGCAAATATGTAAGGAGATTACAGACAGCTGCAAGAAAAATAGGGTGGTAATAGTAGGGGACTTTAACTTTCCCAACATTGACTGGGACAGCCATAGCATTAGGGGCTTGGATGGAGAGAAATTTGTTGAGTGTATTCAGGAGGAATTTCTCATTCAGTATGTGGATGGCCCGACTAGAGAGGGGGCAAAACTTGACCTCCTCTTGGGAAATAAGGAAGGGCAGGTGACAGAAGTGTTAGTGAGGGATCACTTTGGGACCAGTGATCATAATTCCATTAGTTTTAAGATAGCTATGGAGAAGGATAGGTCTGGCCCAAAAGTTAAAATTCTAAATTGGGGAAAGGCCAATTTTGATGGTATTAGACAGGAACTTTCAGAAGTTGATTGGGAGAGTCTGTTGGCAGGCAAAGGGACGTCTGGTAAGTGGGAGTCCTTCAAAAATGTGTTAACCAGGGTTCAGGGTAAGCACATTCCTTATAAAGTAAAGGGCAAGGCTGGTAGAAGTAGGGAAGCTTGGATGACTCGGGAGATTGAGGCCCTAGTCAGAAAGAAGAAGGAGGCATATGACATGCATAGGCAGCTGGGATCAAGTGGATCCCTTGAAGAGTATAGAGATTACCGGAGTAGAGATAAGAGAGAAATCAGGAGGGCAAAAAGGGGACATGAGATTGCTTTGGCAGATAAGGCAAAGGTGAATCCAAAGAGCTTCTACAAATACATAAAGGGCAAAAGAGTAACTAGGGAGAAAGTAGGGCCTCTGAAGGATCAACAAGGTCATCTATGTGCGGAACCACAAGAGATGGGTGAGATCCTAAATGAATATTTCGCATCGGTATTTACGGTTGAGAAAGGCATGGATGTTAGGGAACTTGGGACAATAAATAGTGATGTCTTGAGGAGTGTACATATTACAGAGAGGGAGGTGCTGGAAGTCTTAACGCGCATCAAGGTAGATAAATCTCCGGGACCTGATGAAATGTATCCCAGGACGTTATGGGAGGTTAGGGAGGAAATTGCGGGTCCCCTAGCAGAGATATTTGAATCATCCACCGCTTCAGGTGAGGTGCCTGAAGATTGGAGGGTAGCAAATGTTGTGCCTTTGTTTAAGAAGGGCGGCAGGGAAAAGCCTGGGAACTACACACCAGTGAGCCTGACATCTGTAGTGGGTAAGTTGTTATAGGGTATTCTGAGAGACAGGATCTACGGGCATTTGGAGAGGCAGGGACTGATTAGGAACAGTCAGCATGGTTTTGTGAGAGGAAAATCATGTCTCACGAATTTGATTGAGTTTTGTGAAGGGGTAACCAAGAAGATAGATGAGGGCTGTGCAGTAGACGTGGTCTACATGGACTTTAGCAAAGCCTTTGACAAGGTACCGCATGGTAGGTTGTTACATAAGGTTAAATCTCACGGGATCCAAGGTGAGGTAGCCAATTGGATACAACATTGGCTTGACGACAGAAGACAGAGGGTGGGTGTCGAGGGTTGTTTTTCAAATTGGAGGCCTGTGACCAGCGGTGTGCCTCAGGGATTGGTGCTGGGTCTGCTGTTATTTGTTATTTATATTAATGATTTGGATGAGAATTTAGGAGGCATGGTTAGTAAGTTTGCAGATGACACCAAGATTGGTGGCATTGTGGACAGTGAAGAAGGTTATCTAGGATTGCAACGGGATCTTGATAAATTGGGCCAGTGGGCCGATGAATGGCAGATGGAGTTTAATTTAGATAAATGTGAGGTGATGCATTTTGGGAGATCGAATCGGGCCAGGACCTACTCCGTTAATGGTAGGGCGTTGGGGAGAGTTATAGAACAAAGAGATCTAGGAGTACAGATTCATAGCTCCTTGAAAGTGGACTCACAGGTGGATAGGGTGGTGAAGAAGGCATTCAGCTTGCTTGGTTTCATTGGTCAGAACATTGAATACAGGAGTTGGGATGTCTTGTTGAAGTTGTACAAGACATTAGTAAGGCCACACTTGGAATACTGTGTACAGTTCTGGTCACCCTATTATAGAAAGGATATTATTAAACTAGAAAGAGTGCAGAAAAGATTTACTAGGATGCTGCCGGGACTTGATGGTTTGACTTATTGGGAGAGGTTAGATAGACTGGGACTTTTTTCCCTGGAGAGTAGGAGGTTGAGGGGTGATCTTATACAAGTCTATAAAATAATGAGGGGCATAGATAAGGTAGATAGTCAAAATCTTTTCCAAAGGTAGGGAAGTCTATAACGAGGGGACATAGATTTAAGGTGAGGGGAGAGATACAAAAGGGTCCAGAGGGGCAATTTTTTCACTCAAAGGGTGGTGAGTGTCTGGAACGAGCTGCCAGAGGCAGTAGTAGAGGCGGGTACAATTTTGTCTTTTAAAAAGCATTTGGACAGTTACATGGGTAAGATGGGGAAAGAGGGATATGGGCCAAGTGCAGGCAATTGGGACTAGCTTGGTGGTATAAACTGGGCGACATGGACATGTTGGGCCGAAGGGCCTGTTTCCATGTTGTAAACTTCTATGAAATCCCTGGGATGGAAACCATCTGGTCCTGAGGATTTGTCACTCTTTAGTGTCATTATTTTCTTCATTACTGTTAATTTGCATACATTAATTATGGTGAGTCTCCGTCCCTGATTCAAAATTAGTTTCCTTGTGGTGTCCGGCCTGCTATCCTCTTCCTCTACTGTTAATACTGGTGCAAGCTAATTATTTAACATGTCCCCCATTTCCTTCTTTTCATTTATATCATCACCATTATCAGTTTTTTTTAAAAGGGGCCCACATTGCTCTTGACCACCCTCTTTTTCCTAATTGTAAAAAAATTTGGATATCCCTTGCAAGTTTCTTTTCATGCTCCCTTTTTGTAGCTCTTACTATCCGTTTTGTTACCCTTTGCTGTTCTTTGCATTTCTCCCAGGCACCAGGATCTGTGCTATTTTTTGCATTTTTGTATGCTTTTTCTTTTAGTTTTATGTTGTCCCTTACCTCTTATCATCTGTGGCTTTTTTTTTGGGAAGTAGAGTTCTTGCCCCTTAGGGGTGTAAACTGGTTCTGTATCACATTAAATTCTTTTTTGAACACCTCCCACTGATCTGTCGTTTAACAGATTTGCCCAGTTTACTGTGGACAGTCTCTGTCGCATCCCATTGAAGTCAGCCTTACCTAAATTTAGAATCTTAGTAGCTGTTACGGGTTGCTCTCTTTCAAACACGTCGAACTCGATCAGATGATCACTATTAGATAAAAGTTCATGCATCATTAGGTTGTGAACTAAATCTGGCTCATTACTCATTATTAAATCAATATGGCCTGCCCACTTGCTGGTTCTAGGATATATTGTTGCAGAAAGCGGTCCTGAACACACTGAAGAAATTCGCTACCTTTCTGACATGAGCTCGTCTGCTTATACCAATCCAAATGAAAGTTAAAATCTCCCATTAAAACCACTCTGCCTTTGCTACATGCTTGTCTAATCTCTGCATTTATACATTCTGCCACTTCACAGCTGCTACCAGGGGGCCTGGGCCCAACTCCCACTACAATTTTAAATCCTTCTCTATTTTGTAACTCGACCCATAAAGTCTCCACTGCTTGCTTACCTCTCATTATATCCTCTCATCATTGAAGTAATTTCATCCTTAATCTCTTAAAGCTACTCCTTCCCCTCTACCAGTTTCCCTAACCTTCCTGTAGACCTTATAACCTGGTATATTCAGTTCCCAGTCCTGACTGACTTGCAACCATGTCTCAGTAATAGCTACCATGTTGTAAGCCTCCAAGTTAAATTTGCAACTGCAATTCATTTAATTTGTTCCTTATACTCTCTGCGTTTGTATAAAGAACACTTATTTGGGCACACACCCGAACCTGTCCTTCTCAAGTTTTTTTCTCACATTTCCTATTTCTCTCTCCTGACTTGATTACTTTCCATCTTTTAGTTTTCCTTTTACCTATAGTGCCTAAAGCATAATTTCTATTACTCCACTCTCTTCCTTTTCATTTGTTTTAGAATTATTAATTATATTATCTTTTCCACCTGAGCCCTCCGTCCCATTTACTAGTTTAAAGTCCTTGTGACAGCCCTTTTTATCCTGTCCACTAGGACCCTGGGTCCCAGCCCAGTTCAGGTGGAGCCCATCCCAACGGTACAGATCCTACCTGTCCCAATACTGGTGCCAGTGTCCCATGAAATGGAACTCCTCCGTCCTACACCACTCCTTCAGCCACGTGTTCACCTCCCTAATGTGCTTATCCCTGCGCCAATCTGCACGTGGCTCAGGTAATAATCCAGAGATTATAACCCTGGAGAACCTGTTTTATAAAAAAAATTAGCTCCTGGTGCTCTCTGAACATGACCTCTCACCTACTCTTTCCTATGTTGTGGGTCCGAACATAGACCACAATGACTGGATCCTCCCCCTCCCTTATCCTTTCAAGCCAGTTCGAGATGTCCCTCACCCTAACACCAGGTGGGCAACATACCATGTGGGACACTCGCTCCTGCTTACAAAGGATGCCATCTGTCCACCTAATTATTGAATCCCCTACAACTATCACATCAAGCTGCTGCTTCTCCTCCTCCCTTTGGCCAGCCTCCTGCTCTAGGGCGCCGTGGTCAGCATCCTGGCTGTCCTTCCGGACAGTGTTTATCCTTATCCTCACAGGTAGCAAGTACGTTGTACCCGTTGGATAGGATCAGTTACTGCGGATCCTCGTTCTCTATCTCACCTGGGTTCCCTTTGCTCCGTACACTTATCGGTCAGACCAACCCCGTATTCCCTTTTGTCATCCTCTCCTTTCTTGACTATGTATTTAGTGTGTGCCTTTTTCTTCAGCTTCAATTTTGCCCTTATTTCTTTATTCATCCATGGTGTATCATTACTGGCTACTTTGTTCTTGCTTTTTAGTGGGATATATTTCTCCTGGACTCCACTGATCACTGTTTTAAAAGTTTCCCACTGCTGATCTATTTCTTTGTTTATCAGTAAATTTTTCCAGTTTATTTTCCCGAGTTCCATTCTCAACCCCTGAAAATCATCATCTTTTTTCCAATTTATTACTTTGGTCTTTGTCTTGCTTATGTCCTTCTCAATCTTTATCTTCAACCTTATTATGTTGTGATCGCTATTGCCTAGATGTTCCCCTATGCTTACTTCTCTTATCGGTTCTGGTTCATTTCCCATTAGTAGTTCTTGTTGGGCTTTACACATATTGGGTAACGAGTCCTGCACACACTAAAAACTTCATCCCCTGTACCCCTTTACCTATCTTTTTGCCAGTTTAGTTGCGGATAGTTAAAATCTCCCATCATTATTATTCTATGTCCTTTACTCATTTCACCTATTTGCTTACATATTTCTTCTACCTCCTTTCCACTATTAGGTGGTCTGTAGTATACCCCTATTCGCGTGATCGATCCCATTTCTATTATCTCAATCCATAAGGATTCTGTTTCTATTCTTCTGTTAGTTATATCCCTTTTTTCTGCTGCCATTATGTTTTCTCCAATTAGTACAGCTACTCCAACCCCATTCTTCCTTCCCTATCCTTTCTGATTATGTTATAACCGGCAATATTTATATGCCAGTCCTGTTATTTATGTAACGCTGTGTACATTGCTGTACAGGCAGTTTAATTCATCTTTAATAGTTGTTCCCTTTACTTTATTTCTGACCGTCCTTTTATACTTCTGTTTTATAACTATTGACCGTTTGCTATCTTTATCGCTTACTCTGGTCGGACCTTTACATTCATCACCTGTTTCTTTTATCTTTAAGCTTTTGTTATTGCTAGCAGATCCCTCCCCCCCCCCCCCCCATCTTGCGAGCTCGAAATAGTGCCATGGGATCTTTGACAGGAATCAAGGGATATGGGGATGGGAAAGTGGAGTTAAGGTACAAGATCAGCCATGATCTTACTGAATGGCGGAACAGGCTCGAGGGGCCGAACGGCCTTCTCCCATTTCTTATGTCCACCTAAGAGGGGAGACAAGGCCTCAGTTTAATGTCTCATCCATGATTTCAAATCCATAGGGATTTCATTGATCTATAAAGCAATTCAGTGGTCACTGAATAAACGACATTTGAGACTTTGAGCAGTAAATAAAGCAAAGCTGTTGGGTTATGATAGTTACAGTTGAAAGAGCACGAAACACATTTACACGGCCATGTGGCAGTCAGAAACAAACTCGGTTATATATGGGTTATGTTTTATTCTATTTACAGACATTAGCTATAAATATAATACATCATTTCTTGAAAAGACATTTGTTTTCATTTTAAGTCTGTTGATACATTAAATAACACATTGAATTTGCAAAGTTCCATCATAATGTAGCTAGCTGGGTCCACCTCTCATAACATCCTGTGGCTGTGAAAAAAAACTTTTGTAATTGAATTAAACCAAACCAAAAGACATCAAGTTGAATAGGTATGCTTCATTATTCAGCTTTTCTTTTAAACCTGAGATATAGTGAGAAACAGATCAGTGTGTAAAAAGGGCATAGAGCTAAGACATGTAAGTAATGTTTAATTTTATACCTCAAAGGTTGAAAGTAAAAAGATTGCTTTTGAACAGTTAGCAATGAGTTTTTAGATCATGCAATGAAAGCACTTTTCCCCACCAACGACACAATTAGTGAACACAGTCTTGTGATTTAGTAACCAAGGAATGGCGGCTAAAGAAAGAAAAAAAATCCAAAATTACAATTTCGACATCCTCTCCGACAACCACAGATATTCAAACAATGCGCTGGAAAAGGTAACCGCAGTTTCACACCGCATTACTTAGATGGCCCAACCTGCACACCTATATTCAATGCTTGCATTAAAAAAGGTCTAATTATAAGCAGAGATGAATGATAAATATATTCAAAAATCATCTTACATTTGCAGATCCAAGTCCAGAGTGCCTTTTATTTTGAAAGACATAAAATAATTTTAGGTTGGGTTTAGTTCTCATTTCCCCTCTTCCTCCCCGCACCCCCGCCCCCCTCCCACAATTTGTTCTGTACAATTTTTGTGATATTAGTTCTGAATCTGTTGTCGGTGCAAGGTACAATTGCAGGAAATTTCAACAATAGCTACAAAAGAAAAATGATCAATATTTATGATTCCTTCTGAGATTCATGGCGATAGGAGTACGTCGCACTGCCAGATCGTCAGATATTGTTGATAATGATCAGGGCTGGTGTTGAGTTCTGCTGGCTGGTTTCACACTGTACGTTCTGGTCAGCAAGTTTGGCAAAGATTCTGGGAGACCCAAGATTATAGACACCAGCGTGAACAAAACAAGCCTTCAGTGAAACTGTGTGAACCTCCAGGCCCTTCAGCTGAATTTTGTACTGGGTCTGTCCAAGCCAGGTGAAAGAACCATGTACCTCCAACATCTCTGGACTGAAAAATAAGAAAAAAAATACTCATCAAAACAAATACAAAGAAAGGTTTCTCATATCTTTTAGAGAAACCCAATTGCAATCCTAACTGTAGGTTAAGGCAACAAACATTGTGCATTAAGTCTAAAGCTTCTATTTCGGGTTAAGTGCACAGTCTACAAATTCAAAAATAAATCCTCAGAGGTTGATGCTATTTATCACAAGTATTAAGACTGAAAAGGAATGAGAGAAAGTTAATTAGCACTGGGAAGTCTAGGTAGATTGGAAACAGGCTGACGTGGTAGCCATTTTCAAAAAGATGAGAAGCAGACCCATTAGTTTTTGCATTAATACCAGTGAAGTAATTAAATCAATTACGTGGAGTCAACTGGAGGATTGCTTGTGAGATAAATTCAAAGCAGCAGCCAATATGGATTCAGAGAAGGAGTTAGAATCATAGAAAGGTTACAGCACGGAAGGAGGCCAATCAGCCCATCGAGTCCGCACCAGCTCTATGCAAGAGCAATCCAGCATAAAATCATAGAAAGGTTACAGCAAGTTCCTGCCTGATCAACCGTTTTGGCTATTTTCTGAGGAAGTCAAATCCTAAAAGGACTGCCCTGCCTTCCAAAAACATTCATAGTGTCATAGAGGGTACAGCACAGGGGGCGGCCATTTGGCCCATCGTGACTCTTTGAACGAGCTATCCAATTAGTCCCACTCCCCTGTTATTCCCCTGAGCCCTGTAAATTTTTCCCTTCAAGTATTTATCTAATTCCCTTTTGAAAGTTACTATTGAATCTGCTTCCACCGCCCTTTCAGGCAGCGCATTCCAGATCGTAACAACTCGCCACATTAAAAAAAAAGTTTCCTCATGTCGCCACTGGCTCTTTTGCCGATCGCCTTAAATCGGCATCCTCTGATTACCGACCCTTCTGCCACTGGAAAGTTTCCCCTCATTTACTCTATCAAACAGTTCATGATTTTGAACACCTCTAGCAAATCTTCCTTAACCTTCTCTGTTCTAAGGCGAACAACCCCAGCTTCTCCAGTCTCTCCACATAACTGAAGTCCCTCATCCCTGGCACCATTCTGGTAAATCTCCTCTGCACCCTCTCCAAGGCCTTGACATCCTTCCTAAAATGTGGTGCCTGGAATTGAACACAATGCTCCAGCTGAGGCCTAACCAGTGCTTTATAAAGGTTTAGCATAACTTCCTTGCTTTTGTACTCTACGCCTCTATTAATAAAGCCCAAGATCCCATATGCTGCTTTTTTTTTTTAAAAAAAGCCTTCTCAACTTGCCCTGCCACCTTCAAAGATTTGTGTTCTTGCACCCCCTATAAAATTCTACCATTTATTTTATATTGCTTCTCTTCACTCTTCCTGCACTTCACACTTCTCTGCGTTAAATTTCATCTGCCACGTGTCTGCCCATTTCACCAATCTGTCTATGTCCTCCTGAAGTCTGTTACTATCAACCACATTGTTTACTACATTTCTGAATTTTGTGTCATCCTCAAACTTTGAATTTATACCCTCTATACCCAAATCCAGGTTGTTAATATATATCAAAAAGAGCAGTGATCCTAATACTGACCCCTGGCGAACACCACTGTATACTTCCCTCCAGTCTGAAAAACAACTGACCACCACTACTCTCTGCCCCTTAGCCAATTTTGTATCCACGCTCCCTTAGATTCCCATGGGCTTGTACTTCTTTGACCAGTCTGCCATATGGGACCTTGTCAAAAGCCTTGCTAAACCCACGTAGACTACATCAAATGCACTACCCTCAGTGACCCTCCTTGAATTTTTTTAAAGGAGGTAACAATCAAGTTAGTCAGACACGACCTTCCCTTAACAAATCCATGCTGACTGTCCTTGATTAGTCCGTGCCTTTCTAAGTGATGGTATATCCTGTCCCTCAGAATTGATTCCAATAATTTGTCCACCACCAAGGTTAGACTGACTGGCCTGTAATTACTCGACCTATCCCTTGAGCCCTTTTTAAACAATGGTACAACGTTAGCAGTCCTCCAATCCTCCGGCACCATGCCTGTATCCAGTGAGGATGAAATGGCTGAAGTTGAGAGATCTAGGCACGTGACATTAGCAGGGCAACTACAACGTGCAGTGTACATACTGACGCCACTGATGTAACGCACATGGACCCCTCACAGAATATGAGTGAAGAGGAAAACTGTGAAATCTCCCATAAGTCAAATTCATGCACCACCAAATAATCTATGAATTTATGGTGAAAGTCAGTAACAAAATTATGTTAATGACCCTAGATATAAAGTAAAACTATAGAAAAAAAAAGGCAGATTTGAAGCATTACTTCCAACTAACCCACGAGAGTAGGCATGGAGATGCAGGTTCAAACTAGTAAAAGGCAAAGTTAAGAGTCAAGAAACTCTTGACACAATGAGTGATCAACATGTAGAATGAGCTTCTGGCTTAGAGTCATGGAGGAGAAACCCTGGAATAATTTAACAGTTTGAGCGCTGTGTGGGGACTTGTTTATTATGGGTTGCTGCCCAAAGGCAACTAACAGATAGAGGACAGGAGAGCGCAACACAGGTTTACATGGTACAACGTTTGGTATGTTTAGTTACCCAAACCCAGTGCTTCAGTAAATTTGTCCTTAGGTTTAATTGTTTAAAATTTGAGGCTGGGTATTGAATGCCCATCAGCAGTGAGCGTGCACAATACCTCCGTAAACATGAGAACAGCGTAACCTCAGATTTTCACACAGGGGACGAACACAACAGGTTTTCTTTCCTAAAGAACATTAGTGAACCATTTGGGTTTTTATGGCAATCCAACAGCTTCTGGTCACTTTCTGTGAAGCCAGTTTTGTTATTTCCAGATTTTTTTTTTTTTAAAAAGATCGGAATTCAAATTCCCATGGTGGGATCTGAATTCACGTTCTCCGGATTACTAATCCAGTGACATAACCACTACACTACAGTAATGCAACACTTTAATAAGCACTAAGTATATATCAAAGTGGGAAAAACTATGCACAATGTTACCCTTGGTTAAGTTGATTATCAAGCTGCTGTTAACAATGAAACGGAAGTTTTAGAATCTACCTTACCTCGTGGCCTTGTGCCGCAGATCAATAATAATATCCACTTCAATCTGACAACAGTTGAAAAGAACAAGGGTAACGGGTACTAAACACAAACTGTGGAACAAAAACAATTACATGTTTACTCATATCGCTGGCATATTCCCTGACATTTAAAAAAGTTAAACAGATCCTTATAATGTGCAAACACATCTATATTAACCATAAACATGCAACTTCTAACTCAATTTGCTGAAGTACAAGAATGAATTTTGTTTATGGATGGTTCAGACCTGTCTGTGGCAGAAAGACCATGAAATAAACTTGTCAAAAATAATTTTTTTCCATTCTCTGAATGCAGATCATCATAGAATTTTTCCATTAGTCACTCAACTCACCAATCACACATGCGATCGCGTATATAAGAACACAAGAAAAAGCCAGTTGGTCAATTGAACCTCATCCCTCCAGGTACATTCACTATTCCATCATGGCATCTAACTCTTGAATAACCAATTTTTTTTTTAAACCTACATTAACTTGCATTTTAGCTTAAGTTTGCCCTGTTACCTCTCATTCTTTTGGTGTAATTTGACTTGCTGGGTATAGCTCATACTTTATATACAGTTCATACTTTATATACTGCAATGTGTTCCCCCTTTACCTGGCTTATTACTAGACAGTAATGCATGTTAATCCGAATTTAAAACATTTTACGCTAAACAGCAAGTGCCAATGTTGTTCTATTTAAGACTTCTCATAATGGAATATAATACAACTAATAACTGGAGAAAGAAATATTCAGAGGCTCCATGCACAAGAGGAATTAAAAGATCACATCATTCCACCAAAAGTCTAGAACAAAAATGTCCTTTTAAGATTTTGTTAAAGCTATACAACAACCTGTATTTATACAACACCTTTAACATAGAAAAATGTCTGTTTCACAGAATTGTAATCAGACAAAAATCAACACTGAGCTAAAAGGAGCAGGTATCAGGAAGGGCGACTAAAAGCTTGGTCAGAGGTAGGTTTTAAGGGTGGTCTTAAAGAAGGAAGGGGAAATGGAGAGGCAGAGCGTTTTAGGGAAGGAATTCCAGAGCGTAAATCCTAGTTGTCTGAACGCACAGCCGGCAATTGGGGGTGGGAATGAAGGGAACGGGGAATGCACAAGAGGCCAGGTTTGGAGGAAGGCAGAGTTCTCAGGGGGATGTAGAGCTGAAGGACGTTCGAGGTAGGGAGGGGGAGGGACAGGGACAAGAAGAGATTTAAACAGGAGGATGAGAATTTTAAATTGGAAGGTTTGGGGCATGAAAGCCAATGTGAGTCAATAAGAACAGGGGTGATGGGTAAGCACAAGATAAGGGGAGCAGATATCTAAATAAATTAACAGGGTGAAAGGAGAGAGGCCAGCGAGGAGAGGGTTGGAAAAGTTGAGTCTGGTGGTGACAAAGGCATGGATGAGCATTTCAGCAGCAGATGGGCTGAAGCAGGGCATGTTATAGAGGTGGAAGTAGGCGGTCGGTGTTTGTGATGGATAGGACATGAGATCGGAAGCTCAGCTCGGAGTCAAATTGTTTGCAATCTCGGCGACCTGTCTGCTTCAATCTGAGACAGGGGCCGAGGAAGGAAATGGAATTGGTGGCGAGGGTACAGAGTTTGTGGTCGGGAGGTCGAAAAACAATGCTTTGGTCTTCCTAATGTTCAAGAGGAGGAAATTGTGGCTTATCCAGCACTGGATGTCAGACAAGCAGCCTGACAGCACTGAGGCAGTGGAGGGGTTACGAGAGTTGGTGAAGAGGTAGAGCCGGTGTCTTCAGCATACTTGTGGAACTTGGCCCTACATCTTTGCAAATGATGTCACCAAGGGGCAGCATGTAGATAGGGAAGAGGAGACAGCGAAGGACAGATCCCTGGGGCACTCCGGAGGTAGGAAAGGAAGTATTCCTGTAGATGCTCTGGCTACAATTGGATAGGCAAAGGTGGAACCAAGTGAGGGCAGTCCCGCTGAGCTGGACAACGGAGGAGAGACACTGGAAGAAGATTGTGTAGTCAACCATGTCAAAAGCTTCAAAAGGTCAAGGAGCACAAGGAGTGACGGTGCACCACGGTCACAGTCACACAGGATGTTATTGGTGACTTTGATTAGGGCCATTTCAGTGCTGTGGCAGGGGTGGAAACCTAATGAGAGATTCAAACGGGAAAGATGAGCACAGATTTGGAACATGACGACACGTTCAAGGATTTTGGCGAGGAAAGGGAGGTTGGAGATGAGATAGCAGTTTACAAGGACAGAGAGGTGGAGGGTAGGTTTTACTGAGGGGGGGGGGCCAGGCGATGACAGATATTATGAAAGGGAGTGGGACAATACCGGAGGAGGCTGGCTAATGGAATGCTGGCCTTTATATCTAGAGGACGACAGTACAAGGGGGTAGAAGTTTTGCTGCAGCTATACAAAACCCTGGTTAGGCCGAACCTGGAGTACTGTGAGCAGTTCTGGGCACCGCACCTTCGGAAGGACATATTGGCCTTGGAGGGAGTGCAGCATAGGTTTAATAGAATGATACCCGGACTTCATGGGTTTAATTACGAGGAGAGATTACACAAACTAGGGTTGTATTCCTGGAATTTAGAAGATTAAGGGGTGATTTAATCCAAGTTTTCAAGGTATTAAGGGGAACTGACAGGGTAGAGAGAGAGAGAAACTATTTCCACTGGTTGGGGAGTCTAGGACTAGAGGGCATAGCCTAAAGATTAGAGCCAGACTTTCAGGAGTGAAGTTAAGAAACACTTCTACACGCAAAGGGCGGTAGAAGTTTGGAACACTCTTCCGCAAACGGCAGTTGATGCTAGCTCAATTGTTAATTTTAAATCTGAGATTGCTAGATTTTTGTTAACCAAAAGGTATTAAGGGATCTGGTGCTAAGTGCCAGGCAATGACCATCTCCAACAAGAGAGACTCTAACCACCTCCCCATGACATTCAATGGCATGACCATCGCCGAATCCCCCACAATCAACATCCTGGGGGTCACCATTGACCAGAAACTTAACTGGACCAGCCACAAATACTGTGGCTACAAGAGCAGGTCAGAGGCTGGGTATTCTGCGGCGAGTGACTCACCTCCTGACTCCCCAAAGTCTTTCTACCATCTACATGGCACAAGTCAGGAGTGTGATGGAATACTCTCCACTTGCCTGGATGAGTGCAACTCCAACAACACTCAAGAAGCTCGACACCATCCAGGACAAAGCAGCTCGCTTGATTGGCACCCCATCCACCACCCTAAACATTCACTCCCTTCACCACCGGCACACTGTGGCTGCAGTGTACACCATCTACAGGATGCACTGCAGCAACTCACCAAGGCTTCTTCGACAACACCTCCCAAACCCGCGACCTCTACCACCTAGAAGGGCAAGGGCAGCAGGCACATGGGAACACCACCACCTGCACGTTCCCCTCCAAGTCACACACCATCCCAACTTAGAAATATATCGCTGTTCCTTCATCGTTGCTGGGTCAAAATCCTGGAAATTCCTTCCAAACAGCACTGTGGGAGAACCTTCACCGCATGGACTGCAGTGGTTCAAGAAGGTGGCTCACCACCACCTTCTCAAGGGCAATCAGGGATGGGCAATAAATGCCGGCCTCGCCAGCGACGCCCACATCCCATGAACGAATAAAAAAAGGGAGTTAGGTCACAGATCAGCCATGATCTCATTGAATGGTGGAACAGGTTTGAGGGGTTAAATGACCTACTCCTATTCCTATGTTCCTGGAGGGAACCATTTGCAATGTCAGCTGGCATGGGAGCCAGGAGGAGAAGTTGGGTGGTCAGCAATTTAAAAGAATGGGGGTCAGGAGAGCAGGAAGTGGATTTCATGGACAGGGTGAGCTCAGAGAGGTCATGAGGGCAGAAACCAGAGAAAGAAGTGGGCAAATGGGCATGTGGCAGCCAAACAGATGGGGGTAAACTTTAACCCCAAGAATGGGTGGGTTGGGAACAGGTGAGAAGGTAAAAATGGTAAAAAAAAACCCTACTCGCCCATTTCTTGTTTTAACGGAGGCGGGTGACCAATCCGCTCTCAGGAGGCGGGTCGGTCAGTGAAAGCTTTTAAAGGAGGCTGCAGGTCTCCATTTAAACAGCATTTTTAGTGTTAATTCCTGCGGGCTGGGATTCCCGGGGCCATTCAAGAGAGGGCAAGGCCTGGATCATGAGGTATGTGCTTTTATTGCACTGCATGGGGGTCCGGAGGAGCAGGAGTGTTTCCTCCAGGCCCAACTAGCCTGCCAGTCGCGATCCCCCACACACACAATCGGCCGACTCCCACCACCCACCCCCGCCAGCCTGTCAATCTGGTTGGTTGTCGGGCGGGAAACCTACTGAAAAGAATTGAAAGACGTCCTTACGTCAAAATCGTAAGGATGTCCGGGAAACTCATACTTCTGGGTTTCCTGTCCGGAAATCGCCCACCACTGCTCTCTTCCCGGCTCGACGTTAAGATTGATACCCCGTGGTATCAATCTTATGACCAAGAATGTGTCAATGAGCTCCTGGTGACACGATCTTGGTGGTGTGGGTGGAGGGGAGGGGGAGTTTAAGCAGAGAGTTGGTAGTGGGGGCAAAGAAGCCACAAGTTACCTTTGCTCCCCAGGGAGATCCTGGAGTAGTGGGTGGTTTTGGCAGAGGTGCATAAAGCCCAATAGTGCTTGAAAATAGGAAAGCTTTGTCCAAGAGACCAGCAATATCATAACTGCACAGAGTGTGGTGTGGTGATACCAGGGCAGCATTCCTTCAATCTTACTATCCAATTGGTCATAGTACTCAGCATAACATAATAATGTTATCTTTTTATTAAGCAGATTTAAGCATGGTTACTTCTAACCGACACAGCTGCCAAATAAGTGACCATAAATAATTTACAAACCTCTTTTGATGAAATGGATGGTCATAATATTCAGGGTAATGAAGGCTAATCTTAATAAGATGGGAAAGCTGTTCCATGCTCGGTCTTGTGGGCAGCTGTGGCTGTTCAGGTCGAATAAATTTCAACAGAACCATTTCCTGTGCTTCCTGGAAGGTGAAAGACAGAAAATAATATTCATAATTTCTTCTTCCTACTACAACCGAACAAGGATGTAATCATTACTCAAGGGTTGGAAAATTGCTGCAATTCACACAACTACATTATAAGTTGCAATGAAAAAAAAATTGTTGTGCTTTGGTCTGTGTCCAAATAACCCACTTGAATAAAGAGGACAATTAAAATTGTGCGTTTGTACCTTGCACAACATACTTTAAAACATAGCTATGGTGATACCAGGACAGCATTCTTTCAACCTTACGACCCAATTTGTATTAGTGTTTAGCATAACACAGTATTTAAGTTATCTTTTTGTTGATGCACCCTCCTCGATGCGTGGCTGCTACAGGCAGGTTTGTGCTTCATTGTAGTAAAAATGTTAATATTTTTAAAATCACATTTACTACACTTAATTAACTCCTAAAAAAGTTATGAGCAATATGCCCCACTCAAAACCGAGATAATCAAAGTAAAATCAATGGTTTTGATATAAATGAGATGGAAGTCCTAGAAAGGGAGTTAAATGGATAGTGGGAAGGTGCCAGTAGATTGGAAATAGTGTTGACTGGTGTCCACATTCAAAAAGGGGGACAAAACAGATAAAGGCAACTACAACAAAAGCAAAATACTGCAGATGCTGAAAATCTGAAACAAAATCCTGGAAAACACACAGATCAGGCAGCATCTGAGAGAGAAGCAGAGTTAATGTTTCAGGTTGATACCAGTTCTGATAAATGGTCATCGACATGAAACATGAACTGTTTCTCTCTCCACATATACTGCCTGACCCGCTGAGTGTTTTCCAGCATGCTCTGTTTTTATTAGACAACTACATACCTATTAGTTTTACCACCATTTTATGTAAAATAACAGAATTATGAGTAGACTTGAATTACAGCACAGGAGGCTTTGCTCTGAGAACAACCCCAGCTTCTCCAGTCTCTCCACATAACTGAAGTCCCTCATCCCTGGTACCATTTTAGTAAATCTCTTCTGCACCCTCTCCAAGGCCTTGACATCCTTCCTAAAGTGTGGTGCCCAGGATTCAACACAATACTCGAGCTGAGGCCAGTGTTCTATAAAGGTTGAGCATAACTTTCTTGCTTTTTACTCTACACCTATTAATAAAGCCCAGGATCCCATAAGCTTTTTTTTTGAAAGAACAGCCTTCTCATCATGTCCTGCCACCTTCAAAGATTTGCGTATGTGCACCCCCAGGTCTCTGTCCTGCACCCCCTTTAAAATTGTACCATTTAGTTTATATCGCCACTCCACATTCTTCCTACCAAAATGCATTTCACACTTCTCTGCATTAAATTTAATCCTTAAGTCAGTTACAATCTTCCACGTTGTTTACTACATGTCCGAGTTTCGTGTCATCTGCAAACATAGAAATTATACCCTGTATATCCAAGTCCAGATCATTAATGTATCAATCAAAATTTATCTACACAATAGGTACTACATATTTTTTTTTTTATTCGTTCACGGGATGTGGGCGTCGCTGGCAAGGCCGGCATTTATTGCCCATCCCTAATTGCCCTTGAGAAGGTGGTGGTGAGCCGCCTTCTTGAACCGCTGCAGTCCGTGTGGTGACGGTTCTCCCACAGTGCTGTTAGGAAGGGAGTTCCAGGATTTTGACCCAGCGACAATGAAGGAACGGCGATATATTTCCAAGTCGGGATGGTGTGTGACTTGGAGGGAAACGTGCAGGTGTTGTTGTTCCCATGCGCCTGCTGCCCTTGTCCTTCTAGGTGGTAGAGGTCGCGGGTTTGGGAGGTGCTGTCGAAGAAGCCTTGGCGAGTTGCTGCAGTGCATCCTGTGGATGGTGCACACTGCAGCCACAGTGCGCCGGTGGTGAAGGGACTGAATGTTTAGGGTGGTGGATGGGGTACCAATCAAGCGGGCTGCTTTATCTTGGATGGTGTCGAGCTTCTTGAGTGTTGTTGGAGCTGCACTCATCCAGGCAAGTGGAGAGTATTCCATCACACTCCTGACTTGTGCCTTGTAGATGGTGGAAAGGCTTTGGGGAGTCAGGAGGTGAGTCACTCGCCGCAGAATACCCAGCCTCTGACCTGCTCTCGTAGCCACAGTATTTATATGGCTGGTCCAGTTAAGTTTCTGGTCAATGGTGACCCCCAGGATGTTGATGGGGGATTCGGCGATGGTAATGCCGTTGAATGTCAAGGGGAGGTGGTTAGACTCTCTCTTGTTGGAGATGGTCATTGCCTGGCACTTGTCTGGCGCGAATGTTACTTGCCACTTATGAGCCCAAGCCTGGATGTTGTCCAGGTCTTGCTGCATGCAGGCTCGGACTGCTTCATTATCTGAGGGGTTGCGAATGGAACTGAACACTGTGCAGTCATCAGCGAACATCCCCATTTCTGACCTTATGATGGAGGGCAGGTCATTGATGAAGCAGCCGAAGATGGTTGGGCCAAGGACACTGCCCTGAGGAACTCCTGCAGCAATGCCCTGGGGCTGAGATGACTGGCCTCCAACAACCACTACCATCTTCCTTTGTGCCAGGTATGACTCCAGCCACTGGAGAGTTTTCCCCGATTCCCATTGACTTCAATTTTACTAGGGCTCCTTGGTGCCACACTCGGTCAAATGCTGCCTTGATGTCAAGGGCAGTCACTCTCACCTCACCTCTGGAATTCAGCTCTTTTGTCCATGTTTGGACCAAGGCTGTAATGAGGTCTGGAGCCGAGTGGTCCTGGCGGAACCCAAACTGAGCATCGGTGAGCAGGTTATTGGTGAGTAAGTGCCGCTTGATAGCACTGTCGATGACACCTTCCATCACTTTGCTAATGATTGAGAGTAGACTGATGGGGCGGTAATTGGACGGATTGGATTTGTCCTGCTTTTTGTGGACAGGACATACCTGGGCAATTTTCCACATTGTCGGGTGGATGCCAGTGTTGTAGCTGTACTGGAACAGCTTGGCTGGAGGCGCAGCTAGTTCTGGAGCACAAGTCTTCAGCACTACAGCTGGGATGTTGTCGGGGCCCATAGCCTTTGCTGTATCCAGTGCACTCAGCCGTTTCTTGATATCACGTGGAGTGAATCGAATTGGCCGAAGACTGGCTTCCGTGATGGTGGGGATATCGGGAGGAGGCGGAGATGGATTATCCACTCGGCACTTCTGGCTGAAGATGGTTGCAAACGCTTCAGCCTTGTCTTTTGCACTCACGTGCTGGACTCCGCCATCATTGAGAATGGGGATGTTTGCAGAGCCTCCTCCTCCCGTTAGTTGTTTAATTGTCCACCACCATTCACGACTGGATGTGGCAGGACTGCAGAGCTTTGATCTGATCCGTTGGTTGTGGAATCACTTAGCTCTGTCTATAGCATGTTGCTTCCGCTGTTTAGCATGCATGTAGTCCTGAGTTGTAGCTTCACCAGGTTGGCACCTCATTTTTAGGTACGCCTGGTGCTGCTCCTGGCATGCTCTTCTACACTCCTCATTGAACCAGGGTTGATCCCCTGGCTTGTTGGTAATGGGAGAGTGAGGAATATGCCGGGCCATGAGGTTGCAGATTGTGCTGGAATACAATTCTGCTGCTGCTGATGGCCCACAGCGCCTCATGGATGCCCAATTTTGAGCTGCTAGATCTGTTCTGAATCTATCCCATTTAGCACGGTGGTAGTGCCACACAACACGTTGGATGGTGTCCTCAGTGCGAAGACGGGATTTCATCTCCACGAGGACTGTGCGGTGGTCACTCCTACCAATACTGTCATGGACAGATGCATTTGCGACAGGTAGATTGGTGAGGACAAGGTCAAGTAAGTTTTTCCCTCGTGTTGGTTCGCTCACCACCTGCCGCAGGCCCAGTCTAGCAGCTATGTCCTTCAGGACTCGGCCAGCTCGGTCAGTAGTGGTGCTACTGAGCCACTCTTGGTGATGGACATTGAAGTCCCCCACCCAGAGTACATTTTGTGCCCTTGCTACCCTCAGTGCTTCCTCCAAGTGGTGTTCAACATGGAGGAGGACTGATTCATCAGCTGAGGGAGGACGGTAGGTGGTAATCAGCAGGAGGTTTCCTTGCCCATGTTTGACCTGATGCCATGAGATTTCATGGGGTCCAGAGTCAATGTTGAGGACTCCCAGGGCCACTCCCTCCTGACTGTAGATCACTGTACCGCCACCTCTGGTGGGTCTGTCCTGCCGGTGGGACAGAACATTCCCAGGGATGGTGATGGAAGAGTCTGGGACGTTGGCTGAAAGATATGATTCTGTGAGTATGGCTATGTCAGGCTGTTGCTTGACTAGTCTGTGGGACAGCTCTCCCAATTTTGGCACAAGTCCCCAGATGTTAGTAAGGAGGACCTTGCAGGGTCGACTGGGCTTGGTGTTTTGCCGTTGTCGTGTCCGGTGCCTAGTGGTCCGATGCCGGGTGGTCCGTCCGGTTTTATTCTTATTATGACTTTTCGTAGCGAGATTTTACAACTGAGTGGCTTGCTGGGCCATTTCAGAGGGCAATTAAGAATCAACCACATTGCTGTGGGTCTGGAGTCACATATAGGCCAGACCGGGTAAGGGCGGCAGGCTTCCTTCCCTAAAGGACATTGGTGAACCAGATGGGTTTTTACGACAATCCGGTAGTTTCATGGCCATCATTACTGATACTAGTATTTTAATTCCAGATTTTTATTTAATTAATTGAATTTAATTAATTAATTGAATTTAAATTCGCCAGCTGCCGTGGCGGGATTTGAACTCATGACTCTGGATTTTAGTCCAGGCCTCTGGATTACTAGCCCAGTAACATAACCACTATGCTACCGTACCCATTCAGCCCCTCGTGCCTGCTCCACCATTTGATAAGATCATGGCTGATCTGTGATCGAGCTCCATATACCTGCCTTTGGCCCATATCCCTTAATACCTTTGGTTGCCAAAAAGCTATCTATCTCATTTAAATTTAGCAATTGAGCTAGTATCAATTGCCATTTGTGGAAGAGAGTTCCAAACTTCCACCACCCTTTGTGTGTAGAAATGTTTTCTAATCTCACTCCTGAAAGGTCTGGCTCTAATTTTTAGACTGTGCCCCCACTCCTAGAATCCACAACCAGCGGAAATAGTTTCTCTCTATCCACCCTATCCGTTCCCCTTAATATCTTATAAACTTCGATCAGATCACCCCTTAACCTTCGAAACTCTGGAGAATACAACCCCAATTTGTGTAATCTCTCCTCATAACTTAACCCTTGAAGTCCGGGTATCATTCTAGTAAACCTACGCTGCACTCCCTCCAAGGCCAATATGTCCTTCCAAAGGTGCGGTGTCCAGAACTGCTCACAGTACTCCAGGTGCGGTCTAACTAGGGTTTTGTATAACTGCAGCATAACTTCTGCCCCCTTGTACTCCAGTCCTCTTGATATGAAGGCCAGCATTCCATTCGCCTTCTGGATTATTTTCTGCACCTGTTCATGACACTTCAATGATCTATGTACCTGAACCCCTAAGTCCCTTTGGACATCCACAGTTTTTAACTTTTTACCATTTAGAAAGTACCCTGTTCTATCCTTTTTTGGTCCAAAGTGGATGACCTCACATTTGTCTACATTGAATTCCATTTGCCACAATTTTGCCCATTCACCCAATCAATATCCCTTTGTAATTTTATGTTTTCATCTACACTGCTTAAGGGGAAGCTAGATAAGTACATGAGGGAGAAAGGAATAGAAGGATGTGCTGACACAGTTAGATGAAGTAGGGAGGGAGTAGGCTCGTGTGGAGCATAAACACCAGCATGGACCTGTTGGGCTGAATGGCCTGTTTCTATGCAATAATAACCTTGTGAGCAGTCAACATCGGTTCAGTGGAGAAAGATCCTGATTGACCGAACTCTGACATTTTTGAGGAAGTGACCATCTAAGCAGACACTCGAAAGCCCAATGGCGTTGTGCACCAGGACTTCAAAAAGGTTTTTGTTAAACTAATAGTCTTTTGTGAGAACTTGTAAACACCAAGCTGTAGAGTTTCAGGGTATACCCTAGGAAGGAAAAAGGAACTTGGCAGAAAGGGAGAAAACAAGTGGGATTTAGAGAAGGTACGTCACAGTGGGGGGGAAAGAGAAGAGATGAGGGAAACAAAGTGGGGTACCCCAGCGATCAGTGTCAGACCACCGCTGTTTCAAACTTAGATCGATGACTTGGATTCAGAACCTCAATGCAAACGAGTCAAATTTACAGATGATAGCAAACGAGGGCACAATTTCAAAATTTGCAGATGACACAAAACTTGGAAATGTAGTAAACAGTGAGGAGGATAGTGATAGACTTCAAGAGGACAGACAGGCTGGTGGAATGGGCAGACACATGGCAGATGAAATTTAATGCAGAGATGTGTGAAGTGATCTATTTTGGCAGGAAGAACGAGGAGAGGCAATATATACTAAATGGTACAATTCTAAAGGGGGTCCAAGAACAGAGACCTGGAGGTATATGCGCACAAATCTTTGAAGGTGGCAGAACAGGTTGAGAAAGCAGTTAAAAAAAAAGCATATGGGATCCTGGGCTTTATAAATAGAAGCACAGAGTGCAAAAGCAAGTTATGTTGAACCTTTATAAAACACTGGTTCGGCCACAACTGGAGTATTGTGTTCAATTCTGGGCACAGAAGGATGTGAAGGCCTTCGAGAGGGTGCAGAAAAGATTTACTGGAATGATTCCAGGGATGAGGGATTTCAGTTACGTGGATAGACTGGAGAAGATGGTGTTGTTCTCCCTAGACCAGAGAAGGTAATGATGTGGAGATGCCGGTGATGGACTGGGATAGACAAATGTAAGGAGTTGTACAACACCAGGTTATAGTCCAACAGCTTTATTTGAAATCACAAGAGAAAAGCTCCGAAAGCTTGTGATTTCAAATAAAGCTGTTGGACTATAACCTGGTGTCGTACGACTCCTTACAGAGAAGGTTAAGAGGAGATTTGATAGAGGTGTTCAAAATAATGAAGGGTTTAGATAAAGTAAATAAAGAGAAACTGTTCCCATTGGCGGAAGGGTCGTGAACCAGAAGACACAGATTTAAGGTGATTGACAAAAGAACCAGAGGTGAGATGAGGAAAAGCTTCTTTACGCAGCGAGAAGTTACAATCTGGAATGCGCGGCCTGAAAGGTTGGTGGAAGCAAATTCAGTCGTGGCTTTTTAAAAAGGAATTGGATAAATACTTGAAGGGGAAAAAATGTGCAGAGCTATGGGGAAAGAGTGGGGGAATGGGACTAACTGGATTGCTCTTACAAAGAGCTGGCACGGGCTCAATGGCCTCCTTCAATGCTGTAACCATTCTATGATTCTAACTAGATGGGGAGCTCAGAAATTACCCCATTGAGCTGAATGAAGTAAGTGGTAGTACATGAGATTAAAAGCAGACAAACGTAAAGTATTGCACACAGGAAGAGAAAATAGGCAACACAGGAACTCCATAACAAGGGTGCCGAAAGAGACAGAGGAGACGCGACACTAAACATGTTCAATCAATTCAGAGCAGCAATCAACACATGCAATAGAATGTTGAAATACATAGAATGTACAGCACAGAAACAGGCCATTCGGCCCAACTGGTCTATGTTGGTCTTTATGCTCCACACGAGCCTCCTCCCACCCCTCTTCATCTAAACCGATCAGCATATCCTTCTATTCATTTCTCCCTCATGTGCTTGTCTACATAGTCAAAACAGTAGAATATAAGTCAGAGGAAGTCCAGATAAAACTGAGTGCCATGTCCAGTTCTGATCACCCAGATGTTCAACCACTGGAGCCAATAAAGAGAAGACCAACAAGGCTGATCCCTAATTCAAAGTTCTGAGTTATAGGGAAAGACTGGAGAAACTTTTTCAGCCGAGAAAGGAGGCATCTGAGGTGCAATTTTATAGATGTACATGACAGATACTTGAATGGACAAAATAATCTTGAAATATGACTAAATTGAGAAAGTAGTACAGGAGGACACAGATTAAAACTAATAAAAGGTAAACTCAGGACGGATATCAGGAAATTATTCTTTACACAAAGAATGGTCAATATATGGAACAGACTTCCAGATTAGTGGAGCTGACAACCTTGGAATTATTTAAGAAACAACTGGATGCTACAATATGGGGGCTTTAAGATCTTTCTGGATGGATTAATTAAAATGGCCTGAATGGCCACCTTCATTCATTATCTTGCTGTTTTTCAGTCCAGAGCCCCAGGAAAATGCCAGCAGTGAATATATTTGGATTTTAAGAGCATTTTCAAAAGTTAATGGGAAGACTGCAAGGCAATCAAAATTATTAACCGAGTGGTGTATAGTTGATATAGGCTGTAAAAAGTCACAAGAACACAATGGCAGTGAGCACAGTTGGTAAGAGTTAGAAATGCATTACCTGTACTTGAGGTAAAGAACAGGCTTCTTTCCCAATTGACTGCAGAGCAACATGAAGCTGGCCTTCTAAAATAAGCTGTTTATTGTCCTCTACAACATATGCCTGTAACAAAAAAGAAAATCAATTTCCATAGCAATTCCCACTGAAATTTTAGCAATTGTACAGTGCAAGACTGCATTACTTTTCTGTACTACATCCTGATCACAATTAATGCACCTATATTAAGAACAGTGTGAAACAAGAACACATCATTGCATCCATCAAGCCTGTTCCTTATATATCACCACATATAATTTGTTGACCAGCCATAGTTGGGCAAATCATTTAATCTCAAGGGCAAGTTCTGCACAACTACCCCATGACCTTTAAAGATAATTAAGCAAACTCCAGAATATTAACAAAAAGAGTAGATGTAGACAGCAAGTTTGTCCACCTCCGCAGAGGTGAAACAGATAAAACAAATTGCTGGTTGAGGATAAACATGGAGGTGGGGTAGCGTAATAGCCAGGAGCATTCCCACCTTTGAGGTGTATTTTTATGGTGATACGCCCCCATTAACTGAATACAGCGATCACTTTATAGCACTTATTGCATCAGGCTCGTTCTCTCGCCATCCACCCCTTTTCAGGCAAGGCCAAGCTGAGAGAACCTTGCTTGCAGGACTCTGATGGAACCATCACAAATGATTAGCTCCGTCTCCTTTGTCACCTATGTGGACCTGACAATTAACATTCAAACTATAACCAACCCCCCCAAACCCCTTGAACCAACATGCAACATGAACAGATAATCCTGCTATTCACCCAGTCTGTTTCTAGCCAGCGGTAAACTAATTAATTTGATCACCAGCTGGTGAGGTACCAAGATCCCATACAGAAATAGGTCTTTTCTCATAGAAAAGAGACAGCTCTGATTGGTTATACTGACATTGATCGACTCATTTATAATAGGAGCAGGATGAAGGTGAACGTATATTTCGTGGAATGCTATGGCTCTAGTTCTACTGGAACCATGGAAGTATCCTTGGAGTACAACTGGGCAAGGGTGAACAATGTTGCTCGAGATGTTAGATTAGTATCCTGAAGTTTTTGTGCATCTACATTAGGGTCAACAGACTAAAATCTGGAGCTTCTGTTCACATGACTTTGCAGCATGCTATATCAGATTTCCAAACAAAGTTCTTTGATCGGTAAGGAGATCTGTAACCTGGTAAACCATAATATAGCTCGCCTCCAACTCTACTTCAATCAATCTGTTGTTAAAACCCTCATGCATGCCGTTCTGCCTATCCCAATACTTTCTTGGCTAGCCTCCCATCCTTAATCCTCTGTAAAATTCAACTCACCCAAAACTCTGCTGCCCGTATCTTATCCTGGTCATCTCCATTGGCTCCTGTTCCCCCAATGTTTCAAATTTAAAATTCTCATGTTTAATTCCCTTCAGGGCCCCAACATTCCCCATCTCTAACCTGCTCCTGCTCCACAAGCCCCCCTCCCAACTCTCCATTTCTCTGGCTGACCTCATCACACCTCTTGCCTTTGCTCCACCATTGGCGGCCGTGGCTTCAGTCAGCTAAGCCCCATGCTCTTGAATTCCTTCCCTAAACCAAATCGCCACCTCCCTCTCCTCCTTTAAGACCCACCTTAAAACTCAACTCTTTGACCAAGGTTTTGATCATACTTCCCAATGTCCCCTCCTTTGGCACAACAACGATTTTTTTGATTAGACTTCTATGAAGAGTTTTGGGACATTTTTCTATGCTAAAGGTGCCAGATAACAGCAAGTGATGGTTCAGAATTCATCTATCTTGGTGACAGAATCAATGTGAGAAAATTTCCAATGAGATGAGATAGGAGAGGCAGAGACTGAAAAGATGGTATAATTTTAAAGGGGGTGCAGGAACAGAGAGACCTGGGGTGTATATACACAAATCTTTGAAGGTGGCAGGACAAGTTGAGAAGGCTATTAAAAAAGCATGCGGGATCCTGGGCTTTATTAATAGAGGCATACAGCACAAAAGCAAGGAAGTCATGACAAGCGTTTATAAAACACTGGTTAGGCCTCAGCTGGAGTAGTGTTCAATTCTGGACACCCTTTTTGGGAAGAATGTCAAGGCCTTAGAGAGGGTGCAGAAGAGATTTACTAGAATGGTGCCAGGGATGAGGGTTTTCAGTTATGTGGAGAGACTGGAGAAGCTGGGGTCATTTTCCTTAGAGCAGAAATGGTTAAGCAGAGATTTGATGGAGGTGTTCAAAATCATGAAGGGTTTTGACAGTAAATAAGGAGAAGCTCTTTCCAGTGGCAGAAGGGTTGGTAACCAGAGGACACAAATTTAAGGTGATTGGCAGAAGAACCAGAGGCGACATGAGGAAACATTTTTTTAGGCAGCGAGTTGTAATGATCTGGAATGCACTGTCTGAAAGGGTGTTGGAAGTAGATTCAATAGTAACTTTCAAAAGGGAACTGGATAAATACTTGAAGGAAAAGAAAATTACAGGGCCATGGGGAAAGAGCAATTTGTTGAGTCACTTTTATAACCAAGTTAATAGAAGACATTAATACAAGTTGTATGGAGCTACTTGTGGGATTTTCGGAGTATAGACCACCAACAGCTCACAGGTGAGTCGCAAGTGTTTTAAGGAATTCTCATAATACACTAGAAACTGCCACAGCTTACCTGAAAAGAGTCAAATGCATTTTCAACTAGAGTACATTATGATTTTTCTTCATATTGCAATTGTATTAAATGGATCATAACAGGATAAGGAAGAACAATCTTAAAATCACTTTCAATTTAGAAAGAGGTCTGAAAGTACCTTGAGTTTTCTCCCCCCAGTAAAATAACCTTATTATTCAGTTTGTTCCAAACAATACCTTTTAATGTACAGCTGTTCATCATAAATGCTAATTTGTTGTACCAACCTTCCATAATACTATAATATTGAGATCCACCTCACTACACTTCTGTACCAATTTGGTAAAACCGCCAGTTTTTGGTCTCCCAGGTCCCATAGTTGACTGTAGTGTTGTCTTTCGAGATCGTGCAGCATAGCAACTTTGAAAGAAAAAGTCTGCACACGGAGTGGTTGCACTGATTATCTGTAAAACAAAACAGAAGTAAACTCTCACTTAGAATCAAACCACAAGATCATATCCTGAACTTGCAAACTGCCCTGCAACCCAACAATTGCAATCCACAGCAGCCAACAAAATGCCTCCAGGATGGTATACACTGAAATTGTCATGAGATAAAAACCCAGACCTCTTTAAAAAAAAAATTGAAAATATTAACATCAGCAGATTAACTTGACTGCAAGTAGAGCTAAAAGACGCTCTTGTAGCAATGTGCGTCATGGAAGATATCAGATTGGAAGCAACACTACGATATAGAGGCACTGGGGAAGGTGCAAAAAAGATTCACAAAGATGATACCAGAACTGAGACGATACACTTATCAGGAAAGGCTGAACAGGCTGGGGCTATTTTCACTACAAGTGAAAGCTGAGGGGTGACCTGATAGAGGTCTTCAAGATTATGAAAGGGTTTGATAGGGTAGACAGAGAAGCTCTACTTGCCAACAAAAAACAGCTATGGACAAGAGGTAAGGGACAACATAAAACTAAAACATACAAAAGTGCAAAAAATAGCTCAGATCCTGGTGACTGGGAGACATACAAAGAACAGCAACAGGTAACAAAACAGATGGTAAGAGCTACAAAAAGGGAGTATGAAAAGAAACTGGCAGGGGATGTCAAGATCAACACAATTTTTATTATATTAGGAAAAAAAAAGGGTGGTCAAGAGCAATACGGGCCCCTTAAAAACTGATAATGGTGATATTATAAATGAAAATAAGGAAATGGTGCACGTTAAATAATTAGTTTGCACCAGTATTTACAGTAAAGAGGATAGCATGCCGGACACCCCAAGGAAACTAATTTTGAATCAGGGACGGGGACTCACCATAATTAACGTATGCAAATTAACTAATGAAGAAAATAATGGCACAAAAGAGTGACAAATCCTTAGGACCAGATGGTTTCCATCCCAGGGATTTAAAGGAAGTAGGTGAAAACATTGCAGAAGCCCTAACTATAATCTTCAAAAGTTCTCTTGATTCAGGAACCATTCCTTTAGATTGGAAAATTGCACATCGCACCACTATTTAAGAAAGGTGAGCGGGAACTATAGACCAGCTAGCCTAACATCTGTTGGCAGGAAATCACTAGAGCCTATAATTAAGGATCGAGTGTCTGAATACCTTGAAAATTTTCAGCTGATCAGAGAGCCAGCGTGGATTTGTAAAGGGTAGGTCATGCCTGACGAACCTGATTGAAATTTTTGAAGAGGTGACTAAAGTATTGGACAGGGGAATGTCTAGGGACGTTGTTTATGTGGAGTTCTGGAAAGCATTCGATAAAGTCCCTCAGAAGAGACTGTTAGCTAAAGCTGAAGCTCATGGAATTGAGGACAAATTATTGACCTGGTTAGGAAATCGGCTGAGCAGCAGGAGACAGAGAGTAGGGATAACGGGCAGGTACTCAAATTGGCAGGGTGTGACTAGTGGTGTCCCACAGGGATCTGTGTTAGGGCCTCAATTATTCACAATATTTATTAACAACTTAGATGATGGGATAGAGCGCCATATATTCAAGTTTCCTGATGACACAAAGATAGGCAGCATTGTAAACAGTGTAGCTAGAAGCATAAAATTACAGAGATATTAATAGATTAAGTGAATGGGCAAAACTGTGGCAAATGGATTTCAATGTAGGCAAGTGTGAGCAATGTAGGCAAGGATAGATCAACCTTTTAAACAAAAACAGTGAGGTCCAAAGAGACTTAGGGGTCCATGTCCATAGATTAAAATGTCATGGACAAGTACAGAAAAAAATCAAAAAGGCTAATGGAATGCTGGCCTTTATATCTAGAGGACTGGAATACAAGGGGGTAGAAGTTATGCTACAGCTATACAAAGCCCTGGTTAGACCACACCTGGAGTACTGACGAAGGGTCATCGACCTGAAACGTTAACCCTTTCTTTCTCCAAAGAGGCTGCCTGATTTGCTGAGTGTTTCCAACATTTTCTGTTTTTATATCAGATTTCCAGAATCTGCAGTAGTTTGCTTTTGGTTTACTAGCATGCTATCTGGACTCCAAGGGTCAAATTTTGAGGAGAGATTATACAAACTAGGGTTGTATTCCCTGGAATTTAGAAGATTACGGGGCGATTTGATTGAAGTTTAAGGGTAGATAGAGAGAAACTATTTCCGCTGGCTGGGGAGTCTAGCACTCGGGGACATAGCCTAAAAATTAGCGCCAGGACTTTCAGGAGTGAAGTTAGAAAACACTTCTACACGCAAAAGGGCAACATGATATCCCTGTAAACTTTTGGCAGCGTTCACAATTTTGTGGAAGTGGCTTACACAATATATAATAGATCAACATTCTCAGCTGAGAAAAATCAAGGAAATAAGAGCGATTTGTGGTCAGCAAGAATGGGGTTTCCAACATGTGAAATGCCATTAGGCATATTAAGTAACCCTTGCTTTTGAAGAGTTATATACATCAGAAATTTTTCCCAAACAAAAATGGGTGATATCACTCCTAATGCATAACAGTTGGCTAGTCTGGAATCAGCAGCTACTTTACGAGGTCATCTTGTGCCTGTAAGCACTGAACTTTATTTGCAGGAAGCTATGTAACAATTTGTACAATTTTGAAGTCTTTATTCTCTGTTTCTCAATCAACGTGAAGTAGTCCTTTAGTGCAGAGCCAAAACAATAACCTTTCCTTCAACCTTTTAATCAGACATATCACCTCCTTTTCTAGTAATAACTCAAACTCAATCACTCAATCTTGCCATGATTACAATCAACTCCGCACCCACCCACCCCCACCCTACCCTTTGCAGGAGTGGATATGTGAAACAGATACCCAGAGAAAGCAGTTGATTCAGGGCCAACTGGTGTCTTTAAATAGTAGCTGGATCAGCATTGATTAAGAAGTGTGATTGATGGTTATTGATATTTAACATGGCTTGATTTTTTTTTGAGGGGGTCAGGGAGGAAAGTTCAGAGTGGAATCATGCAGTAACATTTGGATGGAACAGGTTCGATGAACGGAACGGCCGTTTATTATTCTAGATTGTGTGTACTTACTGTAGGGTGCCTCCAATGTTATTGGCTGGTCATGATAACTACAAGGTCTTGTTAGCATAAGTCAATCACATCCACAACACACAAGTCAACCTTCTAAACAAAAACATACTTCCTTTTTTAAAGTCTGTTTCATGTTTATATTAAAAACATGCACTCCACTTGTCTTTCTATTCAATTTTTAACATTCACTTCTTGAAAAAAAACACCATCTGGCCATGTCCTGACCCATTCAGCCTCTAATCTACTTGAATTGTATCTTCCCTCCCCCTCTGAGTTCAACCACATGCAGAAGTCCCAGCAAACTCAGTCTCACTGCTCTGCCAGATCCAAACCCACCTACATTCCCTTTCCAATGGTGGAGCTATAACTAGGAAATTAAACAGTGAATTTCAATGGAAATTTGGAAATAGATTTACAATAAAATAGATCCTGTGCGGAAGAAAAATATCAGATAAAATAAGTAGAGTAAGTTTCAGAGTGAACAAAGTGACAGGAAGATGAAGAGTGTGACAGACGCATATACAGGGACACATATCATACACACACACACACACAAACAGAAAAGAGGAAAAGATAGACTGAGGGAGAACTAATTAAGAAACAGAGCAGAGAAATTGACGTAGTGCGAGAGAGAGAGAAGGCCTGAAAGAGTGGATGAACAAAGATAGAGGGGCACAAAGAATCAGAGTGGATGAGGAGTAGAAACGGTGCTTTTTGGTCCATAAGTAATGCCAGAGATTATTATTATTCATAAAGATACAGAAATACTGAGATTACGAGGCAGCAATCTTTATTTTGGGGGGGGGGGGGGCTTTGATGATTGATCAAAACTACTTGATCATCTTGTTATCAAGGGCTTTAAATGACAGCAGAGATTACTGCTTCATCACCGCTCCTGTATATTCATTATTCTCTGTTTTTCGCAAAGCTGATGTAAGCATATCATCTATTTACAAAGTAACATACTTATAAAATATGCTTCCTCACCCATGTGATGAATATTGGAGACATGATTCACTCAATTCTGAAAGTACCTGCCATCACACCAGTCTCCAGAGGTCTACAGGGAACCATGGGAGATCAGAATTCAAGATCAGCCCAGAGCCCAGCACAAAGGCAAGTGAACTTGAAGAGCCAAAACCAATTGGTACTTCTGGCTTTCCCAGCCGAGTTGCCTCCCATCAGTATCCAGGCCAGTCCTAAAGGAATGCAATCAGGTTCACATGTAATGCCACTCCTTGGAGAGGTTCACTGGTGGGAGAGCTGATCCACAATGTCAGGCTCGGCCTCCAATGTCTGGAGAGGAGCAGTAAAGCTGTGTGTGCTTTCTTATAATTAACTCCTCAAATCAATGAGGTTCACAACATTGAATGCTAGATTTATTAAGTATACAGAAATTAAACACTCAATACTTAGGACAAAAACCTTGCGAGTTTGGTGGGAGGACTCAAACACGTTACAGTTCCAATCTCAGTATACAGGCTGTCGACCTTTGAATCCTATGTATCTGTCCCAACACCCACTTTAATACCTTTTTTGTTACCTCTTCTATGTGACAATCGACACATTTCTGCATTGGCAAATACAACGCCGTATAAGGTGAATTTTAATGAGCTTCTTCCCTTGTCTCTTACCAATAACTTAGCTTTAACGAGTTATTTTTCCATAAACCGGTACAACTCCCCTTCACAGATCTTGTAGGTATAGCAGAGGCGGCCATTCTGCCCTTCATGCCTGTGCCAGCTCTTTGAAAGAGCTATCCATTTATTCCTACTCCCCCGCTCTTTCCCCATCGCCCATTTTCCCATCAAGTATTTATCCAATCCCCTTTTGAAAGTTACTATTGAATCAGTTTCCACCGCCCTTTCAGGTAGTGCATTCCAGATCGCAATAACTCGCTGCGTAAAAGAATGTTTCCTCGTGTCGCCTCTGGCTTTTTTTTTTGCTGATCACCTTAAATCGTTGTCCTCTGGTTACCGACCCTTCTACCACTGAAAACAGTTTCTCCTTATTTACTCTATCAAAACCTTTCATGATTTTGAACATCTATCAAATCTCCCTTTAACCTTGAGAACAACCCCAGCTTCTCCAGTCTCTCCACATCACTAAATCCCTCATCCCTGGTGCTCAGAATTGAACAATCATCCAGCTGCGGCATAACCAGTGTTTTAAAGGTTTAGCATAACTTTCTTGCTTTTGTACTCTATGCCTCCATTAATAAAGTCCTGCAGAACTAACTTATCATCAACTGATTAAAGTTCTCTGCAGTATGTACTAGAATATTTGTAAATTAGGTTTATTGTCTTATACTGACCATTGCTTGGTCAGTCTTAATTCAACAGTTCAGTGGTCACTGCATCTACAATGACATACTTCCTCATGTAACAGGCAAAAGCTAAAGGTTACTATTACTACAATATGAAGAGAAATCAATAGCAGAATAACATTAGCAGAACTCAACAGTCTGATGAACTCTTCCCTTACATTTCTGTCCAATTTTCTCCTCATACTCTTCTCCTAAAGGAGGCAACTCCTGCTCACATAAAATTCCACATGCAGCAACAGCCTTTGCGTACCATCAAGTCATTTACGCGCAAGCCAAGATGGCAAATGACAGTGGGCGAAATCATTTGCGAAGCCCATCACAAACAAACCCAACATACGCACGGTTCCAGTGGGTATTGGTGAATATTGACCAGGAGTCACTGCTAATCATCTCTAGCCTAGAAATACTGGGGTGAAACGCAGTGCCTTTGCAGACTTGGCTAAGATTGGTTAACTAAGCATATAGCGAATGTTACATAGGAACAGGAGTCGGCCATTCAGCCCCTCGTGCCTGCTCCGCCATTTGATAAGATCATGGCTGATCTGTGATCCAACTCCATATACCTGCCTTTGGCCCATATCCCTTAATACCTTTGGTTGCCAAAAAGCTATTTATCTCAGAATTGTCTGATGTAAAAACCTCAATACCACATCAATAGTTCATCTATTTACTGAGCCAGTGCCATCAGAACTCTCCAGTGCCATCATCTTTTGCTTCTGTACTTTCACGAGTTTAGTTATTCAAACAAGCTCAGTGAGTATAACACGTAAAATGTGGAACAAGCTTCCATAAAACGTCCTAATTCCACCAGACTTTACAAGTTGAATTTAATAAACTAATAATTTGTGGGCTGGCATCAGAAAAAACCCCACAAGTCACCAGATTGTTGTAAAATCCCATTGGTTCACTCGCTCCTCCAAGAAATTGAACCTGCCACCTATACCCGTCCTAGCCTACATGTGACTAAGCCTAGAGAACTTGGGTGCATACTTAGGGTCATCATTGACCAGAAACTTAACTGGACCAGCCATATAAATACTGTGGCTACAAGAGCAGGTCAGAGGCTGGGTATTCAGCAGCGAGTGACTCACCTCCTGACTCCCCAAAGCATTTCCACCATCTACAAGGCACAAGTCTGGAGTGTGATGGAATACTCTCCACTTGCCTGGATGAGTGCAGCTCCAACAAAGCTCAAGAAGCTCGACACCATCCAGCACAAAACAGCCCGCTTGATTGGCACCCCATCCACCACCCTAAACATTCACTCCCTTCACCACCGACGCACAGTGGCTGCAGTGCGTACCATCCACAGGATGCAATGCAGCAAGTCGCAAAGGCTTCTTCGACAGCACCTCCTAAACCCGCGACCTCTACCACCTAGAAGGACAAGAGCAGCAGGCACATGGGAACACCAACTGCACGTTCCCCTCCAAGTCTCACACCATCGGCGTTCCTTCATCGTCGCTGGGTCAAAATCCTGGAACTCCCTTCCTAACAGCACTGTGGGAGAACTGTCACCACACGGACTGTAGCGGTTCAAGAAGGCGGCTCATCACCACCTTCTCAAGGGCAATTAGGGATGGGCAATAAATGCCGGCCTCGCCAGCGATGCCCACATCCCATGAACGAATAAAAAGTGTGTAGGGTTCCTGCTGGAATTTACCAAGCTTAAAACTGCAGATTATCAGCAGTGAGCATTGGTGTCCAACCAACTCGGAAATTAACTTGCCAGGTTCTCAAGTGGAAATAACAACAGAATCTAGTGATAGGTAAAAGATCATGGCACATGACATGGTTGATTCTCAATGCTCGGTGAAGTGGCCTAGCAAATCATCCAGTTGTAATTTTTTTTTACAATAATGCTAACGTTTCAACAAAAAAGTCCACCACTACCTTTTCAGGACATCTAGAAATGGGCAATAAACATCAGTGTCACCCACATACCAAACAAAAAGAAACTGGTATAACCCACATAAGAATCTGTCCCAGCAACTGTAAGATTAACTGCAAGAAACACCAACTGTGAATTTGAATAGAAAGGAATTACAAGCTTGCTCACCTGTTCATTTCCCAGAACGATATCTGCAAATATATACCTTCCTTCTGTACATGAGGTAGCTAAGAAAGTGAAAAAAATTAACATGATTCACCTTAATTCTACTGTAGTCACCATTATAAATGTGAGGTTATATCAAGAAAAATACGACTGCAAGCATCCAAATTTATGACCTCACCTTCTGAACTTTGACATCTCGTTGCTCTGAAACATAGTTTTGCTCTCTCTCGACTACTGAGCTTTGCATCTGAAATGCGAAAGTTAAAAGGATATTATACAAGCTCTAAATACCAAATCTACTTCATTAAAGCAGCAATACTGCATTACAAAATGTTCATGCTAGACTGCAGATCTATTCTGTGTAAATAAATGTAGTCATGTACTGCAATGGAAAGCAGGTGCAGGCTTCCTTTTTTTGTTAAAAAAAAAGAGTATGATAGAGAAAAAGTACTGGAGAAACTAATGGGATTAAAAGCCAATAAATCCCCTGGACCTGATGGCCTACACCCAAGGATTCTAAAAGAGGTGGTTGCAGAGATAGTGGATGCATTGGTTATGATCTTCCAAATTTCCCTAGATTCTGGAACAGTCCCAGCGGATTGGAAGGTAGCAAATGTAACCCCGCTATTCAAGAAAGGAGGGAAAGAGAAAACAGGGAACTACTGGCCAGTTAGCCTGACATCAGTCGTCAGGAAAATGTTGGAATCCATTATTAAGTAAGCGGTAACAGGGCACTTAGAACACCATATGATTAGGTAGAGTAAACAAGGTTTTATGAAAGGGTAATCGTGTTTGACAAATCTATTAGAGTTTTTTTGAGGATGTAACTAGCAGGGTTGATAAAGGAGAACCAGAGAATATAGTATATTTGGATTTTCAAAAGGCATTCGATAAGGTGCCACTTAAAAAGGCTGTTATGCCAGATAAGGGCTCATGGGGTTGGGGGTAATATATTGAGGGTTGGTTAATGGACAGAAAACAGAGTAGGGATAAACAGGTCATTTTCAGGTTAGCAGGCTGTAACTAGTGGGGTGTCGCAAAGCTCGGCGCTCGGGCCTCAGCTATTTACAATCTATATTGATGACTTAGATGAAGGGACCAAGTGTAATGTATCCAAGTTTGCTAACGATACAAAGCTAGATGGGAAAGTAAGCTGTGAGGAGGACACAAAGTCTGCAAAGGGATATAGACAGGTTAATGAGCTGGTAAGAAGGTGGCAGATGGAGTATAATGTGTGGAAATGTGAGGTTATTCACTTTAGAAACGGTATTTTTTTAAATGGTGAGAAACTATTAAATGTTGGTGTTCAGAGAGATTTGGGTGTCCTCGTACAAGATACACAAAGTTAACATGCAGGTTCGGCAAGCAATTCGGAAGGCAAATGGAATGTAGGCCTTTATTGCAAGGGGGTTGGAGTACACGAGTAAGAAAGTCTTACTACAATTGTATAGGGCTTTGGTGAGATCTTACCTGAAGTACTGTAGGCAGTTTTGGTCTCCTTATCTAAGGATATACTTGCCTTCGAGGCAGTGCAACAAAAGTTCACTAGATTAATTCCTGGGATGAGAGGGTTGTCCTATGAGGAGAGATTGAGTAGAATGGGCCTATACTCTCTGGAGTTTCCCCTGACTGGAGTCTAGAACTAGAGGGCATAGTCGCAGGATAAGGGGTCGGCCATTTAAGACTGAGATGAGGAGGAATTTCTTCACTCAGAGGGTTATGAATCTTTGGAATTCTCTACCCCAGAGGAGTGTAGATGCTGAGTCATTGAGTATATTCATGGCTGAGATAGACAGATTTTTGGATTCTAGGGGAATCAAGGGGTATGGGGATCAGGCAGGAAAGTGGAGTTGAGGTCAAAGATCAGCCATGATCTTACTGAATGGCAGAGCAGGCTCGAGGGGCCGTCTGGCCGACTCCTGCTCCTATTTCTTATGTTCTTATGACCTACAGGATTTATGTCCTGAGTGTAGGAAGACCGAATAAATTATGGAGATGGCATGTTTTTCAAGTGATAAGCCAGTAAAAAACCTTCCACAAGTATGCATCGTTCAACAAGTATAAACAATGCTCGAAAATTTCCAATGTGAAAAATAATGCTGATGCGCAAAGTTAATTTCCCCAAACGTAGGTGTGCAAATTTTGTATCGTTAAAATCTAACTGCTAGATTCATTAAAAGCTTAATTGCCTCTAGCTGAATTTAAAAGTTATTAAAAAGGGATACATTCTGATGAGGTTTACTTTGTGAAGGATTCCATTTTTCATCTTGAAGGTCCCAGTAGAACAATAATTATACACAGTGTTCTTAGAATCTGAAAGATAATGGATGATATAACTGTGTGCATTCTTTTTTTGCCAACTCTACAGCTTTGTAACTGACTGCTCTCAGTGCTTAAGGTTGAAGTTTTCCACCAGCAAGCTTAGTTTTCATGTCCACTTCTGAGTTTGACCTTTGCTTAAATGCACCTGTCCTTACCTGCAAGGCAAACCCACAGCCTCCCTCTCAGTTGTCACCTACTTCTGTGAACAGTATCTCCCCTCTGTTCCACTTGCTCTTAATCATCAACTAAGGAAGTTCTGCTAGGGTCTGGATTTCACAACCTTTGGGGTTGGAAGTTTACCAGGTTTCCTGAAAATTGGTCACAGTAACTGGGAGATTCCTTTCCAACATAGGAAGCAACAAATAGGTGATACGGTTTCCCCCAGCAATAGTGGTTGGCTTAACACAATCTACTACTGACATACACAAATTAATTTACACTAACATTGAAACAGATCAAACTTAAAACCCTTCATGATCTTACCCCTCCCTATCTCTATTGCCTTTCCTAGTCCTACAACCCTGAGTACTCTGCTTTTTGCATCTGATTATGCTTCTGTGAAGTACCTCGGGTCATTTTTCTATGTTAAAGGGGGCTATAATAATGAATCAGAGATGCTACGAAGTGATTTGTAGTCTTCCTACATTATACTCAAATTGCCAATCTAAGACTTTTCAAGATTAAAACAAATCCTGGTTTATGATAGAATAGTGAAATAAATATAGCCCTTCAACATGTATAAAATTGCCCTATGCACTTCGGCTTGTCCTTTAATTTGCTTTGTTTTTAGAAGGTACTGATGAGACATTCTACATCAACATACAGAATAGATTGAACTTTAGTATGTACAAGGAGGAGATGAGACACCTACATTTACCATTGCTGTCACATTAAAATACAGAACAAGTAGAAATATCAGGCAAAAATCACAAACAAACCTTTATCTTCATCAGGATTTATACATTTCTGCAGCCTCCAATGCTCGCTACCACTCGACACCTGGATTATGTGGAATTCCCTTACACCTGCTTCACTCTGAAAGATCAAGTCCTTTATTAATATTACACCTGCAATGTATTAAGAAACTAAATACCAATTGTTTAAGCTAAGAAACTTGAAGTGGATTTTAGCACCTAGGATATATTTTCATTTTTGCATCTTTGAGGTGTTTGTATCCCGAGTTTACTCATGCCCCATTGTGGTACCATGTGCACCTCTCCTTCCAATGATCTGTTTTACACAATGCTATAGTATAAGTGCTCCCCTGATATTTTTGCTGTTTTTCATGTCTGCAAAGTTCTGAAATTGTTTCAAATTTTTATTTGTGCCTAGAGAGCACTTTTCTACCATCATGCAGCCCACAGTAAGCTGCAATTTGGACACATGTATCTATAATACATTTAATTTTTTAAAAATTAAGTTTGGTGCCCAAGACTCAATGTAATGGACTTCTAAACAGAAACATTAATTTTAACAGATTTCCCCCACCCCCAGTGTTTAAAGTTTTGTATTGTGGTATGCTAAAATCGCTGCTGGTTGTTGCAGGGCAGATTCCATTGTGCTCTGGGTGGTGTTTTATGTTTTCCTGCTGCTCCCCATCCCTTGTGATGTGTGGTGGTGCATAAGAAATGACGACATAAAACCAATGCATTATATAAAAATCAGGAGAGAATGCACAAGTTTAAAATGGGGACTTGACTTAGATTGTGCCCCATGCTCCCCGGACCTCTAACTGCACTTCAGCTGAAGACTACACTGCCCCTGAATCCACTTGCAACTCTACGGTAGGTCAAATAGTAATATTTAAAAATAAAGACAAGTGTACTGTTTTCAAAAAAAAAACTTCAATTTTGCACGATTTAAGTTCTGTTTTTAAAAACATTGATCAATCGAATGCATTATTGCCACTGCCAGTGGATGAACATATTTCTAATGGTTTTCGGCAGAAATTTGTCTAAATATCAGTGACATTATCATTACAAATGTTGGCTTAAATAATTATGGTTTTAAATTATGGAACTAGAATCTGTAGTAAATCAGTTTACTGGGAAGTTAAACAAAATTCCTCAAAAGACAAATCAGAGATTACATTGCCAAGAATACGCAATATTTCTTTTGGACTTTTTAAATACACACACAGAGCTAAAGTGCCTGCTTTGGGAGATAGTTTATCCTCCACATGAAATTACTTTGCTCTGTATCAAAGGAAGCTGCTATCAGATATTTAATTGATCAGATTTCTTCAATACATTTCAGCACGTTTCAATAACTTACCGTATTAATATTCGCCACATCCAAGAACACCAGCAGATTATCACCGTCACTCTTCCCTTCAGCATCTAGGACATTACTTCTGCATGCTGTTGCTCTCACACTTAGAGAACGACTGGTACATATTATCGCTGTGTGTCTTAGCACTCGGTGACTGGTGGAAGAAACATATTTCACTAATGGACTTGTACTGAAGATAAATCGTACAACAGCAAAATCACGCAAATTCTTGGAATATGTCCACACGTGGCAAGCGACAGGTGCAGATCAGGGCTTTCACCAACCCACTTAGCATTTAAAATCAGTTAGAATCATAGAATGATACAGCACAGGAGATGGCCATTCGGTCCATCGTGCCTGTGCCGGCTCTTTGAAAGCTAGCCAATTAGTCCCTTTCCCCATAGCCCTGCAAATGTTTCCCCTTCAAGTATTTATCCAATTCCCTTTTGAAAGTTATTACTGAATCTGCTTCCACCACCCTTTCAGGCAGCGCATTCCAGATCAATACAACTCACTGCGTTAAAAAACTCATCCCACCTCTGGTTCTTTTGCCAATTACCTTAAATCTGTGTCCTCTGGTGACTGATCCTTCTGCCACTGGAAAGAGTGTCTCCTTATTTACTCTATCAAAACCCTTCATGATTTTGAACACCTCTATTAAATCTCCCGTTAAACTTCTCTGCTCTAAGGAGAACAACCTCAGATTCATTAGTCTTGCCACATAACTGAAATCCCTCATCGCTGGTACCATTCTAGTAAATCTCTGCAGCACCCTGTCTAAGGCCTCGACATCCTTCCTGAAGTGCGGTGTCCAGAATTGGACACAATACTCCGGCTGGGGCCTAACCAGTGATTTATGACTGCTTAGCACAACTCCCTTACTTTTGTATTCTACGCCTCATAATTCTGTAATTATCTCCAGCCACGCAAATATGAGTGGAACAGATACATACTTAAGTGCAGCTACTAAATAAAATTACAAGTAGCTAAAAAACATCAGATCGCCCATGGTGTTGCTCATGGTCAGTCAGAAGAAACACTTTTCTGGCATGTAAAACAAAATACATGAGGGCCATTTATGGTGATTGAAGTCAAACTGTTCTTATTACACAGAACTGTGGGACTTTTAGCAGTATTTATGGGTTCAAATTACATGACTATATTTGTATTTTTGAGATCAGTAGTCATGACTATTAACATTATCCATGCTTTTGTTACCTCCAGACTTGACTATTCCAATGCTCTCCTGACCGATCTCCCACACTGCACCCTCTGTAAACTTGAGCTCATCCAAAACTCTGCTGCCCATATCCTAACTCGCACCAAGTCCCACTCACCAATCACTCCTGTGCTCACTGACCTACATTGGCTCCCAGTATAGGAACGCCTCGATTTTAAAATTATCATCCTTGTTCTCAAATCCCTCCATGGCCTCGCCCCTCCCTATCTCTGTAACCTCCTCCAGCCCTACAACCCTCGAGATCACTCCATTCCTCCAATTCTGGCCTCTTGCGCAATCCTTCCTAAACTTCTCCACCTCTTTACCCCTCTCTCCTCCTTCGAGACTCCCCTCAAAACCTACCTATTTAATCAAGCTTTTGGCTGCCTGCCCTAATATCGCTACATGGCTCAGTATCAAATCTTGTTTGATAGTAAAACTTCCCCAGGTACTTAATAAGCACTATGTTATAGATGCTGTATAAATGCAAGTTACTGTTGTTAAGCTAAGTACTCAATTTTATCTTACTATTTTTATATATACAAAAAGGGTCAGACGACAAAGCTTTCAAGGACTTGAGAGGAAGAGTTTGGAGGTGGGGCGTTAGTTTGCAAGGCAGAGGGGTCGGTGGTGGGTTTTTGGAGGGTAGGTGATAACAGCGGTTTTGAAAGGGATGGGGACAATACCAGAGGAGAGGGAACCATTTAAAATATCAGCTAGCATGGGGGCCAAGAGGGTAAGTTGGTCACAGGTTGCCAGATATCAATCAGGAGCAAGAACTTCAGCTGACTCTAATTGTAGACTTCTGTTGGTAAATAGAATTCAATCACAGGAAACTAAATTCATTAGCAAATTAGTTTCAGCAAAAAAAAAATGCCTGCGTCTACTGGGAAATCAATAAAGAGTTGGCATTTTCTCAACTCAATTACACAGAAGTTCTGAAGCCTTGGAAATCCCTGCTTTTTTATAATTTCATCCATTTATCTGACCACAATCTTTCAAACAACGTTGGATTTGATAGTTATGACAAAAGGTTGCCAAATTAATCTCTGTTCAGGAAGGGAGAGATATAAACCACAGATATTGATCAGTCAACCCAACATCAATAAAGGGTGAGCATAAGAATCAAAGAATAGGTGAAGTACGGAAAGAGGACCTTCGAGTCCGTGCCAATAATAAAAAGATTGACATTCACTCAATGACATAGGTGCATTAAGGACAGCCAACACAGATCTGTAAAAGGCAAGCTGTATCCGACAAATAAATGATTTGAGGAAATAATCATAATAAAGGAAATGTATTGGATGTTGTGTAGATGGATTTTCAAAAGGCATTTAGTAAGGTGCTGCTTTACAGACGTGGTTTTAAAGGGAATGTGAAAACATGGAAAGGAAGTTGGCAGAAGGACAAAAAACAGCAGTGGTTAATGGATGCTTTTCAGAATAGAGGGACGAAACATTGGTGTCTCCAAGGAATTTTCGGCATAGAATGAGGTCATTCGGCCCATCGTGTCCGCGCCGGCCAAAAATGAGCCACCCAGCCTAATCCCACTTCCCAGCACTTGGTCCGTAGCCTTGTAGGTCATGGCACTTCAGGTGCACATCCAGGTTCTTTCTAAAATGTGATGAGGGTTTCTGCCTCTACCACCCTTTCAGGCAGAGAGTTCCAGACCCCCACCACCCTCTGGTGAAAAAAAATCTTTCCTCAGCTCCCCTCCAATCCTTCTACCAATCACTTTAAATCTATGCCCCCTGGTTATTGACCTCTCTGCTAAGGGAAATAGGTCCTCCCTATCCACTATCTAGGCCCCACAATTTTGTACACCTCAATTACATCTCTCCTCAGCTTCCTCTGTTCCAAAGAGAACAACCCCAGCCTATCCAATCGTTCCTCATAGCTAAAATTCTCCAGTCCCAACATCCTCGTAAATCTCCTCTGTACCCTCTCTAGTGCTATTACATCCTTTCTGTAAAAGCGGTGACCAGAACTGAACAGTACTCAAGCTGTGGCCTGACCAGTGTTTTATACAGTTCCAGCATAACCTCCCTGCTCTTTTATTCTATGCCTCAGCTAATAAAGGAAAGTATTCCATATGCCTTCTTAACCAACTTATTTACCTGTCCTGCTACCTTCAGGGATCTGTGGACATGCGCTCCAAGGTCCCTTTGTTCCTCTACACCTCAGTATCCTCCCATTTATTGTGTATTCCCTTGCCTTGTTTGCCCTCCCCAAATGCATTACCTCTCACTTCTCCGGATTGAATTCCATTTGCCACTTTTCTGCCCACCTGACCAGTCCATTGATGTCTTCCTGCAGTCTACAGCTTTCCTCCTCACTATCAACCACACGACCAATTTTTGTATCATCCGCAAACTTCTTGATCAAGCCCCCTACATTCAAATCCAAATCATTGATATATACCACAAAAAGCAACGGACCTAGTAGAGCCCTGCAGGACCCCAATGGAAACAGCCCTCCAGTCACAAAAACACCCGGCGACCATTATCCTTTGCTTCCTGCCGCTGAGTCAATTTTGGATCCAACTTGTCACTCTTCCTTGGATCCCATGGGCTTGTACTTTCCTGACCAGTCTGCCATGTGGGACCTTGTCAAAAGCCTTGCTAAAATCCATGTAGACGACATCAAATGCACTACCCTCATCAATCCTCCTTATTACCTCCTCAAAAAATGCAATGAAACTAGTCAGACACGACCTTGTTGACACAAATCCATGTTGACTGTCCTTGATTACTCTGTGCCTTTCTAAGTGGCGATTTATCCTGTCTCCTGTCCACCAGAGGTTATGATGTGGAGATGCCGGTGATGGACTGGGGTTGACAATTGTAAACAATTTTACAACACCAAGTTATAGTCCAGCAATTTTATTTTAAATTCACAAGCTTTCGGAGATTTTCTCCTTCCTCAGGCAAATGTTTCAAGATCTCCTTGAAGCCTACGCGTAGGCTTCAAGGAGATCTTGAAACATTTGCCTGAGGAAGGAGAAAATCTCCGAAAGCTTGTGAATTTAAAATAAAATTGCTGGACTATAACTTGGTGTTGTAAAATTGTTTACAATCACCAGAGGTTAGACTGACTGGCCTGTAAATATTCTGTCTATCCCTCGCTCCCCTTTTTAAACAATGGTACAACATTAGCAGTCCTCCAATCCTCCGGCACCACACCTGTATCCAGTGAGGATTGGAAAATGATGGTCACAGCCTCCGCTATTACCTCCTTTGCTTCTTTTAACAGCCTGGATACATTTCATCCTGGCCTGGTGATTTATCTACTTTCAAAGATGCCAATCCCCTTAATACTTGCCCTCTCACTATGTTTATCCCATCCTATACTTCACACTCCTCCTCCTCCTCAACTACAATTAGAACAACTTACTGCTTATCCTTGTCTAAATAAATGTATCTCTACAAGCATACGTGGAGTATAAATGATCTGGACTCTAGTACATGGGACACACTAAATTTTCAGATGAGAATAATAGGGACTATGGTTAATTGTGAAGACCAAGTGACTTCATAAAGACATGGGCAGTTCGTAGGTTGGGCAGACTGATGTCAGTTAAAATTTGAGACCATCCATACAGCTGGCTCTGCTGCTTCCCCCTTCCCTTTCCACACAAGCCAATACTCCCCCCAGTCCTAGCCCTGATCCCACATCCTTGTCTGGTTTCTCAATCGCTCCTTATGCCTCCTGAGTTCATCTTATCCATGAGATCCACCTCGTCTCGATTCCGTTCCCAATAACGATCGCAGCCTTCCTTCCCGACACTGGCATTACTCCAAGCTTCCCATCCTGTCTGTTCCTTCATTAGCAATCACTTTTGCTCACCACGCCAGTTCTCTGGAATTTCCTTCCAAAATCCCTCTACCTTATCTTCTCCCTCTCTGCTTACAAAGAGAGAGTTCTCTTCAACTGTTCTTAACTCCATTTTACCTTGGTGCCCATTTGATTCTGTTCTGGGACATACTTCCAATGTGAGGTATGGTATATAAATGCAAGTTGCTTTATTAGTTTGGTCTGGAAAGGGATCCTTCAGTTTTTAACAAACATATACAAGTAAGAATCAGTTTGTGATCTGTTTCTATAGCCTTGGCATGAAAATATTTTTGTACTCCTATTACTTGTTAAATGGAGCTCGGCACAGGCAAACTGCTGGATTAATTAAACCTGTACATGATTTCACATTCACAAGGAGTGCACGATATGCACAGGGATACAAATGTGTCACTAAACAAAATTTATTATAATGCTCAATACTAATATAGTTTCAGGTTTCTTGGGCAGATGTTCAGTGACAAATTTATGGGCTGCTGGTATAGTGACTGCAGTTCTCATTGTGAGAAAGGACAGAAATAATTTGGCAAGTAACCCACAGTCACTACAGGTTAAATATTGATCAGCTTTGAGCTCTTAGTGTATTCAGTGAGTAGCTAGGTGAAACAGACCAAGATGGTCCCAGCTTCGATTCACCCATCAGTACTGAGTTGGCTGATCTTATTTGGTGGCCGCAGTACTTGTAGGTTAAGTGGTGGAAAAAAAATCGGCCGGTGTTGCAGCTTCTGATTGGTACCCAGTGACTGGTGTGGGAAGTTTGCGAGTGTACAGATCAGGTGAGGGCAGGATCCTGCTTGGCTATGGTGTCTCATGGTAAATAGCCTTCGCACACTTATCCAAGGGTCACAAATAAAGGCGTCAACTGGAGGGAAGCAAGCACGTGTGCAATCACCTAAAGTCAGGAGGTGAAACATTAGCGAGAGTTTGGTTGGTCCTGAGAGAGAGTGTGGATCTTTTTCTTCAAAAATGTTTAAAATAAAATAGGTTCATACGATTTTATACTCTATACAAATAAAAACATCAATTTTTTTTTTTTTACTAACATTTACAACAGATTCATAAGCAAGTGAAATGTGACACTGCAGGCCAAATCCAACCAGACAACCAAAAAAAACCTACCTCAATTTTGAATGTGGTTTTGTACTTTCATAGTAAAATAAAAAGTTTATTTCATGAACACCTTCTTCATCTGGTCCACGTAGCCACATAGGCAGCTGCACAGAAGCCCCAGGTAATAACACAGCATCAGGAAGTGGTACATCAATCACCCAAAGAGGATAGCCAGAGCCCATCCCAAAATCTGCGGGGGAAACCGATGACGTTGCGGCTGAAGACATACACAGGCAGTCGGTCACAACTGTCTTATAAGCGCTACAGTTTTCAGAAGCTGTTGGACTTGATGGCGTCAACACAGCAGTTTTACTTCCAAAGGAAAAGAAGTCTGGGTCTTTGCACACAACTTTCAATCCAGTAAGTGGACACCTGCTTACGTTCACAAACTCCACGTACGTTTTTCTTATTTCCCCACAAAGCAGTCCAGTGGGAAAGTTAATGAAAAATACCTGCGCACACAAAAAAAGTTAGCTAAATACACAATATTTACTCAAGATGGAATCTGATATATGCATACATTACAACATTTATCTGTTCAAGTCAAAAGAGAGAGGACAAGTGATATCTATGAAAATTGCAAAGCTTTCATTTAGATCAAGGGAATCAGAAGGTACTGACAATAACCCACAGGAAAGCAGCATGTGCATTTGAACTCCCAAGAGCAAACTTGACTAGCTCCTACACTTTTTATAATATTGAATTTTTCTCATTCAAAATTGCACTTGTCAAATTTTATGTTTTTTCATAGTTTGTGTCATGGCACGTTAGAATGAAACAGACAATTCTGAGCCAATCTTTGCTGAACTACAGCTTTTATTACTTTTCCATCACATCTCAACACTGGATCATGCACAAGAAGTAAACGTTAATGTAAGACTTCAGAACTGCCACAGTGGACAATAGGAATAATCTACTGAACGTTAAAGGCTCAGTTCCCATAGTATATAATTGCCATGTTCTATTTAGAAATTTAGCTTGGCAACAATTTGATAGAGATTTGAAGGGCATAGCAGAGATTAGCTCCACTTTAACCTTTAAAATCCCACTTTAATGATTCCCAATACTGACAGTAAAACAAATGTTCAAATTTATTGATGTTCAATTTACTTAGCTGAGCAACATATAAAAGTATTGTACAAAAATGTAAAAATAAAATAATTGCAACTAATTGGTATCCTCCATATTAAAGTATTTGAGCTTTACAAAAAAAAAGCAATTGTGAAGTGTGGTGACTGTTATTGGATAAATACATGTGATCTATGTCAGATAATTTCTTTACGGTGTCAGCACGCAAGTTTTAATTCCACAAGCTAATAAATCTGGATCTTTGCATTCAGTTTTTGATGCAGTATACTAAACATAATCACAAGTTAAAAGATTTGATCTCACCCTTCTGAACACCAACCCTACACATCTAGCCTTTTCTTAAATGAGTTCAATGCCCTGGCCTCAATCACGCTTCCTGGCGAAATGTTCCAGCTATTGTTTATGTTGTGTAAAGAAATACTTCTTGTTCCAGTGTTAGGGTCCAGGGTTATACCCTTACTCAGCGCTACTTTATCCTGCCTCCTTTAAAAGTACTGCTCCAGGCTTACCGACTCCAACCAGTTAAGCATCTTGTCCTTCCGGTTACATTCCCTCCAATTTTATTAAAAGCCCAAAGTCATCCAATCATTTCTTATTTTCAAATTTTTGTAAACAGTAAAGCACATCAGTAAAAGGAGAATTGTTAAAAGTGAAGTGGGTATCCAAGGAAAGGGTTGGCAACTTGTCGGTGATGACCAAGAAATGGCAGAGCTATTTAAGAAGTACTTTGCTTCGGACGTCACGAAAGTGAAAGAAATTGGAGAGGACGTGAAGCCTGAAGTGGCTGAGAGTTAGATGAGTGATACCATAATTGGATAAAATGAACATTTCAGAGCAGTTACTTCAGCTAAAGAAAGACAAAGTGCTAGGGTCTGAGGGATCCTGAGGGAGCTGAGGGGAGAAACTGCTGTTTCTACATCGCTGAGTCAATATCCTGGATTTCTCTACCGTACACCATTGTGAGAGAACCATCTCAAGAAGGCCCTCAACCACCTTCTCAAAGTAACTGGGAATGGGCAATAAATATGATCTTCCAGCATCACCCATATCCCGAGAACAAGTCCATGTACGTTATCTGATATGGCTTCCTACCCCCATGCCCCACCCTACCCTTATTCTGGATCTCACCCGCTCAAAAGATGTACTTCTGAAGTTACATTGAATGCCATTTGTTTGGTTAATTTCATACAGGTACCCTTCCATTTTGTTTCTGATTACTGATTTCATTAGTTGCCAATTATGGAAGTCAGGTAAGGGTCTGTAGTGGCCAGGTTAAAACTCCGTTGCCTTTCTTGAATATGGGAACTATATTTGCCAGTTTCCGTTTTGTCAGAAGCTCCCCAGTGCTCACAGATTCCTTCAAAATGACTCAGTGCTTCGCAAATATCCTCCCTGCTCTTTAAGCAACTCGGGGTAAAGTTCATCCACTCCGAGACTTGTGATTTTCAGCCTCTTGAATCTATTTAGGAGCTCCCACCTCAATATCAAAATCCAAGAGAGCACATATGCAACTGATGTTGGATTGTATAATAATGTGTTGTCCCTGGTAAAACCTCTAAGATGCAGTCATTTAGCATATTAATTATCTCCTGTTCATCTTCAACTTCATATGGGTCCCTTTCAATGTTAATTTCCTCCCTGACTACACTCGAGTTACACTAAAGTATTGGATAAAATTTTTGTTACGTTCTGCATTTGCTGCTGGGACACTTTCCAGTTCTCTCTCGACAACCGTTGCCTCTTTTTTGACCTTCTGCACGATCCTGTAGACAGCCCAATGGTCAGAACTGCAAGGCACCTAAACGTGAACTACCATTAAACTACTTCTTACATCAAATATTTCAGCCACAATTTAGAAAGAGAAAACAGAAATTAGCCAACCTCAAAATTACTGCAGCACTCCAAGAACTATAACCACGAATAAATTCAGACTTAACCACTTTACTACACTATGTTCAAAAAACGTCTGACAGACTTCTCCCAAGTAGGACGACAGAGGCATTTCACAATACACAAAGTCCAATGGAAATGATAACCAATAGAATTTTACTGGGCTTGTAGGAATAAACTTCTAATGTAGAAGTCAAAATTAACTTCAGTTTCAGTAATCAAAATTTAGATTCCATAATTTTTCATTATCCTTCACTCAATTCACCACCATGTGGCAGTTCATTTAGAACTCCACCATTCTACAACCAGACTACCAAAGAAGTGACCTATTTGGATACATTTCCAAAATCCTCAATTAAAGAAAAAAATATTCGATCAGTAAATATTAAAATTGTGCGAGTCCACCTCAAATGCATGCATTTTTTATACAATACTGACATCATTTGTCTGTTGCATGGAATTTTGTACAATTGTTTTTATTCCGTATTCTAGTTGCATAACGTAATCAAAGTAGTAGAAAATGAGGAAGAATAATGTTCTGCTTCTGGAGATACCAATATCAGCGATGGAATGTGAAATTATTCCCATCGTGCTGGATCTTTACCTCTAACAAGGGCATTGCCGCTGTGATGATGGGATCTAGCCTTCGATCTGGTCCATACTTAACAGAAGTTTTCTCCTCTTTAGTGTTATTGAGTCTCGGCCCCTGGATTTCCAAGTCTTGTCGTCCTCTTACCGATAACCCGTGAGGTACTTTACCTAAAACACAGTTTTTAAGAGGGAAAATTATTATGGATGTTTACGGAAAATAATGGCACTGGTCATCTACAATTTAGCGGTTGACTTATTTCAACACCCTTAAATATACAAAAATGTTTTACATGAAAATAATCATAGAATGATACAGCACAGGAGGCAGTCATTTGGCCCATCGTGCCTGTGCCGACTCTTTGAAAGAGCTATCCAATTGGTCCCATTTCCCTGCTCTTTCCCCATAGCCCAGCAAATTCTTTTCTTTTCACGTATTCAATGCCCAAAAACATCCAATTCCCTTTTGAAAATTATTGAATCTGCTTCCACTGTTTCAGGCAGTGCAAGTCAGGCCAGGAAAGCTCTCAACAAAAAATGCGTAACTCGTTAGTAATCACCTGATAATTGCATCCTTAATTGATAATTTGCTCAATTTCTGCAATCATCTTGAATCTGATAAATAAACTGTAGTGTATCCTTCAAATAATACTGACCAATATTGGAGTAGCTAAGCCAAACAGCCTACGATCCACGAAAACAAAATGAAATCATGAAGAAAACATGAGTGGTGGGGAAACTTTTGAAGGCATTAATTCCAGTCAAAATTAATTAGCACTTGGAAAAGTATGGGCTAATAAATGAAAGTCAGCATAGATGTTAAAAGAAAATAGTGTTTAACTAACTTGATTGAGTTCTTTGATGAAGTAACAGAGGGTTGACCGTGTGTATGGGCTTTCAAAAGGCATTTGATAAAGTACCACATAATAGACTTGTTAGCAAAATTAAAGCCCACGGGATTAACGGGACAGTGGCAGTGTGGATACAAAATTGGCAAAGAAACAGAAAGCAGAGAGTAGTGGTGAACGGTTGTTTTTCAGGCTGGAGGCAAGTGTATAGTGGTGTTCCCCAGGGGTCAGTTTTAGGACCACTGCTCTTTTTGATATATATTAATGACCTGGACTTGGGTATAATTTCAAACAAAACACAAAGGTAGTAAACAACGTGGAGGATAGTAACAGACTTCAGGGGGACATAGACAGACTGGTGAAATGGGCAGACGAAATTTAGCGCAGAGAAATGTGAAGTGATCATTGTGGTAGGAAGAATGAGGAGAAGCAATATAAACTAAATGGCATAATTTTAAAGGGAGTGCAAGAACAGAGAGACTGGGGGTGTATGTACACAAATCATTGAAGGTGGCAGCACAAGTTGAGAAGGCTGTTGAAAAAACCAAATGGGATCCTGGGTTTTTATTAATAGAGGCATGTTGTACAAAAGCAAGGAAGTTATGCTCAAACTTCATAAAACACTGATTAGGCCTCAGCTGCAGCAGCGTTCAATTCTGGGCTCCACACGAAGAACAATAGCGTGTGTGCAGGAGAGATTTATTCAAAAGGTTCCAGGGATGAAGGACTTCAGTTATGTGGAGAGACTGGGGCAGCTGGGGTTGTTCGCCTTAAAACAGAGAAGGTTAAGGGGAGATTTGATAGCGGTGTTCAAATCAACAGTTTTGATAGAGTAAATAAGGAGAAACTGTTTCCAGTGGCAGAAGGGTCAGTAACCAGAGGACACAGATTTAAGGTGATCGGCAAAAGAACCAGAGACGACATGAGGATACATTTTGTTGTGCAGCGAGTTATGATCTGGAATGCACTGCCTGAAAGGGTGGTGGAAGCAGATTCAATAGCAACTTTTAAAAGGGAATTGGATAAATACTTGAAGGGGAGAAAACTGTCAGGCTATGGGACTAATTGGATAGCTCTTTCAAAGAGCCGGCACAGGCTTGATGGGCTGAACGTCCTCCTTCTGTGCTGTATCATGCTATGATTCTAAGAGGGCATTTCATTATCATGCTGCCAAAGTTAGACTAGCGTTCAGAATCCAGTGCTTAAGAAAGGAAGCCACCAAGTTTACATATGATCAGAGTTGTAGAGTGACGAGTGGACAAGACTCTGCTACAAATATAAACCACTTTCTGCCCAGCATATCTCCTCCCCCCCCAACTGACCTTCTGTCCAGCTTAGCCCATGGAAGTACTCCAGTTGATCTGTGGAGCCAGGCTGTTGGAGGCTGTGAGGAGTCTGCGGTTTGCTTCCAGATTTTCCCGAGTAGAGGTTGCTGACATGGGGGCAACTGGCTGTGAAAACAGGTTAAATAGGGAAAAATGACAAAAAAACTAATTAATGTAACCTTTACAAATATGATATGCTTTCAAAACAAATTACTTTTTTGGTTTTCCATAATGTAGTTGTGTTTTTTTTTGAATATGCCCTCATCAGACATCTTCTACACTTAACAGCACCACACTAAGTAACTCTCCAAAACGACCAAAATTAAGCAAAGCAAATTTGAGGGGGAGTTTAAAAGCGCTTGACTGCATATCATGTGCATTGATATTTGCATCTTTAAAATGTAAATTGAGGTGCACAATCCAAAAAGTTGGTAAATGCACAGGTGAAGACGACCTCATTATGAACATACCCAGACCAATAGATGTTCTCACCTGCTACCTGCGCTCCAGTACTCGAGTCTATTCCATCTTGAGTAGGAGTTGATTGTACAGTGCCAAGGTTATATACAACTCCAAGAATGTGCAGCTCCCCCGTCTGATGAGGAAGCAGTTTTAATCTTGCCTAAAGAAAAAGGCATAAGTTGCTTCTAAAAATGTTCATCTATTGAGAGATGACAAGTTGCAAACATTTTCAACGGTTCCCTTAAAATACAAAAAGGCTTCCAATCTTAATTAATGCTTTAAACAATATCTAAAAATGTGCAGAATATGTGCTAAGCCCAATTTTTCCTGGAGATCTGTTCCCCACTTTTGCCATCACCAGGTTCATTGGTTTACACTGGCTTAAAAAAAAATGAATGTTGGCTTATTCAACCAGTGTTTTAAGGAGTCACATTCTTTGTTTTGGTGATACTGTAATGGTTACACACTCACACACCGAGTCAGGACATCGTTGGGTTCGATACCCACCATGAGATTTGAGCGTATAATCTAGGCTGAGGGAGTGCTGCATTGTGAGACCATCTTTCGAATAAGACATTGAACCAAGGCCCTATCTGACTGTTCAGCTGGATGTAAAAGATCCCGTGTCACTTTTTCCACGAACAGCAGGGGGTTTTCCAGCGTCCCAGCCAAAATTCACCCCACAAATCACCAAAAACAGATTAAATGGTCCCTCATCTCATTGCTGTTTGTGGGACCTTGCCGTGTGCAAACTGGCTGCCATGTTCTCCTACAAATTAACAGTGACTACACTGCAAAAAAAAGTGTTACTAATTGGTTCTTAAGCACACCAAAGGCACTTTTACCATAAGGAATGCCACTATCCTGCCATTGACAGCACTCCCAAATATAAATGAGGCAAACTTCTGAAAGCTTATTCCATGGGAACTCCCAAATTTTCATGCAAGCTGCCCAAATAGGTGGCACTTGTTCTGGCCTACTAAACGCAGTCCAGGTGAACAAAGCAAGTATTGTACAACAAATGCTGACACACACAAAGCTCGGAATCTCACATTAAAAAAAGGCCCGATTTGAAGCAGCAGCAAATACTAAACAAAGTGCCAGAGGTCATTTCAGCAAGATGAGAGAGACAACAGATGAATACTGTACACTTTAAGGCCTGCTTTTGTCAGATAACACACTGCAGAAGGCACCTTTTCTGCTCTAAACTGTGGACATGTTGAAAGTACAGTAACCAGTTGGTGTTACATTCCAGCACGCTCTGCTCAACAACACATTTTAAGCAATGTTCTAAATGTTCCGGTAGAACCAAGCTGAAATTATTTTGATTTCATATTGAACAGCGAAGCAGGAGCCACTGAATGGGCTGTTTAAAATACCACCGAGTGCAGTGCATGATGTTGAATGTGCCACAATCATCTATTACATTGAACGTGCTTTCTGCTCATAGGACATGTTGGACAATGAATCATGTTTCACTGTCCAGCATGCAGTCAAAACACATCAACTGGGCTCGAAACAGCATTTTAAAATTTTATGTAAATTTAAGAGCTCTAAATACTTAATGTGAAGGTGAGCAAAACACAAGTTGTTGAACACAGTGACTAGGAAGATCCTGGGTTTAACCTCTGGTTCAATCCTTAGTCTGTGCTAGCCTTTGTAGCAGCAGAGGTGCTGCGATTGGCCTCAGTGCCCTGAGGGATTTGTTTGGGGGTGGTATATAAAAACAAGACTTGGATTACCGCTCACAATTGCTGCCCAGCAATCACTGGCAGAAGTGCCAATGTGGACATCGCAAGGACAGGGTCGGCCTTGGTTGTGTTGCTCTCGTGATAGAACTGTCAATACTCAAAAGGAGGAATAATGGGCACCTGGACAAGCTAACAGAAGGCAATTGGAACCCTTGCAGCTGTTCTCCAAGAAAGAGTCATTGCCTTCTGAGCAGGGAGGGGGCTTGGGAGAAGGAAAGAACAGACAAGAATTTTCAAAATTTTTTTTGCAAGGTAAGGTGAATGATAAATATTATACTCACCATTTTAGTCTCTTCACCATTTACTTGAAATTCATTTATTACCTCTGTGGCAATACCGAGAGATGCCTGTAAACATGAAAACCACAGGTTTTTTTTATGCATAACATACGTTTACCATGATAGGTACTTTTTGTTCTCCAAAATTAAATAGTTCTAATGGAAAATTATTTACCCATTATTGAAACTAAAAACAAGTATGTCTTTACTGCTCCAACCTAAAAATTATCTAGAAACTGTGCACGTCACATAAAAGCCACTTCCACCCAAAGAAAACATCAGCAACATAAAAAGTCAAGAAAACCATTTAACCACATTAGATATGTGCTAAGTACTGTTGGGTAAGCATCATTTAAATTAGGGAGTAAGCAGGAAGGTCAGGCATGACATTTCCACCAAAAAAAATAATAGAATCGCAGAATAACTTGGCAAGAAAGGCTACTGCAAATATCAATGGATTCATTATAATTAAGCCCAGCTTTGCGAGGCTAGGTAGAGGGAGACAGAAATCGAACATATAATGACACAGGCAGGCAAGAATGTTCCATGAAAAAAAGGGTTTGTTTGGGCCTGAAAGAACTACAGAACAAACAAATCCATTCCCTCCAATTCAAGAGAAAAAACTCTCAAACCTTGACACAACTGAAGTTTTTTCTCAAAAATACAAAACAGGTTAAATAACTTGAGTACACATGTAAAATGCCAAATGATACACTGTGAAACACTAAAACATTACACAATACACAGATACAAGAACAGCAAATAGCATTACATTGTTCAATGGCACTTTGCGCAAAACAAGACATGAATGGGTGTGCTGTTTCAGTCCACATATTTAGCTTATTACTACATAATCAGTGTCAGGCTGCATTAGAGGGATACATACCAATTTCTTTGACCTAATGCAGCCCCACAGCTATCAGATGCTATACAAAAGACTGGGCCTTCCATTAGTAGTTAGAGTTGTAACACGCTACCTGCTCTCCGACTAAAGGGTTGATCACTCAATTGTAACTCATCTGCGCTTATTCATATATTTTTTTCTGTCCCATGTATTGGAGACACCTTATCGAAAGCCTTCTGAAAATCCAAATACACATCCACTGGTTCCCCCTTATCTATTCTACTAGTTACATCCTCAAAGAACTCCAATAGGTTTGTCAAACATGATTTCCCTTTCATAAATCCATGTTGATTCTGCCAAATCCTATTATTTTCTAAGTGTCCTGTTATCACATCCTTTACAATAGATTCCAGCATTTCCCCCATTATTGATGTCAGGCTAACAGGTCTGTAGTTCCCTGTTTTCTCTCTTCCCTCCTTTCTTAGTGAGGTTACATTTGCCCCCCTCCAATCTGCAGGAACCGTTCCAGAATGTATAGAATTTTGGAAGATGACAACCAATGCATCCACTATCTCTACAGCCTCCTCTTTCAAAACCCTGGGATGTTGATCATCAGGTCCTTGGGATTTATTGACTTTCAGTCCCATTAATTTCTCTAGTACTTTTTTTTTCCCCAATACTAATTTCTTCCGGTTCCTCATTCTCACCAGTCCCTTGGTTCGCTGGTATTTCTGGGAGGTTTTTTGTGTCTTCTTCCCTGAAGACAGACTCAAAGTATTGGTTTAATTTCTCTATTTCTTTATTCCCCATTATAAATTCTCCCGTCTGTCGGTAAGGGATCCACATTTGCCTTCGCCAGTCTTTTCCTTTTTACATAGCTATAGAAGCTTTTACAGTTTTTATGTTGCTCGCTGGTTTACTCATTCTATTTGCCCTTTCTTTATCAATTTCTCTGTTCCTGCACCCCCTTTAAATTTCTACCATTTAGTTTATATTGCCTCTCCTCATTCTTCCTAACAAGATATAACACTTCACTGCATTAAATTCCATCTGCCATGTGTCTGCCTATTTCACCAGTCTATGCACTCCTGAAGTCAGTTACTATCCTCCACATTGTTTACTACATTTGAGTTTCGGGTCATCTACAAACTTTAAAATTATACCCTCTATACCCAAGTCCAGGTCATTAATATATATCAAAAAGAGCTGCGGTGTTGTAGGAAACATCAGTGTAGGGGGGGAATACATCCAAGGCCATGAACAGGTGGAACCCCAATGATTTATTTGCAGTTGAACTGTTTGGATCCCTAATGGAATATCAAGTAGATACGCTTGAGGCTCAGTTCGAGCCAGATGGTGAAGTGTCCCAAAGGTGAAAGGAATACGCTGTAATATGCTAAGAGTTAGGCTCCTGTCTGTAGCTAATCCAATAGTTACAGAACCACCGGTGCATATCAGTACTGAGCATAAAGATGGAATTATTCAAGAAATGCTTCATTACCTTTATATGTGCATCTTTTTCATTGCTGATTGACTCTCTTGTATCTCCCTCTTGACCTTTATTGAAGTCTCTAAAGTTAAATTTCCACAACAACGATAGATCGTTCAACAGTAGAGGGACCTTCAAAGGATTTTTGAATACTACTTCGACCGTGACTGGTTCTACATACAACAAAAACAAAGAATGACAAGAAACTATAACATGACTGACAGCATTACCAAATGAAACCACTTGTGTGGGTTGTAGAAAGAGATAGCATCTAGTATCCTGCAGAAATCAATAAATCCTATTAAGCATAAAAGGATAGTAGAAATAAAAGAAAAATAACTTCTTCCATTACTGGAAGTTTTGGCACCAGCATGAGGAAAATTACTGAGCTACATGTAGTGAGGGAAGTGGGAGGCTGTAGCCCACGGACACCCAACAGTACAAAAATTGGGTAACCCCTCTTAAGTTTCACTGAGCACTGCTCCATTTCCCCATCCAGACCTGATCCTTCAACACTCATTTTTGGCTGTTTTTCTTTTACGGGCAATTTAAATGCAAGTCTTTTGAGAGGGTTAAAATACTAACAAAGAAACAGCAATATGACTAAACTCAAGTGAATGCATGCTCAAATGCAGTTGGTTTGGCTTAATTACAAACATTTGGTCATTTTTTGGGAAAAGGCAGGAAGCGTGCGGTCACACTTAAAAATAAGACTTATCGTGGGTTTATGAGACTAGCTCTTGAGCAAGTCGCTGTTTTGAATCATAGTCCTTGGCTAAAGTGTACTGCAATTAAAGGCGTACTCCAACGAAGGATCAAAATTGGTATTTGTAAGTCTAACCCCAGTAATTGCAAGTTTTTTCCCCCAACAAAAACCCCAGACATTCTAGAACTCTAGATTGGACTTCAGAAAGGCATTTCAAGAAGTGGTCATGACGACAGGAGATGGAGAATATGCTCAAGCACTTCTTTTTAAACAAAAAAATACCAAACAATGACAAAAAAAGACTTGCATTTATATAGTACCTTTCACCTCAGGATGTCCCAAAGCATTTCACAACCAATGAAGTACTTTTGAAGCTTAGTCACTGTTGTAATGTAGGAAATGCGGCAGCCAAGGTCCCACAGATAGCAATGAGATAAATGACCAGATAATCTGTTTTTATTATTGTTGGTTGAGGGATAAATGTTGACCAGGACACCGGGAGAACTCCCCTGCTCTTCATCGAATAGTGCAGTGGGATCTTTTACATCCACCTGAGGGGGCAGGTGGGGACTCTAGTTCATCGGAAAAGCTGGGTGGGGGTGGTGGGTAGAAGCCTAAAACATTCAGGATTTTGAACAGTAGTTCGTCAAACTTTTAAGCTTGCATTAGTCAGGAATTTGCATTCAATGCATATTGTGCAACGGTTCAGTATCCCTATAGGAGAAGTTATTCTCACCAACTTACCTTCTACTACAGCCACAGGAAATCGCAAGTTGTCAGTCTGGCTGTTTAGACAGTACTGAGTTGGCTGAAAATTCAATGGTACTGCTCCTTTATTCACCATAGCTACTACCTGCTCCTCAAGCTCTTTCCACTGCTGTGAAGCTTCACGTTCATATTCCTGGTCTAAACTGACATGGGTGGCTGCTTGCTTTTCTCCTAGCAGAAATAAAAAAGTATTTCAACACATGTAATTAACAGGGTGTGGCCCCTTGCACACCCATTTTGTTAGGAAAAAATGACAAACTAAAGGGTAAAATCCTCTTGAAACACATCTACTTACTGGTCAACAGGTTTAACATAAAATTTACAACACAGAAACAGGCCATTCGGCCCAAATGGTCTGTGCCGGTGCTTATGCTCCACACGAGCCTCCTCCCACCCCTCTTCATCTGCTTATCTTTCCATTCCTTTCTCCCTCAAGTACTTATCTAGCTTCCCTTTCAATGCATCTATGCTATTTGCCTCAGCTACTCCATGTGGCAGCAAGTTCCACATTCTAACCACTCTCTGGGTAAAGAAGTTTCTCCTGAATTCTTGACTGGATTTATTAGTAACCATCATATTTGTGACCTAGTTTTGGACACCTGATAAGTGGAAACATCTTCTCCAAGTCTACCCTATCAAACACTTCTTTAATTTTGAAGACCTCTAGTAGGTCACCCCTCAGCCTTCTCTTTTCTGGAGAAAAGAGCCCCAGCCTGTTCAGTCTTTCCTGAGTTATAACCTCTCAGTTCTGGCATCATTCTTGTAAATCTTTTCTGCACCTTCTCCAGTGCCTCTATATCCTTTTTGTAATATGGAGACCACAACTGTGCACAGTACTCCAAGTGTGGTCTAACTAAGGTTCTATAGAAGTTTAACATAACTTCCTGCTTTTCAGGTTTGTTCTATTTAAAGTATGAAAATAGGTCATTTCACTTCAATTTTCTCTAGTACAGGATTGTCCAACCAAATTGCAAACAGTTTATAACTGGCCAACAATAAAGTTTTTCCCATTCACCAAAACACCTTAGAATTTCTTAGTGTTTCCTCTGTAGGAATGGTACAAGCAAACCAGACTTGGAGGATTACAGCAGTATGGAGGTGGCTGGAGGGCCTAGCCATCAAGTTACTGTGAATATTGTTGACCAAACAAGCTGAGTAAATGCATGCATAAATGTATTGCAGGTCACTATCTACTGAAATCTATTTGCAAGGACATGCTTCATAAAGGACTTGATTGAAAAAGTTTTCACTCATGTGGATTTAGCAGACAATATGAGTTATAGAAATAGCCTTATTACAGATCTCTTCTAAAAACTGATAGGCTAAGAGCTATCCCAAAGAACTGCGCAAGACAGTCCAGTACAGGTATAGTGAAATCGGAGCGAGCAACTGGCCAAGGAGGTAGATAATATTTCAACACAACCCCCTCTTCTGTTGTACCTAGTTCTGCGACTTGTTAGCAATTAACATTGAAAATAAAAGATGTGATTTTGGGAGAAATATGAAAACAGTAATGATGCTTCTGTAATCTAAGAATCTGGATTTCGTATCAATTAGCACTTAGTTTAAAAAAGACAAACCCAGTAACAAGAGTTGATTTTTAGCCATTACATGAAAAGTAAAACGTAAACCTCAGCTCTGCACATAAATGGTTAAATTTTAAAAAACTTATATTACTTTTAACATTTAACTATCATGGTTATGTTGCTGGACGAGTAACCCAGAGAACAGGAGTTCAAATCCCACCACGGCAATGAGAATTTGAATTCATTTTTTTTAAAATCTGGAAATAAAAAGCTAGTATCAAAGGTGACCACAAAGCTGTCAGATTGTCATAAAAGCCCAGCTGGTTCACTAATGTCCTTTAGGGAACGAAACCTGCTGTCCTTACCCGGTCTGGCCTATATGTGACTCCAGTCCCACACCAACGTGGTTGACTCTTAACTGCTCTCTGAAGTGGCCTAGCAAGCCACTCCAGTTGTATAAAATCAGGGCAACGAGGGATGGGCAATAAATGCCAACCTTGCCAGCACCACTCACATCCTGAGAACGAATTAAAAAAATCCTGCTAAAATCTAATGCAAACCGATATTTAAAAAGGGTAAACTTCAAAATGAAACAACTAACCTTCTGAAGGCCGTCTGTCATGTCCAAAGAATACTCGAGTTGCTGAGCTCTTAATACAGGGTAAAGGAAGCTGGGGTAACGGTCCATCGGGTGAAAGCTGGCTTACGCTCTAAAGTGGGAAGGAAAAACGTCAGATGAAAATCTATTAAAAAAATCTAAAATTACTGAAATTACAATGTTCAGATAATTCTTCACTTCCATTCCCCCCTCTACTTAGTCCATTTTTTAAAACCATAAACCTTCATTCTTCTCTCTACTCAATTTACAACTGTGACTATACTTCAAAAGTACTTAATTGGCTGTAAAGCACTTTGGGACATCGGGGTCATGAAAGGCGCTACATAAAAGTGCAAGTTCGTTCGTTCTTCTTCACTACAAATGTTTCACTGTGAAGAAGCTCAGCCTTAACTGGCTAAAGCAACTAACAGAAGCAAACACTTAAGGAATTATGTGCTCCATTTTTCTTAAACCAGTTAAAAGCATGATACATTATGCATGTGTAAACATAGTTGATTTTTTTTTCCAATTCTGCCCTTATAAGTATTCCCAACTCGGTTTAATTAAGCAAGTACTACGTCAACAAGTAGCTTTACTTAGGTTGTGCAAATATGAATCTAAAAAGCCAAGATGAGAAGTGGGATTAGTATACTACCCTTTCAATTCAAAATCTGTTCATTTCAACCCAGACTAGTGAGGCAAAAGTCTTCTTTGATACCTGTAACAATCCTACATGCAATAAGCTCAGCAGTTTTAACCTAATTATGTACAAGAATGGCTCCTGCACAAAGCTTTCCTAATTCAGCAAAACTTGTACTAAATTGACAATGAGTCCATAGAGGTGGTGTAGGAAATGAAAATATTCAGACTGCCGCAAAAGGCATGTTCTAAGATTAAAGTTGTCACATTTTGGAACACAGCAGATGGGAACTTTTTCTTTCATTTGGTCATTCCATGAGACACTCGGTGCACAAAATACTACATTGCTCAACACTGACTTTTCACATTCATTACAAAAATTCACCATAATCATCAAGAAACTCAGATCCAGGTTTTCATTATCTACTCAATTAAATAAAACTCATGCAGTCATGCCTACTAAATAATGGTCCACATCGTGGATTTATATTTGATCGACAGTTTTGGTCTCCACATTATAGAAAGGATATGGAGGCAGTGGAGAGGATGCAAAAAAGATTCACAAGGATGATTATAGTAGGTACAGCACAGGAGGCGGCCATTCGGCCCATCATGCCTGTGCCGGCTCTTTGAAAGAGCTATTCAATGAGTCCCATTCCCCTGCTCTTTCCCCATAGCCCTGCAAATGTTTTCCCTTCAAGTATTTATCCAATTCCCCTTTTGAGAGTTACTATAGAATCTGCTTCCACCACCCTTTCAGACAATGCATTCCAGATCATTACAACTTGCTGCTTAAAAAAAATGTTTCCTCATGTCGCCTCTGGCTTTTTTGCCGATCACCTTAAATCTGTGTCCTCTGGTTACCAACTCTTCTGCCACTAGAAACAGTTTCTCCTTATTTACTCTATCAAAACTGATAATTTGAGACCGATTTTGAACACCTATATCAAATCTTCCCTTCACCCTCTCAGTTCCAAGGAGAACAACCCCAGCTTCTCCAAACCCTTTACATAACAAAGTCCCTCAACTCTGGTAGCATTCTAGTGAATCTCTTCTGCACCTTCTCTGAGGCCTTGACATCCTTCCTAAGTTCTGGTGCCCGGAATTGAACACAATTCTCCAGCTGAGGCCTAACCAGTGTTTTATAAAAGATTTAGTATAATTTATTTGTTTTTGTACATCATGCCTCTATTAATAAAGCCCAGGATCCCGTATGCTTTTATGACAGTCTTCTCAACTTGTCCTGCCACCTTCGAAGATTTGTGCATGTGCACCTTCAGGTCTCTGTTCCCACACCCCACTGAAAATTGTACCATTTAATTTATACTGCCTCTCCTCATTCTTCCTACCAAAATGTATCACTCCACACTTCTTAAATTTCATGTGCCATGTGTCTGCCCATTTCACCAGTCTATGTCCTCCTGAGGTCTGTTACTATCCTCCACATTGTTTAATACATTTCCGAGAACTGAGAGGATATCCTCATCGGGAAAGGCTGAATAGGCCGGGACACTCTTCTCTAGAAAAGAGAAGGCTGAGGGGTGACCTGATAGGGTAGACGTAGAGAAAATGTTTCCACTTGTTGGGGAGTCCAAAACTAGAGCTCATAAGTATAAGATGGTCATTAATAAATCCAACAGGGAATTCAGGAGAAACTTCTTTACCCAAAGAATGTGGAACTCACTACCACCAGGAGTAGTCGAGGCAAATAACAGATACATTTAAAGGGAAGCTAGATAAGCCCATGAGGGAGAAAGAAATAGAAGGGTATCCCGATAGGGTTAGATGAAGTAGGGAGGGAGGAGGCTTGCTTGGAGCATAAACAGCATAGACCAGTTGGGCCGAATGGCCTGTTTCTGTTCTGTAGTTTCTATGTAATTCATGTAGAACTTTTGAGATAGACAAGACATTTCTGATAGTGAAATTACCTTTAAACCAATACGAAACTTACTTCAAGTCAGGAACTCCCCCACCCCCAATTAAATGAACAAAACCACTGAAATAGTGCAATGTCTTCACTTGCCCCAAGACAAGAATGCAGTCAATACTTTCTTTCTTGTAAATAACCCATATAACAGCACTGAATAAGTCCAAATTGCATCTTTCCCATCCACCAAACCAAATTAAGCAGAACGTACCAACATAATAGCCCACCAATTTTGGTGGCACCCATACATAGTCTACCTTTTAAGCACAGAGGTAGAAAGTTAAAGTTTAGCTCAATGCAAGATGATGGTAGCAAGGACATTTCACAGATGCACATGAAAGCTCCTCTCTTGTCCTCCCTTTTATCACATCTTTGTACACTTTCCTGCTAAGCACAATTCACTGATTCTGGAGAATAAAGCCACCAGTGATTCAAGATTTGATAAAGGTCAATGAGGGAGTATAGAACTTTGTAAAAAAAAAGTTCAGCTGCCAAAAGGGAACAGCCACTGTCTGAAGTGATCTCCTTCAGCCTGACATTACATGGTGCTCCTTCCCTTCTTCTATAATGAGCCCCATCTTATATGGTACTGGGAAGTAGTAGCCATGCATGTTAAATATGAACACAGCCATGCATTGCAAGTTCTTCCTTAAACTAACAGCTCAGTTAGGTCCATGCATTCATACTTAAGTGGAGGCTACTACACCAGAAATATCACAGATCTGCATTCAGACCCACCTTGAATGGAGACTGGAAGGCATCTAAGCTGGCAAAAATCTGTACCCACTTATCTGGTACAGGCATTTCCTATTTGAAAAGCGAAAATGTAGAATTTCCAATGACAGCAAGATTAAAAACTAAACAACGATTGATCATTGGCATGAGGTAAATCAAGTAGCTGTGGTTGGGTGGCACCAAGTTTGTAACTTATGGAAGGGTAGACCGAGGGAGGTAAGTAGTTGTAATATTATGGTCTTCAGAAATAAAGTTAAAGTAGGTGACTGGGCATTTAGTCTTCACTTCAGTGAAGATGCAGGGAAGGTGAAAGGCACTGTACTTGGAACTTGAGAAGAAAATTCAGAAGCATGAACAAGAGAGACAGGCAAGATGCTACAACAGAGGACAATGGTTGAATATTGTAGGTGGGAATATAATGGCTCATGAGACATCAGCGCTTCTTTTCTTCCTGTCTACAAGTCCTATTGTGATGATAGAAGAAACTCTCCAGACAAGGGAGCAGTCTTCTGCTAACTTTTGTGATTGAGTGCTTTACTTCCTTGGTTACTGAATGGTGCTAGATGTTTGTTAAGCAATTATACACGTGAAGTACATTTACCTGCATTGAGAGAGTGTATAAAAGGTGTTTTCTATTAAGATTAGCATATGTGGCTAAAACTGTGTTGCTGTAGCCACATCGTTGGCTAGTCAGCGATTTCTATTGGACAACACTGTCCCACCATGGGCAGTAGAATTACTTTCATTAAAATTTTCTCCAGATTTTTCAACTGGTTTTCAGATACATCTGTACACTGGTCCAGGTGTTTTATTAGGAAGTCAAATTTTACTTGATTACTTTTTTTAAAAATCAAATTAAATCCATTAAAAACAGACAAAAGAAAATACCTGAAAACCCAAGTCCACTATAACGTCCTGATTTCTCTTACCTTATAAACATATAGGTACTCCCTAAGGAAAGATTCCTGCTGAGCAGCCGTCTGCTTGCTATCATTGATCAGAATGTGTCTGAAGGCTGACACTGCATTGTCCAGCTGCCGCAGTGTGAAAGACTGGCGACCAATTGTGAAGTTAATATGATCCTCTGCCAGACTCCATCCTTTTCCTTTGTAAACTTGCATGGCTTGACTGTAACACCGCAAGGCATGTTTTCGCTGTAGTAAAGCATAAAATCAATTCATGTAAGATTCTTGAATTTGAGAAAGCAGAGCAAGTTATAAGCTGAAGATTTAATTGGGGCATGGAGGATTCAAGATTTTCTGCAATTAAATCAAACCAATCTGAACACTAGGAATGTGTAAACTAAGAATTTTAAGCATATGGGGGCTATGTATGTTAAGTGCTTAGCTACAGATTATTTTTAAAAATTGCATACATTTTATCTTAAATATTTAATGGACTTCTACTTTTACAGGATTTCTCCTCCTCCTCCATTTCAATGCTCAAAATTGGACAGACATGGTGGTCATGCAAGCCAAGGGAGTTCTATTGAGACACTTATATTTGGATTACAGAGGAGCTATGTGCGTGTGCTGGCTCTGCACATTGACATCACTAAAGCTGGTCCCTTATCCTAACTGAAGGATCAAAAACTCATTTTTTTGACTCAACTGCAGAAGTGCCAAGTTAAAAGAGCTTTTGTGATTGCTCCCATTACTAAATGTCAGTGGAATGAATTTGTTCAGAATTTGGTTACAAGCAATCATCCCTTTGCTCCCTCTCCCCAATATATCCAGTATTTACTCTTTGTCACAGCAAGTCAAGGGTGGAAAGTCTAGCTTACCCACGCCAGTCTTTACTGGAGACGACCATAGGCAAAGATAGCTCAATTTTCAGTTGAGCAGAAAGTCTATTGACCTATTTGGACCCTTCAGTTCAAGGCAGCTAACAAGCTGAGGCTTGTAGAATATTAAGTGAACATTTGACTTAAGATATAAACTTCACATCACCGATACCTGGTCTACACAAAGAATTACTTCCAAGATTGAGTGGTGGTTTATTATGTTTCTCATTTTGTAAGAGGGTCTGTGAGTTAAGTAAAGTTCTGTAATCTAGTGAAATTGGTGTTTTCTCTTGCTTCGGTTTAGCTTTAATTCTTAATACACTTGATTTGTAGTGGTAGCCTGAGACGTATGGTCCATCAGTGTTATTTGTTCATTAACATTTCTAGTGCATGTCTTTAATGGTAAAGTGTTCACCATTTACCCTGCTTCCCCAGATCACTGTGCAGGTGACATAAGGAGCCTGGGCTTGCCTGTGGAAGCAGACTTCTTGTTTCCAGCACAAGTATCTGGAGTGAGCTTGAATCATAACCCATAGTTTTTTTTTTTGCACATTCCAGCATCTTAACATCCCCGTACACCTTCCTTTGGCCTTAGAATAATTTACTATGCCTCCCATTTTAGTATCTACAAATTTGGACAGCATTCCCTCTAGCCCTATTTCCAAATCATTGATGGACACAGTGAACAGCAGTCCCTGTGGGACACTGTTACCCACTTAAAACTACTTTGTAAAACTGCCCTGAACTCCTATTGTTTCCTCCCTTCTATCCAGTTTGAAATCCAATTTGCCAACTTTACTTTAATTCAATACCCCATGACCTTCTCCAATAGTGTGGCACCTTTTCAAAACTTTAAGTCTATGTACACCACATCCACTGTATTTCCTCCATCCACCATATTTCCTCCATCCACCATATCTGTCACCTTCTTAAAAAGCTCCATCAGGTTTGTCAAGTGTGATCTTCATTTCAGAAATCTGTGTTGACTAGTTCTAGTTATTTTCTTTTCATCTAAATATTCAGCAATTTCACATTTAATTGATGATTCCAAAATTTTCCCTACCTCAGATGTTAAACTAACTGGCTCAGGTTAGCTGATCCCCTTTTGAAAAGTGAGTATTGCAATGGCCACTTTCCAGTCCTCTGGCATCGACTCTCAACAGAACCCTGAATTATTATTTAGTGGGCCTCCACTATTTCTTCTCCATTTCCCTCAGGATCGTTAGATGTATCCCATCAAACCATGGCACTTTGTCCTCCTTTAGCTTAACTAACTTCTCTAATACTTTCACTTTAATGAAATAGTGAAATCTGTAAATTAGGGACACCTAAAGGACTTGCATCAGGTATCCTTTATTTGCAGTGTCCTTATTTTTAAAATGGTCACTGTACATACAGTAAACCGGATGAGCCAAATTTCCCAGGACTGGCTGTATCTCCTGCAGCATTCTCTCTTTTTCCCCTCACCTGGGATCGTGCCAAATTCTGGAGCTCTGCCAGCAGGATGTGATTTCAGTTCACTTTCTGTTCATTGGGTTTCCCAGTTCATTGCCATCCCTGGGTCCTTTTCCACTGAGGGAGGGATGTCCAGACCCTGGGATCTGCTATGCTGGCAGCCTACACAGGGGGAGGTGGCTACTGTACGGCCAGAATGCCTGGGAGATCCCAGCCAAATTGGGGGGCGGGGGGAGGGTTAATGTCCTGCAGACCTCTGTCCGGTACCAGTGGTGGAGTAAGGTTGCCGACTCTGGTCGGAGGCATTCCTGGAGCTCGGACCACGTGACGCCGACAAATGTTATTGGATTTACCAATTAAAGGTTGGGTCCCCTGTAGTTGAGAATCTTTATTTGTGGTTTCGCGCCAGCAGCCGTTGTGTGGTGTGAGAAGTTCCGAGAATCAGGAGGCTACCTGTGAGCAGGCAGAGGGGAAACTGAGCCCCCATTCCCCAATCTCCTTCTCCCTCCGAGCCTCCATTCCCCAGTCTCCCTCTCCCCCAACTCGAGCCCCACGCGATTTCAGCCCACCTCCACAATTTCGACTTGGCGCATTGAAGGCTGCCTGTGGTTCGTCATTTGCGAGTATACACTGTTTCAAGGTACAGCTGATATATTTTACAATGTAAGCTCTGTGACTGTAAGTGAGCGTCCGATTTTTTGCAAGTGTCTGTTTTTCGGGGGTGTCTATTTGTACAGGTTTCACTCTTATCTTGCTTTTAACTCCTACCAAACATCCTTCTCTCTCGTAGACACTGATGGGGTACTAGTTAAATATCCCCACCAAATGTTTATCCTTTAAGTGTTACTTAAATGCCAATTTTTTCCCTTTTCCAGTTCACTACCAGGATACTGCCCATCCTGGTCTCCATGTTTATAGTAAATCATTTTTTCTGCTGTCCAAAACTAACAAGCCAGAAATGATGTATTCGCATCACACAAATTCCTGCAATTGCTCTATTTCTATTGACTTTCAAATCCCTTGAGTCATAGTCAAATTAAACCTGCTGCAGCAGTTGTCTAGATTCTGATCTTCAATTCTACACTTCAATGATGAATTACTAACCCGGTCACATTGTAATTTTTATTCTCCCAGCACATTTATATCAATATCAAGGGTAAAAAAAAAAACTGGAGAACAGTTGAAAGTACTGTTCAAAAGCAAAAAATAAAAGCAATGCAAAGCAAATAACAGCAATGCAAGGTACTTCAAAGGCTAGCTGTACTTAAAGTAGATAAGTCACCCGGTCTGGATGGGATGCACCCTAGGTTGAGGGAAGTAAGGGTGGAAATTGCAGAGGTGCTGGCCATAATCTTCCAATCATCCGTTGATACAGGGGTGGTGCCAGAGGACTGGAGAATTGCAAATGTTATGCCCTTGTTCAAGGGTAAGAATAAACCCAGCAACAGGCCAGTCAGTTTAACCTCAGTGGTGGGGAAACTTTTAGAAACGATAATCTAGGACAGAATTAGTAGTCACTTGGACGAGGGTGGATTGATTAGGGAAAGCCAGCATGGATTTGCTAAAGGCAAACTGTGTTTAACTAATCAGAGTGTTTTTTGATGAGATAACAGAGGATAGATGAGGGCAATGCAGTTGATGTGATGTATATGGACCTTCAAAAGGCACTTGGTGAAGTGCCACATGGTAGGCATATCAAGATTGCAGCCCACGGAGTAAAGGGGGCAGTAGCAACATGGATACAGAATTGGCTAAGCGACAGGAAATAGTAGTGTTGAACGGTTGTTTTTCAGACTGGAGGGAGGTGTACAGTGGTCTTCCCCAGGGGTCAGTGCTGGGACCACTGCTTATGTTGATATATATTAATGACTTGGACTTGGGTGTACAGGGCACAATTTCAAAATTTGCAGTTGACAAAACTTGAAAGGGTAGTAAACAGTGAGGAGGATAGTGATAGACTTCAAGAGGATATAGACAGGCTGGTGGAATGGGCAGACACGTGGCAGATGAAATTTAATGCAGAAAAATGTGAAGTGATACATTGCTGTAGGAAGAACGAGAGGCAATATTATCTGGAGGGCATAACTCAAAGGGTACAGGAACAGAGATCTGGGGGTATGTGCGCACAAGTTGAAGATGGCAGGACAGGTTGAGAAAGCGGTTAAAAAAGCATACAAGATCCTGGGCTTTATAAATAGAGGTACGGAGTACAAAAGTATGGAAGTCATGATGAACCTTTACATAGCACTGGTTTGGCCACAACTGGAGTATTGTGTTCAGTTCTGGGCACCGCACTTTAGGAAAGATGTGAAGGCCTTCGAGAGAGGGTGCAGAGGAGATTTACTGGAATGATTCCAGGGATGAGGGACTTCAGTTACATGGATAGATTGGAGAAGCTAGTGTTGTTCTCCTTGGAACAGAGACGGTTGCGAGGAGATTTGATAGAGGTATTCAAAATCATGAAGGGTCCAGACAGAGTGGATAGAGAGAAACTGTTCCCATTGGCAGAAGGGTCAAGAACCAGAGGACATCGATTTAAGATGATTGGCTAAAGAACCAAAGGGGACATGAGGAAAAACTTTTTTACACAGCGAGTGGTTCGGATCTGGAATACACTGCCTGAGGGGGTGGTGGAGGCAGATTCAATCATGGCCTTCAAAAGGGAACTGGATAAGCACTTGAAAGGAAAAAATTTGCAGGGCTACAGGGATAGGGGCAGGGGAGTGGGACTAGCTGGATTGCTCTTGCATAGAGCTGGCGCGGACTCGATGGGCCGAATGGCCTCCTTCCGTGCTGTAACCCCTTGCTATGATTCTACAATTCCTGTAGAAGTTCTTACCTTCAAATCATTTTGTTGTAACAATTCAGATCACTTAACTGTAAATTCATTATTCTAAGTGAGAAATGCTACAACTTAAATTGTACTTTCAAACTACTGTACTGGATTTAAGATCCAAATCCTCAAATTTTTCATTGTTCTGGAATGCAGCAGTTACAAAGTTATGGCTTCTGGCATGTGTCATGCAAGTGGTATAATTGAGTGCACCTCTATTTCATTGGCCAAGTTATACTGATCACTAGCTTGCACCTCCACACTTGTGCACGCTGTGTTATTTATCATACACATATCTACACAGCAGTGCTCAGTATTTCAAAGGTAGTTAGAAACACTTAGTGCTCAACAAATATATTAGGAACATTGGAACAGGAGTAGGCCATTCAGCCCCTTGTGCCTGCTCCACCATTTGATAAGATCATGGCTGATCTAACACCATATACCCGCCTTTGGCCCATATCCCTTAATACCTTTGGTTGCCAAAAAGCTATCTGTCTCAGATTTCAATTCAGCAATTGAGCGAGTATCAATTGCAGTTTGTGGGAGAGAGTTCCAAACTTCCACCACCCTTTGTGTGTAGAAATGTTTTCTAATCTCACTCCTGAAAGGTCTGGCTCTAATTTTTAGACATTGCCCCCTACTCCTAGAATCCCCAGCCAGCAGAAATAGTTTCTCACTATCCACCCTGTCCGTTCCCCTTGATATCTTATAAACTTCGATCAGATCATCCCTTAACCTTCGAAACTCCAGAATTCAACCCCAATTTGTGTAATCTCTCCTCGTAACTTAACCCTTGAAGTCCGGGTATCATTCCAGTAAACCTACGCTGCACTCCCTCCAAGGCCAATATGTCCTTCCAAAGGTGCGGTGCCCAGAACTACTCAGTACTCCAGGTGCGGTCTAACCAGGATTTTATATAGCTGCAGCATAACTTCTGCCCCCTTGTACTCCAGTCCTCCAGATATGAAGGCCAGCATTCCATTTGCCTTATTGACTATTTTCTGCACCTGTTCATGACACTTCAATGATCTATGTACCTGAACCCCGAAGTCCCTTTGGACATCCACTGTTATTAACTTTTTACCATTTAGAAAGTACCCTGTTCTATCCTTTTTTGATCCAAAGTGGATGACCTCACATTTGTCTACATTGAATTCCATTTGTCAGTTTTGCCCATTCACCTAATCTATCAATATCACTTTGTAATTTTATGTTTTCATCTACACTGCTTACAATGCCACCAATCTTTGTCTCATCGGCAAACTTAGATATGAGACTTTCTATGCCTTCATCTAAGTCGTTAATAAATATTGTGAATAATTGAGGTCCCAAGACAGATCCCTGCGGGACTCCACTAGTCACATCCTGCCAATGTGAGTACCTACCCATTATCCCTACTCTGTCGCCTTTCACTCAGCCAACTTCCTAACCAAGTCCGTACTTTTCCCTCGCTTCCATGGGCTTCTATCTTAGCTAACAGTCTCTTATGTGGGACCTTATCAAATGCCTTCTGGAAGTCCATTTAAATAACATCCATTGACATTCCCCTGTCCACTACTTTAGTCACCTCTTCAAAAAATTCAATCAGGTTTGTCAGGCACGACCTACCTTTCACAAATCCATGCTGACTCTCTGATTAACTGAAAATTCAAGGTGTTCAGTCACCCTATCCTTAATTATAGACTCCAGCATTTTCCCCACAACAGATGTTCGGCTCACTGGTCTATAATTCCCCGGTTTCCCTCTCTCTCCTTTCTTAAAAAGCAGAGTGAAGTGCAATTTTCCAATCTAGAGCGACAGTTCCTGAATCTAGAGAACTTTGAAAGATTATAGTTAGGGCATCTGCAATGTGCTCACCTACTTCCTTTAAAACCCTAGGATAGAAACCATCTGGTCCTGGGGATTTTTATCAAGGTGCAAATTTTAATCGAGTCCCTATCCCCGATTCAATATTAGTTTTCTTGGGATTTCCGGCATGCTATCCTCTTTTTCTACTGTAAATACTGACAAAGTAATTGTTCAACATGTCCACCATTTCCACATCGTCAATGACAATATCCCCACTTTCAGTTTTTAAGGGGCCAACACTGCTCCTGACCGCCCTCTTTTTCCTAATATAACTATAAAAGTTCTTCGTATTGGTTTTGATATCCCTTGAGAGTTTCTTTTCATACTCTTTTTGCAGCTCTTACTATCTGTTTTGTGACCCTTTGTTGATCTTTGAATTTTTCCCATTCGCCAGGATCTGTGCCATTTTTTGCCTTTTTGTATGCCCTTTCCTTACGTCTTATACTGTCCCTTATCTCTTTAGTTGTCCATGGCTTTTTTTTGGCAAGTAGAGTTTTTGCCCCTCAGGGGTATAAACCGATTCTGTATCAAGTTAAATGTTTCTTTAAACATTTCCCACTGATCATCAGTCATTTTACCCATTAACAGATTTGCCCAGTTTACCGTGGACAGTCTCTGTCTCATCCCATTGAAGTCGGCCTTACCCAAGTCTAGAATCTTAGCAGCTGATTCACTTTTTTCACTTTCAAACACTACATTGAACTCGATCATGTTACGATTGCTATTGGATAGATGTTCACGCACAGTTAAGCTGTTAACTAAATCTGGTTCATTACTCTTCACTAAATCTAGTATGGCTTGCCCCCTTGTTGCCTCTAGGACATACTGCTGTAGAAAACTATCCCAGACACAAGAAATTCACTACCTTTCTGACAGTTGCTAGTCTGCTTTTCCCAATCTATGTGAAGGTTAAAGTCCCCCACTATGCCTTTGTTACACGCTTGTCTAATCTCTGCATTTATACAATCCAGCACTTCAGAGCTGCTGCCAGGGGTCCTATACACAACTCCCACTATAGTCGGAGATCCTTTCCTATTTCTCAATTCAACCCATAAGGTCTCTGTTGGCTGCTTACCTCTCGTTATATCCTCCTTTATCATTGAAGTGATTTCATCTCTAATCAATAAGGCTACTCCTCCCCCTCTTCCATTTTCCCTATCTCTCCTGTAGACCTTATAACCCGGTATATTTAGTTCCCAATCCTGACCATCCTGCAGCCATGTGTCTCAGTAATAGCTATCATGTTATACTCTCCAATTTGAATTTGAACCTGTAGTTCATTTAATTTATTCCTTATACAATATATTCTGGCTAGCAATAATTATATATCCTTACCAGTGCATCATCTGCTTACTCGAGTCAAATTCATACCAATAGGCAATGAGCATAAACAGTAGCTTTATGTATACTGTGACATTGGGTTATGGGCTTTTTTAAAATTCGTTCACGGGATGTGGGCGTCGCTGGCAAGGCCGGCATTTATTGCCCATCCCTAATTGCCCTCGAGAAGGTGGTGGTGAGCCGCCTTCTTGAACCGCTGCAGTCCGTGTGTCTCACCTCCATGCATTACATCAACCAACAATGCTATAATATAATGTTTGCAAGGAAAATAACTGATAAAACACCCAGGAAATATTTTTCACGATACGGGAAGGAAAAGACTGAACTGATATCAAAACTCAATGACGAGACATTTGTTCCTGTGTTTCTATACTAATTTTATAAAACAAAGTTTCCATTTCCAGATCTTATCTACCGTCCTGCTCCCAGCCATCTGCCAAAGCCATTTTGCAACTAGCCCAAGGAGATGTGAATGTACAGCCTGAGTTTCTTGCTTCTTTTTTCGATAGCAGAATGGCTGAAATCAGGAGCACAGCGTAACAAGCCATGGTCCTGTACTCCAATTCCAATCTCTCCAAATTTAGAAACATATCAGATTTAAAATCATTCGTGGCAAAGTCCTACATCCTTCCTCAAAATTTCTTTTCAACTTGCAGAATCTCAGGTGGGATGATACAGCCGAACATCAATTAAGTAATGTGAACGATTAAGTAACGCTGGAATTTTCAATGCAATAATTTACCTGGAACACATTTTAACCTTGAGGAAAAAACGGTCAAAAAATTTAACCACCAACTCTTCAAAATCTGAATACCTGGACGGCTTCACCAAAATAACATGACAAAAAAGGGTCCACAGTGTACATACACAAGCAGAATTAACTATGTTAACTGCGTTACTGCGTATTCTTTTTTTAATCACAAGATCCATTAAAAACACTATTCAAACACAGTGCTTACCTGATCTGCTTTACCGTATCGATGCCCAGCCAAAATCATATGGAAAGCAAACTTGCGCACCATAGGAGATCGCATGTTGATGAAACAGTGGGCGGCTTGCTCTAGTAAAAGTGCACTTCGGAGGTCAGAGTCCTGCATTTAAAAAAAGACATTGGTGTTTCATATCACTGCAAGGTGCAAAGTTTATTACAACACAATTTCACAGAATCCAATGAAACATATTTGAGAACTATTCTTCTCAATTAGAATCCAGATTAGTGGTAAACACTCAATACACAAGTCGAGAACTAAATAAGCCTTTCCACCAATCTTAGGCTCCCTGAGATAAGCAGCACATTTTGAATTTACACAGCAAAATGAACAGAACACTGCAATAAAGAATTTCCTTTTAAAGTCCCCATAACCAAAATTTTTTTTCTTTTGCAAAATTCATGCCAGTGGGAAAACCAGTGTCCTAAGCTGTCCCTTGCTGCTGTTAATCTCAAGCAACTGCTTTTAGCATTAAAGGCTTCTTCACTGGAAGTGATTATACCCAAAACCAACTTCAGACTTTTGTCAGATTGGAAGGCAAATCTGAAGGTTGCAGTGGGTGGTTAGGGTGGGGTTGGCTGTATCTGATGTTGAAGATCCTCTGGATCGAAGAACCCCAACAACTTCTCCTTGGCTGCATAAGTTAATGTGAAATGTAGTTCGACTGGAACTTCCTTTCTGGGTTACTCATGGATAAATCCCTGCTCCCCACAATCAATTCCATGCCTGGCCTAGGAGTGGAAAAGCATCTGGGACTAAATCAGAATCGGAGGCCTCTATTCAACAAGAGAAACTGAGACTGACACCCTTGCAGCCAAGATAGCCTTCCAGTGAGTCAAATCACAGAGTTCACATTTCACTTTGACAAAAAAATTCATGCAACGATGAAAGAGACAATGAAAAAGATGCAGTATGAGTCAATCGCAGGGAAGGTCTCAAAATGCACAGGTTTCAAACCGGTTTCCATTGACTCTACCTCAGGCTTCAGTCAATCAGGGCCAAAATAACCAAAGTAGCCTTCAGTGGATCATTAATATGCAAGATTGCATCAGTGACCCAGCACCAAGAAGGAACATTTGTGAAACCGTATTCCATATTTGTATGTGGATGCCGAATGAAAATCTTCAATGATAATGAATGCTTCATTGTGCTTGACATTGCAATTCAGGTCGGCAAAAGCGTCATGCTTTAATCATGTTGCAATTTAGTGCAATATACTGGAATGTTTCTACAGCAGAAAACTGGGATACCATACATTACTGCCCACTAACTCTGCAGATTCTTATTCCAATTCACCGGCTTACTATTGCATCAAAAATAGCCTATATAGTTAAGACCAGCTATAATAAATCGATCAGTGGAAATATAAGAGCAAGGATATATATTCACTATTTTAGATGACCGTGTAACTCATGAGGCAAGTTATTAGTCAATCCATAAGTGAGAACTATAAATTATTTCAGAAGAAAAACATTTGTTCAAATATTTTGTGTGTTAGAATCAGGAACACTTTCTGTTACGGAAACCTAAGGGTTGAAAATATCACTGGAAAATGTTCATTCCTATTGAGGTTGCTGAGATAATTCTGAATGAAGTCTCATGTGAGTTATGGGCAGATATTTCACCTCACTGGTGCCCATGGCACACACATGCAAATTCTATTTTAAAGAGTTTAAAAATAATTTTACACCACATTTGTGGAGTAAGGAAAAACAACTCCAACCATGATAACACTACATTCACAGATTTATCAAACTCCAATTGCAAGGAATTTCCAACTTTTCCTACCTCACTTGTCATCCGGATAAGAAGAGTTGCAGCTTCTGAATATTTGGCTTGGCTTTTTAAAATTTCAGCACTTAGTAAAGCACATCGTTCCGCAAGAACCAGGTTCCTAGGATGGAGCAATTTTATTTTTAAAAAAATTAAAAATCCAAGTTACACCAAATTAAGCAAACTAGAATTAACCTGTTAGGTCATATTAAATTCCCTGTATTTCAAACTTATAGCAACTGTTGAATTTCACCAAGTGGCATTAACTTAGGAATCAATTAGGTTTCCAAGATGGAAAACATGTAAATTTTCCCAATTGTTTTGGAATAATGCCGTAGAGTGGACATTTCCTACAGAATGAAGAAAAATATTGAGCCCATCCCCATCAATCTGAAAACAGCAGTAGCAGCATCAAATCATCCCCCACTCCAAAACTAATTTCAGCCACCACTCCTGGACAATACCTACATCTGACCACACATTAAACATGAAATGTCATGCAAGTAAATGCTACAAGACCATTCTTTACAGACAAGATGCATATAAAGTGTTCTGAACCAACTACAATTTAGCTAGGTTTAAAACTATACAACCTGTGCTCTCTTCCAGTGTTAAACTCAAAGAACACACTTGCTTCTATATCAACTTTCCATCTTGAAGACCTGAAATCATATATCCTTCCAACTTTCCCTAATTTTTATAGTAGTGTTTAAGTCTATCCTCACAGCAAAGTGGTTCCAAGAATCTTCTACGTACCCTCTATCATCAAAAATCCCTTCAGAGGTATGGGGAAAGCAAGACTGGATAATGTGGGTTTCAGTTAGAGCTGCAAATCTTGCTTAGACATGTAGTATTGTAAAAGATTTCTTTTGATGCATCCCAATGCTAGACTTGCTTCGATGAGCCCCCTCCCTCACACCAGTTACTTTCAAGCACTGTACAGAAACTCACTGACATAGGTCAGGGCATGTGGAGTTGGGAGCCAGGTAGCCAAATGGATTGAGAGATGGCTACCAAACAGAAAACAGAGGGTAGGATTTAAGGGAGGTTTCTCAGACTGGCAGAAAGTGGTAAGTGGTGTCCTGCAGTGATCTGTGTTGGGACCATTGTTGTTTACCATAATACGTGGACTCAAATTGGAGATATGGCGTCAAAACTTGCATATGATACCAAATTTGGGGTATAGCTAATAATCTGGAAGACAATTATCAAAATGCAAAAAAAAGGATTCCAAAGTAGGCAAACGAAGCTCAATAGAGTGAAGTGTGAGCTGGTTCATTTTGGTAGGAGGAATAAAGAGACCACTTAGTCCTTGGAAGGTATGAAACTGAATGGTGAAGAGGAGCAAAGAGATCTTGGAATACAGATACACAAACCACTAAAAGTAGCAACACATATTGATATGGTCATAAAGAAAGCAAACAAAGTACTGGGGTTCATTTCTGGATGGATAGAATACAAAAGCAGGGAGGTAATGTTAGATTTATATAGAACCTTGGTTAGACCACACTTGTTCTGGTCTCCATTCTATAAAAAGGATATTGAAGCACTGGATAAAGTACAGAAAAGATTTACAAGGATATTATTAGAATTGAGAGGATGTAACTATCAGGAAAGATAGAGCAGGCTAGGGTCTTTTCTCAGGGAAAAAAGACCAAGGAGATTCAATCAAGGTCTTGAAAATTATGGGAGGGGTTCAATAGGGTGGATGTAGAGAAAATGTTCCCATTGTGGGCGAGTCCAGAAAAAGGGGGCATAAATACAAGATAGTCACCAACAGATCAAGAAGAATTTAGGAGGAATTTCTTTACAAAGAAAATGGTGAGAATGTGGAGCTCGCTCTCCATGGAGTGGTTGAAGCAGATAGCAATGACATATTTAAAGGGAGGTTTGAGGCACACGAGGTAGAAGGGAATAGAGGGGTATGGGGGAGGGTGGGAAAAAGAGGAAACTCGTGTGGAGTATAAACACTGGCATAAACCAGTTGAGCTGAATAGCCTGCTGCAGATTCTAAGTAACCCGGCAGATAAAATTCGACACCTCCACGCCCCCAAAAACCTTACTGATCCTGCCTCCCTCTTTTGAATATTCTATACCCCAATAGCATCCTTTCTACATAATTGGTTTTCAGCCAAACTTAATGTAATGATTATTCAATCGATTGATTTTTGAACACATCGGCATATTCCTTGCATTGATGTAAAGCATTTTATTTGGTTTTGGGTTCACGAAAACAACTAACTTCCATGACCTCTCCATTGTAGTACCCAACTATTAACCTAGCTCCGATTAGCTAACTCAGAGACCACCAATTAAACGTGGGGTCTTTCTGACCTATACATCTCAGTTCCATACAGGGCTGTGCACCGAACAACAAAGCCAGAGGGGAAAATCGCACTTTCCATAAACTTGAGCACATCCAAGACTCTGCTGCCTGTATCCTAACTCGCACCAAGTCCCGTTCACTCATCGTCCCCGTGCTCACTGACCGACATTGGCTCCCAGTCCTGCAACGCCTCGATTTTAAAATTCTCATCCTTGTTTTCAAATCCCTCCATGGCCTCGCCCACTCCCTATCTCAATATCCTCCTCCAACCCTACAAGATCTCTGCGCTCCTCCAATTGTTCAATGAGGAGTGTAGAAGAGCATGCCAGGAGCAGCACCAGGCGTACCTAAAAATGAGGTGCCAACCTGGTGAAGCTACAACTCAGGACTACATGCATGCTAAACAGCGGAAGCAACATGCTATAGACAGAGCTAAGCGATTCCACAACCAACGGATCAGATCAAAGCTCTGCAGTCCTGCCACATCCAGTCGTGAATGGTGGTGGACAATTAAACAACTAACGGGAGGAGGAGGCTCTGCAAACATCCCCATTCACAATGATGGCGGAGTCCAGCACGTGAGTGCAAAAGACAAGGCTGAAGCGTTTGCAACCATCTTCAGCCAGAAGTGCCGAGTGGATAATCCATCTCAGCCTCCTCCCGATATCCCCACCATCACGGAAGCCAGTCTTCAGCCAATTCGATTCACTCCACGTGATATCAAGAAACGGCTGAGTGCACTGGATACAGCAAAGGCTATGGGCCCCGACAACATCCCAGCTGTAGTGCTGAAGACTTCTGCTCCAGAACTAACTGCGCCTCTAGCCAAGCTGTTCCAGTACAGCTACAACACTGGCATCCACCCGACAACGTGGAAAATTGCCCAGGTATGTCCTGTCCACAAAAAGCAGGACAAATCCAATCCGGCCAATTACCGCCCCATCAGTCTACTCTCAATCATCAGCAAAGTGATGGAAGGTGTCGTTGACAGTGCTATCAAGCGGCACTTACTCACCAATAACCTGCTCACCGATGCTCAGTTTGGGTTCCGCCAGGACCACTCGGCTCCAGACCTCATTATAGCCTTGGTCCAAACATGGACAAAAGAGCTGAATTCCAGAGGTGAGGTGAGAGTGACTGCCCTTGACATCAAGGCAGCATTTGACCGAGTGTGGCACCAAGGAGCCCTAGTAAAACTGAAGTCAATGGGAATCAGGGGGAAAACTCTCCAGTGGCTGGAGTCATACCTGGCACAAAGGAAGATGGTAGTGGTTGTTGGAGGCCAATCATCTCAGCCCCAGGGCATTGCTGCAGGAGTTCCTCAGGGCAGTGTCCTAGGCCCAACCATCTTCAGCTGCTTCATCAATGACCTTCCCTCCATCATAAGGTCAGAAATGGGGATGTTCGCTGATGACTGCACAGTGTTCAGTTCCATTCGCAACCCCTCAGATAATGAAGCAGTCCGAGCCTGCATGCAGCAAGACCTGGACAACATCCAGGCTTGGGCTCATAAGTGGCAAGTAACATTCGCGCCAGATAAGTGCCAGGCAATGACCATCTCCAACAAGAGAGTCTAACCACCTCCCCTTGACATTCAACGGCATTACCATCGCCAAATCCCCCACCATCAACATCCTGGGGGTCACCATTGACCAGAAACTTAACTGGACCAGCCATATAAATACTGTGGCTACGAGAGCAGGTCAGAGGCTGGGTATTCTGCGGCGAGTGACTCACCTCCTGACTCCCCAAAGCCTTTCCACCATCTACAAGGCACAAGTCAGGAGTGTGATGGAATACTCTCCACTTGCCTGGATGAGTGCAGCTCCAACAACACTCAAGAAGCTCGACACCATCCAAGATAAAGCAGCCCGCTTGATTGGCACCCCATCCACCACCCTAAACATTCACTCCCTTCACCACCGGCGCACTGTGGCTGCAGTGTGCACCATCCACAGGATGCACTGCAGCAACTCGCCAAGGCTTCTTCGACAGCACCTCCCAAACCCGCGACCTCTACCACCTGGAAGGACAAGAGCAGCAGGCACATGGGATCAACACCACCTGCACGTTCCCCTCCAAGTCACACACCATCCCGACTTGGAAATATATCGCCGTTCCTTCATTGTCGCTGGGTCAAAATCCTGGAACTCCCTTCCTAACAGCATTGTGGGAGAACCGTCACCACACGGACTGCAGCGGTTCAAGGCGGCGGCTCACCACCACCTTCGAGGGCAATTAGGGATGGGCAATAAATGCCGGCCTTGCCAGCGACGCCCACATCCAGTGAACGAATAAAAAAAAAAATTGTGGCCTCATGTGCATCCCTGAATTTTAATCGCTCCACTACTGCCGGTCGTGCCTTCAGCTACCTCGACCCCAGGCTCTGGAATTCGCTATCTAAACCTCCCTGCCTCTCTACCTACCTCTCCTTTAAGAAGCTCCTTAAAACCTCTCTTTGGCCAAGCTTTTTATCACCTATCCTAATATCTCCTTATGTGGCTCGGTATCAAATATTGTTCGATAACACAGTCAAGCACTTTGGGACATTTTGCTACGTTAAAGGCGCTATATAAATGCAAGTTGTTGTTTTCTTGATACATCATCTGTTGAATCAATAGCAAGTTAATAATTATTTTTATGTTCCTTAACACAAGTAGCTGGCATACAGTTTCTGCATCTTTATGCTCTCTAAAGCTTCAATATCCTTCCTGTGGTATAGAGCCCAATACTGCACATAGTACACTGAATGGGGTCTTATAGAAGGTTTTAAATGGGCTAATCATTACTTCTTGTATATTTGTACTTCAATATCCTGACGGTCTACGAGTAACAATTTATTACTACCTGCAAAATCAATGGCCCCTTTGCTACTGCTTCAATATTTCATCCACCAAAGAACAAAATCGTGCAGAATTTCATTACTGTCTCCATATATTACATATGCCACAAACCTCAAAAGGAATCTTGGATTAAAATCATCTGCTTGACACTGGTTCTCTTTGCACAGGGCTTAAAAAGTATTCCATTGCTTTGAATTTCATTCCCTTTCTACATTAGCGCTCCTCTTCAAAACCCTTGCTTGATTAATCTCCCGATGAAAGGCAATCACCAAACACAAACTGGTGCCTAACCTTGAAACAGCTTCAAGCCAGTAGAGAGTTTGGAAACTTCAGTCTCAAGAAACTTTTCAAATTCACTGAAGTGTTCTTTAGTTATTCCACCTCATTACAGCATGTTAATTTCTATTGGACTTGACCAAAGATGTCACATACTTGCACAGGTCCTTGTACGTCTGGATAGCTGTCTCCATGTAATGGGTGGGATATTGTCTCTGTGCTCCAGGCTGAAGAAAAACTGATGCCGCCGCCATTTCCTTTGATAGATTAAAATTTTACAGAAGGAAAAAAATTACTCTCAAGTGTTACCATAACACACAGCATGTCTACAATGTAACTTAACATATTTTTCTGAACAGAGTTAGGTTTTGAAGCTATGTCTGGTATGTAACGAGGTGGATCAAAAATAAAAACTTAAATTAAAAAGCTGAATATCACATGCATCAATATCAAGTACATTACAGTTACTCCGGTTCACAGGATTAGGAAGTCAAGGATGAAAATTATATTCAATTGCACCCTCACGCAGTATTTAACACTCAAATGTTAAATAAGCTGCTCAACATTACTCAAAATAGACACTCGTGTGTCTTTTCAATTCCTTTTAAGAAAGGCAAAACTAAAAATAATGACTGGATCACAGTCCTACCAAATTTAACTTCTGCACCATACAAGATTAAAGTGGGTGTTACAAGATATCCCACGCAAGACACAGCGAGTTCAATTCTGTCATGGTTCATACAAACAGGTACTGACTTCCTCATATAGTGAACTGTAATCCCAAGAGTTCAGTTTTTCAATGTTTTAGTGAAAGAATCTACTCGAAAATTGTCTCAGCAAATGATATGGTAAGTAGCTGAGTCACACAGACCAGGAAGGTCCCAATGTTATAAACTGGATAGCCAGGTGAAGGACAGAATACTTGAGCCTGGTCTTCAGTTGCTTCCAAGCTTTATTCAGAGATTCACATGACCAACACCATCCCCTAGATAAGCTCTCTTATAAATGGATATGAGAGTCCCCAGTTGATACACACCTCTTGAAAACAATTAACACTGATAAAAATCACAGATACAATTAACACCAAGTCTGATTCTCAGTCTGCTGATCTCAGCCTAGGGTGGTGGCAAAGGCTCTAAAATTGTTCTCAGCACTCTTGGGTGGGGTAGGGAAAGAAAGAAAAAAATCAACCAGGTTCCCACCCTTCATCCTAACCAGTAACCCCTGCTAGAAGTGCATGTGTGTAGATAATGTCATGCCTCATGACAAAACAGCCTGTTGTTGACAGTGACAAATAATGGCCACCTAAGTCAGGCACTGGAGGGCCTCCAGCATCTATCTAATCATACCCCAACAAGGAATCCAGGCCAAGAAAGGCAAGGAGCAAAGGAAACTGGCAGAAAAGAATTATAAGGAAAAACAAACTTATGGATCATTTTAAGAGAGAGAAAGGGACGTATTGCCATATACATAACCTATCACCAGAATAACTTGCAATAAATACAATGTTTTGGACTCAGTGTTAACTTGTCAGACAACCCTCAAGTACTGGTACACCCATTACGTTTTCTGCACAAGGCAGAGTTTGAAAAGAATTTTCATTTGATTATTACACAGGAACATGGTATAATTCAACACAGTAAAAAACATTTATGTAACATATTCACCAAGACTGGAGTCCCACACAGTATGTGCTATTTTATATTGAGATATTTATTTTAGCTTATTAAAATTTTTTTTAAATTAATGATTTTTTTAAAACACATTTGCTTCTTTCTGGTCTGTTTTCTGCCACCTGCCCACCTCCCCTGGGTCACCCAGAATATATAGCTAATTTTTTTTGTAAGTATTATACATGTTTCAGCTAATAATTATTTAATTTTTCAGCCCTTGGGCATTTGTTCCCTCCACATCTGCAGTTGCCATTAAGCATCAGTTTCCCATTGCTCCGGAATGTTTAAATAAAACAGGTTTCACTACTTAAAAAGAGAGAGGCTGCCATATACACTTAAAAAAAAAATTACAAATAACAACCTCAGCTGACATGTTCTGCTGTGCTGCCTGACCTGCACATGGTCCTCCTGGCCCTTCATCTGCTGCTTTGACTCATATCCCCCCCACTGTGCCCCCGCTCTAATGGTGTCCAACCCACGCAACCTCAGTTCCCCACTCACCCAATGTCTTCTGTTGTGTGATGCTGCCAGTGTATCTGCTCACCACCCCCCCCACTCTGCTCTCTCTTCAAAAGAAAACGTAGCCATTGGCTTCTAGCTGTTACTGCACGTAGCCACCATCCTGAGAAGTCCGCAGTGGGTATTGCTCCCTCACCTCTTGATGCGGCCATCACAGCCGATATCTGAACCTGTCCCCCACTCGCTGCACCCTGATCTGGCCCATACTGCGTGGCTCCCTCCCTATACCTGCTGAATCTTTTGGCCCAGGCCCTGCTTTATGTTTTTTTTTTAAACAAAACTTGCAGTCTGTTCCAATTTTTTGTTTAAAAAGGGGCAATTGCTTTTATTTAAAAATATATTTTTAGGGTACCATACTTTAATATAACTATCCTCAAAATCCATATCTTTGACCAAACATTTAGTCACCCCTCCTAATACCTCCTTCTCTGTCTTAGCGTAGATTTAGGTCTGGTTATACTTCTGTGAAGTGTTGTGGAATATTTTTCTACATTAAAAGCGCTACAGAAAGGCACGCTGTCATATGACTCCAATGTCGAAAAACATCCGAAGTCAGTTCACAAAAGCACATGGAAAACCGAAGACGAGCGAAAGGAGAGGGGTGATAAGCAAATCGGACTTGGAAGGAGACAAATGCACAGATCAAGGTTTCAGCAGCAGATGGTTGACGTCGGGATGAAAGCAGCCAATTGCAATAAATGTGGGAATAAGATGAGCGATTGTAAGATCAGCTCAGAAGTTGATAGGATGCCAAATTTGCAAACAATCTGGTCTAGCCTATGACAGCTGCCGGTGGGTCGGGGGAGGGGGGAAAAAAAGAGGTAGTGAGTTGGTGACAAGGGGGTGGGGTATGTGGTTTCTTCCCAATGTTTAGCTGAAGGAAATTGTGGCTCATCCAAGACTGGATATCGGATTAGCACTGACAGCACAGAGGCAGTGGAGGGGTCAAGAGAGATGGTGGAGGGGTAGAGTTGGGTGACAGCGTATTTGTAGACGCTGACCCCATATCTGCTAATGATGTCGCCGAGGGGAGGAGAGGCGTTTCTGCCGCAACCACCTAGTTCAGAAGTGTATTTCACAGCCTCACAACCCTGTGTAAAGAAGTTTCTCCCACCCTGCTCTAAATATCTTAGATTTAATCTTATGGCACTCACCACCACCTGTCTCAACCCCTCACACTGCTAGTCCAACATTCAGTACTGGATGAGCAAAAATTTCCTCCAACTAAATATTGGGAAGAACGAAACCAGTGTCTTTGGTCCCCGCCGCAAGCTCCATTCCTTGGCCACTGACTCCATCCCTCTTCCTGGTCACTGTGAGGCTGAACCTGACCGTTCGCAACCTCGACGTCCTATTTGACCTTGAGATGAGCTTCCGACCACATATCCACTCCATCACCAAGACCTCCTACTTCTACCTCCATAACATTGCCCGTCCTTTCACCCATCACCCCTGTGCTCGCTGACCTACATTGGCTCTCGGTCTGGGAAGGCCTTGATTTTAAAATTCTCATCCTTGTTTTCAAATCCCTCCATGGCCTCGCCCCTCCCTATCTCTAACCTCCCCCAGCCCTACAACTCAGATCTCTGCACTCCTCCAATTCTTGCTTCTTGCGCATCCCCGATTTTCATCGCCCCACCATTGGCAGCTGTGCCTTCAGCTGCCTCGGCCCTACGCTCTGGAATTTCCTCCCTAAGCCTCTCCGCCTCCTTTAAGATGTTCATTAAAACCTACCTCTTCGACCAAGCTTTTGGTCACCTGTCCGAATGGCTCGGTATCAAATTTTGTTTCAAAATCGCTCCTGTGAAGCGCCTTGGAATGTTTTACTACGTTTAATGGCACTATATTATTGCAAGTTGTTGTATCTATGGCCCCACGTTCTTGACCCCTCAACTACTGAAAACCCTGTATTGGTCTTCTACCCTTTCCCATCCTTTCATAATTTAAACACTTCCGTTGTACCATGTAATCCATGTTATTCTAACGCCAAAAGATCCAATTTTTCAAGTCTTCCTTCGTACTGGTGTTTCCTCATATCAGGCTGCATCCTACTGAATCGGCACTGTACCCTCTCCAATGCCTCAATATTCTTACTATACCATGGAGTTAATACAATGCACGATACTTTAATAAGGTTTTATATAGGCTCATCAATTACACTGAACTCCATCTGCCACTTATTAGCCCATTCACCCATCCTATCAATACCCCTTTGCAGTTGCCTTTGGTCTTCCGAAGAATTAACGATATCTGCTATTTTGATATCATCTGCAAATTTCACCACCACTCGCACTAGGCCTATATCCAAATTATTTGACAGTGAACTGAAGTGACCCTGAACCGAACCCTAAGGGACACCACTACCTACTTCCAACTACTCTGGGAAAACTACCCTTAACTCCTATTGTGTCTTTTCTCCTTTCTAACCAATTTTTTAATCCAGTTTGCTTTCTTCCCCCTAATTCCATACCCCTCAATCTTCGCTAGTAATTGCCCATGTGGCACCTTACCAGAAGTTATCCTAAAGCCCATGTACACGACAGCCCCTGCGTTTCCCCCATCTACCATGTCTGTTACCTCCTCAAAGAAATTCATGAGGCTTGTTAAGCATGATTGCCTGTTTTGAAATCCACGCTGGCTACTTCTAACTATTTTCTCCTTGCAACGGATGTTAAGTTAACTGGCCTGTAATTACCCCGGCCTCCCTTTTTAAAAATGGGTACTCCATTGGCCACTCTCCAGTCCCCTGGCATACATTCACATTCAGTAGAGGCCTGCAATATAATTTCTGGGCCCTCTGCAATTTCATAGAAACATTGAAAATAGAAGCAGGAGTAAGCCATTCGGCCCTTCGAGCCCACGCCGCAATTCAATATGATCCTCTCTCTCTCTCAATACCATATCCCTGCTCTCTCTCCCCATACCCCTTGATGCCTTTTGTGTTTAGAAATCTATCTCCTTCTTAAATATATTCAGTATATTCCTCCCTCAATTGCTTCAAGATCCTAGGATGGATCCAGTCAAGCTCTGGCACTGTGTTTTCCCTTAGCTTAATTAATTTGCCTAAAATTTTTATCCATCACAATATCGCTCATTTCACTCAACTACCTCAGGGTTCACCACCTCTGATATCCTTCTCTGTAGCCAAGTCCAACGCCCAGCCATTTTTTGATCATCCTCTACAAATTGACAATCCTCCCCCCTCAGGAATCCCATCTCACTTCTACCAAATCTGATATATTTGTAAAATACCTTACTGTTCCTTTTCATGTTTTTTTGATTTTATTCCCTCAAACTCATCTCACTCAACTTCTCTATTTTTTCTTAATTCCTTTCATCCTCATTGACCCTCTTCAATTTTAATTGGTTTCCAACCTCTCTCTTTATCCATGGCATCCTAAAACTATTAGAATGTATATATGTGTGTACCTTCGCGATTCTTAAAAACATTCCACTACTGCCCAACAGTCCTGTGTGCCAATTTCTCCTCCACCTCACTCCTGACCTTGATAAAACATGCCCTATTCCAATCTGGTGTTCTAGTTTTTGTACTGACTTTTCCCCTTTCTAAATGGGCCTCAAACAGTTTCATATTGTGATCACTACTCCCAAGATGAAAAGGAGTTTGAAGATGGGAGGGACAGTGGGAGGCATTCAAGGGAGAGAGAGAGGGTTCAGAGCAAATATGTTCCCACAAAGAAGCATACAGGGCAAGATAAGGCAAAAATGGGGAGCTTGTCAGGCACCGAGAGCTCAATACCGCAGAATGCATAGGAGTATAGAAAGTGCAGGGGTGAAATTAAAAAGATTAGGAAAACAAAGAGGGCATGAAAAAATACTGATCAGTAAAATCAAGGAAAACCCAAAGATGTTTCATAAATATGTAAAGAGCAAGAGGATAACTAAGAGTAGGGTGCAGTAGAGACCAAAAAGGTAACCTGTGTGTGGAGGCAGAAGATGTGGGCACAGTTTTTAATGAATACTTTGCATCTGTTCACAAAAGAGGGGGACGATGAAGATATTGTAGTTAAGGAGGAGGAGTGTGAAATATTGGATGGGATAAACATAGGAAGTATTAAGGGGATTAGCATCTTTGAAAGTAGATAAATCGCCAGGCCTGGATGAAATGTATCTCAGGCTGTAAAGAGAAGCAAGAGAGGAAATAGCGGAGGCTCTGGCCATAATTTTTTGATCCTCCCTGGCTGTAGGAGTGGAGCCGAGGGATTGGAGGACTGCTAACGTTGTACCGTTGTTTAAAAAAGGGATAGACCGAGTAATTACAGGCCAGTCAGTCTAACCTTGGTGGTGGGCAAATTATTGGAAATGATTGAGGGACAGTATTAATCATCATTTAGAAAGGCATGGATTAATCAAGGACTGTCAGCATGGATTTGTTAAGGGAAGGTAGTGTCTGACCAACTTAATTGAATTTTTTGAGGCGGTAACAAGGAGGGTCAATGAGGGTAGTCTACATGGATTTTAGCAAGGCCCCACATGGCAAACTGGTCAGAAAAGTAAAAGCCCATGGGATCCAAGGGAAAGTGGCAAGTTGGATTCAAAATTGGCACAGTAGCAGGAAGCAAAGGGTAATGGTCGACGGGCGTTTGTGACTAGAAGGTTGTTTCCAGTGGGGTTCTGCAGGGCTCAGTACTAAATCCCTTGCTTTTTGTGGTATATATTAATGATTTAGACCTAAATGTAAAGGGCATGATTAAGAAGTTTGCAGATGATATAAAAATTGGCCATGTGGTTCATAAATGAGGAGGAAAGCTGTAGACTGCAGGAAGATATCGATGGACTGTTCAGGTGGGCAGAAAAGTGGCAAATTGAATTCAATCCAGAGTAGTGTGAGGTAATGCATTTGGGGAGGGCAAACAAGGCAAGGGAACACACAATATATGGGAGGATACTGAGGTGTGGAGGAACCTTGGAGTGCATGTCCACAGATCCCTGAAGGGCAGGTAGAAAAGGTATACGGGATATTTTCCTTTATAAGCCAAGGCATGGACTGTAAGAGAGCAAGGAGATTATGCTAGAACTGGATAAAATGCTAGTTAGGACATAGCTTGAGTACTGCGTTCAGGTCTGGTCACCACATTACAGCAAAGATGTGATTGCACTAAAGAGGGTACAGAGGAGATTTATGATTATGTTGCCAGGACTGGAGAATTTTAGCTCAGAAGGAAGATTGGATAGGCTGGGGTTGTTTTCTTTGGAACAGAGGAGGCTGAGGGGTGTATAAAATTATGAGGGGCCTAAATAGAGTGGATAGGGAGGACCTATTTCCCTTAGCAGAGAGGTCAGTGACCAGGGGGCATAGATTCAAAATAAATGGTAGAAGGATTAGAGGGAAGCTGAGGAGAAATCTTTTCACCCAGACGGTGGTAGGGGGTCTGGAACACTCTGCCTCAAAAGGCTGGTAGAGGCAGAAACCCCTCAACTCATTTAAAAAGTACTTAGATGTGCACCTCAAGTGCCATAACCTACAGGGCTACGGACCAAATGCTGGAAAGTGGGATTAAGCTGGATAGCTTTTTCAGCCGGCATGGACACAAGGGGCCGAATGGCCTCCTTCTGTGCCGTAACTTCCTATGATTCTACGACAGGTGGGTTGAGGGTGTTTCCTTTTCGGAAGGAGTGTGATGACAGTGGTTATCATATATACACATACCTAGAAAGAAAGGAGTCAAATGGATGGAAGGAGAAGGGAAAGTTTTTCTATATAGGACATCATATCTGCAGGACACACCAAAGCAACTTGAGTCAAATTGGATATATGGTCAATAATGCTAACTAATGTTCAATCACCTAAAGAGACCAGGACAGGCTACATCAATGAACAGAGGTAGCAGATGAGACTGAACACAAACATAGTCATGAGATTAGGGAGAAAGAAAAATGTGGGATACATAATGAATGATAATGTGCTCCAGATAACAGCAAGATCGAGGGATTTGCTGATTTGGTTGTTAAAACTCTAGTTCACTGTTTTCAGGCAGTCAAGGCGGCAAATAAAATTTGAGGATATATAGCTAAAGGGGAGACATAAATCACGAGTGACAGAGTGGCTTGGTAAGGCCACATTTGGAATGTTGTGTTTAGTTTAGTCTCCATATTATAGATAAGATGCAGAATTATTGGAGCAAGTCTAGAAGAGGTCTACGAGACTCATTTCTGAACTAATTGACTGAGTTAACAAAGAAACATCTACTCTGGAACTTTACTCTCGAGAGAGAGGGAGGAGGATCGTCAGGGAGAACAGATAGAGGTTTCTTCAGAAATAAATTCAATAGGTATGGAGAATTCTAATCCAAAAGAGATCTTCCATTGAGCACAAGATTCCAATACTCGGGTTCACAGTTATGAAACAGATAGTCAGTGGTTGTGGTGGACCCATAACAGGTTTAAATAAAAAGGACTGATGAATTCTGGTTAATTTTAGAATCAGTGAAGAACCTACAAAAGGTTTGGAAGGGCTGGCCAGAACAATGATCTTCTCTGGCCCAAATCATCACGATGTTACTATGCATCAACGAACCACTTCTAAAGTGCCATCACTTTAGTAGGCAAACTGGTTATATCCTGTTATTATATACACTTATATTAATTGAAAAGAATACTTAATGGGGAGAGTGAAAAATCTAATATCTAAACTTGCATATAGACAGATTTACACCAATGGTTTTGACCTTGCTTTTGCATCATCTCACAGGACCACTTGCTTGTTTATAGCTTCTTCAAGCCAAGGAAGGCAATTAAGGTTGTGGACATTGACAAAATGTCTTACCAATGCCATATGTGAGAAACAAGGCAGTGAGTTGTGCCAATAATTGATGCAGCACTGTGCTTTAACCTCACCCACTGAGCAACTTTAGCCGACTAAGTTTAGCAAAACTATTGAAGTGAACAGCTGGCACACAGAACCCCATTGGCCACCAGTGTCTTGCTTCTTTTCCTGTGGTGGTGGTGAGGGGGAGAAGACATAAAGGGCACAGACACATCTGTTGAGTATGTTTGTGGCCATATTGTGTGTAGCTTCTTAATATCAATATAGATGTCATCTGTATGGAGATACTTCAACATGTAATATTTCATAATATTGTACATGTCCAGGACATTCAGGCACACTATGAAATCCTGTCTTTTTGATATCCTCTCATAACCTATCAGTTTCATAATTTCATTAGTTAAGCACTAACCAATGCTCCAGCTGCATAAAGCATTGCTTGATCATTGAGAAAATCTTTCTTGGCTGTATGGTAGCAGCTGTAGGCCAGGTCATAATGTTGAACCAAGAAACACAGATCTGCCATTTTTCTTATCTGCAACTCCGGAGCTTCCGGTGGATACCTGAATAAAATTAAGCAATGAAATAAATGCAATCAGGCCATCAGTGTTCAAAATAAAGAGCTAAAACCATGTTATCTATGGTAAGGAGTCCCATTACCAATTTATGTTGATCCTGAAGGTATACAATTTTGAAGCATTTCTTATTCACTTATAGAACAAAGCGACCAAACCTTCCAGGAAAACGATGTCTCAATGATTCTGAACTACAAAATGATCGACATGTACTCAAAAGTACCTAAAAGGGATATTACATGCTTGGTTCTGAACAATTCTTCTTTTCAAATGCAACAAAATCAAGCCTATAAAAAGTTCATATTATCTCCCCATCCTACAATACATTTAATTAACAACAAAAAAATCAGTGGAAACCTTCATATTTTCCCACCCATATGTTGCCTCAATCTTAGCAAACCTTGATGTGTTTTGCTGTTTTTATTGAAGTTTCTTTTCCCCTTTCTTCATCACCGCTGTTTGATGTTTTCCCCCACAATACTCAAGGTTAATACCCTTCAATTTATTCCCTAATGTTTGCTTTTTGTTCTAAAATTTCTCCATGATTTCTTTCTGGTCTCTCTCCACATTTCAGTATCAATCTGTCTCAGCATATTTTCTCCACCTGTACCCCAAAAAAAGCCATACAACACCAAAAGGTGAACTAGTCTTTCACTGCAAAATCTTGAATTTAAACATTTGTGGACTTTTTGAATCAATGCAAGCCAAGTGAATTTTGCCAAAAAAAGAGTGCTCTACTTACAATAGGCTGGTGGCATTTTTAAGCTCATTTATGGTTTTCTCCGGCACTTTACTCCCACTGAACCATTTTTTAGTAGCCGTGAATAAAGAACGACTTAGGCCTTTTCTAGACACCAGCTGCAGAAACATAAAAGTTTGTGATACAAAACTGAAATAAAAGTGGACTGCTTTAACAATTTACTAAGTAATGCATCATTTTAGATTTCACAGCACTATTCATAAAAGGTAAAAGCTTTTATGCACAATGTAATTGCAACATAACGCAGAAATAACACTTACAATAAACCAACAGGAAACCATGTTCCAAATACGTCCTTGAACATATTATAAATCAAATACTTCAACAGTCGCGACTTCAGCTAGCAACCACTCTCAGATTGGTTGATAAGCAGGAGCCCTTCTTGGCTCCACTCTACCAGAATGTTTAAAAACTTATTTCAAGGAATAATCTGCCTTTTTCTTTTCACAGAAATGTATGTACATCTTGTCCATTTCACTCATCTATTGGAAGGCATGAGATTTACATCTTTCCACATACAGAACCCATTCATACAACAATTAGTTCCAGCAGAATTCCGATCACAAAATCAGGAATATGTAGAAGTCCCAGAATACACAGGACTGGTTTTAAAAGGAGTAGGAACATTTCTTATTAAGTCTCCTTTCAAAACATGATCAAATTACAGAAAAGTTGAACAGCGTTACTAGTGCCACACATGAACAGCCCAAGCCTCATCACTAAACTTTTCTTCCTTAATACACTTGCCTTAGAGGGGGTGCAATGAAGGTTCACTAGATTAATTCCTGGGATGAGAGGGTTATCCTGTGAGGAGAGATTGAGTAGAATGGGCCTATACTCTCGAGTTTAGAAGAATGAGAAGGGATCTCATTGAAACATAAGATTCTGAGGGGGCTTGACAAGGTAGATGCTGAGAGGCCGTTTCCCCGGGCTGGACAGTCTAGAGCTAGGGGCAGAGTCTCAGGATAAGGGCTCGGCCATTTAAGACCGAGATGAGGTGGAATTTCTTTGGAATTCCCTACCCCAGAGGGCTGTGGATGGTGAGTCATTGAATATGTTCAAGTTTGTGATAAGATTTTTGGACTCTAGGGGAAATCAAGGGATATGGGGATCGGGCAAGCAAGTGGAGTTGAGGTACAAGATCAGCCATGATCTTACTGAATGGCGGAGCAGGCTCGAGGGGCTGTGTGGCCTAACCTGCTCCTATTTCTTATGTTCTTATACAAATGGAGATTTTAAAAACATTTCTAGTGGTTTCATTTAGTTGCCTATAACAAAGCGAAAGGAAATGAATAAGCTTAGATTTATATTCAAAAAAAGTTAAACTTCAACAGTCACTTGTTTGCATCAGTCTCTTGCTCCCAGTTAAAAAAGGCTGCTTTTAATTTAATATCCAGCATACATCACAGAAACAGGCCATTTGGCCCAATTGGTATATGCTGGCGTTCATGCTCCACATGAGCCTCCTCCCTCCCTACTTCATCTTAACCCTATTACCAAAACCTTCGATTCCCTTCTCCCCCATGCGCCTATCTAGCGCTCCCTTAAATGTATCTATGCTATTTGCCTCAACTATTCCTTGTAGTGAGTTCCACATTCTAACCACTCGGAGTAAAGAAGTTTCTCCTGAACATAAGATAAGAAATAGGAGCAGGAGTAGGCCAATTGGCCCCTCGAGCCTGCTCCGCCATTCAATAAGATCATGGCTGATCTGATCCTAACCTCAAATCTAAATTCATGTCCAATTTCCTGCCCGCTCCCCGTAATTCCCTATGGATTTATTAGTGACTATCTTATATTTATGACCTCTAGTTTTGGACGTCCCCACGAGTGGAAACATCTCTACATCCACCCTATCAAATCCTTTCATAATCTTAAAGACCTAGTATGGTAATACACTGCAATGATGCTATGGTATGTGACAATATGGCACAAAATAGGACATAGCTTTAGCCATCAATTCAGCATGTAAGTTTCAAACTCAGCTAATCCACATGAGGTTTCTGAATGGGAGAATGGGAAGTGGAGTGTTAACCAATCTAGCAGGCAACTCAACAAATGCACTCAGAGGCTTGGGAGACAGTTATCTTCTGCATTGCATGAGTGTTTAAAGCATAATTGGGTTAAATATAAGCCAGTGAAGTAATTTTGAAGCGCAGTCACTGCTGTGGTGTAGGAAATGCAGCAACCAATTTGCACACAGCATGATCCCACAAACGGCAATGATCAGATGATCTGTTTTAGTGATATTGGTTGAGGGATAAATATTGACTCCAGGACACGAAGAACTCCCCAGCTCTTCTTCAAAAGAGTGCCATGGGATCTTCTATGACCACCCAGGATGGCAGATGGGGCCTTGGTTTAACGTCTCATCCGAAAGACAGCACCCCCTCAGTACTGCACAGGAATGTTGGCCTGGATTTTGTGCTCAAGTCTCTGAAGTGGGACCTGAACCCACAACCTTCTGACTCAGAGCCAAGATGAAGACTTCCACAAATCCAATTCTTACAGCCTGTCACTCTAAACTGCAAGACAGCAGCATATACTTTTATGGCAGATAAGAGCAAACTGTATTTCCAACTTTCCCTAGCAGTAAAACACAATGGATAAAGATACAAGAAAGGCATATTTAATGATTTTGGCTGGTGACTGACGTGTTCACATGGATATGGGCACACTTGCATCCCGGCCAGGAATGATCACAAAACTACCAACGTAGAAAAATAATGGACAGGAAAAGACCAAATCTGTTCCATGCCATCACTATGCAATTTAATACCATGCCCCACCCACTAGCAGCCACCTAACCTCTTGGGACAGGCAAAAACAAAGAAAAGCCCCAGGCCAATTCAAGGGGGGGAACTGCACAGAAAGAATTGTGAATCATTTGCCAAGAACTAACATTCATTTGCTCTGGAGCAGAAATTGAATTGTGGGTTTAAAAAAAAAGTCCAACCATTCAGCCCTTCAGTTGCAGCACTTTTATTTTGGTCTTATCGGGAGGATAGGGTACTTAGAATTCATTATGTCTAGAGTGTACAAACTATGCCCTAGAGGGCACAGCCCTAGCAATCATGCCCACGAAGCCATGGCGAGGGCTTCGAGTTGCATTTCTCATGCAGATAGTTTCAACTGTTTCAATTTCAGCAGCCTACCGGTTTGGGAGAAGGCTGCTTCCTCATGGTGGATTTAGAGCTTTGCACCATTAAAGTAGTGGTCCTAGACATACTATGCAAATTGAAACTGAATCAGCGAGAGCCTAGTATCCCCACATGGGTATTAAATTGCCAGATAGTGTTCATTATCCACTAAAATTATTTTTTTTTAAATTTACATTAGAGATCGGAATAAGGAGCAATTTTCCCATGTAATTACACAAAACTGATTTGGTTGGGGTGGTCAGTGGGTAGCAATGGTTTTGCAACACCCAACTCACCACAATATTGACAACTAAATTAAGAGTCTCAGTTTAATTTTAGCATCCTGTGTTGTCTTCAATGAATTGCTTTGATTTGGTATTTTGTTGCTAATACCTGGCCAGAGCACTCAGAGGTAGCATGAAGTGATCCCACAGAGAGGAAACACCCCTGTCCAAAGCAGTGCTTTTGCACCACCCAGTGACAAGAAATTACTACTACAAGAAGTTCAAATCTGTATTTTCAGCATTAAAACAAACAGCATTGTTCACCACACCTTCATGCAAAATTAGCAAAGGTGTTGAGTATTAAAAGTTACCTAAATTAATGCAGATAACTGCGCAAATGAAGCTGCAAGAAATCAATCAGTTCTGTTGCCTGTATAATTACTGTGATGTTATCCATGGATAAGGATTTGTAACACACTGCAGCTTTAATAAAGCTATTCTTTGACGCACAAGGCAGACCAGATCAAATTAATTGTAACTCAGACTTCCCTCTTCTCTTATCCCCTCGTATTGGACTGGATTAAAAAGTACAATCCTAACTTCCTGCATTGTGGGGTGGATTTAAAACCGGATTCCAAAAAGGATAAAAAAGACTGCTAACCCACCGCATCATCTGCCCTGATGGTGGTCAATACCAAGCATTGGTAACAGCAGATTAAGCAAGTACTTGCTGCTGGTTTCTCAAATCTCAATGTGCAAGTACACATCTCCTTCAGCTCCACATTCACTAGCCACGTCTCCATTTGCTTGGGCTGAATCACCTGTGGTAATGCTACCAGCTTAACCTTCAGAATGCCAGCATTCTGATGATCATAAGCGGTAAGAATTATGTATGGTGATTAGAATATTCCCAACATATGGATACTTTCTCTGCAGTCAAAGATATTTTTGCGCCTCGGAGGCCAAAAGCAGCTTAGAATGATCACTGTCTGGACTAACCAACTGTCCTAAAGTTTAGATGTTTTATGAATAGTGCCGCCTTTACTAGAGATGCTCCTATCTGTCTTCAAGGGGGGGTGTGGCGGGCAGAGAGAAGAACTGGGTTCTTGCTCCTAACTATTACACAACAATCCCTGTGGGAGGAACGTATACGTGGATTTGGCATGAGGGCATTAGGCGAACAGTTTGTCGATATTCGCTGACTAGGCTTACACATGAACAATGACCACTACAGCAAAGAGTCAACACCTTCGGGAAAGGGTGGAAGGGAGCAAAACAAGACAAAACCACTAAAAACACTGCCATTGTAAATTAGTGTCAGGAAGACTTCCACCTAAAGGATTGTTTTTGAAACTGCCCTTAAGAGTGGAACATATTTAATTGACTTCCCCTTGTCTTGACAGAATGTCCATTGTTAGAGATTTTCCAATATAAAGTCACTCCAAAAGGAAGCAAAGCCAACAGACTAGACTTCAATACTGAAAGACACTCAAAGCTCATGCAGAAGCTGAGCATGCAATTCATTTTAATTTGAGAGAATGGACTACTGTAAAAATGATTTTTGCACAGACATCCGCCTGATAGAATCAATGTAATTTCATAGTTAAATAGATGAAACTTACCTTTGATACATGAAAGATAACGAATATTTTTCCCCCTCAAAAAAAAGTTTGCACAAGTGTGAAGTTGCTAAAGCAAGGAATGATCTCACTGAATACAATTCTATCTTTGTTCCCAACAGCATTAGAAACTCAAATGATCAGACAAGAACATGGTGAGGGTTACAGTAAACAACATACAGCACTGTTTGCGTTTACTCACAGCAGGAAGACCCAAATGAAATAGGTGATTTATAAATATTCCTACAATTCAGTTATATCTTTATTGCATTGTGATTACATTATTACATTGTGATTACTTTTCTACTGGCAGAAATAAACAGCTTATTTGAGCTTGTTAACCTCAGTTAAGATCTGTATTCCATCTCCACATGAAATACTAATTTACCTTTACTTTTTCCCAGATGTTGATTGACCTATGTACCTCAAGCATTTTGCTTTTATTTCCAAATTATAGCATTTGCAGTTTTTCTTTTTATAGAAAGAAATAACTTTGCATTTATATAGCGCCTTTCATGACCTCATGACATCCCAAAGCGCTTTACAGCCAATGAAGTAGTTTTGAAGTGTAGTCACCGTTGTGATGTTGCAATGTTTCATCATTATTTCACATGAACCATTAGAAATATGGGTATCTGACCACTTATACAGTTGGTAGCAAATGTTCTTGTAAAAAAAAAATGCAAATAAAACTATAGCCACACCTGATCGTTCAGTTGCCGGATAGTCTTTTCAATGTGTGGCAGTAATCCCCGAAATGTGAACTCCTGAATGAACTGTCTAATTCGATCATGATCGGTCAGTGTTAAACTGAATCCATGAGCACTCGAGCTGTTTTGCTTCACTGCATCATTCGTCGTCTCCACAGGCTTTGCTCGATTAGGACCATCAAGTCCCCCTGACTTCACAAGAACACCTTCCTGAAATGGATGGGATTTAAAGTTGTTTGGAATTCCATCTGTTAAAAATGAGAGAATGGTTATACATATATGCTGATCAATCTCCCAGGGAGTCGAGGCCTGTACTGTTGAAAAGTTTCCGCTCGATGCTCCTAAAAGAATGCGATTAACACATCAACCTGAAAACAGGGGATAAAAAAAAACAACCTTCTAGAATAGTAAATTGGACATGTACTTGAAGGGGACTAATCTGCAGGGCTATGGGGAAAAAGTTGGGGTGTGGGACTAAATTGGACAGTTCTTTCGAAGAGCTGGCACAGGCACGACAGGCCGAATGGCCGCCTTGTTTTGTAAGATACTATTCTAGGAACAATAGGGAGATTAAAAGTTAACGCAATAAACTGCAGAATTTCAACATTATTTTTTTTTGACAACCCCAACAGGAAAACTGAACAGACAGAAACCAGCACAAACTACATACGTCACCACTAACAAAAGATTACCAATGAACACTGCAACACAGCTAAGCAGACACCAGTCGATCAATAAATTGTACTGCTACACCTCTGAATCAAGATATTAATTGGCAACAGGGCACACGAATGAATATGAGCATCATCTAACAGTGAATAAAGATATGCAGATTGGAGTGAATTAATAAATTAACAGATCAACAGGCATAGCAATTAATAAATTAACAGAGCTGCAGGAGCCATTGAAATAATATCCACTTCCTAACTCTTCCTGCCATTGTAGTTATTAACTGACTCACCAGTTTCACCGGCAGTTTGCATTTTAATGCGCTGAGGAGCAACATCACAAGGGAACTACAGGAAATTGGATTAAAAATGGGGATGACTACATTAAAAAGGTTTACTTACTGAGAAGAGTTTCATTCTTCAGTAGCACACATTGAATAAAATGCGATTGAAATGATCTTGGGTCTTTTTTGGCAGGGTTCAGAGCCATCATAGAAGTGTAGCTGACCACAAAGTATTTTCTACATAAACTTAACTGGACCAGCCACATAAATACTATGGCTACAACAGGACAGAGGCTCGGTATTCTGCGGCAAGTGACTCACCACCTGACTCCTGAAAGCCTTTCCACCATCTACGAGGCACAAGTCAGGAATACCTGGATGAGTGCAGCTCCAACACAAGAAGCTCGACATCATCCAGGGCAAAGCAGCCTGCTTGATTGGCACTCCATCCACCACCCTAAACATTCACTATCTACCACCTGCGCACCCTGGCTGCAGTGCAGCACTGCAGCAACTCAACAAAGCTTCTTCGACAGCACCTCCCAAACCCGCGACCTCTACCACCTGGAAGGACAAGAGCAGCAGGCACATGGGAACATCACCTGCACGTTCCCCTCCAAGTCACACATCATCCAGACTTGGAAATATGCCGCCGTTCCTTCATCGTCGCTGCGTCAAAATCCTGGAACTCCCTTCCACTGTAGGAGAACCTTCACCATACGGACTGCAGCAGTTCAAGGCGGCTGCTCACCGCCACCTTCTCAAGGGCAATTAGGGATGGGCAATAAATGCTGGCCTCGCCAGCGACGCCCACATCCCATGAACGAATAAAAAAAAATTACTCCAGGGCTAACAGTCAATCACCACCTCAGGATCCCCTATCATCTAAGAGCATTTTGTAGATTTTTACCCTATAAATAGCTGCTTCAATAAACAGCCACAATGTCTCAGGATAAGATAATACGATAGGACAATAACACTGTTACCGAGACTGCTTATAAAATTTCTGTTTGATAAATAGGACATTCAGCAGTTATAGAGAAGACAAGCAACAAAACTGGATAACCTGAAAAAACATACCAAATCGTGCACATTAATCTTTTAATAAAACTGAATATAAAATAGCTGGGATGGGATTCTAATATCCAATTTGTAAACAATGTAAGACAACTAAATTCCTTCAGGCCAATAGCATACTCAGCCACGTTTTATTTTCCATTTAAAAGTGGGAATAAGCTCACAGTTCAGTTTATTTTAATAGTAGATAGTTGCAGCCATTGAGAAACTGAACCAAATCTGGCTTTGATATTGGTCACCCTTTTACATTACAGGATACTCTGCTTAAAAGCAATTTGTTTTGCAACCATATTTTGCATAACCGCTACGTTTGCACATCTATCTTCATGTTTTCAGCTTTGAAATTACTTTAAGTTCCTCCCTCTCATTAGACGCTTGGTTCCCCACTATTTCTGGTACTTTTTTTTTGTGACTTCTACTGTGAAGACAGATATAAAATATTTGTTTAATATCTCTGCCATTTCCCCATTATAATTTCTCCTGTCTCGAAGTAGAGGACACTGGTTGGCTACCAGTGAAGTACAAGATAGTAACCTAATCAATGGGTTCAAACAGCAAAAACACAAGTTGTTCATGGATGTTAGTTGATTAAATACGATTCTTTCATGACGTTGATCCAGCATTTATCGTATGTCAATGTTGTTACTTGCCCTAGTTAGCATTATTATTGTTAAATTTAGGAACAACTGCATTTAAACTAATGGACTTCAACGAAATGAAAATCAGGATGTAGAATCAGTATGGGTGATGCTAAGAAATATCAAGGGGCAGAAAACCACTGGTGGGAGTAGTTTACAGGCCCCTTATCAGTAGTCATAGCGTTGGACAGAGTATAAAATCAGGAAATTAGAGGAGCATGTAATAAGGGTAATGCAATAACCATGGGGGACTTGAATCTTCATACAGACTGAGCAAACCAAATTGGCAAAAGTAGTTTGGAGGACGAGTTCATGGAATGCATCCGAGACAGTTTTCTAGAACAATATGTCGAGAAACCAACTAGGGAACAGGCTATTTTAGATTTAGTATTGTGTAATGAGATAGGATTAATTAGTAATCCAATAATAAAAGGATCCTCTGGGGAACAGTGATCACAACACGATAGCATTTCATAGAGTTTGAGAATTATATAGTTAAGTCCGAAATTAGGGTCTTAAATTTAAACAAAGGCAATTATGTAGTTATGAAGGGTGAGTTGGTTAAGGTAGATTGGGAAATTAGATTAAAAGATATCAAGGTAGATAAACGGTGAACATTTAAAGAAATAATTCATAATTCCTGAATAAACATACCCTTGAAGAATAAAAATGGCACAGCAAAAGTGATCCAACCGTGGCTAACGAGAGAAGTTAAGGATAGTATTAGATTAAGAGGCTTACAATGTTGTCAAAGAGTGGTAAGCCTGAAGATTGGGAGGGTTTTTAGAAATCAGCAAATGATAACCAAGGAATTGATAAAGATGGAGAAAATTGAACATGAGAGTAAATTAACAAGAAATATAAACAGATTGTAAGAGCTTCTACAAGTATATAAAAAGGAAGAGATTAGCGAAAGTAAACATGGGTCTATTCGAGGCCGAGACACGAGAAATTATAATGGGGAATGAGGAAATGGCAGAGATATTAAACAAATATTTTATATCTGTCCTCACAGTAGAAGACAAAAAACATACCAGAAATAGTGGGGAACCAAGGGTCTAATGAGAGGGAGGAACTTAAAGTAATTAAGATTAGTAACAATAAAGTTTTAGAAAAATTAATGACTAAAAGCCAACAAATCCCCTGGACCTGATGGCCGACATCCTACGGTTTTAAGCGGTGGCTGCAGAGACAGTGGATGCATTGGTTTTGACCTTCCTGAATTCCCTAGATTCAAGAACAGTACCCATGGATTGGAAGGTAGCAAATGTAACCCCGCTATTCAAGAAAGGGAGAGAGAAAACAGGGAACCATAGGCCAGTTAGTCTGACATCAGTAGTTGGGAAAATGCTAGAATCTATTAAGGACACAGTAACAGGGCACTTACAAAATCATATGATTAGGCAGAGTCAACATGGTTTTATGAAAGGGAAATAGTGTTTGACAAATCTATGAGTTTTTTTTGAGGGTATAACAAGCAGGGTAGATAAGGGGGAACCAGTGGATATTTGGATTTTCAAAAGGCATTCAATAAAGTGCCACACAAGAGGTTGTTACACAAGATTAGGCTCATGGGATTGGGGGTAAATATATTAGCATGGATTGAGGATTACTTAACAGACAGACAGAGGACAGTAGGGATAAACGGGTCATTTTCAGATTGGCAGGTTGTAACTAGTGGGGTGTTAGAGGGATCGGTGCTTGGGCCTCAGCTATTTACAATCTATTTTAATTACTTAGATGAAGGGACAGAGTGTAATGTATCAAAGTTTGCTGATGATACAAAGCTAGGTGGGAAAGTAAGCTGTGAGGAGAACACAGAGTCTGCAAAGGGATAACGACAGATTAAGTGAGTGGGCTAGGTGGCAGATGGAGTATAATGTGAGGTTATTCACTTTGGTGGGAAAAATAGAAAAAATTGAATATTTTTTAAATGGTGAGAAACTATTAAATGGCAGCTCAATATTCCTGGTTACATGGTTTTAAGACGAGATAGAGAGAGGGGGATTAAAAAAAGGAGGGGAGTGGCAATATTGGTTAAAGAAACAATTACGGCTGTGAGGGATGGTATGTTCGAAGGATCAAATGAGACCATAAGGGTTGAGCTATAGAACAAAAAAGGAGCAGTCACACTGCTGGGAGTGCGCTATAGAAACCCCCCCACACCCAAAGGGAGATAGAAGAGCAAATATGTGGGCAAATTTCCGAGAAGTGCAAAAACAATAGCGCAGTAATAGTTGGGGATTTCAACTACCCCAATATTAACTGGGATACAATCAGGGTAAAAGGTATCAAGGGCGAAGAATTCTTCGATTGCATCGGGAACTTTTACAATCATAGAAAATTTTTGGCACAGAAGGAGGCCCATCACGTCCGCACCGGCCGAAAACGAGCCACCCAGCACTTGGTCCATAGCCATGTAGGTTACGGCACTTCAGGTGCACATCCAGGTACTTTTTAAAATGAGTGAGGGTTTCTGTCTCTACCACCCTTTCAGGCAATGAGTTCCAGACCCCCACCATCCTCTTGGTGAAAAAAATTCTCCTCAGCTCCCCTCTAACCCTTCTACCAATCACTTTAAATCTATGCCCCCTGGTTAATGACCTCTCTGCTGAGGGAAATAGGTCCTTCCTATCCACTCCATCTAGGCCCCTCAATTTAATACACCTCAATTAAATCACCCCTCAGCCTCCTCTGTTGCAAGGAAAAAAAAACCCAGCCTATCCAATCTTTCCTCATAGCTAAAATTCTCCAGTCCTGGCAACATCCTCTCTAGTCTTTCCTGTAATGCGGTGACCAGAACTGTATGCAGTACTCAAGCTGTGGCCTAACTAGTGTTTTATACAGTTCCAGCATAACCTCACTGCTCTTATATTCTATGCCTTGGCTAATAAAGGAAAGTATCCCATATGCCTTCTTAACCACCTTATCTACCTGTCCTGCTACCTTCAGGGATCTGTGGACATGCTCTCCCAGGTCCCTCACTTCCTCTTCACCTCTCAGTATCCTCCCATTTATTGTGTATTCCCTTGCCGTGTTTGCCCTCCCCAAATGCATTACCGTACATTTCTTTGGATTGAATTCCATTTGCCACTTTTCTGCCCACTTGACCAGTCCATTGATATCTTCCTGCAGTCTACAGCTTTCCACCGTTTCTGGAGGGAATATTCAGTGTTCTAACAACCCAGTGTAATTTTTTTTAAATCTATGCTGTTTCTTCATTCTTTTCATGATCTTAAATTTAAGTCCTCTAGTTACCAATGCACTGAAGTTTAAATAGTTTTTCCCTATTTATTTTAATAAAACTCCAGATAATTTTGAACACCTTGATCATATCGCCTCTTATTCTTCTCAATTCTAGAGAGAGAAAGACAAGACAGTTTTTCTAACCTTTCATGACTGAAGTCTCTCATCCTGGTACGTTATAATAAATTTCTTCTGTACCCTCATGGCCTTGACATCCTCTCTAAACAAACCGATCACCAGTAACTCACCCAGGTGTTATATAGCTCAAAAAGCTCTCCGCATCAATTTATTTTTGAAGCAGAATAAAAATCTACATTTGTACCGCTGAGCTTTTCTCACTGTTCAATTGAACACAGCATAAAAATTTCTTACTCAGCATAACTTTCAAAAAATATATATTCCACTGAGGAAAAAAGGGTGTAAAAGAAATGACAGCCATCCGTGGCTAAGTAAAGAAATTAAGGATAGTATCCGACTAAAAACAAGGACATATAAGGTAGCCAAACTTAGTGGGAGGATAGAAGATTGGGAAGTCTTCAAAAGACAGCAAAAAGTAACTAAAGGATTGATTAAGAAAGGGAAGATAGATTATGAAAATAAATTAGCAAAAAATATAAAAAGATAGCAAGAGTTTCTACAGTTATATAAAAAGAAAAAGGGTGGCTAAGGCAAACGTAGGTCCTTTAGAGGATGAGACCGGGAAATTAATGGTGGGAAACATGGAGATGGCAAAAATGCTGAACAAATATTTTGTTTCAGTCTTTACGGTAGAGGACACTAAGAATATCCCAACTCTGGACAAACAGGGGGCTCTGGGGGGTGGGGGCGGGAGGAGCTAAATACGATTAAAATCACTAAGGAATTGGTACTCAGTAAATTAACGGGACTCAAGGCGGATAAATCCCCTGGACCTGATGGCTTACATCCGAGGGTCTTGAGGGAAGTGGCAGCAGGGATTGTGGATGCTTTGGTAATAATTTTCCAAAATTCTCTGGACTCGGCAAAGGTCCCGGCAGATTGGAAAACCGCTAATGTAACACCCTTATTTAAAAAGGGTAGTAAGCAGAAGGCTGGAAATTATAGACCAGTTAGCCTGACATCTGTGGTGGGTAAAATTTTGGAGTCTATTATTAAGGAGACAGTAGCAGAACATTTGGATAAACATAATTTAATAGGACAAAGTCAGCATGGCTTTACAAAGGGGAAGTCATGTCTGACAAATTTGCTTGAGTTCTTTGAGGATATAATGTACAGGGTGGATAAAGGGGAACCAGTGGACGTAGTGTATTTGGACTTCCAGAAGGCATTAGACAAGGTGCCACATAAAAGATTATTGCTCAAGATAAAGAATCACTGGATTGGGGGTAATATTCTGGCATGGGTGGAGGATTGGTTATCTAACAGGAAGCAGAGAGTTGGGATAAATGGTACATTCTCGGACTGGCAACCTGTAGCCAGTGGTGTTCCGCAGGGGTCGGTGCTGGGTCCCCAACTCTTTACAATCTATATTAACGATTTGGAGGAGGGGACCGAGTGTAACATATCAAAGTTTGCAGATGATACAAAGATGGGAGGGAACGTAGAGAGTGAAGAGGACATAAAAAACCTACAAGGGGATATAGACAGGCTGGGTGAGTGGGCGGAGATTTGGCAGATGCAATACAATATTGGAAAATGTGAGGTTATGCACTATGGCAGGAAAAATCAGAGAGCAAGTTATTATCTTAATGGCGAGAAACTGGAAAGTACTGCAGTACAAAGGGATCTGGGGGTCCTAGTGCAAGAAAATCAAAAAGTTAGTACGCAGGTGCAGCAGGTGATCGAGAAGGCCAACGGAATGTTGGCTTTTATTGCTCGGGGGATAGAATATAAAAACAGGGAGGTATTGCTGCAGTTATATAAGGTATTGGTGAGACCGCACCTGGAATACTGCATACAGTTTTGGTCTCCATACTTAAGAAAAGACATACTTGCTCGAGGCAGTACAAAGAAGGTTCACTCGGTTAATCCCGGGGATGAGGGGGTGGACATATGAGGAGAGGTTGAGTAGATTGGGACTCTACTCATTGGAGTTCAGAAGAATGAGAGGTGATCTTATTGAAACATAAAAGATTGTGAAGGGGCTTGATTGGGTGGATGCGGTGAGGTTGTTCCCAAGGATGGGTGAAACTAGAACTAGGGGGCATAATCTTCGAATAAGGGGCTGCTCTTTCAAAACGGAGATGAGGAGAAACTTCTTCACTCAGAGGGTAGTAGGTCTGTGGAATTTGCTGCCCCAGGAAGCTGTGGAAGCTACATCATTAAATAAATTTAAAGCAGAAATAGACAGTTTCCTAGAAGTAAAGGGAATTGGACATGAATTTAGATTTGAGGTTAGGATCAGATCAGCCATGAGCAGGCTCGAGGGGCCGATTGGCCTACTCCTGCTCCTATTTCTTATGTTCTTATAACATTTTCAGAAACGTTAAAGATAACTTGAGAACAGTGAATGAGGAGTTTGTTGGAATCTGCAACCTGCTCACAATGGCAATGTACTTGATCGCCAATTGCTCAGTGTAATAGTTTACACTACAAAATATCACGTTTATTACAGTCCCCACCACTTATAGCAGGCGTGTCAGTGTCAGCGCAATTTGCCCACTATGCACTGTAACCTGTGTAAACAAGAAATTTTTTAAAGAAGCACGGAGGGAATCTTCATCCTCCGTCTCTGCACTCCAGACTGTCTAAATGCCCCAATAATGATCCCAGCGAGCAAAAGATCTGGTCAGTTTCAACTGCAGTGTTAGAGCTGAACGGGACCAAAGTACACAGCGACCTTTTAACAAGGTATGAACAGCTGCTTAAACTGCCCAAAATAATCGGTGTGCTTAATGCGGTTTAAACAGCTTTTGTAATTGACTGCTATGGTGACAGCGAATGGTCAGAACCATATGCCTGATACAGGTGATTGTCCGGGATAACAGGGAAAGTGGTGGGGACTGTATTCAAAAATAGGTGAGCCACTGAATTTACAGAAGAATCATATGTATAAATAAAAACTTTTCTGGATCAGACAGCAACAATGAAAATGTGAATGTGTGATGAATAGTCAAACAAATAAAAAGTAAAATACTGCAGGTGTTGGAAAACTGAAATAAACACAAAATGATAGATGCAGTCCGGAGGTCAGGCAAAGCAACCATTCCCTCATCAACACCCTGGTCCACTCCTCCATCATCCCAATCACCTGCTCTCCTTCCCCCAGTACTTTCACATGCACACGCAGGTTGATACTGTGTATACGGACATTCAAAAGGCATTTGATAAAGTATCACATAAGACATGTCAGCAAAATTGAAGCCCATGGGAATTAAGGGACAGTGGCAGCGTGGTTACAAAATTGGGTAAGGGACAAAAAGTAGAGAGTAGTGGTGAACAGTTGTTTTTCAGACTGGAGGGAAGTATACAGTGGTGTTCCCCAAGGGTCAGTATTTGGACCACTGCTCTTTTGATATATATTAATGATCTGGACTTGGGTATGTAGTGTATAATTTCAATGTTTGCAGATAGCATGAAACTCAGAAATGTAAACAATGTGGAGGATAGTAACAGACTTCAGGAGGACAAAGACTGGTGAAATGGGCAGACACATGGCAGATGAAATTTAACACAAGTGTGAAGTGATACATTTTGATTGGAAGAATGAGAAGCAATATAAACGAAATGGTATAATTTTAAAGGGGGTGCAGGAACACAGACACCTGGGGGTGCACATACACAAATCTTTGAAGGTGGCAGGACAGGTGGCTGTTAAAAAAGCATATAGGATCCTGGGCTTTATTAAGAGATGATGTGGAGATGCCGGTGATGGACTGGGGTTGACAATTGTAAACAATTTTACAACACCAAGTTATAGTCCAGCAATTTTATTTTAAATTCACAAGCTTTCGGAGGCTTCCTCCTTCCTCAGGTAAATGTTCAGGAGCTCCTCGAAGCCTACGCATTTATAAATGCGTAGGCTTCGAGGAGCTCCTGAACATTTACCTGAGGAAGGAGGAAGCCTCCGAAAGCTTGTGAATTTAAAATAAAATTGCTGGACTATAACTTGGTGTTGTAAAATTGTTTACATTTATTAAGAGAGGCGTAGAGTACAAAAGCAAGGAAGTTATGCTAAACCTTTACAAAACACTGGTTAGGCCTCAGCTGGAATATAGTGTTTAATTCTGGGCACCACACTTTAGGAAGGATGTCAAGGCCTTAGAGAGGGTGCAGAAGAGATTTACTAGAATGGTACTAGGGATGAGGGTCTTCAGTCATGGAGAGACTGGAGAAGCTGGGGTTGTTCTCCTTAGAACAGAGAAGGGCAGATTTGATAGAGATGCTCAAAATCATGATCGGTTTTGTTAAGGAGAAACTGTTCCCAGTGGCAGAAGGGTCAGTAACCAGAGGACACAGATTTAAGGTGATCAGCAAAAGAGCCAGAAGGGACATGAAAAGATTTTTTTTTTAAAACAGTGAGTTACGATCTGGAATGCACTGCCCGAAAGGGTGGTGGAAGCAGATTCAATAGTAACTTTCAAAAGGGAATTGGATAAATACTTCAAGGGAAAAAATTTACAGGGCTATGGGGAAAGAGCAGGGGAGTGGGACTAATTGGATAGCTCTTTCAAAGAACCGGCACTGGCACGATGGGCTGAATGACCTCTTCCTGTGCTGTACCCCATTATGATACCTATCCTTTCACCTCCTCCCATACCACGATCCAGGGCTCCAAACATTACTTCGCTACTCTCAACGTGGTCGCCTTTACATTGGGGAGATCAAACACAGATTGAGTGATCGCTTTGCTGAAGTGTTCTGCCCGCAAGTGCAATTCCGAGCTCCCGGTCGCTTGCCACTGGAGAGTTCCATCCCACTCTCGTCGATCTGCCCTTGGGCCTTCTACACTGTTCTAATGAAGCTCGACACAAGTTCATGGAACAGCACCTCATATTTGCACTTGCAACCCTCTGCCCTGAGCACTAACTTCAACAACTTCCAACCTTGACCACAGCTCCCATTTTCTCGGTCACTGGGTGCTGGTAACGTGGGATGGGTGTACCAGCCCTTCTGGGGATGAGGACGGTTGTGGGTCGGTGCTTGGGATGGTGATTCCCCTACCGGTACTCGGCTGGCAGGGTGCTTTGCACCCCTGGTGACTACTTGCCTTCTTCTTCCATCATGCCCCAGTGCCACTGGAGCCAGTTTTTCCATCCTTCCCTCCCCGCTTTGCTATTCCGCTTTAAACATGCACACATCCTCTGTCTTGCACATAGTTTTTATTTCTCTAATCTCTTCTCAAGCCTCCATTTGTCTTATGCTATTATCGCTGCTGCCATTTAATCATCTGCTCTCCACCTAAATCATTTTACAGATGATTCTTTTCTTGTTTATGTGGTCATTTTTCCCCGACCCCTTTTCCCTTGGTCTGCTCCTCCTTATAAGCCAAGTGTTTCCACCATTTTCTGTTTTTATTTCAAAGAAACACTTGAGTGCCCATAAAAATCCATTTTATGAGCATTTCCCCACAATCCACTAGTCTCCCAAACCATTTTTTAAAACTTTACAAATAACCACCCTCTTTTCTTTTGAAAAAAATGCAACAGTAGTGCCTACGAGGACAAACCCCAAATAACTTCAGCAACTTTAGCAATGTCTGAGTACGGTAATGTGGTGGTTATTTACTGGACTAGTAATCCAGAGAACGCAAGTTCAAATCCCACCATGGGCAGTTTGAGAATTTGAATTCAGTTTCAATAATCTAGAAATAAAAAGCTGATATCAGTAAAAGTGGCCACGAAGCTGTCTGATTGTCATAAAAGCCCAAGTGGTTCACTGCTGTGCTTTAGGGAAGGAAACCTGCCGTCCTTACCCAGCTTGCCCAATATATAACTCCAGCCCCACAACACCATGGTTGACTCTTAACTGTCCTCTATCAACACCGGTTCAAAGAATACAGATGTCAACAGTTCAAGAAGGCCCACCAACCACCTTCTCAGGGCAACTAGGGATGGACAATTAATGCCAACCTTAACAGCGATGCCCACATCCCGAGAATTAATATAAAAAACCTCAGCTATATGTACCACTTTCTTTAAAGCAGAAGTTGTTGGTGACGTAAGGTGGGACGGTCAGTGTCAGAGGGAAAGGGGAAGCAAGTTAATAATTTGCGTTTAGTACAGTGCTGGCAGGAGAGTTTGCATCTAGTTGGCCTGGTTCTTTTTCTTTTCAGGACTGGCAACCCTGTTTTGCAGCACTTTCTTTTCATCGCAGTCCTGCTGCATTTGCGTTTTTTCCTTTCTCCAATTTCTCACGCTTTGTTGCCCTTTCATGACTGTGGCGCACCAACCCCCCAACCTAACTAATTGCACTTTTTTTTTTGTCTTTCTACTGCTTCATTGGTTGAAAACTCATGATGCAAAAGAGACGTTTGCAGGCTATTACCCCCCATGACTGGGGTAACCGTTTTGCCCCACCCCACCCCCCACTTTTCTCTATTTTCCGCAAACTTATCACAACATCCCCTAATCTTTCTCAGGTCTGAAGGAGTACGCACCCCAAACATTATCTTGTCCTTTGCCTTTACATATGTTGACTGACCCACAATGTATTTTCAGCATTTTCTATTCTTGGCTTCAAGTTGGCTTTTCTGCACATGCTATTTGTACAGAGATACAGCACAGAAGGAGGCCATTCTGCCCATTGTGCCTGTGCCAGATTTGAATGGTTGCAAAATGAAATTCAAATCACAGTTTGCCATTGTATATAAGGGTATGTAAAGTGAATTCATCAATTTTAACCATCTCTCCTTCTCAACGAACAGCTCCAAAATGGAGACAACGCCTGTTTTTTTTTTTAAAATGACCTTTACCATTGATCGAATTATCCAACCCATCCAGCTCTAGTGCATTCGTGTAGTTTTCTTTATTCTTGTTGACAAGCGAAACAAGATCATCTTCACAGATCTCCTTTAATAAACAGATAAGACAAATTCAAAAATACTTCATAGAATAACATTAAAATATAAAATTTAAAAATTGGGTACAAGGTACATAGTCTCAAAAAAGGTACAACTGAGGGACACAAGGTTATGCCAAGCTCAGACCGATGGGATTTCCTCTCTGATGGATACAATGACGTTGTGATTCCAGCCTAGTTTCAATTCGTTTGGAGTCTACAGAGCAAAATGGCAATTTCAGTTGGGGCCATAAGGGGGTAATGGGCCACGATGGTGCAGAGTGCGGGATTTCCTTCAGAAGGTGGGGTTTTACTCCGACTGTACCCGACTTCTGCACCAACATCCACTTTAGTAAGTATTGAAAAAAAGTAAATTGGAATTAGTGTGTTAGACAAAGCTGACAACTCAACATACTAATTATTATTTTTAAACTTACTTCAGTGCAGTGCTGAGGGAGTACTGAAGTGATGAGCCGTTAAATCTCTCTGCTTGGGTTAAACCCTGTCTTCTTTGACAACATTCAAAAAGCACGGAAGTTCTTCCACAGTCCTACCCAACATTTATCCCTCTACCACCACCAAAAGCCGATTAGCTGGTGACTTACTTCATTGCTATTTATGGGACTTCAATTGGCTGCCCTATTTGCCTGAACAAACAGTGATTACACTTAAAAAGTACTTCAGCGGCTGTGAAGCACTTTGGGACGTCCCGAGGTCAGTCTGTCGAAAGAGATATATCCAAGTGCCTACCTGGTTTTGCAGATTATTTCGATTCAAATACTGACTCCAAGGGTCGGGGATCTGCTCATCTGCTCCACTTGATGGTATTCGAGAGTTAAACTTCAGCAAGTAGCATCCCTGTGTCCCATATCTCTGTTTCATTTCTTCGTAAACAGATTCAGCTCTGCAGGACAAGTTAGAAACCAGAGGTAACATGGTTCAAATCAGAGGTATTAATCCAACAGTGAAATAAAAAGGAAACAGTAAAAATAAACGCTGCACGTACCAACTACTGTGGATATTAATCTGGTCAGTGTTCAGATATATATCAAAATAGTGGACAAAGTACTACATTTGTAGATGCAAGTGGTTACATCTCTATCAAATAGTTCCATATAACCACAAGAAACTACCACGGTAAAATCCTACAATGTACAAAAATTCAACTTCAAAATTGGTCAATTATTGAAATATGGATTTCTCAAAAGAAATGTTGTCCTTTTAATAAGGGAAATTCAAACTTCAACTGGCAAGCATGTGGTTTCTTTTCACACAACTTAAAAGAATACACCAGAATAGGGCCCTCCAATGCCATTGCCCTTAAGTGTTCACAAAAAAAAAATCCTGCCTTTTAAAATTTGGAATATTTTGCTAAGTAGCAGCTTGCCTTGCGGCTAAGGTTACGATTTTGCAGTATTTAGGATACTGGCCATTGGAATACATAATGATCAGTCATCTCCCAATTGGTTCTCTTTAAAAGCTAGCTTTCGTCAACAAAAAAATGCTCAGTAAGGCTAACGGAGTTTTCCCACCAAGAAAATTTAAGTCTTTACACAGTTTTAATAGTAAAGTCGCAAATTAATGATATGATACTGATCAACTGTGTTCAACTATCAGGTTTATCACAAATGTTAAAAGTAAACATGAAGCTATTTGAATTCAAGACAAAACTGATCTTGTAGGACAGATAAAGGGTACTGTTGTCTGTGTTACTTCATATAATTGATCACATTTTAGAAAACAGTACAATTTGCACTTGATGTGATAGCATTCATTTATTGATCCTTAACATGACACGATTTAATGCCAGCCAACCTATTACAATAGCAATTTTTCCAATTAATTTCTTCTCCACATATTATGGATAATGATTCAAACCTGGAAAAGCTGTTTCATAGGAACAGGAGTAGGCATTCAGCCCCTTGAGCCTGTTTCGCCGATAGAGATGTCCATCAAGTCATCAATATGACATTTCCCTTTCAATACCTCCAATCAAGTTCTTTCAATGAGGATCAATTAACAATTATAAACAAAAGAATATTTTTCTCATTTCAATTTTAAACCCTAACGCTCTGACAATTGGTTTGAAGTGTTTTATTAATAATTCAGCCACCTTTTTTGTGACATGGTGTCTAGCTTCCATAGAATAGTTGACTTGGTTTCTTGAACGTTAGTTCTACTAGGGCCCAACATGCATGAACAAAACTACTCAGCTTCCACTTTTATAAGCACTAAGCATAACAGACATAATAGGCAAGCATCCTTGGAATCTCAAACAAATGTTTTTCTTCCGATAGTCTCCCAGCACCATGGAATTACAGAACTAGATAAATATCTGTTTCCCCGCCCCCCCCTCCCCAGTGCACTTCAAATGGTGAATGGTAATGAACCATGAGCCTGCCTTTGCAGAAAGGCTGAAATGGCTCAAGTTGTGATAGCATAGACTTTTTGTGGCCACCTTTCTGACTTGGGCTGAGCTTCAACGATCATGAAAAAGGAATTGCTTTGAGTTACAGCTTAGGGCACCCATCTATTCTGCTAAGGACTGTTCAGAACAATGCTAATGTGGCCACTATTGTCTTTTATACAGCAGAGTGCAGAAGAACATCTGGTCACTCTGGGTGCAATTTTCTCAGTGTACCAAGTAATTTTGTTATGTAGAATAATGATATCCTACTTGTTGACTGGTTGAATAAATGAGATCTTGGATTTTTCTCCTTTAATACTGTTCATAACGAAGTCAGAAGGAGATCAGAATCTATGCTGCAGATCCCTTATTACCACAAGTGCTGTACCATGACATGCTGACAAGGGCACTACAGCCATTCTCTTGCCGTCCTCTTCCCTCTCCCAGAATATGCCACATCAAGCACATAAATTATTGAAGGAAACAAAAGACAAGAAATCAAGGGCTGCAAACTCAGTGACAAAGCTTGGGAAGTCCAGAATTAAACCACTTAACTGCCTGAGAGAACACCTCGCCTCTAAGCTTGAGCCCATATTCCCTGATTTTAGACTTTGAAGGCAATTTTCACCATTTCTAAAGAGCTATCCCAAGATTAAACAAAAAAAACCTTACCTTTGTTCCTCCCCTTCACTAACGTCATGCAGTAAAACGTAATATTTCAGTGTATTTGGAATAAACCACTTTGGGTAGGCGTAGTCACTGCTATGTTGAATACGATGTTGCTCTTGTGACAACTTCAAAAACTGGTCCACAGGATCAGGGTCTCTCGACGACACTACAAGCATGCCTTAAAGAACATGGTTGAGGAAAATACCTAACAAGCAATTTAAACCCAATTTTGAAGATTTCAAAATTTGATAGTCATCAGCTGCCTTTGGCTTGACTGAGAAAAAAGGTGAGACTACTTGGTAATTCAGCGATACATCAATCAATCACTGATTCTCATCTCTCTTCAATAACAAAGTCTCAAGCTCAGAGACTGTCACTGCAGAGAGGCTGAGGCAGAAGTATTCATGATAAAGTCCAAATGCACGTTAAGCTCGTGACACGCAAGAGCTGTGTCCTGTTCTCGTCCATGGTTTGTAGTTCCTAGGCATGTAACAGAAAGACTTAATTCGGCCAACGTGCAAGAGGTCTAGGACCAAACTGGATGATGAATATGTGACAAAGATGGAACTGTTGGAAGCCTCACAGCAGACGAGAGATTTGGTGTCATCTGTGGCTCAGTGGTAGTACTCTTACTTCTGAGTCAGAAGATTGCGAGTTCATGTCCCACTCCAGAGACTGGAGCACAAAATCTAGGCTGATGCTCCCAGTGCAGTACTGAGAGAGTGCTGTATTGTCGGAGGTGCCGTCTTTCAGAGATGTTAAACCAAGGCCCCGTCGGCCCTCGCAGGTGGAAATAAAAGATCCCATGGCACTATTTTGAAAAGCAGGGGAGTTCTCCCGAGTATCCAGGTCAATATTTATCCCTCAACCAACATCGAATCTTAAAAAGGTTACAGCACGGAAGGAGGCCATTCGGCCCAGAGTCCGCGCCGGCTCTATGCAAGAGCAATCCAGTTACTCCCACTCCCCTGCTCTATCCCCGTGGCCCTGCAAACATTTTCCTTTCAAGTACTTATCCAGTTCCCTTTTGAAGGCCATGATTGAATCTGCCTCCACCACCTCCTCGGGCAGTGCATTCCAGATCCTAACCACTCGCTGTGTAAAAAGCTTTTCCTCATGTCACCTTTGGTTCTTTAGCCAATCACCTTCAATCTATGTCCTCTGGTTCTTCACTCTTCCAACAACAGAAACAGTTTCTCTTATCTGCTCTGTCTAGACCCTTCATGATTTTGAATACCTCTATCAAATCTCCTCACAACCATCTGTGTTCAAAGGGAAACAACCCCAGCTTCTCCAGTCTATTCATATAACTAAAGTCTCTCATCCCTGGAATCATTCCAGTAAATCTCTTCTGCACCCTCTCAAAGGCCTTTACATGTTTCCTGATGTGCGGTTCCCAGAACTGGACACAATACTCCAGTTGTGGCTGAACCAGTGTTTTATAAAAGGTTCACCATGACTTCCTTGCTTTTGTACTTTATGCCTCTATATATCAAGTCCAAGATCCTGTATGCTTTTTTAAACTGCTTTCTCAACCTGCCCTGCCACCTTCAACGGTTTGTGCACATATACCCCCAGATCTCTGTTCCTGTACCCCTTTTAGAATTGTGCCCTCTAGTTTATATTGCCTCTCCTCGTTCTTCCTACCGAAATGTATTACTTTACATTTTTCTGCCTTAAATTTCATCTGCCCTGTGTTCGCCCATGCCACCGGCCTGTTTATATCCTCTTGAAGTCTATCACTATCCTCATTGTTTACTACCCTTCCAAGTTTTGCGCCCTATACACCCAAGTCCAAGTCATTAATGTATCAAGAAAACCAGTGGTCCCAACACCAACCCCCGGGGAACACTACTCTACACCTCCCTCCAGTCCGAAAAACAAACGGTCACCGCTACTCTGTTTCCTGTCCCTTAACCAATTCTGTATCCACGTTGCTACTGCCCCCTTTATTCCATGGGCCGCAATCTTGATGACAAGCCAACCTTGCTGCACTTTAACACATCTTTTGAAAGTCCATATAGACCACATCAACTGCATTACCCTCATCTACCCTCTGTTACCTCATCAAAAAACCCTCAGGTTAGTTAAACATGATTTGCCTTTAACAAATCCGTGCTGGCTTTCCCTAATCAATCCACCCTTGTCCAAGTGACTGTTAATTCTGTCCCGGATTATCGTTTCTAAAAGTTTCCCCTTCACTGAGGTTGAACTAACTGGCCTATAGTTGCTGGGTTTATCCTTACACCCTTTTTTGAACAAGGGTGTATCATCACAAAAAAGATTATCTGGTCATCATTGTAGGTCCTTGCTGTGCGCAAATTGGCTGTCGCGTTTCCTACATTACAGCAGTGACTACACTTCATTAGCTGTAAAGCACTTTGGGACAATCCAAGTTTGTGAAAGACACTATATAACTGCAAGTCTTTTTTTCTTTCAAAGCCCCTTACATGAGGACTTGGATTAAGCAGTCAGTGATGCTGGATTTGGGCTCATTGTATCAAGTTGACTATCACGACACACATATGGAGGACCCTAAATCTAACCTCTTGCCTACCAGTTCCCTTGGTTTAGGTAAGGAGCATGTGCCTAAGGAAGACAGCGTACTCCATATCAGTCAAATTAAATCCCAATAGTTTCATTTAGACACTTAAGCATGGTGATGGATTTCCACAGCAGACACCTGACTGAACAAAATACAAAAATCATGCCATCAAATTAATTTCATGGATGCAATATTTTGAATACTTGTTACGTTAAGTCTTGTAATACTTCATCTTGAAATTGGATTAATAGAAAATGAAGGAGCACCTCATTTTACTTACCCTCCCCCATAAGCAGAAATCTTTTCAATTCTGAAGTGCGAACACATTATATAAGTAAAATCAAATGTTGAAATAAAAGTTCTGGCCATTCACACCAATAAATAGCTTCACACTGAATCAGTTCAGTTCTGTATTAATAGTGCAATAATTTCAATAATCAGCAAGATAAACATAATTCCCTAATAGGCAGATAATTAATTTTCATAAGTGATCAACTATTTATTAGCAAGACCAATGATTCACAGTGTTCATGGAATTGCAGAAGTTAATGCCAAAACTGTGGTTAAAAAAATCCCAAATCCTAAGAAATAAACAGAGCTTGACTGTCAGACATGATAAATGTTCAAATAGTGCCATGGGATCTTCTACATCCATCCATGATGACAGATAGGACCTCAGTTTAAATCTCATCCAAAAGCTGGTACCTCCAACAGTGCAGTACTTACTCAATACTGCACTAAATTGTCAACCTAGATTATGTGCTCAAATCTCTGGAGTGGGGCTGCAATCAATGTCCTTCTAACTCAGAGGCGACACTAGCACTGAGCAACGGCCAACACCTAAAAATGACGATATCCACAGTTTTATTCTATAGTGAAAGACTAGAACCACTGCCAACATTTAATGATGTAAAATTAACTCGAGATACTTTCAAAGTGAGCTAAACTCAAACCTGCAGTGTAAAGGAGCCATCACTTCCCACTTCTGTATATGAAGTACACTTCTTCAAACACTTTTAGTTACACTCATTCTGTACCTTAGATTGGGATTAAATATGTGGACAGGGTTGCTGAAGAAAGAAAGAGCTGAATTTGGCCACATATGGCTTTTATGAGGGGCTGGTAGGCTACCCTGCCATGGCTGTAATTATAAAGACAGAATTGTGGAATGCAATCTCCAAAAACACCGGTTAAGTCTCTGAACCCCACGTAATAACTGAATTTAACTTATTTCGTCACTGTAAATCAATGGTACTGTCGCACTCAGTTATACACAAATAGTGCGTGAAGTGCACACGCATCCAAGACTTCTCAAAAAACCCCAACCTATAGTTTCCTTGATTCACAGCAAAAATACATTTTACCTGGTCATAAGCATATTCAGCTCAGGTATTATCCACACACCAGTCAGAAAAAGGATACATGCCAAATAGTGGTGTAGAAACTCGTGGTCTGATGGAGGCATGGATTGGAAGAAGCATTCCCTGTAGGCCTCAAACCAGGGAGTGGTGGCTAAAAGAGTACAGAAATCATAAAACACAAATAGTACTGATGAAATACTTTAAATATGTCAACAAAACAGGGAACGACTTAACGTATAATTTATGTGAACAATTAGTTGAAGTTTACAATTTTATTTAGTGTGTGATGTCACCAACAACAAATTCTCACAAAAACAGAAAAAGTAATGTCAACTACTTCACACATGAAAATAAGATTTTTGACTCATGCTTCATAAAATGTAGAAGTAATCATAATCACTAAGCCTTAATCCCATGGGGTATGGGAGTTGTGGCTAGAAGGGTTATTCATTGACTAAATAGAAATCAAACTGGACCTCTCAGTTAAATCCATCCAAAAGGAGCTCGAACTGTTGTAATGCAACAGACAACGTGCATTTATATAGCGCCTTTAACGTTATAAAAGTGCTTCACAGGAGCATCATCAGACAAAATTTGATACCAAGCCACATAAGGAGACAGGTGACCAAAAGCTTGGTCAAAGAGGTAGGTTTTAAGGAGCGTCTTAAAAGGAAGAGAGTGAGGCGGAGAGGTTTAGGGAGGGAATTCCAGAGCTTAGGGCCTAGACAGCTGAATGCACGGCCGCCAACGGCAGGGCAAAGGAAATTGGGGATGCACAAGAGGCCAGAATTGGGTGAACAGAATGTTCTGGGAGGGTTGTCAGGCTGGAGGTGGTTAGAGAGATAGAGAGGGCGCGAGGCCATGGAGGGATTTGAACACGAGGATGAGAATTTTAAATTTGAGGTGTTGTTGGACTAGGAGCCAATGTAGATCAGCAAGCACAGGGGTGATGAGTGAATGGGACTCGGTGCGAGTCAGGATACGGGCAGCAGCCAATATGGCCTCAAAAAGAAAGATCTGATTGTTTATGAAATGGGTGAAAACTCCCAACAAGTCACTGAACAGCGCTGAATATATTTTTACACTTTCATCCAAAGGTCAGTTCTGTTTTTCAGGAAAGTATCTTTGCAGCATTATTTGGTTCAGAGATGGGTTTTCATTTGCTCCGCCAATAAAACCTTACTTGGCGCTCATCAACCTACACTCCAATTACAGCAGCTTCAATAATCCATCTAATAAGATGAATCTACTTTGCATCTATGGATGTATTCCAATGCTCTGTTGTCCCCATTAAGACAAAATCGGAAAACTGTATGCTGCAATATCTTATCTGCACAAAATAAATTCTAATATTCTGTCTACTACTTTATTCCAACATCTGCAAAAAAAGCACAAATGTAACACAAAGTAGTATTGTTCAAGAATTGTAGTGTATAGGTACAGTTCCACAGGTAGCAATCTCAGGCATGTCACCGAATGTCCATTATTTATGTATGAGCAAGTGCTGGCAAGCTATTTAACCACGGAATATCACAAACATAGAAAATAGGAGCAGTATGCCATTCGGCCCTTCGAGCCTGAACAGCTGAACCTAATCAGTCTTTACCCAACGTTCACAGACATGTGCATACAAGTTGGGTATATTGAAGAGGGATCACAGGTGCAACAGCCCTGTTGATTTTCAGAGGACATTGCTGTAGCTGGGATCAACCAACTCACCACAGAATATCAAACCCAGTCTGCATAGTTCAGATATTAAGTGCAGCATTGGGAGAGCAGCAAATGCATTATCAGTAAACCTCACATCTTTCAGTACCACATATTGACTGCAAATTGACACAGCCCCAGGTCTTGCTCCATATCCAAATTTGAAATTTAACTGCTATAATTAAAATTTTTCACCATTAGTATTTAGAGTCACTAGCTACATTGGAATGCTAGCTGCAGTATGAAACCTGCCAGGCACAACCTTCGTTTACACTGCGGGAACTCTAATTCTCCTGTCCAGGAGAGCGCTCTGCAAATGCATGGTAACACAGACAAGAGCACCTCTCACAGCTGTTTAAAAAAAAATTAACAGGGAGAACCCTCAGTCTTTAAACATTTGGTCAGGTGATTTTGAGCACTTATCAAACCAGGTTTAACACTGCAGTGAATTCATACTCCCTGTCACGTTAAACTCCCCTCATCCAGAGAGTCTCAAACTGCTGCTCTCCAGAGTCAGATGAGGCCTCTACTCTGGATTTACACTGCAAGTTTGGCATCAGTGCAAACAGGTATTAAGCTTGCAGGAAAAACATGCCTATCAATGCAGAGATCCCAAACTTTTTTTTTTGCTGAGCCCCTCACCTCCCCTTTGGAGATCCACGTCCTATGCATGCTGCTCTCTTTCCAAGAAACAGCATTTTTGCTTAGAAGAGGATTTTATTTTCTCAACAAACATACATACTGCTAAACAGAAAAAGCAACATAAATGGCACAGTGCCACTACTACACTACTGAATGAACTTGAATATAAAATAGAACGCGATGACTTCACCCTTGTCTCTGAGAAAGGATGAGCCTGTTTGCTAGCATATAATTTGTGGAATCTTGGTTTGATTTTGGAGCACTTCTGCAGTAAGTCAGTCTCTACATTCAAGCAACTTCTGTAACTTGTTTTTGATGTAAATAAGTGGGAAAAAAACCCAACTTTACACAGATACGTTGAGACAAAGTGAACAAGTATTTTGACAGCTCTTTGGGAACTCTTTTCAAATTGACAGCCAGAACTCGAGGCATGACATTAAAATTAATCTCTCAAAACAGTCACCAGCAATAATCAAATTCTCTTTAGACTCACTGCAAACTTGGCCTTTGCCAGAAAGTCCTCTGAAAATGGATTTCAAACTCAAGCACATTCTTGAAATGCATTTGCCTCTTCCGCTGAATTTTCGGACAAATACTCCAGAATTACATTTTTTAAACTTCTGGGAGCGACGTTTCACAGTCCATAATCACCGAAGACAATGTCTGGAACACTGTTACATTGCCTTGCAGCATATAGCTACTCCATAGCAAATGTTCTTTGGCAAAGCTCTTCACTTTTTAGTGAATAATGAAAATGTTAACCTTCCTTTGCAAGGTAAGCACTAAGTTCATTGAGTTTGTTAAATAGGTCAGCCAAATAGTCCAGTAAAACCTGGAAGTGCTAGTCGAGGAAGGTGATGGTTAAGTTATGATTCAGAGTCGATCAGAAACATACATCAGTCCTTTAAGTTCACAGATTCTTGCCAAAACATTACCAGATAGCCATCGAACTTCTGTTCAGAAGTTTCTGGTGCAATGATCCCGTCTCTTCACGTAGCACTGAGAAAAGGCAGTAGTCGAGCTTTCATGAGATTCACAACCTTGACACCAGCCAGTATATCAGACAGCTCTTCAACATTGTTTTTGCTGCTGGCACCTCAGTGTGTATACAACTGTGGCACCATAGCATTCACCCAAATAGTAAGTCCACTGTTGCAGCGAGTCGTGGCTTTTGCCCCACCCATACAAATAGATACGATGATTCCATTCAATATTTTTATCTGTCATGTGGTGATCTAAAATTTTGAACTCCTCAGCAGTAGTTCTTGCTGGGACAGAATGGCAAAAAGCATTCCCTGACCTCAGGAGTTGATGCATCAAATGAAAACCATTATTTGTGCTGCGTTGTCGCACTGTACTCTCGTCAATTTGTAGTGCAACAAAAAAGGGCTTCACTTCACTTTCAACTAGCTGCTCCTGGACATCCTCTGCCATATCAGCAATTCTGCTTCTACTGTGTTGTCAGGTAGTGGGAAAAGATTAAAAGCTGGTCAGCAACTTCCCTTCCACATACTATCGATGCCATTTCAATCACGACTGACAATTCAAGACTTTCACCAATCGTGAGAGATTTTCCACTTCTTGCTATTTGGTACGAGACAGCACAGGTTGGCAGGGGTAACATGTCGCTGGATTATCTTCACCTGTCCTTTCAGTTGAAAAAGCTTTCATTTGAAAATATCACGTGGTTTATCTTTGAGGGCAGGAGGCTTGGTTTCCAAGTGACACTTCAGTTTGCTTGGTCTCACGCTATCGTAAGCGAGACCTTCTGCACAAAACACACTGCGGTCGAACTTCCAAAAACACCCTATGTCACGCTCATGTCAATTACATAACGCACGATATTAACAATTTATACTTAGTGGTTTTCTTCAACTTCTAACCGAGGCGAATGTTTTAAAGGGAATTCTGAAGAATTCCCCAGTAAATTCAAATTTTTTTTTTGTAACCAGCCACATGACTAAACTCTTGATCATCTCCCCACCAGCATCTCTACTGGATCTGTGCTGGGGCCTCAACTATTCAATGTTTATAATGACAGAACAAAAGAGAGCACCAGATATCCAAGTTTGCTGATGACACAAAGATTGGTGGCATAGTAAGTAGTGTAGATGAGAGCATAAAATTACAAAGACATTGATAAAGTGAGTGGGCAAAACTGTGGCAGATGAACTTCAACACAGGTAAGTGTGAAGTCATCCATTTTGGACCAAAAAGGATAGATCAGAGTATTTTTTTAAATGGTAAAGAGCTAGAAACAGTGAAGGTCCAAAGAGATTTAAGGGTCCATGTAGACAGATCACTAAAATGTAGTAGTCAGGTACAAAAAATAATCAAAAAGGCTAATAGAATGTTGAGAAGCCTTTATAGAGGGCTAGAATATAATGGGGAGGAAGTTTTGCTGCAGCTACACAAAGCCCTAGTTAGGCCACATCTGGAAACAAGAGAGTTCTGGGCACCACACCTTAGAAAGGATATATTGGCCTTAGAAGGAATGCAGCTTAGATTCACCAGAATGTTAAGGTTCTGAAGGTTAAGATTATGGGGAGAGATTACATAAATTAAGCTTGTATTCCCTGGAATATGGAAGGTTAAGGGGTGATTTGATTGAAGTTTTGGGGATTTTGAAAGGAATTGATAGGGTAGATAGAGAAACTTTTTCCATTGGTGGGGGAGTCTAGGACAAGGGGACATCACCTTAAAATCAGAGCCAGGCCATTCAGGAGAGAAGTTAGGAAACATTTCTTTGCACAAAGGGTGTTAGAAGTGTGGAACACTCCCTCAAAAAGCAGTAGATGCCAGCTCAATTAATAATTTTAAATCTGATATCTTTGGCTGGCAAAAATCTAGCTATTAAGGGATATGGAGCCAAGGCGGGTGGATGAAGTTAGTATACAGATTAGCCATGATCTCATTGATTGGCACAATAGACAAGGGGCAGAATGGCCTACTCCTGTTCCTACGTGCCAAGACTTAATAATAAAGCCCCTCCTTGACCCAGTTAAATCACTGGTGGGGAAATTCCTCAGATTTGCTCCTGCTTTACCAGACTTCACTTTTCCAAAAGTGCACCAGAAATCCAGTTTATGCACGTAAAGAGGATTTCTGGCACACTTCTGGCAAAGTAAAATCCAGCAAAGTGAGAACAGATCAGTGGAATTTTCCTCCTCTCAGCCCCGATAACTCGAACCCCCAGTTTGGGAACCTCTGCATCAATCTAACTGGCATATTGCTCCTTTAAAGAGTTGTAAACACAATTTAAACATTGCACAATACCTCCACAGTATCCTTCTCAATACTCGAGGGGAACTGGTTTCCGACAGAAACTGTTGCACAATAAGTGTTCATAGTATTATACATCAGATGATGAGAGTGAACACTATTGGTCAATCACATGTTCTAGTCCTGCTAATTCAAAGTTGATTTCTGTGCTAGAAAATTGGGAATTATCCAGTACTTCAAACTAAATATCAGAAAAGTCGGAATTTAGAAATTTGAATCAGATAACTTCAATTAAATTATTTAGAATTACAGAAACTATATAGCCTACTTTACTTTATACTTCCCTATTTCTAGCCATTATGAAACTATACAAAACTTTTACATTTGTCCCACACTGAAAAAAAGAGAAGTTTCATCAACATGAAGGCAAAACCTTGAATGTACTGAAATGCTTTTTTAAATGGCTGTTATAAATTGGGCATTAATCCAGTTTTTGCTATCCGGGTTCAGTACCACCTCTCCCGATAGTCAGATTTCCCCCATTGTAACTGAACTACTGCAGTAGGCTGGGTTCGATTGAAAGACAAGTCCAAAAGGTGAAAGACAACAAATTCTGAAATCAACCTTTTATCTTGTAAACTAATTTGTATTTGCCATAAATGGCAATGTGCTGTTTGAAGGAAGTGCAATGGATGGAAAAGCGAAGTGCACTGTTTAAATGGTTCCATTCTTATCTATCCAGTCGTAGTCAGATAATCACCTGCAATGGCTTCTCTTCCCACTCCATTACCTCGAGTCCCCAAGGATCTATCCTTGGACTCCTATTTCTCATCTACATACTGCCCCTCAGCAACATCCAAAAACAAGTCAGGTTCCACATGTACGCTGACGACGTCCAGTTCGACGTCACCACCACCTCTCAGCCATTCCACCGTCTAGGAACAGGAGTAGGCCATTCAGCCCCTCGAGCCTGCTCCGCTATTTGATAAGACCATGGCTGATCTGTGATCTAACTCCATATACCTGCCTTTGGCCCATATCCCTTTGGTTGCCAAAAAGCTATCTATCTCACATTTAAATTTAGCAATTGAGCCAATATCAATTGCCGTTTGAAGAGAGTTCCAAACTTCTACCACCCTTTATGCGTAGAAATGTTTCCTAATCTCACTCCTGAATGGTCTGGCTCTAATTTTTAGACTGTGCCCCCTACTCCTAGAATCCCCAACCAGAAGAAATAGTTTCTCTCTATCCACCCTATCTGTTCCCCTTAATATCTTATAAACTTCGATCAGATCACCCCTTAATCTTCGAAACTCGATAGAGAATACAACCCCAATTTGTGTAATCTCTCCTCGCAACTTAACCCTTGAAGTCCAGGTATCATTCTAGTAAACCTACGCTGCATTCCCTCCAAGGCCAATATGTCCTTCCGAAGATGCGGTGCCCAGAACTGCTCTCAGTACTCCAGGTGCGGTCTAACCAGGGTTTTGGACAGCTGCAGCATAACTTTTGCCCCCTTGTACTCTAGTCCTCTAGATATAAAGGCCAGCATTCCATTAGCCTTCTTGATTATTTTCTGCACCTGTTCATGACACTTCAATGATCTATGTACCTGAACCCCGAAGTCCCTTTGGACAGCCACAGTTTTTAACTTTTTACCATTTAGAAAGTACCCTGGTCTATCCTTTTTTGATCCAAAGTAGATGACCTCACATTTGTCTACATTGAATTCCATTTGCCACAGTTTTGCCCATTCACCTAATCTATCAATATCACTTTGTAATTTTATGTTTTCATCTACACTGCTTACAATGCCACCAATCTTTGAGTCATCGGCAAACTTAGATATGAGACTTTCTATGCCTTCATCTAAGTTGTTAATAAATATTGTGAATAATTGAGGCCCCAAGACAGATCCCTGCGGGACTCCACTAGTCACATCCTGCCAATGTGAGTACCTACCCATTATCCCTACTCTCTCACCTTTCGCTCAGCCAGCTTCCTAACCAAGTCCGTACTTTTCCCTCGATTCCATGGGCTTCTAACTTAGCTAACAGTCTCTTATGTGGGACCTTATCAAATGCCTTCTGGAAGTCCATGTAAGTAACATCCATTGACATTCCCCTGTCCACTACTTTAGTCACCTCTTCAAAAAATTCAATCAGGTTTGTCAGGCACGACCTACCTTTCACAAATCCATGCTGGCTCTCTCTGATTAACTGAAAATTCGAGGTGTTCAGTCACCCTATCCTTCATTATAGACTCCAGCATTTTCCCCACAACAGATGTTAGGCTAACTGGTCTATAATTCCCTGGTTTCCCTCTCTCTCCTTTCTTAAAAAGCAGAGTGACATGTGCAATTTTCCAACCTAGAGAACTTTGAAAGATTATAGTTAGGGCATCTGCAATGTGCTCACCTACTTCCTTTAAAATCCTGGGATGGAAACCAGGGTTTGTCATGCTATAGGTCCAACATCCAGTACTGGATGAGCAGAAATTTCCTCCAGCTAAATACTGGGAAGATCGAAGCCATTGTCTTTGGACCCCACCACAAACTCCATCCCTCTTCACGACCGCCGTCTGAAGCTGAACCAGATTGTTCACAACCACGGCACCCTATTTGACCAAGATGAGCTTGCGATCACATATCCACTCCATCTGCTGCTGAAACCCTAATCCATGCCTTTGTTACCTCTAGACTCGACTATTCCAATGCTCTCCTGGCCGGCCACCCATCTTCCACCCTCCACAGACTTGAGCTCATCCAAAACACTGCTGCCTGTATCCTAACTCGCACCAAGTCCCGTTCACCCATCACCCCTGGGCTGGCTGAACTACATTGGCTCCCGGTCTGGCAACGCCTAGATTTTATAATTCTCATTCTGGTTTTCAAATCCCTCCATATCTTTAACCTCCTCCAGCCCTACAACCCTCCGAGATCTCTGCATTCCTCCTCTTGCGCATCCCCGATTTTCTTCGCTCCACCCAAGCTCTGGAATTCCCACCCAAAGCCTTTCTGCTCCCCTCTCTCCTCCTTTAACAGGCTCCTTAAAACTTACCTCTTAAACAAAGCTTATCTGTCCTAATTTCTCCTTATGTGGCTCGGTGTCAAATTTTGTTTGATAATGCTAATGTGAAGCACCTTGGGACGTTTTACTATGTTAAAGGCGCTATATAAATCTAAGTTTTTGTTGCATCTATGGCCCCATGTTCTTGACCCAACTACTGAAAACCCTGTATTGGTCTCTATCTACCCATTCCCATCCTGTCATGTTGTTGTATGTCCATACATTCTATAGCACAGTAAGTTTACAAGCAAAGCGCATTATTGAACTGAACTTATATCAGGGCTCAAGTCTCAAAACTATAAACATTAAACTGAATCAAGCACTGTGGGTTAAAAGGTAATGTACATGCTATCTCTCCTTGCAAGGCAGACCAGAACCGATCAGCTTGGCTTGGAAGATAGCATCGTCTTCATTCACGGCTTCGGTGGGGGGGGGGGGGGGGGGGGCGGCGGGGAGAGGGGAGATTAGAAACAGAGGAGTACTTCTACTTAAGTACTCCACTATCTATATTAAAAAAAATCTTACCAATAATTCTGACCTTAAAGTCTAAATACCTGCCAGCACAGAGACAGAGCTTGACCACCCCGGTAGCTTGACCACCCCAGTAACATTAAAGATAATTCCCACCCCCACACTATCACAGAGCAGCTCCACTGTAGATAACTAAATAGCAGGAATGACTACACCCTGGAGCCATTTAAACCAGATCACTGTAGCATTTCACCCACAAAGTCAGGTGCCTCAAACTGGCTTGACGTTGTGTCCCCTCCCCCACTCTAATGATGTTAATAGCGCTCCTGAAATTGATCTCCCCATAGCAACCTAACGTGGGAGGGGGGATTCCACTGTGGTAGCAGGAAAATCGATATTTGAAACTTAACAATTTTTGTAAAAAAGATAGTACTGTAAATAAAAATGTACTTCTAGACTTTTTGACCTTTAACCGGTCCCTGAAGTGTACATAGTCACTGCAGAGATCAAAAGTTACAACTTGTCTGCTTGCTTCAGTATAAATTATTTTCAACTTCAGAACACAAAAGGCTAAAAAGAAACAAATTCCCAGAGAAATCAATACTTTTACGTTTTGTGCATTTCAATGTGCAAGAGAACTCTGACAGGTCCTATTATGTGAAAACTGCAATTATACTCATTTATGAATGCAAGCCAACTGATTGAAAGTATTATAGTATCGGGAAAAAAATGGTCATATAAAATGCAGAATATGTAGCGTTTACATAGTACAGCGTTTTATACAAAATTCTTTTTAAAAACCCAAGTCTCAAATTCATCTCCAGCAGCAAATGTATGAGGAGGCAGTTAAAAAACCATATGGGATCTTGTGCTTTATTAATAGAGGCGTAGAGTACAAAAGCAAGGAAGTTATGCTGAACCTTTATAAAACACTGGTTAGGCCTCAGCTGGTATCGTGTGTTCAATTCTGGGCATCACACTTTAGGAAGGATGTCAAAGCCTTAGAGAGGGTGCAGAACAGATCCATTACAATGGTACCAGGGATGAGAGACCAGAGTTATGTGGAGAGACTGGAGAAGCTGGAGTTGCTCCCCTTGGAGCAAAGGAGAGATTTGATATGTGTTCAAAATCATTAACAGTTTTGATGAGTAAATAAGGAGAAACTGTTTCCAGTGGCAGAAGGGTCAGTAAACAGTGGACACAGATTTAAGGTGATTGGCAAAAGAACCAGAGGCGATGAGGAATTTTTTTTTTCTTTACACAGCAACATGTGATCTGGAATGCACTGCCTGAAAGGGTGGTGGATGCAAATTCATTAACTTTCAAAAGCTAATTGGTTAAATACTTCAAGGGGAAAAAAATTACAGGGCTATGGGGAAAGTGCAGGGGAGTGTGACTAGTTGAACAACTCTTTCACGATGAGCTGAACAGCCTCCTTCTGTGTTGTATCACTATGACTACCTGAAATATTAAAAACCAGTGCAAGATCAATGACTAAGACTGGATGAAAGATAGATATTTAAATGTTTAGAAATATCAGATTCTAGGACAATAATGCCAACTGCTATTTAAATACTTCAAAATAAAACATTATTGGAAACAACCCAACAATGCCAATACTTATCACTGCAAAATGAACAGGACAATTTCAGCGGCAGAAAGATAAACAGCAAAGTGAAACCAAATTATCTAGAGTTCTCTTACAATTTTTAAAATTAGCTGCACTTGTGCAATGAATCATGCAAAGCAGAGTGAGAATGTCAGACAGAAGAGAATGCTGCAGATTAGATAACAATTACAGAACAGATTGCAAACACAAACAGTACTGTTGGGATCAAGCTGCTGGAATCCAAAAATAACCACTACAATTGCACCTGAAGGTGAAAACAACAAGACCAAGTGCGACAATCACCATTATTGTACACCCAAGTCCTTGCTTTGTTCAGGGCACAATTTCCAAATTTGCAGACGATACAAAATTTGGAAGTGTAGTGAACAGTCAGTAGGCGAGTGATAGACTTCAAGAGGATATAGACAGGCTGGTGAAATGGGCGGACACGTGGCAGATGAAATTTAACGCAGAAAAATGCGAGGTCATATATTTCAGTAGGAAGAAAGAGGCGAGGTAATATAAGCTAGAGGGCACAACTCAAAGGGGTGCAGGAACAGAGATCTGGGGGTATATGTGCACAAATCGTTGAAGGCGGCAGGGCAGGTTCAGAAAGCGATTATAAAAGTATACAGGACACTGAGCTTTATAAATAAATAGAGGCAAGGAAGTCACGATGAACCTTTATAGAACAATGGTTCGACCACAACTGGAGTATTGTGTCCAATTCTGGGCACCGCACTTCAATAAAGATGTGAAGGCCTTAGAGAGGGTGCAGAAGAGATTTACCAGAATGATTCCAGGGATAAGGGACTTCAGTTATGTGGATAGACTGGAGAAGCTGGGGTTGTTCTCCTTGGAACAGAGAAGGTTGAAGAGAGATTTGATAGAGGTTTTTAAAATCATGAAGGGTCTAGACAGAGTAGATAGAGAGAAACTGTTCCCATTGGCAGAAGGGTCAAGAACCAGAAGACATCGATTTAAGGTGATTGGCAAAAGAAACAAAAAAGGTGACATGAGGAAAAACCTTTTCTTTTAAAAACACAGCAAGTGGTTCGGATCTGGAATGCACTGCCAGGGGGGTGGTGGAGGCAGATTCAGTCATGGCCTTCAAAAAGGAACTTGAAAGGAAATAATTTGCAGGGCTATGTGGGATAGGGCAGGAGAGTGGGACTAGCTGGATTGCTCCTTGCATAGAGCTAGCACAGACTCGATGGGCCAAATGGCCTCCTTCCGTGCTGTAACCTATGACTATGATTATGATCCAGGCACATTTCACTCCAAATACAGATTGGAATTCAGAAGAATATGGGGAAGGAATAACTTATCACTCCCTTCCTCCACAACTTCCAATCCCAACATATGCCACACCCCAGCTGAATATTAGGCGATATGCTCTCAGATCTCTTCCAATACTGCTCTGTAATACAGCATGAGAAACATCCATTTTTTGGGTGGGTGTAAAAGAGCGAGTAAGCGAGAGGAGAAAGACACTGCATAAATGTCTGATGACCAAGCAGCTACTCTCCCTCAAATAACTAACAACTGAGATTTGTAACTCAATCACACGGGAAGTATGGGAATGAACTTGCATCCTGCTAGTCCATGACACATTACAGCTCAGTACCCCGTGTCAGCATGCTGACCATGAAAGGAAGAATTTAATGTGACCAGCCCATTCGTCTTATTGATTTAGAAAGTTCCAATGATCATTGTGTATCAGTGAAACTGAGGCAGTTTTTTTTTATTGAAATTTTGGAAAGTAGCTCCCAATGTCAATACTTTTTTTTTTGCAGGTGGGGGGGGGGGGGGGGAGAGAAAGAGAGGGAGAGAAGAAAAGATAGATATTTGAAAAATAAATGACTGTTAAAAAATGCATTTTATTGCTATGTCCCAAGGGTGCTGTAACCTATAGGAATAAAAATTCCCAGAGAACAAACTCACAGGATTAATAAAATGTCAACTTTCTCTGCTCTGCACAATCTAACTACCAGCATGGATAAAAATATTATTTAGCAGAGGAGCTGGTGTTCTCCACAATGCGTCATACAAGGACTTCTACTTCTCTTCCCATTTAACATGCAATAACAAACTTTAAAAATAAACAAGCATATCAGATTGCTAGAACACAAAAACTTTCCAACAAGTGGGAGTTGTCCCAAAGCCTTGATTCAACTGTGTTTTTCTCCTGGAAGTCACGAATTGGACATGTGAATCCAAAAGAAAGCCAAAAACTGAAGGATTAAAACGCAAAGAAACAAGACATACAAATGACACAAGTTGCGTGATATACTTTGAATTTAAAATCTGAATACTCCACCCTATACTTGGAAGCACAAATACTACGGGCCGGAAATTGCTCACGTCGGCATGGCAAAATCCGCAGCAGCCCCTATAAATGAAATGAACGAATTAACTTACCAAGGCATAGAATCACTTGATTTAAAACATTTGAAAGAAATCGCATCAGCTCAGCCTCTGAATAGCATGGGCTGATGCGCATGGGAAATGGCTGAGAATGGAAGCCCCGCCCACAAGCAGGCAAGTAAAACTCATTTGGTGAGCATGTTCGTGTAAATAAAAACCATTATAAAAAGCCACAGACATGATTTAATCTAATTAAACTTGAAGTAAATTTTTTTTAATCAAGAGTAATTTGACATTCCACATTTTAAAATTTAATTTTTTGTTGATTCACTGTCATTAACAGTCATCGCGCTTCCAAAAAAGTGTAGGGCTGGTATTTTCCAGCGTACCTTTCGTTGGCGTAAATATCTTCGTTACAGCTGGACAGATTGGTAAGTTTACGAATGTTTAATGATTACTACTGATTTCAGCATAGGTGGCCCTTTAATTCGGAACTGTCAAACCGACGACAAACCAATGGGAGCAAGTTTGAGACTTCCTGGTTTTGATGCGCATGTGTCCATTTGCAAACTTACGCCATCGATTCGCCGGCGGTTGGAGAGGACACCGTGGCAATACGGCGTCCACAGGTGAGTAATTTGTGGGTCTAGAAGTTCAATATTTTTCAACATTGTATCAGGACATGTGTTACACTGGAGCTGTAGCATTCAAATTCTACATTGATTTGAGTACAGTCATATTAAATGCACAAATGTTATTAAAAAATTGTACAATGTGTAATTCCATCCCAGTAATTAAGCATACAAGCCTCCCCAAAGTGCTTTTCAAATCAAAGGAAACATCCAAGAATCAATCCGCAGTTTACTACAACAGAATACAGAACTAACCACACTGAAGCCTGTTGGTTTACACAGTTTGAAGCATAGAGCTTTAGGGTTAGAAATGCATATCTCTCAGACATCTCACTCGCCAGGAACAACATTCCATTTAATATGCTGCATATCCAGTTCAGGAGCTGTTTTGACAATGCACATAATCTAGTCTGACACTCCAGTGCAGTACTGAAGTGCTGCACTATCGGAGGTGCCGTCTTTCAGATTAGACGTTAAACCGAGGTCCCGTCTGCCCCCTCAGGTGGAAATAAAAAGATCCCACAGCACTATTTTGAACAGTAGGGGGTGCTCCAGTGTTCTGGCCAATATTTATCCCTCAACCAACTAAAATAGATTAACTGGTCATTATTTCATTGCTGTTTGTAGGATCTTGTGAACAAATCCACTGCCACATTTCCGACATTACAACAACGTGCATTCATTGTGCCTTTAACGTAGTGAAACTTCCCAAGACGTTTCACAGGAGCAAACAAAATCTGACACCAAGCCACATAAGGAGATATTAGGACAGGTGACCAAAAGCTTAGTCAAAGAGGTCGGTTTTAAGGAATGTCTTCAAGGAGGAGCGGTAGAGAGGTAATTCCAGAGCTTGGGGCCTAGATAGCTGAAGGCACGGCCGCCAACGGCCAGAATTGGAGAAGCGCAGAGATCCGAGGGCTGTAGGAGATTACAGGGATAGGAAGGGGCGAGGCCACGGAGGGATTTGAAAACAAATTACAATAGTGACTACTCTTCAAAAACACTTCATTCGTTATGAAGTGCTTTGGGGCATCCTGAGGTCATGAAAGGTGCTATATAAATACAAGTTCTTTCTTTCTATATATGAGCCACTATCCATATTTGTCGCAAAAGAACAAACTTGAACTTTACATCAGTATCGGGTATACCACTCCAGGGACCATTAACAACAAATACGATAGATTAATTTGTTCAGATGCAGCTCAGATTACATCTAACTTCACCAGTCCCTTCTAGCTTTCAATGGGCTAATTTTTAAAAATCAAAATATTCATTTTTTTTCTACAATTACGTTTTGCATTAAAGCAGTTAATCTCTAAATAAAATTGAGTAGTCCCTGTTTAAACATAAGTGGGAGCCTATTTTAAAATTTTTTTTTAAAAAAACCTTGAACAAGCTAATCTTAGACATAATGGGCTAAGATGTTAACAAGGAAAACACAAGTCAGCACAGTCAGATAGGTTATATAAAAAAAAACTAGTGCACACACATCTGGAAGGATGCAGCACAAGAACCAGAGGAACAAACAAATGTAGAAAAAAAACCAGAAGTCTGCTCTGACAAGGATCCGTTTCTGATTTTAAGTTATGGCGCACTGCATTAAAACTTAGCTTTTAAAAAGGACATTTCAAAATTACATTACTGCAGCTTTAAATAATAGGAATAGCTAAACCAGATACAAACTGAAATCAATTACTGAATTGGACTTGTCCAAATATTCACTCAAAAATATTGTTTGCCTGGAGATGGTCTCTTTTTCTATCCCTAACTGCTCTGCCCTTTGCAGCCAATACCATGAGAACACAAACAGATAAAGACCAAAAAAATCATTGATAATACTGAAGATTGAGAAATTCAGACAACCATAACGAGCGAGATAGTTCAAAAATAAAAACTGGGCAAGGGAGAAATGAAGTAACTGCTAAGCCCACACCAACTTAAGAAAATACCTGCATGGAACTTGGACGAACTCAGCTGCGTCAAAGTGTCTTTCCAATTATTGTACCATGGAACACTAGCTTTAACTGAGCGATCTGATGGAAAACAGAACATGATATTAATGACCCATCACTGAGTTAAAAATTTCTTGTTTCATGTATAGAAATGCCCAAAAGAAAAATGGGCTTTCTAAAACAATATAGTGCTTTAAAAAAAGACTTGTAAAAGTATTTTCCACTCCCAAGTTCATTTACTCACAAAACACAGTCCCCACAACACACACTGTCCCCTCTTATCTTGGGCAGCCGCCTATATCGGGAAAATGCCACTGACCATTTGCTATAGGCGTCAATTACAAAGGCGCAGCTTAAACTGGTATTAAGCTTGCCGGCTATTTCAGGCAGTTCAAGCAGCTGTTCATGTTTAAACCACACAAATGGAGAAGTCAAAGCATGCTTTTAAATGTTACTCCTGGTGCGAAAATTGCAAGTACTACTGACCGCTTAAGGAGAGATAGCTGTTTCTTTAAAGAATTAACAATGTTCCACGGTGCATTTTGGTAGAAACAGGCGCCCCTCGTGGCAAACGTTGTCTTCAAGTTCACATTTGTCGTTCTTTCAAAAACAGACTCAAATGCCCATTTAACTTAATCCGGTTCTGACGAAGGGTCATCGACCTGAAACGTTAATACTTTCTCCACAGATGCTGCCTCACTTGCTGAGCTTCTCCAGCATTTTCTGCTTTTATTTAACTTAACACTGCTGGCTTGGGGGAGTTTTAGAAACCAAAGGACGACCAAAAAATTGAGAGAAAATAGAATATGAAAGCAAATTAGCAAGAAACATAAAAACGGATTCTAAGAGCTTCTACAAGTACGTAAAAAGAGTAGCAGCAAAAGTAAACGTTGGTCCCTTCGAGGCTGAGACTGGAGAAATTATAATGGGGAATCAGGAAGTGGCAGATGCGTTGAACAAATATTTTGTATCTGTCTTCACAGTAGAAGACACAAAAAACATAGCAGAAATAGCAGGAAACCAAAGGTCTAAATGCGAATGAGTAACTTAATATAATTAATATCAGTAGAAAAAAAGTACTTGAGAAACTAATGGAACTAAAAGCCGATAAATCCCCTGGACCTGATGGCCTACATCCTGGAGTTCTAAAAGAGGTGGCTGCAGAGATAGTGGATGCATTAGTTATGATCTTCCAAAATTCCCTAGATTCTAGAATGGTCCTAGCAGATTGAAAGGTAGCAAATGTGACCATGCTAGTCAAGAAAGGAGAGAGAAAAAACAGGGAACTACAGGCCAGTTAGCCTGACATCAGTCATCTGGAAAATGCTGGAATCCATTATATTAAGTGGTAACAGGGCCCTTAGAAAATATGGTTAGGCAGTCAACATGGTTTTATGAAAGGGAAAGTGTTTGACAAATTTATTAGAGTTTTTTGAGGATGTAACTAGCAGGGTAGATAAAGGGGAACCAATGGATTTTGTATATTTGGATTTTTAAAAGGCATTTGATAAGGTGCCACACAAGATAAGGGCTCATGGGGTTAGGGGTTAACATATTAGCATGGACAAAGGACTGGATAACAGACACAAAGCAGAGAGTAAGGATAAACGGGTCTCAGGTTAGCAAGCTGTAACTAGTGGGGTGCCGCAAGGATCGGTGCTTGGGCCTCAGCTATTTGCAATCTATATTAATGACTTAGATGAAGGGACCTGGTGTAATATATCCAAGTTTGCAGAGGATACAAAGCTAGGTGGAAAAGTAAGCTGTGAGGAGGACACGAGTCTGCAAAGGGATAAAGACAGGTAAGTGAATGGGCAAGAAGGTGGCAGATGGAGTATAATGTGGGGAAATGTGAGGTTATTCACTTTGGTAGGAAGAATAGAAAAACAGAATATTTTTTAAATGGAGAGAAACTATTAAATGTTGGTGTTGAGAGAGACTTGGGTGTCCTTGTACAAGGAACACAAAGTTAGCATGCAGGTACAGCAAGCAATTCGGAAAGCAAATGGCATGTTGGCCTTTATTGCAAGGGGGTTGGAGTAAGAGTAAGAAAGTCTTACTACATTGAACAGGCTTTGACGAGACCGCACCTGTGTACAGTTTTGGTCTCCTAATCTAAGGAAGGATACACTTGCCTTAGAGGCGGTGCAATGAAGGCTCACTAGATTAATTCCAGGGATGAGAGGGTTGTTCCATGAGAAGAGGTTGTGTAGAATAGTCTATACTCTCTGGAGTTTGTAAGAATGAGAGGTGATCTCATTGAAACATAACATTGAGGGGGCTCGACAAGGTAGTTGCTGAAAGACTGTTTCCCATGGTTGGAGAGTCCAGCACTGGGGGGAGGGGGGGGGGGGGTAAGAGTCACAGGATAAGGGGTCGACGATTTAAGACTGAGATGAGGAGGAATTTCTTCACTCATAGGGTTGTGAATCTTTGGAATTCTCTATCCCAGAGGGCTGCAGATGCTCAGTCGCTTAATACATTCAAGGCTGAGAAGACAGATTTTCAGACTCTAGGGGAATCAAGGGATATGGGGATCAGAAAAGAAAATGGAGTTGAGGTCGAAGATCAACCATGATCTGATTGAATGGCGCAGCAGGTGCGAAGGTCCATGTGGCCTACTCCTGCTCCCATTTCTTATGTTCATTGGGGTTTGCATAACTTTTTTCGCAAATCTATTATATTGCTACTTCTTTTGTGGAAAGGGGTTTCTCTCGGAACTATACGAGGTCCTGGTATAGTAACCTGGGACAACTCGGCCACATTATACCGACCATCATGTGCCTGCTGGCACATCGCGTTCACACAAACTGCCCGCTATACATGGAGACTGTACTGGTTAAGTCAGACAACATCTATCCTGACTGAAACCACATCACTTCCCTATATCCAATATATGGCACTTTCAAATGACTGCCTTCAGTTCCACTGAATCAGAGGTGACAATAGGCAATCTTCACAGGCATCATTTGCAACACATGTAAAAGTTGAACTACCACAGGTTAAACGGTGTAAAACTTGAACTGAAGAACCCAGTTAGACAAGAAATTTCAGTGCATGTACTTTAAAGATTTTCCTGACACCACGAAAGCACACCATAGGCTGGAATGCCAAATAAAGCATTTTCTGCTGAGAACATTCTCCTTTAGAAGAGAACTGTAATGGTTAGAACAAAGTATTTACCCACTGCAGATCAATATGATCAAGTAGGCTAGTATGTAATCACTGGTCAGAGTGTGCTATTTTGCAACTTCTGAAATGAGAAGAGTACGTGTGGGTATTTCACATATTCTCCAATAAGCAGCTTACCATAATTTTGGGTTAATTGTTAATTTTTTGTTGTGAATGGGTTACCATGTGAAAGTTTAAGACGTAGGTTTCTGTCCACGAAATCCCAAATCGTAGAAACTTTAAGACGCAGTTCTGATGAAAGATCATCGATCTGAAACATTAACTGTTTCTTGCCACAGCTGCTGCCCGACCTGTTGAGTATTTCCATTGTTTTCTATGTTTATTTATGATGCAAGCAGTCAGTTAAATGGCACGCCATAAAGACAATGAATGAAGCCTCAAGGCAAATCAAATTATGGCATGTTTGTCCAGGTGAAATTTTCCACTGCTGTCATTTGGGAAAGCCGTATTAGACACCTTTTAGGTCAAGGAGTCCCAGCAATTTCCTGGTCAAATTCCGTGGACGTAATCACGATGTTCGACCAGCATGACTTCATTTGAAGGAGCTTTTTCATAATCTCTGTTCCACTGACTTTAACAGTGCCCATGTTTTTTTTCTCCTCTATTCCTGTTCCGTTGGCAGCTCTTTGTTACTTCACCCAAGCAGCCAGAATGAATTTTGGGGCTCCCACTGACTGGGATTAAGCCATGTTTTAATCAAAAGAGGTGCTGTTCCTTCAGCTTCATTGGAACAGCATTGGAGGCGGAGGACAGGGAGGTCAGAGTGGGAGTGGGACAGAAAATTAAAAAGGGCAAACAACCAGATCAGGGTCACGCTTGTGGAATGAGCAAAAGCGTTCAGCAATGCCACCACCCAATCTGAGTTTGGTCGCCTCAATGTAGAGGAAATCGCATTGTGAGCAGTGAATACAGTACAATAAATTTAAAGTACAAGTAAATCACATTCACCTGCAAGGAGCGTTTGGGGCCCTAGACGGTGGGAAGGGAGGTGGTGAAGGGGCAGGTGTTGTATCTCCTGTGCTCGAACGGGAAGGTGCCATAGGAAAGGGACCAGGTGTTGTTTTTTCAAAAAAAATCAAAAGATGCAGTGCTGTCCTCATTTGAACTTAATACAGTTATATGTTTTTCATCCATACTACAACTAATCATGTACAGACATCTCATCTAGACTCCACAAAGGGTGAAACAACATTGGCTAACTAAGGAAGGAAAAGATGGTATCAGGTTAAAAGAAAAAGCATACATGACAAAGATTACTGGTAAGCCCGAAGATTGGGAAAAATTCTTTTAGTCATCCTTTGCTGGTTTTTAAAGATGGAGAAAATAAATGAGAGTAAACTAGCAAGAAATATAAAAACTGACAGTAAAAGCTTCTACAAGTATGAGACTGGGGAAATAATAATGGAAAACAAGGAAATGGCAGAGGAATTGAACAGATATTTTGTATCCGTCTTCACAGTAGAAGACACCAATAATAGTAGAAAATCAAGGGGCAAAGGGGAGGGAGGAACTAAAAACAATCACTAGAGAAAAAGTACTAGGTAAACTAATGGGTCCAAAGGCTGACAAGTCCCCTGGACCTGATGGCTTGCATCCGAGGGTCTTAAAGGAAGTGGCTACAGAGATAGTGGATGCGTTGGTTGTAATCTTCCGGAATTCACTAGATTCTGGAAAGGTCCCAGCGGATTGGTAAACCGCAAACGTAACGCCCCTATTCAAGAAAGGAGGGAGACAGAAAGCAGGTAACTATAGACCAGTTAGCCTAACATCTGTCATTGGAAAAATGCTAGAATCCATTATTAAGGAAGTCATAGCTGGACATTTGGAGACTCATAATACAATCAAAGAGAGTCAACATGGTTTTATGAAGGGGAAATAGTGTCTGACGGGCAAGGTGGATAAAGGGGAACCAATGGATGCAGTATATTTGGATTTCCAAAAGGCATTCAATAAGGTGCCATATAAAAGATTATTGCACAAGATAACAGCTCATGGTGTTTCGGGGTAATATACTGGCATGGATAGAGGATTAGCTAACTAACAGAAAACAAAGTCGGGATAAAAGGGTCGTTTTCAAAATGGCAATCTGTAACTAGTGGGGTGCCGCAGGGCTCAGTGCTGGGGCCTTAACTATTTACAATATATATCAATGACTTGGATGAAGAAAGAGTGTCTTGTGGCCAAATTTGCTGATGATACAAACATAGGTGGAAAAGCAAGTTGCGATGAGGACACAGTGTCTGCAAAGGGATATTGACAGGTTAAGTGAATGGGCAAAAATTTGGCAGATGGAATATAATGTGGGAAAATGTGAAGTCATCCACTTTGGGAGGAAAAATTAAAAGCAATATATTATTTGAATGGCGAAATACTACAAAATGCTGCAGTACAGAGGGATCTGGGTGTCCTCGTACATGAAACACAAGTCAACATGCAGGAGCAGCAAGTAATCCGGAAGGCAAACAGAATATTGACCTTTATTTCTAGGGGAATGGAGTATAAAAGCAGGGAGGTCATGCTACAACTGTACAGGGTGCTGGTGAGACCACACCTGGAGTACTGCGTACAGTTCTAGTGCCCTTATTTAGGAAGGACATACTTGCATTGGAGGCAGTTCAGAGAAGGTTCACTAGGTTGATTCCAGGTATTGAAGGGTTGTCTTATGAGGAAAGATTGAACAGGGTTGGGTCTATACTCATTGGAGTTTAGAAGAATGAGAGGAGATCTTATTGAAACATACAAGATTCTGAGGGGACTCGATAGGGTAGATGCTGAGAGGATGTTACACCTCATGGGGGAATCTAAAACTAGGAAGCATAGTCTCAGAATAAGGGGTCACCCATTTTAGACGGAAATGAGGAGGAATTTCTTCTCCCAGAGGCTAGTGAATCTTTGGAATTCTTTACTCCAAAAAGCTGTGGAGGCTGAGTCATTGAATACATTCAAGGCTGAGTTCGACAAATTTTTAATCAGCAAGGGAGTCAAAGGATATGGGGAAAAGGGGGGAAAGTGGAGTTGAGGTAAAAATCAGATCAGCCATGATCTCTTTGAATAGCCGACTCCTATCTCATGGTCTATCCCAAATGATGGCCATGTGATTTTCTTCAGCAATCCTGAGATGGCCCTGATCAAAGTAATAAATCACATCCTATTTCTCGCGGCGAGGTTCGCTAGTGCTGTGGGGGGTGGGGTTTAAACTAATTTGGCAGGGGGGTGGGCACCAGGATGTAGCATTGGAAAGGAGAAACAAGGTGCATAAAGGATTAGGAAAGATAGCACTAGAGTAAGAAATAGTACGGTATTAAGTGGGATCAGACTAAGATAATACAAAGTCCAAGATAGGTTGATGGTGCGTGTGTGTAAACGCATGAAGTGTGGTGAACAAGGTTGGTGAGCTGCAGGTTCAAATAGCCACGTGAATATGTCGTCATGGCGATAACAGAGACCTGGCTCAAAAAAAAGGGCAAGATTGGGCACTAAATATTCCTGGATACAAGATGCTCATGAAAGATCGGGAAGGAAAGAAATGGCAGTGCTGGAGAGAAAGATGTCCTGGAGGGGGTCAAGGACAGAATCTATTTGGTTAGAGTTAAGGAACAATAGAGGTGCCATTACACTACTGGGTGCATTCTATAGGCCACCAACTAGTGGGAAGGATATCGAGGAGCAAATTTGCAGGGAAATTACAGAGGTGCAAAAGCTATACAGTAGTGGTAACATGGGGACTTCAACTATCCTAATATAGACTGGGATAGTAGGGGCAAAGAGGAGGAGGAATTTTTGACGAGTGTTCAGGAGGGTACAGACTTCTTGACCAGTACATTTCTAGCCCAAGGAAGGAAGCATTGCTGGATTTGGTTTTGGGGAATGAGGCGAGCCAAATGGAACAAGTGTCAGTGGGGGGACATTTAGGGAACAGCAACCATGGTATCATGAAGTTTGGAATAGCTATGGAAAAGGACATGGACCACTCAAGTAAAAATAGTCAATTGGAGGAGGGCCAATTTCAATGGGATGAGAACAGATTTGGCTCGGGTAAATTGGAATCAAAGACTGGCAGGCAAAACTGTAATTGAACAACGGATGGCCTTTAAAAAGAAGATAGTTTGGGTACAGTCTAGGCACATTCCCGAGGGAGAAAGGTAGGGCAACTAAAGCCAGAACTCCCTGGATGACAAAAGAGATGGAGAGCAAGATGAAAAAGGAAAAAGGGGCATGACAGATGTCAGGTTGATAATGCAAGTGAGAACCAGACTGAATATAGAAAGTTCAGAGGGGGCAGTGAAAAAGGAAATCAGAGGGGCAAAGAGTGTATGAGACTAGACTGGCAGCCAACATAAAAGGAATCCATAAGTCTTCCACAGGCATGTAATTAGGTAGGAGGGATGGGGCCAATTAGGGACCAAAAGATCTACTCATGCAGGTAGAGGGCATGGCCGAGGTGCTAAATGAGTACTTTGCATCGGTCTTTACCAAGGAAGAAGATGCTGCCAGAGTCACAGTAAAGGAAGATGCAAGTGATATACTGGATGGGCTAAAAATTGATAGAGGTATTAGAAAGGATAGCTGTAGTCAAGTCACCCCATCCAGATAGGATGCATCCTAGGGAAATAAGGGTAGAAATTGCAGAGGTACTGGCCATAATCTTCCAATCCATAGATACAGGGGTAGTGCCAGAGAACTGGAGAATTGCAAATATTACACCCTTGTTCAAAAAAAGGGAGTAAGGATAAATCGAACAACTACAAGCCAGTCAGCTCAACCTCGGTGGTGGGGAAACTTTTAGAAACAATAATCCAGGATAGAATTACCAGTCACTTGGACAAGTGTGGTTTGATTAGGGAAAGCCGGTATGGATTGGTTAAGGCAAATCATGATTAACCAATTTGAGAGTTTTTTGATGAGGCAACAGAGGGTAGATGAGGGTAATGCAGTTGATGCGGTGTATTGGGACTTTCAAAAAGGCGTTTGTTAAATTGCTGCATAATAGGCTTGTCAAGATTGAAGCCCAAGGAATAAAAGGGGCAGTAGCAGCCTGGATACAGAATTGGCTAAGCAACAACAGAGTAGTGGTGAACGGTTGTTTTTCAGACTGGAGGGAGGTGTACAGTGGTGCTCCCCAGGGGTTGGTACTAGGACCACTGCTTTTCTTGATGTATATTAATGACTTGGGTACACAAGGCATCATTCCCAAATCTGCAGACGACACAAAACTTGGAAGGGTAGTAAATAGTGAGGAGGATAGCGATAGACTTCAAGGAGGATATAGACAGGCTGGTGGCATGGGCAGACACGTGACAGATGAAATTTAACACAGAAAAATGCGAGGTGATACATTTCAGTGGGAAGAATGAGGAGAGGCAATATAAACTAAAGGGCACAATTCTAAAAGGGGTAAAGGAACAGAGTCCTGGGGGTACACATACACAAATCATTGAAAGTGGCAGGGTAGGTTGAGAAAGCAGTTAAAAAAGCGTACGGGATCCTGGGCTTTATAAATAGAGGCATAGAGCACAAAAGCAAGGAAATCATGATCCTTTATAGAATACTGGTTCAGCCACAACTGGAGTATTATATTCAGTTCTGGCATCGCACTTTAGGAACGACCTTAGAAAGGGTGCATAAGAGATTTATTAGAATGGTTCCAGGGATGAGGGACTTCAGTTACGTGGAAAGACTGGAGAAGCTGGGGTTATTCTCCTTGGAACAGAGATGGTGGTGAGGAGATTTGATAGAGGTATTCAAAATCATGAAGGGTCTGGACAGAGTGGATAGAGAGAAACTGTTCCTACTGACGGAAGGGTCAAGAACCAGAGGGGAAAGATTTATAATGATTGGCAAAAGAACCAAAAGGTGACATGAGGAAAAACTTTTTTTTAAAAACAGAAAACAGCGAGTGGTTAGGATCTGCCCAAGGGGGTGGTGAAGGCAGGTTCAATCATGGCCTTCAAAAGGAAACTGGGTAAATACATTTGCAGGATTATGGGGATAGGGCGTGCAAGTAGAACTAGCTGGATTGCTCTTGCATAGAGCCGGCACCCACTCGATGGGCCGAACGGACCCCTACCGGGCTGTAACCTATCATTCTATTTGGCTGTGAATGTGGTATGTTATCCCAAGGAATGGAATGTTAGCCCAAGGAATAAAAGGGGCAGTAGCCCTTCTCCGGCCACTCAAGCATTTGATATGGATGACCACGCCATTCTCCTCCATCACCTTTCGCCACTGTCCAGCGCCTTGGGACTGCCTTGAGTGGTGCCACACCTAACTATTCGAGCATGCCTCCGGATATGTTTTCTCTTCCCGTTTCAGTCACGGCCAGAATCTGCAAGGTTCCATCCTTGGTCGCCCTCCTCTTCCACATCTATACGTTGTCCCTAGGTGGCATCATCCACAGGCAGAGCCGGTGTCACAAATTTGGGTCTGCATACATACCATCTCGGATTCAGTAATGCCAGTTGCATCCATAAGCAGTCTCAGAATCTTACTTTTATAGGCATCGACTCACACCACCCTGTATCTACTCGTATGATAGCAGAACACGGGGATGTACAAATAGCAACTTTTTGCATTCTGGACTGGATATTTGTGTCTTTTGCACATCTATTTCTCAAGGCAGACCAAGTTAACACTAGATGAGGTAAACTTTAGTTTGAATCCTAAACTGCTTTATTCCACAGTACGGTGAAATGTAGAGAGCAACATGTATGACCAAAGTTACTTCGTTCAATCCTGTAAGCATGCAACATAAAACAGAGGACATTAACCCTACGTTGGTGGGTTGTCTAACTTAAAACAAGAGGCTTTCTAGCTATAAGTATATTGCAACCTTCCGTCCAGAAAGACGACTGTGTAAGCCATTCATACCGTACCGGGGTACGGTAGCATAGTGGCTGTGTTACTGGACTAGTAATCCAGAAGCCTGGACTAACATTCTAGAGTCACAAGTTCAAATCCTGCCACAGCAACTGGGGAACTTAAATTCAGCTAATTAAATAAAAATCTTGAATAAAAAAAAACTATTATCAGTAATGGTAGCCATGAAACTACCAGATTGGTGTAAAAACCCATCTAGTGCACTAATGTCCTTTAGGGAAGGAAACCTGCTGTCCTTACCCAATCTGGCCTGTGACTCCAGACCCACAGCAATGTGGTTGATTCTTAATCGCTCTCTGAAATGGCCTAGCAAACCACTCAGTTGTTCAAGGCGGCAGCTCACCACCACCGCCTCAAGGGCAATTAGGGATGGGCAATAAATGCTGGCCTTGCCAACGACGCCCACGTCCCATAAACAGAAAAAAAGCGCCAAAGCAGTTGTTACTTTGCCATTCTGCAACATCGTGAGTTGAAGGGTCGAATTCACAAGTGACAGTCCTTGCCCCAAATGGTGCAAACAGATCACAGGGCCAGATGATGAAGCTTGTGCAGTATTAACTCTTTTCTTTCCTCATTCACCTCTCTTCAGCCTCTATGGCGCCCCGATGCAGTGCAGCTCTCCAGATGTAGCCTGTTTCCAACTTGCGGTATCGATGTTAAAAATTTTCACTTCCCTCTTGCAAAGGTCTTTAAACCTGAACCTAGGTCAGCCCAGCGGACTCAAACCATCTGCAAGTTCTCCATACTTCACTGAAAATTTATTAAGCCCCCATTGTCTGAGGCCACTAGCTGAATGATTTGTCGGGCTGCTGATTTAAATCCCAGTGTTGGAGTTGTCCTGAGAAACTAACCCCTTTTAAAGCAAGCTTCAACTTGTAAGTGCATGTCATCTTGTTTAACCCACAGCAGAGTTTCAAATCCCATGTCCAATCACTGACTGCCCATCTCATCTACCACCATTCTGTTTCGGCCCCTTTCTCACCCCTCCACCAATAAACACTTCGGCACACATCTCTAGTCCTAATTATTCCAATGCCCTCCCGTGCAGCAGCCCATCCTCCCTTTCCAAAAGGCAGCACGCTGCATCCTGTCCTGCACTGCTCCACCACCATTCCTATTGTAAAAGCTACTGAAATCTGTATTTCAAAAGGTATAAAAAAGCATGACAACAATTTTAAAGTCCGCCATGTACCCAATAGTCACTTCATCGTTGCCTTTAATTCAACAGTCCAAATTTCACGCTAACACTATTCTCGCTGACCCATGTTGGCTTCCTGTGCCTCATTAAATTTAGAACCCTTGTTCTCATCTTCAACTCTCTCCATAGCATCGCCCCAGCCCAGCTGTCCTTTGACTCTAGCCTTTTGTGCATTCCCTTCTCTCCCCTCACTTTACTTCAGTGCGAAGTACCCAATCAATTTCTATTTGCATACAAGGGGCATAATCTTAAAAGTAGAGCTAGGCCAGTTACGAGTGAAATCAGAAAGTACTTTTTCCACACAAAATAAAAGTGGAAATTTGGAACTCTTCCTCTTCTCCCCCGCCCCCCCACCAAAAGGCTGAGATTGCTGGATCAATTGAAATTTTCAAAACCAAGATAGAAATATTTGTGTTATGTAAGGATATTGAGATATGGAGAAAAGACAAGTAAATGGAGTTGAGGTGGAGATCAGCCATGATCTAATAGAAAAGTAGAACTGGTTCAAGAGGCTGAATGGCTTTACCCTATTCCTATGTGAAGTATCATGGGATTTTTTGTTCAAGATGCTATCTAAATGCAAGTTGTTTGGATATTAATGTCTGGAAACTTTCCCTTTGACATTCTGTAGAACATGCTCATTTCTTTTCCTCTTCCCAATTTCAAAAGGAAATTACTTCACATAGGAAAGCATAAGATTTTCCCCTTCAAATCCAGCTGTCAAAATATCTGATTGGGAAACTCTGCCCTATGATCAACCCCATTTTCACTTCAAAATCTTCCAACATCTGAAAACACTCCCTCATCTCATCACAAGTGACTCACTGTGACATCACTCAACCTGATGATGTATTGACTTGTACAGGCCAATAGATTGCTCTTAGTTGTCTCATCCAGATGACAGGAACATTATAACTGGCTTCAACAGCGTTGGAGCTAAGGGGAGGGCAAGAGAAAGGAAACAAAAAAAAGCCACAGTTCCTGCTCATGACTGTTATACAGAAACTTCTGCTGAAATATGCATGAGTGGGTACCAGATGAGGAAGGATTAAATCAGGCTCAGTTGCAAAATACCACACTGTCTGAAGTCACAAACGAACAGCAATTTGAGGGAGGAATTTGAAGTGTCGATCCATACCCAACATGAATGTTTGAGAAAAGGAAAAAACTATGGAAACCACTCCCACAATGTACCTGAAGTGGACAATACTAATGAACTTAAGGGGCTATATTTAACTATATGGATGAAGATCTGGACTGGCTCCCATACGTTTGCCTAAAAGACCTTCAAAAAGCTTGAGTAGTGGCAACAAAATCTCACTCTAATCAACAATTTGCATTTATATAAAGCCGTTAAAGTAGTAAAACGTCCCAAGACACTTCACAGGAGCATTATCAAACATAATTTGATATCGAGCCACATAACGAGATATTAGGACAGGTGGCCAAAAGCTTGATCAAAGAGGTAGGTTTTAAGGAACGTCTTAGAGAGGTACAGAGGCAGCAAGGTTTAGGGAGGAAATTCCAGAGCTTAGGGGAAGCTGAAGGCACAGCTGCCAGTGGTGGAGCGAAGGAAATCAGGGGATGCGCATGAAGCCAGAATTGGAGGAATGCAGAGTTCTCAGAGGGTTGTCAGGCTGGAGGAGGTTAGAGATAGGGGCAAGGCCACGGAGGGATTTGAAAACAAGGATGAGAATTTTAAAATCTAAGCATGGCGGACTGGGAGCCAACGTATGTCAGTGAGCATGGAGGTGACAGTTGAGCGGGACTTGGTGACAGTTAGGATACAGGCAGCACTCCCACAACGTACCTGAAGTGGACAATACTGGTGAACTTTGGGGGCTATATTTAACTATATGGATGAAGATCCAGACAGGCTCCCATGCATTTGCCTAATGGCAAAAAAACTTCACACTACGTAACTGTGCAGGAAAATCAGTGATGCAGTCCCAACATTTTTACATTTTTTGTTCTCAGCATGTCAACACTCTCAAGGCTACATTCATTGCCCATCCCGAGTTGCCGGTGGGCCTTCTCCTTGAACCACTGCACTCCTTGTGGTGCTGGCGCTCCTACAGTGGTGCTAGGTAGGGAATTCAACATTGAAGGAACAGCAATAAATGCCCAAACCAGGATTGTTTGTATGTTGGAGATGGTGGTGTTCCCATGGCATTGCAGCTCTTGTCCTTCAGTGGTGGAGGTCATAGGGAAGGGAGGTGCCATCGTAATTTCTTCGGTGAGTTGCGGCAATGCACCCTGTAGATTGTATACACTGCAGCCACGTTGTGCCGGTGATTGAGGAAATGAATGCTGTGTCCAGTGACAGTGGTGCCTATGAAGTGAACTGCTCCATCCTGGATGCTGTCAAGCTTCTGAGTGTTGTTGTGGCTGTACCCAACCAGATGCATGATGAATATTCCATCATATTCCTGACTTAAGCCTTATAAATGATGGCGCTCAGGAGGTGGGCCATTCGTCAAGACTACCAAACCTCTGCCCTGCTCTTGTAGCTATGGTAATAACATGGCTTGTCCGGTTAAGCTTTTAGTCGATGGTGACTCCCAACGTGTTGTTAATAGGGGACTCGGCGATAGTTGTGCTTTTGCAGGTCAAGGAGAAGATAACGGGCTCTCTTGTTCAAGCTGGTCTTTGCCTAGCACCTATATGGTGCAAACATTATCTGTCACTTGTCAACCCAGGTTCCGCTATAGGTTGGCATTAGCTGCTTCATGACTAGAATTGTGAAGAGCTCAGCACTGTGGAATCAAGACACTAGCAACAGTTCTTCTCTATAGTATGAAGGAAACTGGCTACTGATAGTTTGGTACCTCAAAGTCCTGAAAATCCATCTCAGCAAGAGCAGACAAGGCTCAGAAAACTCCACTGCATGTATGGAATTGGTACATAAGAAATAGCACGAAACAGCCCCTCGATCCTGCTCCGCCATTTATAAGAACGTAAGAAATGAGAGCAGGAGTAGGCCATATGGCCCCTCAAGCCTGCTCCATCATTCAGTAAGATCATGGCTGATCTACCTCAACTCCACTTTCCCCCCCGATCCCCATATCCCTCGATTCCCTTAGTGTCCAAATATCCATCGATCTTGGTCTTCAACATACTCAATGACTGAGCATCCACAGCACTCTGGGGAATTCCAAAGTATGGCTGGCAATATAAAGACATTCTATTAATCTTGCTAAAGTATAAAAAATACTTTTAAAAATGTCTTCAACAGGTACAAGAATTCAGGAGATTTAACCAAGAACCATTTTCCACAATACAAACTTTAAGCAATAAATGCAACACAAAGCAAATGCAATTAAGGGGAATGTGACCACATGGATAAAGAGGTAGTTGCGGGATAGAAAGCGAAGGGATGGAATAAAAAAGTTTCTTGCAATGGAAAGATGTTCAGTGATATTCCACAGGAGTCCATATAGGGCTCACTCTTATTTACTAAATGCATCATTTGGACTTAGAGGAATAGAGGACCAATGTCAAAATTTACTCTCATCATATAGGAGCTATGGCAAATTCTGACATGATTGCAAAAGGCTCCAAGAGGCCAAAGATCAGCTGGAAGGACAGGTAAGTAGGTGGCTGATACAGTTCAAAGTAGCAAAATATAGAGTTGTGTCTTTTGAAGAAAATACACCTTAAATGGAGCTTAAGTCATTAAATGTGGCCGCCCAAATACAGATAGGCCATAAAAGAAGCAAATGGGACCTTCAGTTTTGTATCCAGGTACATATAATACAAGAGCAAGGACAGCAATGTTGAACTTGTAGAAGATCTTAAGTTAGGCCCTATCTGGAATATTCTGTATAGTTTTGGACACCCCATTACAAGTATAAAAGCAGTGAAAATATTCAGAGTAAATTCACTGGGACGTTACCATTACAATTACGAAGACTCTGCACAGCCAATGAAGAATTTCCAAAGTGTGGTCGCTGTTGTAATGTAGGGAAACGTACTGCCAAACTGTACACAGCAAGGTGATAAATGACCACAGGACCTGTTTTAGAGAACGTTGGCCAGGAAACCTGAGCTGAGATGCTTGAGGGTTGACCTGATAGATGTCTTCAAGAATATGAAGGTTATGAGAAGGTAGATAGTGATAAATTATTTCGTCTTGTCAGCGATATGGTCAAGAGGGTACAAATTTAAAGTCAACCATAATTAAATCACAAAAATAATTACAGGGAAGTTAGAAACAAGTCATTTGCACAGAGAGTGGTTAGAATGACTTGGAAATATATCGCCGATCTTTCGTAGTCGCAGGGTCAAAATCCTGGAACACTCTACCTAAATTGTACTGCGGGAGTACCTTCACCACATGGACTGCAGCGGTTCAAGAAGGTGGCTCACCACCACCTTCTCAAGGGCAATTAGGGATGGGCAATAAATGCTGGCCTTGCCAGCAACACACACATCCCATGAATGAATAAAAAGAAAAAAAAACGTAGAGTTCTATCCCACACAGTCATTGAAACAAAGGACGAATTATTTTAAACAGGAACTAGATAATTGCTTAAAAAACACTATTAAAGGAATGGGGAGCAAGAGTACAATTAGGTTAGGCAACTTGGAGAAAAACAATGACATAGACCTGATGGACTGAAAGAATGTTCTAGCATAGAAACAAGCCAATGAACAATGCACTGCATGAACCTAAATTTTACATGCAGAAAGAATTGCATATACTCCAATTCAGTTTTAAAGTACAAAATTCCTACTTTCCTATATTACTAACTATGTCTAGTTCTAATGACTGGACAATTCAATTTTTTGTCCGAAGTGGCTGAATTAGGAGATAATTTGAATCGGAAATGTGATTTGGCAATCTAATTTGTGCATCTCTATGTATATATTTAAGAAGTTATATATTATGTTTGCTATGTTATGTAGTGTTCAAACAAACTGCATGCTTGAGTAAACCCACTCAACCACAAAACTCATCAAGTTTATTACCACATACTCCATTGAATTGCTCGTGAGCAACATTGGACTCACGTACACCGCTCAGTTTCCGACCAGAGAAGTCGTCACCAACTTTAGCTTTCTCGTTCGAGAGGCATAAGCTGTATGATGGGCTCCTGCAGGATCAGCTCTCCAGAAAGGAGTATGTTTAATAGAACAGTCCTACAGAACACGCAACGGGCCCATCCCATTTGTTAAATAATTGATTCTTCTAGTTCAAGTACAGTCACTAAGGCATAGGAAAGGATTAAATGAGGCAATTCCACCATTTAGATAACTAAATCATACATTACTGAGTTCAGAAGTAGTGATTGACCAATAGAATTAACTTAAATTGCTCACTGTTGTATGATACATAATATATCTTGGACACAAAAATCAGTCAATTATATGCTGGGACTAAACCCCTTTCTGGGTACGTTTCAACAATGCACTGCACCACAAAAACAAGTTTAAACAGTTTCAACAAGCACCCACCCTTTTAAAAACACAATATGTTCGTTATACTTCCCACTGGTTCCCATAGAACAGGAGAATGCATCTTGCCCTAACTGGGATAGCTTTCAATTTTCCATTTACACTGAAAGTGCCAACATAAACCATTTGAGAGAAAATTAACAAGTTATGAACACTAGTCAGATAAAGTTCTAGAATCTTGTCAGGATTGCAGCCCAACTTCAGCCTGCATGGTACAACTCTGTTCCTAGACTGACATTGCAAAGTTCACAATTCAACTTAATTACAACTCATTCAAGTTTTTTTTTTTCCGATTTTCTTGAAATGTTTTAAACCGAATGCTGCAACTCTTTGACATTGAGTAAAGTTAGCCAAGTTGGTTTTACAGCACAGCTGAAAACTATGCCCTGGTCCACTGTTTTACATCAGTTTACCAGGCTTGATGTCAATATAGACATCACTGGAAATCAGTGAATATGACCTGGAATATCTACAGCATTATAAAAAAAAATGGCCAAATCATTAACATATACAGATGGGTCCTCCTCTATTTGGCTTCAAAATTCAACTGTCATTACATTAACTCAAATTAAAAGAGGCTTTCTCTCTCAGCTTAAATGTTTTCTGAAGCTTACAGAACACGAACAAAAGCTGCAGATATTTAATCAGTGCAGCCAGTGTTTTCTTACAATACAGCTTAATTTTAAAAACACAATATAAACTTAACCGTAATAAAACTTTTGAAATTTGTCCTCTTGCTCAGGGCAATTTTCAAAAACTAAACAGAAATGACTAGAAGCTAAAAAGGGAAAAAAAAAATCCAGCAGTTTGGTAAATATGATACTGATGCATCCTAAGAAATTGGACACATTCAGCTCAGAGTCACAGCATTGGGAAGGGGCAGGGGGGGAATATCAACTACAAACCCAAACTTTTCAGAGAGGCTGAAAACTCTAACTGAAGATAGCAAAAGACAAAAAAGACAATTCAATGGGTAAATTTCATCTGGCTATTATGAAATAGGTTTTTAATATTTTTGCCAAAAGCCTTATTTTCAACATTGGAAATTTTCAGTTACTGAGAAATTAGTAGATTTTTTTTCCCAGAAAGCACTGGGTGATTTTATACAATGATAGCTTATAGCAGGCGTAAAATTGAATGGAAAATGTGGGCACATGGATTTACAATACAAAATTTGACAAATGTGACAACTAAGGTTTGTGGACAGGAAGTGTATGCCTACGCAAGACTTTTACGCGTTATATCTGTATTAATTGATCACAAAAGAGTCAAAACGGAGTGTAACTTGCAGCACCTCCAATGCCACTGGTCTTAATGTGAACACATGAAGTTTCCTCACTTAAGTCAAGTTTCTGTAATCAGGCCATGAACCACCTCCCCACCAACAGATCAGATATCATATTGCTCCTATTCTGACCAGGTACTGCAGAAATTATGCTCGACAAGACTTGCACCAATAATACATAATGACATGGGAGAAATAAAGCATTGTGAAAGAGATGTGGCATTGGTTAGTAAAAATTCACAATTATGCTTCTACCCAGCAATACGGCCACGGAACAGAATTATGCAATTAGAAGAGCATGAACAAGTATCACCCATTTACCTCATTCCCCACCCTATTGCTGCTCAGTTAATTTGCACTGTAACAGTAGATGTCCGTTGAGTGAGCTACATTACAGCATATGCACTGCATATATCAAGTGGTTATGTTCTCCAACACTAGGAAAAAAAGATCACATCCAGTACAAGAATACATGTCTCAACCACTGGTGCAATACCCATATACATATTCCCAACCCCTACATGTGCAGGCATTTTATAGTATCTTCAAATTGTACAGTAGCTTTTAAATTACTTCACCTTGTTGGCTGCACTATTCAACTTACTGAATACTGCTCCGGTTGTACAGAAAATTCTTTAGAATTCCACACAACTTTCAAAGAGGCAATGGTAAAAATGGTTTAATATTTCCTACACTGGACTGCTTTCCAAAAAACAAAGCAACTCCAAATCCTAAACTTTGAACACAGTTCTGATTCAAAATAGAATATAAAACTTCAGAACTTACATTGGAAAGTAAACTTATACCACAAACTTCTCACCACTACTCATTTAATCTAGCTCAAAAAACATGGTCCCAGCTCAGAACTATCAACACTGTAGAAATGTGTCGACAGCAGGGCTACCAAATGGAGTACTCAACAGCCATGAAAACTCGAAAATGTAAACTCACTTGCAACGTATTAGGGTTAATATTTAAACTGTGAAGATTTGAGGCATCATCCTCCAGATCATGCCTTGACCATTCTATTTCTCAATTAGCCTGTTGCCAAGTTAGTCAGAATTAGCAGATAAGCAAAATGCAACCAGCTTACAAGTAACAATGTGCAGATCCCTTTAACTGTCTTACAAACATACAAAAAAAACAGGAAAAGACCAATTGGTCCATCGAGCCTGTCCCTTTTCTCTACTTTCCTGCTGCATTTATTTTTCGTGACATTTTGGTTCTGATCAAGGAGAGAGATAGCCATCTGTCAAGTACAGTAGCCAGGTATGTGCTGTAGACCCGCACCTACAAAGAACTAGGTTCAGACTGCCCAAACTCAGTTTACATATAGAGTCCTTACAGCCAAAGGGATGAAGACTTTCAACCCATCAGTCTGGGCTGAAATCAGAAAAAGAGTAGGCACTAACCAAGGTAATTTAACACAAAAACAGAGAATCATTTGCATGAGCAATTCCTGGATGAAAAACGTGAATGGTTTTCCCTTAAATTAATGGCCCGCTAACAAAATAGCATTCTCAAATCACCCAATTCATCACCAGGCATTGATGGAATTTTGTTAGCTGTTAAGAAAAAAAAATGATATCTGCTAGCTTATTAAGGAGAAATGTCTTCCTTCCACAAGAGGCTGGGCCACTTTATGCAATGCCACTAAATCCCTCGGGATTTTAATAAACATATAAAATTAAGTACAGAAGTTGACAGTCCACAATGACTTTGCAGTCTCTGAATTGTACCAAAAGCTGAAAACAGTGATATACAACAATGAACTCACACTTAAAGAATCTGTGATCCAGGCAAATGCATTGTTCTGGACACCCCTTCCTAACAGCACTGTGGAAGAACCTTCACCCCACAGACTGCAGCGGTTCAAGAAGGTGGTTCACCACCACCTTCTCAAGGGCAATAAATGCCAGCCTTGCCAGCGACACCCACATCCCATGAACGAATGAAAAAAAAAATCCAAACACTCCAGCCCTTGCAGTGCCCACCAGTAGTGGAAGGTCTTAAGCGCATTGGTGGGCACCGTATGCACCCTCTCCTGGGCCACCTGGGCGCAGACAAGACCGCAGAAGAGGCGCAAGCAGCCAGAGCAACAACCTCCACAGGCTATGTCCAACCTAGACCTGGCCCAGGAACAGACCCATGACAAGATCAACTTTTTTGATCAGCAAAGGAGTCAAAGGATATGGGGAAAGGGCGGGAAAGTGGAGTTGAGGTACAAATCAGATCAGCCATGATCAGCGGGCTCAAGGGGCCGAATGGCCTACTCCTATCTCTTATGGTCTAAGGTCCTCAGACTTGCCCGTCCCTCTATGCACAGGTGGCCAAAGATCTGGAGTGGTGTCCTGAATTGGTGCCGGAAGTTGAGGAGCAGCCCTTCCAAATAGTGGGCTCTGACAATTATTGTGGTATTTTATCTGTGCAAATTTCTTCCCTTCCCTCTATATCTCTCACATACGTCTCATGTTCCTTTACCCATGCGCTCAATTCTTATCTCGTATTTTTAAAATCCAAAGATACACAGTAGCAGGGTGATAGGCAACATGTACCATGATTGAGGTAGACGTTAGGATGAAGCAGTGAAGAAGTTGCCTGGAAGGTGATGAAGCACGTACAAGTGAAAGAGAAAGTTGCGATCGGTAAGGGGGATTGCCAGCCAAGAATACCCTGGGCAGTAGAGTCTGAAATCTTGCTGTACCCACGACATACTCATATGATGCATTTTGTTATGGTGTCTATCACGCTAAACAAATCTTATTGTTTCTGGCCGAGGGTACGTAGGAAGATGTGAGGCAATATATACCAAGTTGACGGTGCAGGTAAGGAGGTATCACAAAAGTGCTACAACATAAGGTGGTGAGGCTGAGCAACTGCAGCCAAGAGAAACCAAAGGGCTGGGAGCAAAAGAGGTGGAGACCTGAACCTCAAAGTAATTGTGGTGCTGGGCTCTGGAATGATCTGTAGAATTGCAGTCTCAGCACTTAGACTGGGTTAGGGAGCCAAAATGCACTCGGGGCAGCCAGAGAAGCATCTGGAGCAGGTAAACAGACTTGACGAGCAAGTGTAGGAGACCTTTGCAGGCTGGTCCATTACTGTGAAATGCCTTGGGACGTTTTACTACGTTAAAAGGCACTACATCAACGCAAGTTGTTGTTCTCAAACCCCCCCCCACACCAGTTACTCCTACCCGAATCCTCCCTCTCATGCTGGTTTTCTCAACTAGTTATAAAAAGTAAATACTAAAAATATCTTATGGCTGCTTTGAATCAACCACAAACAGGACATATAGAGAACGTTTTAATGAATCATCCACTTTACTCTGAATATCTCAAAACAATAGCGGTCACTTAAAACGTGTTTAGCAAAAGCATTTATGCCACTTCATACAATATGTAATAGACCTATACAAAGTCACATTTCAGCTGATAATTCAGTACACATATATGCCACGAAGATTGCCCACACAACTTATGGATCCCCAAAATTTCTTAGTCTAAAAAGACTGCAAAATACTGTAACTGCAAGTGAAGCACGCGAATGCAAATGCTGGGGGGGTGGAAAAGAAAAAAAAAAAATCAGGGAATGTTTGCTAAACAAGCTTTTTGTTTTAATTTCCAACACCTGGAATTAAATGTAAACTTTAAACAGCTTCCATAAGCTGAAGTACCTTGCACAACCAAAATAATTGAAGTAAACAAGAAATTGAGAGCTTACCGCTGATATTGAGATCATAATCTCCTGCTGTAATCACATTAGCAACCAATCCTTCTGCAGGTTGACTGGCAGAAACCACCTCACTTAACAGCTTCCGAATGGCAGTCTGTTGTGGCGGTTGGGTAACAATGCTGGTAACACTGATCCTCAGATTTTTAATAACATGGCTCTGGTTGTTAGGATCTCGCATATGAACTAGACAAAAAGAAAAGCAGCAAAAATCACTAAACAGATTTAATAAATATTGAAGTCCCACTGCAGTACCCTGACACTGCATGCCCCAATTTCATACCGATTAAAAAGCTACCTGGTGTGCACTGAGACAACACATTAATACACCATGTAGACGGCCATAAGAAATCCCCACCTCACTTTGCAGAATACTTACGAAGGAAGTCCTTATCTCAGCCACAAGTGCCAGAAAAGGCACACAGAGGTTGGGAAGGAATACGAGATGGGACAGTTCACTCATTATTCTTGAACACTTGTTAGGAGCTGGCTTAAGAGCAGTACACAGACACACACGCACACAGGTTTTACAACCTAAACCCCTAGAATCATACAGCACCGAAGGAGACCATTCAGCAAGTCCATCGTGCCTGTGCCGGCTCTTTGAAAGCTATCCAATTTGTCCCACTTCCCTGCTCTTTCCCCAATGTCTCCAAAATGTCCCTGCACATTTTTCCTTTTCAAATATATATCCAATTCCTTTTTGAATGTTACTATTGAATCTTTCACCACCCTTTCAGGCAGTGCATTCGTTAAAAAAAAAGTTCTCACCTCCCCTCAGGTTCTTTTGCCAATTATCTTAAATGTGTCCTCTGGTTACCAACCTTCCTGCCAGCGGAAACAGTTTCTCCTTATTTAATCTAACTAAACCCTTCATAATTCTGAACAGCTATTAAATCGGCCCTTAATCTTTTTTTGCTATAAGAACAATCCCAGTTTTTCTAGTCTCTCCAGATAACAAACTCATCACTCCAGTACCATTCCAGTAAATCTCCTCTGCACGCTCTCCAAGGCCTTTCTAACAAAAGGTCTTCGACCTGAAACGTTGACTCTTTCTTTCTCCACACTTGCTGAGCTTTTCCAGTATTTTCTGTTTTTATTTCAGTATTTTGCTTTTGATTTAGCATTAGTTCCTTGTTTTTGTACTCTTATGCCTCTATTTTGAAAGCCCAAAATCCCGTTTGCGTTTTTAATAGCCTTATCAACTGGTCCTGCCACCTTCAAAGATTTGTGTATGTGAATCCCTGGATCTCTGTTCTTGCATCCCCTTTAAAATTGTATCATTTCGTATCATATTGCTTCTCCTTGTTCTTCCTGCCAAATGCACATAAAGAAAATATTATATATGTAAAAAAAAATTCAGTCCATAAATGGCAGTTTATGCTTATGCTTTTTAGTGTGTTGGGAATCTGCTCTATAATTAAACCTAGCAACTTCAATCAGTAGCAATGAATTCCAACCGTTAAGGCAGTGATGGGAAGGAACTGCAGAACAGTCAGTATGAAAAAAGCTCTTCTATATAAAAAAAATCATTTAACAATCAGAAATTTACAAGGGAATTAAGCCAAGTTTAAAAACACAGCATGGGTATGTAATTGTCACATCAGATACTTGCAAAATTTCAGCAGAAATTACATAAATGCTGAAAAAGTGTGGATATTCATAGCTCAACAGATTGTGTGTCTAGTTTTTAAGATGAGGGAATGAGCAACAGTACAAGTAACCCCACAAAAGAGACTCTACAGTGTTTTAATCCACGTATGCAGGATAGTCAAAATATTGTGGAAAATATATAGATATGCACCAAATTAAAATGCACACCTACAGTTCTAGGTGCAAAGCACCCATTTAGTTTTCTACATTTTGTAGACAGATTTTAACAGTTTGTTGTTTGTTTATTTAAAACAAACTCAAATTTGAGGGGGGACATCTCAGTCTTATAGTATTGGAGAACGTTGAAACTGTAAAGTACGATACGCAAATATGTGCCAACCATATGATGCAGTGCGCACAGGTCACATCAGGTTGTGTATTGTCTTCAATCTCCAAAAACAGGCTATGATGCAAACCACAAAGATCTACATTCTACAATTCTGTTCTCATATATAGCAGGTGGAGACCAAGCCTGATGAGGCATTATTAAGTGACAAACATTTAATTAGAATAGCAGCAGCCCATCAAACTCTAAAATCCACTAGAGTGTTTTCAAAATACCCCATAGTTATGTATTAAACACAATGTAACATTGGGACGCTGAAACTGAGAACAAGTATGAGTATGAAATAATACAATTTAGGAAATTATAATGCAAGATGTTAAGCATTTTTCATTAAATCTATTTATAAGCTTGAGCACTGCCTGCAAATACCAGTATACTACAACTGATGAGTATTACGACCTCTTCCAAGTGGATTCATTAACACAAACTCCAAAGCCAGTACACATTTATCTGTTCTATGCTGCACTTTGTCATCAAGAGGAAACACCAAAGTTGTAGTATGAAACTCGTTTAAGATTCTGGCATGGCTAGTTTCACGTATTGGACAGATCATACAGTGCATCACTAGTCGATTGTTAAATCTACTGAACTCAATGAATCAGACTAGTGTTAATCTTAAGGGCCGGTAGTCATTTTTTTAGGCAATTAAAAAGGAAGGATTCTATTCGCGTCTCTGCTTTCAGTTGTTAGCCCAATTTAATTATTTCTGCAGAAATTAAGATTATGCATGGTTCCACTTACCAATGTTACATTGTGTTTAATACACAACTATGGGGTATTTTGAAAACTGTATAGTGGATTTTAGAGTTTGATGGGCTGCTGCTATTCTAATTAAATGTTTGTCACTAAATAATGCCTCATCAGGCTTGGTCTCCACCTGCTATATATGAGAACAGAATTGTACAATGTAGGTCTTTGTGGTTTGCATCATAGCCTGTTTTTGGAGATTGAAGACAATACACAACCTGATGTGACCTGTGCGTATGGTTGGCACATATTTGTGTATCGTACTTTTCACTTACCTATTAACAAACTTGCATTTACATAGCACCTTTCATGACCTCAGGACACCCCAAAGCACTTTACAGCCAATGAAGTACTTTTGAAGTGTTGTCACTGTTGTGATGTAGGAAACTTGGCAGCCAATTTGCACACAGCAAGGTCCCATAAACAGCAAAGTGATAATGACCAGATAATCTGTTTTAGTGATGTTGGTTGAGAGATAAATATTGGCCAGGATACCAGGGAGAACTCCCCTGCTCCTCTTCGAAACGGTGCCATGGGATCTTTTACGCCCACCTGAGAGAACAGATGGGGCGTCGGTTTAACATCTCACCCGAAAGACAGCAGCTCCGACAGTGCAGGACTCCCTCAGTGCTGCACTGGGAGTTCAGCCTAGGTTACGTGCTCAAGTCTCTGGAGTGGGACTTGAACTCACAACCTTCTAACTCAGTCAAGAGTGCTGATCCTCAACTGTTGACACCAAGAGTAAACATGAAAAGTAATAGGTTTATGGACAGGACATCAACTAACTTATTGAAAGAAGTTTTAATTTAACCTGATTATTTTACATAAAGTACCAATATACGAGAGCAAAAATAAAATATCCTTTCACGTATGATTCTCTTAATTTCATCAGCAGTAGCACAACTGTAAACACCAATAATTTAATCTAATCACATAGCTCAAAGGGCTCTGTACATGTTTAGAATATAATACAAAATTGTCCTATTGCCTGCTTTTCACAGTTCAGTTGAACATAGCACGAAAATGTACACCCTCATTTCATTTTACTGAAAACATGCAGACAGAGACAGACAGGCAGACAAGGGTCACTTAAGAGTCTTACTGTTTACTAATCAGGAGTTTTAATTTCGAGCCCAACACACGCGCCTCATTGGACCTCTGTCCAGAAACAGACTTATTCTAGTTAACTAAAAAGCGAGTTAAACACTTTAAAAAAACCACTTGTTAACCCGAACGGGCTTCAAAATTTCGTTTTCTTAATGCGGGTGCGCCGATTTTCTTTTAAAAACGGTCAGTAGATTTCAAGCCATACATGTTGAGAACAAATTAAATCCAAACTCTGTCACTTGTCTGACGTTCACTGGAAGCCGAGACCGAATTCACAGGCCCTGACCGACCAGAGGGAGGGAGGGAGAGGAACTGAGCACCGACCGAGCCCGGCCACCAGTGGACACGGATCCGGCAGGAGAGGCCACAGGGAGGGGAGGGAAGAAAATAAACAGACACACAGGCCCTGCCAGCAGGCCTGAGAGGGCTTCTCCCTCCCTCCCTCCCTCCCCTCCTAGGGACAAACCTTCAGACGTCAGGCGGCAGAAAGGCCTGACCAGCTCGGCGAAAGTCAGGTTGTTTTTCCGCGTCGAAGTCTCCGCAGCCTCGCTGCACAGGACGGCGACCATGGGGACGAAGGTGTCCTGGATGAACTCCTGGACGCTCTGCACACACTGAGCCATCCCCGGCCGGCGGACACGCTCGTCAGACGGTTTTTTTAATTGATGAAGCGGGGGGGAAAGGCCAGCTACGATCAGGCGAGACCGAGCGGCGCCGCCATGTTGGACACAATCTTCCTGCTGCGCTTCCCGTCGGCCGGCCCGCGTCACGTGATAGCAGCTCCGTGACGCGACACGCCACGCCCCTGCCGGTGCCCCCCCCCCCCAATCGCGTCAAGCGCCTGCGCACTGAGCCAAAACAAAAAAGCAAGAGTTTGGATTCCAGCTGCCTCTGCACATCTGTCAATCATCCCCAATGGAGAGAGCTGTCAACCCAAGGGAAAATGTGAGGTTATTCACTCTGTGTGTGGGGGGGGGGGGGAAGAATAGAAAAACAGAATATTTTTTAAATGGTGAGAAACTGTTAAATGTTGGTGTTCAGAGAGATTTGGGTGTCCTCATACAAGAAATACAAAAAGTTAACATGCAGGTACAGCAAGCAATTAGGAAAGCAAATGGTATGTTGGCCTTTATTGCAAAGGGGGTTGGAGTGCAAGAGTAAGGAAGTCTTATGACATAAATACTGTGGCTACAAGAGCAGGTCAGAGGCTGGGTATTCTGCGGCGAGTGACTCACCTCCTGACTCCCCAAAGCCTTTCCACCATCTGCAGGGCACAAGTCAGGAGTGTGATGGAATACTCTCCACTTGCCTGGATGAGTGCAGCTCCAACAACACTCAAGAAGCTCGACACCATCCAGGACAAAGCAGCCCGCTTGATTGGCACCCCATCCACCACCCTAAACATTCACTCCCTTCACCACCGGCGCACCGTGGCTGCAGTGTGGACCATCCACAGGATGCACTGCAGCAACTCGCCAAGGCTTCTTCGACAGCACCTCCCAAACCCACGACCTCTACCACCTAGAAGGACAAGAGCAGCAGGCACATCGGAACAACACCACCTGCACGTTCCCCTCCAAGTCACACACCATCCTGACTTGGAAATATATTGCAGTTCCTTCATCGTCGCTGGATCAAAATCCTGGAACTCCCTACCTAACAGCACTGTGGGAGAACCTTCACCACACAGACTGCAGCGATTCAAAAAGGCGGCTCACCACCACCTTCTCAAGGGCAATTAGGGATGGGCAGTAAATGCTGGCCTTGCCAGCGACGCCCACATCCAATGAATGAAATTTTAAAAATGAGGAGGAATTTCTTCATGCAGAGGGTTGTGAATCTTTGGAATTCTCTGCCCAAGAGGTCTGTGGATGCTGAGTCATTGCATATATTCAAGGCTGAGATCGATCGATTTTTGGACTCCAGCAGAATCAAGGGATATGGGGATCAGGCAGAAAAGTGGAGTTGAGTTCGAAATTTAGCCATTATCTTATTGAATGGCGGAGTATGCTCGAGGGGTCGTATGGCCTACTCCTGCTCCTACTTGTTATGTTCTTATGCACTCTTCTGCGACTGGTGGGCACCGCAGGGACTGGAGTGCATAGTCGACACTGAGAATAGTATTGTAATTTTGCAATACTTCCACCTCCGTAACATCGCCTGTCTCTGCCGCTGCCTCAGCTCATCTGCTGCTGAAACTCTCATCTATGCCTTTGTTACCTCTAAACGTGACTATTCCAATGCTCTCCTGGCCGACCTCCCATCTTCCACCCTTCATAAACTTCAGCTCATCCAAAACTCTGCTGCCCGTTTCCTAACTCGCACCAATTCCCGTTCACCCAATCACCCCCTGTGCTCGCTGACCTACATTGGCTCCCGGTCCGGGAACACCTCAATTTTAGAATTCTCATCCTTGTTTTCAAATCCCTCCATGGCCTCGCCCCTCCCTATCTCTGTGACCTCCTCCAGCCCTACAACCCTCTGAGATCTCTGCGCTCTTCCAATTCTTGCCTCTCGCGCATCCCCGATTTTAATCGCTGCACCATTGGCGGCCGTGCCTTCAGCTGCCTTGGCCTTAAGCTCTGGAATTCCCTCCCTAAATCTCTCCGCCCCCTCTACCGCTCTCTCCTCCTTTAAGATGCTCCTTAAAACCTACCTCTCTGACCAAGGTTTTAGTCACCTGTCGGAATATATCCTTACGTGGCTCGGTGTCAAATTTTGTTTGATGACGCTTCAGTGACGCACCCAGGGATGTTTTACAACATTAAAGGCGCTATATAAATGCATGTTGCTGTTGTTGTTTAATTTGCTTTATTAATTGATCTATAAAGATGATATGGGTTGCCTCATCAATAGAGGAACAAATTTATAGCTAACTGCACACCCACCCCGCTCCTGATTAAGGGGCGTACCAACAAAAAAAAATATGGATGCACTGGGTTGCCGCAGTGACATCAACTAAAAACCAAATAAATGGGCACCCCTTTTTAAAGGGGCAGAACTGATCATAGAATCATACAGCACAGAAGGAGGCCATTCGGCCCAACGCGCCTGTGCTGGCTCCTTGAAAGAACTATCCAATTTGTCTCACTTCGCTGCTCTTTCCCCACAGCTCTGCAATTTTTTTCGTTCCAGGTATTTATCCAATTGCCTTTTGAAAGTTACTAATGAATCTGCTTCCACCGCCCTTTCAGGCAGCGCATTCCAGATCATAAAAACGCGCCGCAGAAATTTTTTTTCCCTCATGTCGCCTCTGATTCTTTTGCCAATTACCTTAAATCTGGTTACCGACCCTTCTGCCACTGGAAACAGTCTCTCCTTATTTATGCTATCAAAACCGTTTATGATTTTGAACACTTCTATCAAATCTCCCCTTAACCTTCTCTGCTATAAGGAGAACAACCTCAGTTTCTCTAGTCTCCACTCAACTGAAGTCTTTCATCCCTGGCACCATTCTAGTAAATCTCCTCTGCACCCTCTCTAGGGCCTTGACATCCTTCCTAAAGTGTGGTGCCCAGAATTGGCCACAATACTCCAGTTGGGGCCTAAACAGCGTGGGTGTCTGCACTCAGCAACCAGATCCCTTCATACCCTTCTTCACACAAAGGGTACTGGAAATCTGGAACTCTCTCCCCCATAAAAGCTGTTGAGGCTGGGGGTCAATTGAAAATTTCAAAACTGAGATTGATAGATTTTTGTTAGGCAAAGGGTATTAATGGTTACGGAACGAAAGCAAGTAGATTGAGTTAAGATACAGATCAGACACGATCTAATTGAATTACGGAACAGGCTCAAGGGGCTAAATGGCCTCCTCCTGTTCCTATGTTCCCTTTTCTTTTATCCACCTATCCAATATAACCTTGAAGGTTGACAGTTTATGCCTCAACCACTAACCCTTTTTGTTGTCAACTTTTTGCCATTGCATATCTCTATGTCTACCTTTATAATGAGTTTTACATATGTAAACTTGTCACACTGTAATATGGTTTTGTTCCCAGCCTGCGCACATCTTCCGAGTTCCACTTTAGAAATTTTCAAAGCCTCTGCTTTGTTTCCTCTGCACGTAAGTTTTAGTTTCATACTTTGACCTGTTCCTCGCAATTTTTTTACAATTTAATTGTGATTTTTTTTTTGTGCCTTTTAGAGAGTGTTTAACCCTCCTGTTTGTTCTCTCATCTGGCAGGGGAGTGGAACTAGCTGGATTGCAGTAGGACATCCCTGCCCCTGTACTCAAATCCTCTTGCAATGAAGGCCAACATACCATTTGCCTTCCTAACTGCTTGCTGCACCTGAATGCTCGCTTTCAGCGACTGGTGTACAAGGACACCCAGGTCTCGTTGCACCTCCCCTTTTCCCAATCTATCACCATTCAGATAATAATCTGCCTTTTTGTTTTTACAACCAAAGTGGATAACCTCACATTTATCCACGTTATACTGCATCTGCCACGTTCTTGCCCACTCACCCAACTTGTCTAAATCACATTGGAGCCTCTTTGCATCCTCCTCACAGCTCACATTCCACCCCAGCTTTGTGTCGTCTGCAAACTTGGAAATGTTACATTCCATTCCCTCATCCAAATCATTGATATATATTGTGAATAGCTGGGGCCCAAGCACTGATCCCTGCGGTACCCCACTAGTCACTGCCTGCCACCCCGAAAAAGACCCACTTATTCCCACTCTCTATTTCCTGTCTGTTAACCAATTTTCAATCCATGCCAGTGTATTCCCCCCAATCCCATATGCTTTAATTTTGCACACTAACCTCTTATGTGGGACCTCATCAAAGGCCTTCTGAAAATCCAAATAAATCACATCCACTGGTTCTCCCTTATCTATTCTACCAGTTACATCCTCAAAAAACTCCAGTAGATTTGTCAACGATGTATGATTCCCACTGGTATCATGCAATCCTTGCTGGCTTCAGAAACCTGAAAGGAATTTATTTATCAAGGACAAAAACGTTCAATTAAAACCAATGACGCAGCAATTTCTATCGTCTTGCAAGGCGTCTTCATTTCACTTGAAGAATTAGGCATTATTCTAAGTAAATCCAGGACCTTCGTCCATTATGAAAAAAAAACACATAGCCTGTTTCCATCACGCAATGTTGAGCAAAGTGTCTCCAGAGTCACCTCCTTTATGTTCCCTGAGTAATGCTGGGCTCCTATGTTCAGACTTCCATCATGTTTGCACCCCGTAGTTCTTCCCCCGCCATGGGGCTATTCTCTATCATGTTAGCCCCTCCTCCCCACACTGAGCAAGTTTACCACTATGCCCGTGACCCTTGTTTCCCCTCATCGTTTTGTCCCGCACGTCACTCGCCCCTCCTCCACTGGGCCAAGTTTTTTTTTAATTCGTTCGTGGGATGTGGGTGTCGTTGGCGAGGCCGGCATTTATTGCCCATCCCTAATTGCCCTGGAGTTTTCCATCATGTTCCCCCTTGCACTGAGAGAAGGGAAGAGAGGGTGGGGAATGTAGGTTTTAGAGACAATGGGAGGAAATGGCTAACATTGGAATCATGGCTAAATTAAGTTCGCCTAAATGAAAGCACACAGCTTTCCGTAATCAGCACGTATTTCTGCTGACACAGGAAGAGAAATCCTTGAGCAGATCGGGCTAGGTGAGCTAAGATAGCAAGCAGGGGTCCAGGCAGCTGTGACAGTTTTAGTCAACCGCAATACAAACTAAAGTAAGAATGAACACAACATAGAATTCACAGCACAGAAACAGGCCATTCGGCCCAACTGGTCTATGCCAGATTTATGCTCCGTAGAAGCCCCCTCCCACCTTACTTCACCTAACCCTATCAGGATATCCTTCCAGATTAGACTGTCTAAATTATATGATTTTAATAATGTAACAACTAACACAATTTGTAGAAAGTAAAGAAACTTAAGAGCAATGGAAAAATACTGAGGGAAAAGGAATGTTCTCAGCCCACTTAGATGCAGACAGCCTTGAGAACTATAGATAAGAATGGAGTCCTAGCAACTGCTTTGTTTTCCCACTAAAAAAACAAAGTTTTTTACTAGTGAGTTGTTTACTAGTGAGTATAAAAGTTAGGGTATCCTAGTGGCCTGTGGGCAGTTTGGACTGAAGACACCAGGACATCTTGGGTCTATACAACAGGTTGGAAACACAAAGTCAGATTCCATACGTACACTGATGACACCCAGCTTTACCTCACCACCACCTCTCTCGACCCCTCCACTGACTGACTTGTCACTCTGCTTGTCCGACTATTGGATGAGCAGAAATTGCCGCCAATTAAATATTGGGTAGTCCGAGGTATTGTCTTCAGTCCCAGCCACAATCTCCGTTCCTTTGCCACTGATTCCATCCCTCTCCCTGGCCACTGTCTTGAGGCTGAATCAGACCGTTCACAACCTTGGCGTCCTATTTGACCCTGAGATGAGCTTCCGACCACATATCTGCTCCATCACCAAGACCGCCTACTTCCACCTCCGTAACATCGCCCGTCTCTGCCTTTGCCTCAGCTCATCTGCTGCTGAAACCCTCATCCATGCCTTTGTCACCTCTAGACTTGACTATTCCAATGGTCTCCTGACCGGCCTCCCATCCCCCACCCTCCATAAACTTCAGCTCATCCAAAACTTTGCTGCCTGTATCCTAACTCGCTCCAGATCCCGTTCACCCATCACCCTTGTGCTCACTGACCTACATTGGCTCCTGGTCCAGCAACGCCTCAATTTTAAAATTCTCATCCTTGTGTTCAAACCCCTCTGTGGCCTCGCCCCACTCTATCTTTGTCACCTCATCCAGTGCTACAACCGTCCGAGATCTCTGCGTTCCTCAATTCTGGCCTCTTGTGCATCCCCAATTTCCTTCGCCCCATCATTGGCGGCCGTGCCTTCAGCTGCCTAGGCCCCAAGCTCCGGACTTCCCTCCCTAAACCTCTCCGCCTCTCTACCTCTCTCTCCTCCTTTAAGTCCTATCTCTTTGACCAAGCTTTTGGTCACCTGTCCTAATATCCCCTTATGTGGCTCAGCATCAAATTTTGTCTGATAACTGTGAAGTGTCTTGGGATATTTTACTACATTAAAGGCGCTATATAAATGCAAGTTGTTGTTGTTATCTGCTTTTAAGTATATAGACGTAAAGTACTTGCTTACTATGATTGATTATTCTTATTTCTAAATAAAGTATTAAAAGTTGCTGACACCAAACTCTTGAACCTATTAATTAATAAGAATGGCAGAAGCTAAAATCTTACACGGAGGAGGAAGAGAGGAGTGAAGAGATGGGAAAGGGTAGGGAGCAGAGGAGGAAGGGTAAGATAGGGAGATGGGGAGGGGAAGGCATAGAGGAGAAGGTAGAGGGGGTGGAGAGAAGGAAAAGGATGGAGAGAAGGGAGAGACAAGAGGGGACAAAATTAAAATGACCCCACCCCCACCTTATTTCCTGTAAACTACCTGCTCAATATTTGTATGCTCCCCTCCCCTTCTCTGCTGTCCTCCTCCTCTTCCCCATCTCCTTCGCTCCTTTCCCTTCCTGCTGCCCCTTCCCTCCCCATCCCCTCTAGACTACCTCCCCTCCTTTACCCCTCCCCATCCTCTCCTCCCACTCCCCTTCTCTTCCTCCCCTCCCCTTCTCCCCATCCTCCTCACTCTCTTCCCTTTCATGTTCCTCCCCTTCTACCCTCCTCCCCTCTTTCCAAACGAACAGGCAAACGTTATGGCATAAACACCTGACAGGCACAGTGGGCCAAATGGTCTCCTTCTGAGCTGTATGACTCTATGATTCTATGAAAAAGCAGCTATGATGGGAAACGTCTCTGGCAGTCTTTCTTTACAGGGTTTGATTCGAATGTCTTCAGAGCTGCCGTTTGGAGAAAAACCTAGTATCATGTGGTTGGCCTGGTGAAATATGGTTGAATGTTCCTCTCTTCCTCTCCCAACTCTTAGTTTATCCACATTTTCTTTCAGTCTAGTAATAGGGAAATGTGACAATTTGAGCCTTGAGATATAAGGCCCAAGATTCTTGACTTTTGACAATTTCAGTATTAAAAAAAGTCAACAAGAAATAGGTAGAGTTAAAGTAGAAAACGCTAATGGATTATTCACCCATGATTAGCGCTGCTTCAAGCAACTCTTCCCCATCAAAAACGAATTAACAAACATTAATGAAAAGTTAGAAAAAAAAATTTTGGTTTGTCAAGGCCCCATTAAAGACCATATCAGAGAGGAAGTCAATCAGGAAGTATAGACAACTTGAAAATGAGCTTGTCGTCCTTTTCAGACCTGACCTCAGTCAGCTGATTGTAGGGTCGATTGTGAAATATGATCGCAGGCATAGACAGGAGCAGCTCATTTAACCACCTATGTTGGCCAGAAATGGGGCATGGCATGTACTCTGTGGGAGGAGGAAACGAAACAAAAATAAACGCTGATCAATCAAAAAACGCTTAAATTTGATGTGTTACTCTATTGTAGTTTAGAAGTAATTGTCCAGCAGCGGCTGATTTCTGAAAAGGTCAAGGACTTGGCAGGTGCAGGATTTATTTTTTAGGGTGGTTGGAGACTTAGGCACCGTCACAATCAGATTGTGTAGTGGCAGTGGCGTATTTGTTCAATATGTTTTACTGATGCTTTTGCCTCTGGCTTTTTGTGCTTATTTGTTGAGCATGTGGTCTCTCCATTATAAGATGGTATTCTTTAACGGCAGCACGTACACTGGGCGAGTTACAGGGGAAGCATCAGTCCCAAGGGTGTCCTTTAACCTGTGGGCTAGTTGCTTTCATTTTACCTACAGTCAATTATGCAGGGCCATGTTATACGACGGAACTGTCACTGATATTTCGAGAGGGATTGAATTGAAAAGCAGAGAAGTTATGTTAAACTTTTATAGAACCATGGTTGGACCACACCTGGGAGTACTGTGCACAGTTCTGGTCTCCATATTATAAAAAGGATATAGAGGCATTAGAGAGGGTGCAAAAAAAGATTCACAAGGATGATACCAGAACTGAGAGGGTACACTTATCAGGAAAGACTAAACAGGCTGGGGCTGTATTTTCTAGAAAAGAGAAGGCTGAGGAGTGACCTGATAGAGGTCTTTAAGATAATGAAAGGGTTTAGCAGGATAGACCTAGAGAAAATGTTTCCACTTGTGGGGGAGTCTAAACTAGAGGTCATAAATATAAGATAGTCACAAATAAATCCAATAGGGAATTCAGGAGAAACTTCTTTACCTGGAGAGTGGTAAGAGTGTGGAACTTGCTACCACAAGGAGTAGTTGAGGCAAATAGCACAGATGCATTTAGGGGGAAGCTAGATAAACACATGAGGGAGAAAGGAATAGAAGGATACGCTGATAGGGTTAGATGAAGTAGGGAGGGAGGAGGCTCCTGTGGAGCGTAAACGCCGGCATAGACCAGTTGGGCTGAATGGCCTGTTTCTGTGCTGTGGACTCAATAGGCATGATTTTAACAAGGCGGCAGGAAATTAGCGAGCGGATGAGTAGTTGCATGGGAGACCCGGAAAACTTTTCTGCACTTCGGCTCGAGCGAGCGCGACCAAATTGAAGGCCTTTGATTTCAGTGTGCAGACTGAGCATCCGAACGACGTGCTGGGAACTGGAGTATTGCAACCATGGATTTTGAAGGAGAAAGTTGGATAATTAAAAAATGCAGCATCACAGGTCAAAGGCAGCATCCCGTTTTAGTGACTCCTCTCTTGAGTTGCTACCAGCTGGTGTCAGGAGCATGAGGGAAATACTATAGCCGGCCGACCGGAGGGAGCGCCCTGCTTCTGCCACCTCGAAGGCCTGGCTGGAGGTGGCAGAGGAGTTGAGCAGCAGGAGCACGGTGGTAAGGTCGTGGGTACAGTACAGGAAGCGCTTTGATGATCTAACCAGGTCAGGAAAAGTGAGTACAGTTCACCTCCATCCTGTGGTGCCATCCCCCACCCTCGTCTCACTCTGTCTTGCCAAGCCTACTCCACCACTTAAGAACATAAGAGATAGGAGTAGAAGTAGGCCATTTGGCCCTTCGAGCCTCCTCCGCCGTTCATTGAGATCATGGCTGATCTGAATCTGGTCTCAACTCCACTTTCCTGCCTGTTCCCCATATCCTTTGACTCCCTTGCTGATCAAAAATTTGTCTAACTCAGCCTTGAATATATTCAATGACTCAGCCTCCACCGCTCTTTGGGGCAAAGAATTCCAAAGGTTCACAACCCTCTGAGAGAAGAAATTTCTCCTCATCTCAGTCTTAAATGGGCGACCCCTTATTCTGAGACTATGACCCCTATTTCTAGATTCCCCTATGAGGGTAAACATCCTCTCAGCATCTACCCTATCGAGTCCTCTCAGAATCTTATATGTTTCAATAAGATCTCCTGTCATTCTTCTAAACTCCAGTGAGTATAGGCCCAACCTGCTCAATCTTTCCTCATAAGAAAACCCTCCCATACCCGCAATCAACCTAGTGAACCTTCTCTGAACCGCCTCCAATGCAAGTATATCCTTCCTTAAATAAGGGGACCAAAACGGTACACAGTACTCCAGGTGTGGTCTCACCAGCACCCTGTACAGTTGTAGCAAGACTTCCCTGCTTTTATAATCCACCCCCCTTGAAATAAAGGCCAATATTCCATTTGCCTTCCCAATTACCTGCTGCACTTGTATGCTAACTTTCTGTGTTTCATGTACGACGACACCAAAATCCCTCTGTACCACAGCATTCTGTTGTCTTTCTCCATTTATATATTTTGCTTTTTTATTCTTCCTAGCAAAGTGGATGACTTCACATTTTCCCACATTATACTCCATCTGCCAGATTTTTGCCCACTCGCTTAACCTGTCTATATCCCTTTGCAGACACTAGCTGTCCTCCTCACAACTTATTTTTCCACCTATCTTCGTATATCAGCAAATTTGGCCACAGTACACTCGCTTCCTTCATCCAAGTCATTGATATAGATTGTAAATAGTTGAGGCCCCATCTCTGATCCCTACAGCACCCCGCTAGTTACAGATTGCCATCCTGAAAATGACCCCTTTATCCCGACTCTCTGTCTTCTGTTAGTTAGCCAATCCTCTATCCATGCTAATATATTACCCCCAACACCATGAGCTCTTACCACCCTGCTCGTTACTTCCTCAAAAAACTAATAAATTTGTCAAACACAATTTCCCTTTCATAAAACCATGTTGTCTCTCCTTGATTTTATTTTGAGTCTCTAAATGTGCTGCTACGACTTCCTTAATAATTGATTGTACCATTTTCCCAATGACAGATGTTAGGATAACTGGTCTATAGTTACCTGCTTTCTGTCTCCCTCCTTTCTTGAATAGGGGCGTTAGATTCGCGGTTTTCCAATCCGCTGGGACCTTTCCAGAATCTAGTGAATTTTGGAAGATTTCAACCAATGCATCCACTATCTCTGTAGCCACTTCCTTTCAGACCCTCGGATGCAAGCCATCGGGTCCAGGGGACTTGTCAGCCTGCAGACCCATTAGTTTACCTAGTACTTTTTCTCTAGTGATATTGATTGTTTTTAGATCCTCCCTCCCCTTTGCCCTTTGATTATTTACTATTATTGATATGCTTTTAGTATCTTCTACTGTGAAGACAGATACAAAATATCTGTTCAATGCCTCCGCCATTTCCTTGTTTTCCATTATTATTTTCGCAGTCTCATCCTCCAAGGGACTTATACTTACTTTAGCTACCCTCTTCCTTTTAATATATTTGTACAAGCTCTTGCTGTCAATTTTTATATTTCTTGCTAGTTTACTCTCATAATCTATTTTCTCCCTCTTTATTATTTTCTTAGTCCTCCTTTGCTGGTTTCTAAAGTTTTCCCAATCTTCGGGCTTCCCACTAATCTTTGCCACATTGTATGCCTTTTCTTTTAACTTGATGCTATCCTTAACTTCCTTAGTTAGCTATGGTAGGTTCACCCTTCTCAAAGAATCTTTCCTCCTTACTTTTGTTTTATTTTTGTTGAGAGTCATAAAATATCTTTTTAAATGTCTGTCACTGCTTATCCACTGTCCTACCTTCTAATCAGTTTTCCCAGTCCACTTTAGCCAACTCTGTCCTCATGCCATTGTAATTGTCCTTATTTAGGTTTAATACAGTAGTTTCAGATCCAACATCCTCACTCTCAAACTGGATGTGAAATTCTATCATATTATGATCACTATTTCCTAGGGGATTCTTTACTTTGAGGTCATTAATTAATCCTGTCTCGCTACCCATTACCAGATCTAAAATGACCTGTTCCCTGATTGGTTCCACAACGTATTGTTCTAAGAAACAGTCCCGAATACACTCTATGAACTCATCCTCAGGGCTACTTTTGCCAATTTGATTTGTCCAATCTATATGAAAGTTAAAATCACCCATGATTATTGCATTACTTTTTTTAAAAGCCCCCATTATTTCATGATCACATCTCCCTTCACATCACTCCTCACACCCACTTAAGTCGGATTATTAACTTACCTTCACTTTCTGAGCAATTCCTCCCCTCCCCATTTGTGAACCCACCACTGCCACTCACCCCATTCCTGATCCAATGGGTGCCTCTGTCTGATAGTCACTCTCTGATGCATCTCTTTCACGGTCAGCCTCACCCAGAGCAATGTATCCATCGGGTGACCCATCTGTACCTCGATCATTCTCCTTCTCGAGGATGGCCCCCAGCGTTCAGCAACTGTGTCCAGTTGAGCAGAGCTTGGAGGGGAGCGAGTCCCCCGACACGGACTCTCCACAGCTGCCCCTGCCATCAGTGTCTGCTTGTGCTCACTTGTGAGTGGTGAATCACCAGGTGACAACCCAACTACCTTTCTAACAGGACCCACCGAGGTGCAAGTATCTGCGCCTGGTACTCACACGTTTGTTATTTCTCCTATTGTAGAAGAGAGCGCAAAATGCAAGGGAGAGGAGTCGGACTGGAGTGACTGAGGCAGAGGAGGAGTCCTTGGAACTCAGCCGGATGCAGGAATGCCTGGCTGTCTGAGAGGCCGAGAATGGCACTCCGCAAATGTCTGAACTTTAACATCCCTCACACACAACATGAATTGATTGTTATCAGTGATTGTCCCGTTGCACACCTCAGGATGCTCATCACAAAAATAGCTTCTGCAATGATTCTTAATATTGCTGTATGTTCTCTTCCAGGGCCTTCAAGGAGTGATGAAGAGGCACACGACCTGGACGATGGCGATTCCTCACAGGTGCTCCATGCTTCTGAGGGCGCACCGTTACATCGTAGCGAGCCACGCACCAGCGCGGATACTCGCACCTCGGTGGGTCCTATTCGAGAGATAGTTGGGTTGTCACCTGGTCGTGTCTGCTCGTGATCACACACAAGTGATCACGAGCAGACGCTGATGGCAGGGGCAGCTGTGGAGAGTCCGTGTCGGGGGGGGGGCTCGCTCCTCTCCAAGCTCTGCTCAGCTGGACACAGATGCTGAACCCTGGGGGCCATCGTTGAGAAGGAGATTGATCGAGGTACAGATGCATCTTTGCGAGGTACTGGAAGGCGTGCCACACACGCTCTCCACAATAGCGGAGAGGATGGAGGAGTCCACTTCCAGCAGTAGTGGAATGGTGGCGCAGGTAATTGCTGGAATGTCTGCGATGGAGAAATGGCAGCCTCCACTGAGCTTCAAGCACGGCTCTCAAATGAGTCCATTCAGGCCGTGACAATGGCCGTGCAGACTCAGGAAGCGCGATGTTGTGCAGGACGCAACTCACTACTATTATTTTGCACGCCCTCACTGGTGAGTACTGAAGGGATCCCCCAGATCGATCCAGGCACCTGAAGCTCATCGTGATCATTCCAATGGCATGTTCAATGACAGACCTGGTGGTGATGTGACTGTCGTTGTACCGCTGCTGTGCCCCGTTGGTGGGGTTTCTCACAGGTATCATGAGCCACGTCTGCAGGGGGTATACTCACTAATGTCTGCGGCCTGGATTTTCCGCATGTTTTCCGCCCACATCATATCAGCACAATCTGGGCGGAATTGACTGAAATAGTGCAAAAGATCATGAAATTTAAGACGTGAGTTACACCCTTAACCACTTCCACTCGAGTTTTTTTTTAACACTGGTTCAAAAGTCAATTCACCCAAACCAGTCCCCACCCACAAAATTGGCCACGCACCCAGGTCAGCATGGCGAGTTATAGAATCATAGAATCTTACAGCACAGAAGGGGGCCGTTCGGCCCATCGTGCCTCTGCCGGCTGTTTGATAGAGCTGTCCAATTTAGTCCCATGCCCCAGCTTTATCCCCATAGCCCTGCAAATTAGTCCTCTTCAAGTACATGTCCAATCGCCTTTTGAAAGGTCGTACAGAATCTGATTCCACCACCCTCTCAGTTAGTGCGTTCCAGATCATAACAACCCTCTGTGTGAAAAAAATCTCACCTCATCTCCCCTCTAGTTCTTTTGCCGGGGATAATACCAGGGATGAGGTACTTTGGTTATTGAAGAGAGATTGGAGAAGCTGGGATTGTTCTCCTTCGAGCAGAGAAGGATAAGGGGAGACCTAATAGAGGTATTCAAAATTATGAGGGGTTTTGATAGAGCAAGTCGGGAGAAACTTTCCTCTGGCAAATAGGTCGGCAACCAGAGGTCATAGATTTAAAATAATTGGCAAAAGAACTATAGGGGAAATGAGGAGCAATTTTGCCAATTATTTTAAATCTATGACCTCTGATTTTTTTTTAAATATACTTTATTCATAAAATTTGCAACAATACATACAATACAGTTGTCATATCACATTCCAAACGTACACAATACAGATTATACAATTTGCAGGTTACATCAAGCACAGTTCAATGAACACATTCTACAGAATTACAGTTCATGACACTCTGGGGTGCCTCATTGCATCACAATCAATACAGATTATTGATTATAGATTTATTATGGGTACATTACATCAATTTGAATTTTACATTCTGCCCGAGGGGGTTTTTCCCTGATTGCGGCCCCTCGGTTTACAATGGCGGGAAGGCTCTAAACGGTTGCCTTTCCCCACAGAGCCTTTGCGGCGGCCGCACCCGTCCTCAGTGCGTCTCTGAGCACGTAGTCCTGGACCTTGGAATGCGCCAGTCTGCAACACTCGGTCGAGGACAGCTCCTTGCACTGGAAGACCAGCAAGTTTCAGGCAGACCAAAGGGCGTCTTTCACCGAGTTGATGGTCTTCCAGCAGCAGTTGATATCCGCCTCGATGTGCGTCCCCGGGAATAGCCCGTAGAGCACAGAGTCCTGTGTTACGGAACTGCTCGGGACGAACCTGGACAGACACCACTGCATCTCTCTCCAGATTGCCGACCTATCTGCCATAGGAACACTTTGACTTTGAGTGGGAGACAGCTCCAAAGGCATCCAGGCAGTCCGTTTCCACACCCCATGCGGTCATTCTTTACGTTCGAGCCTGGACATTCGCATCGGGGATTTCCACGCGTTCTCCCGATCGGCCTTCGTAAATTTGGCAGATGATTTGTCAGTGATGTATCTGGGAGTTCCCCTCCAATGGAGAACCCCTGAGGAAATTCCCGGCCTCACAGTCAGCAAGTTACTTGACTCTGAGGGAAACAGCTGCCAAATCCTAAATCGTATCTTCCCTTGACAGCTACACATACACACCTTCCAGCAGGGGACACTGCATACCAATTAGGATGGAGAAACCAGGCTGATTTCTCCACACGCTGGAGATGCTGAACCCCAACTGTGGTGTCTCATCACACCAGGGATTGAGCCTGGGACTCCATTGCACGCCACACCAATGGGGCGGGGGCGGGGGGGAATTTCATGATTATACCTTTTAAAAATAAATATTTCAAAAGCCTCTTTACAAATCTCCAAGTATCGTACGTCTTTATATTTCATCATCACGCATTGTTTGCAGGTAATGCGTTTTTTTTCTTACAATTAACAAGTGTCCATTCTAAACGTTGGTCCGAATGACTGAAAATCATGTTAGGTAACACTGCTGGCAGGCTGTGCACAGCAGAGAGTGCAAACAGCTAAGCCACATCTTACACAAACCAATGAGCCATTCGATGTTCTACAAAATTGGCATTTACAAGGAAGAAAGTTGCCAGCGAAATCATTCTCTCCAACATAAAACTGAGGAGTGGGAGGTTATCCTCTTTCATGATTTTCAGTACCGCATCATTGCAATTGTTCATCAATTTTGACTCTAAACAAGTACTTCTATGCCAATCCAAACCACCGTTATTTGGTCTAAAATATCGCTCAGAAGCAGCAACACAAGGCACACCCGGTGCACGCAGGAGTGAGGGTATCAGAGGGCCTCGTTCGTCATTCACATTACTCAATAAGTTTGATAAAAAGCAAGTGTTGTGTTTGTAAAGTTTTCCTGAAACGAGTGCCTCTTCTTGATTTGGTTTTCTCAAATTAAGTTTGCAATTCTGTTCCAGATTTGTTCTGTTCAAATTCATTTTTATCTGTTTTAAAATGAGTGGCTCATTTTTTCTTTCTTCCAGGTTGCCGAGGCAGCCCATCATGTCTTCAGTGCATTTTTTTATTCCCTTTACAATCTCTGGCTCGTCGCCTCCCAATTTCTTAACAGGTGAATCTATCTCCTTCAGGCGTTCACATTCCAGTCGGGCGAGAAGGAACTCAAAAGCCAAAATTTTCTAGTGCTGAGATTCATCGGGGCCCTTGTAGCAGTAAACCTCCTGGTGATAACCTACATTCTCCAACAATTTTAGGATGTCCACTTTACACATTGCTGGCCAAACGTAGTACACAAAGGCAGGTGTGAAAGTCTGGAGAACATAATCATACATATACATTTTGATCATGCGCAGTATGCAGTGTAATATATCGCAATAGTTCTATTGTTTGCCTGAATGTTAGAATGTTAGAAAATTTAGAATGATAAACTACGAGAGGAGGAGGAGGATGTAGAAGTTGAAGAAAGGACCATATAATAGGCAATAATAATGAATAGAATATAACAGGCGGGGGGGGGGGGGGGGGATATAATGGGCGGGGGGGATAGCGGGCGGTGGGGTATAACGGGCGGGGGGGTATAATGGGCGGGGGGGATAGCAGGCGGTGGGGTATAACGGGCGGGGGGGATAGCGGGCGGGGGGGATAGCGGGCGGGGGGATAACGGACGGGGGGGTATAACGGGCGGGGGGGATAGCGGGCGGTGGGGTATAACGGGCGGGGGGGGGTATAATGGGCGGGGGGGATAGCGGGCGGTGGGGTATAACGGGCGGGGGGGATAGCGGGCGGGGGGTTAACGGACGGTGGGCTATAACGGGTGGGGGGGATAGCGGGCGGTGGGGTATAACGGGCGGGGGGGATAGCGGGCGGTGGGGTATAACGGGCGGGGGGGATAGCGGGCGGTGGGGTATAACGGGCGGGGGGGATAGCGGGCGGGGGGATAACGGACGGTGGGCTATAACGGGTGGGGGGGATAGCGGGCGGTGGGGTATAACGGGCGGGGGGGATAGCGGGCGGTGGGGTATAACGGGCGGGGGGGATAGCGGGCGGGGGGATAACGGACGGGGGGGTATAACGGGCGGGGGGGATAGCGGGCGGTGGGGTATAACGGGCGGGGGGGTATAACGGGCGGGGGGGATAGCGGACGTGGGGGATAACGGACGGGGGGGTATAACGTGCGGGGGGGATAGCGGGCGGGGGGATAACGGACGTGGGGGATAACGGACGGGGGGGTATAACGTGCGGGGGGTTATAGCGGGTGGGGGGGTTTAACGGGCGGCCAATGCGATCTCGCCCGTTTTGCACTACAGCCTGAGACGGATCTCCACGCCTATGGCTTTAATGTCCCTTCCATAGTGGGGTGCCTAAAACTGTAGCTAGTACTCTAACTGTGGCCTAACCAATGTTTTGTATTAATGAATCATTACTTCTTTGCTTTTGTACTCTATGTACCTATTTATAAAATCTAAAATTCTATTGGCATTTTTTACGGCTTTATCTACCTGCGCCCCCACTTTCAGGGAATTATGGTTTAGAATCCCTGGGTCTCTCTGTTCATCCAAAACCTTCAGTGTCTTTCCGTTAAGTGTATACTCCCATTCCTTGTTTCTTCTCCCAAAATGTAATCTCAGAATTATCCACATTAAATCGCACGTGTCACCCGTCTGCCCGTTCACTTAACCTGTACCCTCCTAAAGACTTTTACAGCTCTTTTCACTCTTTATCCATGGAAAATAATAATGAAGCCAACACTGACCTTGGGATACATCCATTTCCAACCCTTTCTCTGGTGCGAGCAACATTCATTTTCCATAACTCCTTTGTTTCGTGTCCATCAACCGACTTCCTATAGATGCTGCTACTTTTCCTCTTACGATGTCTGAAAATCCATTTACCCTCCATCTACTGCATTCCCTTTATCTATCCAATTGATCACTCCTTTAAAAAAACTTAACGTCGTCCAACAAGACTTGACGTTAACGAGTCGATGCGGGCTGCCCTTGATTAACCTGTGCATTTCTAAATGCTTACTAACTTTATCTCAAATTATGGATTCAAAGAGTTTACCTACGACTGAAATTACCAAATTACTTATCAACACAAGTCAATTGCATCTTGTACAATAACCCCACTATGGAAAACTGAATTCACCTTAATTCTCTTAAATTCTTTTCTCCATGGATAAATCAGAAGGTTAACACAAAGCTTCTCAAAGACGTCAAAAGCTTTTTGAAGAGCACTGAAGCTGGATGATTTCTCTCTGCTGAATGCATTGCTAATAATCTGGTAAAAATGTATTTCAAACCATTCACTTGGTTCTTGATAGACCTTCAGCCATTCAGACACGAGGGCACAGAGAGCTGGTTCCTCGATAGTGGCCTCACTAACACTGTTTAATTTAGATTCCTGAAAACGTACATATCTTTGACGCAGAATTACTTTTTGAGCCTCCATGTATTACTTGCAAGAGTTAAAAATGTTCGTCAATGAATGCAGAACTTTGCAAAACGTCTTGCCCATCTGTAACAGAACAGACGGATATAATAATCGTACAATTTATTAAGATTAACCATAGAGAACATTCCATAATTCTTCCCACATAAAAATAGTCAGCCATACAATAATCTAACCTTTTAACGTTTCAAACAGTGCAATTAAAAGTCTCTCTTTATCATTGGCCCAATCCTGTTCCTCGACAACATCATCTATAAGCATGGGGTCAGCTTCAGTATTTACGGGATGACAAGCCATCTCTACCTTTATGCCACATCCCTCAGCTCCTCAACTAACACTGTGTTAGACCACATTTGGAGTACTGTGCACAGTTCTGGTCTCCATTTTACAAAAAAGGATACAGAAGCACTGGAGAAGGTGCAAAAATGATTTACATGAATGATATCAGGACTGTGGGGATATACCTGTCAGGACAGACTGAACAGGCTGGGGCTCTTTTCTCAAGAGAAGAGAAGGCTGAGGGGTGGCTTGATGGAGGGCTTCAAGATTATGAAAGTCTTTGATAGGGTAGACGTAGAGAAGATGGTTTCGCTTGTGGGGGAGATCAAAACTGGGGACCATAAATATAAGATAGTCACTAATAAATCCAATAGTGAATTTAGGAGAAACTTCTTTATCCAGAGATAAATGTGGAACTGGCTACCACAAGGAGTAGTTGAGGCGAATAGCATAGATGCAATTAAGGGGAAGCTGGATAATCACACGAGGGAGAAAGGAAAAGAAGATTATGCTTATCGGGTTAGATGAAGAAAGCTGGGAGAAGGCTCGTGTGGAACGTAAACTCTGGCATAGAACCGATGGGCTGAATTGCTTGTTTCTGTGCTGTACATCCTATGTAATTCTATGTGTTGTGAAGCGCCTTGGACCATTTTCCTAAGTTAAAGATGCTATATCAATGCAACTTGTTGTTGTTGTCTGACTGCTTATCTGACATCAATTCATGGCTGAGTCAGAACTTTCTCCAACTTATCAGCAAGATCAAAGTCATCCTGTTTGGATTCCACCAAAATTTAAGCACTCTATTTCCTGATTCCACAACTCTCCTGGCTGCTCACTTAGACTGAACATAACAACATGCAACGTTGATCCTGAATTGAACTTCAAACCTCATATCCTTATCACGTAGGCTGTCTATTTCCATCTTAACATCACTCGCCTCCTCCCTTATGTCACCCCCAGCGCTGCCAAAACCGTCAACACTTAAAGATCTCCTCACTAGTATCCCAAACTCCACCCTATACAAATTCCAACCAGTCCAAAATTTCACCACCCACATTTATCCCACACTAAGTCCTGCCCCTTAACGTCCCTGTCCTTGCCGACCTCCAGTGACTCCCCATTCCACAACATACCTAAATCAAATTCCTCATCCTTGTTTGCAAATTACTCCATGGCCTCGCCCCACCTTACCTCTACAACCTTCTCTGGGTCCTATGTGCCAGCCAGGGTTCTCTGCTTTTCCAACTCAGCCTCCTTTACATCCTCCTCCCTTGCCCCTACCTTTGGTGGCAGCATTCAGCCATCTTAGCCCTACACTGTAGAACTCTTCCTAAACCAGTGTTGTCCAGTAGAAATCGCTGACCAGCCACAGATGTGGCTGCGGTGACACCATTTTAGCAATACAGGTAAATGTACTTCACATCTGCATGTTCACTTAACAAATGTCTACCACCACTCAGTAACCACGGAAGTAACACACTCAAAACAGTCAACAACCACTTGCACACTTTGCTTTTCTTCTTACAATTTCCTCTTACCAACAAACAGCACAAAAAGGTTAAAGTTCACTTGCGTAGGCCCTGCGAATGAGCACTGTGATCACATTTTTTTTATTCGTTCATGGGATGTGGGCGTCGCTGGCGAGGCCGGCATTTATTGCCCATCCCTAATTGCCCTTGAGAAGGTGGTGGTGAGCCGCCTTCTTGAACAGCTGCAGTCCGTGTGGTGAAGGTTCTCCCACAGTGCTGTTAGGAAGGGAGTTCCAGGATTTTGACCCAGTGACGATGAAGGAATCACATGCCCAACTATGGCATCTATTACTCATTTTTTATTTACTGACTATCCACAAGTGGCCAGTGGCTAAAGTATTGTCCTTAAACCACCGCCAACGTCTCTCTGCACCTTCAAAAACTCCCCTCTGTGACCAGATATCCTCCTCTACCCTCCCTTATGACGTATGAGGAGAGATTGGGTCGACTAGGCCTATATTCACTCGAGTTTAGAAGAATGAGAGGTGATCTCATCGAAACATAAAATTCTAACAGGACTAGACAGACTAGATGCAGGGAGGATGTTCCCGATGGCTGGGGAATCCAGAGCCAGGGGTCACAGTCTCAGGATACGGGGTATGCCATTTAGAACCGAGATGAGGAGAAATTTCTTCACTCAGAGGGTGGTGAACCTGTGGAATTCTCTACCACAGAAGGCAGTGGAGGCCAAGTCATTAGATGTATTCAAGAAGGAGATAGATATATTTCTTAATGTTAAAGGGATCAAGGGATATGGGGAAAAAGCGGGAACAGAGTAATGAGTTAGACGATCAGCCCTGATCATTTTGAATGGCGGAGCAAGCCCGAATGCTCCTATTTTCTATGTTTCATTCAAAGCTCTTGGTGTGGTTTATTACATTTAAAGTCGTTGTATAAAGTTGCTGTTCAACCAAATGAAAGTCAACTTTTTGATTTGATTTTTCATTGGCTTTTATTTTTGCCTCTAATTCTGAAACGTTTGGATTTGCATCAAAATGATTGAAATGTAACCAGACAAAGCGTTGCCCGGTCCAGCCCAGCCCAGTCCAGCCCAGGCGCAAATCTGTCCGCCCGAGACTCAGCACCAACACTTACCCCATCCAGAATCCAGCCCGCAGCGGGCGGCGCGCCTCCTCGCCGGGAGCGCAGCAACGCACAAGCGAGTTTAACACACACACAAGGGGCTCGAATTTAGCAGGCCTGCGGGTTCCCAGCGGGTGGTCCTCCGGGAGCGTCGAAAACGCGAACGGCGAAATTAGTGGGTTGCCCACGCGATCGTAGCAGGCAATCCACTAATAGGAATCAATTATCTGCTCCTCCGGGGTCCACGGCGCTGGCCTGCGCGTCGGGCGGGCTGCGCATGCGCAGTACGATCTGTCAGCTGGAGGCTCTCTAGTTAAAGGGGCAGTCCTCCACTGACAGATGCTGCAACCAATGGAACAAATTGCAGCATGGAGCAGCCCAGGGGGAAGGCTGCTCCCAGTTTAATGATGCCTCACCCCAGGTATCATCAGATGGGGTGAGGAGGAGGGGGAGGACACAGATCTTCCCCCCGGCGGGCGGGAGGAAGCAGCCTGCCTCTGCCACCAAGAAGGCCTGGCTCGAGGTGGCAGAGGGGGTCACCTGCGCCACCAACATATCGCCCACCTGCATACAGTGCAGGAGGCGCTGCAATGACCGCAGTAGGTCAGCCACAGTGAGAACACGAAGTCTTTCCCCTACACTCCGTCTGCCACAACACTGCCCCCACCCCAAATCTCCTTCGGCACCGCCAACACTATTCTGTCACATCACCCTTCATGCCCACTCACACCCCATCCTCATCTTACCTCCACCTACTCACCTCGCCAGTACTCATCCTGCCACTAACACGCGACCCAATCCTCATACAATCTCATGGCTCCATCCCATACTCACCCTCTCGTGCATCTCCCTCACGGCCAGCCTCACTCAACCTGCCACCACCTGTGCTGCAGCCACAGGGCATGCATCACATATGTGCAGTCGGCAGGGTAAGGCAAACGTCTCGTCAGCATGAAGGGGGTGCACAAGGGTGTCTGAGGGTTTGTCATGGGTGTTACCCATATTGAATTTCAGAGCCACAAACAGCACACATTATATTGACACCACCACTGCCATGTCTCCGCGAATCCTGTCCGTTGTGTCCAATAATGCCCGCTCCTGGGTATCACTATGAGGACCCACCACTGATGCCACCCATCGTGTTACTGCAGAGTAGGTGCAGGTGTATTTGCAGGGCTCGTCCGCGCAGACAACTGAGAGACATCGGCGGTGTTGCCGGCTGCACCCTGGAAGGATGCGGAGGAGAAGGTGTGGAGGGCAGTGGTGACTTTGCCAGCGACAGGTAAGCAGATGGTGCTGGGGCCAGCCAGGAGCAGCTCGGCATGAAAGAGGCTGCAGATCTCCACGACTACATGTCGAGCGAATCTGCGCCTCCCTGTGCACTGCTGCTCGGAGAGGTCCGGGGAGCTGCGCCTCGGTCTGTGGACCCTGTGGCGAGGGTAGTGCCCTCTGCGACGCGTCTCTCTCTGCGGTAGCCCTCCCTCCTGCTGTGCAGGTGGGCGTGCAACAACACCGTGTTGGGGGGATCCACGTCTCTGCGGCGGACGGCGTGGACTGCGAGGCTGCTGGTGGTGGTCATGCTCTTCGTCCTCCGAGGGTGTCCACACACCACCCATCTGGCAGGTGTTGGTCTGAGGGGTTGTGCAGGGTAGGTGTGTGGGTCCTCGGACTGGGGCTGCGGTTTCGTGTCGGTCTGTCCTCTGGCTTGGCCGGGGGGTGGTGGGGGGCAGGGGTTGCCCTATGTGACGCGGTGGCCTCCTGCGTGGGTGAGGGCTCTCCCCCGTGGAGTGCACCTTGGCACCTGCCACAGGCTGCTGGCTGCAACACGCCTGGTTTGAAGGGTCCTGTTTCCCCCAGTGTGGGAAACTGACTGCGTTGAACCTAAAATCCCACACTTCCTCTTTTGACAGCTGCTTCAGCTCATTAACTGACCACAACGAGCAAGTTAAGTACTCTCAAGTGGAACCCCGCTGGCTTTAATTGCCTGCGGGATTCCCACCAGCGGGGCTTGCGCGCGCAGCCCCGCACGTCAGCGCGGTACCCGGAAGTGGCCGGGATTTCGTCCGAATCCGGTCACGTGATCGGAGATCGGGATTTTCGGGGCCCCCCCGCTGGAAACCCGCAGGTAACCCGACCCTAAAATCGAGCCCAAGGTTTATCTGTAGCTTTTTAAAAAATCATCAGATCAAAACAAATAAAATTTAGCGACCGATCGTTCCAAAGACATGATTACAAGTCGCAATAAACAAATAAACTTACTAACCCTTCCGAGGACATCTTTTCCTCGGTGACCCTGCGCATTTCGGAGCTGACTTTGTCAGAGCGCAAACAGCAACAGTTATTGCGGAGAATCGGCGGAGTCACCGGAGATGAGGACATTTCCCGAGCAGCTCCTGTTCTGTATACGGCAGTGCATACATTTTCAGATCAATTCCAATTTGCCAGAGAACATGTTGGTTTGGTTTTAATTATCTTCCCAATTTCTTAGCTGATTGTAGTCACACCAGCCGGGGAGATATTCCATCGCAACCTTCTATACTTTTGAGTTTCTGTTAGTGTAAAAAGCAGGATTGGGATCATTCATTCAAACTATATCTGGCAATGGCTAATGTGGCTCAGTGGTAGCACATTTGTAAGAAGGTTGTGAGTTTAATCTCACTGGGGAATAGGGGTTGGGGGGGAGACTGAGGAATGGGGTCAGGGGTTGGTGTCTTGGGGAGACTGGGGTCTGGGGGATAGTGTCTCTGGAAGACTAGAGAATGGGGTCAGGTGATGGTGGGGAGAGAGAGGGAATGGGGTTGAGGGATGGGGGAGAGCGTGACTGGGGAATGGGGTCAGGGAGGGGGAGAGAGGGCGACTGGGGAGTGGGGTCAGGGAGTGGGAGAGAGGGTGACTGAGGAATGGGGTCAGGGAGGTGGAGAGAGGGCGACTGGGGAATGGGGTCAGGGAGGGGGAGAGAGGGTGACTGGGGAGTGGGGTTGGGGGATGGGGAGAGAGTGACTGGGGGATGGGGAGAGAGGGTGATTGGGGAATGGGGTCTGGGATGGGGAAAGAGAGTGATTGGGGAATGGGGTCAGGGATGGGGAGAGAGGGTGACTGGGGAATGGGGTCGGAGGATGGGGAGAGAGGGTGACTGGAGAATGGGTCGGGGATGGGGAGAGAGGGTGACTGGAGAATGGGTCGGGGGATGGGGAGAGAGGGTGACTGGAGAATGGGTCGGGGATGGGGAGAGAGGGTGATTGGGGAATGGGTCGGGGATGGGGAGAGAGGGTGATTGGGGAATGGGGTCTGGGATGGGGAAAGAGAGTGATTGGGGAATGGGGTCAGGGATGGGGAGAGAGGGTGACTGGGGAATGGGGTCGGAGGATGGGGAGAGAGGGTGACTGGAGAATGGGTCGGGGATGGGGAGAGAGGGTGACTGGAGAATGGGTCGGGGGATGGGGAGAGAGGGTGACTGGAGAATGGGTCGGGGATGGGGAGAGAGGGTGATTGGGGAATGGGGTCGGGGGATGGGGAGAGAGGGTGACTGGAGAATGGGTCGGGGGATGGGGAGAGAGGGTGACTGGAGAATGGGTCGGGGAGAGAGGGTGACTGGAGAATGGGTCGGGGGATGGGGAGAGAGGGTGACTGGAGAATGGGTCGGGGATGGGGAGAGAGGGTGACTGGAGAATGGGTCGGGGATGGGGAGAGAGGGTGACTGGAGAATGGGTCGGGGAGAGAGGGTGACTGGAGAATGGGTCGGGGAGAGAGGGTGACTGGGGAATAGGGTCGGGGATGGGGAGAGAGGGTGACTGGAGAATGGGGTTGGGGGATGGTGAGAGAGGGTGACTGGGGAATGGGGTCGGGGGATGGGGAGAGAGGGTGACTGGGGAATGGGGTCGGGGGATGGGGAGAGAGGGTGACTGGGGAATGGGGTCAGGGGGATGGGGAGAGAGGGTGACTGGGGAATGGGGTCAGGGAGGGGGAGAGAGGGTGACTGGGGAATGGGGTCAGGGATGGGGAGAGAGGGCGACTGGGGAATGGGGTCAGGGAGGGGGAGAGAGGGTGACTGGGGAATGGGGTCAGGGAGGGGGAGAGAGGGCGACTGGGGAATGGGGTCAGGGATGGGGAGAGAGGGCGACTGGGGAATGGGGTCAGGGAGGGGGAGAGAGGGTGACTGGGGAGTGGGGTCAGGGATGGGGAGAGAGGGCGACTGGGGAATGGGGTCAGGGAGGGGGAGAGAGGGTGACTGGGGAATGGGGTCAGGGAGGGGGAGAGAGGGCGACTGGGGAATGGGGTCAGGGAGGGGGAGAGAGGGTGACTGGGGAGTGGGGTTGGGGGATGGGGAGAGAGTGACTGGGGGATGGGGAGAGAGGGTGATTGGGGAATGGGGTCTGGGATGGGGTGAGAGAGTGATTGGGGAATGGGGTCAGGGATGGGGAGAGAGGGTGACTGGAGAATGGGTCGGGGGATGGGGAGAGAGGGTGACTGGGGAATGGGGTCGGAGGATGGGGAGAGAGGGTGACTGGAGAATGGGTCAGGGATGGGGAGAGAGGGTGACTGGAGAATGGGTCGGGGGATGGGGAGAGAGGGTGACTGGAGAATGGGTCGGGGATGGGGAGAGAGGGTGACTGGAGAATGGGTCGGGGGATGGGGAGAGAGGGTGACTGGAGAATGGGTCGGGGATGGGGAGAGAGGGTGACTGGAGAATGGGTCGGGGGATGGGGAGAGAGGGTGACTGGAGAATGGGTCGGGGGATGGGGAGAGAGGGTGACTGGAGAATGGGTCAGGGATGGGGAGAGAGGGTGACTGGAGAATGGGTCGGGGGATGGGGAGAGAGGGTGACTGGAGAATGGGTCGGGGGATGGGGAGAGAGGGTGACTGGAGAATGGGTCGGGGATGGGGAGAGAGGGTGACTGGAGAATGGGTCGGGGGATGGGGAGAGAGGGTGACTGGAGAATGGGTCGGGGGATGGGGAGAGAGGGTGACTGGAGAATAGGTCGGGGGATGGGGAGAGAGGGTGACTGGAGAATGGGTCAGGGATGGGGAGAGAGGGTGACTGGAGAATGGGTCGGGGGATGGGGAGAGAGGGTGACTGGAGAATGGGTCAGGGATGGGGAGAGAGGGTGACTGGAGAATGGGTCGGGGGATGGGGAGAGAGGGTGACTGGAGAATGGGTCGGGGGATGGGGAGAGAGGGTGACTGGAGAATGGGTCGGGGGATGGGGAGAGAGGGTGACTGGAGAATGGGTCGGGGGATGGGGAGAGAGGTTGACTGGGGAATGGGGTCGGAGGATGGGGAGAGAGGGTGACTGGAGAATGGGTCGGGGGATGGGGAGAGAGGGTGACTGGAGAATGGGTCGGGGAGAGAGGGTGACTGGAGAATGGGTCGGGGAGAGAGGGTGACTGTGGAATAGGGTCGGGGATGGGGAGAGAGGGTGACTGGAGAATGGGTCGGGGAGAGAGGGTGACTGGGGAATAGGGTCGGGGATGGGGAGAGAGGGTGACTGGAGAATGGGTCGGGGATGGGGAGAGAAGGTGACTGGAGAATGGGTCGGGGAGAGAGGGTGACTGGAGAATGGGTCGGGGGATGGGGAGAGAGGGTGACTGGCGAATGGGTCGGGGAGAGAGGGTGACTGGGGAATAGGGTCGGGGATGGGGAGAGAGGGTGACTGGGGAATGGGGTCGGGGGATGGTGAGAGAGGGTGACTGGGGAATGGGGTCGGGGGATGGGGAGAGAGGGTGACTGGGGAATGGGGTCGGGGGATGGTGAGAGAGGATGACTGGGGAATGGGGTCGGGGGATGGGGAGAGAGGGGGAATGGGGTCGGGGGATGGGGAGAGAGGGTGACTGGGGAATGGGGTCGGGGGATGGGGAGAGAGAGTGACTGGAGAATGGGTCGGGGGATGGGGAGAGAGGGTGACTGGGGAATGGGGTCGGGGGATGGGGAGAGAGGGCGACTGGGGAATGGGGTCAGGGATGGGGAGAGAGGGTGACTGGGGAATGGGGTCAGGGATGGGGAGAGAGGGTGACTGAGGAATGGGTCGGGGGATGGGGAGAGAGGGGGAATGGGGTCGGGGATGGGGAGAGAGGGTGACTGAGGAATGGGGTCGGGGATGGGGAGAGATGGTGACTGGGAAATGGATTTGGGGGATGGGGAGAGAGGGTGACTGGCGAATGGGGTGAGTGTGTCGCTCAACATTTCCTGCAGAGCCGAGAGCAGCAGTAACATGGTGAGTGGGAGCAGCGCTCAGAGAGTAACAGCCAGTAAAGGGGCGAGTGAAACTTGGGAACCTTATGGTGGGTAAATAGTGAAAGATTGTTTCCACTGGTGAGCGAATGGGGAACAAAGGGATGGAAAGTGAGGATAGTCACGTGAAGAACCAAGGGGGAAGGTGAAGGAAGATTTTTGCACTGAAGGCTATTAGACCATGGGATGCTTCACCGGAAGTGGCTATTGAGGCAGGGAGTATAACATCATTTAAAAGGTAATGGGATAAGTATTTGAAAAGGACGAATTTAATATGATCTGGGGTAATGGAGTCACAAGAGAAAGCGGCAGCACAGTCACAGTAACGGGGGACCGAATCACCTCCTCCTGAGCTGCAATTTCTATCATTCTCTGAAAACCCTCCTTCATTGGGTCCAAGCCCAGGGAGTGGTTTATAAATGTTGGTGCTGAGCTGAGTTTAGGACGATGTGCCCTGTGAGCAGTGCCACAAACACTGAGCCCACTGCCCTTTGTGTGATCTCTTGGTTTGGTTCCGGTCGGTCTGTGCTGGCTGGTTTAGATGTGTGAAGTCCAATCACAGATCGGCTCCGACTGAGGCTCCCAGTTCAGGGTTGTCACCTTCACGTGGAACTTAAGTCCAAACCAGAGTCCGAGGAGATAGGGAGAGAGATGGGGCTTGTTAAAAGGGGCATCGACTGGGGAACCTTGTGTGGTGCAGGGGGTTCATGCTGCAGTTACAGGGTGAATATCATATGTTATAGGATGACTACTCGATTTCCCCTCTCCCCCATCTTCAGTTTTCCCCTCTCCCCCGCCCTTGGTTCCCCCTCTCCCCCGCCCTCGATTTCCCCTCTTCCCCCCGCCCTCGGTTTGCTCTCTTCCCCGCCCTCGGTTTGCCCTCTTCTCCCGCCCTCGGTTTCCCCTCTTTCCCCGCCCTCGGTTTGCCCCTCTTCTCCCGCCCTCGGTTTCCCCTCTTTCCCCGCCCTCGGTTTGCCCCTCTTCCCCCCGCCCTCAGTTTGCCCTCTTCCCCCGCCCTCGATTTCCCCTTTCCCCCACCTTCAGTTTGCCCCTCTTCCCCCGCCCTCGGTTTGCCCTCTTCCCCCGCCCTCAGTTTGCCCTCCTCTTCACCTTCTAACGGACGGCCTCCTGGTTCTTAGGACTTCTCGCACAACAGCTGCTGGTGCGAAACCACGAGTAAAGATTACAGGGGACCCGACCGTTATAAGGTAAATGCAATAACATTTACAGATAGTATATGATCAGAGGTCACGTGATCAAACCTCCAGGAATATCTCTGACCAGAGTTTGTAATGCTATTTAAAGAAGAGCCCGCTGTTCTCCCTCTGTCCTGGCCAACATTTATCCAAAACCACCAAAGCAGATTACCTGGTCAGTTATGTCATTGCTATTTGTGGGACCTTGCTGTGCACAAATTGGCTGCCGTGATTCCTTACATGACAACAGTTCAAAAACCACACTTCAAAAGCACTTTATTGGCTGTGAAGCACTTTTGGGACATCCTGAGGACATGAAAGGTGCGATATCAATTGAATTGCTTTCTAATAACTTTTGGCTGAGAGTGAACACATAGCGGATATTTTATAAATCAGCGGTACCAAATAGCGCAGGGATGAATTATATAGGTGTCACTCGTGTAATAGAACTCGTGGGTAGCTCTTCATTAAGTATTCTTACTGTAGCACAGTGTGGTATAAGATTTAACACTGTGTCAATTTTTATTTTAGTCTGAGTAATTGCAAGCAGACTGTATGACAATGGAAGCAAAGGCCAATCCAGTCCTTACCAAAGATCTGTGCACATGCACAATTGCAGCAGTCAGGAGCAGGAACCTAGTCAGCTCCACCTGCTCCCATCCCTCTCGCCTTGGGATGCCAAGAATAAGGGTAGTGTCCCTACAAGTGCCCAGAGATTAGCTGACTGGACACATACCATTGAACGTAGGACCTTTGTGCCAACCATATGTTTCAACTGGAACTGGATGTTGAGTAGCACGCAAGGCCATCAGCTGAATGCAATGTTTGATACTGGCTTTCTCTGCCTTCCGGATGTTTCTGCCTCTCTCTGTTTTTTTTCCTGTTTGTTTTTTTGTTGAATGTGTATTCGGGGGTTCTGCAGGTGACACCTCTCTGTCTGAACACGGTGATTGCCTTGGCAACGGGCAGTTGCAGGGGCATTCTGTAAACACCATGTATTGTTCTATATGTATAAATGCGTAGGCTTCGAGGAGCTCCTGAACATTTACCTGAGGAAGGAGGAAGTCTCCGAAAGCTTGTGAATTTAAAATAAAATTGCTGGACTATAACTTGGTGTTGTAAAATTGTTTACAATTGTCAACCCCAGTCCATCACCGGCATCTCCACATCATGTTTATCATTGAAGAAATTGATCTTGTAGAAATAGCATCAGATTCCATTCCGGAGAAACTCCAACAATCAAAACCGCTTTGGGTTCGTTCACCTTTTCTGCAACACGGCCACCGATAATGTAAATTCACCCAGGTGGGGAGCTCAACTTTGAACTCTATTGAATTTTGTTTTTATTTTCACCGAACCTGTCAGTTGGAGTTTTCAGATTTGATCTCTCCATCTGCCAGTCTTTGATTTTGTTGGTGGACGCAGTTGTTGTGAGGGTTACTTATCCAGGAACAGTTGTCAAAGGATCGCGGAGAGCTTGGTGGTTTTCGCAATCATGAAATTGTTCTGGTGGAGTTTGTCGTTGTTGGTGATACGAGTACTGACCATGTCCCTGATCATTAGTCAGTGTAATCGATTTGGACACCAAATGGTAATCAATGTCTCATTTATTGATAGTTAAATCAAACATGTAAAAATATCAAATATTAGACAAAAAAGATCAAAACAATATTACCCCATTTGACCTCTGGGCAGAGTTTGTAATTAAATTGGTGATATAGTCATTTCAAGTTTTCTAACAGCGAGGTAGTCTTCTGGTAGTCAGGTGTTCTTCTGATAGCGGTATCGTTTTCTGACAGCTAGGTTGACTTCTGACAGTAAGGTTGACTTCTGACAGCTGGGTGGACCTCTGACAGCTGGGTGGACTTCACTGACTCCTCTGCTGTGAGCTCAAAAGATGTTGGGTTTTTACGTGTCCCCGCCCCGGGCAGGAATCTCACACCATATATGGAACAATGTTCAGAAGACCCTTCTCGATCAACAAAGTTGTTTTTCCAAGAATTCAAGATGGCCAGCTTGTTTTAACATTACTCATCTAACCACAAGACTCTTTGCAAGGTTGTTTTTTGAAGGTGGCCAGTTTGTTTGACCACACTCATCTAGCTATCTCATCATGATCCTGGTCTTATTGCTATCTTTGGATTATTGTTCCACTTTTATCACATAGCTGCCTTGCCTCGCAATGAGGGTGACATGGGTCAAAGGTTAACAGTTTACAATCCAGCAAAATAAGCCGCACACTCAGCAAAATACGCAGCACAGCACGACGGTTAGCAGCATTAAGAAAAAGAAGTCACATTTTCTCCATTTCCAATGTTCTTACATAGGATACTTTAATAAGAATGGGGCTGGGACAAACACGAGGACTAGGGGTTCACTTCAGGTGTAGAACTCATGACTGTGTACAGCATTACATGGTCATGCCTCAGTCACTGTTCATGACGCACGAGTTCATGCCCATTCACATGCTGCCATATCCCACCGTGTGTTGTTCACCCACCCATCACCCGCCCCCCCCACCGCCCCAGTTATACCCCATGCATCGCTCATCCCGCACATAGTGACGCTCCATTTGCCACTTGTATTCTCCATGCTTATGCCCATTCATTCTCATTACCTGCTCAGTGGTTCAACTAACGAATAATTCCCGGGAAAGTGGGTACACTGCACTGCAGTGCTCAGCCTGCACAATCTGAATTTAAGCTAACAATGTCACGACTGTGGGGAAAATGATCAAATCCAAGCCCAGGTTGTTCGGAGAGGCTGAGGCCTTCAAGTAAAAACTTTAATGAATGTACTAAAAGACACAAAAAATATTCAGTGTATGAATGAAATCATGTTATTGTGAAATATTTAATTGTTTGATTTTGGTTTTTTAAAATTTTGTTTAAAGCTCTGCTTGGGACATAGAAATTTCAGTTACTGAAAAAAATAGCCTTGTAGATGTTGGGAATCAAGAGGTGAGCCACTCACTGCAGAATACCCAGCTCCTCACCTGCTGTAATAGCCACGGCATTTATGTGGCTGGTCCAGTTGAGTTTCCGGTCAATGGTCACCCCAGAATGTTGCTGGAGGAGGACTTGGTGCTGGTAATGCCATTGAATGTCAAGAGGAGCTGGTTAGGCTCTCTCTTACCGGAGATGGTCACTGCCTGGCACTTGTATGGTGTGAATGTTAATTACCACTTATCAACCCAAGCCTGTTGTCCAGGTCAATGCCCACTAAACCTTGATGAAATGTATGCTAAGAATTGGATGGGATTCAAACTGAAGGCCATTGTTTTATGTACTTAAGCAGTTTGTGAATATAGAGTGATTTAATTCTGTTATATTTCAAAGGAAATGAAGAAAAATATCAAGTTTTTTTGTGCACACAAATCATGCAATTAAGTGGGATGTACTACAGTGAATAGAGTTTTTTTGCATTGTGCATTGATTAAAATCTTAAGGGGAATTTGTGTTTATCAGACTTGACCTTACGTGGCAATGCTGTTGTGATTCTTGGAATTCTCTTACTGTTAGTCCCCGATCCTGATGGACTTCATCCCAGGGTCTGAAAAGAAGTGGCTGCAGAGATAGTAGATGCATTGGTATTAATTTTCCAAAATTCCCTAGATCCTGGAAGGGTCCCAACAGATTGGAAAATAGCGAATGGAACTCCTCTATTCAAGAAAGGAGGGAGACAGAAAGCAGGAAACAACAGGCCAGTTAGCTTAACATCTGTCATAGGGAAAATGCTAGAATCTATTATTAAGGAGGTTATAGCAGGGCACTTAGAAAAATCTCAGTGCAATCAGGCAGAGTCAACGTGGCTTTGTGAAAGGGAAATCGTGTTTGACTAATTTATTAGAGTTCTTTGAGGAAGTAACAAGCAACGTGGATAAAGGGGATCCTGTGGATGTGGTGTACTTGGATTTCCAGAAGGCTTTTGACAAGGTGCTACATCAAAGGCTACTACACAAAATAAGAGCTCATGGTGTAGGGGGTAAGATATTAGCATGGATAAAGGATTGGTTAGCTAACAGGAAACAGAGAATAGGCATAAATGGGTCATTTTCAGGTTGGCAAGATGTAATGAGTGGAGTGCCACAGGGATCAGTGCTTGGGCCTCAACTATTTACAATCTATATCAATGACTTGGATGAAGGAACCGAATGTATGGTTGCTAAATTTGCTGATGACACAAAGGTAGGTAGGAAAGTAAGTTGTGAAGAGGACAAAAAGGGCCGATTTTCGGATGGCCAAGCGGGTGCGTTGGGGGCAGGGGGGCACCGAAAATGGCGGAATCCCGGAGCGGGTTCGGAGCCCGTTTCCAACCTGCTCACCTCTGGGTTCCCCAGTGATGTGTTCGGGTGCGCGTGCAGCTCCCGCATGCGGGACTCCCACCGGCAATTAAAGCTGGCGGGATGATAATTTAGATAGGTATTTATGTAGTTGAGGTACTTGACAGACCTCATTGACTGGAGATTTTGGCAGGGGTGCAATGTTGAAGGATCCTCAGCGTGTTTCCCGTGCTGTGGGAAACACTCCCTGTTGGAGCAGACGTGTTTCAGTCAGCAGCCAGTGGGAGATGCAAAGGATTATTTGACAGTAGGGGGGAAAACCTCATTTATTGCAGCAGGGCACTCTGTCACTTCAGACAAAGTTTTGGCTGCAACACGGTTTTCTTTCCACTCAAAATTATTAATTTATACCCTAAACTCTGCTGTGCAAACACATTTACCTACTTTGCGGACCTCCTCAAACTCACACCGTCAGGATGAGGGGGCGCATAGCTGCATTCATCACTTCATCCGAGGACGAGCAACATCACCAGCTTCGCCAGGCACGCCGTCCACCTCCGCCACGTGGAGCTCCACAACACAGTGCTGCACCACAGGCACCTGCACAACAGCAGGGAGGGCAACAACAGAGAGAGCGACGTCGCAGGAGGCACTACCCTCGCCACAGGGTCTACAGACCGAGGCTCAGCTTCCTGGACCTCTCTGAGGAGCAGTGCACACGGAGGCTCAGAGTCAGTCGCCAGGTAGTCGTGGACATCTGCAGCCTCCTTAATGACTAGCTGCTCCCAGCTGGGCCGAGCCGCATCTTCTTACCTGTTGCTGTCAAAGTCACCACTGCCCTCAACTTCTTCACCTCCGGATTAATTAAATTCAATTAATTAAATAAAAATCTGGAATTAAAATACTAGTATCAGTAATAGTGGCCATGAAACTACCGGATTGTCGTAAAAACCCATCTGGTTCACTAATGTCCTTTAGGGAAGGAAACATGCCGTCCTTACCCGGTCAGGCCTATATGTGACTCCAGACCCACAGCAATGTGGTTGATTCTTAATTGCCCTCTGAAATGGCCTAGCAAGCCACTCAGTTGTAAAATCTCGCTACGAAAAGTCATAATAAGAACCGTCACCACACGGACTGCAGCGGTTCAAGAAGGCGGCTCACCACCACCTTCTCGAGGGAAATTAGGGATGGGCAATAAATGCTGGCCTCGCCAGCGACGCCCACATCCCGTGAACAAATAAAAAAAAGGATCCTTCCAGTGACATCGTCAGGGTCTCTCAGTCGTCTGCACACAAGTGCATAAGGCAGGTCACCGACGGCTTGTTTTGCAGGGCCTCGCACGACATCAAATTCCCCATGGATGACCTCAGCCAGACGGAGAGGACAGTGGGATTCCACGCTGTGTATGGCTTCCCATGGGTGCAGGGTGTAATCGATTGCACCCATATAGCAATACGAGCACCTCCACACGAGCCAGGACTGTTCATCAACAGGAAGGGCTATCACTCCATCAACACTCGGCTCATCTGTGACCACCGCAAGAGATTCCTTCAGGTGTGCGCCAGATACCCTGGCAGCTGCCATGATTCCTTCATCCTGCGGGAGTCCAATATCCCGCCCCTCTTCCACGCACCGAACACCCGCAAAGGCTGGCTCCTCGGGGACAAGGGATACCCCCTGCACACATGGCTCATGACACCTCTGAGGAACCCCACCACCGAGCAACAGCGTCAATATAACGACATCGATACCAGGTCTATAATTGAGCATGCTATAGGGCTGCTCAAGATGCGCTTCAGGTGCCTTGATCGTTCTGGGGGAGCGCTTCAATACGCACCAGACAGAGTGGGACGCATTATAGTCGTCTGTTGTACCCTGCACAACATGGCACAACAGAGAGGGGTGCCGCTTGAGGTGACCCCATCCACATCTGCCACCCACATTGAGGAGGAGGAGGAGGAGGAGGCAGAGGAAGAGGAGCAACCCATGGGCAGAACAGCGGCTCACCTGGCTGCTCGTGAGGCCAGGGAGTCACTGATATGTGAACGGTTCTCCTAACATCAGACAGTGTGAAGAGTCCAGTCCTCACACTACCTGGATAGAGCAGCGCCCACACCAGCCTCCCCCGCTGCCCCCTGCACAAAATAGTCCTGCAACTACACATACACCCACTGTAGAGTGACCCAATGGGTGGCATCAAGTGTGGGTGTTCATGGTTAACCTCATGAAAGGGACTTATTGCACAAGCCAGTCAAGAATGGCCAAGACATGGCAGTAGTGGTGACAATATGATATTTAATGTGAGTTGAACAAAAATCAAATATAAATAAAAAACATGACAAACCGTCAAACTCCCTTGTGCATCCCCTTTGTGCTCACAAAACCTTCGCCTTTCGCTTCCGACTACTCCTACATGGTGCATCCCCTGTGGCTGCAGCAGAGGTAGTGGCAGGTTGCTCTTGTCCATGCCCTGACCGATTAGATGCTTTGGGCCGACGCCCTCTGGGTTTCGGTGCCCGTGAGGGCCCCTCCAAATTCTGCTCCACCTGCACCTGTGCAGGGGCAGACTCAGCCACCTGGAGAGGAGGCAGCATTGTGGGTACTGGTTGAGAGGGGGGCAACGGGTGAGACGTGGGAGCGCTTTGAGTGGCGTCCCCACTTCCATGTCCCCTTTCGCCATCATCCCTCCCCTGGGCCAGGCCCACATCACTCCTACCATCCAGCTGGATGACAGTTTGGAGGACATGTTTGAAGCCTTGTAAGGCCAGTGCTAGTGTATCTGCTTGCCTGTTCAAGGTGGCAGAAAGTTGCTCACCCTGAGTCTGAAGGGCTGTTGTCAGGGCCTCAATGGACTCATTGGTGAGCCGTGCTTGAAGCTCGATGGAGGCTAGCCTTCCCTCCATCACAGACATTCCCGCACTTACCCGCGACACTATCTCAGAGATGCCCTCACGTCCCTGTGACAGTATCTCAGAGATCCCCTCCTGTACCTGTGCCACCATTCCACTCATGCAGGAGTTGGACTCCTCCATCCTCTGTGCGATTGTGGAGAGTGCACGTGGCACCTGTTCCAGCACCTTGCAAATGTGCTGCTGCCCCTCGATCATTCTCCTTTTAAAGGATGGCCCCCAGGGTTCAGCATCTATGTCCAGATGAGCAAAGCCTGGAGAAGAGTGCTCCCACCGAGGCGGACTCTCCACAACTGCCCCTGCCACCAGTGTCTGCTCGTGCTCACTTGTGTGTGGTGACTCACCATGTGCAACCCCAACTAACTGAGGACGGGGACCCACCGAGGTGTGTGTATCTGCGCTGGTGGATGGCTCGCTCAGGTGTGACGGTGCCCCCTCAAGGCCGGCAGGTCCTCTGAGGAATCGCACTCCGCCGTCTCAGCAGTCGCTGAAGGCCCTGTAAGAGAACAGAAGGCAATATTAAGCATGATGACAGATGTTGAGGTGCTGAAGATGGCAAGGCATGTTAACATCATTTGCTATTGTGAGTGCTGAATGTTAAAGATCCGTCACCAGCCGTTTGTCAGGTGGCAGTCTCGGCGTCCCCGATGAACAGTCACTCGCGGGTGCAGTTCACTTCAAGAGCCTCCTGCTCCGCATCTGTGAGGACGACCTGATGTTGCGGCCCCCCTCCGGTCTTTGCCCTCTCCCGTGCATTTTGGGCTCTCTTCTCCTATAAGGGGAGAAAGTGGAGAGGCGTGAGTGAGGGATGGTGACATGGCCAACCGCTGAATGCATTGGTTTGGGTGAGGCTGACCATGAAAGAGATGCATCAGAAGGTGAGTATGAGACAGAGCCATGACATTGTATGAGGATTGAGTTGAGTGATAGTGGTGGGATGAGTACTGGGGAGGTGAGTAAGTTCAGACAAGTTGAGGATGAGGTTTGAGTGGGTGTGAGGAGTGATGTGATAGAGTAGTGTTGGCAGTGCAGAAGGAGTTGTGGGGTGGGGGCGGTGATGTGGAAGATGGAGTGTAGAAGAATGAGTAAGTGTACTCACTTTGGCTGACCTAGTTAGGTCATTGAAACGCTACCTGCACTGGATCCAGGTACGGGAGACGTTGCTGCTGCTGGTGACCTCCTCTGCCACCTCGAGCCAGGCCTTCTTGGTGGCAGAGACAGGCCACTTCCTCCCGTCCGCCGGGTAGAAGATCTCCCTCCTCCTCCTCACCCCAATCCAGTAAGGCCTGGAGTGAGACATCATTAAACCTGGGGGCAGCCTTTCCCCTGGGCTGCTCCATGCTGTAATTTTGGCTCCTTTCTGCAGCATCAGCCATTGGAGGACTTCCCCTTTAAATAGGGCTCCTCCAGCTGACAGCCTGTGATGTGGGTGCGCAGTCCGCCCGCTGCGCAGGTTTCTGAAACCCGGAAGCCACGTTAAGTAGCTTCAATTTACCCGCAATCGCATGGGGAACGGACGGATTTTACTGGGCGGGTTACCCACGCGCCTGGTCGCCCCCCCCCCTGCTGCCATCCCACCTCCCTGGTAATATAGTCTGCAAAGGGATATAGGTAGGTTAAGTGGCTGGGGAGTCCAGAACCAGGGGTCACAGTGTCAGGATATGGGGTATGCCATTTAGAAACGAGATGAGGAGAAATTTCTTCATTCAGAGGGTGGTGAACCTGTGGAATTCTCTACCACAGAAGGCACTGGAGGCCAAGTCATTAGATGTATTCAAGAAGGAGATAGATATATTTCTTAATGCTAAAGGGATCAAGGGATATGGGGAACAAGTGGGAACAGGGTACTGAGTTAGACGATCAACCATGATCATTTTGAATGCGGAGCAGGCCTGAAGGGCCGAATGGCCTACTCCTGCTCCTATTTTCTATGTTTCTATGTGAGTGAGTGGGCAAAAAATGTGAACTTGTCCACTTTGGCAGGAGGAATAGAAAAGCAGAATATTATTTAAATGGAGAGAAATTGCAGAACTCTGAGGTACAGAGGGATCTGGGTGTCCTAGTACATGAATCACAAAATGTTAGTATGCAGGTACAGCAAGAGATTAGGAAGGCAAATGGAATGTTGTTGTTTATTGCAAGGCGAATGGAATATAAAAGTAGAGATGTTTTGCTACAGTTGTACAGGGCATTGGTGAGACCACATCTAGAATTCTGTGTGCAGTTTTGGTCTCCTTATTTAAGAAAGGACATAATTGCTTTGGAGGCGGTTCAGAGAAGGTTCACTCGACTGATTCCTGGGATGAGAGGTGATCTTATTGAAACATATATAAGATCCTGAGGCGACTTGAAGGGGTAGATGCTGAGAGGATGTTTCCCTTTGTGGGAGAGTTTAGAACTAGGGGCCACAGTTTAAAAATAAGGGGTCTCCCATTTAAGATACAGATGAGGAAATTTTTTTTCTCTCAGTGGGTTGTGAGTCTGTGGAACTCCCTTCCCCAGAGAGCGGTGGAGGCAGGGTCATTGAATATTTTTAAGGCTGAGTTAGATAGATTCCTGATTAACAATGGAGTCAAAGGTTATAGTAGGTAGACAGGAAAAGTAGGGTTGAGGTCACATATTTCCATGTTTGCTAACGACACAAAACTAGGTGGGATTGTGAGTTTTGAGGTGGATGCAAAGAGGCTTCAAGGTGATTTGGACAAGTTGAGTGAGTGGGCAAATACATAGCAGATGCAGTATAATGTGGATAAATGTGAAGTTATCCACTTCGGAAGGAAAAACAGAAAGGCAGAGTATTATTTAAATGGTGATAGATTGGGGAATGTTGATGTACAAAGGGACCTGGGTGTCCTTGTACACCAGTCACTGAAAGCAAATATGCAGGTGCAGCAAGCAGTTAGGAAGGCTAATGGTATGTTGGCCTTCATTGCAAGAGGATTTGAGTACAGGAGCAAGGATGTCTTACTGCAGTTATACAGGGACCTAGGTGAGACCACACCTGGAGTATTGTGTGCAGTTTTGGTCTCCTTACCTAAGAAAGGATATACTTGCCATGGAGGGAGTGCAGCGAAGGTTCACCAGACTGATCCCTGGGATGGCAGGACTGTCATATGAGGAGAGATTGAGTCGACTCGGCCTGTATTCACTCGAGTTTAGAAGAATGAGAGGGGATCTCATTGGAACATATAAAATTCTGACAGGGCTCGACAGACTGGATGCCGGGAGAATGTTTCCCCTGGTTGGGGGGTCCAGAACAAGGGGTCACAGTCTCAGGATATGGGGTAGGACATTTAGGACTGAGATGAGGAGAAATTTCTTCATATAGAGGGTGGTGAACCTGTGGAATTCTCTACCACAGAAGGCTGTGGAGGCCAAGTCACTGAATATATTTAAGAAGGAGCTGGATAGATTCTAGACACAAAAGGCATCAAGGGGTATGGGGAGAGAGCGGGAATATGGTATTGAGATAGAGGATCAGCCATGATCATATTGAATAGACAGGCTCGAAGGGCCGAATGGCCTACTCTTGCTCTTAATTCGTATGTTCATATGTTACTGTTTACTTTCTGACAAGGAAGTTGTTTTAATTAGCCGACAGAGGGAAATTCCAGTCCAACAATATTTCCAGGTTTTGTGTGTGAACGAAAACACAGGGATTGTAAACGATTATATTCATTAAAAAGCACTAGATAAATTTTTAATCTTTACTCCTCGTCAAAGAATAATTTGCAAATTCACCATTCCTGTCTAGGGCGGTATTAGACGCTTAAATTTGGCTTTCCAAATTGTCTTAAATCAAACAATTTGGATTATAGTAACATTTACACTTCCTGTTAGATGCGCATTAGAATTGAGTGATGCATGATCATTAAAGAAGTCAGACCATAAAGTCACAAACTAACATTCCTTTATTCACAACTTATAATTGCAATTCACAGCCTCCGATATTAAATATGTAGATATGATTAACTTGACAAAAGTAAAAGTCACAATGGCCATGAATTTCCTCGGAGCAGGTCCTGTTCTGCCACCGTAACTTCACTAGAAGTGTGACAGAAATCCCATTTACACGTGTAAACTGGGTTTCTGCCACACACTTTTGGCAAAGTTACAGTAGTGGAGCGGGAAAAAAGCTCTGAGGAAATTCCCAGCCAATAGTTCACCATTAACCGGCTTTGCTCATTATAAGTTGATATTGAGGTCAATATCCAAGACTGATGTAAAGTTGTCGAGATTAGGTTACAGTTAGACAACTAATGTAGCTCACAGGTGAAAATTTTAGATAGTAAGTCTATTCTACAGATTAAAACAACAACGATGACTAGCATTTATATAGCACCTTTAATGTAGAAAAACATCCCAAGGTGCTTCACAGGAGTGTAATTGGACAAAAATGGATGCTGAGTCAAAGAAGGAGCTATTAGGTGACCAAAAGCTTGGCCAAAGTGGTGAGATTTAACGAGGGTCTTAAAGAAGGAGAGGGAGGTGTAGTGGCGGAGGGGTTTAGGGAGGGAATTCTGGAGTACAGGGCCTAGATGGCTGAAATTCCCCCGAAGTCTCCTGTAATCTCCCTCTTTATCGAGACCCTTTTATCCATTTGACTCTCTCACTCCTCTCTTGTATTCTGTGTCGGAAACATCAGCCCCGATTATTTACGGGAAGGGAGCGCGGGGAAAACCCGGCAAGGTTGGGGACGCTGAGGTCCTGCCGATTTTAACGGCAAGATCTGATTATAATTCTTTTTCCTTCTGTTTCTCGCCCGGCAGCCGGCGAGCTTGGAAGGCTGGCCGGCGAGAAAACCAGCAGCAGGAGGCCGCAGCCGAGGGACGGTCCCCGGTAACGGGGGAGAGAGAGAGATTGGGGCTTACGGTGGGGGGGGAAGAGAGCAGCATTCGGGAGGGAGGGAGATATCGGGGCTTGGTGCGGGGGAGGTCGCCGATCCCGGGAGGGTTGAGAGGGAGACCGCAATTGGCAGAAGGGAGACCGAAGGCTTCCTTGAGGGGCCCGGGGAGCACTCCTGCTGCTTCTGGTCTACAAGGAGTGCTGTAAAAATTCAAGGGGAAGCTAGATAAGCACACGAGGGAGAAAGGAAAAGAAGGATATGTTGATAGGGTTAGATGAAGTAGGGAGGGAGGAGGCTCGCTTGGAGCATAAACGCTAGCATAGACCTGTTGGGCCGAATGGCCTGTTTCTGTGTTGTAGTTTCGATGTAACTCGATGCTCCCACCTCCGTTTCACTGCCAGGTTTCCCGAGACCTGGGAAATCCAGCAGGCAACTGTTAAATTTAAATCAGGCTCGCAATTGCGCTGTGGGAGCCTGATTTAAATATGTTAATGCAGTGTCCCACCTCTCCAAGGCAGAATACGCGCACGGCACTTAACACGCTGCGCGTAAAAATGGCGGCAGGTGCGTACGCGGTGGGTCGGGAACACATTCCCTGTTTTAAAATTTTTAGTCCCCACCCCCCACTCAGCCGACCATCTCCCGCCAGTCGTGACGGGGTTAATATCCAGGCCATCATAGTTTGAGTCTCAAAGTAAATCACCTTTGACACAATCTTTTGCCAATCTGATACGCAGAGGGTTGTGAATCTTTGGAATTCTCTACACCAGAGGGCTGTGGATGCTCAGTCGTTGAGTATATTCAAGGCTGAGATCGATAGATTTCTGGACTCTAGGGGAATCAAGGGATATGAGGATCGGGCGGGAAAGTGGAGTTGAGATTGAAAATCAGCCATGATCTTGTTGAATGGCAGAGCAGGCTCGAGGGGCCATATGGCCTCCTCCTGCTCTATTTCTTACGTTTTTATTATACCTTATTGCAAGGATTCCCTTTTTTGATGTAAGTACATTGGACAAAGATACATCAAGAAATTATAATGTGCAAATTTTAATTACTGGACAAAAGCCAGATCTGCTCATTCATTGTGACTCTTCCTTTCTCTGGTTTATCTGACAATCCTGACATGATACTCTTGTCAACAAAACATGACCGCTCATTCAACCATGACAAGCCTCCGTGTACCTAGTTCCAGCCACTAATTGGAACCAGAAGTGCCTTGGAAAATTTTTCTACATGAAAGGCAACTATCCTACATCTAAATACGAGATATTGTTGTTTCTTATACCAACTGTGAATGATTCTTTGTCCTCACAGTGAACAGTGCTGTCTTAAATTACCCATGGTTCTTCACATGAACTCTTTCTGCTTTTCCAGAAGTCTGCAGGATTATTGGAAGCAACATTTTTAGGGGACTTTTGCGACAACTGAAAGAACCCAAAAGTTATTTTTGGAAATTAGATTTTACATTTTCCACAGTCGGGGGTTGGGGGAGGGGCGAGGAAGTGGGTAGGAAGAACAATAAACATAAGTCCAATAAATGAATCATCAACAAATTCTTTTGCAGGAAATACCTCCTTGAAGTCAATTCTTGGACATGTGCCTCGTACAACAACACATCGTGAGATGTATTGTGTAAGAGAAATAAACACCCCGTTTGTCATATATTTGTATTAATAAATTGCCTTTATAAATACCTATGAAACTCTGTGTAAAGCAGGAGAAGTAAGGTTGAGTTCATGTGAGCACAGGAGGTAAGCACGTAGAAGCATATAGTGCAAAGCCACTTAAAGGTCTCCAACACAATAATAAAATGTTTTTATGGCAGTATCTTTAAAAGGTGCTACTTATTTCACTATTGAATTCCTAAGACTCACAAATCTGTTATTGCTGAATGTTTATTTACCGTTTGATCTTGGCATTGGATACTGTTGAGTATTAGGGACTTTTCACGCACCCTTATTTCTTGGATCAAAGATCAATCTGCTGCACAGCCAACTTAGAACTCGTGGGCATCAGAATAAAGGTTCGGTCATTTAAGACTGAGATGGGGAGGAATTTCTTCACTCAGAGGGGTGTGAATCTTTGGAATTCTCTACCTCAGAGGGCTGTGTATGCTCAGTCATTGAATATATTCAAAACAATTTTACAACACCAAGTTATAGTCCAGCAATTTTATTTTAAATTCACAAGCTTTCGGAGACTTCCTCCTTCCTCAGGTAAATGTTCAGGAGCTCCTTGAAGTCTACGCATTTATACATATAGAACAATACATGGTGTTTACAGACTGCCCCTGCAACTGCCCGTTGCCAAGGCAATCACCGTGTTCAGACAGAGAGGTGTCACCTGCAGAACCCCCGAATACACATTCAACAAAAAAACAAACAGGGAAAAAAAAACAGAGAAAAAAAACAGAGAGAGGCAGAAACATCCGGAAGGCAGAGAGAGCCAGCAAATGACCCATTATATTAAAAACAGATAACATTTGTTCGCTGGTGGGGTAACGTGTAGCGTGACATGAACCCAAGATCCCGGTTGAGGCCGTCCTCATGGGTGCGGAACTTGGCTATCAATTTCTGCTCGACGATTTTGCGTTGTCGTGTGTCTCGAAGGCCGCCTTGGAGTACGCTTACCCGAAGGTCGGTGGATGAATGTCCATGACTGCTGAAGTGTTCCCCGACTGGGAGGGAACCCTCCTGTTTGGCGATTGTTGCGCGGTGTCCGTTCATCCGTTGTCGCAGCGTCTGCATGGTCTCGCCAATGTACCATGCTCTGGGGCATCCTTTCCTGCAACGTATGAGGTAGACAACGTTGGCCGAGTCACAGGAGTATGAACCATGCACCTGGTGGGTGGTGTCCTCTCGTGTGATGGTGGTATCTGTGTCGATGATCTGGCATGTCTTGCAGAGGTTACCGTGGCAGGGTTGTGTGGCGTCGTGGACGCTGTTCTCTTGAAAGCTAGGTAATTTGCTGCGAACGATGGTCTGTTTGAGGTTGGGTGGCTGTTTAAAGGCGAGTAGTGGAGGTGTGGGGATGGCCATAGCGAGGTGTTTGTCCTCATTGATGACATGTTGAAGGCTGCGGAGTACATGGCGTAGTTTCTCCGCTCCAGGGAAGTACTGGACGACAAAGGGTACTCTGTTGGTTGCGTCCCGTGTTAGTCTCCTGAGGAGGTCTATGCGATTTTTTGCTGTGGCCCGTCGGAACTGTCGATCGATGAGTCGAGCGTCATATCCCGTTCTTACTAGGGCGTCTTTCAGCGTCTGTAGGTGTCCATCGCGTTCCTCCTCGTCTGAGCAGACCCTGTGTATTCGCAGGGCCTGTCCATAGGGGATGGCCTCTTTGACGTGGTTAGGGTGGAAGCTGGAAAAGTGGAGCATCGTGAGGTTGTCCGTGGGCTTGCGGTAGAGTGAGGTGCTGAGGTGCCCGTCTTTGATGGAGATTCGTGTGTCCAAGAAAGAAACTGATTCTGAGGAGTAGTCCATGGTGAGCTTGATGGTGGGATGGAACTTGTTGATGTTATCGTGTAGTCTCTTTAGTGATTCCTTGCCGTGGGTCCATAGAAAGAAAATGTCGTCGATGTATCTGGTGTATAGTGTTGGTTGGAGGTCTTGTGCAGTGAATAAGTCCTGCTCGAACTTGTGCATGAAAATGTTGGCGTATTGGGGTGCGAATTTGGTCCCCATGGCTGTTCCGTGTGTTTGGGTAAAGAACTGGTTATCGAAGGTGAAGACATTGTGATCCAGGATGAAGCGGATGAGTTGTAGGATGGCTTCCGGAGATTGGCTGTTGTTGGTGTTGAGTATTGATGCTGTCGCAGCGATGCCGTCATCGTGGGGGATACTGGTGTATAGTGCCGAGACGTCCATCGTGGTGAGAAGTGTTCCTGGTTCAACTGGTCCGTGGGTACTGAGTTTTTGTAGGAAGTCTGTAGTGTCGCGACAGAAGCTGGGGGTTCCCTGTACGATGGGTTTCAGGATGCCCTCGATGTATCCAGAGAGGTTCTCACACAGGGTTCCGTTGCCTGATACGATGGGACGTCCGGGTGTGTTGGCTTTGTGTATCTTTGGGAGGCAGTAGAAGTCTCCCACGCGGGGATTACGTGGGATGAGAGTGCGTAGGATGCTTTGAAGGTCTGGATCGAAGGTCTTGATCAGTTTGTTGAGCTGGTGGGTGTGTTCTTTGGTCGGATCTGCGGGTAACCGTCTGTAGTGTTCCTGGTTGTCCAGTTGTCGGTATGCTTCTTTGCAATAGTCTGTTCTGTTCTGTATGACTATGGCTCCTCCTTTGTCCGCTGGTTTGATGACGATGTTGAGGTTGGTCTTGAGAGCGTTGATGGCGTTGCGTTGTGCTCAGGTGGACAATTGAATATATTCAAGGCTGAGATCAATTGATTTTTGGAATCTAAGGGAATCAAGAGATATGGGGATCGGGCAGGAAAGTGGAGTTGAGGTCGAAGATCAGCCATGATCTTGTTCAATGACGAAGCAGGCTCCTGCTCCTGTTTCTAAAAACATGCTGACAGCTGTGCAAATTTAAATTTCTTACGAAGATACAATCTTATCAGGACTTCCCTGAAGACCCTGCAGGGTAAATGCATCGTGTGGTGAGGTGTTAAAACATACAAACTAAGAAAGTCCTTGGTTCAAACCCTATTCTGGGTTGAGTCAGCCAACCTCCACTGTGCAGCCCATTGGGGCACGGAGAGGGGGTGAAAAATAAACCAGGGTTCCTGCTCCTGCTTGTTGCTGGAAAGTGAGTGTCAGATGGGGACAGGATGACACTCAACCACGATACTGCTGCTGTCAGTTAGCCTACCGACATTTGCTGTCCAATTTTATGGATAAATAATGATCACTAGCAGCAGGAGCCATCTCCCCGACAAAGACAAGGAGATTAAAATGCATTCATTTTATCTTATATTTTTAATATAAAGTAACTAATAATCTGCAGCAGGTTTGATTAATAATACGATCGCATTATTTTATCACTGATCATATCACTATGCCATCACACCCTCGTGCATCAACTTGGTAAAGTGCATTCCCTCCAGTCTTTAGTAATGATGTGTACTGCACTGCAAACTGATCTGACCAATATATGTGATGTGAAAACAAACTTCTAAAAAGGAAAATTTGAATATGGAGACTTTCAAAATGTTTAAAAAGGAGTTTCTCATTTGACACAGTAAAAACCGTCTTTTATTCTGTTGTGTACTCATCCTGTTGGAAATCCCTGCCTGTAAATTCCCCTGATATCACGTTTAGTGCATGTTTTAACCTTCTTAACCATGGAACCTATAGTAAAACTGAAACCAAAAACAGAAACATTAGAAACACTCAGCAGGTCAGATAACATCTGTGGAGAGAACCAACAGGATGTTTCTGGTATGACTGATCATACCAGACATACCATACTGATCAAACACTGGTTCGCCCACAAATCGAGTATCGTGTCCAATTCTGGGCACCGCACTTTAGGAAGAATGTGAAGGCCTTGGAGAGGGTGCAGAAAAGATTTACCAGAAAGGTTTCAGGGATGAGGGTGAAGGGTTCTCAAAATTCCCACATTTTTCAGATCATCAACAAGGATATGATTTTTGGACTTTTATGGCAGAGGACCCAACTGCTGGGTTAAATGTAGAACCCTGCAGACAGGAGGCTAGGCCCATGAGGGCCTGGGACTGGACATGCCCGGGCTTGTTGAGTGCAGTGTGGATTGTTGCCTGAAACCAGACAACGAGAGGAGACAGAATACGCATTCTTCCCTTTAAAACAATCAACCCAGAGAAAGACTTCATCTTACACGAAACTAAAGCCCATCAAAACCTTGCATAAATAATCGCTACTAACTACTAAGACAGGAAGGTAGCAATCAATGCAATTATGCGAACCCATCAATACTTCACATATACAATGGCTTTCAGTTCAAGACTAGTTACAGGGACAGGAAGACAACGATAAACATTATGCGACCCCATTAAAAACAACGAGACAACAATCACCTGAAGAAGCCCACCAAAATCAGACAAAGAACTAACCCTGATTTGGATTCAGATAAGAAATTCGAAAAACAGTATAACTGGGCCACCAGTTACGAAGGGGCAGGGTGAGCAGTCTTGGAGCAGGTTTTAAGCAGAGGTTGTAAGCAGGTGTTAAGCGGTTGAAGCAGAGTTTGAGCAGGGAGAGGTAGCTGAGCCAAGCGGAGGAAGGAGATCCGGAGGTTCGCAGGCCCGCAGGCAACATCACGGCGAGGGGCACGGCATGGCAGCCTCAACTGAAGACAACAAGGCCGCAACCGCAGCCCTCCACGAAGATCGCCCACCCACAACTGCGCCTTACCGCATCAGCGGACTCCACCCAACTGAAGAACCTTCGCAGATTCCACAGACCAGGACCACGTGGGGACGGCAGGCCCCAGAGGACACAAAGAGCGCACCCCAAAACTGCAACCGGCTTACCTGGCTGGATTTCGAACTGTCAAGGAACCCTGGTTTGGTGAGCATGATCCCTGACCTCTCCTAGTTCAATTTAGTTAGGTTTAGGGGGTGGGACAAGGGTAAGGAGATTAATAGCGTGATTTTCCCTCGTTATGCCGTGTGTTCCCCATTCTTAACTAAGTGTACTTTGTAGGTCTGTATAATCTCAGTGTAATCCTAATGTTATAAGTTCATTTGTGACTTCAATAAACCCAGTTTTTCTCTTGCACCAAAACCAGTTGTCTGCTGCACTTTGTCACAACCCCCAAATAAGTCCAAGGTCTAGAACCCAGGGAGTTGGAGCGATTCGAACCGTTCAGAAGTCAGAGGCGAAGCTGACACACACCACCACCCCCTACAAGGGACTTCAGTTACGTGGATAGACTGGAGAAGCTGGGGTTGTTTTCCTCAGAGCAGAGAAGGTTGAGAGGAGATTTGATAGAGATTCAAAATCATGAAGGGTCTAGACAGAGTAGATAGAGAGAAACTGTTCCTATTGACAGAAGGGTCAAGAACCAGAGGACACAGATTTAAGGTAATTGGCAAAAGAACCAAAGGCGACCTGAGGAAAATCTTTTTTACGCAGCGAGTGGTTATGACCTGGAATGTACTGCCTGAGGGGGCGGTGGAGGCAGATTCAATCGTGGCTTTCAAAAGGGAATTGGATAAGTACGGAAGGAAAACAATTTGCAGGGCTACGGGGAAAGGGCGGGGGAGTGGGACTAGCTGGATTCTCTTGCAGAGAGCCGGCACGGGCTCAACGGGCTGAATGGCCTCCTTCCGTGCCGTAACCATTCGATGATTCTATGGCCTTTCCCCAGAACTCATGTCCTGAGGGACTATAACCAAAACTTCTCTGTTCTCTCCACAGATGCTGCCTGACCTGCAGAGTGTTTCCAGCGTTCTCAGTTCTTGTTTCAGATTTTTAGCATCTGCAATATTTTGCTTTTTGCTCAAGCAAATCGATATATCTATCCTTAATATATTAAGTGGTTGATTTTGGTCTCCCAGTGTGAAACTGGCAGGAAGTAGATAGAGCAAGAGCAATGGCCGCCCTGAAGAGTTGGTGGGGGATTCATGGAATCATACAGCACAGAAGGAGGCCATTCGGCCCATTGTGCCACTGCCGGCTCTGTGAAAGAGCTATCCAATTAGTCCCATTCCCCCTGCTTTCTCCCCATCGCCCAGCAATTTTTTTTCCTTTTCAAGTATTTATCCAATTCCCTTTTGAAAGTTTATATTGAATCTACTTCCACCGCCCTTTGGAGGAGCAAGTTTGAGAGAGGCGGAAAGTCCTCTTCCCCATACATAGTCAGTGGGTGCCAAAGCAATTTGGTGAATGGGAATGGCGAATGGGGATAGCACGTTAATGCAAACAGCATTTTCTCAAGGACCTGGCTGCAGTGCAGATAGAAATTTAAGGATATCACCAGGAGTGCCAAGGTAAGACTCCCTTTCATGTCTCTCATTCTTTCTCCACAGCCCTGCAGAATCCCACCTTCTGAGGGATAAATATCGGCCAGGACACCGAGGGGAGAACTCGCCCGCTGTTCTTCGAAATAGTGCCGTGGGATATTTTATACTTAGCTGAGAGGGGCAGAGCGGGGCCTCGGTTTAACATCTCATCTGAAAGACGACACCTCCGACACACCCTCAGTACTGCACTGAAGTGTCAGCTTAGATTTTGTGCTCAAGTTTCTGGAGTGGGACTTGAACCCACGACCTTCAGACTCAGAGGCGAGAATCCCACCCACTGAGCCACAGCCGACTCCACACACTCGTGGCCAGAGGAGCTGCTCAACACCAATATACACAGTCCTCTGTCAGTGGCAGCTAAAGTCACAAACACCCTTAACTTCTATGCCACTGGGTCATTGCAGGCTGCCATTGAGGACATCTTTAACACAAACCCAAAAAAAACTGCGGTGATGAATCAAGCAAGTTACAAATGCACTGATCTCGAGAGTTATTAATTTCATCAGCGTCCCCATGGACAACCAGCAGCACGTGAAAGGCCATTGCAATTTTAGCAAGTGGCAGAAGGAATTATAGATTGCACCCACATGGCCACACATGCATCAATAGAAAAGGATCCCACTCTCTCAGCTCATTTGTGACTGGTAACACACCATCATGTAAGTGAATGCTGGTTCCCTTGGAAGCTGCCACAAAGCTTTTAATTGAAGGCCAATCCATTTTGCCTTTATTCTTTAACTCAGAATGACAAATCTTTTGGTGGCATCTTGGAGATCAAGGCTGTCCTCCAAAAACCTGGTTGACGACATCTTTGTGCTTCCCCAGTACTATTTGATTCATCACCAGAAACATAAAGTACACCATAGGCGCGCATTGGATATCTGGATCGAGCAGGGGGTATCCTGTAGTACAGTCGAGTAAGGGTCTCAAGGATCATGTTGGTGTGCTGTAAGCTACATAACTTCACCTTACAATGTCCCAGAGGACAACAGCCCCTCATGGGAAGCAAGAACAGCAACAGTAGCAACAGCCTAAACACAATGTGAGGACAACCCATTGTTACAAACTGGATGGCCAGGTGGTGAAGGATCGAATACTGGAGCCCGGTCTTCAGTTGCTTCCATGCCTTTATTCTCAGAGCTCCACATTACACACACCACACCCTAGATCAGCTCTCTTATAAATGGATACAAGAGCGTTCCCAATTGATACCACCTGAATACAATTAACACTAATTGATATAAATCACATGGATACAATTAATACCCAATGCCAGCTGTGAAACACTCTTGCCACTCAGATGCAATAGGCCTTCTCTTGACGACCACTTCTGGCCATTGCATGAGCAGTCCCACATATATCTGCCTCCTTTCCACCGCAAATATGCCATCGTCTACACACCCTTCTCTGTGCAGAACATCTTACACAGCCACTTCCAAACCTCACAAGAGCAGTGTCTGCATGTACAACAACTTTTAGTACTCCCGTAATTTAATCAACACCTATATTATATGCGTGCACCTACTGCTTCCTACCTGAGGCTGAACCACACTGTTCGCAACCTCGGCATCCTATTTGACCCTGAGATGAGCTTCTGACCCCACATCCGCTCCATCACCAAGACCGCCTACTTCCACCTCCGTAACATCGCCCGTCTCCGCCTCTGCCTCAGCTGATCTGCTGCTGAAACCCTCATCCATTCCTTTGTTACCTCTAGACTTGACTATTCCAATGCTCTCCTAGAATCACAGAATCATGGACAGGTTACAGCACGGAAGGAGGCCATTCGGCCCACCATGTCCATGCCGGCTCTATACAAGAGCAATCCAGCTAGTCCCACTCCCTCACCATATCCCCGTAGCCCTGCAAATTTTTTCCTTTCAAGTTCTTATCCAGTTCCCTTTTGAAGGCCATGATTGAATCTGCCTTCACCACCCCCTCGGGCAGAGCATTCCAGATCCTAACCACTCGCTGTGTAAAAAATTTTTTCCTCATGTCACCTTTGGTTCTTTTGCCAATCACCTTAAATCTATGTCCTCTAGTTCTTGACCCTTCTGCCAATGGGAACAGTTTCTCTCTATCTATTCTATCCAGACTCTTCATGATTTTGAATACCTCTATCAGATCTCCTCTCAATCTTCTCTGTTCCAAGGAGAACAACCCCAGCTTCTCCAGTCTATCCACGTAACTGAAGTCCCTCATTCCTGGAAACATTCTAGTAAATCTCTTCTGCACCCTCTCTAAGGCCTTCACATCTTTCCTAAAGTGCGGTGCCCAGAACTGGACACAATGCTCCAGTTGTGGTCGAACCAGTATTTTATAAAGGTTCATCATGACTTCCTTGCTTTTGTACTCTATGTCTCTATTTATAAAGCCCAGGATCCCGTATGCTTTTTTAACCACTTTCTTAACCTGCCCTGCCACCTTCGATGATTTGTGCACACATACCCCCAGACCTCTGTACCCCTTTTAGAATTGTGCCCTCTAGTTTATATTGCCTCTCCTTGTTCTTCCTACCGAAATGTATGACTTCACATTTTTCTGCATTAAATTTCATCTGCCACGTGTCCGCCCATGCCACCAGCCTGTCTATATCCTCTTGAAGTCTATCACTATCCTCCTCACTGTTCGCTACCCTTCCAAATTTTGTATCATCTGCAAATTTGGAAATTGTGCCCTGTACACCCAAGTCCATGTCATTAACATATATCAAGAAAAGCAGTGGTCCCAGCACTGACCCCTGGTGAACACCATTGTACACCTCCCTCCAGTCTGAAAAACAACCGTTCACCACCACTCTCTGCTTCTTGTCACTTAGCCAATTTTGTATCCGTGCTGCTACTGCCCCCTTTATTCCATGGGCCGCAATCTTGATGACAAGCCTATTAGGCGGCATTTTATCAAACGCCTTTTGAAAGTCCATATACACCACATCAACTGCATTACCCTCATCGGCCCTCTCTGTTACCTCATAAAAAAACTTTCTCAGGTTAGTTAAACATGATTTGCCTTTAACAAATCCGTGCTGGCTTTCCCTAATCAATCCACCCTCGTCCAAGTGACTGTTGATTCTGTCTCGGATTATCGTTTCTAAAAGCTTCCCCACCACTGAGGTTAAACTGACTGGCCTATAGTTGCTGGGTTTAATCTTACACCCTTTTTTGAACAAGGGTGTAATATTTTCAATTCTCTAGTCCTCTGGCACCACCGCCATATTGAAGGATGTTTGGAAGATTATGGCCAGTACCTCCCAATTTCCACCCTTACTTTCCTCAACAACCTCGGATGCATCCCAGCCAGACTGGGTGACTTATCTACTTTAAGTACAGCTAGCCTTTCTAGTACCTCCTCTTTATCAATTTTTAGCCCATCCAGTATCTCAACTACATCTTCCTTTAATAAGACTCTGGCTGCATCTTCTTGCTTGGTAAAGACAGATGCACAGTGCTCATTTAGTATTTTGGCCATGCCCTCTGCCTCCATGAGTCGATCTTTTTGGTCCCTGATCGGCCCCATCCCTCCTCTTACTACCCATTTACTGTTTACATGCCTATAGAAGACTTTTGGATTCCCTTTTATGTTAGCCGCTAGTCTATTCTCATACTCATTCTTCCTTTTTCACTTCCCCTCTGAGCTTTCTATATTCAGCCTGGTTCCCACTTGTGTTCTCACTTGTGTTATCAATCTTTTTTCTGCTTCATCTTAATTTCTATCTCTTTTGTCATCCAGGGATCTCTGGCTTTAGTTGCCCTACCTTTCTCCCTCGTGGGAATGTACCTAGACTGTACCTCAACCATCTCCTCCTTAAAGGCCACCCATTGCTCCTGGCCGGCCTCCCATCTTCCACTCTGTATAAACTTGAGCTCATCCAAAACTCTGCTGCCTCTATCTTAACTCACACCAAGCCCCGATCACCCTTCACCTCTGTGCTCGCTGACCTACATTGGCTCCCAGTCTAGGAACGCCTCGATTTTAAAATTCTCATCCTTGTTTTGAAATCCCTCCATAGCCTCGGCACTCCCTATATCCGTAACCTCCTCCAGCCCTACAACCCTCCAAGATCTCTGCACTCCTCCAATTCTGGCCTCTTGCGCATCCCCAATTTTAATCGCTCCACCATTGGCAGCCGTGCCTTCAGCTGCCTAGGCCCTAAGCTCTGGAATTCCCTCACTAAACCTCTCCACCTCTGCTCCTTTAAGATGCTCCTTAAACCCTACCTCTTTGATCAAGCTTTTGGTCACCTGTCCTCATATCTCCTTATGTGGTTCGGTGTCAAATATAGTTTGATAATTGCTCCTGTGAAGCACCGTGGGACGTTTTACTACGTTAAAGGCGCTATATAAATGCAAGTTGTTGTTATTACTACCGTGCTTCCTCTTAATCCCAGAGACATATGAGCTCTTAAATCTAACCTTATGCTTCTCCTAGGCACTGAGACTCAGAAGCATGCGAGGTGCCTGGCTGTTGCATTCCTCTTAGGACCTGAGGTGGTCCTTAACCTCGTGGCAGCTGGGGCTCGGGATGGATCTGCAGCAGGCTGGCACGTCTTGAGCCACTGCATAGGCAGCCTAGCTTTGAGTTCTTTCGGCCTCATGCCATTCTGAAGGAAAGCAGAATCATTCACGTCCATTCCAGACATCCTACTAGTACTGAGAACTGCCTCTGCATGGCTATTGGCCCGCAGAAAAGTGCACCTAACTGCACCAACTAGATCAGTCAAGCCCCATGAGATGCTCGTTTCCAAACCAGCCTCAGTCATTTGCAAGGTGCAGCTAGCTCCTCTTACCTTGCCTGACCTGATAAGGTCATTAAATTTTTTCTTGCACTGAATTGCTGTGTGTTGATGCTCTTGTATGCATGACTATTCCTGTGCTGCTTTTCTTGAGGGTCTGCAACACTCCATTCTAAATAGGGCCTACCTCTTCAGCCTGACTCCCTCCAGCAGAATTTCCACAGCTGCATCAGTGAACCTGGGGGATGTTCTCGACCCACCTGAAGACCTTTTCGCTGAGAAAACCTTCTGCCTCTCTATAAACCTGTTCTGGTGGATCCCCATCCATTTAGCTGCTGCATGCCTTTAAATGCTGCCACAGCAGGCCGAGTACAACCGCAACAGACGAGCTCCCAAAAGAGTGGCATTCCTAAGACATGGAGCTCACCCCCGATATTAAAATTAGGCTGATCCCAGGAACCAGTGGTGCAGCACCATTCGCAATGGGAAGTGGGCAATGTGCTCCCCTCTACTCCCACTCGCAATATCACTCAATCAGAGACTCTAAGCCTGTACATCTTTACACATGTGTTTTGGCCCTGTGATCACCATAAACACAGTTGATTCTGCGAAAAGGTTATTCAATAATTCCGGGTGATATCTCCAGATTAGCACTTGCTATTTGTACAGTTCCAAAATTTCCCCGCCACACTGATTGAAACCAGCATAGAAGAATTTTGGGACCTACGCCATCTCTGAATGCATGGATGGATTTTGAGGGTACGGTAGCATAGTGGTTATGTTACTGGGCTAGTAATCCAGAGGCCGAGACTAAAATCCAGAATCATGAGTTCAAATCCCGCCATGGCAGCTGGCGAATTTAAATTCAATTAATTAATTAAATTCAATTAATTAAATAAAAATCTGGAATTAAAATACTAGTATCAGTAATGATGGCCATGAAACTACCGGATTGTCGTAAAAACCCATCTGGTTCACTAATGTCCTTTAGGGAAGGAAGCCTGCTGCCCTTACCCGGTCTGGCCGATATGTGACTCCAGACCCACAGCAATGTGGTTGATTCTTAATTGCCCTCTGAAATGGCCAAGCAAGCCACTCAGTTGTAAAATCTCGCTACGAAAAGTCACAATAAGAATAAAACCGGACGGACCACCCGGCATCGGACCACGAGGCACCGGACACGACAACGGCAAAACACCAAGCCCAGTCGACCCCGCAAGGTCCTCCTTACTAACATCTGGGGACTTGTGCCAAAATTGGGAGAGCTGTCCCACAGACTAGTCAAGCAACAGCCTGACACAGCCATACTCACAGAATCATATCTTTCAGCCAACGTCCCAGACTCTTCCATCACCATCCCTGGGTATGTCCTGTCCCACCGGCAGGACAGACCCACCAGAGGTGGCGGTACAGTGATATACAGTCAGGAGGGAGTGGCCCTGGGAGTCCTCAACATTGACTCTGGACCCCATGAAATCTCATGGCATCAGGTCAAACATGGGCAAGGAAACCTCCTGCTGATTACCACCTCAGCTGATGAATCAGTCCTCCTCCATGTTGAACACCACTTGGAGGAAGCACTGAGGATAGCAAGGGCACAAAATGTACTCTGGGTGGGGGACTTCAATATCCATCACCAAGAGTGGCTCGGTAGCACCACTACTGACCGAGCTGGCCGAGTCCTGAAGGACATAGCTGCTAGACTGGGCCTGCGGCAGGTGGTGAGCGAACCAACACGAGGGAAAAACTTACTTGACCTCGTCCTCACCAATCTACCTGTTGCAAATGCATCTGTCCATGACAGTATTGGTAGGAGTGACCGCACAGTCCTCGTGGAGATGAAATCCCGTCTTCGCACTGAGGACACCATCCAACGTGTTGTGTGGCACTACCACCGTGCTAAATGGGATAGATTCAGAACAGATCTAGCAGCTCAAAACTGGGCATCCATGAGGCGCTGTGGGCCATCAGCAGCAGCAGAATTGTATTCCAGCACAATCTGTAACCTCATGGCCCGGCATATTCCTCACTCTACCATTACCAACAAGCCAGGGGATCAACCCTGGAGCAGCACCAGGCGTACCTAAAAATGAGGTGCCAACCTGGTGATGCTACAACTCAGGACTACATGCATGCTAAACAGCGGAAGCAACATGCTATAGACAGAGCTAAGCGATTCCACAACCAACGGATCAGATCAAAGCTCTGCAGTCCTGCCACATCCAGTCGTGAATGGTGGTGGACAATTAAACAACTAACGGGAGGAGGAGGCTCTGCAAACATCCCCATTCTCAATGATGGCGGAGTCCAGCACGTGAGTGCAAAAGACAAGGCTGAAGCGTTTGCAACCATCTTCAGCCAGAAGTGCCGAGTGGATAATCCATCTCAGCATCCTCCCGATATCCCCACCATCACAGAAGCCAGTCTTCGGCCAATTCGATTCACTCCATGTGATATCAGAAACGGCTGAGTGCACTGGATACAGCAAAGGCTATGGGCCCCGACAACATCCCAGCTGTAGTGCTGAAGACTTGTGCTCCAGAACTAGCCGCACCTCTCGCCAAGCTGTTCCAGTACAGCTACAACACTGGCATCCACCCGACAATGTGGAAAATTGCCCAGGTATGTCCTGTCCACAAAAAGCAGGACAAATCCAATCCGGCCAATTACCGCCCCATCAGTCTACTCTCAATCATCAGCAAAGTGATGGAAGGTGTCGTCGACAGTGCTATCAAGCGGCACTTACTCACCAATAACCTGCTCACCGATGTTCAGTTTGGGTTCCGCCAGGACCACTCGGCTCCAGACCTCATTACACCTTGGTCCAAACATGGACAAAAGAGCTGAATTCCAGAGGTGAGGTGAGAGTGACTGCCCTTGACATCAAGGCAGCATTTGACCGAGTGTGGCACCAAGGAGCCCTAGTAAAATTGAAGTCAATGGGAATCAGGGGGAAAACTCTCCAGTGGCTGGAGTCATACCTAGCACAAAGGAAGATGGTAGTGGTTGTTGGAGGCCAAGCATCTCAGCCCCAGGGCATTGCTGCAGGAGTTCCTCAGGGCAGTGTCCTAGGCCCAACCATCTTCAGCTGCTTCATCAATGACCTTCCCTCCATCATAAGGTCAGAAATGGGGATGTTCGCTGATGACTGCACAGTGTTCAGTTCCATTCGCAACCCCTCAGATAATGAAGCAGTCCGAGCCTGCATGCAGCAAGACCTGGACAACATCCAGGCTTGGGCTCATAAGTGGCAAGTAACATTCGCGCCAGATAAGTGCCAGGCAATGACCATCTCCAACAAGAGAGAGTCTAACCACCTCCCCTTGACATTCAACGGCATTACCATCGCCGAAACCCCACCATCAACATCCTGGGGGTCACCATTGACCAGAAACTTAACTGGACCAGCCATATAAATACTGTGGCTACGAGAGCAGGTCAGAGGCTGGGTATTCTGCGGCGAGTGACTCACCTCCTGACTCCCCAAAGCCTTTCCACCATCTACAAGGCACAAGTCAGGAGTGTGATGGAATACTCTCCACTTGCCTGGATGAGTGCAGCTCCAACAACACTCAAGAAGCTCGACACCATCCAAGATAAAGCAGCCCGCTTGATTGGCACCCCATCCACCACCCTAAACATTCACTCCCTTCACCACCGGCGCACTGTGGCTGCAGTGTGCACCATCCACAGGATGCACTGCAGCAACTCGCCAAGGCTTCTTCGACAGCACCTCCCAAACCCGCGACCTCTACCACCTAGAAGGACAAGGGCAGTAGGCGCATGGGAACAGCACCACCTGCACGTTCCCCTCCAAGTCACACACCATCCCGACTTGGAAATATATCGCCGTTCCTTCATTGTCGCTGGGTCAAAATCCTGGAACTCCCTTCCTAACAGCAGTGTGGGAGAACCGTCACCACACGGACTGCAGCGGTTCAAGAAGGCGGCTCACCACCACCTTCTCAAGGGCAATTAGGGATGGGCAATAAATGCCGGCCTTGCCAGCGACGCCCACATCCCGTGAACGAATTTAATAAAAACCTGCTCTTCCAGTAGTTTTACTTATGTTTTCATTTGAATCAGTGTGCTGTAATTTGGGACTTTTAGCACCTATGACTCACACAGCTCGTATAACCACAGGCAACAGAGGATGCCAGCACAATCGGGACTTTACACACCATGACACGCATTTGCTTGGATTTTAGTCCCTATTGGTAACGGAGGAGGGCCCTGTGTAAGGAATCTCTGACGAGTCTGCTTACTGTTGATATTGAGTGCAATTTTCCACTTAATTCAATGGAGGGGCGAGGGGGAGAAATTCCAGCCATTCGAGAACTGTTCTCACCTGTTCCCGATGGCCTGGGGAATCCATAACCAGGGGTCACAGTCTCAGGATACGGGATATGCCATTTAGAACCGAGATGAGGAGAAATTTCTTCACTCAGAGGGTGGTGAACCTGTGGAATTCTCTACCACAGAAGGCAGTGGAGGCCAAGTCTTTAGATGTATTCAAGAAGGAAAGAGATATATTTCTTAATGCTAAAGGGATCAAGTGATATGGGGAAAAAGCAGGAACAGGGTACTGACGATCAGCCATGATCATTTTGAATGACCTACTCTTGCTCCTATTTTCTATGTAACTTATTTCTCGCATTTTCTTTGGGGCTTATAAAAGGTCCCTCCAAACTGTTCCATAAATACTTGAAATGCACCAGAACTGCTGATTTTTAATGGAAGAATTCAAAATGTTCAGAGGGATCATATTACCAGAACCTTCCACTTTTGCCTTCAACCTTTGGATCTTTCCCCTTTAGGTTTTTATATGCTTGTGTCCCGCCTCCTTCCCCGGAGATTTGAGGAAATTGGCTCTTGCAGATGCAATGACTGAGCGTTTTATTGGGCGTGAGATGTGAGGTAAGAGCCCAGAGCTGGGGAATCCCCTGGATCAACGACCCAATCTCATCCATCACTAACTATAAATACTGAAGGTTAAAGTGGAAAGTACTTTCCGTCCAGAATCTGCCAGAGAGGCAGCAGCAAAGGGGAATTTAGAAGCCTCGGGACTCACTTTACCTCGTGAAATTGCAACAGAAACTGCAGTCTCAGTCTCAGTTCCACCCGCGTGGGTCCTGCTATTTTATTCCACCTCTCTTCACTTGGCTTGCCCATTTCTCGCCATTGCCGGTGGAGATTGCTGGATGGGAAACACGGGCGGTAAAAGCCAGCAGAACGCCGTGGAAGACGTGGATCAGATGGACTGCGAGTGCCCAGTTTGCCTGCAAGTCCTGGAGAAACCTGTCAGAACCCAGTGCGGACATGTGTAAGTGAAGTTTGGGGATCCGGGCTTCGGGATTTCACACCTTCCAATGAACTGATCTCAATTCCGTCTGTGGGTCGCGAATAAAATTGGAGCCACACTATCAGATTGTGTGCAAAACCTTTTTTTTTTGTAAAATCTTAATCGATTTAACCGGGTAATGAAACAAATTAAGCGGATATACCGTAGTTTCAGAAATTGGTTGTACGTTTGTAGATTTGTAGGGCAAACAAAGCAAAGGAGTAGACAATAAATGGTAGGATAACTGAGAGGTGTAGAGGAAGTGAGGGGCCTTGGAGTGCTTGTCCACAGATCCCTGAAGGTAGCAGGACAGGTAGATAAGTTGGTTAAAAAGGCATAAGGGATACAGAGTATTAAATGAAGAGTATTTTTTAAATGGTGCGAGATTGGGAAATGTTGATGTTCAAAGGGACCTGGGTGTCCTCGTACATGAGTCACTGAAAGCTAACATGCAGGTGCAGCAAGCAATTAAGAAGGCAAATGGTATGTTGGCCTTTATTACAAGAGGGTTTGAGTACATGAATAAAGATGTCATACTGCAATTATACAGGGCCTTGGTGAGACCGCACCTGGAGTATTGTGTACAATTTTGGTCTCCTTACCTAAGAAAGGATATACTTGGCATAGAGGGAGTGCAACGAAGGTTCACCAGACTGATTCCTGAGATGGCAGGAATGTGGTATGAGGAGAGATTGAGTAGACTAGGCCTGTATTCTTTAGAGTTTAGAAGAATGAGAGGTGATCTCAATGAAACATACAAAATTCTTACAGAGATCGACAAGGTAGATGCAGGGAGGATGTTTCCCCTGGCTGGGGAGTCGAGAACCAGGGGTCACAGTCTCAGAATAAGGGGTAGGCCATTTAGATGAGGAGAAATTTCTTCACTCAGAGGGTGGTGAATCTTTGGAATTCTCTACCCCAGAGGGCTGTGGAGGCTCAGTCATTGAGTACATTCAAAACAGAGATCGATAGATTTCTAGATATTAAAGGCATCAAGGGATATAGGGATAGTGCAGGAAAATGGCGTTGAGGTAGAAGATCAGCCATGATCTTGTTGAATGGCGGAGCAGGCTCGAGGGGCCGGATGGTCTACTCCTGCTCCTTTTTCTTATGTTGTTATGTTGTTTCCCTTATTAACCGAGGCATAGAATATAAGAGCAGGGAGGTTATGCTAGAACTGTATAAAACATTGGTTAGACCACAGCTTGAGTACTGTGTACAGTTCTGGTCAGCATGTTTCAGGAAAGATGTGATTGCACTAGAAAGGGTACAGAGGAGATTTACAAGGATGTTGCCAGGGCTGGAGAATTTTAGCTGTGGGGAAAGATTGGATAGGCTGGGGTTGTTTTCTTTGGAACAAAGGAGGCTGAGGGGAGAATTAATTGAGGTGTATAAAATTGTGAAGGGACTAAATAGAGTGGATAGGGAGGACCTATTTCTCTTCGCAGAGGGGTCAGTGACCAGGGGGCATAGATTTAAAGTAATTGGTAGAAGGATTAGAGGGGAGCTGAGGAGAAATTTTTTCACCCAGAGGGTGGTGGGGGTCTGGAACTCACTGCCTGAAAGGGTGGTAGAGGCAGAAACCCTCAACTCATTTAAAAAGTACATGGATGTGCACCAGAAGTGCCGTAACCTACAGGGCTACGGACCAAGTGCTGGAAAGTGGGATTAAGCTGGATAGCTCTTTTTCGGCTGGCACGGACATGATGGGCCGAATGGCCTCATTCTATGCTGTAACTTTCCATGTTTCTATGTATATAATACCAGTCACCTTGAGAAGAATGGATTGGGGAGCAGTAAGTGAGACACTAGTGCCTGTAGGAGATTAAAATACATCTTTCGACTTGTTTCAAGGAATAAAAGGAGATAAAATAATCCATATTGAGATCAACTCATCTAAACCCACAGCTGTTAAAGAATCTTACATCACAGAAAAAAGTTACAAGATGCCTTTCACAACTTGAGGAAGTCCCAAAGTGCTTTACAACAAATGAAGTATTTTTGAAGTGTGGTCACTGTTGTAATGTAGGAAATGCGGCATCCAATTTGCGCACAGCAAGATCCCACAAACAGCAACTTTAGAATGATCAGATAATCTGGGTTTTTTTAGTGATGTCAGTTGAGGGATAAATATTGGCCAGGACATTGGAGAGAACTCTACTGCTGTTCTTTGAAATAGTGACATGGGATCTTTTACGTCCACCTGAGAGGGCAGATAGGGCCCCAGTTTAACATCTTATCCCAAATACAGCACCTTCGACAGTGCAGCACTCCCTCAGTACTGCACTGGAAGCGTCAGCCTAGATTTTGTGCTGAAGTCTCTGGAGTTGGGACTTGAACTCACAACCTTCTGACTCAATAGGCAAGAGTGCTACCCGCTGAACCATGGTTAATTAAATTGATTAAGTGTAGAACTGTTTATAACGCAGGTTGAGAAATTAGTTGTACATATGTAGATGTATATAATACCAAGTGAGCCTCTAGTGCTTGTTGGAGTTTAAAATACATCTTTGGACTTGTTTACAGTTGTTTGAGAAAACAAGGAGATACATAATCCATATCAAGGTCAACCTGTCTCAACCTACAGCTGTTATGGAGTTTTACAGCATAGGAGGAGGCCATTTGACCCATCCTGCCTGTGCCGGCCCTTTGAAAGAGCTGTCCAATTAGTCCCACTCCCTTGCTTTTTCCCCATAGCCATGAAAAGCTTTTCTTTCCAAGTATGTTCTGCCTTCACTTAAATAAATTCAGAGTTTTTATATCTTAATGGAATATACCTTTAATTGATAAAATACCACAATATCCATTTTTTTTCTGATTGCGTTTTTTTTTGGAATCATTACTTTATTTTGAATTGAATAGTAGGGTAGATATCAGTGGGGTAGAAATTCGCATGCGCGTGCCCGTTTTTTTGGACGTAAAACGGAAGTAAAGCATATCAATTTAGCAGTGGGACGGCCATGCTGGGTTACAGGCAATAACAACCCCTCCAGAACCTCACCCAGCTCTTCACGTGTGTGTGTAGGCACTAAGTGTTGGCAAGCTATTTGATCGTAGAGGACCCAACCCTGTCCTTACTCAGTATCTGCACTGGCACACTTTCTAGTCATTTCACAAACATGTCCATAACACGAGATGAGGCCTAACCAAGATCTTATAACAACAACAATAACTTGCATTTATATAGCACCTTTAACGTAGTAAAACGTCCCAAGGCGCTGCACAGGAGCGATTATCAAACAAACTTTGACATCGAGCCACATAAGGAGATATTAGGACAGGCGTCCAAAAGCTTGGTCAAAGAGGTAGGTTTTAAGGACTGTCTTAAAGGAGGAGAGAGAGAGGTAGAGAGGCGGAGAGGTTTAGGGAGGGAATTCCAGAGCTTAGGGCCTAGGCAGCTGAAGGCACGGCCGCCAATGGCAGAGCGATTAAAATCGGGGATACGCAAGAGGCCAGAATTGGAGGAGCGCAGAGACCTTGGAGGGTTGCAGGGCTGGAGGAGGTTATAGAGATAGAGGTGAGGCCAAGGAGGGATTTCAAAAACAAGGATGAGAATTTTAAAATCGAGGCATTGCCGGACCGGGAGTCAATGTAGGTCAGCGAGCACAGGGGTGATATTATACAAGGATAATGTCATGCTTTATGTTTTATATTGAATCATCGTAGCAATACATCCTAATACTCTATTTGTTTTTGCTATTACGTCCTAGCACTGGCCTTGAACCATTAGAAATTCATGCACTATAACATCTAGGTCTCTTTCCTGCTCTTTATTTTGACCCTGCGTGGTATACACAGAGTTGGCAATAACCCTGCCCAAATGCACAACACTACATTTATCGAAATTAAATGACATCTGCCAGATGCAGGCCCATTTCCCCCATCGTGTCCAGATCGGATTGCAGCTGTTTCTCCGGTCCAAGGTTCTAACCCTCGCACAAATCTCTCAACTTTCAGGCAGTTCCTCCAAAGCCTTCATCCAGATCAATGAAAAGGATTGTGAAAAGGATAGGGGTACAGTAGCATAGTGGTTATGTTACTGGACTAGTAATCCAGCGACCTGGAAAAATAATCTGGGGAATTTAAATTCAATTAAATAAAATCTGGAATTAAAAAACCTACTATCAGTAATGGTGGCCATGAAACTACCGGATTGTCGTAAAAACCCATCTGGATCACAAATGCCCTTTAGGGAAGGAAGCCTGCTGCCCTTACCCGGTCTGGCCTATATGGGACTGCAGACCCACAGCAATGTGGTTGATTCTTAATTGCCCTCTGAAATGGCCTAGCAAGCCACTCAGTTGTACAATCTCGTTAAAAAAAGTCGTAATAAGAATAAAACCAGACGGACCACTAGGCACCGGACACGACAAAGTCGACCCTGCAAAGTCCTCCTCACTAACATCTGGGGACTTGTGCCAAAACTGGGAGAGCTGTCCCACAGACTAGTCAAGCAACAGCCTGACATAGCCATACAAACAGAATCATACCTTTCAGCCAACGTCCCAGACTCTTCCATCACCATTCCTGGGTATATCCTGTCCCACGGGCAGGACAGACTGAACAGAGGTGGCGGTACAGTGATCTACAGTCAGGAGAGGTGGCCCTGGGAGTCCTCAACATTGACTCAGGTCATGGCATCAGGTCAAACATGGGCAAGGAAACCTCCTGCTGATTACCACTGACCATTCTCCCTCAGCTGATGAATCAGTCCTCCTCCATTTTGAGCATCACTTGGAGGAAGCACTGAGGGCAGCAAGGGCACAGAATGTACTCTGGGTGGGGGACTTCAATGTCCATCACCAAGAGTGGCTCGGTAGCACCACAACTGCCTGAGCTAGCCAAGTCCTGAAGGACATAGCTGTCAGACTGGGCTTGCGGCAGGTGGTGAGCGAAGCAATATGAGGGAAAAATTTACTTGACCTCGTCCTCACCAATCTACCTGTCGCAGATGCATCTGTCCATGACAGTATTGGTAGGAGTGACCACCACACTCGTGGAGATGAAATCCCGTCTTCACACTGATGACAGCATCCAATGTGTTGTGTGGCACTACCACCGTGCTAAATGGGATAGATTCAGAACAGATCAAGCAGCTCAAAACTGGGCATCCATGAGGCGCTGTGGGCCGTCAGCAGCAGCAGCATTGTATTCCAGCACAATCTGTAACCTCATGGCCCGGCATATTCCTCACTCTACCATTACCAACAAGCCAGGGGATCAACCCTGGTTCAATGAGGAGTGTAGAAGAGCATGCCAGGAGCAGCACCAGGCGTACCGAAAAATGAGGTGCCAAACTGGTGAAGCTACAGCTCAGGACTACATGCACGCTAAACAGCTGAAGCAACATGCTATAGACAGAGCTAAGCGATTCCACAACCAACGGATCAGATCAAAGCTCTGCAGTCCTGCCACATCCAGTCGTGAATGGTGGTGGACAATTAAACAACTAACGGGAGGAGGAGGAGGCTCTGTAAACATCCCCATCCTCAATGATGGCGGAGTCCAGCACGTGAGTGCAAAAGACAAGGCTGAAGCATTTGCAACTGTCTTCAGCCAGAAGTGTCGAGTGGATGATCCATCTCAGCCTCCTCCCGATATCCCCACCATCACAGAAGCCAGTCTTCAGCCAATTCGATTCACTCCACGTGATATCAACAAATGGCTGAGTGCACTGGATACAGCAAAGGCTATGGGCCCCAACAACATCCCGGCTGTAGTGCTGAAGCCTTGTGCTCCAGAACTAGCTGCGCCTCTAGCCAAACTGTTCCAGTACAGCTACAACACTGGCATCTACCCGACAATGTGGAAAATTGCCCAGATAAGTCCGGTCCACAAAAAGCAGGACAAATCCAATCCGGCCAATTACCGCCCCATCAGTCGACTCTCAATCATCAGCAATGTGATAGAAGGTGTCGTCAACAGTGCTATCAAGCGGCACTTACCAATAACCTGCTCACCGATGCTCAGTTTGGGTTCCACCAGGACCACTCGGCTCCAGACCTCATTACAGCCTTGGTCCAAACATGGAGAACAGAGCTGAATTCCAGAGGTGAGGTGCGAGTGACTGCTCTTGACATCAAGGCAGCATTTGACCGAATGTGGCACCAAGGAGCCCGAGTAAAATTGAAGTCAATGGGAAACAGGGGAAAAATTCACCAGTGGCTGGAGTCATACCGAGCAGAAAGGAAGATGGTAGCGGTTGTTGGAGGCCAATCATCTCAGCCCAAGGACATTGCTGCAAGAGTTCCTCAGGGCAGTGTCCTAGGCCCAACCATCTTCAGCTGCTTCATCAATGACCTTCCCTCCATCATAAGGTCAGAAATGGGGATGTTCGCTGATGATTGCACAGTGTTCAGTTCCATTCGCAACTCCTCAGATAATGAAGCAGTCCGTGCCCGCATGCAGCAAGACCTGGACAACATTCAGGCTTGGGCTGATAAGTGGCAAGTAACATTCGTGCCAGACAAGTGCCAGGCAATGACCATCTCTAACAAGAGAGAGTCTAACCACCTCCCCTTGACATTCAACAGCATTACCATCGCCAGATCCCCCACCATCAACATCCTGGGGGTCACCATTGACCAGAAACTGAACTGGACCAGCCATATAAATACTGTGGCTACAAGAGCAGGTCAGAGGCTGAGTATTCTGCGGCGAGTGACTCACCTCCTGACTCTCTAAAGCCTTTCCACCATCTACAAGGCACAAGTCAGGAGTGTGATGGAATACTCTCCACTTGCCTGGATGAGTGCAGCTCCAACAACACTCAAGAAGCTCGACACCATCCAGGACAGAGCAGCCCACTTGATTGGCACCCTATCCACCACCCTAAACATTCACTCCCTTCACCACCGGCGCACTGTAGCTGCAGTGTGTACCATCCACACAACTCGCCAAGGCTTCTTCAACAGCACCTCCCAAACCCTCCATCTCTACCACCTAGAAGGACAAGAGCAGCAGGCACATGGAAACAACACCACCTGCACGTTCCCCTCCAAGTCACACACCATCCCAACTTGGAAATATATCGCCGTTCCTTCATCGAAGCTGGATCAAAATCCTGGAACGCCCTAACGGCACTGTGGGAGAACCGTCACCACACGGACTGCAGCGGTTTAAGTAGGCGGCTCACCACCACCTTCTCAAGGGCAATTAGGGATGGGCAATAAATGCTGGCCTCACTAGCGACGCCCACATGCCATGCATGAATAAAAAATATGATCCTATCACTGATTCCTGTGGGAGTCTACCAGTAACTGTCTCCTTGCAGAACTGCTACCATTAATAATAATCTTTTGCCTACAGGAATACATAAGAACATAAGAAATAGGAGTAGGAGTAGGCCATCTGGCCCCTCGAGCCTGCTCCGCCATTCAATGAGATCATGGCTGGTCTTCATCCTCAACTCCACTTTCCCGCCTGATCCCCATATCCTGTGATTCCCCTAGAGTTCAAAAATCTATCAGTCTCAGCCTTGAATATACTCAATGACTCTGCACCCACGGCCCTCTGCATGCTAACTTTTTGTGTTTCTTGTACGAGGACACCCAAGTCTCTCTGAACACCAACTTTTAATAGTTTCTCACCATTTAAAAACTATTCTGTTTTTCTATTCTTCATACCAAAATGAATAACCTCACATTTCCCCACATTATACTCCAACTGCCACCATCTTGCCCACTCACTTAATCTGTCTATATCCCTTTGCAGACTCTTTGTGCCCTCCTCACAGCTTACTTTCCCACTGAGCTTTGTATCATCAGCAAACTTGGATACATTACATCCGCTCCCTTCATTTAAGTCATTAATATAGATTGTAAATAGCTGAGGCCCAAGCAACAATCTTTGCGGCACCCCACTCGTTACAGCCTGCCAACCTGAAAATGACCCGTTTATCCCTACTCTCTGTTTTCTGTCTTTTAACCAATCCTCTATCCATGCTAATATATTACCCACAACCCCACGAGCCCTTATCTTGTGTAACAACCTTTTATGTGGCACCTTATCGAATGCCTTTTGAAAATCCAAATATACAACATCCACTAGTTCTTCTTTATCTATCCTGCTAGTTACATCCTCAAAAAACTCTAATAAATTTGTCAAACATGACTTCCCTTTCATAAAACCATGTTGACTCTGCCTAATTATATTATGATTTTCTAAGTGCTCTGTTACCACTTCCTTAATAATGGATTCCAGCATTTTTCCGACGACCGATGTCAGGCTAATTGGCCTGTAGTTCCCTGTTTTCCCTCTCCCTCCCTTCTTGAATAACGGGGTAACATTTGCTACATTTCAGTCCACTGGGACCGTTCCAGAATCTCGAGAATTTTAGCAGATCATAACCAAAGCGTCCACTATCTCTGCAGCCACCTCTTTTAGAACCCTCAGATGTAGGCCATCAGGTCCAGGAGATAAGTCGGCTTTTAGTCCCATTAGTTTGTCCAGTACTTTTCTCTAGAGATATTAATTGTTTTAAGTTCCTCACTCTCATTAGACCATTGGTTCCCCATTATTTCCAGTATGTTTTTTGTGTCTTCTACTGTGAAGACAGATACAAAATATTTGTTTAACGCATCGGCCATTTCTTGATTCCCCATTATAATTTCTCCTGTCTCAGCCTATAAGGGACCAACGTTTACTTTTGCTACTCTCTTCCTTTTTACATACTTGTAGAAGCTCTTACAATCCATTTTTATATTTCTTTCTAGTTTACTTTCATATTCTATTTTCTCCCTTTTTATTAATTTTTTGGTTGTCCTTTGTTGGTTTCTTACAAAGTAGAATTACATAGAATTTACAGCAGAGAAACAGGCTATTCGGCTCAACTGGTCTGTGCCGGTGTTAATGTTCCACACGAGCCTCCTCCCGCCCTACTTCATCTCATTCTATCTGCATATCCTTCTATTCCTTTCTCACTCATGTACTTATTCAGCTTCCCCTTAAATGCATCTCTGCTATTCGCCTCAACTACTCCTTGTGGTAGCAACTTCCACATTCTCACCACTCTCTTGGTAAAGATGTTTCTCCTGAATTTCCTATTGGATTTATTAGTGACTATTTTGAATTTTTTTTTTATTATTCGTTCATGGGATGTGGGCGTCACTGGCGAGGCCGGCATTTATTGTCCATCCCTAATTGCCCTTGAGAAGGTGGTGGTGAGCCATCTTCTTGAACCGCTGCAGTCCATGTAGTGAAGGTTCTCCCACAGTGCTGTTAGGAAGGGAGTTCCAGGATTTTGACCCAGTGACGATGAAGGAACGGCGATATATTTCCAAGTCAGGATGGTGTGTGACTTGGAGGGGAACATGCAGGTGGTGTTTTTCCCATGTGCCTGCTGCATAGGCGTAATTTACCAAGAGTTGAGGCCCCCGGGGATAACGGAAAGAAAAAAAGAAAAAAAATACAAGCAATTTAATAAGAAAAGTCTAAAACCGTAATTAAAACCAAAAAAAAACATAGTGTGGTAAATAACCACAAAAATACACGATAAGAATATCGAGATTGACAAATGAAATAGTACAACATGACAAAACAACTCACACTCGAAAACTGTGGATATATGGACTCTATAGTTTGAACGGTATTGTAAAATAACATAAACTGAATTAAATTTAAAATCACAGTTGAGCATTTTACAGAGTAAATTCATGCATTGGTTAAAATCCATAAAAAGGTGAACAGCAATAAAACACAAAAATTTAATCTTTAAGATTGTAGAATGTTGACTAAAATCGTAGGTTAAAATATTAGTAAACAGAATCTAATACAGTATAAAACAATCAATTGAGTAAATGTTCGAACTGTATTAGCCAATCTGGTATAACTGTATAAAGTAAAATGTGGAGTCTTTAAATCAATTGTCCAGTATCGAGGAGGGTAAAACGTGGGCTGAACTCCCAGAGATGTTGTCGGTGGAAGTTTTGATAATCATCTCCAGGTTGTCTTCCTCGCAGGGTCCCCAGATAACAAAATATTCTCGCTCGCTTCTTCCCTGGTTGGAGTCCTTCTGGGCAAATAAGACCTTGTCGTATTGTCACCCTCTGAGATCTTAAAAGAGGCGGTGGTGTGGGAACCGCAGGAGTCGGTCCAGTGACACAGCTCCACGCTTTTTCGCCCGGGAAGCTGGTGTCCGCAGACGGGGAGATTTTTTTTTTGCCCGGTACATCCCACCTGGAATTGAAGAAGCTCAATATGTTTCTCCTTTAGTTTCCCTCCTGAGGGGGGTGATCTCCACAGATCTCCTGCATGTGAGTTCTCTGAACAGTCCATTTAGCCAACGTTTGCATGTGGTTGCCTGGCGGGAACGCAGGGAGGCACGGCTCGCTGTGACCAAGAACTCACAAGGTGGGGTCACAGCTACAAAACTATTACTCTCTTGGGAAACCCGAAGCAAGGGAGTCGTAGTTACTCCCCCTAGTTCTGGTCTCCCCCGCAAATGGAAACATCTTCTCTACGTCTACCCTATCAAACCCCTTCATCATTTTAAAGACCTCTATTAGGCCACTCCTCAGTCTTCACTTTTCTAGAGGAAAGAGCCCCAGCCTCACTGAGTCGCTATAACTTTTCCTTTCAGCTTTTGCCAAGGCTGCCATCATACAAATTTCTCTTTAAATGGCGGAAGATGTGCTGTCTGCCGGGGAACCATTTCTAACGCGGAGCAACGTGCCACCGACATTGAGAAGTGGATGATGGCCACGAAAGGAAATTGCAGAGGTTGTGGTACTGAGGTCAGTCAATGCCGATGAAGAGCAGAACCATTGCTGCTTTGGCTGCATTCACCGTGTTCGGGTGTGGATGCAGAAACTACATATCCCCTCGGAATGTACGAAACTTAAACAAACGATAAGGGTTTTCTCACACTTATTCCGAGAATTTGAAATCTATACAAAATCTAACTCCACCTTATCATTGGCATTGGCAAAGGGAAGTCAAATGTATGTTCGGATTTGTAGCGTACCTGAAGACACGGGCCCCACGATTCCCAGCCCGCCAGTGTAACAATGACCGAGCAGGACATCCGCCTCTGACCTCGTCCCAATTTCCATCGTCGGGGCCCACTTCCATGAATGGGACAGGGGCCCCACGCCATTTGGAGTGGGGCTGCGACACCCCCTGGAGGGGTTGTGGAAATTTACTGTTCAGCAGCATCGGTGTCAACAGTGCCAGTCAATGATGACCCTTATAGCCAAAAGAGTGTCTTCATTCCCAAATAGCCAGTTTCCTTAAGCCACCCCAAGTTACATAGAATTTTACAGCACAGAAACAGGCCATTCGGCCCAATGCCGGTGTTTATGCTCCACATGAGCCTCCTCCCAACCCTCTTCATCTAATCCATATCCTTCTGTTTCTTTCTCCCTCATGTGTTTATCTAGCTTCCCCTTAAATGCATCTGTGCTATTCGCCTCAACTACTCCTTGTGGTAGCGAGTTCCACATTCTCACCACTCTCTGGGTAACCGATCTGCTTCATGCGGTCGTACATAATCTCGGGGAGGGGGTGGGGTTGGGCAACGAGGCAGAACTGGCGGGAATTCAGCTGGATGATATTATCCCGCTGGTCCCTCTTCTCTCAATGATGTCCAAAGGGGAAGGGGAGAGATTAGAAAGCACCTCCCCCCACTTCCACTGGAAACCCGATGGACGACAGATGGGGCAGAGAGCCGGTGAAACTGAGCGTCATCCCAATTTCCAAACCCCCCCCCCCACTCAAATATATCGTCATTACACTGAAACGGACGTTGGATTTTGGGAGCCACTATCTTCATTATTTGTACTTAATTTTTGCAATGTTGCAGTGAGTATAGGGGACCTCCGTAATTAATATGCGCAACAGGATTTTTTTTTGAAGTTTGGCGATGTCAAGAAAAATGTCTCTGATTCATCAGTTTGTAAAAGGCTGTCAGGATAGAGAGTGTTGCCTCCAGTCTTGCCTGACTACAGTAAATATGCATGTCCCCCACAGGCCTAATGCTCAAGTATTGATGATAAGACCAAGATAATCATAGAATTATCCTTTTTTAAAAAAAAACAATATTTTTATTTCATTTTCTAAGAAACATTTTCAAGTAATTGGAATAATTCTGAGAAATACCAGCAAGTATCTGGATGATTAAAGTGTGTGGTGATTTTCAGGTGAACTTTATCAACATGAGAGCTCACACAAGCACCTGTTCAAAGTACCTGGAAGATTATGGTCCACCCCCTGAAGCCAGTACACTACCCCAGTCAACACCCGCCTCACCTGGGTAAGATTCTAACCTGCCGGGAGAACAAAGCTTGTGTAATACCAATTGTAAATATGTTCACCTTGCTCCTCTGAGTTTGTTTTACATGGAAAATTACATGGAATGTACAGCACAGAAACAGGCCATTCGGCCCAACAAGTCCATACCGGTGTTTATGCTCCACACGAGCTTCATCTAACCCGTTCAACATTTCCTTCTATTCCTTTCTCCCTCATGTGTTTATCCAGCTTCCCTTTAAATGCATCTATGCTATTCACCTCAACTACTCCTTGCGGTAGTGAGTTCCACATTCTTACCACTCTGAGTAAGCGTTATCACATTTCTCCTGACTTCCCTATTGGATTTATTAGTGATTTCTTATATTAATGGCCTTTAGTTCCGGTTTCCCCCACAAGTGGAAACATCTCTACGACTACCCTATCAAGCTCTTTCATAATCTTAAAGACCTCTATCAGGTCACCCCTCTTTTTTTTTCTACAGAAAAGCACCCCAGCCTATTCAGTCTTGCCTGATAGTTATCACCTCTCATTTCTGGTATCATCCTAGTAAATCTTTTTTGCGCCTTCTCCAGTGCCTCTATATCCTTTTTATAGTGTGGAGACCAGTCCTCCAAGTGTGGTCTAACCAAGGTCCTGTGCAAGTTTAGCATAACTTCTCTCCTTTTCAATTCTATCCCTTTAGAAATGAACCCCAGTTGTTATAAATTGGATAGCCCGGTGGTGAAGGATGGAATACTAGAGCCTGGTCTTCAGTTGCTTCCAAGCCTTTATTCACAGAGAGCCACATTACCCACACCACACCCTAGATAAGCTCTCTTATATATGGATACAAGAGAGCCCCAATTGATACGCACCACCTGAATACAATTAACACTAATTGATATAAATCATACGATACAATTAACCTTATTAACCTGCGCCGCTACTTTTAGTGATTTGTGTATCTGTACCCCCAGATCCCTCTGCTCCTCTACCCCATTTAGACTCTTATTATCCAAGCAGTATGCGGCCCCCTTAGGGGTTTTGAAAGAAAGAAACAAAGACTTGCATTTATATAGCGCCTTTTGCAAGCTCAGGACGTCCCAAAGTGCATTAGAGCCCATGAAGTACTTTTGAAGTGTAGTCACTGTTGTAGCCAATTTGCGCACAGCAAGGTCCCACAAACAGCAATGTGATAATGACCAGATAATCTGTTTTAGTGATGTTGGTTGAGAGATAAATAACGGCCAGCACTCCCCTGCTCTTCTTCGGATTTGCCATGGGATCCTTTACGTCAACCTGAGAGGGCAGACGCGGCCTCGGTTTGACTTCTCATCCTTGCACCTTGGAAGCAAGGTGCAATGATATGTCATTGTGTGAGTATCAACGTCACAATTAAGCAACCAATTTGAACCAGACTGGTAGGGGGAGATTTTCCTGGGTCTGCACCTAGGTGCATTGGATTGCTTGGGAGCAGCAAATATCAGGAAATTGGGTGGGTTGGAGTGCATACCTTCCTAGGGATCCGATCGCCCTCCGTTAGTTTAAACGCCGAAAAGTCGGATGGGTTCTTTCCCAGAAGTGCACTCCGACCAACCCGATTTCCTGATATTTGCTGTGCTCAAGCCACCAAGTGCCTCTGTTTGAAGTCCCGGGAAATTCTCCGCAGAAGAATCAGCCCATAAGACGGGGAGTTTGTAAGTTGGCAGTAAGCTGCTGATTGCTGTTGTATTTAAAGTTGTTTCTGACATGTTTGTTGCTGTTCTTTATCATCTAAACCTGCAACCTAAAAATAATATAACGTGGTGATTTTTTTCTACTTTCAAGTTACATGGTACCACATCGATCAACATATACCTGCCCATATTGCCAAGAGAGAAACTGTGATGAGGATTGCTTGATAGACCACTGTTTTACATTTCATTATTATGACCCACGGCGAGTGGTAGGTGTTTTAATGTTGCTTCTTCTTAATCTTTATATACTTTGTGCTGTCAAAGCATTTACTGCGTGTGAATGCCGTATAGAAAATCAGTATATTGCTCTCTGATGTCTGCATGCGTTTATCTATCCATACAAACTTGGAAGGTCCTAAGTTCAGTCAGTAGTGTTTGCCGAGTGAGTCGATCTCAGCCAGAGTGGCAGAAGAGGTTCCACAATTGGTCTCAGAAAGAAAGAAGGACATGCATTTATATAGCACCTTTCACGACCTCAGGACGTCCCAAAGCTCTTTACAGCTAATGAAGTACTTTTGAAGTGTAGTCACTGTTGTAATGTAGGAAACGCGGCAACCAATTTGTGCACAGCAAGATCCCACAAACAGTAATGTGAAAATGACCAGATAATCTGTTTTTTAATGATGTTGGTTGAGGGATAAATATTGGCCAGGACACCGGGGAGAACTCCCCTACTCTTCTTCGAAATAGTCCACCTGAGGGCAGACGGGGCCTCGATTTAAAGTCTCATCCGAAAGATGAGGGATTCAATGCTTCTTGTCCTGGTTGCTACCTGTGGTCCTGCTGATAATTAAAAGTTATATTATTTTGTTTCGAATGTTCTTTAAAATTAAGAGAAAGTAGTTCAATTACTTCAATAGCTTGCGGCGGATGAGATCCTTTGATAGTTATTTACGGAGTTTAATACAGATTGAGATCTCAGAAAAGAAGATCCCAGTAATTAGAATTTATTTGTGAGTCCTCGTTCTCTGAAAATAAAATAGAGCAGATCTATTACTTCAAAAAGAATTAATTCCTTGCGTAACAATATAACAAAATGAAAGCATGTCAAATAAATTTCATATAAATTAATATTACTATTGATTAACAGAGATGATGGATAATATTTCAATTCACAAGTTAAAGCAATTCAGCATAAAACAAACCAACAAAGAAAGCCTAGCTTTTCTTTAACAATGGCAATAATAAAGGCTGAATATTTCAGACTATAGTTCACCCCCACCTAAAAGTAACTCTCTCTCCATCCCCATGCCATTTCTAAAAAAAGATACTATCAGTTGTGGTTGGGTAAATGAGGTAAAGTAAGAAATTTTACATACAATCCGCAGGTGATCTATTACATTGTTTGGTCTTTACTCAAAAAGGCTAAGAGGTGTTTTTGTTCCAAAGTAAAATAACTTTATTAAAAAGTTGTAATAAGTAGTAAAGATGTTAAAATACAAGAATACAATTAAACATACGAATAAGATATTGGGATACAACCTGGCAAAACTTATTACCGTACAAGGTTCCGAGGTGCACTTCTCGAAGATCCTTGATATTACTTAAGTCTCTCTCCGAGAACGTTCCAACAAATACGATTTACTTCTTAGTTCATGTACGTTAATAACACATAATTCTACAGGGGCCGTGTGCAAACATGGGACCTCCCATCAATAGCTTTCTCTGTCTCCAGGCTGTGACTCAGTCTTTAAACGTTTGTTATTCATATTACTCGACCCTTTATCAAACTGGCTGAGGGTGTGTACGAACAAAAACATTTGTCCCCGGATATTCCAGATAATAGAATACCTGACATTATCACTGGGCCTCTTTAACAATGGAGACAGGCTCTCTCTCATTACTCAATGGTGCATTATCTACACAAGGTTATTAAAAGCCTGCTGATGCTAATATACAGAGAACAGAACGCCTGGTTCACAGCCTTTTTCCTGACAAGGTTATCAGTATTATATAGAAAGCTTGTATAATGCTTATTTCACACAATCTTTCCAACTTTCTTACTCCACTTGAATTTCATGTGGGGCTGAAGATCATTCTGATCTTAGTTTGAACATGACTGGAAGTGTCATAGAATCACACAGCACAGAAGGAGGCCATTTGGCCCATTATGCCCATGCCAGCTCTTTGAGGGAGCTATCCAATTGGTCCCACTCCCCTTGCTCTTACCCCATAGTCCCACAATTTTCCCCTTCAAGTATTTATCCACTTCCCTTTTGAAAGTTATTATTGAATCTGCTTCCACCGCCCTTTCGGGCAGTGCGTTCCAGATCACAACAACTCGCTGCGTGTCACCCTAGGTGACGGCCCTGAAAATCCATGGCGGGTTTTTCCAATCTCTCGCGATAACTCTGGCAGAATCCCCCCCCCCCCCACCAACAAAACAGCGGAAACCATTTATGCCAGCTCCCCGCCATGTTTTGCGGGTTCTGCCAGTCTCTTGCGAGCCTCACGACAGGACAGCAGAAGAAACCCGTGGAATTTAAGGGTCTATGTGTCCAAGTGCTGCAGTAGGGCCACAACTTTCTAACTCAGCCAAGAACGCTACCAACCAAACGCAGCTGACGCGTACATTACAAGCCTCCAGTTTGGTGCACGCTTTCCGAAAGTTTCACACTCACTTCTTGTCACAATTTCCCCATCACACTTTGTTGATAATACTTCTGTTGTTATAAAATGGGAAATCTGCTGGTATATAAAATATTTATAGTGCTTACTTGTTCAGAAGTTACTCAAATATTGTCTGTGAAATTCCTGATATTGACAGATGACTCTTTTGTAAGGGCTGTATTTTCTACCTGAAACTTTGGGCTCTTGTCCTGTAGGTCTGTCCGATCTGTGCGTCGATGCCATGGGGCCTTCCAAATTATTACAGCAGAAACTTCATTGGTCACCTTAGACTAAGACACCAAGTTCCATATGATTACTTTGTGGTGAGTGTCGTTTCATACCCTGTTTATATCCAGTGGAATCTGTAAGAGGCCTGCTGGTGCTCTGAATTCACCTTGTTTATCCATTTAGGGGGTGGATTCAGAGCATTGACAGCAGCACTGAATTAACTGCGTGTGCCCAACAATACAAACATATGTGAAGTTGTGTAAAAGTTATGATTGTGACTTTGTTTCTTACTGACGTTGGGAGGAAGGTTTGTACAAGTCAGCAGTGTAAAAGCTCTCAGGAGGTGTATTTTTGTGTTTGTGGAGGTACCTGAACCATTTCCTTTATGTTAACGACAGTGCCATTACAATCAGAGCTGTGGCAATTTAAGCAGGGTATCAGTTCTGTAACTGGTGGGTTCATAACAGGTCCAGAAACAAAATTGTCTGAGATAGCAACTATGAGATTAGAACTGTGAGATCACAACTGTGAGCTGTTATACGATCATAGAATCATAGAATGGTTATCGCACAGAAGGAGGCCATTCGGCCCGTTGAGTCCGTGCCGGCTCTCTGCAAGAGCAATCCAGCTCGTCCCACTCCCCCAACATTCCCCGTAGCCCTGCAAATTTTTTCCCTTCAAGCACTTATTCAGTTCCCTTTTGAAGGCCATGATTGAATCTGCCTCCACCGCCCCCCCTCGGGCAGTGCATTCCAGATCCTAACCACTCGCTGTGTGAAATAGTTTTTCCTCATGTCACCTTTGGTTCTTTTGCCAATCACCTTAAATCTATGTCCTCTGGTTCTTGACCCTTCCGCCAATGGGAACAGTTTCTCTCTATCCACTCTGTCTAGACCCCTCATGATTTTGAATACCTCTATCCCATCTCTTCCACGTATAAGAACATAAGAAATAGGAGCAGGAGTAGGCCAATCAGCCCCTCGAGCCTGCTCCGCCATTCAATAAGATCATGGCTGATCTGATCCTAACCTCAAATCTAAAGAACACAAGAAGTAGGAGCAGGACCCGGCCACTCAACCCCTGGGCCCGCTCCGCCACCCACAGGGCCTTGACCGATCCGAGCTCAGCTTCATGTCCAATTTCCTGCCCGCTCCCTGTAACCCCTAATTCCCTTTACTGGGATTATTTTCCAAAGAGATGGTAATTTGACCATTTGACTGAGGGATAATCATATTTCATGGGTTGAAAGCAGTCAATCTTCATTTAAACCAGTGGGAAGTAGATGGAACAAAGTTTCCAATAGAGGGGTAATTTTCTAACCTCATGATGCCAGCCACCAGTTGCACATATCAGAGACTCGGGCACACATTGTGATTTCCCGACCACTTAAATGAATGGTTAGCAAATCGTGACGAGTGCCGACCTAAATTTCCCATTAGATGAGGCAAGTTATCCCAGCTCTGTTCACTGGAAGATAATTTAGATTAATTCAGATTTTTGTTTTTAAAACTGAAATTAGCCAGTGTAGGTGTGTACATTCATTTCCACAAAATATGCATTTTTAAAACTTCTGTGTGAAATATTAAAACACTTTTTAAAAACATTGAACAGGCTGGGGCTCTTTACTATAGAAAAGAGAAGACTGAGGGGTGACCTGATAGAGGTCTTTAAGATTATGAAGGGGTTTGGTAGGGGAGACGTAGAGAAGATGTTTCCACTTGTGGGGGGAGACCAGAACTAGGGGCCATAAATATAAGACGGTCACTAATAAATCCAATAGGGAATTCAGGAGAAACTTCTTTACCCGGAGAGTGGTTTGAATGTGGAACTCGCTACCACAAGGAGTAGTTGAGGTGAATAGTGTAGATACATTTAAGGGGAAGCTGGATAAACACATGAGAGAGAAAGGAATAGAAGGTTATGCTGATAGGATTAGATGAAGTAGGGAGGGAGGAGCATAAACCACTGGCATAGACCAGTTGGGCTGAATGGCCTGTTTCTGTGCTGTACATTCTATGAAATTCTATGTAACAGTTTAAACCCCAACTAAGCCATACAGACCAGAAGATTGGAGGTGCAATTCCAGGTCCGTACTGAGTTAGATGATCTCAGCCAAGATGACGTTAGGACACAATAAATATCCTCAGCGGACTCCCTGAGCGAGGGAGTGGGAAACTAACCATGGTTTCCAATCCAGATCCCTCGCCTTCTGGAAATGATGTGTGCATGGATTTAGTCAAGACTTGGTGGTGTTACTTTCAATAGTCTAATACACAGGTGTCATAAGAACATAAGAACATAAGAAACAGGAGCAGGAGTAGGCCAATCGGCCCCTCGAGCCTGCTCTGCCATTCAATAAGATCATGGCTGATCTGTGTCAAACGTACCACCCGCGTTTCATCCAGCCCGCGGTGTACTGCGCTGTGCTGCATGTTTTTAACGTGTGGGAATCCTCTGCGAGACACCCATGGTACGTGAGTCATGCGTGCACGTGATGGTCCTGACAGCGCGGTCACGCACTGGAACATGGCAGCTCAGTAACGCGTCTCTCAGTGATTCACACTGCGGGGGGGGGGGGGTGGGGGCTGGGGTCTGGGCCGGGGTTAGCTGGGCAGGGGGTCGGATTGGGAATCAGGAAGCACCCGACAAGCACTGTTGACTTTGAGAAACGTGGCTGTCGTCAGTGGGGCCGCACAACAAGAACCTGCGTGTTGTCGCGAGAGGGGAGAAAATCGGAGGGCTAGATAAATAGGAAAAAGTTTTCCGAGTAAATGTTATTCTCAAAACTATTCTCTTTTCTCATTTCAGGATTATAATCAAGATGAAGAAATCATTTTGCAGAACGTGCTCCTGTCTACATATCAGGATTTTGCTCGAATTCCAAACCAATAAAACACTTCCAGCAACAAATCACTCACTCCAAGAAAACTCATGCTTTTCAATTCAGAAATCCATGTTTTTAAATACTTGAAGGGGAGAAATTTACAGGGCTGTGGGGAAAGAGCAGGGGGAAGTGGGACTAATTGGATAGCTCTTTCAAAGAGCCGACACAGGCATGATGGGCCAAATGGCCTCCTAATGTGCTGTGTCAGTCTATGATTGATTCTATAAACCTCTTCAGCGTTTTAAAAGTGAAGCTTTAAGGCACCTTGCCAAAAATCCTGATTTCTATTGGTTTTGCCCTTTGTTTGAAAAGTTGGTGAAAGAATCTTTCTGCTTGTAGTTACACAAAGAAAAATTGTCAATTTCGAAGTAATAATTCCTGATAATAACCTATTTAAACCTTATTAATTGAGATTTTTAATTTATGAATGTCGTTGACCTTAAAGGTATATTTAATTGTAAATGTTCATTTCCATGTTTCATAAAAATAATTGAAGTATCACTTTTATTGTATCTGTGGGACTTCTAATGAATTTTGTGGCTCATTGTCCACTCAATGTCACCTGCTGCCCTCAACATGATTGACCATTCAGCTACACTGCCTCTCCTTCATAGTCTATATATGCATCACTGTTCGCATGTGATTCCACTCTCATCTGTCCCAACATAATCGCTATATCTTGCCAACTGATTTCTCCGCCTGTGCCCATATGGTCAACTCCAATGTTGCCCAGGGACACCATCCTTGATCTCTTATTCATCGTTTATATGCTGCCTCTTGGTTACCCATAGCATAGGCTTTGCTTTCAAATATACTCAGATGGCATGCAACTCTACCTCCATCAATTACTCCATGACTGTTGCTATACTATCCAAATGCCTACCTGGCATTAATTCCTGGCAGAGTAAAAATTCCCTTCATCCCAATGCTGACAAAACCAAAGCAGTCTTTTTTGGCTTCCATCAGTGCCGATGTACTCCTGTTTTCAACTCACAAGATCACAAAGTAGATAGAGATGAGGGAGGAACATGGGAACAGGAGTAGGCAATTCAGCCCCTCGAGTCTGTTCTGCCGTTCAATTAGATAGTGGCTAATCTGTACCTCAACTTCAACTACCCGCCTTGGTTCCGTAACCCTTAATATCCTTGCCCAACAAAAATGGACATTTAGCCCATTTTAGCTCGTCCATCTGGAATAAAAGACCTACATTCCTTATCACATCATCTAACTGACTCTCAAATGTACCTAAGGTTTTTTGCCTCTGCTCTCCTATCCAGAGTGTTGATCACTCTTCTGTGAAAAAGTTCTTCCTGATACTAGCCCCAGCTATTCCTTGCCCTAGCTTTGACCCATGCCCCCTTGTTCCAGTGTCCTGGCATACCTTGATAGGGTGCTCTGATTAACCTTCCAGACACCTCCTTTCAAGGTGAAAGAGTCCCAATTGCTCCATTCTTTCCTCATAACTCAATTCTTTGATGCCAGGGTTCAGCTCTTCTCTGCACCCTCACCATCGTATAAATGTTTTCCTTATGTTTTGGTGACCAAAAAATGAACACAATACTCACGTCGCTGAGGAAGAGGTTCCTGAACTTTAGGGGTGTGAAGTCCTTTTATTCAGTAGGCTTATCAACCAAACAAAGCCAACATTAATGCTGAGAAATTCTATTGGAATTCTCCAAAGAACCGCAATCATCCTCTGCTGAATTTCCTTCCTTCCTACCGTTGCTAATGGTTACAAAATTATGCATTCAAATTCATACAAACATACAGAATTGATGGGCAGGAAAAGACCAGCTGGTCCATTAAGCCTGCCCCACACCTCATGATGGCCAGAACATCCTGACGAAAGACTTCTTTCCTCATCCCCCCTCACCTCCCACAATTCACACAGTTTGAACCAAAGGAGGAGACCAAAACTAGGGGCCATAAATACAGGATAGTCACCAATAAATCCAAATAGGGAATTCAGGAGAAACTTCTTTATCCAGAGAGTGGTAAGAATGAGGAACTCGCTACCACAAGGGGTAGTTGAGGCAAATAGCAAAGATGCATTTAAGGAGAAGCTGGATAAACACATGAGGGAGTGAAGGAATAGAAGGATGTGCTGATAGGGTTAGATGACGAGGGGTGGGAGGAGACTCATCTGGAGCATAAACATCGGCATGGACCAATTGGGTCGAATGGCCTGTTTCTGTGCTGTAGATTCGATGTAATTCTATGTAACCTTGCGTTGGTACCAGCAGAATTGTAAAGGCAACAGATCGTGGAGTTTTCTTTGAGCGTTCAGCAGAGTTGGTGGGAAATATGGGGGCTGATAATCTAATGGTTGAAATGCAATGGGTGCCCATTAATCACGTTATTGAATGTGGAGGCCGATGGCCAGCAACGCGCTCAAGAAACCCAACATTCCACAATGTGGCTGACCGGCGTAAAGGGCACTAGGAATTTGCACACAAACAACAACAACAACTCGCATTTATATAGCGCCTTTAAAGTAGTAAAACGTCCCAAGGCGCTTCACAGGAGCGTTAGCAGACAAAATTCGACACCGAGCCACATAAGGAGAGATGAGCACAGTTGACCAAAGATTTGGTCGAAGAGGTAGGTTTTAAGGAGTGTCTTAATGGAGGAGAGAGAGGTAGAGAAGTTCAGGGGGGGAATTCCAGAGTTTAGGGCCTGGGCAGCTGAAGGCACGGCGCACGAGTCATTAAGGCCCTGACGAAGTGTAAGTTAGGAATCGCCCCATGATGCGACTGAAGCACCAGAGTAGCTCCTTTTGGAACTTGTGCTACAGGGGAAGCCCAGGTTTCAAAACCATTTAAGTCCCTCTCCAGTGCTCCCCTGGGCCACCTTTCCTATCCCCACACCTCTAATCACACCTGCCATGTTGACGCCTGCCAACCTGCCCTTGTGCCACCGTTGCCCTTCTCCCCCCCACCCCCCATGCCGGAATGTCCTGCCAGTGCTCTATGGGCACTCGGCAGCCCCTTGACTAACAGCTGGCACCTGAAGTTCAGCCCCCCCGCGCCCTCCGCCCGTGCTCCCAGAACATCAGGAATGATGCAGAGCGGCTGATTCCTGCACGGGGCCTTGCTGTTGGCCTCACCCCGTCTCCAGTGTATTTTCCTGCAAGCACCGTGCAAGTTATATATTGATCTCCGAAAATATGGATAGCATAAGATTGGAAGATAGTTACAAAGGAGCACGGCCCCTTGGCCCATCTTAACTCATCTATCCAGAGAGAGCTGACTGTCCCCCCATTCCTAGCATTCCCCCATTCAGCAATTGATTCCAGAATTTTCACCTCCAGTACTGTTTCACGGAGTCTATTCCTTACATTCAATCTGTGTGAAGTAGCCCTTCCTGACACCAGTCCTAAATTTACTTTAACTAGCTTAAATCTGCATCCTCTTGTCCTACTTTTGTAATTTAATATTTAAATATTACATATTTAACTTTTCCATTGCCCAAACTATCGTATATGCCTCTGTGCTGGGGCCAATATTTATCCCTCAACCAACAACACCAAAAAACAGATTATCTGGTCATTATCTCATTGATGTTTGCAGGACCTTGCTGTGCACAAAGTTTCCTACATTACAACAGTGACTACATTTAAAAAAGTGCTTTGGGACGTCCTGAGGTCGTAAACGGTGCGATGTAAACATAAGTTTTTTTTAGTTTTTTCCCACCTCCTTCCTCCTCCTCCTCCTCTTTCTTTCTTCTCCCTCTCTGCCAGAAGAGCAGCGAAAAATCAATTTACACCCGTTAACGGGGTATCCGCCACACGTCCGGTGAAATTACCGTGGAGGAGAGGGAGCAGCTCTGGCATTGGCACCAGCAGAATTGTAAAGGCAACAGATTATGGAGTTTTTTTTTGAGCGTTCAACAGTGTTGGTGGGAAATACGGGGGCCAAATCTCAATTCCAGGCCCAAATCTCTCCAATCTTTCCACCTGACTCAGCCCTTTGACACAAGAGATGAGCCTTGTGGTTCTTCTCCGCACTGACTGTAATGATTGAATATTACCCTTTGTACTCAGAGACCAGAGCTGCGCGTAGTACTCAACGCAAATACAACAACTTCCCGAAATATATACAATAATTTGCCTTTTAAAAAGGATAGTTTTAAGAAGTCTGTTAGAAGTAGTGTCAGTGTTTTATCATTATCTATTTATATTTATTTGCATTTGAAGAGAACAATTTGCAAAGCGCATGTGTATGAACTTTAATCTGAAATGGCTTTCCGAATCTCACTGCTATTTATAATGGGTTTATGGTAGTTAATCTTTGTCAGACTTAAAGGAATGATTGGATACAGCACTTTCAGAGACATGACGAAGGCACACCATTCTAGTCGACCCGGCAAAGTCCTCTTCACTAACATCTGGGGACTTGTGCCAAAGTTGGGAGAACTATACCATGGACTTGTCAAGCAACAGCCTGACATAGCCATACCCACAGAATTATACCTATCAGCCAAAGTCCCAGACTCCTCCATCACCATCCCTGGGTATGTCCTGTTGCACCGGCAGGACAGGCCCACCAGAGGTGGGGACACAGTGGTGTACAGTCAGGAGGGAGTGGCCCTGGGAGTCTTCAACATTGACTCCGGACCCCATGAGCTCTCATGGCATCAGGTCAAACACGGGCAAGGAAACCTCCTGCTGATTACCACCTACCGCCCTCCTTCAGCTGATGAATCAGTCCTCCTCCATGTCGAGCATCACTTGGAGGAACTCTGAGGGTAACAAGGGCACAGAATGTACTCTGGGTGGGGGACTTCAATGTCCATCACCAAGAGTGACTCGGCAGTACCACCACAGGCCGAGCTGGCCAAGTCCTGAAGGACATAGCTGCCAGACTGGGCTTGCAGCAGGTGGTGAGCGAATCAACACGAGGGAAAAACCGACTTGACCTCATCCTCACCAATCTAACTGTCGCAGATGCATCTGTCCATGACAGTATTGGTAGGAGTGACCACAAAAAAGGATAGAACAGGGTACTTTCTAAATGGTAAAAAGTTAAAAACAGTGGATGTCCAAAGGGACTGGAGTACTGTGAGCAGTTCTGGGCACCGCACCTTCGGAAGGACATATTGGCCTTGGAGGGAGTGCAGCGCAGGTTTACGAGAATGATACCCGGACTTCAAGGGTTAAGTTACGAGGAGAGATTACACAAATTGGGGTTGTATTCTCTAGAGTTTCGAAGGTTAAGGGGTGATCTGATCAAAGTTTATAAGATATTAAGGGGAACAGATAGGGTGGATAGAGAGAAACTATTTCCGCTGGTTGGGGATTTTAGGAGTAGGGGGCACAGTCTAAAAATTAGAGCCAGACCTTTCAGGAGCGAGATTAGAAAATATTTCTACACACAAAGGGTGGTAGAAGTTTGGAACTCTCTTCCGCAAACGGCAATTGATACGAGCGCAATTGCTAAATTTAAATCTGAGATAGATAGCTTTTTGGCAACCAAAGGTATTAAGAGATATGGGCCAAAGGCAGGTATATGAAGTTAGATCACAGATCAGCCATGATCTTATCAAATGGCGGAGCAGGCACGAGGGGCTGAATGGCCTACTCCTGTTCCTATGAACATCCCCATCCTCAATGATGGCAGAGTCCAGCATGTGAGTGCAAAAGACAAGGCTGAAGCGTTTGCAACCATCTTCAGCCACAAGAGCCGAGTGGATGATCCATCTCGGCCTCCTCCCGATATCCCCACCATCACAGAAGCCGGTCTTCAGCCAATTCGATTCACTCCACGTGATATCAAGAAACGTCTGAGTGCATTGGATACAGCAAAGGCTATGGGCCCCGACAACATCCCAGCTGTCGTGCTGAAGACTTGTGCTCCAGAACTAGCTGCGCCTCTAGCCAAGCTGTTCCAGTACAGCTACAATACTGGCATCTACTAGACAATGTGGAAAATTGCCCAGATATGTCCTGTCCACAAAAAGCAGGACAAATCCAATCCGGCCAATTACTGGCCCATCAGTCTACTCTCAATCATCAGCAAAGTGATGGAAGGTGTCGTCGACAGTGCTATCAAGTGGCACTTAACAATAACCTGCTCACCGACGCTCAGTTTGGGTTCCGCCAGGACCACTCGGCTCCAGACCTCATTACAGCCTTGGTCCAAACATGGACAAAAGAGCTGAATTCCAGAGGTGAGGTGAGAGTGACTGCCCTTGGCATCAAGGCAGCATTTGACAGAGTGTGGCATCAAGGAGCCCTAGTAAAATTGAAGTCCATGGGAATGAGGGGGAGAACACTTAATTGGTTGGAGTCATACCTAGCACAAAGGAAGATGGTAGTGGTTGTTGGAGGCCAATCATCTCAGCCCCAGGACGTTGCTGCAGGAGTTCCTCAGGGCAATGTCCTTGGCCCAACCATCTTCAGCTGCTTCATCAATGATCTTCTCTCCATCATAAGGTCAGAAATGGGGATGTTCGCTGACGATTGCACAGTGTTCAGTTTCATTCGCAACCCCTCAGATAATGAAGCAGTCCGTGCCTGCATGCAGCAAGACCTGGATAACATGCATGTTTGGGCAGATAAGTGGTAAGTAATATTCCCGCCAGACAAATGCAATGACCAGCTCAAACAAGAGAGAGTCTAACCACCTCCCTTTGACATTCAACAGCATTACCAGCGCCGAAGCCCCAACATCAACATCCTGGGGGGGGTCACCATTGACCAGAAACTCAACTGGACCAGCCTCATAAATACTGTGGTTACAAGAGCAGGTCAGAGGCTGGGTATTCTGCAGTGAGTGACTCACCTCTTGACTCCCCAAAGCCTTTCCACCATCTACAAGGCACAAGTCAGGAGTGTGATGGAATACTCTCCACTTGCCTGGATGAGTGCAGCTCCAACAACACTCAAGAAGCTCGACACCATCCAGGACAAAGCAGCCCGCTTGATTGGCACCCCATCCACCACCCTAAACATTCACTCCCTTCACCACCGGCGCACATTGGCTGCAGTGTGTACCATCCACAGGATGCACTGCAGCAATTCACCAAGGCTTCTTCGTCAGCACCTCCCAAACCCACGGCGTCTACCACCTAGAAGGACAAGAGCAGCAAGCACATGGGAACAACACCACCTGCATGTTCCCCTCCAAGTCACACACCATCCCGACTTGGAAATATATCGCCATTCCTTCATCGTCGCTGGGTCAAAATCCTGGAACTCCCTGCCTAACAGCACTGTGGGAGAACCTTCACCACACGGACTGCAGCGGTTCAAGAAGGCGGCTCACCACCACCTTCTCAAGGGCAATTAGGGATGGGCAATAAATGCCGGCCTCGCCAGCGATGCCCACATCCCAAGAATGAATTTTTTTTTAAAAACTTAAATAAATAGTGCACGTAGAATGAGAATTGGAGAAAGAGGTGTCTGTGTGTATATGAACAGGGCAGACAAACTTCAAAAGATACAAAGAAAGATTGTGCGTAATGCATATAATTTATTTAACAGAGAAAAAATGTATCTACTTTTACTCCAAATATTCTTTATAGAATCAGACAGCACAGAAGGAGGCCATTCGGCCCATCGTGCCTATGCCAGCTCTTTGAAAGAGCTGCCCAAATAGTCCCACTCCCCCTGCAAATTTTTCCCCTTCAAATATTTATCCACTTCCCTTTTGAAAGTCACTATTGAATCTGCTTCCACCGCCCTTTCAGGCAGCGCGTTCCAGATCGTCACAACTTTCTGCGTTGAACAAAAATCTCCTAAATCTTTGTCCTCTGGTCCATCTTTTGTCTCGATTACAGTGATCAAAGCCAGAACATAAATTCCATACTGACTGCATGGTGCCCGTTACTGTAAAAGTAACAGATTGAAAGCAAACTAAAGTAACATCTCTGTGAACAAATCGTATGCTCTTCTGTTAGTTGAGACTCTTCACTGACAAAATGGATACTTGTGGTAACACTGAAAGGACCTTCATTATCACTGAGTCACGTTGTGATGTTTACAGCAATTTGTCGTTAATAGTGGGGGGGTTTTTCCTGCTGGGTTTGTCCTCGGCATTCCAATGTTTCCACATGATTGAAAGGAAACGCTGGGGGTTGGAAAGTTGTCCATTTTTAGGCCTTAAGTCAAGTGCACGTGTTGCTAAAACTACGGAGTCGAGTTTCCGCTTGCTTCCGCTAGTTTTGCGTCCAGACTCCAGCGCAATCTGCTGAACCTGCGCAAAAGATCTGGGAAACTTTAAATGTTAAGTGAGTTCCGCCCAAAACCACTTGCCTTCATGTTTTTCCGCTATCTTTTACGTTATGTCAAGATTCAATTCGCCCGGATCGGGCCCCACCCACAAAACTGGCCCCGCCCCCCCCCAGGTCGACACTGCGAGATTCCACCAATTGCGCTGGTCCGGGAAGGCTCTTCAAATTGGGCCCATTTTCTTAGGCGTCCAGGCACCAATGGACACATTTTCAAAGTGTTTTTCATATCAAAAAATATTTAATTTACTAAGGAACTGACTAGCGTACACCAATGAAACTATTAAATGTTTCAGTATAGCTTTTTAAAGTCATTTTCAGTGATTTAAAATCAGGATACTCACAGGACAAAGCAGCCCGCTTGATTGGCACCCCATCCACCACCCTAAACATTCACTCCCTTCACCACCGGCGCAGAGTGGCTGCAGTGTGTACCATCCACAGGATGCACTGCAGCAACTTGCCAATGCTTCTTCGACAGCACCTCCCAAACCCGCGACCTCTACCACCTAGAAGGACAAGGGCAGCAGGCGCATGGGAACAACACCACCTGCACGTTCCCCTCCAAGTCACACACCATCCCGATTTGGAAATATATCGCCGTTCCTTCATTGTCGCTGGGTCAAAATCCTGGAACTCCCTTCCTAACAGCAGTGTGGGAGAACCGTCACCACACGGACTGCAGCGGTTCAAGAAGGCGGCTCACCACCACCTTCTCAAGGGCAATTAGAGATGGGCAATAAATGCCGGCCTCACCAGCGACGCCCACATCCCATGAACGAATAATAAAAAAAGTGGAGGACTGGACACCCTTATTAAAAATGCTTATTTTTGGTGATATCCCATGTCGAGCTGTATTAATAAAACAGCCCCAGGTTTCCACTCTTAAATACATCGGGGAATATTTTTTAAGGAAAGAAAAAAGAAACAATTCCATTCAGTTACACTGCCAGATTGCTCAGGTTCATGGAAGATTTTATGTTTGTGATTATGCAAATACATTTTCGTGGAAACTTGAACTGTTACCTAATCAGTGCAATTTTGGGCACATTTTGGGCGCAATTTCCCGATTGCACCCAAAGTGGAAACTCTACCCCTATGTATTTACTGGTCAATTTCCAGTTGCATTGCACATGAGTTTCATCTGCTTCTCCATGGAAATTGGCAGAGGCATGAGAGGATAGTGCAGTTTTAACAGAATGGCCCAATTCTTGAAGGTCTACTCCTGCGTGCTTCCTTGCTCAACGCCAACACCCACATCAATTGAAAAGCATTCCATTCTCAATGCACAACTTACTTGCAACTTGTCGCTTGGCATCATAGCAGTGAATGCTCATCAGTGAATGCAGATCAGCCATGATCTCATTGAATGGCGGAGCAGGCTCGAGGGGCCAAATGGCCTACTCCTGCTCCTATCTCTTATGGTCTCCCCTGGGAGTTGGCACAATGCCATCATTTTAAGGTAGTCCACAGTACCAGCCAGAAGGAGAAGTCTTTGCGTTGGCTTCTGCGACATCAAGCAAGACTATCTGGGCAGTGTCAGGTGCAGTGGCAGATACAGTGGCATGTGTGAGTTGGCACATCTGGAGATATAAAAAGGGGAAGAAATGTTAGAATGGGTGTCCTGAGGGGGATAAAAACTCACAACACTTTCAGTAGAAGAGGTTTCATGATATGATTCACTAATAAGTCATTTGGAGCACAATAGGATCAGAAAAATAAGACACAGAATAAAGTTATGAACCCACAGCTGCCTCACAGTCACCTCGGTTCCAATAGTAATATAGGGGGTAAATTTTTAACCCCACAAACGGGGGGGGGTTGGGGGGCGGGTGGGAAGGTAAAAATTGTAAAAAAGTAAAACCCGCCTCCAACCCGCCCACGGAGCCGGGTCGAGGGGGGTGGGGGGCGACCAATCCTCTCTCAGGAGGCGGGTCGGTCAGTGAAAGCTTTTAAGGAGGCTGTGGGCCTCCATTTTAAGAGCATTTTTTATTTTTAACCCCTGGGGGCCGGGATCCCTGGGCCTTCTGCTTCACGCCACGTGAGAGGAGGCGAGAAGGCCCGGCCCATTGCACTGCTTGTGGGCCAGGAGGAGCAGGAGTGCTCCCCCAGGGTCCAACAAGCCTACCTGCAGTGATCCCACACACGGGATCGGCCGACACCCACCCCGCCCCCCCATGTCTGACCCTCCCCACCACGATCTCCGGCTCCCCCCACTAGCTCCGGCACCCCCCTCCCCCCATGTCTGACCCCCCCCCCCGCGATGACCGCCGACCCCCATGTCCGACCCGACTCGATGACCGACCCCCCCCCCACCCACCCCGCACCGATCTAAGACTGACCGGCTGGCATCCACTCCCTGGATGTTCTCCTGTCGATCTGGTTGACTGTCAGGCGGGAAACCTACTGAAAAATGTTGAAAGACGCCCTTGCGTCAAAATCGTACGGACATCCGGAAAAACCATACTTCCGGGTTTCCTGTCCGGAAATCCCACCTCCCGCTCTCTTCCCAGCGCGACGTTAAAATTTACCCCATAGTCTTTCAGCACCGGCCAGGATTTTAGCATCCACAAGTGGAGCATCTGATGTCGATGTTTCATCGGTTTCTAAATAAACCAGAAGCGAATGTTTGATTCTTACACTTGAATAATTTGTTCCTATCGTCCTTACATGACTGGCAAGCAACATAAAGAGTTGGCGTTATTTTATAACCACTCTTCCGTGATGCAAACTGAAGCTTTTTTTTCGAGGATTTTGGCAAGGGCGCAATAAAAGTCGAGAGATTGTCCGAGAGATAGGTTTGGATCTTTGAACTAGTCCCTTAATCCACAAATGTGTTCTGCAGATCTTGAGCAATCGCGTTGATATGCTGAACAATAGAGTTTCATCTCTGACTCCCTTGGTGTTGAGCTCCAGAGGGGCGGAACTTTCATCATTCAATTAATTCTCATGTTCCTCAATGGTGGACACAAAGGAAAATGCTTGCTTGGAATTTCGTACCTGCTGGAATTTCCTACCGAACATCAATTTGGGTACGCCATCACCACAGGGACTGCAGTGGTTCAAGGGGACGGCCCTCCGCCACCTTCTCAGGGCAACTAGGGGAGGCAAATAAACGATGCTTTGCCAGCATCGCCCACATCATGCAAGCTCCACTCAAAGGCTTAATCAAATAATCTAGGCTGACACTTCGGTGCAGTACCGGGGGTGTGCTGCATTGTCAGAGGTTCTGTCTCTGCGACGACATGTTAAACTAAAGCCCCATCTATTCGTTCAGTTGATGTAAAAGATCCCATGGCCCCAAATTTCCACGGGCCTTCCAGTTCGCTCTTGCCATAAGTCCGGCGAGATCGCAGCAGAAGACCCGGGAATTAGACCTGGACCCAGAAGTTCCAGCCTTCACCACTGGTTTCCACCCCAAACACCTAGGGATCCAGACCTGTGTCTTGTCCTGGAGCCCACCACCCCCCTCCACTCCCCAACCTCGCCAAAAAGAAGGGCCTCTTTCTTGGCCTTCATCTGACCTCCGGTAAAGGGGGCAATGGGTCCATCAAAGAAAACCTGTGGACCCAGGACAGGGAATAACGACTGGCCAGCGGCTCCCAATATCCGGGGCTCCTCGGACCTCACCATTTGTGCACGGGGGAGTAACGTTGGGTCGGGGGAGTGAGCCCAAAAAGACTAAGGGCGTCCCTTCGTACTTCATTGGGCCAAGTGTCATGATTTTTGCACAATTCAGGCCAGTCACGTACCTTAAACACTTGCACCGTGTTCAAGTTATACGAACTAATGAAAATAAAATTAAACAAGGAGAGGAGGAAAGAGACTCTTGTGACAATACTAAAGACAACCCATTTTTGCAACACAGCCCAAAGATCTTTTCGAGCACACTGATTTCACTAGCTCCACAGGTGTGCTCGCACAACACACAGCGCCAGCATTGGCATTGATGTAAGAGACGGAAAGTTAAATACAATGCATTTTAAATAGAAACTATAAAGGTAAATGGAATCATCATCGTCTGTCACTCTCATTTAATTGGCGTCCTGAATAATCGATCCTCAGTGTCACAGATTATTTGTAACAGCGCGTGAGAAAAACCCCAAATGTTATAATTTGGTGAGATAGGTACCCAAGTTCACATTCAGACATCTCCTTTACATGGAGGATACCAGCAGTCTCTCTCTCTCTCTCTCTATCACTGGATTTATTGCTGTCAAAGCACTTGAGTACCAAAGTCCTCATTGAAATCAACAACTCGAACGCCAAAGTCCTAAATCACACGAAGGCAGGTGCACCTCGCACAGCATGGCTTCTAGTTTTCTCTACTTGTCTTTATGTTCACTCGCAATTTCAACAGTTGGATTTGCTTTGGTGAGTTAACGGCATGAAAATAATGGTCTTTCTTTCCTCGTAGGCAGCGATTTATAATGACTAACTAAAGATCATTAATTTGCACATCTTTGTAAGAGTCAGTGTATGTAACATGCCAACTTTGGTATTTTCATATTACTAGTTGATATCCTGTGGCATTGCACATGGGGTTTAAAAGGTCAAATTATGAGGACAGGTTGCATAGACCAGGGTTGTATTCCCTTGAATATAGAAGATTAAGGGGTGATCTAATTGAGATGCTCAAGATGATTAAGGGATTTGATGGGGTGGATAGAGAGAAACTATTACCTCTAGTGAGGGGGAGTCCAGAACAGGGGGACATAACCTTAAAATTAGAGCTGGGCCGTTCAGGGGTGATGTCAGGAAGCACTTCTTCACACAAAGGGGAGTGGAAATCTGGAACTCTCTCCCCCAAAAAGCTGTTGAGACTGGGGGTCAATTGAAAATTTCAAAACTGAGATTGATAGATTTTTGTTAGGCAAAGGGTATTAAGGGATAATATCATAGTATGTCACAGCACAGAAGGCGGCGGCCATTCGGCCCATCGCGCCTGTGCCGGTTCTCTAAAATAGCTATCCAATTAGTCCCATTCCCCCGCTCTTTCCCCATAGCCGTGTAATTCTTTTCCCATCAAATATTTATCCAATTTCCTTATGGAATCAAGGCAGGCAGATGGAGTTAAGATATAGATCACCCATAATCTAATTGAATGTCGGAACAGGCTCGAGAGGCTGAGTGGCCTACTTCTGCTCCTATGTTCCCATGGGGAGTGAGGACTTTTATTTGTTTAAAATGGTGATGTTTGTGAATAAATTATCATTTTTTCCATGATGTCTTTGGATGGAAGGGGCATTGTTTAATTACATAACCTGTCTGTATAACCTGGCTTCCTGGTGTCACCTTTTGGTGTCAACTTTTTACAAATTAGAATCATAGAATCATAGAAAGGTTACAGCACGGAAGGAGGCCATTCAGCCCATCGAGTCCACGCCAGATCTATGCAAGAGCAATCCAGTTAGTCCCACTCCCCCGCCCTATCCCCGTAGCCCTGCAAGTTTTCTCGTTTCAAATTCCCTTTTTAAGACCATGATTGAATCTGCCTCCACCACCCCCTCGGGCAGTGCATTCCAGATTCTAACCACTTGCTGTGTAAAATAGTTTTTCCTCATGTCACCTTTGGTTCTTTTGCCAATCACCTTAAATCTATATCCTCTGGTCTTTGACCCTTCCTCCACTGGGAACTTTCTCTCTATCTACACCCTTCATGATTTTGAATACCTCTATCAAATCTCCTCGCAACTGTCTCTGTTCCAAGGAAAACAACCCCTGCTTCTCCAGTCTATCCATGTAACCAAAGTCCCTCATTCCTAGAATCATTCTAGTAAATCTCTTCTGCACCCTTTCGAAGGCCTTCACATCTTTCCTAAAGTGCGGTGCCCAGAACTGAAAACGAAACTCCAGTTGTGGCCGAACCAGTGTTTTATAAAGGTTCATCATGACTTCCATACTTTTGTACTCTATGCCTCTATTTATAAAGCCCAGGATCCCGTATGCTTTTTAACCACTTTCTCAACCCACCCTGCCACCTTCAATGTTTTGTATATATATACCCCCAGGTCTCTCTGTTCCTGTACCCCTTTTAGAGTTGTGCCCTCTAGTTTATATTGCTTCTCCTCATTCTTCCTACCAAAATGTATCGCTTGGCATTTTTCTGCGTTAAATTTCATCTGCCACGTGTCCGCCCATGCCACCAGCCTGTCGATATCCTTTTGAAGTCTATCACTATCCTTCTCACTGTTTACTATCCTTTCAAATTTTGTTCCATCTGCAAATTTTGAAATTGTGCCCTGTACGCCCAAGTTCAAGTCATTAACATATATCAAGAAAAGCAGTGGTCCCAGCACTGATCCCTGGGAAACACCACTGTACACCTCCCTCCAGTCCGAAAAACAACCGTTCACCACTACTCTCTGTTTCCTGTCCCTTAGCCAATTCTGTATCCATGTTGCTACTGCCCTCTTTATTCCATGGACCGCAATCTTGATGACAAGCCTACCGTGCGGCACTTTATCAAACGCCTTTTGAAAATCCATGTACACCACATCAACTGCATTGTCCTTATCTACTCCCTCTGTTACCTCATCAAAAAACTTGATTGGCACCCCATCCACCACCCTAAACATTCACTCCCTTCACCACTGGCGCACTGTGGCTGCAGTGTGTACCATCCACAGGATGTACTGCAGCAACTCGCCAAGGCTTCTTTGACAGCACCTCCCAAACCGGCGACCTCTACCACCTAGAAGGACAAGAGCAGCAGGCACATGGGAACAACACCACCTGCACGTTCCCCTCCAAGTCACACACGAAGTCGACATGGAAATATGTCGCCGTTCCTTCATCGTTGCTGGGTCAAAATCCTGGAACTCCCTCCCTAACAGCACTGTGGGAGAACCTTCACCACACGGACTGCAGCGGTTCAAGAAGGAAGCTCACCACCACCTTCTCAAGGGCAATTAGGGATGGGCAATAAATGCTGGCCCCGCCAGCGATGCCCACATCCCATGAATGAATTCAAAAAAAGTTAAACACGATTTGCCTTTAACAAGTGACTGTTAATTATGTCTCGGATTTTCGCTTCTAAAAGTTTGCCCACAACCAAGGTTAAACTGACTGGCCTGTAGTTGCTGGGTTTATCCTTACACCCTTTTTTGAACAAGGGTGTAACATTTGCAATTCTCCAGTCCTCTGGCACCACCCCTGTATCTAAGGATGTTTGGAAGATTATGGCCAGTACCTCCACAATTTCCATCCTTTTTTCCCTCAGCAACCTAGGATGCATCCCATCTGGACCGGGTGACTTATCTACTTTATGTACAGCTAGCCTTTCAAGTATCTCTTCTTTATCAATTTTTAGCCCATCCAGTATCTCAAGTATATCTTCCTTTACTGAGACTGCGGCAGCATCTTCTTCCTTGGTAAAGACAGATGTAAAGTACTCATTTAGTACCTCGGCCATCCCCTCTGCCTCCATGAGTAGATCTCCTTAATGGTCTCTAATCGGCCCCACCCCCCCTCTTACTACCCGTTTACTGTTTACATGCCTGTAAGTTATAAGTTGCTCTGTCCACATTTTGAATGAGTTTGGTCAATGTAAGTGCATCACACTGTAATTACATAATTTGACCACCAGATGTGGATGGTGCAAATTTTAAAACAATGGGCTGGATTTTGCTGTAAAAATCACGGTAAGGGCTGTGTTAGTCACGTGCAAATCGGACGGTAACTTCTGGCGACTGCACATGTGCAGTTAAACGCAGAAATCTGGAAGTTGCTGTCCGAGATGCAGCGGGTCTCCAAAAGTTGCACGGAAACGGCATCTCACCGTCTGGCTCCCCTTTCAAATATATTGAAGGCCGTGAAGTTCCTGCACTGACGTAGATACAGACTAAACTCACCACAAGAAGTTAGGCCTTGTCCATTCCAATGTAAGTATCCTTTTAACGGAGTGGTAAGTCTTAATTACTGCCAGACAACCTCTCTGGCACTGGAAATTAACTTTTACAAGTGTGGAGTCTCATTCCTTCAACTTTTAATTATTGTTGGAGATGTTTAAAAAATCTAAATATAAAAAAAATTCTTACTTTTTCTTTCTGTCTCCTTTAACTCTCTCTCTCTTAATTCAATCTTTCTTTCCCTCTCTTCATTTCGTTTTCTGTACCTGATCTGACATTGAATTTCATTATTCGAACACACATTTCCTGGCTCAGACTCTGTGCTGCTCATTAACGATGCTTCAATCGGATTGGTTAAGGAGATACACAGTTGCTTGCCCTGTTCACACGGGTCCCAGATGCCCTGTGGCGGGTGCTGTGCTGTTTGGATCTCGAATTTACTGGAAGTTGTCGTGCAGAAGCTCATCGAAAGTCTCCAGGCAGTTGCAAGTCAAACATCATTAGCCACTAAATAAACACAGGCAATTTCTTCGGGGCTTCTCTGGCTCTGCTGCCGTAACTTTGTCGGAAGTTCAACGGAAACTCCATTTACGCCGTAACTTCCACCAAAGATTTGGGGACAGAGCTGGAGAAGCCCTGAGGAAATTCCTAGTGTTTATTTCCTTTAAATTTATTTCCATCATGAGTTTCTTTTCGTTTTTAAAAAAAACTTTTGCCCGCCTTTGATCCTTTAGTTTTGGACCGATTAGGCTACACCGCACAGTCAACAACTGTAACATTCCCCGGTCAACTACTCCAGCCTGTGATTCGAATAACTCTCTGCCCAAAACCTGCTCAATCTCGGCCAAGGCCCACCCCGTAGCCTGCTCAATCGCGGCCAAGGCCCACAACCCCCCCGCAGCCTGCTCAATCTCAGCCAAGGCACCCCCCCGCAGCCTGCTCAATCGCGGCCAAGGCCCACAACCCCCCCGCAGCCTGCTCAATCTCGGCCAAGGCCCACAACCCCCCCGCAGCCTGCTCAATCTCGGCCAAGGCCCACAACCCCCCCGCAGCCTGCTCAATCGCGGCCAAGGCCCACCCCCACCCCCCGCAGCCTGCTCAATCGCGGCCAAGGCCCACCCCCCCCGCAGCCTGCTCAATCACGGCCAAGGCCCACCCCCACCCCCCGCAGCCTGCTCAATCGCGGCCAAGGCCCACCCCCCCCGCAGCCTGCTCAATCACGGCCAAGGCCCACCCCCCCCCCCCCGCAGCCTGCTCAATCGCGGCCAAGGCCCACCCCCCCCGCAGCCTGCTCAATCGCGGCCAAGGCCCACCCCCCCCGCAGCCTGCTCAATCGCGGCCAAGGCCCACCCCCCCCGCAGCCTGCTCAATCGCGGCCAAGGCCCACAACCCCCCCGCAGCCTGCTCAATCACGGCCAAGGCCCCCCCGCAGCCTGCTCAATCGCGGCCAAGGCCCACCCCCCCCCGCAGCCTGCTCAATCGCAGCCAAGGCCCACCCCCCCCCCCCGCAGCCTGCTCAATCGCAGCCAAGGCCCACCTCCCCCCGCAGCCTGCTCAATCGCGGCCAAGGCCCACCCCCCGCCGCCCATCCGCCCCACAGCCTGCTCAATCTCCCCACTGCTTGGCCTTTCTCAGCCCTGACCTGTGCCGAATAAATGCAGCAGTAACCAGTCAGCACACATTGAGGGGATGGAGCAGGTGGTTGACCTAATTGTGACATTTAAGATGATTAAAGGAGTTGTTATGATAGATGGAGGGAAACTATTTCCTTTCGTGGAGATGTTAATTGTATGATTTATATCAATGAGTGTTAATTGTATTCAGGTGGTGGGTATCAATTGGGGACTCTCTCGTAACCTTTTTATAGGCGAGCTTATCTCGGGTGTGGCGTGTGTGTGTGTAAGGGGAATTTCTGTGAATAAAGGTTGGAACCAACTAAATATCAGGCTCTAGTGTTCTATCCTTCACTGCATGGCTATCCAATTTTAACAGGGAATTCCAGAACAAGGGGGCATCATCCTAAAATTAGAGCTAGGCCGTTCAGGGGTGATGTCAGGAAGCACTTGTTCACACAAAGGGTGGTGGAAATCTGGAAATCTCTCCCCCAAAAAGCTGTTGAGGCTGGGGGTCAATTGAAAATTTCAAAACAAAGATTTATATTTTTTGTTAGGTGAAGGGTTATGGAGCAAAGGTGGGTAAATGGAGTTGAGGTACAGATCAGTCATTGAATAGTGGAACAGGCCCGAGGGGCTGAATGGCCTCCTCCTGTTCCTATGTTCCTAGCAGGAGCATCAGTCACTGGCATCTTATATTTTTATAAAAAATACATTCTAGACGATCGTGATAGGGAGGGGCTGAAGAGGGGGAGCAGGAATATATTATTTCAGTTCTCATTCCCAGTTTTGTGCTTTTTTAAAACTCCACACATCTTTAAACATCTTTAATACGCCTGTCCCCAATTGTTATCATCATGTACGATTCTTACCTTCCCTGACGATGTTTTTCTCACTGTTCTTTAACTGTGGTAACTTCCCCCTCTCCTGCTCAGACCACAACCGACCAACATCTCTACTAAATACTCACCAGCACCACGTTCTCTGGACCGTCAGGGATGGGCAATAAATGCTGGCCTTGCCAGCGACGCCCACATCCCACGAACGAATCAAAAAAAAAAATCTCTTCACATTCCTTCTGAAAATTTTCAAAAACTTCCCGGCTCAAATATTCACGACCGTCAAACACCACAACCTCCACTTGCTGCCACCCAGAGCCTGACTCGTTCCCCCCCTAATGTTTCATACCTCCCTTTCACTTATCCCCAACTTACCCCCATGACCATCACATGTCCCAACTTCACACTTGTATTCAAAATAACAGGGAAATCAACATTCACACAAATGTAACATTCTAAATATACTTTTATTGCATCATTTATAAATAAAATATGACAAATTCTATTCAATACTTTATACACATTACAAAAAAAAGTATTTTTCTACATATTTATATACTAACACACAATATATACATGTATAAATACATTTTATTGAACAATTGATATATTTGACATTCATTTCCGCTCTTCCAAACCTTTACATTTAAATAAAAAAAGCTTCTAATATATTATTTTATCCCAATTTCTCACATTCATTTTTTCATAATTTCCATCGAGCGCTCCAATGGCACATTACCCATTGTACCATCTAACTCTCCGTTATAAATAACATCTCATCTAACTTCTCATGTGCAATGCCACAAAACATCAACTAATCGGTATAAAATATTTCAGAGAGACTTTGAAGAAAAGTAATGTGTGAGCATATGGAGTAAAGTGTGAAGATTGAATTCAATAATTTGTATTACATTACATGAATCATAATGTGCTACATTTTTGAAAGTGGGTTAGGTGGTGTTATTAAATAAATGATCTCAATGTTGGTTACTGTGTTTAGAATTTAATTCAATTTCATAGTTACAGGTTTGAGACACAGTGTACTTATTTTATGTCATATGACTTGATATTGTTACCTATTATCTAATTATATGTGTAATATATTTTTAAAAATTCATTCATGGGATGTGGGCGTCGCTGGTGAGGCCGGCATTTATTGCCCATCCCAAATTGCCCTTGAGAAGGTGGTGGTGAGCCACCTTCTTGAACCGCTGCAGTCCGTGTGGTGAAGGTTCTCCCACAGTGCTGTTAGGAAGGGAGTTCCAGGATTTCGACCCAGTGACGATGAAGGAACGGCCGATATATTTCCAAGTCGGGATGGTGTGTGACTTGGAGGGAAACGTGCAGGTGGTGTTGTTCCCATGCGCCTGCTGCTCTTGTCCTTCTAGGTGGTAGAGGTCGCGGGTTTGGGAGGTGCTGTCGAAGAAGCCTTGGCGAGTTGCTGCAGTGCATCCTGTAGATGGTACACACTGCAGCCATGGTGCGCCGGTGGTGAAGGGAATGAATGTTTAGGGTGGTGGATGGGGTGCCAATCTTACATCTGAAAAAACTTCCAGTCAACTTTTTCCTTTATAAATTATTATGTCCACATTTATAATGGAATTGCCTGTGCAAACTTGTCACACTGTAATTAGACCCTCCTACCAGTGGTGGAGGCAGACATAGGAATCTATAATGGAAAAGTTGACCAGGAAACCCGTGCAGGCATAAGATTTCGAATACATTGCTTGTCAATCTCCTGTCACGTTGCTCATTCGGATTCAAGACCCAGTATAGACCTCAGGTGAAGTGGGGTTGGAGGGCAGAGGATAATTGGATTGCAGCGCACATATGTAACTCAGTCACCATTTTAAAGTCTGTCCTTATTTTTACATAATGCTTTGATTTTATATTATTATTTTTCGTTAAATAGCAAAATGTACAGAAATTTGGGCAATAGAGTTGATTGGCGAGTAGGCAAATAATAATTGGATCTGAGTAATCCCCTTGACATTCAACGGCATTACCATCGCCGAATCCCTCACCATCAACATCCTGGCGGTCACCATTGACCAGAAACTTAATTGGACCAGCCACATAAATACTGTGGCTACAAGAGCAGGTCAGAGGCTGGGTATTCTGCGGCGAGTGACTCACCTCCTGACTCCCCAAAGCCTTTCCACCATCTACAAGGCACAAGTCAGGAGTGTGATGGAATGCTCTCCGCTTGCGTGGATGAGTGCAGCTCCAACAACACTCAAGAAGCTCAACACCATCCAGGACAAAGCAGCCTGCTTGATTGACACCCCATCCCCCACCCTAAACATTCACTCCCTTCACCACCGGCGCACCATGGCTGCAGTGTGTACCATCCACAGGATGTACTGCAGCAACTCGCCAAGGTTTCTTCGACAGCACCTCCCAAACCCACGACCTCTACCACCTAGAAGGACAAGGGCAGCAGGCACATGTGAACAACACCACCTGCACGTTCCCCTCCAAGTCGTACACCATCCCGACTTGGAAATGTATTGCCATTCCTTCATCGTTGCTGGGTCAAAATCCTGGAACTCCCTTCCTAACAGCACTGTGGGAGAACTTTCACCACACGGACTGCAGCGGTTGAAGAAGACGGCTCATCACCACATTCTCGAGGGCAATTAGGGATGGGCAATAAATGCTGGCCTCGCCAGCGACGCCCACATCCCACGAACGAATAAAAATAAATCCTGAATTCTAGATCAAGAAGACTTGCTAATACAAAACTGAACAAGTATGTAAAATGAATCTGCCACTGGAGAAATAATATATACTAATTACAAAAATGAAATATACCAGTTCCCAAAAGTTTGAGATTTTCAGACACTGTGAGAATGTACAGCAAACGTATTTCATTCAACTTTATCAGACTCTTGTCGAAAAACGATAATTTCATCAACGAGATCTGTACAGTGGATAATGTTGACTTGAAATCTGATGTTGTTAAAAAAGAACATTTTCGTTTGACTCTAACTCGCATATTCCCTTTTGTTTTCACTAGCCAACCTCACGAGAGATCGGTAAGTCTGATGTTCATTTGTTCATGAAAATGATCAGATATTTTATATACAGCCTCAAGATATTTTAGGAATATCAAATGCCTCATATCCTCTCTCCAGAAATAATTCAAGTCGCCTCTTGGACCCATGCACACTGCATGTTTCAATCTAATTCCATCACCCTTCGTGTGAAGAATTTCACTTAACTTTACTGCTCACTCTTAATTTCCGATTATTTTAATTAGCGTCTCCTTTGAACTCCTCCATTTGTACACTTTGCCAAAGTGAACAATTTTGTCAATTCCCTTCATATTATTACATAATGGTCACTGCACTTCCAAAGTAATTCATTGAGAAGCTTTGATATGCTAAAGCTCCAGATAAATGTAAATATTGTTGTTTATTTACTATTGAAAACTTCAATCAGATCACCTTGAAATCTCGACTTTTCCAAACAGAAGTGTTAGGTTTTTCCTTGTGTCCCAAGTCCCCGATACCCCAAATTATCTTGGTTGTTTTCCTCTCCAGCCTCTCAACAGCAATAATCCCAACGATTAGATGATCAGAGCTGCACACTGTGCTTCAGGAGTTTCATTTGGTCTCAGAACACTGATGGTGGGAGGGTTTTTTTCTAGGTTTCGTGACAGCTTTTCCAGGAATGCACAGGTTTATTCATTGCTCATCCTAGGATGCGTCACAACTAATGCACTAAGGGTGAGAGAAAGACAGAGGAGGCCTGAGAGGGAGAGAGAGCGTAGAGAGTTGAACATCGGTTGAGAGAGGGGGTTGAGAGAGAAAGAAGGGGTAAATTGAGAGAGCGAGAGAATAAAACAAAAAAACAAATAAAGAGAAAGGTGGACAGGACCTTATTCTAATTTGATTTCTTTTTTTAAAAGCTTTGATAAAAACCTTAAACTTTGTGTACTGCTGAACACTAAAGCTGTCTATCACAGGCGAGAGAATTCACAGAAAGACACCAGGGTTTGGTTATTCCCGAAAGAAAAATCAAAATCAATACAATGTAATATTCTTAGTTTTAACAAAATCTGTTTTCATTTCTCTTTTAGAAGTGGACATCGACGGGGGAGTAGACCAAGACATATTTGAAATAAATGATGGTAATTCAGATTCATTTCAAACCAATTAAAGTCATTGTTTCGGGTACTATCTGTAACAGACGCCCTCTGTGTGACACCAGCAGCGAGATGCTGCGAGCTGAACGCGTTCTATCACTCCTCTTTCAACTGGGAGATGTTTTATTGATCTCGATTTCATCTTCTTCAGCTGTTTGGATCACAATCTCTGTCTTTGTACGTGCACAGTGAACCGTGAGCTGATCTTCAGCCTTGTTCAAATTGTAGATCCTCACTGCTGGTGGCACTTTGGTTCCCAGCATTGGCTGTTCATTCACTGCCCTTACAATGAGGAGTGATTCCAGACTGGGGAAGTCACGTCCCGATTTTTAAATTCTCGTTTTTTTTTCAAATCCCTCCATGGCCTCGCCCCTCCCCCCACCCCCCCCCACCCCCACCCCCATCTCTGTAACCTCCTCCAGCAGTACAACCCTCCGAGATCTCTGCGCTCCTTCAATTCTTGCCTCTTGCACATTCCCCGATTTTAATCGCTCCACCATTGGCGGCCGTGCCTTCAGCCGCCTGGGCCCTAAGCTCTGGAATTCTCGCCCCAAACCTCTCCGCCTCTCTCTCTCCTCCTTCAAGATGCTCCTTAAAACCTACCTCTTTGACCAAGCTTTTGGTCACCTGTCCTAATATCCCATTAGTACAGTTTGGTGTCAAATTTTGTTTGCTAACGCTTCTGTGAAACACCTTGGGACATTTTGCTATGTTAAAGACGCTATCTAAATGCAAGTTATTGTTGTTTTTGTACTACTAACATATGTTGACTTCATTGTTAACTCTAGATCCCTATTTTTGTATTATATTACTTTTTACTTTCAATAAACATACTCTGATGGAAAAAACCCTGCTATTTCAATGTGTCTAATTTTGTGTTTATTCTGTGCAGAACTAGGATTGAATCTTGTGGAAGGGGACATCAAACATGACAAGGTAAGTTGCTAACAATAATATCCCACATAAGTATGCAGCGGAAAGTTGAAGAAAGCAGATTGCCAACAGAAACGTATTCCATGATTGCGAGCAGATCACTGATTTGGTTTATGTCTCTTTTGATACCAGAACATTGACAGAAGCTCAATTACAGATGACAAATACAGATGGCCAAAAACCATTCCATACTATTTGGAAGATACTTTAAGTAGGTATTAATACTGATCTAAATCTGACTGCTATGGCATTTTTGCTTGTATTTCTCTGAATGTGATATGTCCAAATGTTTGTGTTCATTGAGATCTACTTCTAATTTACCGACTGTGAAGTTTTAACAAATTGCCATTCCTCTGCTGTTGCCCCATATCTCGGCTCCCATTATTTCTTTCCAGCATCACCTTATAGAGTCATAGAGTCATAGAGTCGTAGAGTTATACAGCACGGATAGAGGCCCTTCGGCCCATCGTGTCCGCGTCGGCCATCAAGCCCTGTCTACTCTAATCCCATATTCCAGCATTTGGTCCGTAGCCTTGTATGCTATGGCATTTCAAGTGCTCATCCAAATGCTTCTTGAATGTTGTGAGGGTTCCTGCCTCCACAACCCTTTCAGGCAGTGAGTTCCAGACTCCAACCACCCTCTGGGTGAAAAAGTTCTTTCTCAAATCCCCTCTAAACCTCCCGCCTTTTACCTTGAATCTATGTCCCCTTGTTATAGAACCCTCAACGAAGGGAAAAAGCTCCTTAGTATCCATCCTATCTGTGCCCCTCATAATTTTGTACACCTCAATCATGTCCCCCCTCAGCCTCCTCTGCTCCAAGGAAAACAAACCCAATCTTCCCAGTCTCTCTTCATAGCTGAAGTGCTCCAGCCCTGGTAACATCCTGGTGAATCTCTTCTGCACCCTCTCCAAAGCGATCACATCCTTCCTGTAGTGTGGCGACCAGAACTGCACACAGGTTAGGCTGGGAGCGAGAGATTGTCTATATTTCTCTCTCTTGTGGGATGGGTGCAAAGCACTCTGGCGGGCACTGAAATGAAGTGGCCAAATTCACCCAACACTATTTACTTGATAAATTTAGTCTCTTAGAATTCATAAAACGAAACGGTATTTTATATATTTTGTACTCAGCGGATCCTTTATCAGCTAATTTGTGTCAAAAAGTTTTGTAGGGGTCAAATCCGTAAATAACTCATTCTTGAATTTCCTGATGCCTGGTGCATTAGCTGGAAGTACTTATGTTATTGTTTTTAGAGTTCATAATAATCCAGCATCAAATGATAAAGGAATGACAATTAGATTTATGATTGCAGAAAACAAGTTTGCATACAGCAGTTTCCTCCTTGATAACAGCCCTTAAAACTTGATCACTTGAACTAAAGCAAAATACTGCGGACACTGGAAATCTGAAATAAAAACAGAAAATGCTGGAAAACACTCAGCAATTACTCCTGCCCTCCACCCTATCACAGACCTTCCCCTTTTCCTCTCCCCCCATTCCCCTCAATCCCACCCCCCCCCCCCCCATCCCCCTTTTCTCTGGCTCCGCAATTGCCGCTAAACTGTTAATTGCTAACTTCTTCCAGTTCTGACGAAAGGTCATCGACCTGAAACGTTAACTCTGTTTCTCTCTCCACAGATGCTGCGGAGTGTTTCCAGCATTTTCTGTTTCCGTTCTTTGACTCGCTTATCCAATCTGGAGCTCACTGATTATTGCTTAATTAAAATATTGATATTTTACTGACATGTGCATATTCAGAACAAAATATCGTCCCAGACAGGAAGCCGGAAAAGCACATAGCAATTGCCTGTTAAACTAAATCTGATAGTTAGTCTGGCCAGTCACCTTGTAAAACAAATGCAGAGATTTTCTCTCAATAAATCTCAATGACTAATTTACTGAAATAAAATTGGAAAATACTAGAAATACCAGCAGGTTAATGATCATCTGAAAGGCAGGCTGTTGATCTGTTCATAAAACCATAGAATCATATTCTGATAAATAGCCAAAACGTGGTACATTCCTACAATTGAATTATTTTTCAGACACTGATCGACCTGCAGTGCATTTTCAGGATTGTTTGTTTTTAATTTCAGATTTCTAGCATTCATACATTCCTTTTTTACTTGAATTAGTTTGTGGACTAGTTCCCTAAAGTTAATTGACTGAATAGTGAGCAAATCTCCTTCAGCCATCACGTTGCACAGTCCAGTGACTCCTGCCCCCCCACTGCTGTTTCCGGCCCCCCCCTGCTGTTGGAGGGAGTGCAGCGTAGGTTTACTCGAATGATACCCGGACTTTAAGGATTAAGTTACGAGGAGAGATGACACAAATTGGGGTTGTATTCTCTAGAGTTTAGAAGGTTAAGGGGTGATCTGATTGAAGTTTATAAGATATTAATGGGAACAGATAGGGTGGATAGAGAGAAACTATTTCTGCTGGTTGGGGATTCTAGGAGTAGGGGGCACAGTCTAAAAATTAGAGCCAGACCTTTCAGGAGTGAGATTAGAAAACATTTTTACACACAAAGGGTGGTAGAAGTTTGGAACTCTCTTCCGCAAATGGCAATTGATACTAGCTCAATTGCTAAATTTAAATCTGAGAGAGATAGATAGCTTTTTGGCAACCAAAGGTATTAAGGGATATGAGCCAAAGGCAGGTATATGGAGTTAGATCACAGATCAGCCATGATCTTATCAAATGGCAGAGCAGGCACGAGGGGCTGAATGGCCTACTCCTGTTCCTATGTTCCTATTAGCGACTATTTTATATTTATGGCTCCTAGTTCTGGTCTCCCCCACACGTGGAAACATCTTCTCCATGTCTACCCTACCAAACCCTTTCATTATCTTAAAGACCTCTATCAGGTCACCCCTCAGCTTTCTCTTTTCTAGCTCTACCTCACCACCACCTCCCTCGACCCCTCCACTGTATCTGATTTGTCACACCACTTGTCCAACATCCAATACTGAATGAGCAAAAATTTTCTCCAACTAAAGACAACTTAAACCATTGTCTTCGGTCCCCACTATAAACTCTGTTCCCTAGCCACCGACTCCATCCCTCTCCCTGGCTATTGTCTGAGGCTGAACCAGACCATTCGCAATCTTGGCGTTCTATTTGACCCTGAGATGAGCTTCCGACCACATACCTGCTCCATCACCAAGACCGCCTACTTCCATCTCGGCATCATCGCCCGTCTCCGTCCCTACCTCTGCTCATCTGCTTCTGAAACCCTAATCCATGCCTTTGTTACCTCTAGAATTGACTATTCCAATGCTCTCCTGGCCGATCTCCCATCTTCCATCCTCCATAAACTTGAGCTCATTCAAAACTCTGCTGCCCGTATCCTAACTCGCACCAAGCCCTGTTTACCCATCACCCCTGTGCTCGCTGACCTACGTTTGCTCCTGGCAACTGGAACCCCTCGATTTTAAAATTTCCATCCTTGTTTTCAATTCCCTCCATAGCCTCGTTCCTCCCTATCTCTGTAACCTCCTCCGAGATCTCTGTGCTCCTCCAATTCTTGTCTCTTGCGCACCCCTGATTTTAATCGCTCCACCATTGGCGGCTGTGCCTTCAGCTGCCTCGGCCCTAAACTCTGGAATTCGCTCCCTAAATCTCTCCGCCTCTCCACCTCTCTCTCCTCCTTTAAGATGCTCCTTAAAACCTATCTCTTTGACCAAGTTTTTAGTCACCTGTCCTAATATCTCCTTATGTGGCTCAGTGTCAAATTTTGTTTGACAATCACTCCTTGGGACGTTTTACTATATTAAAGGTGCTATATAAATGCAAGTTGTTGTTTTACAGAAAAGAGCCCCAGCCTGTTCAAACTTTCTGCTGAAATGCTGGAACATGCTGAGCAGGATCTGTGGAGAGAGAAACAGAGTTAACGTTTCAGGTCGATGACCTTTCATCAGAACTGATTTATTTCAGATTTCCAGCGTCCACAGTATTTTGCTTTTTGACTTAGTGTTTAATTCACGGCCATTTCTCTTCCTGGGACGTCCCACCTTGAAGAAGTCCTGCTCCTCTCTCCGACTGGAGATCCGTCTGTCTCTTTCACCCTGTTCGCCTTCACTGCTACCCGTTTCCCTTCTCGTGTTTGATCATGTGTCTGCTGAAAACTCACTTTCCTTCAGCGGCCGTCTCCGGCTCTGACTTATTCCACGTGGATTCCAATTTAAAAGGCGATCATTGGTGTTGTCAAGGCAACTTCAATTTTAAATTAAGGCCAGTAGCATTGTAGCTACTACTTATTACACTAAGATACTTACAGGGTGAACCTTGCCACATGAAAGATAACATTAATGGATGTTAAGCTCTGGATATACCGGGGATGAGGGGGCGGACATATGAGGAGAGGTTGAGTAGATTGGGACTCTAGAAGAATGAGAGGCGATCTTATTGAAACATATAAGATTGTGAAGGGGCTTGATCGGGTGGATGCGGTAAGGATGTTCCCAAGGATGGGTGAAACTAGAACTAGGGGGCATAATCTTAGAATAAGGGGCTGCTCTTTCAAAATTGAGATGAGGAGAAACTTCTTCACTCAGAGGGTGGTAGATCTGTGGAATTTGCTGCCCCAGGAAGCTGTGGAAGCTACATCATTAGATAAATTTAAAACAGAAATAGACAGTTTCCTAGAAGTAAAGGGAATTAGGGGTTACGGGGAGCGGGCAGGAAATTGGACATGAATTTAGATTTGAGGTTAGGATCAGATCAGCCATGATCTTATTGAATGGCGGAGCAGGCTCGAGGGGCCGATTGGCCTACTCCTGCTCCTATTTCTTATGTTCTTATGTATAAATGTTTATGTGCAACGTATGAGCAATTCATTCTGGCAATTAAATTCCATTTTTCCTGTAGATATAAATGCTAAAGGCATTATCCTAAAAGCATTTGAACAGTATCGCCTCAAATCTTGCATTGATTTTAAGCCTTGGACTGGAGAAGAAAACTATATCTCTGTATTTAAAGGCAGCGGGTAAGAAAGGAATTCTCCATTTGTCAAGACTTCTCTCCTGACACTTGTGCAGCTGCTCCACTTCCCGTGCTGTCTTTACTCTTCACACTTCTGTCCCTTCAATTGTTTGGAGGGGTTGAGATTGAGTACACAATCTAGGCTGATATTTCAGGCAAATATTACATTATCGGAAGTGCTGTTCATCAGATGAGATGTTAAACCGAGCTCTGGACTGCCTGTCCCAGTAATTCAAAAAAAAGAGAAAGGTTTGCATTTATATAGCGCCTTTCACGACCGCTGGACATCCCAAAGTGCTACACAGCCAATTAAGTACTTTTTGAAGTGTAGTCACCGTTGTAATATAGAAAACACGGCAGCTAATTTGCGCACAGCAAGATCCCACAAACAGCAATGTGATAATGACCAGATAATCTGTTTTTTAGTGGCGTTGTTTGAGGGATAAATATTGGCCAGGATACCGGGGAGAACTCCCCCTGCTCGTCTTCAAAATAGCACCTCTTTCAGTACTGCCCTGGGAGTGTTAGACCAGATTAAGTACACAAGTCTCTGGAGTGGGGTTTGAACCTATAGCTTTCATATGATTCAGAGGCGAGAGTGCTACCCACTGAGCCACAGGTGACACCTGATGATAGTTCAGGTGAAGGTTGATGATCCCATGGTACAACTTGAAAAAAAGCAGGGAGCTCTGGTGTCCAACATCCCACTCTCAACCTATACAGTACCACCAAAAAAAACCAGATTGGCCAGTCAAGGCTGCCTGTGGGTCATTACTTGTGGAGAGTGGCAACCTTGTCTATCCACGTAACCTCAGTCACTGCATTGCAAAAGATAATTCAATGTGTGAACTGCTTTGAGACGTTCAACGGGAAAGGTGCTACATTAACGCAAGTATCATTTATTATAAATTCTAAATTGTACGGAACGGAGCCCATGTTATTCGGGCCAGTGGGAAGGTGCAGCACATGACTGCACTAAATGACGGTGTGAGCTCGTCCCCACGAGTGCGTGCTCCTAATCTCAGCCATCCCATTAAGGGAAAGGTGGTGAGTGGAGTCTTAACACTTCCTCAAATGGAGGTGAAAGAGTCACCCTGAGTCGCTCTCACACACCTTCAATGTGTGCACCAGGGAAACTCAGAACTCCTGCTCCTTCTGACCCCTAAGGAAACTTCAAAAGCATTTTTAAAGCTTACCCGACTGGGCCTCTTCTGGCCCTCGGTGCGTGTCCCTCACTGGAGCCTCAGGTAAAAATAGCAGTCTGGCCCCGATGATGGCCCGGCTCCATTTTAACTGTCCCCCGCCCAGATTTAGCTGGGTGGGGGGAGGGGTTTAAAATTCCAACCCCCCCCCATGCCTCAGTATACCAATATTCGAGCTAGCCTATCCAGTTTGATGATTAGGCAGTCTATAGAATCATAGAATCATACGGCGAAGAAAATAGGACATTCGGCCCATCGTGCCTGTGCTGGCTCTTTGAAAAAGCTATCCAATTAGTCCCACTCCCCCTGCCCTTTCCCCGCAGCCCTGCATATGTTCCCTTTTCAAGTATATATCCAATTGTCTATGTAGCTGCCAATTAATTTTTTGCCTCCCAATTCTGCTGTGCGTGTTAAAGAACCAGCAAAAAGGAAAAGTTTAATATGAAGACCTCATTATTTTCCAGCTGCTGGTCCTCTGTGGGCAACCACCACGTTGGGAGGCAGGAGCTCTCAATCGGCGAGAGATGTGAAAAAATAGGAACCATCGAGCACGAGTTCCTTCATGCACTGGGATTCTGGCATGAGCAGTCAAGAGCTGATCGTGATGACTATATCACAATAATGTGGGACAGAATTGATAATGGTAAATTTGCAGATGGAAGGGTAGATTTTGTCCAAGCAGATGCATTTTCATTAGTGTTGGCGACATAAGCAGCCCACTTGATTGGCACCCCATCCACCACCCTAAACATTCACTCCCTTCACCACCGGCGCACCGTGACTGCAGTGTGTACCATCCACAGGATGCACTGCAGCAACTCGCCAAGGCTTCTTTGACAGCACCTCCCAAACCCGTGACCTCTACCACCTAGAAGGACAAGAGCAGCAGGCACATAGGAACAACACCACCTGCACGTTCCCCTCCAAGTCACATGCCATCCTGACTTGCAAATATATCGCCGTTCCTTCATCGTTGCTGGGTCAAAATCCTGGAACTCCCTACCTAACGGCACTGTGGGAGAATCTTCACCACACGGACTGCAGCGGTTCAAGAAGGCGGCTCACCACCACCTTCTCGAGGGCAATTAGGGATGGGCAATAAATGCCGGCCTCGCCAGCGACGCCCACATCCCATGAACGAATAAAAAAAAAATAAGGCTGTTAACTTGATAAATTATCTTGTTGCTGTTAATTCAGGTAGAGAGCACAATTTCAATAAATACGATGACAAAGAAAGTACTTCCCTCAACATACCTTATGACTACACTTCTGTGATGCACTACAGTTCCACGGCATTCAACAATGGTTCCGAACCAACGATAGTCACCAAGATTGCTGACTTCAGTAATGTGATTGGACAACGTTTGGATTTCAGTGACTATGATCTTCAAAAACTCAACCGACTCTACAATTGCAGTAAGTTCCTGGGATTTGGAGAGAATTGGTTGTGGGTGGAATTTGCTACAAGTTAGTAAGTGGAAAGAAAATAACGGGAAACACATCAGTTCAAGGTCCACAGAGGCTGAGGTTTTCCAGGCCTTAGTCACAGGTCCTACCTACAGGCAATAGGCATTTATTTGTAACCAATGGATCCTCAACTAGATCCTTGTGCTGATCTGTACTCATGATGTGGAAATGCCGGTGATGGACTGGGGTGGACAAATGTAAGGAGTCTTACAACACCAGGTTATAGTCCAACAGCTTTATTTGAAATCACAAGCTTTCGGAGGCTTCCTCCTTCGTCAGGTGAGTGTGGGATTCATCATGTTGCCATTGCTTCCCCCCGATGGGTCATTGTACTGTGTACTGTGATTCTAGTTATGTCACAGTTGTGGATGGCTGTTTTTTTTTGTGTCATGCTCTCTTGCTCCCCCTCAGTGTCCATAATGAGACACAGCAAAGGTCAGCGTGGCACAAGGAAACGGACTGAAAGTTCTTGTTACCATCACCCGAAACTGTGGGAAAGAAATGTCTGGTGCAGGCAGAGAGAAGAACTTGCACTTAGGCAGCGACCTCTGGACGTCCCAAAGCGCTTTACAGCCAATTAAGTACTTTTTGAAGTGTATCCGCTGTTGTAATGTAGAAAACACAGCAGCTAATTTGCGCACAGCAAGATCCCACAAACAGCAATGAGTAAATGACCAGATAATGTGTTTTTTGAGTGATGTTGGTTGAGGGATAAATATTGGCCAGGACACCCGAGAGAACTCCCCTGCTCTTCTTTGAAACAGTGACAAGGGGTCTTTTACGGCCGCCTGAGAGGGCAGACGGGGCCTCGGTTTTAATGTCTCATCTGGAAGACGGCACCTCCGACAGTGCAGCACTCCCTCGGTACCGTAGTGGAGGGTCTGCCTAGATTTTGTGCTCGAGTCTCTGGAGTGGAACTTGAACCCATGACCTTCGGACTCAGAGGCGAGAGTGTGACCCGCTGAGCCAAGGGCGGATACAGAGAAGCTATTTCCTCTGGTAGGGGAATCCAAAGGCTGCTTACGTTGTGCGCAAGAGGAGAGGGGAGGGAAAGCTTAGTTAGTGACACATTTCACAAAGAGACAGAATAAATGCGGAAGTCAAAATGCGCACAGAAAGATCCCACAAACAGCAATGTGACAATGACCAGATAATCTGTTTGTGGTGATGTTGGTTGAGAGATAAATATTGGCCGGAACACTGGGGAGAACTCCCCTGCTCTTCGTCGAAATAGTGCCATGGGATCATTAAAAGCAGCACATTAGTTCAGCAATTTATTTTTCTGCTTTGATAAGTACTTATAGAATCATATACAGCACGGAAGGAGGCCATTCGGCCCATTGAGTCTGAGCCGGTTCTATGCAAGAGCAATCCAGCTAGTCCCACTCCCCCCGCACTGTGAGTAGCTATCCTTTAACTTTTTCCCCCAGATATCCCCCCCTGGGCCGCACAACATCTGTAGGAGACAGAATAATTGCGGAAGTCAAAATGCGCACAGCAAGATCCCACAAGCATTCAAGCCTCCTCCTCTCAAGCTGAATTTAATTATTTCAAATGTCCTGAAGTTAAATAAGGTGTCAGGTAAACTCTCAACTCTTTTCTTTTTCGGTTAGCCTCCTCGCTCAGCTTTTTGGATAAGTGCAGTTTTGAACTGGAAAATATTTGTGGCATGATTCAAGGTCCAGGAAACAATGCAGATTGGCAACGCGTCACCCAGGTCCTGGGTGGACCTGACAAAGACCACACCAACTCGGACAACTGTGAAGGTAAAGTAATGCAGTGTCATCGTTATAAAGCGTTACTTTTATGAACCTTATTCTGTGCAGCCCCAACCTGGCTCTTAGCATGTACATGCCCATACAGAAAACAGCACCTAATTTCACAATAACTGGCATCAGATTGGCACTCGCTCAGAGAAGCCGCTGGGTGTCTTTTAGGAAATGGAAGAAGGTGCACTGAATCATAGAATGATACAGCATTGAAGGAGGCCATTCGGCCCAGCGGGCCTGTGCCAGCTCTTTGAGAGAGCTATCCAGTTAACCCCCACTCCCCTGCTCTTTCCCCATAGCCCTGCAAATTTTTCCTTGGTGCAATAAAGTGTGCTCTTCTAATGACTTAGAATTGCATTTCAGCACAGAAATAGGCCGTTCGGCCCAACGGGTCTGTATCGGTGTTTATGGTCCGCACGATGTTGGGGATAAGAGGGCCAATTTCAACTCCCGGCAGGAGCGGACGGCAGTCCCTCGTGGGAGCGGGAGTCGAAGGACGGCAGGTTTTCACTGCCGGCCTGATTTGCATCCCGCCGGCCGGCCTTTCCCCCACCGCGTATGTCGTGGGACCCTGATTGACGTTTGTTAATGATGATCCCGCTGGGTCGGGGCAGGAAACCTCGTCCGCCACCGAAACCAGTAGAGTTAAAATCGCAGATCGGCAGGAACAGCACCAGATCTGGAGCTGTTCCATTTTAACTGCTGTCCCCTCTCCATTCAGGCCGATCCGGGGCAATTAAAATTCCCCTGTTACAAGTTTTGGGTATGGTTTAGATATTCCCTCATGTACAGTGATGCTGGTCACTCCCATTAATGGTCCAAGCATCTTACATTCAGGAGTGTGCCCGTCTTGCCCAATAACTAATTATACAATCGTGTAACCCGGGGGGTGCAGGTGATTCACTAATTAACACCTCAGACCTCAATTGCGTGGGCCAAAGTGAACATATATCTTGACGGGACCCGCCCCAGACAACTGTCTGCTTTGAGCTGCTAGACTGTGCTCATAAGCTGCTTTGTGTGACTTCAGGTGTTAACCCCTTACATTCTGATTCCAGCAGTACAGAAATATTATAAGGTAAAAAATTCAACACAGGCAAAAATCCAGCTTACCACAGGGGAGCTAATATAATAGAAGTTTACAACATGGAAACAGGCCCTTCGGCCCAACATGTCCATGTCGCCCAGTTTATACCACTAAGCTACCTGCACTTGGCCCATATCCCTCTATACTCATCTTACCCATGTAACTGTCCAAATGCTTTTTAAAAGACAAAATTGTACCCGCCTCTACTACTGCCTCTGGCAGCTCGTAATAAATAGGTGTTTATGTAATTAATGCAAGGCAGTAGTCTCTAAATAATCTCACAAGCTACTTTATCTCTTGCTACGTGCCTGCCCTGTTCCCATAAGAACATAAGAACATAAGAAATAGGAGCAGGAGTAGGCCTATTGGCCCTCGAGCCTGCTCCGCCATTCAATAAGATCATGGCTGATCTGATCCTAACCTCAAATCTAAATTCATGTCCAATTTCCTGCCCGCTCCCCGTAACCCCTAATTCCCTTTACTTCTAGGAAACTGTCTATTTCTGTTTTAAATTTATTTAATGATGTAGCTTCCACAGCTTCCTGGGGCAGCAAATTCCACAGACCTACTACCCTCTGAGTGAAGAAGTTTCTCCTCATCTCAGTTTTGAAAGAGCAGCCCCTTATTCTAAGATTATGCCCCCTAGTTCTAGTTTCACCCATCCTTGGGAACATCCTTACCGCATCCACCCGATCAAGCCCCTTCACAATCTTATATGTTTCAATAAGATCGCCTCTCATTCTTCTGAACTCCAATGAGTAGAGTCCCAATCTACTCAACCTCTCCTCATATGTCCACCCCCTCATCCCCGGGATTAGCCGAGTGAACCTTCTTTGTACTGCCTCGAGAGCAAGTATGTCTTTTCTTAAGTATGGAGACCAAAACTGTATGCGGTATTCCAGGTGCGGTCTCACCAATACCTTATATAACTGCAGCAATACCTTCCTGTTTTTATATTCTATCCCCCGAGCAATAAAAGCCAACATTCCGTTGGCTTTCTTGATCACCTGCTGCACCTGCAAACTAACTTTTTGATTTTCTTGCACTAGGACCCCCAGATCCCTTTGTACTGCAGTACTTTCCAGTTTCTCGCCATTAAGATAATCTTGATTTAACCGTCTCTTCTCTCACGTATTTTCCTTGTTTTTTTCCGATCTTTTATCCTGTTACATCCAACAGGAATAATAGTGATGCTATTGGATGCAAATCTAATTGAGGCAGTTTTTAAGTTTGTTCTGACTTTTTTCATGGAATCAAATTTTACTCTGCTGCTTCAAATACTTAGCGAGAAAATAGACACAGTTTAGTTGCAGTTTGAATTCTTTTTTTAAAAGAATCTCTAATAAGATCACTTAAGATTAACCTCAGGTTCATGTTTAGACAGTTGTGCACAAGGTGTCTGTCACCAAAAGAATGAGGGGCCAATTTTCAATTTCAGATCCACCGGACACAACTGTAACCCCATCAGGAGTCTGGCCGAACCTCTTGGAACAGGCCAGGACCTGGAGACACCGGGTCCCAATCTTAGTTGGGAAATCCTGGTTGGCCTTGTAAGAAGTGGACTTTCCCCCCATCGCTTGCAAGGCCAGTGACGTGAGAGATGGCAGGGCCGGGACTGGGATTTCCCACTTCCCCAGCTCATAAGGGACCCGGTGTAACATGGAAGTAGGTGCCACTGAAAGGGGTGGGGTGGGTGGGAGTAAGTGGTCCAGGCCAAGGAAGTGCCTTGGAGCACTGAAGACAAGTCCACCTCCTGATGGACTGCCCCTTTGTGCAGAGGGTGTGGAGAGAGATGTGTTGGATTCTGTCCCGGTTCATCCCCAACAGTTCGGTAACACAGGACGCCGTGCTCTACGGGCTGTTCCCCGGGACGCACACCGAGACAGATATCACCTGTGGCTGGAAGACCATCAACTCGGTGAAGGAGGCCCTTTGGTCCGCCCGAAACCTGCTGGTCTTCCAGCTGAAGGAGCTGTCCACGACCGAGTGTTGCCGACCGGCACACTCCAAGGTCCAGGAGTACGTGCTGCGGGATGCACTGAGATGAGGTGCGGCCTACGCAATGACTCCATGGGGAAAGACCACCGTGTAAGGCCACCCCACCTTGTATTATACAGCCTGCATTATAAGATATGTACCGTGTTTAAATTGTAATATTGGAATCGCATTGTGTACGATCCGTGTTGTATTGTTTTGAATTGTATCGCCTTGGAATTTTGATATCCTTAAATTTTGTGAAAAAAGGTATATTTTGAAATTTAAAGAAGTATTTTAAAATGTTATTATCAGCCCCCTCACACAGAGGGGTAACATAATGGAAGTGGGGGCTTGGCTTCCCCACCAATGGTGGCCAGGCACTGGTATTTCCCCCCGTACAAACGAGGCGCCCTCCCGCTGACCCAGTAACCTCCGTCAGGTTTAGTGCTGGAGAACATCAGCGGGTGCAATTCTGGTGTAACGGGATGACCCCCCGCTCATTTTTGAGGCCCTAATTTCCTTTAAAGATCTTTGGAAAAGACACAAGTTGATAAATATTTGACGCCATTCAACGGAAGTTAAGCTGTCGAATATATATCACGTTATGTGAATATTAATTAAAAACCGAGATAAAATAGTGGATACTTTATTGATTGGTTTTTCAACCGTTCCGTTTGGCAGGTATTGGATACTTCATGCATTTCAGCACCGACACAGGTCATGTGGGAGACAGGGCCTTTTTGGAAAGCAGGATCTATTACCCCAAGCGGGGATTTCAGTGTTTGCAGTTCTACTCTTTCAACAGTCAAAGTGAAAAGGATGAGCTCAACATTTGGGTCAGAGTTTATGATGAAGTTAATCCCAACGGTACTTTAACAAAAGTCAGTGGAGTAAAAGGTATGTCATTGAAGAGCAAGATGTGGAGATGCCGGTGATGGACTGGGGTTGACAATTGTAAACAATTTTACAACACCAAGTTATAGTCCAGCAATTTTATTTTAAATTCACAAGCTTTCGGAGATTTTCTCCTTCCTCAGGCAAATTTGCCTGAGGAAGGAGAAAATCTCCGAAAGCTTGTGAATTTAAAATAAAATTGCTGGACTATAACTTGGTGTTGTAAAATTGTTTACAATTGAAGAGCAAAGAATGGGTTTGACATCATTCATTGATGCGCGATCTGAAAGGCTGATATGACCCTTGCACATAAACATGATTTCTGGACATGTCTTATTACACTAAACACAAGGAGATGACTCCTTGATGTAATGATCTTTATAGAACACCATTCTCATTTGTGGGAAAAAGACGTTCCCCCTGTATCCAAATTCTTTACCTTAAATTGCTGTCTCTGGTCATTTTAACAAAATCTCCCCACATGGCGGTTGTTTCTTCAAAATTTGTCTGGATACCATGTCTACTGTGTGATGGATATCTCAGAAATTTAAGTTAGGAGGAAAAGTTAGAGAAACTGGACTTGTACTGTTTGGGAAAGAGGAGACTTCGAGGTGACCGAACTGAATTTTTCAAGGTTATAGGAAGTTTGGTCCATCTCACTTTTTTCAGTGTGATAATTGGTTCAGATGCCAAGAGAAAGCAGTCAAGTGTAAGAAGAAAAGTTGGGCAGAATATTTTATACAAAATGCATTAGAGTTCTAGAACAAGTTACCAGGGAAGGTCGTTTGAGTGTTAATGATTCAAAATGGTTTTAAGAGTTAGCTGAGTGTGTTTCTGGAGAGTGGAGAGATTGATGGATATGATGAGAAAATGAGCATGTAGGGTTGATATCAATTCAAATAGAATGGGCACCCGGTTGTTCTTCGAGCCGGCACGGACACGATGGGCCGAATGGCCCCCTTCTGTGCTGTATCTTGTCTATGGTTCTAAAATGGATGGTTCTGATAACCGTTTCAAATATCAAGCTTTGTGTTTCTTATGATGGGGGAGGGGAAGGCGAATATTTGGAGTCATGTCAAAGATGCATCACATTTCAACACCCCGGGGTTGATCTTCGTTTTGGGGGAATAAGAACATAGGAATTGTTAGGCGAAAAAAGACCGAGTTCCATCTAGTTCGCCTTCTACCATCCTGGTCGTCGCATGATACAACAATAATGGAGTTTATGACTAACCATAGCAATCAATCTCTATCAATTAGTCTACAACAGACCCAGAAATTACACAAGAAAAAACCGCAGTGGCGGCGAGTTAATCGCTCGTGCATAGACATTTCAATATAATTCTCCGTTCTTATATCCGCAGCATGTACCTTCTTTGGTAAAAGTGTGCAGAAATTAGAAATGGCTTGGAGAGTGCAGAAAAATATTTTTCAAATGTTGTTTCTCGTAACAGGTGCAGGTTTGAATTATTGGCAGCTTCACCATATCAGCCTGAATGTCTCCAGAAAGTTCCGCGTTGTTTATGAAGGAGTGAAAGGAGTCCGTAGCTCCACTGGGGGCGTTTCCATCGACGACGTTAACCTCTCAGAAACTCATTGCCCAGCGCACGTGTGGCACATCAGGAACTTTACCCACATTTTAAACACGAGCCCAGCGGGGGCCGCCGGTATAATCGACAGTCCGAGATATTATTCCAGTGATGGATACGCATTTCAAATCAGGTTAAACGTGAATGGTACAAGCAGTCAGCCGTTCTACCTCGGCGTGTATTTCCACTTGGTCAGCGGAAGTAACGATGAGCGTCTACAATGGCCATGCCCGTGGAAGCAAGGTACCATGTTGTTAATGGATCAACATCCAGACATCCGACGCCGCATGTCTCATCAAAGAAGTGTAACCACAGACCCTAATCAAATCCACACTGAAGGTCAGTTAACATCCTACCCACCGCTCCCATTTTCTCGGATAGCAGTTGCTGGTAATGGCTCTCCTGTGACCACATGCGCCTCCTCTGGACCCATTTACAAGATTTACTAGAATGGTTCCAGGGATGAGGGACTTCAGTCAGGCGGATAGACTGGAGAAGCTGGGGTTGTTCCCCTTGGAACAGAGAAGGTTGAGAGGAGATTTGATCGAGGCGTTCAAAATCATGACGGGTTTAGATGAAGCAAATGAAGAGAAACTGTTCCCATTGGCAGTAGGACGCAGAGGAACCAGAGGACACAGGTTTAAAGCGATTGGCAAAAGAACCAAAGGCGACATGAGGAAAAACTTTTTTACGCAGCGAGTTGTTATGATCTGGAATGCGCTGCCTGAAAGGGCGGTGGAAGCAGATTCAATCGTGGCCTTCAAAAAGGAATTGGATAAATATTTGAAGAGGGAAAAATTGCAGGGCTATGGGGAAAGAGCGGGGGAGTGGGACTAACTGGATTGCTCTTACAAAGAGCCGGCACAGGCTCGATGGGCTGAATGGCCTCCTTCTGTGCTGTAACCATTCTATGATTCTATCTTTTGTTTCTTTATTGTCCTGTTACCACCCCTTGGACCATCTTCCTTTTTGTCATGATGGTCCGGCCGCCATATTGTGTGGGTCAGGCTTGATGGACGAGCTGGTCTATTCCTGCCCGTCAATTTTGTATGTTCGTATTTAATCATTCCTGCCCGTCACCCTATCGTGGACCTTCCCTTTTGTTCTTTCCTTCCCCCCCCACCTCCCTCCCTTTTCCCTGACTCTGTACTTGCTTATGAACTGTTAAATCTCTCCGACTTCTTCATGTTCTGATGCAAGGTTCATTGACCTGAAACGTTAACTCTGTTTCTCTCTCCACAGATGCAGCCTGACCCGCTGAGTGTTTCTGGCACTTTCTGTTTTTATTTAATATCTTTATGTGTCTTTCTGCATTCCTTTCCTATTTTGTTGCACACGTTCATTGTTGTCTGACTTGCTTTAATAGGCAATCGAACATTCTTCTTTTGGGACAAACCTGCTAAAGTAGGACAATCAGTGACAGAACCTGATGGTATCAAGTATCACCGGGGGCCAGGAATGGGAATCAGTGCGTTTTTATCCCATGAGAGATTGAAAAGCAGAGAATTTATCAAGGGAGATGATGCCTATTTTCTTTTAACCATGGAAGGTATGATTCTGTGTTCTAGACTCGGTGCATTACACCTTACGGTTCAAGGAATGTAAAGTAAGCAATGAGAAAAGTCGAACGAGCCATCCACATCGAACTACTACAAGATGTCACCAGCATCTTTAAAACTGAGCGTTTTGCTTTGTTCTGTTATAAAGAAAACAAAAATATGCACTACTCTGTTATGTTTAACAATTCCCAGTTAGGTACATAAGATTGCTAAAACTCATCTTTGAACAAGTTTACATATCTAATTAAATATGGACATCATTTTTGACTAAGTAAGTAAATATATAGCTATTTCTGTTAATAAATAACCGTCATTATATTCTGCATTATGACAAAGCCATGCCTGACATTGTTGAGCTCTGCAGGATGAACAGTACCACAGAACTCAGGTTAAACATTTGAAGAAATCCGCACATATATCAGTGTAAAGATGTGTTCGTTCAGATGTGAAGAAACCAACCCTGCTTAGTTGTCCATTGAAATATGATACGTACTGCACTTTATCCTTTTAGATGTATCTCATCTTATTAGCCCTCAACCTACACCTTCAACACCCACCCCCACATCCACCACCGGACCCATTGCGGGCACCATCAGCCAACCAGCAACAAATACCCCAGGATCATGCATTGACTTCCAATGTAAAAACGAGGGCGACTGCATTTTAAAAGATGGAGAACCCGTATGCAGGTAATGTCTTTTGCTTTTGTTGCGGTATTTCCATTCAACTGATTACTATAGACCAGAAAGAACTTGTATTTATATGGAGCCTTTCATGACCTCAGGACACTTTACAGCCAATGAAGGGCCAAATGGCCTACTCCTGCTCCTATTTTTTCTGAACTCTTCTGATATGTGGGCACTGTTGTAATGTAGGAAACGTGGCAGCCAATGTGCGCACAGCAAGGTCCCACAAACAGTGATGTGATAATAATCTGTTTTTTCCTCAGTGGGGGATAAATATTGGCCAGGACACTCGGGAGAGCCACCCCGCTCTCCATCGAATAGTGGACGTGAGATCTCTTCCATCCACCTGAGGGGGCAGATGGGGCCTCGGTTTAACGTCTCATCCACACAACACAACACCACATTAAAAATTGAACTGTGTAAAAGAGCGATTAGTCAAGTGATTTTATTTTCTTCTTTCAGTGGGAAAGTACCCCAAACTACAGTTGGCAGTTGCCCACTGTAATACGACCGAAATCACGGAGGAGGTCATCACGTGCCCAGACCTATATCTCCCCACTCGGTCAGACAGAGTCTTAAGAGTGGCCCTTTGAGCAAGACACTGGGGGTAACTTTCAACTTCGGGCAGGAAACTTGCGGTATCAGATTGGCTGCCCGTTAAACGCCCCGCCTGATTTTCCTTTTCATCTTCATCAATGGTGTTTGCACCGCACTTCTGACGAAGTAAGAACGGAGGAGGGAGAGCAGCTCCGAGGAATTTCCTGGCCATCGCCTCAGCGTTCAATGAGCAGAAATGCCTAATGGTTTGCTCCCCGTGGTTAACTATGTCGCCTGAACCCTTTGATTGTATGCGTATCTTGAAACTCGGCATCCTCGATATGTTAAATGGTTTCCACCGATCTTCCACCAAAGTTACGGCCGGAGATCAGGATAACCAGCGGTGAAAATGGGGGAATCTCCAACACATGGGAGTGGTTGTGGCGAACAGCACAGATGCATTTAAGGGGAAGCTAGATAAACACATGAGAGAGAAAGAGATCGATGTTGATAGGGTGAGATGAAGTAAAATGGAAGGAGGCTCATGTGGAGCATAGACCAGTTGGGCCGAATGGCCTGTTTCTGTGCTGTAAAATTCCAAGGAACCCCCAAGGACGTTCCAGACGTATGCTTGTAAATACCTTTAATTAGATATTTCTCAAAGCAAAAAAACTCCTTTCTTTCTCTCTATTGAATGCATAACCCTATTACAGTATTCATGTGCCTCAGTAACTGAGATATTATGTACTATTATTTCACAGGTGTCCAACAGGTGAGAATTGGTGGTATTCGGGCAAATACTGTGAGACTTATGGCATACAAGAAGACACCGTTATAATTGCAGTGGCCTCATCTGTAACCGTGTTCCTAGCCATGCTGATAATCACATCGCTGACTGTATACTGTCTGAAGCGAAAATACCAGAAGAAAATGGGAAAATTTGATCAAGGAATGAATTTAGCCAATGTGAGTGTTTGAAATTTATCCTTAAAAGATTGATTTTGAGTAAACCCAATATTTAAATGTTTCTAGTACATACTTTGGCAACTGATGGTCACTTTTCGTCCTGTAGACAGCTGTATTGTTTTTCTTCAGTTGATATCGGGGCTGGTGATACAATGACACATTGGCCAACCACTGCCTAATAACCGCTGCAGAGGCATGAAACCCACAGGGCACCTGGGATGCCCAGCATAGCCCAATGCCAGTGGTGAGCACAAAGGGGGCTAGGAACCCACATCCAACACCAACAACAACTTGCATTTATATAGCACCTTTAACATAGTAAAACATCCCAAGGCGCTTCACAGGAGCGATTATCAAACAAAATTTTTCACCGAGCCACATAATGAGATATTAGAGCAGGTGACCAAAAGCTTGGGTCAAAGAGATAGGTTTTCAGGAGTGTCTTAAAGGAGGAGAGAGAGAGGTAGAGAAGCGTAGAGGTTTAGGGAGGGAATTCCAGAGCTTAGGGCCTAGGCAGCAGAAGGCACGGCCGCCAATGGTAGAGCGATGAAAATCAGGGATGCGCAAGAGGCCAGAATTGGAGGAGCGCAGAAATCACGGAGGGTTGTAGGGCTGGAGGAGGTTACAGAGATAGGGAGGGGCGAGGCAATGGGGAGATTTGAAAACAAGGATGACAATTTTAAAATTGAGGCATTGCCGGACCCGGAGCCAATGTAGGTCAGCGAGCACAGGGGGTGATGGGTGAATGGGACTTGGTGCGAGTTAGGATACGGGCTGCAGAGTTTTGGATGAGCTCAAGTTTACGGAGGGTGCAAGGTGGGAGGCCGGTCAGGAGACCATAGGATTAGTCAAGTCTAGAGGTAACAAAGGCATGGATGAGGGTTTTAGCAGCAGATGAGCTGAGGCAGAGACCTAAGCTGTGTGTTAGGCTCCCAACTTTAATGTCAGCGAGAACCCTCCTCTCCTCCTCTCAGCCCCCTACCCATATAGATCCTGGCATGTCATAGCAACAGGCATTCAGCCCCTCAAGGCTGCTCCACCATTCAATTAGATCATGGCTGATCTGTATCTCAACTCCCTCTATCCAGCTTTGTTCCGTAACCTTTAATACCCTTACCTATCAAAAATCTATCAAACTCAGTTTTGAAATTTTGACCCCCTGCCTCAGCAGTTTATTGCGGGAGGGAGTTCCAGATTTCCACTCCCCTTTGTGTGAAGAAGTGCTTCCTGACATCACCCCTAAACGGCCTGGCTCTAATTTTAAGGTTATGCCCCCTTGTTCTGGACTCCCCCACCCCCACCAGAGGAAATAGTTTCTCTCCATCTACTCCATCAACTCCTTTAATCATCTTAAACACCTCAATCTGATACATATGCTGGAGTACCACAAGATTATACAAATGGGTTGTCCTGTGAGGTCACCTCATTTGTGATGTGGAGATGCCGGTGATGGACTGGGGTGGACAAATGTAAGGAGTCTTACAACACCAGGTTTTGGTTCTGAATCCTGTTAACACTGGTTGGATAAAGGTTTCATGGATATAAGGGTCCCACAGAAATAGGGACACATTTCCGTCATTTCTTCAACATCATAATAAACCCACCCCTCACAGGGTGTCTTTTCTGAGGGAGGCAAAAGGGGTGAGGACTCAGTATAATTCCAACCCCACCCACTCAAACTTTCTTTTGTAGCCCCAGATGCAACACTGTGGCCTAACTGACTAATTTCCACAGGTTTCCGCAGCCCCCCAATACCTTACCTGCGTCACCATTCTTTATGAGTGAGTTTAGGCAGTAGGTGTTAGCAAGACCACATTGGCAATACAATTAGGACGGATTCTGACCTCACCCGTAAGACCATAAGAGATAGGAGCAGGAGTAGGCCATTCGGCCCCTCGAGCCTGCTCCACCATTTAATGAGATGATGGCTGATCTGATTTTTACCTCAACTCCACTTTCCCGCCTTTTCCCCATACCCTTTGACTCCCTTGCTGATCAAAAATTTGTCTAACTCAGCCTTGAATGTATTCAATGACTCGGCCTCCACAGCTTTATGAGGTAAAGAATTCCAAAGATTCATGACCCTCTGGGAGAAGAAATTCCTCCTCATTTCTGTCTTAAACGGGTGACCCCTTATTCTGAGACTATGCCCCCTAGTTTTAGATTCCCCCATGAGGTGTAACATCCTCTCAGCATCTACCCTATCGAGTCCTCTCAGAATCTTGTATGTTTCAATAAGATCTCCTCTCATTCTTCTAAACTCCAATGAGTATAGACCCAACCTGTTCAATCTTTCCTCATAAGACAACCCTTCCATACCCGAAATCAGCCTAGTGAACCTTCTGTGAACTGCCTCCAATGCAAGTATGTCCTTCCTTAAATAAGAGCACCAGAACTGTCCGCAGTACTCCAGGTGTGGTCTCACCAGCACCCTGTACAGTTGTAGCATGACCTCCCTGCTTTTATACTCCATCCCCCTAGAAATAAAAGCCAATATTCCGTTTGCCTTCCGGATTACCTGCTGCACCTGTATGTTGACTTTTTGTGTTTCATGTATGAGGACACCCAGATCCCTCTGTACCGCAGCATTTCGTTGTATTTCTCCATTCAAATAATATTTTGCTTTTTTATTTTTCCTCCCAAAGTGGATGACTTCACATTTTCCCACATTATATTCCATCTGCCAAATTTTTGCCCATTCGCTTAACCTGTCAATATCCCTTTGCAGACACTTTGTGTCCTCATCACAACTTGCTTTTACACCTACCTTTGTATCATCAGCAAATTTGGCCACAAGACACTCTGTTCCTTCATCCAAGTCATTGATATATATTGTAAATAGTTGAGGCCCCAGCACTGATCCCTACAGCACCCCACTAGTTACAGATTGCCATTTTGAATATGACCCTTTTATCCCGACTCTTTGTTTTCTGTTAGTTAGCCAATCCTCTATCCATGCCAATATATTACCCCCAACACCATGAGCTCTTATCTTGTGCAGTAATCTTTTATGTGGCACCTTATCGAATGCCTTTTGGAAATCCAAATATACTGCATCCATTGGTTCCCTTTTATCCACCTGCCCATTACTTCCTCAAAGAACTCTAATAAATTTGTCAGACATGATTTACCCTTCATAAAACCATGTTGACTCTCCTTGATTGTATTATCCAAATGTCCTGCTACTACTTCCTTAATAATGGATTCTAGCATTTTCCCAATGACAGATGTTAGGCTAACTGGTCTATAATTACCTGCTTTCTGTCTCACTCCCTTCTTGAATAAAGGTGTTACGTTTGTGGTTTTCCAATCCGCTGGGACCTTTCCAGAATCTGGTGAATTCTGGAAGATTACAACCACTATCTCTGTAGCCACTTCCTTTAAGACCCTCGGATGCAAGCCATCAGGTCCAGGGGACTTGTCAGCCTTTAGACCCATTAGGATACCAAGTACTTTTTCTCTAGTGATAGTGATTGTTTTTAGTTCCTCCCTCCCCTTTGCCCCTTGATTTTCTACTATTATTGGTATATTATTAATGTCTTCTACTGTGAAGACAGATACAAAATATCTGTTCAATTCCTCTGCCATTTCCTTGTTTTCCATTATTATTTCCCCAGTCTCATCCTCTAAGGGACCAATGTTTACTTTAGCTACCCTCAGTTTTTATATTTCTTGCTAGTTTACTCTCATAATTTATTTTCTCCCTCTTTATTATTCTTTTACTCATCCTTTGCTGGCTTTTAAAGTTTTCCCAATCTTCGGGCTTACCAGTAATCTTTGCCATGTTGTATGCTTTTCCTTTTAACCTGATACCATCCTTGACTTCCTTAGTTAGCCATGGTTGGTTCGCCCTTTTCGTGGAGTCTTTCCTCCTCACAGGGATATATTTTTGTTGCAAGTCATAAAATATCTTTTTAAATGTTTGCCACTGCTTATCCGCCATCATATCATCTAATCTGTTTACCCAGTCCACTTTAGCCATTTCCACCCTCATTCCTTTACAATTGCCCTTCTTTAAGTTTAACACAGTAGTTTCAGACCCAAGATCCTCGCTCTTAAACTGAATGTGAAATTCTATCATGTTATAATCACTGCTTCCCAAGGGATCCTTTACTTTGAGATCATTAATTAATCCTGTTTCGTTACCCATTATCAAATCCGAAATGGCCTGTTCCCTGGTTGATTCCCCGACGTATTGGTCTAAGGAACAGTCCCTAATACACTCTATGAACTCCTCCTCAGGGCTATTTTTGCCAATTTGATTTGTCCAATCTATGTGAAAGTTAAAATCGCCCATGATTATTGCATTACCCTTTTTACAAGCCCCCCTTATTTCCTGATTAATATTTTGCCCTGCAGTGTAGCTACTGTTAGGGGGCCTATATACTACTCCCACCAGTGATTTCTTTCCCTTGCTATTTCTTACCTCCACCCAATTTGATTCGACATCTTGATCTTCTGAGCCAAGATCATTTCTCAATATTATACCAATTTCATCCTTGATTAACAGATCTACTCCACCACCCAAAGTCCACAGATGCACTTTCCAGAGTAGTCACTGGATATCCAATAAATGGCCAGCTTTATTTGATTCCATCCTTAGTCCAAGTGCTGATTCCAATGATAGCACCCTGTTGAACCCCACCTGAGATCAGATAACTCAGGGCATTTGGAGGATGAACCCTTCCTGGTCTCTATAATTCACCTATACCCTGGGCAGTGCACTTCCCAACTGATCTATTAAGGGAGTTGGTTATAAAATCTAATGTCATTTTTCCTATGCATACACTCATCAAACAAGGAAGTTATGCTAAACCTTTATAAAGAACTGGTTAGGCCTTAGCTGGAGTGTTGTGCCCAGTTCTGGGCACCACACTTTAGGAAGGATTTCAAGGCCTCAGAGAGGGTGCAGAAGAGATTTACTAGAATGGTACCAGGAATGAGGGACTTCAGAGACTAGAGAAATTGGAATTGTTCTCCTTAGAGCAGAGAAGGTTAAGAACATAAGAAATAGGAGCAGGAGTGGGCCATACGGCCCCTCGAGCCTGCTCCACCATTCAATAAGATCATGGCTGATCTTCGACCTCAACTCCACTTTCCTGCCCTATCCCCATACCCCTTGATTCCCTTAGTGTCCAAAAATCTATCGATCTCAGTCTTGAATATATTCAATGACTGAGCATCCACAGCCCTTTGGGGTAGAGAATTCCAAAGAGTCACAACCCTCTGAGTGACGAAATTTTTCCTTCTCTCTGTCCTGAATGGCCGACCCCTTATCTTGAGACGATGACCCCTAGTTCTAGACTGTCCAGCCAGGGGAAACAGCCTCTTATCTTCCACCCTATCAAGCCATCTATGAATTTTATACGTTTCAATGAGATCACTTCTCAATTCTTCTAAACTCCAAAGAAGGTTAAGGGGAGATTTAATAGAGGAGTTCAAAATTATGAAGGGTTTTGGTCGAGTAGATAGGGAGAAACTGTTTCCACTGGCTGGAGGGTCGGTAACCAGAGGACACAGTTTTAAGATAATTGGCAAAAGAACCAGAGGAGAGATGAGAATTTTGTTAACGCAGTGAGTTATGATGATCTGGAATGCGCTGCCTGAAAGGGCGGTGGAAGCAGATTCAATAATAACTTTCAAAAGGGAATTGGATAAATACTTGAAAAGGAACATTTTTTAGGGCTATGAGGAAAGAGCAGAGGAATGGGGCTAATTGGATAGTTCTTTCAAACAGGCATGATGGGCCAAATGGCCTCCTTCTGTCCTGTATGATTCTATGACTATGATTATTATTTCTCACTGTAAACTGTTATAACCAATTATCTTTACAACAGACCCAAATGTGAAAATGCTGGTCAGACGTCTCAAGGAATGGAGGAGAATCAGCAAGACACAATCAATGATGCCCAAAGTAAATCATGTTTCTAAAATAATCAATTTACACAAAGAAATTAGTGAACCATGAATTTGTTTTAAAAATACACTGAACAGACTAAATTTGACATTCACTTGTAAATTGTATGAAGGTGGCATATTACATCACTTGATGGTTTTAAAACAAAAACAAAATGTTAACATTACAACAATTTGCCAAACAAAAATCATTACAAAAATAATGTAACAATATCTAAGCTTCGACTATAACTGAAGACAGGATGTTTTGTAAATTACATTCTGGTGCCTTCTTATCATATAAGGTACATAATCCAAGATTTAAAAATGTGTTCGAAATCAACGTTAGCAATGATCATTTCTGCGATTATCAACTCACTATGAATGATAAGATTTTGAGTAAGAATGTAATTACTGCCAAAAACATTTTTTTCAAAACGAGTCTGTAAGCTGCATTTGAAAAGTCTTATAACTGTACGATCGATTATATCTACCAATTGGATAGAAGCTTAATTAAACAAGTAATCATAAAAAATTAAGTCTTGCCTTTTTTAAAAATGGAAATATTTAGCATTGGACGGTGGTGCTCAGTGTTGGAGCATTCACACACAGCATTAATATTGAAGTTTCGGTAGTTATTCCTCTCCCCCAGAGCATTTTTTTCGGCCATGTGCGGAATGAATTTGGGTTTGTGCCCCGATATAAAGGCTGAGTGCGCCACCGTAAAAAAAATCACAACTTTGAATGGAACATCTTTTTAGAAAACAGTATTCAGTGTATATAACAAACAGAACAAATGTACAAAATAATGGATAATTGTAACAAGGCGAGCTGTCAAGGATTTGTAATTAAACAAAACTGGCTATAGAAATTTCAGAAGTTAAACACTGTCTCCAGAGGAATGGGGAGATCCTGATTGAGACCCAGAGTCTGTGAATGATGGGCCAGGTGGTGGAGGAGAGGGTGACTGTCTCTGGTTCGGGATGTTTTTCTCTTCTGTCTCTCCCTCTCTCCCAGTGTTTATATATTTTGTCCAGGTTCACTTCTCCACCACTTGACAGATGAGGTTTGATCTGCATAAGCATATCAAGGTGATTTTCTTTCAAACTGTTCAGTGACTTTGTTTTTATATTATTCATAAGGCTGAAGCCACGCTCACAATCAGCACTTGAAGCTTGAATCGTTGCACATATATCTGATAGTTGTGAAACCACATTGTACCGTTCCGCATTCTGTAGAGTGAAAGTCACCATGTCCTGAAATGTTTTCAGTGACTTTGTTTCAATCTTCTCTGCAATTAAGTACTTGCAGTCATTGCCCTGGCTCACAATGAGCTCCCTCTCATCCATGATGTTTTGCCCAGGAGACCTTACTTGGCCAAGGATCAGGATTTGTCAACCAGCTTTCCAATATTCTCAGTGCCAAATTCATAGCTGATTTGTTGTGGTGCAAGTGAAGCAAAATCAAAAGCCGACCGTTCATTGAGTTCATTTTCCAGGAACTTTTTTTCCAGATGATCACAGAGTAGGGATACGAATGTCAGAATGGAATCTCCCTTGAATGGTTCATCTCTTGTGCATGATGCAATTAGATTTTTCACTGTGTTGCACCAGAAGACGGTCTCGCCGAGATACTGTCCTCTGATCCTGCGGATCTTGGCCCTCGTTAACTGTACAGCTTCGATTGTTGTTAAACAGCTCTTCTGAAAGCATTCGCACAATTCTGCCAGCTCACACAGAATATCATTCAATGCCGCTATGGTGATACGGTAAGTAGAGCCTGAGAGCGTCTTCAGGCAATACCTGGCCATTGTTCTCTGTCTTTTCATGCTCAAAGTATCGAAGAAGAGCATCGTAATTGTACATCAGAGCACTAACAGCAAAATGTCCCGATAGCCACCTCACTTCATTTAGAGGTCGAAAGGACACAGCTTCACATTCTGTGACATTTGCAATTTCCTCAAATTGTCCCTTTCCAACTGAAGATCTGCAGAAGACTGTATAAATGGTTCTCAGCAATGTCTCTGTTTCCTTTATCATTGATGTGGAGATGCCGGTGATGGACTGGGGTTGACGATTGTAAAGAATCTTACAACACCAGGTTATAGTCCAACAATTTTATTTGAAAATCACACGCTTTCGGAGATTATCTCTTTCGTCAGGTGAGCGTGGGACTCCTTGAACGTTTCGCATTTATAGTCAGAGAACAATACCTGGTGATTACAGATAATCTTTCCAACTGCCCGTTGTCAAGGCAATCAAAGTGTTCAGACAGAGAGGTGTTACCTACAGGACCACCGAATATACAAACAGCCAGAACACAAGACAGAGAGAGAGAGGGAGAAACATCCAAAAGGAAGAGAAAGACAGAGAATGACCCGTTGTATTAAAAACAGATAACCTTTATTCGCTGGTGGGGTTACGTGTAGCGTAACATGAACCCAAGATCCCGGTTGAGGCCGTCCTCATGGGTGCGGAACTTGGCTATCAATTTCTGCTCGATGATTTTGCGTTGTCGTGTGTCTCGAAGGCCGACTTGGAGAACGCTTACCCGAAGATCGGTGGCTGAATGTCCTTGACTGCTGAAGTGTTCCCCGACTGGGAGGGAACCCTCCTGTCTGGCGATTGTTGCGCGGTGTCCGTTCATCCGTTGTCGCAGTGTCTGCATGGTCTCGCCAATGTACCATGCTCCGGGGCATCCTTTCCTGCAACGTATGAGGTAGACAACGTTGGCCGAGTCACAGGAGCATGAACCATGCACCCGGTGGGTGGCGTCCTCTCGTGTGATGGTGGTATCTGTGTCGATGATCTGGCATGTCTTGCAGAGGTTGCCGTGGCAGGGTTGTGTGGTGTCGTGGATGCTGTTCTCCTGAAAGCTGGGTAATTTGCTGCGAACGATGGTCTGTTTGAGGTTGGGTGGCTGTTTGAAGGCGAGTAGTGGAGGTGTGGGGGTGGCCTTAGAGAGGTGTGCGTCGTCATCATTGATGACATGTTGAAGGCTGCGGAGAACATGGCGTAGTTTCTCCGCTCCGGGGAAGTACTGGACGACGAAGGGTACTCTGTTGGTTGCGTCCCGTGTTAGTCTTCTGAGGAGGTCTATGCGATTTTTCGCTGTGGCCCGTCGGAACTGTCGATCGACGAGTCGAGCGTCATATCCCGTTCTTACGAGGGCGTCTTTCAGCGTCTGTAGGTGTCCATCGCGTTCCTCCTCGTCTGAGCAGATCCTGTGTATTCGCAGGGCCTGTCCATAGGGGATGGCCTCTTTGACGTGGTTAGGGTGGAAGCTGGAAAAGTGGAGCATCGTGAGGTTGTCCGTGGGCTTGCGGTAGAGTGAGGTGCTGAGGTGCCCGTCTTTGATGGAGATTCGTGTGTCCAAGAAAGAAACCGATTCTGAGGAGTAGTCCATGGTGAGCTTGATGGTGGGATGGAACTTATTGATGTTATCGTGTAGTCTCTTCAGTGATTCTTCGCCGTGGGTCCATAGAAAGAAAATGTCGTCGATGTATCTGGTGTATAGCGTTGGTTCCTTTATCATTGGTACTTTGTTCCAGGCATCAACTATTCCCAAATCTTCTCAATGGGCCACCCAGTGTTCCTCTGGAATGGGCTGCTTAAGCCATGTGGCAACACCATTATTTTTTCCCAACATGACAGAAGCACCATCTGAAGTGAACATCACCATTTTCATCATGTCCAGCTGATTCACAGTGTAGAACTCTTTGATAGCCGTTGTAGTAGCCGGTGCATTGCAAGAAGTTAACTTAACAATTCCACCGAACACTGTCTTGAGCACTGAAGAAGCCGCTTCCCTGAACTTGAAATAAATGGTAAGCCTCTCGCTGGGTGAAATATCCGTGCTCTCATCAATAATTAGTGTATGAAATAAAGATTGGCGAATCTCCGAAATAATTTCTGCATGGACAACACTGTTGATTGATTCCAAAAATTCAAAGGCATGAGGCCCGATGTTAGCAGGGCTGCGGGTTCTCGGCAGGGGGGGGGCTGTCGGGCGCGTGGGTAACGCGCCCGGTGAAATTAGTCAGTTTCCCGCGCGATTGTAGCATCCAATTCACTAATTGGATCCACTTACCTGCTCCTCCGGGTTCCCCACTGCTGATCTGCGAGTCGGGCGGGCTGCGCATGCGCAGTAAGATCTGTCAGCTGGAGGCGCTCTATTTAAAGGGGCAGTCCTCCACTGACAGATGCTGCAACAAATAGAAAAAATTACAGCATGGAGCAGCCCAGGGAGAAGGCTGCTCCCAGTTTAATGATGCCTCACTCCAGGTATCAATACATGGGGTGAGGAGGAGGGGGAGGACAGAGATCTTCCTCCCGGCGTGTGGGAGGAAGTGGCCTGCCTCTGCCACCAGGAAGGCCTGGCTCGAGGTGGCAGAGGAGGTCACCTGCGCAACCAACGTATCGTCCACCTGCATACAGTGCAGGAGGCGCTCCAATGACCTCAGTAGGGCAGCCAAAGTGAGTACACGTAGTCTTTCCCCTACACTCCGTCTGCCACATCACTGCCCCCACCCCACATCTCCTTCAGCACTGTCAACACTACTCTGTCACATCACCCCTCATACCCACTCAAACCTCATCCTCATCTTACCTGCACTTACTCACCTCGCCAGTACTCATCCCGCCACTACCACTCAACCCAATCCTCATACAATCTCATGGCTCTATCCCATACTCACCCTCTCGTGCATCTCTTTCACGGTCAGCCTCACTCAACCTGCCACTACCTGTGCTGCAGCCACAGGGCATGCATCACATATGTGCAGTAGGCAGCGTAAGGCAAACGTGTCGTGAGCATGAAGGGGATGCACAAGCGTGTTTGAGGGTTTGTCATGGGTGTTACTTATATTGAATTTCTGACCAACTCACATTACATATTATATTGGCCCCACTACTGCCATGTCTTCGCGAATCCTGTCTGGTTTGTGCAATAATGCCCTCTCCTGAGGATCACAATGAAGACCCACAACTGATGCCACCCATTGTGTCACTGCGGAGTGGGTGTAGGTGTATTTGCAGGGCTCTTTTGCGCAGACGACTGAGAGACATCGGCGATGTCCCCAGTTGCACCCTGGAAGGATGCGGAGGAGAGGTTGTTGAGGGCAGTGTTGACTTTGACAGCGACAGGTAAGAAGATGGTGTTCGGGCCAGCCAGGAGCAGCTCGGCATGAAAGAGGCTGCAGATGTCCACGACTACATGTCGAGTGACTCTGAGCCTCCGTGTGCACTGCTGCTCAGAGAGGTTCAGGAAGCTGAGCCTCGGTCTGTGGACCCTGTGGCGAGGGTAGTGCCCTCTGCGACACATCTCTCTCTGCGGTTGCCCTCCCTCCTGCTGTGCAGGTGGATGTGTCACAGCACTGTGTTGTGGAGCTCCACGTGTCAGAGGTGGATGGCGAGGCTGATGAGGCTGGTGATGCTGTTCGCCCTCCGAGGAGGTCATGACTGCAGCTACGGCGGCCCCCATCCACAAGATGTACATCTGAGGGGGTCCGCAAGGTAGGTACGTGTGTCTGGACCCCGGGGTAAGTGTGCAGGTTGGTGATTTTGATTGTCAGGAGGAGGGTGGTGGAGGCCAAACTTTGTCCCAAGTGACAGAGTGGCCTCCTGCAATGGGTGAGGGTCTCCCCCCACCACCCCCACCTGTCAAATGGACATTTGCAGCTGCCACAGGCTGACAGCTGCAACACGTCCATTTGAACTGGGAGTGTTTCCCCCAGTGTGGGAAACAGTCCCAGTTTGCTCTAAAATCCCACATAATCCCTTAATCAGGTCAGTTAATGACCTGAAATACCTAAATAAATACCTTCAAGTGGAACCCCGCTGGCTTTAATTGCCTGCGGGGTTCCCACCAGCGGGGGCTGCACGCGCACGCCGGCGCGTCAGCGGGGAACCCGGAAGTGCGCAGGTTCGGGGTGGGCTCCGGTACCGCTCCGGGATTCTCCGATTTTCGGAGCCCCCCGCCAGGAACGCACCCGATAGCGGGTGCTAAAATGAAGCCCATAGTTTTTGCTAGGCTAGCTCGCTGGTACTTTGAGATATTTAGCCATGTGGTTGTGTGTATGTTGCACAGAGTGTATGGAGTTGTTCATTTGTGCTCCAAGCAGTACATTGTCTATGAGAATCTTTATTTCATCTGGCTTCGATCGCAGTCTCTCCATCAGGTCCGTTCTATACTCTCTCTGTCAGCAGCAGTTTCTGTTCACATTTTCTGCCGAATCTAAGAACAACCACAGCAGATTCCTGTGATTTGCTTGGTAAACTCCTCTTCATATAGTCTAACGTCCATCCGTCTTCCCATTTCTTGCCAGTGGAGAAATCACCTGATATTTTTGCTCCAGCACACATTTTGCAGATCAAGCCCACGTCTGCACTCTATTGGAATATCTCCCTCAGTTGCACACGGACCTTGCTTCTTGATTCATGAGATTCCGCCTCTACAATTTCATCTAGCCACTATTCTTTGAACGGGTTTCTTCTTAGCACTGGCTCCATTGTTGGCTGATGCTATTGCCTCCCACTTAAACATGGGTATGACGGAGTGGTGTTGCAGTGACTCACAACTCCTGAGCTTTTTGTTGAATCAGCTTAATGACTCTGATTCAATCGTGTGCAATCAGAATTCTTAAATTGAGTCAGAAATACAAAGCAGCTGTTAAATCAGTCAGTGTGAATTTGGGGATAGGGAACAGTTTAATTAAAGCTCTCCCCCTCCAACTGCCTCCCCCCACCCCACCCCACCGACTCCTCAGCAGGGTTTTAAAAAATTATTGCATTACAATTGTACATCTTGCAGTTTTGGCTACTTCTATGTAAGGCAGAGAGGGAGCAGTTTGGTCATGCACACTGTGCACACTATGCATGACCAGACTGCTCCCTGCCTTACATAGAAACCCAACCCAACTCAGTCCAGTCAGTGCCCCCATCAAAACTCAGTCCAGTCATTGCCCCCATCAAAACTCAGCCCAGTCAGTGCCCCCATCAAAACTCAGCCCAGTCAGTGCCCCCAACCCAACTCAGTCCAGTCATTGCCCCCATCAAAACTCAGCCCAGTCAGTGCCCCCAAACCAACTCAGCCCAGTCAGTGCCCCCATCAAAACTCCGTCCAGTCAGTGCCCCCAACCCAACTCAGTCCAGTCATTGCCCCCATCAAAACTCAGCCCAGTCAGTGCCCCCAAACCAACTCAGCCCAGTCAGTGCCCCCATCAAAACTCCGTCCAGTCAGTGCCCCCAACAAAACTCAGCCCAGTCAGTGCCCCCAACCCAACTCAGTCCAGTCAGTGCCCCCAACCCAACTCAGTCCAGTCAGTGCCCCCAACAAAACTCAGTCCAGCCAGAGCCCCCAACCCAACTCAGCCCAGCCAGGGCCCCCAACAAAACTCAGCCCAGTCAGTGCCCCCATCAAAACTCAGCCCAGCCAGGGCCCCCAACCCAACTCAGTCCAGTCAGTGCCCCCATCAAAACTCAGTCCAGCCAGAGCCCCCAACCCAACTCAGCCCAGCCAGGGCCCCCAAACAAAACTCAGCCCAGCCAGGGCCCCCAAACAAAACTCAGCCCAGCCAGGGCCCCCAAACAAAACTCAGCCCAGCCAGGGCCCCCAAACAAAACTCAGCCCAGCCAGGGCCCCCAAACAAAACTCAGCCCAGCCAGGGCCCCCAAACAAAACTCAGCCCAGCCAGGGCCCCCAAACAAAACTCAGCCCAGCCAGGGCCCCCAACCCAACTCAGCCCAGTCAGTGTCCCCAAACAAAACTCAGCCCAGCCAGTGTCCCCAACAAAACTCAGCCCAGCCACCAGTGCCCCCAACGATTAGGTTTACACACGTGAAATCACGCCGCAGCGAGAATCACCATCTTGAAGACATCAAAGGGCAAAACTCAGCCCAGCCACAAAGAGGCCCAACCCCCACCCCGACCCATCAGTATAAACTAAATGGCAACATTTTAAAGGGGGTGCAGGAACAGAGAGACCTGGAGGCTCACGTACACAAATCTTTGAAGATGGCAGGACAAGTTGAAAAACTGTTCAAAAAGCCGACGGGATCCTTGGCTTTCTAAATAGTGGGATGGAGTACAATGGGGCTTGAAATAGTTCACGACACAGACCTCCTCCACAACCTATTCTCGCCGGTGAACTTTACGTGTTGGGTTTCTCTTCTGCGAGCCCCGGCGTGTCCTGTGTAACTCCGGCAATGGCTACTGTTCACACCACTATGGGCCAGAAGTGACCCCCTTCCCCCCCCGAGGTTTCGTCGTTGGCCATTTCTTAATCCTCTTTTGCTGGCAATTGGTGCCATTATATACCGAATCATGGGAATAACCTCCATACGTTTGCTGAGGACACCCAGCTTTACCACTCCATGCTGCTCCGGGATTAATTATTACATTGCGCGCCCTCAGCCCCTCTGCCCCGAACCCCAAACACCCACCTCGAACTGACGTTCCCTGGTGCGCACAGAGCTGGATCACAGGCAGCACCACGAGGAAGACCCGGGCCTGCGAAGCTCCAGCGCATGCGTCCGCCAGATATGACCATCCAGCTCCTGGCCCAGGTTTGGTGCGCGTGCGCGGACAGAGTGCCGAGGCACGCCGCGACACACAACGGACTGCTGCGCGGTCGCGCACGCGTGCAGCTTATTGGGAATGGTGACCCAGAGATCTTTAGGTCGGGGGGGGGGGTGGTGGGGAGGAGAAAAGAGAAGAGGACACAAGAAAGAGGTCAGGTCTAACGCGCACACATATGATCCGCAGCGAATAAGACTGACCCGGATGTTAGCGCTAAAGAGTACTGTACAAACACCATTATCTTACAGGTTTATTGGGTAGAAAGTGGTGGGGGAGGGAGGTCACCTTTTACTTTACAAAGTGAATAGCGACACTGCATCCGATGGGGGGGGGGGGTGGGGGGGGGGTGTAGGGGGGGTGGGAGTGCGGGGGTGGGATGTTGGGGGGGTGGGTTCTAGCGGGGGGAGCTCACCCCTTCTCCCGCTGCTTCACTCCTCCTCCCCAGTTCCCTTCCCCTCGGTTCTTCCCCCGCACCCTCGGCTCTCTCTCCCCCCCCCCCCCATTTCCTTCCCTTCCCCTCGCCGTCCCGCACGTGCGCATCATTGAAAGAGGAAGTAAGTCAGAAGTCACAAGTCAGACCCACCCACCCATTCACTGGGTGGGCGTAACAAATTAGCACTATAATGTGTAGGAACATAGGAACAGGAGTAGGCCATTCAGCCCCTCGTGCCTGCTCCGCCATTTGATAAGATCATGGCTGATCTGTGATCTAACTCCATAGACCTGCCTTTGGCCCATATCCCTTAATACCTTTGGTTGCCAAAAAGCTATCTATCTCAGATTTAAATTTAGCGGGTACGGTAGCATAGTGGTTATGTTACTGGGCTAGTAATCCAGAGGCCTGGACTAAAATCCAGAGTCATGAGTTCAAATCCCGCCACGGCAGCTGGCGAATTTAAATTCAATTAATTAATTAAATTCAATTAATTAAATAAAAATCTGGAATTAAAATACTAGTATCAGTAATGATGGCCATGAAACGACCGGATCGTCGTAAAAACCCATCTGGTTCACTAATGTCCTTTGGGGAAGGAAACCTGCCGTCCTTACCCGGTCTGGCCTATATGTGACTCCAGACCCACAGCAATGTGGTTGATTCTTAATTGCCCTCTGAAATGGCCCAGCAAGCCACTCAGTTGTAAAATCTCGCTATGAAAAGTCATAATAAGAATAAAACCGGACGGACCACCCGGCATCGGACCACTAGGCACCGGACACGACAACGGCAAAACACCAAGCCCAGTCGACCCTGCAAGGTCCTCCTTACTAACATCTGGGGACTTGTGCCAAAATTGGGAGAGCTGTCCCACAGACGAGTCAAGCAACAGCCTGACATAGCCATACTCACAGAATCATATCTTTCAGCTAACGTCCCAGACTCTTCCATCACCATCCCTGGGTATGTCCTGTCCCACCGGCAGGACAGACCCACCAGAGGTGGCGGTACAGTGATATACAGTCAGGAGGGAGTGGCCCTGGGAGTCCTCAACATTCACTCTGGACCCCATGAAATCTCATGGCATCAAGTCAAACATGGGCAAGGAAACCTCCTGCTGATTACCACCTACCGTCCTCCCTCAGCTGATGAATCAGTCCTCCTCCATGTTGAGCACCACTTGGAGGAAGCACTGAGGGTAGCAAGGGCACAAAATGTACTCTGGGTGGGGGACTTCAATGTCCATCACCAAGAGTGGCTCGGTAGCACCACTACTGGCCGAGTCCTGAAGGACATAGCTGCTAGACTGGGCCAGCGGCAGGTGGTGAGCGAACCAACACGAGGGAAAAACTTACTTGACCTCGTCCTCACCAATCTACCTGTCGCAAATGCATCTGTCCATGACAGTATTGGTAGGAGTGACCACCGCACAGTCCTCGTGGAGATGAAGTCCCGTCTTCGCACTGAGGACACCATCCAACGTGTTGTGTGGCACTACCACAGTGCTAAATGGGATAGATTCAGAACGGATCTAGCAGCTCAAAATTGGGCATCCATGAGGCGCTGTGGGCCATCAGCAGCAGCAGAATTGTATTCCAGCACAATCTGTAACCTCATGGCCCGGCATATTCCTCACTCCACCATTACCAACAAGCCAGGGGATCAACCCTGGTTCAATGAGGAGTGTGGAAGAGCATGCCAGGAGCAGCACCAGGCGTACCTAAAAATGAGGTACCAACCTGGTGAAGCTACAACTCAGGGCTACATGCATGCTAAACAGCGGAAGCAACATGCTATAGACAGAGCTAAGCGATTCCACAACCAACGGATCAGATCAAAGCTCTGCAGTCCTGCCACAATCCAGTCGTGAATGGTGGTGGACAATGAAACAACTAACGGGAGAAGGAGGCTCTGCAAACATCCCCATTCTCAATGATGGCGGAGTCCAGCACGTGAGTGCAAAAGACAAGGCTGAAGCGTTTGCAACCATCTTCAGCCAGAAGTGCCGAGTGGATGATCCATCTCAGCCTCCTCCCGATATCCCCACCATCACGGAAGCCAGCCTTCGGCCAATTCGATTCACTCCACGTGATATCAAGAAACGGCTGAGTGCACTGGATACAGCAAAGGCTATGGGCCCCGACAACATCCCAGCTGTAGTGCTGACGACTTGTGCTCCAGAACTAGCCGCGCCTCTAGCCAAGCTGTTTCAGTACAGCTACAACACTGGCATCTACCCGACAATGTGGAAAATTGCCCAGGTATGTCCTGTCCACAAAAAGCAGGACAAATCCAATCCGGCCAATTACCGCCCCATCAGTCTACTCTCAATCATCAGCAAAGTGATGGAAGGTGTCGTCGACAGTGCTATCAAGCGGCACTTACTTACCAATAACCTGCTCACCGATGCTCAGTTTGGGTTCCGCCAGGACCACTCGGCTCCAGACCTCATTACAGCCTTGGTCCAAACATGGACAAAAGAGCTGAATTCCAGAGGTGAGGTGAGAGCGACTGCCCTTGACATCAAGGCAGCATTTGACCGAGTGTGGCACCAAGGAGCCCTAGTAAAATTGAAGTCCATGGGAATCAGGGGGAAAACTCTCCAGTGGCTGGAGTCATACCGAGCACAAAGGAAGATGGTAGTGGTTGTTGGAGGCCAATCATCTCAGCCCCAGGGCATTGCTGCAGGAGTTCCTCAGGGCAGTGTCCTAGGCCCAACCATCTTCAGCTGCTTCAGAAATGACCTTCCCTCCATCATAAGGTCAGAAATGGGGATGTTCGCTGATGACTGCACAGTGTTCAGTTCCATTCGCAACCCCTCAGACAATGAAGCAGTCCGAGTCCGCATGCAGCAAGACCTGGACAACATTCAGGCTTGGGCTCATAAGTGGCAAGTAACATTCGCGCCAGATAAGTGCCAGGCAATGACCATCTCCAACAAGAGAGAGTCTAACCACCTCCCCTTGACATTCAACGGCATTACCATCGCCGAATCCCCCACCATCAACATCCTGGGGGTCACCATTGACCAGAAACTGAACTGGACCAGCCATATAAATACTGTGGCTACGAGAGCAGGTCAGAGGCTGGGTATTCTGCAGCGAGTGACTCACCTCCTGACTCCCCAAAGCCTTTCCACCATCTACAAGGCACAAGTCAGGAGTGTGATGGAATACTCTCCACTTGCCTGGATGAGTGCAGCTCCAACAACACTCAAGAAGCTCGACACCATCCAAGATAAAGCAGCCCGCTTGATTGGCACCCCATCCACCACCCAAAACATTCACTCCCTTCACCACCGGCGCACTGTGGCTGCAGTGTGCACCATCCACAGGATGCACTGCAGCAACTCGCCAAGGCTTCTTCGACAGCACCTCCCAAACCCGCGACCTCTACCAGCTAGAAGGACAAGAGCAGCAGGCGCATGGGAACAACACCACCTGCACATTCCCCTCCAAGTCACACACCATCCCGACTTGGAAATATATCGCCGTTCCTTCATTGTCGCTGGGTCAAAATCCTGGAACTCCCTTCCTAACAGCACTGTGGGAGAACCGTCACCACACGGACTGCAGCGGTTCAAGAAGGCGGCTCACCACCACCTTCTCGAGGGCAATTAGGGATGGGAAATAAATGCTGGCCTCGCCAGCGACGCCCACATCCCATGAACGAATAAAAAAAAAATTGCCGTTTGCGGAAGAGAATTCCAAACTTCTACCACCCTTTGTGTGTAGAAGTGTTTTCTAATCTCACTCCTGAAAGGTCTGGCTCTAATTTTTAGACTGTGCCCCCTACTCCTAGAATCCCCAATCAGTCCTAGAATCCCCAATGTGTACTGTGTCAAGCAGGGAGGCAGTGGCCACAGCATCTCCATGCACAATGGAGTGACAGTCAGATGGTAAAGTCTTGCTAGGTTGTTCCTTTGTGCATTCTCTAAACTGCTCAAAGTGGAAGCAAGCTACCTACCCACTGGTTGCAGATCACGTGGGTTCTGTGGATAACAGGAGAAAAATAAGTATCTGCACTCCTTAGGTGGTACAAAGAAGCATCCTTTACATTCATTTACAATTTCACCACAGTGAACAGAGAAAATATTACCCCTTGTTTTTTCTCTTTAGTTTATAACTAAGACGTGCAATGCTTGGAAGTGATGTGGAAATGTCTGCTTAGAAAATATCAGGGCTCCATGAGGAAGAAACAAAAGAAAGTTGATGAGAATGTCAGAAGTTGGGGGTCAGGAAGACACCCAGAAGGATGGTTTGCTGCCACAACACATTATAATGCTAATTTGTTACGTGAAGTGACAGGATCAGAGTTCATGCTCATGATTTCCCCACACAATGAGTTACCAATCTCAGCTGTGCCATCCTGAAGACTTATGAGGGGAAAAGGAAACTGGAAATGTTGGCAATGCACAACAGGTCCAGTTGTATCTGACAGGTAAAAGATTGATCCTGGCACTTACACCGAGATCACGAAAGAAAGACCTGCATTTATATAGCGCCTTTCACGATCTCAGGACGCTCCAAAGTGCTTTACAACCAATGAAGTACTTTTAAACTGTAGTCACTGTTGTAATATGGGAAACGCAGCAGCCAATTTGCACACAAGGTCAAACAAACAGCAAGAGATAATGACCAGATCATATGTTTTTTAGTGATTGAGGGATAAATATTGACCAGGACAAACTCCCCTGCTCTTCTTTGAAATAGTGGCCATGCGATCTTTTATGTCCACCTGAGAGGGCAGACTGGGCCTTGGTTTAACATCTCATCTGAAAGACAGCACCTCTGACAGTGCAGCACTCCCTCAGTACTGTATTAGCCTAGATTATGTGCTGAAATCAGAATTGAACCTACAACCTTCATGAGTCAGAGGTAAGAGTGCTACCCACTGAGCCACAGCTGACATACACTCAAACACTGACCCTGCCAGAGAACAAAGGGTTGGGGGAAGGCACATAATTAGCATAAGGCTGGCCGGGGCCCGTACCCATATTGATGCACCTTGGGTACTGGCTGCCCCAAGCTGCTGGGCAATCCAGCCTCTGCTGCCAGGTCCAGGGAGTGTTGGGGCCACCATGAAACACTTCATATCGTTCCCAAGTGGCTCCCTTTGTTATGATCTGGAATGCACTGCCTGAAAGGGCGGTGGAAGCAGATTAAATAATAACTTTCAAAAGGGAATTGGATCTCTAATTAAAAAGGAAAAAATTGCAGGACTAATTGGATAGCTCTTCCAGAGAGGCACAGGCACGATGGGCCGAATGGCCTCCTTCTGTGCTGTATGATTCTACTGTTACAGTTTGTGCTCCCTCCCCAGCTCTCTTTATTTCTATTCACAGCAAAAGATAGTTTCCACCTGCAGACCTGTATTTCTTTTGTGCACCTTTGTGCATGTCCCGAACAGGAGTAACATGCTTCAGGATTAACAATTATCCTTTTACTGTGATATTTTGCACTGGAGCCCGCTAAGGCAGCCCGCCATGCACTCCTGGACAAACAGGGGGCTCTCGGGGGGGAGGAGCTAAAAATGATTAAAATCACTGAGGAATTGGTACTCAGTAAATTAATGGGACTCAAGGCGGATAAATCCCCTGGACCTGATGGCTTACATCCGAGGGTCTTGAGGGAAGTGGCAGTAGGGATTGTGGATGCTTTGGTAATAATTTTCCAAAATTCTCTGGACTCGGCAAAGGTCCCGGCAGATTGGAAAACTGCTAATGTAACACCCTTATTTAAAAAGGGTAGTAGGCAGAAGGCTGGAAATTATAGACCAGTTAGCCTAACATCTGTGGTGGGTAAAACTTTGGAGTCTATTATTAAGGAGACATTTGGATAAACATAATTTAATAGGACAAAGTCAGCATGGCTTTACAAAGGGGAAGTCATGTCTGACAAATTCGCTTGAGTTCTTTGAGGATATAACGTACAGGGTGGATAAAGGGGAACCAGTGGACGTAGTGTATTTGGACTTCCAGAAGGCATTCAACAAGGTGCCACATAAAAGATTATTGCTCAAGATAAAGAATCACTAGATTGGGGGTAATATTCTGGCATGGGTGGAGGATTGGTTATCTAACAGGAAGCAGAGAGTTGGGATAAATGGTACATTCTCGGACTGGCAACCAGTAGCCAGTGGTGTTCCGCAGGGGTCGGTGCCGGGTCCCCAACTCTTTACAATCTATATTAACGATTTGGAGGAGGGGACCGAGTGTAACATATCAAAGTTTGCAGATGATACAAAGATGGGAGGGAAAGTAGAGAGTGAGGAGGACATAAAAAACCTTCATGGGGATATAGACAGGCTGGGTGAGTGGGCGGAGATTTGGCAGATGCAATACAATATTGGAAAATGTGAGGTTATGCACTTTGGCAGGAAAAATCGGAGAGCAAGTTATTATCTTAAAGGCGAGAAACTGGAAAGTACTGCAGTACAAAGGGATCTGGGGGTCCTAGTGCAAGAAAATCAAAAAGTTAGTTTGCAGGTGCAGCAGGTGATCAAGAAGGCCAACAGAATGTTGGCTTTTATTGCTCGGGGGATAGAATATAAAAACAGGGAGGTATTGCTGCAGTTATATAAGGTATTGGTGAGACCGCATCTGGAATACTGCATACAGTTTTGGTCTCCATACTTAAGAAAAGACATACTTGCTCTCGAGGCAGTACAAAGAAGGTTCACTCGGTTAATCCCGGGGATGAGGGGGTGGACATATGAGGAGAGGTTGAGTAGATTGGGACTCTACTCATTGGAGTTCAGAAGAATGAGAGGCGACCTTATTGAAACATATAAGATTGTGAAGGGGCTTGATCGGGTGGATGCGGTAAGGATGTTCCCAAGGATGGGTGAAACTAGAACTAGGGGGCATAATCTTAGAATAAGGGGCTGCTCTTTCAAAACTGAGATGAGGAGAAACTTCTTCACTCAGAGGGTGGTAGGTCTGTGGAATTTGCTGCCCCAGGAAGCTGTGGAAGCTACATCATTAAATAAATTTAAAACAGAAATAGACAGTTTCCTAGAAGTAAAGGGAATTAGGGGTTACGGGGAGCGGGCAGGAAATTGGACATGAATTTAGATTTGAGGTTAGGATCAGATCAGCCATGATCTTATTGAATGGCGGAGCAGGCTCGAGGGGCCGATTGGCCTACTCCTGCTCCTATTTCTTATGTTCTTTGTTCTTATAAATGTAGAAGACACCACACTGTCAGACTGTATTGTTCAGGCTAAAAATAGCAATCAAATTTATTTAGAAAAATAATAATTACAGAGAATCAAAGAACATCAGAAACAACAACTTGCACCATTAACACAGAGAAAATGTTCCAACATATTTCACGGAGGCCTAACCAAAACTAGATGCCGAGTCAAAGATATTAGGAGGGGTAACCAAAGGTTTGGTCAAAGAGATGAGTTTTAAGGAGGGTCCTAAAGGAACATAGGCTCGGGGGTGGGGGTGAGGGGGAAGGGTAGAGAGGTTCGAGGCAGGGAAGTCCAGAGACTAGGGCATAAACAACTGAAGACCCAGTGGCCAATAATGGGGTGAAGGGAGGGCGGTGAGTATATTCAAGATTGAGATCGATGGATATTTGGACACTAAGGGAATCAAGGGATATGGGGTTAGGGCAGGAAAGTAGAGTTGAGGTAGAAGATCAGCCATGATCAGAGCAGGCTCGAGGGGCCACACGGCCTACTCTTGCTCTATTTCTTATGTTCTTATACACAGGAGGCCAGAATCAGAGGAACGGAGATTCGGGAGAGCATTGTAGGGCTGCAGGAGGTTACCGAGAGAGGGAGGGGCAAGGCCAAGAAGAGATTTCATCATAAGGGTGAGGATTTGAGTTGTCAGGAGGCCAGGAGCCAATGTAGGTCAGCAAGGACAGGAGTGATTTGTGAGCATCATTTATTTGAGCCCACCAGAAAGTAGCTGCCAGGGACCTCATATCTCTGAGGGTGATAGAAGTTTTGTTTGGCAGTTCAACTAACTGGAGAACTGAGGGAGGGTCAGAATTCAAGTCTTTGGCTTCCTTGCTAGCTGAAATAGGAACAATTTGCAGGTCTGGAGTGGAAACAGTGACAGAGGAATACAATCTCTCCCAAAGGTTAGTCTGTCGGTGCAGCAGATACCTGTAAAAGTAATCCTACACCTGCGTTGGGGCTGGCTGTGTTACTTATTGTTTTAATGCTACAGAGAACAATGGGAATTAGATTGAATTTCACTGAAAACTATATTGCACTTACTCATTTATTACACGTAAAGTAAACCAGCTTCTTGGTTTACAGTTGGCCTTGTCTCACTAGAGTGCTGATCAGCCTGCCCTCCAGAGGAGAGGAGAAATGTACTTGAGGGCACATGAAAGTTTACAGTATCCAGTACGCACAACAGGAGGTGTTATTGTTATGACGCAGGTTCTGCTGAGCAATAAAGGTAAAACCTTGATCGTAAGGGAGACGGGGTTGATTTACGGGAGAGATTGGTGATGCAGAACGTGAGAGAATATCTCACATTGACCCGCAATTGTAACACCTTCAAAGAATCAATTATTTGATTAACTTGAGTTTCAAGAACAACCATGTGAAAGTTTTATATCCATTTAACACTTTAAAGATCTGAGGTATTAACCTTTCCAACTTGGTCTGCTTAGATTCGGATCAGACTACCCCATTAAAAAAGGCAGGCTACCTTCCTTAAAACTAAGAGCTATTTCATCTGGAGCACTGCATTCACTTCTGACCACTGCACCTCAGGAAGGATATATTGGCCTTGGAGAGGGTGCAGCGCGGATTCATCAGAATTATACCGGGGCTGAAAGGGTTAAATTATGAGGACAGGTTGCCCAGACTAGGCTTGTATTCCCCCGAGTATAGAAGATTAAGGGGTGATCTATTTGAGGTGTTTAAGATGATTAAAGGATTTGATAGGGTGGATAGAGAGAAACTATTTCCTCTGGTAGGGGGGAGTCCAGAACAAGGGGGGCATAACCTTAAAATTAGAGCTAGGCCGTTCAGGGGTGATGTCAGGAAGCACTTCTTCACACAATGGGGAGTGGAAATCTGGAACTCTCTCCCCTCAAAATACTGTTGAGGCTGGGGGTCAATTGAAAATTTCAAAGCTGAGATTGATAGATTTTTGTTAGGCAAAGGTATTAAGGGTTACAGAACCATGGTGGATAGATGGAGTTAAGATACAGATCAGCCATGATTTAATTGAAAGGCGGAACAGGCTTGAAGAGTTGAATGGCCTCCTCCTGTTCCTATGTTCCGGGGAATGTTTGTGTATTGTCTTGCCCCCTGACAAAGACCAAGATAATGAGTGTTAAGAATCCAGTTAACAGATTTCCATTGTAAATTCACAATATATTGGACTATCTAAAACATCAAATGAAAAATATATGAGATTGTATAGTTTGTTGGAAGATGGAGCTTTGCTTTTGTCACAATACTGTGATCAGTACTCCTCTGAACTCTCCTCTCTTGTTCCTCCTAAACTGCATATCCCAAAATACATGGTTTGAAAGTTGTGGGTTCAAGTCCACCTCCAGAGACTCGAGTATATAATCAAGACAGACACTTCAGTGCAGAACTGAGGGAGTGCTGCACTGTCGGAGGTGCCGTCTTTCAGATTAAACATTAAACCCAAGCCCTGACTGCCCTCTCAGGTGCATGTAAAAGATTCCATGGTACTTAACGAGGAATTGGAGGACAGATGTCCTGGCCAATATTTACTCATCAACCAACATCACAAAAAGAGATAATCTGGTCATTTATCTCGTTGCTTTTTGTGAGATCTTGCTGTGTGACAATTTGGTTCGCCACATCACAACAATGACTGCACTTCAAAAGTACTTCACTTGCTGTAAAGTGCTTTGGGACATCCTGCTGATCTTACATCTCATGTGGACTCTCTACTCCCATTGTCTCAATTCCAAACAACATCATCTCTGAGCACTTCATTGTATCCCTCACTACCCACATCCCCCTACCTCCTTCCAAATCCTTCTGCATTTGCCCTGCAACAAAATCTCCCCACAAGTCATTTACAACTGCACTTTCAAACTCCCAACTGTCTAGCCTCCATTCACCACAATACTTCTGCAGCTGCCAATCTGTTCAACCACTCACCTCCTCCGTTGATGCCCTTGTCTTCAGTAATAACTTTACTCTCTCCCGCCCTGGCTGTTCCCCTGGCACGATCCCCATTTTTGCTCTCTCAAGTCCAAGGGGCACAGGCTTCAGCTCATCTTGCGTACAACTAGCTCAGCCATTCATCGCCAGATCTGGCTGGACCATATCAAGCACAATTGGGCCTTGCTCCCCTCTGGAAAAAAAAATGCTCCAGTATCAGCCTGGAAAGCAAAGACCAGCTCCGGCTTCTTTCCTCCACTACTAACTGTCTCCTTAAATTACCCTCCCCTGCCTCCCCCCATCTCATCTAACATGTTTGAGCAGCTCATGGACTTCTTTGTCACTAAGATTGAGACCATTCGTTCAGCTGCATCTTTCCCATCCCCCCTTCCCTGTGCTCACCAAGCCAAACCTTCCCCAAGATTCATAACTGCCCTAGCCCTGAATCTGCGTTGTTCTCTTGTTTCTCCATCTCCCCTCATGCCCTCTCCAATCTCATCTTGCCCATTTGACCCACCTCTTGCTCTCTTCACCCCATTCCCATTAAACTGCTGACCATCCAAATACCGCACCATCTTCTACCTCCCATCCCTCTCCAAAGTCCTTGAATGTGTTGTTGCCTCCCAAATTCATCCCATCTTTTCCGAATATCTATGTTTGAATCTCCCCAATCAGGTGACTGTGACTGTGATTGTGCTGCTCTATCCCCCTTTGTCCTTCTCAAACCTTCTATAGCCTTTGACAGTGTTGGCCAAACCATCCTTCTCCAAAGCCGCTTCTCCGCTGTCCACCTCGGTGGTACTGCCCTCGCCTGGTTCCACTCTTAACTATCCAACTTTAGCCTCAACATCTTCAGCAATGGCTTCTCTTCCCACCCCTGCACCGTTACCTCTGGGGTCCCCGAAGGATCTTTCTTTGGCCCCCTCCTCTTGCTCATCTATATGCTGCCCCTTGGTGACATCATTCAAAGACATGACGTCGGGTTCCACATGTGTACATGATAACATCCAGCTCGATCTCTCCACCACCTCTGTCGACCCCTCCACTGCCTCCGTGTTGTCAGCCTGCTTGTCCGACATCTAGTCCTGGATGAGCTATGATTTCCTCCAATTAAACATTGGGAAGACAGAAGCCATTGTCTTTAGCCTCCGCCACAAACTCTGTACCCTCACCACCAACTCCATTCCCCTCTCCGTCCACTGGCTAAGGTTGAATCAGACTATTCGCAACCTGGGAATTCTTTTTGCCCCCCCCCCCCCCCCCCCCCCGCCAAGCTGAGCTTGTAATCCCACATTGTCTCCATTGCAAAGACCATCTATTTCCAACTCTGTAACATTGTCCCTTTTGCCCCCTGCCTCAGCCCATCTTCTGCCGAAACTCTCATGCATGCCTTTTACACCCCCCACTCTCGACTATTCCAAAGGTCTCCTGTTCAACCTCCTATCCTCCGTAAATTTTAGCTCATCCAAAACTCTGCGGCCCGTATGGCATCCTGCAGCAAGTCCCGTTCATCCATCACTCCCTGCGATCTACATTGGCTCCCAGTCCCCCAATGCCTCAGATTTAAAATTCTCATCATTGCGTTTAAATCCTCACGGCCTCACCCTTCCCTATCTCTGTAAACTTCTCCAGCCCTACAACCCTCCGAGCACTCTGTTTTCCTCCGACTCTGTCCTCTTGTGCATCCCCCACTCCTTTTGCCCGACCGTTGGCTGACCTGCCTTCAACTGTCTGGGCCCTAAGGTCTTGAAGCCCCTCCCTAAACTTCTCCACCTCTCCAACATCCTCTCCTCCTTTAAGATTTTCCTCAAAAGCCACCTTTTTGACTAAGCATTTAATCACCCCTCCTAATAGCCCCTTCTTTATCTGGTTACATTTCTGTGAAACACTTTGGGGCGTTTTTCTACGTTATAGCCTAATTATTAATATAAGTTGTTGGTGTCGTTGTCGGGTTTGTGAAAGGCTCTATATAAATGCAAGTTTTATCTTTCTGTTCGGGAAGCATTGTTATTCATAAGTGTGTAGTGAATAACATTTGCTTATGTGGGTTGAAACTTTTGAGTCCAGATCCTTGTTTGTAAAAATAAAATTAGGAGCATGCTTACATAAAGCAAATCTCAGAGGTTCTCGCAATCTTACTGGCAGTATCCAAAAAAAATCTCACAATGTATCATTTTAGTGTTTTGTATTTGTTTTATTGAGGTGAGAGTGACTGCCCTTGACATCAAAGCAGCATTTGACCGAGTGTGGCACCAAGGAGCCCTACTAAAATTGAAGTCCATGGGAATCAGGGGGAAAACTCTCCAGTGGCTGGAGTCATGCCTAGCACAAAGGAAGATGGTAGTGGTTGTTGGAGGCCAATCATCTTAGCTCCAGGGCATTGCTGCAGGAGTTCCTCAGGGCAGTGTCCTAGGCCCAACCATCTTCACCTGTTTCATCAATGACCTTCCCCCCATCATAAGGTCAGAAATGGGGATGTTCGCTGATGATTGCACAGTGTTCAGTTCCATTCGCAACCCCTCAGATAATGAAGCAGTCTGAGCCCACATGCAGCAAGACCTGGACAACATCCAGGCTTGGGCTGATAAGTGGCAAGTAACATTCGTGCCAGACAAGTGCCAGGCAATGACCATCTCCAACAAGAGAGAGTCTAACCACCTCCCCTTGACATTCAACGGCATTACCATCGCCGAATCCCCCACCATCAACATCCTGGGGGTCACCATTGACAAGAAACTCAACTGGACCAGCCATATAAATACTGTGGCTACGAGAGCAGGTCAGAGGCTGGGTATTCTGCGGCGAGTGACTCACCTCCTGACTCCCCAAAGCCTTTCCACCATCTACAAGGCACAAGTCAGGAGTGTGATGGAATACTCTCCACTTGCCTGGATGAGTGCAACTCCAACAACACTCAAGAAGCTCAACACCATCCAGGACAAAGCAGCCCACTTGATTGGCACCCCATCCACCACCCTAAACATTCACTCCCTTCACCACCAGCCCACTGTGGCTGCAGTGTGTACCATCCACAGGATGCACTGCAGCAACTCGCCAAGGCTTCTTCAACAGCACCTCCCAAACCCGTGACCTCCACCACCTAGAAGGACAAGAGCAGCAGGCACATGGGAACAACACCACCTGCACGTTCCCCTCCAAGTCACACACCATCCCGACTTGGAAATATATCGCCGTTCCTTCATCGTCGCTGGGTCAAAATCCTGGAACTCCCTTCCTAACAGCACTGTGGGAGAACCTTCACCACACGGACTGCAGCGGTTCAAGAAGACGGCTCACCACCACCTTCTCAAGGGCAATTAGGGATGGGCAATAAATGCCGGCCTCGCCAGCGACGCCCACATCCCATGAATGAATTTTTAAAAAATCAACCTGGTGAACCTTCTCTGAACTGCCTCCAATGCAAGTATGTCCTTCCTTAAATAAGGGCACCAGAACTGTATGCAGCACTCCAGGTGTGGTCTCACCAGAACCCTGTACAGATGTAGCATGACTTCCCTGCTTTTATACTCCATTTCCCCTAGAAATAAAAGCCAATATTCCATTTGCCTTCCGGATTACGTGCTGCACCTGTATGTTGACTTTTTGTGTTTCATGTACGAGGACACCCAGATCCCTCTGTACCGCAGCATTTTGTAGTATTTCTCCATTCAAATAATATTTTGCTTTTTTATTTTTCCTTCCAAAGTGGATGACTTCACATTTTCCCACATTATATTCCATCTGCTAAATTTTTGCCCATTCGTTTAACCTGTCAATATCCCTTTGCAGACACTGTGTCCTCATAGCAACTTGCTTTTCCACCTATCTTTGTATCATCAGCAAATTTGGCCACAAGACACTTTGTTCCTTCATCCAAGTCATTGATATATATTGTAAATAGTTGAGGCCCCAGCACTGATCCCTGCGGTACCCCACTAGTTACAGATTGCCATTTTGAAAATGACCCTTTTATCCCGACTCTTTGTTTTCTGTTAGTTAGCCAATCCTCCATCCATGCCAGTATATTACCCCCAAACACCATGAGCTGTTATCTTGTGCAGTAATCTTTTATGTGGCACCTTATCTAATGCCTTTTGGATATCCAAATATACTGCATCCATTGGTTCCCTTTTATCCACCCTGCCCATTACTTCCTCAAGGAATTCTAATAAATTTGTCAGACACCATGTTGACTCTCTTTGATTGTAATATGAGTCTCCAAATGTCCTGCTACTACTTCCTTAATAATGGATTCTAGCATTTTCCCAGATGTTAGGCTAACTGGTCTACAGTTACCTGCTTTCTGACTCACTCCCTTATTGAATAAATTGGAGTATATTCCAAGGCAGTTTAAGGTGTCCCTTAATCATTTCATCCCTGTGATTGCTACTTCCCTTTACCTCGTGACACTGTGTGTAGTCTGGGCCTGTTCCTGTCCCATCACCTCCCCAAATACTGCAGTTGCAGTCCCAGACTCTGTACCTCTCCTTTTACTTCACAGTCAGTATTACCTGGACCCTATCTCCATTTCCTTCCATTACCTCACACAGGCTGTATCTTGAGCCCGAGTCTCTCCTCTCATTTCTCATGTTACCTCACAGACAACCTTGTTTCATGACACTGTATCTCTTACCTTGCCATTATCTGCTAGTGTGAGGCCTGGTTGTCTTTCAGTCCTCTTGCCCTCTGTCCCTTTGCATCACACATCACGTACCTCTAACTCTTTCCTTGGGACAGTCTTTATGTGGCTGGGTGTCAAATGTTGTTTGATAACACGCCTGTGAAGCGCCTTGGGACTTTTTACTACGTTCAAGGCGCCGTATAACTGCAAGTTGTTGTTGTCTTAACACCCTCTTCTCTCTCCTACTAACTCAAACTGTGTACTAAGCTTCAGTCAATTACAAACAACGGTGAGAGGGGAGAGATACAAAAGGGTCCAGAGGGGCAATTTTTTCACTCAAAGGGTGGTGAGTGTCTGGAACGAGCTGCCAGAGGCAGTAGTAGAGGCGGGTACAATTTTGTCTTTTAAAAAGCATTTGGACAGTTACATGGGTAAGATGGGTATAGAGGGATATGGGCCAAGTGCAGGTAACTGGGACTAGCTTAGTGGTATAAACTGGGCGACATGGACATGTTGGGCCGAAGGGCCTGTTTCCATGTTGTAAACTTCTATGATTCTATGCATTTATATCGCACCTTTAACGTAGTAAAACACCCCATGGCCCTTCACAGGAGCAAAATCAAAAAAAAAATTGATGTGGAGATGCCGGTGATGGACAAATGTAAGGAGTCGCACAACACCAGGTTATAGTCCAACAGCTTTATTTGAAATCACAAGCTTTCCCCAATGTAAGGAGACGCACAACACCAGGTTATAGTCCAACAGCTTTATTTGAAATCACAAGCTTTCGGAGCTTTCCTCCTTCGTCACCGAGCCACAAAAGGAGGTATTGGGACAGGCGACCATAACCTTGGTCAAAGAGGTAGGTTTTAAGGAGCGTCTTAAAGGAGAAGCGAGAGGGGTGAAGTAGAAAGTGCTCTTTATTCTAAACGATGTTACTCATTTTGATTGATCAGTTTATACTTAGACAGAAGCTAAATTTCCATCTTATCCACAGACTCCTTCCCTAGCCCACAATATTGGACAATCCCTGGAGGCCTTGGTGACAGCGCCACGTACAGGTGGGAGGAGTGTTCCGCAGGAGGGACGCGGCCGGGGACCAAAACCACCGTTTCCTCTAGCGGTGGGGCGGAGCATCGCGGGAAGGGGGGGGCGGGGCCAAACGAATGGCCAGGCGGCAGCGCCGCTAGCGTCTGGAGGAGTGCGATGCAGGCGGTGTTGTATCACGGGCTGAGTCAGAAAACTCCGGCGGCAGCGCCACTGGCGGTTGGGAGGAGTTACATTACAGGCGGAGTTATGGGCTGAGTCAGAAAACTCCGCCGGCGGCAGCGCCACTGGCGGTTGGGAGGTGTTACATTACAGGCGGAGTTACGGGCTTAGTTAGAAAACTCCGCCGGCAGCGCCACTGGCGGTTGGGAGGTGTTACATTACAGGCGGAGTTACGGGCTTAGTTAGAAAACTCCGCCGGCAGCGCCACTGGCGGTTGGGAGGTGTTACATTACAGGCGGAGTTACGGGCTTAGTTAGAAAACCCCGGCGGCAGCAGCGCCACTGGCGGTGGGAGGGGTTACATTACAGGCGGAGTTACGGGCTTAGTTAGAAAACCCCGGCGGCAGCGCCCCCCCCAGCTCTGGAGGAGTTACATCATTTCAGGCGGCAGCGCCCCCAGGCGGTTGGAGGAATGCGTCGCAGGAGGAGGGCTATCGTGGGACGGGTGTGGAGGCCCCGTTGGTAGCGCCGGGGTCGAGTTCGGTTGGTAACCTGTTACTTTGGATGAATTCACTGCAGGCGGCAGCGGTGCCACGTCGGTCCTGTTATTAGTGTCGGTCGGACGGACGGGGCCGCGGCCTGCGTTGCTGAGCCTGGTTCGGGGCCATGTTAACGGTTGTCTAACGGAGCCAGGCGGGCCAGGAGGGAGAGACCGGGATCGGGACCTGGGGACATGGCAGTCAACTGGCACGACGTGTTCGCCGACAAGGCCGAGCTTCTGCTGGGGCGGCTGGAGGAAGGGGTGTGGGCCGGCCTGGGCCTTCTTCGAACCGGCCTGGGTATCGATTTAGGCCTGGAGCCGTGGCTCAAGCGGCAGCCCCCCGGCTCGGCCGGCTGGATGTTGGTGGTGGCCGCCGCCGCTCTGGCCCTGCTGCTGTTCGTCACGGTGCTCTGGGCCGCCACCTGCGGCCTCTGCCGCCGCCTCTTCCTCAGGAAACGGGGAAGCGCCGAGGCCGCGGCGGCCGGGCCCGGCGGACGGAGGAGCGGCAGCGGCGCCAGGAATAGGGACAAGACCCCGGGCGACGTTCAGCAGCAGCGGATCGAGGAGCAGAAGAAGAGAAACAAGAGAAAGGAGAAGCCAAAGGTGAGAAAATGGGCGAAAGTAAACGTTACAAAGTAAAGTAGACCCCCCCCCTTATAATTAATAACCACCCTGAGCCCCCCCTTATAATTAACCACCCTGAGCCCCCCCTTATAATTAATAACCACCCTGAGCCCCCCTTATAATTAATAACCACCCTGAGCCCCCCTTATAATTAATAACCACCCTGAGCCCCCCCTTATAATTAATAACCACCCTGAGCCCCCCCTTATAATTAATAACCACCCTGAGCCCCCCCTTATAATTAATAACCACCCTGAGCCCCCCTTATAATTAATAACCACCCTGAGCCCCCCTTATAATTAATAACCACCCTGAGCCCCCCCTTATAATTAATAACCACCCTGAGCCCCCCCTTATCATTAATAACCACCCTGAGCCCCCCCTTATCATTAATAACCACCCTGAGCCCCCCCTTATCATTAATAACCACCCTGAGCCCCCCCCTTATTAATAACCACCCTGAGCCCCCCCTTATAATTAATAACCACCCTGAGCCCCCCCTTATAATTAATAAACCCCCCCTTATAATTAATAAACCCCCCTTATAATTAATAAACCCCCAATGCCCACCCTGAACCCCCCCTTATAATTAATAACACCCCCATGTCAGCCCTGAGCCCCCTTTTAATTAATAACCACCCTGAGCCCCCCCTTAAAATTAATAAACCCCCCCTGAACCCATCCCTTATAATTAATAACACCCCCATGTCCATCCTGAGCCCCCCTTACAATTAATAACCCCGTGCCCACCCTGAACCCCTTGCAATTAATAAACCCCCCCCCCGGAACCCCTTGTAATTAATCCCCCCCCCCCCCATGTGTCTATGGTATTTATTTTACATTGTATTTTTAAACTCTTCAAGTGTATCCTTGCAAGGCCCCGCTCAGTTAAAGTGCTTTTTGTTTTGGTGGCGAGGCCGAAGCTTTTCCCTTTTGGTTTTCCCCCCATTCTCCCCTCAAACAAATTCACAGGGAAGCCTCTCGGTCGCGGGTGGGAGTTTAAAACGGGCCCGAGTCATGTTCACTCTCGGATAAAAGGGGGTTTGTTTGTCTGTTTATTTTATTGTCAGTGAGTAGCCGGAGAGGGGGGCGGAATCTAAAGTAGGATATTTTTCTCAGTTTGGTTTCTGAACAGCCCGAGCCTTGCCGACCAGACACGAGTTCATTTCGTGCGGTTAGGGCCACTATCCAAGAAACAGTTGTGTGATGTGGCAGTTAGAGAGAGAGAGAGCGCAAGGAAATCGTGGCGCAACGAATTTATAGACGTATTTTTGCGGGGATTTTTTTTTTGTGTAATTGTGTATTCATAGGCACATTTATCGCAGTGACAATTTAAATGGGTACTTTCGCTTAAGTGTGGATTAACTCAAGTGATTTGCGAAATAGCTAAAGCGTGTGCCTTGTCTGCAAACAGATAGCCATAAACTCGTTTGTTAACAGAGCAAACAAAATGTTTGCATAAGTCGGAGCCTTGTATTTGCTGCTGAGAGCAGTTTGTAGGAAGGTTCAGTGATAATGCTAAAATGTCAAAAGATGTTAGTTAAATACTATTTTAAAATGGGTTAAAATTAATGTTGGAATTTTTCACATTCGGTTTCTGCAGAATGCTTTAGGTATATTTTTGAGGGTTTTAATAACGTGTGTTGCAGTCTGAACTCATCTTTAAAGTTTGGTTTGATATTGGAAGAGTTGAGATGTTGACATTTTTTCAGAATCGCATCTTTGCAATTGTAACACTGATTTATATTTATCTGGTGCCATTAGTACTTAAACAAAAAAGTCGCAAAGCCCTTCTAAAAATGGACACTGGGCCACAGAGAGAGAGAGAGGTTAGGAAGGGTCACCAAAAGCCTGGTTCAAAAAAAATGGGTTTCGAGAAGATTTTTAAAAGAAAAGAGAGAGAGAGAGAGGTGAAAATGTTTAGGAAGAAAGCTCCAGAGAGTGGGATCAAGACAGCTGAAGACTGCCACCAAAAGTGGGGAAACACACAAAAGGACAGAAATGGTGCAGAGGGTTACCCTAAGACTAAAAGAGGTGGCAGAGATCGGGTGGAGCAAGGTCGTCGAGGGATTTGGGGATGGGAGTTTTTTTTGTAAGGAGATACTGGGTTAGTTGCCCCAGTGTCATCAACCCAAATTAAAGAAAATGAACACAAGTGGCACAAACACCCAAACCATACAAAAGAGAAATGAAACTTATAAAATTAAATAATATTATTGTCCCTATCCACTATACATCCAGTCTCTGCGGTGTTTGCCAGTGGGAGAAGGTCTCAAGTGTACCGGTGAACACCATGTGCTCCTTCTCCAGGGCCGCCCGGGGACGGAAAAATTTGCAGAAGAGAGGCAGACACCCAGGGGGACCGTGCCCACGGGCCGTGCCCAACCTGTACCTGTGGATGGCCACCGTGGCCAGGCCCAGCAGTGGACGCAAGAGGAGGCCCTCCAACTTGCCCAACCCCCCCTCCGCACCGGGTGGCCAAAGATCAGGAGCGTGGTGCTGAAATGGAGTTAGAAGTTGAGGAGCAGCCCCTTCCAATGATGGAAGAGGGGCTGCAACCTCTCGCACCTCTCAGATATGAAACACGCACTAGAGCAGGCTGCAAAAGTCACAGGCAGCCTGGGAGTCCGTGAAGTGAGTTTAAAAACCTATTGGTCGGTGCTGCTCCGTACAACATTCTCCACCCCAGATCCCCAATAGTGCAGGGAAGGACTCCCGCGTAGAGACCGTAACTCCATAAGAGACAGGAGTCGGTCATTCGGCCCCTCGAGCCTGCTCCGCCATTTAATGAGATGATGGCTGATCTGATTTTTACCTCAACTCCACTTTCCCGCCCTTTCCCCATATCCTTTGACTCCCTTGATGATCAAAAATTTGTCTAACTCAGCCTTGAATGTATTCAGTGACTCAGCCTCCACAGCTTTTTGGGGTAAAGAATTCCAAAGATTCACGACCCTCTGGGAGAAGAAATTCCTCCTCATTTCCGTCTTAAACGGGCGACCCCTTATTCTGAGACTATGCCACCTAGTTTTAGATTCCCTTAGAGCCCTCTTTTAGAGCCCTACATTGGAGACCCCTGCCTCCACCGGACGGCAAGATGGCATGTGCCCAGACGGAAGATGAGTGTGAGGAAGTGGAGAGTGGGCAGGAGCAGCCCGTACAGGAAATCCCTTCGCGCAGAGTGAAATGGCACAGAGGGAATTTCCGAGAGACGGCTCCAGTTGTATAATGTAATATGTCAGGGAGCCTGTATAGGTCAGCGAGGACAGGGTGACTGAATGTAGCACAGGATAACGGCGGCAGCGTTTTGAACTAAAGTGCGGTTAATAATTTCAGCGACAGAGGAGCTGAGTTGACGACAAAGTCGGGCGGTATTGCTAAGGTGCAATTAGATGGTCTTGATGACCGATAGAATGTAGAGTTTAAAGATCAGCTCGGCCAAATTGTTGCACGCTCTGGGTTCATCAGAGCAAGTGACTGGGGAGGGGAATGGGATTGGTGACAAGGCAGCAGAATTCACGGTGGGGGGACAAAAATAATGGCTTTGGTTTTAGAAAATTGACATCAATTTTCTTTTGCCGTGCCAATCAGGAAGGATACAGGTATCGGGGGTGACGATCCCAGGCTGTCTGGTTAAGGCCTCCCTGTAAATGGACGACGTCACCATCTTGTGCACCGATCAGCGGTCGGTGCACAGACTGATGGGCATCTGCGAAGGTTTCGAGCTGGCTTCAGGGGCTAGAGTGAACTGAAGTAAGAGTGAGGCCATGTTCTTTGGCAGGTGGGAGACTCGTTCCTTTGTTCCCTTCACCGTCAGGTCCGACAACCTGAAGGTGCCGGGGATCTGGTTTGGGGAGGCCCCAGGCCTGCACAAAGAACTGGGAGGAGCGGATCTTGGCCAAGGTCTGGCCCGTTCCCCGCCATCACAGTCAGAGTCTCCCGAGCCATCTTTCACTTTGTCTGGAGGTCCAAGGTAGAACGCGTCTGCAGAATCACCAGGTACAAGCCCCCAGACAAAGGGGGGAAGGGCGTCCCCAATGGCCACCTTTGTGTGTCGAACCCCAGTACGCAAACTCCAAGTGTCACTACGCGTGCTGAGTTTCTACTTGTCCATCACACTGAGAAGGTTTGGTCTGGCCGAGCCGGTGCAGGTCGTCCTGTCCAGCTGGATCATCCTTCTCTCCGCGCAACCCCCACCCCCCCCCCCACAACTGTCCCAGGTGGAGAAGTTCCTGAGGAGGAACCCCTTCAACCGCAAGGCCGTCAGACAGTGGTCGGCTCAGAGCATTCTGGGGGTCCTGCAGGGAAAGGGGAGGGTGGATCCGATCGGGCAGTTCCCCGACCAGACGGTCAGTGCCATTTGGTAGAACGTTTCATTACCGGAACTGACCAGCAGGCATCAGGATGTAGTCTGGATGGTGGTGAGAAAGCCCTCCCAGTGCAGTCCTTCCAACACACGCAAAATCTTAGCGCCACCATGAGCTGCCCTCGAGGCTGCGGCGAGGACGAGACCATTGTCCACCTCCTGATGGACTGCCCCTTCCCCCAGAAGGTGTGGAGAGAGATGTGTTGGATTCTGTCCCGGTTCATCCCGAACTGTTCGGTAACACAGGACGCCGTGCTCTCGGGGCTGTTCCCCGGGACGCACGCAGAGACAGACATCACCTGCGGCTGGAAGACCATCAACTCGGTGAAGGAGGCCCTTTGGTCCGCCCGAAACCTGCTGGTCTTCCAGCTGAAGGAGCTGTCCACGGCCGAGTGTTGCCGACCGGCACACTCCAAGGTCCGGGAGAACGTGCTGCAGGAGCGCGCTGAAGCGAGATGCGGCCTACACAAAGGTTCTAAGGGGAAAGGCCACCATTTAAAGCCACTCCACCTTGTATTGTACAGAATGTATTAGGAGATATGTACTGTTTTGACTTGTAATAATAGGATTGTAGTTTGTACGATCTGCGTTGTGTTGGTTTGAACTGTATTGCTTGGAAGTTTGTTTTTCTTCTTACATTGAACTGTGTGCATCTTTAAATTTTATGAAATAAAGTATATTTTGAAATATAAAAAAAGACATCAATTTTCTTTTTAAAAAAAAACCCATGTCTAGATGTCATAGCAGTACATTGTGTATTTGTGGCAAGATATGTGGTTCAGAATGCAGTTCCTGGGCTCTGTTATAGACCTGACCCAGAGGTTGAGATAGCTTGATAATGAGTCACTGCTGACATTTTAAGCTGCGCTCAAAGTAATTCCATTTTAGTTTTATTTTAAGACCCTTTTTAAAACCCTTTATTCAAATATCTATTATCCTAAGGCATCTAGTTTATCTAGTAGGCGGTAATGAAACCTGATATTGTGGGTGCTGTAGATCAAATTAGAAGTTTGCGGTGGCAGCATCAGATGATCCAACGATTTTCTTGTGATTTTAATGGGGGGGGGGGCAGGGTGGAGGGGAGAGAGCGAGGAACACTCCTGAGTAAACTTCAGAAATGTAAAAATCAGAATAAATCCATAATCTGGTATGTTGTAGACATAAATGCTTATTTATAACTGTTAAATTGTGACTTAACTGCTTCTTTAAAATTTTAAAAGTAACATTTGTATGTTATAAGATTTTCAAAAATAAAATTTGTGGCTGGCTGCTCAAAAAAAACCCATGCTTGGATCTGCATAAGGTAATGTGGTGTGGTATTGTGTAGTTTTACTCTCTGGAGGGAAGGGTGCCTTGTATCAAATGGGGAAAAAAAGCTGCAAAGAATTAATCCTGAGGTTGCCTTTCAGAGTCTTTCTGCTGGCTTCTGTTAGAGAATTCAAAAGAGTACAATCCTAAAAGATGGTAAATTTCAAATAATTTGTTCACAATCGCAGTCCTTTATCAAATGTTTCACATTGTGGGCTGCTGTGTTGCAGCAGAATCGGGTGTAATTTTGCACCACCCAGACCTGTTGGATTTTCGTCCATCCTGCACAGTCTGAACAATAGGCCACTGTAACTACATGACTGCAAGCACTCTGTAAGCAAGTTGAAGAAATGCTGTGGAAATCTTTTTCGCTGGTGTGACATAAAGCTGGATTTTTTGTTTTACAGTTTCCTTCACTGGCCCTGATTATCCGCACAGATTTAATGCTCACTAATAACTGTTCATAAATAGAATATCATGGTCCAAAGTAAGTTATGGTGACTATCTCCACCTGTGAGGCTTAGAACTCAGTTGTGTCTTTGATCGGTGTTGCTTGTGGAGAGATTTGATGAGAGTATGATGGTATTGGCTCTCCTGTATTTCCATGGAAGTTTAACTTGGAAAGAATAACATGTCAGGAATGAGAGGCCATTTGACCCATTGAAGTCCATCCTGTAAATTAACTCCTCCTATCATATCCAGTTGTATTTTTAATAACACTGGTGTGTTTTCCCTATCACTTTCCTTGGTAGATTGTTCCAGTCATTCTCAGTAATTGAGTTTTTCCTGCTAAATTTGCTTTTGTTCACATTTGTGTCCTCTGGTCCTATTTTCTTGATGCACTTTGAACTATTGATCTGGGTTTACTTATCTACAACCATTTACATATTTTGAAACTATTCCTCCTTAACTATCTAATCAGAGAAAATGTAATTCCTCTATAAATTTTCCTCGTAATTCAATCGTTTGCATTTGTTTTTTTTGTATCCTTTTTAAGGAAACTGTATCCTAATGACCAGGACTGAGCACAGTGTTCTACTGAGCACAGTGTTCTAGGTTTGGGTTAACCAGTGTATTCTAGAGCTTTAGTGTAACGGGTGTAGATGTATATTCTAATGTTTTGGACATATATCTTCGTACGCTATTGACATTTTATAGCTTTGCCACACTGAAACTCAAGTCTACTTTTACATAGAATTTACAGCACAGAAACAGGCCATTCGGCCCAACTGGTCTGTGTTGGTGTTTATGCTCCACGCGATCCTTCTCCCACCCAACTTCATGCAACATAGGTTTCCATATCTTTCTATTCTTTTCTCCCTCATGTGTTTACTAGCTTCCCCTTAAATGTATCTATGCTATTTGCCTCAACTACTCCTTGTGGTAGCACATTCCACATTCTCACCACTCTCTGGGTAAAGAAGTTTCTCCTGAATTCCCTATTGAATTCATTAGTGTGACCATCTTATATTTATGACCTCTAGTTTTGGTCCCTCCCGCAAGTAGAAACATCATCTCTGCATCTACCCTATCAAACCCCTTCATAATTTTAAAGACCTCTATCGGGTTATTTATATATATATATATATACACAACTGTAATTGAAATAACCCGATAGAGGTCTTTAAAATTAAAATATATATATATATAATGTAGGTACAGTAAATCCCAGGATAATTGCCTCATCGTTGATTTGTCAAATATGCTTTGTTGCATTTTTAACAAAAAAAAATCTTACCTGGTCAGTTAACATTCTTTCCCATTTTTCATCACAATGGCATTCTGGCTCCTAGCTGATCCTAAGTGAAATCAGTTTCTACAACCTCCAGTCAGTTCCTGGGGGAGAGGGGTGGTGTGTGTTAAATTAGTGGTCTCATTCTGTGCACAGAATGGCTGGTATTAGAAATTGTCTCACTCATTCAGTTGGAAGTCTCTCCTGAGGATGGAGTTATAGACCATTGTTGGGGTAAAGGAGAAGGGATTTCCGACATGCTGTACCAAGCACAGGAATGTTTGATGCTGATAGTGGGTGCCAAAAGTGGAAAAGTTTTCCAGCCCTGGCCCTGGCCCTGATGAGCACTAAAACTTCATCAGGAAGTTGCCTTCATATTCTACACTAATGCAAAAATAACAAGATATGGTATTAAGGATATTTTATATTCTTGCTGCAGAGAGTAAAAAGTTTTTTTGCCAAATGTCTTGCAGAACACAGTTACGTGTGTGTGTTGCATCTAGTTCTTTGGCTTATTGTGCAAGTGCACATCTTGGTGTGGTACAGACCAGCAAGGCCCCAGGTTCAACCTCAGCATAAATCTGGAAAGAAAAATAAATCAGCCAGTGTCCCTACTCCTGATTGCTATCCAGTGATGTTCCCATGTGTCAAAGTGAGGTGATGACATGGCTGGTCGAAAATTTTGACAACACTCGCTGCCCAGGGTCATGCATGAATGGAAATTGAGTGAGATGCAGGACAGCTACTGGCACCTGTCGGGCCATACCCCAAGTAACTCGTCAGGAGAGGAGGAAGAAATGGGATAAAATTTGAGGAGGGGCTTTTTCCACTTGAGAATAACTACCTGATGTGGCCTCACAAATTGTCAGTCATGTTTGGAATTTTTTTTGCGCAACTCGTATCTGATTCGATGAGATTATTTAGCTCACTGGACAGTTGAGGCCTACATGGAACTTAAGGAATCAGTGTACTTTAAAGGGAGCATAATGTAGCATCGTTTGTTCATTCAGAGCGAGAGTATTATGTTTTTAGATTATTATACCTAATGTACCTGTAAAGTGCACAATCCAACCTCTTGTCAGCCTGCTTCCAGGGCAGGTAAATTCATGTGAGTCTCATTTGTCATTACCCATGCTGAGAGGGAAATGTCATTAGGCAGCAGGTAGGCAGGAATGTGTTACCATAGTCTCTATTCCCCATACTCATGTGCTCAAAATGGCAACTAACTTACACCAACTTGCATTTATATAACTAACTTACTAGATAACAGAAATACTACTCCACTTGTTTTTTTAAACTTTTTTGCTACAGAATGGCAGAATTGCAAGGTTAAGATGAAATATTTATTTCTACAATAATATTTCAGTGTTCCATTCATTTCATATTTAATATTTTTTATACATATAAAATATCTGCTCACAGAAGATTGGAGTATATTTTATAAGGACAGTAGCATTATACCATGTAACACACAATGTATTATTTTGTTAAAGTGCAACAGTATATAACTTAGTGTGTTCCTTTAAGGTCAAAAGATATAATTGTTACGCCCTCCAAGCAATTAGAGGCTGATTGCTGTTTGGAGATTCTCAGATAATTAGAGGTTGGACTAGATTTTTTGTTAAATGGATACTTTTTAAAATAATATATACTCTTTTTCTTCTAAATTGACTCCCGCAGTCAATTGGAAGGTCTGGTTTGCCTTCCTTGGGTCAATTAGAGGCTACTTGCTGTTAGCAGATCCTCAGTTCAATTAGAGATCAGACTGAGTATTTTTTACTCAAAACACAGACGTTTTCAAGTTTATATAAAATAAAAAATAATATCCAAGTTTGACTTGCTGTTGAGGTTTACGAACCTGATACTGTACCTCCAAGCGTTTACTCTAACGGGGTGGGGGGAGCTTTCAAATTAGTAATCAAAGCATTTACAGAAGTAAATGTCCACAGGCAATCAACTAATAACATATATTAAAAATCTTACGTCTGTGCACTTCCGCGTTGTCCTCTGCGCGGAGACAACCAAAGCACTAAAAACACAGGAAGAAAAGTCTATTCAATCACAAATGCTACTCCTTCCATTGCCAGATCCCCACAGGCCCCCCCCACCCTCTACTGCACCCCCAATTCCAATCTGACCTGTCCTTGGCTCACTCCCACTTAATCTCCTGTGGGAAGGTTCTGCAGAGTTTATCCTTCCCTATTCCACACTGGGCTCAGTCGATAGCAGCCACTTCTCCCATAGTTGGGAGGGGTGGAGATGGGGTGGGTTCTGGCCCCACTCCAGGACTTGAGCTGCAGTACCGGCATGGTGCTACACTGTCGGTGATGCCATTTTTCAGATGAGTTGTTAAACTTAAACCCAATCTTCTTGTTCAGATGGGTGTAATAGATCCCATGGCCCTGTTCGGGGAGGGGCGTGGGGTTATCCTGGTTCCCTGGTCAATCTTCCACCCTCGACCATCGCCACCTGGAACAGATTGACTGGTCACTTACCTCACTGCTGTTTGTGGGACCTTGCTGTGTGCAGACAGGCTGCTGCATTACAAGAGTGACTGAACTTCACAGGTGCTTGTTGGCTGTAAAGTGCATTTGGACATCTTGAACATGAAAAGCGCTATATAAGTGCAAAGTTCGTTCTTCCTTCACTCATCTGCACCCTGACTGCTCAGTTTCTGACAATGAGTTGTGATAAATTTCAGTGCGATTGTTGGGTGTGACTCCTGGTACCATCCTTATCCAACAAAAAAAGACTGAGATAGTAATGGCATGCATGTGGGAGGAGGGTAGAATTACATAGAACGTACGGCATAGAAACAGGCCATTCGGCCCAACAAGTCCATGCTCCACATGAGCTTCCTTCATCTAACCCAAGCAGCATATCCTTCTATTCCTTTCTCCCTCATGTGTTTATCTAGCTTTCCCTTAAATGCATCAATGCTATTTGCCTCAACTACTCCTTGTGGTAGCGAGTTCCACATTCTAACTACTCTCTGGGTAAAGAAGTTTCTCCTGAATTCCCCATTGGATTTATTAGCGATGACCTTATATTTATGGCCCCTAGTTCTGGTTTCCCCCGCAAGCGGAAACATCATCTCTATGTCTACTCTATCGAACCCCTTCATAATCTCAAAGAATTTTATCAGATCACCCCTCAGTCTTCTCTTTTCTAGAAAAAAGAGCTCCAGTCTGCTCAATCTTTCCTTGTTTAACCAAGGTTCTATACAAGTTTAACATAACTTCTCTGATTTTCAATTCTATCCCTCTGGAAAAGAACCCCAGCGCTTGGTTTGCTTTTTTAATAGCCTTATCAACCTGTGTTGCTACTTTTAATGATTTGTGTATCTGTACCCCCAAATCCCTCTGCACCTCTACCCCATTAGACTCTTATTATTGAAGCAATATGGGGCCCCCTTATTCTTTCTGCCAAGATGTGGTACCTCACGCTTATCTATATTGAAATTCATTTGCCAATTACATGCCCATTCATCAAGTTTACTAATGCCTTCCTATATTTTGTCGCAGTCCTCCTCGGTATTAACTATACCCCCAATTTGGTGTCGTTTGCAAATTTTGAAATTGTACTTCCGATTCCCGAGTCCAAATCGTTTATGGAAATGATGAACAACAGTGGTCCCAGCACCGATCCTTGCGGACCACCACTTCCCACCTTTTCCCAGCTTGAGTAACTACCTTTAACCCCTACTCTCTGCTTTCTGTTTTGTAGCCAGCTCACTATCCATCCTGCTACGCCCGAATCCCCGAGAATGAACATTTAAAACCCTGCTGACTTCTCTGTTTCCCAAATTGACCTAAATTTTGCTATTTAACTGTAAAAATACAAAATCACAGCAGTTTATAAAAATAGAGGTAGAATGTATGATTTTAAAATGGGGACTGAATTATGTCTGTACGCCCTGGGCCAGTTATCCTCTGCCCATTTCTGAAGGAGGATCCTCTTGATCTCAGCTCGCTGTGTGCAACACCAGAATGGTACCAGGGATGAGGGACTTCAGTTGTGTGGAGAGACTGGAGCAGCTGGGGTTCTCCTTAGAGCAGAGAAGGTTAAAGGGAGAATTAATAGAGGTGTTCAAATTTGAGGGGCTTTGCTAGAGTAAGTAAGGAGAAACTATTTCCATTGGCAGAAGGGTCAGTAACCAGATTTAAGATAATTGGCAAAAGAATTGGTAGAAGAACCAGAGGGGAGATGAGAATTTTTTAATGCAGTAAGATGTTACGATCTGGAATGCCCTGCCTGAAATGGTGGTGGAAGCAGATTTAGTCGTAACTTCCAAAAGGGAATTGGATAAATACTTGAAAAGGAAAAAAATTGTCTGGGTGTCTGGGACTAATTGGATAGGTCTTTCAAAGAGCTGGCACAGACATGATGGGCCGAAAGTCCATATCCTGTAAGATTCTATGAGAACTGCAGTAACAGGCAGTGCAATAAAATCAGTTGATGTTTCAATAGTATTTCCCAGTAGAACACTACATCCCATGGCAGTTGTAGCCAAACGGTGGGTGGAATCCCTGTTCCTGTTTTTTTTTGTTGGGTCTGGCAATTTCAAAGTGAATTGTTGGTATCATTGCACCAATATTTCTTTAAAGCTTGAGATTTTGCTCTACTTATTTAATTCAGTAATTAAATCAACTACCCATTGTAATGGATACATTAAGGTTGTGCCTTCCCTTTAGTAAGCCTGACTATTGGTACTGTGATATGAGTTAATCCTTTTAAAGTAAACTGTTCTATATGTATATTACTGCTGATTAAGGTCAAGGACCAAAGTGGATAATCTCAATAATGTCAAACTGTCGCCATTCAACCATACCTGTCTTATTATAAAGCAAATACCGTGTGTTTGTTATCCAAGTTTTTCTTTGCATAAAGTAAGGGACTGATCCCCCTCACAAAGAGGACATGATTTAGATGTAGGCCTAGAGGGAGTTGTGTCGAAATTTGTAGATGACACCAAAATAGGAGATGTAGTTAATTCTTTAGAAGACCAAAGGAAACGGCAATGAGATATCAGTAAGATAAGAACATAAGAAATAGGAGCAGGAGTAGGCCAATCGGCCCCTCGAGCCTGCTCCGCCATTCAATAAGATCATGGCTGATCTGATCCTAACCTCAAATCTAAATTCATGTCCAATTTCCTGCCCGCTCCCCGTAACCCCTAATTCCCTTTACTTCTCGAAAGGGATGGGGGAGTGGGCTTAAAAAGTAGCAGATAGAATTTAATTTCAGTTATTGGGAGGTGGTAATTTTTGCTTTAAAAATGGCAGCAGTAATTATACTCCATGGAAGTAGGCTTGATGCTGTGGAAGAGCAGAGGGATTTGGGGTACAGGTTCACAGGACATTAATGCTTGCAGTTCAGGTTGACTAGGTCGTTCTTTTTTAAAAAAAACTAACATTATCCTACGTTTTATCACGAGGGTGTAAAATAAAAAAGCCAAGAGATAATGAGGCTGTCTAAAACATTGATAGGACCTCTGTTAGACTTGTGTGCAGTATTCGGTTTCATACTACAGGAAGGATATTGAGCCATTAGAGAAGGTACAACCCAGATTCACTAGGCTGCTGCCTGGTATGAGGAAATACAACAAACGAGTGGGGGAAAAAAAATTGCTTTGGGCTTTTTTTGTTGTTGTAACACTGCAGATCATGGGGCAATATGGTAGAAGTGTTTAAAATTCTGAGAGGGCGGAACAGGCTGGACAGAAGCCAACTATTTCCTGTAGATGAGGTGTCAAGAATGAGGAGCCATAGATACAAGATTGAAAACAGAGAAAAAAAGAGAAACTTCTTTATGCAGAGAGTTGTCAGGTTGTGAAATTCACGTCCGGGATTATTGGTGGAGGCAGAAACAATGTCAGCATTGCCTCGAGATAAGGCGTCGGCCATTTCGGACCGAGGTGAAGAAAAATTCCTTCACTGAGGGTTGTGAATATTTGGAATTCTCTACCCCAAAAAGGCTGTGGATACTCAGTCATTGAGTATATTCAAGACTGAGATCGATAGATTTTTGGACTCCAAGGGAATCAAGGGATGTGGGGATAGGGTGGGAAAGTAGAGTTCAAGTAAAAGATCAGTTGTGATCTTATTGAATGGCAGAGCAGGCTCGAGGGGCCTTATGGCCCACTCCAGTTTCTTACGTTCTTCTAACATTCAAGATTAGATTGGATAGGTGGATGAAGAAAAAGGGATATGTAGGCAGTGTGGTAAATGTGATTAGGACCATTTGTTCAAGAGAAGGGCAAACGCCAACATAGACTTATTGGACCGAATGGCCTGTTTGTGTTGTAACTTCTATGTAAGTCAAATTAAACCCCCTGGCTATTTTGCTTTCTCTTCTTTTCTGGTTATAACAGTTCCTCTGAGGAAAATGGCTTATTGGTATTTTTTTTTCTAAAATCACAATCATTCATGTTCCCATTCTTCTACCTCTCAACAAAAGTGACACAAGGGTAGATTTATCTTTACACTAGGAAAATTGTAAGAGTGGAGTATCTGTAGATTTTTGGTAGCGGTCCAATATTTGTAATAAAAAGGCAAACCACTATAGATGTTGCTGTTTTCCTCTCTGGTATTTTACATTATGAATTAAATATTTCATAAGTCTATACTCTGTGATAAATATTTGGGTTTTGATCTAAATAAGTAATATCGTTCTAAACAGGTAATATAAAATGGACATGTAAAACAAGCTGTAGACAGAAATTCGTAAGATCAATGATTTTGATAACTTAGAATTGAAAGTAGCTTTCAGCTTTATTTATTCCCATCAATTTTTGACCCACCTTACCTGCAGGTACTGATGCTTGGACCAATAGCCCCTCGGCACCTCACCCGAGTGGCTAGTCTAGGAAGTGGGCGACAGCAGGCTATCCATCCATGGACAGCATTACAGTTGAACCTGATCCTGCTATCACTTGACTTCTGCATATCCACAGACTTTCCAGCAAGAAGGTGACCAGAAAGGGAACCCTTTTGTTTAAAAAAAACCCTCCCCAGCTAACTGGTGCTGAGGGCAGTTAAAGCCCTCTATTGTCTGAGGCCAGCTAACTCAGCAGAGCCCAGGGATTGAACCCGAGACCCTCTGGCCCATGTGGGTTAGTTCTGCACTGGGCGCTGCCTTTACACCTTAGACCATTGGAGAGATAATTCTGCTGTTCCATATTGGAGTATAAAGAAATTGTCAAAGCACCTCTATCCCATGGACAGGTATTAGAAAATGAGTTTGTAATCCCAGATCATTTCAAACTATACCTTGGCTTGATGCAATTGAAACTTTTGTATAAATTGTAGCTGCAAAGCATATTTTCTTACTGGGTTAAATTTATTGTCTTCCCAAAAGAGTCCTAATTGTTTTGTGGAATGAGTTTAAGTTAAATAAATTGGTTGAGCAATACCTATCCCAGGAATATTCATAATAAGTTTGTAATATCAATGTTTCTTGCCTTCTCCTGGACAAGCAGTTACAATGGTTTTTTGCCATTCTTCAATTCAGAGGGAGTGATCTTTCGAAGCTGTTTGTGCCACTAGCAGAGAAAGATTGAAAGATAAACATTACTTGACTTGCATTAACTTCCGCGTAGAATGTAAATACGATATACTAATAGTTGGTTATTGATTTCCAGAAATCACAGCCTAATGGACGTGCAGGAACTGAACCATTAGAGGAGGAAATTCTTCAGTCGTTTGAAAAGATTGTAAAACAACAACTGGACACTGAGAAGAAAACTGAAAAGGTTTGTTTTTTTTGTGTATGTCACGTATAATTGTGCAAACTAATACCAATCAAACGAGCTGTGTCAAATCAGCAACTAGAATAGATGGTTACTGCTGTACTACAACAACTTGCATTTATGTTCTTTTAAAAATGAAAAATGTCCCAAAGCATTTCAGAGATGTATTCAAAAAATGGACACTATATGGGTGTGAATTGACTAGGATTAACTTTAGTCGCATGAGGTACTTGAAAATAACTGAAAGATTGAGGGTGAATGAGTCTTTACGTCTAGTAATAACCACAGAAACTGCAATGGTTCAAGAAGGCGGCCCACCTCCATCATTTTAGGGCAACTAGGGATGGGCAATATATGCCGGCCTTGCCAGCAACGCCCACATCCCGAGAATGATTTTTTAAAACAAAACTATACTTGCAAGTTGACAGCCTTCATTAGATTTTTTTTAAGTGTTGTTTCTGATTTGTAAGACAATTTCATGTGAGCTTGTGTAATTTGGGACATGTTTTAAAATGCACAATTAAATTAGCAGGGTTATACCAACGTTCAATTGTACCGGGCTTTAGTGAGACCTCACTTGGAGTACTGTGTACAGTTTTGGTCTCCTTATCTAAGAAAGGATGTACTTGCCTTGGAGGCGGTGCAACAAAGGTTCACTAAATTGATTCCTTCGGATGAGAGGGTCGTCCTATGAGGAGAGATTGAGTAGAATGGGCCTATACTCTCTGGAGTTTAGAAGAATGAGAGGTGATCTCATTGAAACATATAAGATTCTGAGGGAGTTTGACAGGTTAGATGCTGAGATGTTGTTTCCCTGGCCAGGAGGCATAGTATCAGGATAAGTGGTCGGCCATTTAAGACTGAGATGAGGAATTTCTTCACTGAGTGTTGTGAATCTTTGGAATTCTCTACCACAGAGGACTGTGGATGCTCAGCCATTGAGTATATTCAAGGCTGAGTTAGATAGATTTTTGGACTCTAGGGGAATCAAGGGGTATGGGGATCGGGCGGGAAAGATCGGGCTGATCTTTCTGAGGTCGAAGATCAGCCATGATCTTATTGAATGATGGAGGAGACTCGAGGGGCCATATGGCCTATTCCTATTTCTTATGTTCAAAAACTGCTGATATGGTATTGTTGTCCTATTAATATGATTGCACAGTGTTGGGGCCTTGTGCAATAAATGTAGCTAGAACAAATATTTAGGTGGGGTCCAGAAAACCTGCAGTAGAGTTATAAATGTGACATTCGTTGCTGTTGAAATATGGGAGACCCATTTTCTTCAGATGTTGCGAGTGCAACCCCAGGTTCTACCTCTATCTAGAAGCAGGGCTGAACATTTAGGCAGCTGCTACCAGATTGAAGCTGCTCTCCTATCCCCTGTTTAAGTAGTGAAGCAGTTTCAGTTTTACCCAACTGTACTGAATTACCCCAATAAAGTTGCAGGAAAAAATTATCATCTTTTCCAAAGCAACTGTTACATAAACTGCTACACCTTAAGCAAGTGCAATTTTAACAATTTTTTTTTCTGATTCCATTCTTGTTCTAACAACTTCCTCAAGCGTTGGATTCTGTAGTGGAGTGCTACATCCACCTCCTCACCTCTGTAGGAAGAAACAGGAGGGCTTTAGCCACCTCCTGCACTCTTTGCTGCCTCCTGCACTCTTCCTGATATCAAACCCACCATTTACTTTGATTAGCAAGGTTTTAATAGCAGCTGGGCAAGAATCCAAATGTGCAGAGCTTCCTTGTACTGCAAATGGATTACAAACCTGTTTAGTTGGGAAAGACTGCAGCTGGGGCCTGGAGGAAGATTACAATTAACTGAAGCAGATGTTACAGATCCCGTCAACGTGCTATTTTCATCAAAAATTCACTAGAGGAGGGCGGCTCGCTCAACAGAGTGACTCCCCGCCTGTCTCAGTGATGCTGCCTGTGACCACCCACGTCCCAATGATGCACCTCCACCCAACCATTGATGGCTCACAGAGACGTACAGAAGAGAGAGATTAAAAACAAAGATTAAGAAAATGAAGAGGAAAAGGAAAAATAAGAGAGCAAAGATATAAGAATAACAAAGCACTGACAGAGGGAAATTAGTAGTGGTTGAAGCAGATAGCATTGATGCATTTAAGGAGAGGCTTGATGCATACACGAGGGAGAAGGGAATAAAGACATGCGGAGGCAGGGTGGGAAGCAATTAGTGTGGGAGGAGGGTTGTGTGGTGTGGGAACACCGGCATAAACCAGTTGGGACAAATGGCTTGTTTCTGTGCTGTAGATTCTGTGTAATAGAAGTAGAAGGGAAAGCAAGTGGGATATATTAATGGGACGAATATTTTGTATCTATCCTCACAGAAGAAGACACAAAAAGCATACCAAAAATAGGGGGGAACCACGGGATAAATGAGAGTGAGGAACCAAAGACAATTAATATCACTAGAGAAAAAGTACTGGACAAACTAATGGGACTAAAAGCCGACAAATCCCCTGGGCCTGATGGCCTACATCCTAGGGTTTAAAAAGAGGTATCTTCAGAGATAGTGGCTACGTTGGTTTTGATCTTCCAGAATTCCCTAGATTCGAGAACGGTCCCCATGAATTGGAAGATAGCAAATATAACCCCGCTATTCAAGAAAGGAGGAAGAGAGAAAACGGGGAACTATAGGCCAGTTAGCCTGAAATCAGTAGTAGGGAAAATGCTAGAATCTATTATCAAGGACATAGTAACAGGACACTTAGAAAATCATATGATTAGGCAGAGTCAACACAGTTTTATCAAACGGAAATCATGTTTGACAAATCTAATAGAATTTTTTGAGGGTGTAACTGGCAGAGTAGATAAGTGGAACCAGTGGATGTAGTATATTTGGATTTTCAAAAGGCATTTGATAAAGTGCCACACGAGAGGTGGTTACACAACATTAGGGGCTCATGGGATTGGGGGTAATATATTAGCATTGATTGAGAATTGGTTAACAGAAAACAGAGTAGGAATAAACGGGTCATTTTCGGGTTGGCAGGTTGTAAGCAGTGGAGTGCAACTTGGGCCTCAGCTGTTTACAATATATATCAATGACTTAGATGAGGGGACTGAGTGTAATGTATCCAAGTTTGCTGACAGTACAAAGCTAGGTGGGAAAGTAAGCTGTGAGGAGGACACAGAGAGTCTGCAAAGGGATATAGATTAAGTGAGTGGGTGAGGAGGTGGCAGATGGAGTATAATGTGGGGAAATGTGAAATGATCCACTTTGGTAGGAAGAATAGAAAAGCAGAATATTTTTTTTAAAAGTGAGACACTAAAAAATGTTGGTAGTCAGAGGGATTTTGGTGTCCTTGTACATGAATCATGGAACGTTAACATGCAGGCACGGCAAGCAATTAGGAAGGCAAATAGTATGTTTGCATTTATTGCAAGGAGATTGGAGTATAAGAGAAAGGAAGTCTTACTACAATTGTACAGGGCTCTGGTGAGACCACACCTGGAGTACTGTGTACAGTTTTGGTCTCCTTACCTAAGGAAGGATATACTTGCCTTAGAGGGGGTGCAACAAAGGTTCACTAGATTGATTCCTGGGATGAGAGGGTTGTCCTATGAGGAGAGGTTGAGTAAAATGGGCCTATATTCTCTGGAGTTTAGAAGAATGAGAGATGATCTCATTGAAACATATAAAATTCTTAGAGGGTTTGACAGGGTAGATGCTGAGAGGCTGTTTCTCCCGGCTGGAGAGTCTGGAACTTGGGAGCGTAGCCTCAGGATAAGAGGTCGGCCATTTTGGATCAAGATCAGGAGGAATTTCTTCACTTAAAGGGTTGTGAATCTTTGGAATTCTCTACCCCAGAGGGCTGTGGATGCTGAGTTGTTGAGTATATTCAAAATTGAGATTGATAGATTTTTGGACACTAAGGGGATCATGGGATATGGGGATAGAGCAGGAAAGTGGAGTTGAGCTAGAAGATTAGCCATGATCTTATAGAATGACGGAGCAGGCTCGAGGGGCCGAATGGCCTACTCCTGCTCCTATTTCTTGTGTTCTTACGTTCTTGTATAGCAAAACAAAGGTAGGTTGATTGGCACGTCTGTCACTTCATTTTTACTATCACATTTTGACATTTTATTATGGCTAATACATGATTGTATCCAAAATTTACAATGGCTAAATTACAGACCTAAGGAGAATGTAAACTGAATATAACCGAGCAGCTAGTTCACATTCAAAATTAACAGATGGAGCAAACTGCCACCTCACACTGTGAATATGGGGTTGGTTGAAGAGTCTAAACAGAAATCGAATAGATCGCTGAGTCACTGAAGAGCAGGGGGGTATGACTTGGCAGTGAGGCAACAGATGAAAGAAAGAACGTTCAATTATACAGCATTTTATCATGGCCTCAGGATTCTCAAAGCACTTAACAACCAATGAATTATTTTTGAAGTGTAAATCCTGTTGTAATGTAGGTGAACACAGTGCATGATTTTTACACAGCAAGGTCCCACAAACAGAGATGGTCGATTCGTCTGTATCTGGCAATGGTGGTTGAAGGAGGAATGTTATCTTTGAAATATGCCGTGGGATCTTTGTCGCTGGCAAGGCTGTCATTTATTGCCCATCCCTAGTTGGGCAGAGGTGGTGGTGGTAGGTCGCTTTCTTGAACTGCTGCAGTCTGTGCGGTGAAGGTGCTCGCACAATGCTTGTTATTCTTAGTAGCAGTTTGATACAACGGATTGGTTGGCTAGGCCACCTCAGAGGGCAGTTAAAAGTCAACCAAATTGGTGTGGGACTGGCGTCACATATAGACCAGACCGGGTAAGGAAGGCAGGTTTCTTTCCCTAAAAGACATTAGTGAACCACCTTGAACATTGGAAAAAGTCCCATGGTGCTTCACTGGAACGTAAATAGACAAAAATTAACAGAGCCAAGAAGGAGATATTAGGAGGGGGTGACTAAAAGCTTAGTCAAAGAGGTAGGTTTTAAGTAGAGTATTAAAGGAAGAGGGAGAGGCAATGGGTTAGGGAGGGAATTCCAGAGATTAGGGCCGAGATGGCTGGAGGCACGGCCGCCAGTGGTGAGGCAAAGGAAGTGGGGGATGTGTAAGAGCCAAAGTTGGAGCAACGTAGAGTTGTTGAAGGATTGTAGGGCTGGAAGTGGCTACAGAAATAGGGAGGGTCGAGGCCACGGAGAGATCTGAACACTAGGATGAGTGTTTTAAATTTGAGGCGTTTATGGACCAGGAGGCAATGCTGGTTAGCGAGCTTTAGGGGTGATGGGTAAGCGGAACTTGGTGCCGGTTAGAATACGGGTAGCAGAGTTTTGGGTGGGCTCAAGTTTATGGAGGCTGGAAGGTGGGAGGCATTTAAGTAGTCCAGTCTGATGGTGACAAAAGCGCCGCTGAGGGTTTCAGCAGCAGATGAGCTGTGGCAGGGGTGGAGATGGGCGATGCTATGGAAGTGGAAGTAGGCGATCTTTGTGATGGAGAAGATATCAGGTCGTAAGCTCGTCTCCGGGTTAAATCGGATGCCAAGGTTGCGAACAGTCTGGTTCAGCCTGATACAGTAGCCAGGGAGGGGGATGGAATCGGTGGTGAGAAAACTGAGTTTGTGGCGGGAGCTGAAGACAATGACTTTTGTCTTCCCAATTGGAGGAAAGCGCGGCGCGTCTAGGACTGGATGTTGGATAGCAGGCAGTTGGGTTTTTAAGACAATCCGACAGTTTCATGGTCACTTTTTTTAACCGGTACCAACATTTTATTTGCAGATTTTTTTTTTGTAACTATTCAAATTCTCAAACTGCCATGGTGGGATTTGAACTCACATTCTCTGGATTATTAGTCGAAGCCTATGGATTACCAGTGCAATAACATAACCACTACACTGCCATACCCAAACGACAGTTGCATATTGTGTACTGATATGATCAGCATGTGTTCCCTTAGGTACTTGCTACATTCGTCAATGTTTTCTTTAATGAAGTTGCTTAATTTACAAGATGCAGTCAAACTTTTAAGTGCTGCTTGTTTTTGTTTATTGCGAACGTATTGCTGAACCAAAAAGTACTGAAGCTATTTCAGAGAAGTGCAAGAACTATAGAGTAATGATGATGGGGGACTTCAACTATCCTAATATAGACTGGGATAGTAATAGTGTAAAGGGCAAAGAGGGGAGGAATTTCTGAAGTGTGTTCAGGAGAACTTTCTTGATCAGTATGTTTCCGGCCCAACAAGGAAGGAGGCATTGCTGGATCTAGTTCTGAGGAATGAAGTGGGACAAGTGGAGCAAGTGTCAGCGGGGGGACATTTAGGGAACAGTGATCATAGTATCATAAGGTTTAGATTAGTTATGGAAAAGGACAAATAGCAATCTAGAGTAAAAATGCTTAATTGGGGGAGACAATTGTAAACAATTTTACAACACCAAGTTATAGTCCAGCAATTTTATTTTAAATTCACAAGCTTTCGGAGGCTTCCTCCTTCCTCAGGTGAACGTTTAATTGGGGGAGGGCCAATTTCAATGGGTTGAGAACGGATCTGGCCCGGGTTAAAGATTGGTATAGGAATATAGGAACAGGAGTAGGCCATTCAGCCCCTCGAGCCTGCTCCGCCATTTGATAAGATCATGGCTGATCTGTGATCTAACTCCATATACCTGCCTTTGGCCCATATCCCTTAATACCTTGGGTTGCCAAAAAGCTATCTATCTCCGATTTAAATTTAGCAATTGAGCTAGTATCAGTTGCCGTTTGCGGAAGAGAGTTCCAAACTTCTACCACCCTTTGCGTGTAGAAATGTTTTCTAATCTCACTCCTGAAAGGTCTGGCTCTAATTTTTAGACTGTGCCCCCTACTCCTAGAATCCCCAACCAGCGGAAATAGTTTCTCTCTATCCATCCTATCTGTTCCCCTTAATATCTTATAAACTTCGATCAGATCACCCCTTAACCTTCGAAACTCTGGAGAATACAACCCCAATTTGTGTAATCTCTCCTCGCAACTTAACCCTTGAAGTCCGGGTATCATTCTAGTAAACCTACGCTGCACTCCCTCCAAGGCCAATATGTCTTTCCGAAGGTGCGGTGCCCAGAACTGCTCACAGTACTCCAGGTGCGGTCTAACCAGGATTTTGTACAGCTGCAGCATAACTTCTGCCCCCTTGTACTCTAGTCCTCCAGATATAAAGGCCAGCATTCCAATTAGCCTTCTTGATTATTTTCTGCACCTGTTCCTGACACTTCAATGACCTATGTACCTGTACCCTAAGTCCCTTTGGACATCCACTGTTTTTAACTTTTTACCATTTAGAAAGTACCCTCTTCTGTCCTTTTGTGGATGACCTCACATTTGCCTACATTGAATTCCATTTGCCACAGTTTTGCCCATTCACCTAATCTATCAATATTGCTTTCTTATTTTATTTTTTCAGCTACACTTCTTATAATGCCACCAATCTTTGTGTCATCGGCAAACTTAGTTATGAGATTTTCAATGCCTTCATCTAAGTCGTTAATAAATATTGTGAATAATTGAGGCTCCAAGACAGATCCCTGCCGGACTCCACTACTCACATCCTGCCAATGTGAGTACTTACCCATTATCCCTACTCTCTGTCGCCTTTAGCTCAGCCAACTTCCTAACCAAGTCCGTACTTTTCCCTCGATTCCATGGGCTTCCATCTTAGCTAACAGTCTCTTATGTGGGACCTTGTCAAATGCCTTCTGGAAGTCCATTTAAATTTATGTCCACTTATGTTAATTTTATTGAGTCCCTGTCCCCGATTCAATGTTAGTTTTCTTGGGATTTTCGGCATGTTATCCTCTCTTTCTACTGTAAATACTGACGCAAAGTAATTATTCAACATGTCCGCCATTTCCCCATTGTCAATGACCATATCCCCACTTTCAGTTTTTAAGGTGCCAACACTGCTCCTGACCCCACCCTCTTTTTCCTAATATAACTTTAAAAGTTCTTCGTATTGGTTTTGATATCCCTTGCAAGTTTCTTTTCATACTCTCTTTGTAGCTCTTACTATCTGTTTTGTCATCCTTTGTTGATCTTTGTATCTTTCCCATTCGCCAGGATCTGTGCCATTTTTTGCCTTTTTGTATGCCCTTTCCTTTGTCGTAAACTGTCCCTTACCTCTTTAGTTGTCCACGGCTGTTTTTATTTGGCAAGTAGAGTTCTTGCCCTTCAGGGGTATAAACCGATTCTGTATCACGTTAAATGTTTCTTTAAACATTTCCCACTGATCATCAGTCGTTTTACCCATTAACAGATTTGCCCAGTTTACTGTGGACAGTCTCTGTCTCATCCCATTGAAGTCGGCCTTACCCAAGTCTAGAATCTTAGCAGCTGATTCACTTTTTTCCCTTTCAAACACTACATTGAACTCGATCATATTATGATCGCTATTGGATAGATGTTCGCGCACGGTTAAGCCGTTAACTAAGTCTGGTTCATTACTCATTACTAAATCTAGTATGGCTTGACCCTTGTTGCCTCTAGGACATACTACTGTAGAAAACTATCCCAGACACACTCAAGAAATTCACTACCTTTCTGACAGTTGCTAGTCTGCGTTTCCCAATCTATTTGAAGGTTAAAGTCCCCCATTAAGACCACTATGCCTTCGTTACATGCTTGTCTAATCTCTGCATTTATACAATCTAGCACTTCAGAGCTGCTGCCAGGGGTCCTATATTCAACTCCCACTATAGTCTTAGATCCTTTCCTATTTCTGGTTAGACCGCACCTGGAGTACTGTGAGCAGTTCTGGGCACCGCACCTTCGGAAGGACATATTGGCCTTGGAGGGAGTGCAGCGTAGGTTTACTAGAATGATACCCGGACTTCAAGGGTTAAGTTGCGAGGAGAGATTACACAAATTGGGGTTGTATTCTCTAGAGTTTCGAAGGTTAAGGGGTGATCTGATCGAAGTTTATAAGATATTAAGGGGAACAGATAGGATGGATAGAAAGAAACTATTTCCGCTGGTTGGGGGTTTTCGGAGTAGGGGGCACAGTCTAAAAATTAGAGCCAGACCTTTCAGGAGTGAGATTAGAAAACATTTCTACACGCAAAGGGTGGTAGAAGTTTGGAACTCTCCTCCGCAAACGGCAATTGATACTAGCTCAATTGCTAAATTTAAATCTGAGATAGATAGCTTTTTGGCAACCCAAGGTATTAAGGGATATGGGCCAAAGGCAGGTATATGGAGTTAGATCACAGATCAGCCATGATCTTATCAAATGGCGGAGCAGGCACGAGGGGCTGAATGGTCTACTCCTGTTCCTATATTCCTATGTTCCTATTTCTCAATTCAACCCGTAAGGTGTCTGTTGGCTGCTTACCTCTCGTTATATCCTCCTTTATCATTGAAGTGATTTCATCTCTAATCACTAAGGCTACTCCTCCCCCTCTTCCATTTTCCCTATCTCTCCTGTAGACCTTATAACCTGGTATATTTAGTTCCCAATCCTGATCATCCTGCAGCCATGTCTCCGTAATAGCTATCATGTCATACCCTCCAATTTGAATTTGAACCTGTAGTTCATTTAATTTATTCTTTATACTCCGTGCGTTTGTATATAGAACTCTTAGTTGGGCCACACACCCTAGCCTGACCTTCAGCTTTGATGCTGGGTTAATGGCTTTACACCTTCTAGTTTTCACTTTATCTGTAGTGCCTGAAGTACACTTTCTTTCCGCTGCTCTACGCTTTTCCCTTTCACTTGTTCTTGAACAACTATTTGTATTGTAAATTTCCCCAGGGTCCTCCCCTCTCTTGCTTCTCTTCTGACTCCCCGCTCAGGTTCCCATCTCCCTGCCACTCCAGTTTAAACTCTCCCCAACAGCAGTAGTAAACCCCCCTGCAAGGATATTAGTCCCGGATCTGTTGAGGTGCAACCCGTCCGGCTTGTTCAGGTCCCACCTTCCCCAGAGTTAGTCCCAATTCCTCAGGAATCTAAATCCCTCCCTCCTGCACCAACCCTCCAGCCATGCATTCATCTGGTCTATTCTCCAATTCCTCTACTCACTAGCACGTGGCACTGGCAGTAATCCTGAGATTACTACCCTTGAGGTCCTGCTTTTTAACTTATTTCCTAACTCCTTATATTCTGCTTGCAGGACCTCTTCCCTCTATTTACCTATATCGTTGGTACCAATATGGACCACGACCTCTGGCTGTTCACCCTCCCCCTTCAGAATGTCCTGCAGCCGCTCAGTGACATCCATGACCCTGGCACCAGGGAGGCAACATACCATCCTGAAATCATGTTTGCGGCCACTGAAACGCCTGTCTGCTCCCCTAACTATAGAGTCCCCTATCACAATTGCTCTCTCGACCTTTCTCCTCTTTCTCCCCCCCCCTGTACAGCTGAGCCACCCATGGTGCTTTGGACTTGGCTCTGGCTGCACTCCCCAGAGGAACCCTCTCCCCCACCAGTACCCAGAACTGAATACTGTTTGGAGAGTGAGATGCCCTCGGGACTTCTGCACTACCTGCCTGGTCGTCCTTGTCTGTCTGGCGGTCACCCAGTCCCTCTCTGCCTGCACGCTCTTAATCTGCGGGGTGACCACATCCTGAAACGTGCTATCCACGAAACTCTCGTCACTGCAGTGCATCCGTGAGGCTGTCAGCTCCACCAGCTGAAGACATTTCCTGCACAGGTGGTTGTCCAGGACACGGGAAGCGTCCTGGAGTTCCCACATGGCACAGGTCGTGCATTCGACGGGTCTGAGCTGCCCTGCCATGCCTTAATTTATTAGATTAACTTAAACCAAGCAAAAACAAATTAAGCCTTAAATACGGTTATTTTTGGTTATATTACTCTAGTTAAGTAGTTTAAGCTTTAATTTTAATGAGCTACCAGCACTTTTACGCATCTAGCTTTTAATTCACTTTTACCCAATTCCCTAACTCCGGGAAAAAAAACTAATGGCAAAACTGAAATCGAGCAATGGGCAGCCTTTAAAGAAGAGATGGTTTGGGTAGAGTCTTGGTACATTCCCACGAGGGGGAAAGGTAGGGCAACCAAAGCCAGAGCTCCCTGGATGACGAAAGAGATAGAGTAAAATAAAGCAGAAAAAGGGGGTGTATGACAGATATTAGGTTGATAATACTAGTGAGAACTAGGCTGAATACAGAAAGTACAGAGAAGAAGGACGATACAGGATCCTGGGCTTTATAAATAGAGGCATGGAGTACAAAAGCAAGGAAGTTATGTTGAACCTTTATAAAACACTGGTTAGGTCCCAGCTGGAGTATTGTGTCCAATTCTGGGTACTGCGCTTTAGGAAGGATGTGAAGGCCTTAGGGTGCAGAAAAGATTTATTTGAATGGTTTCAGGGATGAGGGACTTTAGTTACGTGGATAGACTGGAGGTGGTTGTTCTCCTTAGAGCCGAGAAGGTTAAGAGGAGATTTGATAGAGGTGTTCAAAATCATGAAGGGTCTAGATAAAGTAAATAAAGAGAAACTGTTGCCATTGGCGGAAAGGTCGGGAACCAGAGGGCATAGATTTAAGGTGACTGGCAAAAGAACCAAAGGCAATATGAGGAAAAACTTTTTTGTACTGCATGTGTTTACAATCTGGAATGCGCTGCCTGAAAGGGGGGTGAAAGCAGATCAATCGTGGCTTTCAAAAAGAAATTGAATAAATACTTGAAGGGAAAAAACTTGCAGGGCCACGGGGAAAGAGCAGGGGAATGGGACTAACTGGCTTGCTGTTAAAAAGAGTTGGCATGGGCTCGATGGGCTGAATGGCCTCCTTCTGTGCTATAACCATTTTATGATTCCATGAAGTGAAAAAATAAATATGAGGGGCAAAGAGAGCATATGAGAATAGACTGGCAGCTAACATAAAAGGGAATCCAAAAGTCTTTTATAGGCTTATAAATATTAAACAGGTAGTAAGAGGAGGGGTGGGGTGGGGCCGGTTAGGGACCATAAAGGAGATCTGCTCATGGAATCAAAGTACTAAATGAATACTTTGCATCTGTCTTTACCAAGGAAGAAGATGCTGCTAAAGTCACAGTAAAAGGGGATGTCGTTGAGATACTGGATGGGCTAAAAATTGATAAAGAGGAGAAACTAGAAAGGCTAGCTGTACTTAAAGTAGATAAGTCACCAGGTCTGGATGGGATGCATCCTAGGTTGCTGAGGGAAGTACGATTAGAAATTGCAGAGGTGCTGGCCATAATCTTCCAATCATCCTTAGATATGGCGGTGGTGCCAAAGGACTGGAGAATTGCAAATGTTACACCCTTGTTCAAAAAAGGGTGTAAGGATAAACCCGGGAAGCTTTTAGAAACAATAATCCAGGACACAATTAATAGTCACTTGGATAAGTGTGGGTTAATAAAGGAAAGCCAGCACGGATTTGTTAAAGGTAAATCATGTTTAACTAACTTGATTGAGTTTTTTGATGAGGTAACAGAGAGGGTTGGTGAGGGCAATGCAGTTGATGTTGTGTATATGGACTTTCAAGTGCTGCATAATAGGCTTGTCAGCAAAATTGAAGCCCATGGAATAAAAGGGGCAGTGGCAGCATGGATACGAAATTGGCTAAGTGACAGGAAACAGAGAGTAGTGGTGAACGGTTGTTTCTCGGACTGGAGGAAGGTACACAGGGTGTTCCCGAGGGGTCGGTACTAGGACCACTGCTTTTTTGTGTGTATATTAATGACTTGGGTATATAGGGCACAATTTGAAAATTTGTAGATAACACAAAACTTGGAAGTGTAGTGAACAGTGAAGAGGATAGTGATAGACTTCAAGAGGACATAGACAGGCTGGTGTAATGGCGGACACATGGCAGATGAAATTTAATGCAGAGAAGTGTGAAGTGATACATTTTGGCAGCAAGAACGAGGAGAGGCAATGTAAACTAAATGGTACAATTCTAAAAGGGGTGCAGGAATAGAGAGACTGGGGGTATATGTGCACAAATCTTTGAAGGTGGCAGGACGGGTTGAGAAAGCGGTTTAAAAAGGTTCAATCCAAGATTCAATTGTGGCTTTCAAAAAGGAATTGGATAAATACTTGAAGGGAAAAAGCTTAAAGGGCTATGGGGAAAGAGTGGAGGAATGGGACTAACTGGATTGCTCTTACAAAGAGCCGGCACGGGCTTGATGGGCCAGATGGCCTCCACCTGTGCAGTATCCATTCTATGGTTCTGTGATTCCGTAATTTCAGGTTGCAATAAAAATATTTTGCCCAGATTAAATATGGATCTATAATGTTGTTGCATTTAAGGGGAATCTAGATAAGTACATGAGGGAGAAAGGAATAGAAGGATATGCTGATAGGGTGAAATGAAGTAGGGCAGGAGGAGGCTCATGTGGAGCATAAACACCAGTATGGACCAGTTCAGCTGAATGACCAGTTTCTGCACTGCAAATACTATGAAATTTTATGTAAAATTGGCCATTTTTGTAGAACAGTATAGCTATTAGTACTAAGATGCCTTCGTAAACCATTGTTGAAAAGTTCACACAGCGCTTTTATGCTTCGTAGGCGCAGTGCACAAATACGGGTTGACACCTTCCATGTTCAACATCTCTTGTGCAATGAACATAAGAAATAGGAGCAGGAGTAGGCCATACGGCCCCTCGAGCCTGCTGTGCCATTCAGTAAGATCATGGCTGATCTTTGACCTCAACTCCACTTTCCCGCCCGATCCCCATATCCCTTGATTTCCCCTAGAGTCCAAAAATCTATCCATCTCAGCCTTTAAATATATTCAATGCCTCAGCATCCAGAGCCCTCTGGGGTAGAGAATTACGAAGATTCACAACCCTCTGAGTGAAGAAATTCCTCCTCATCTCAGTCCTAAATGTCCGCCCCCTTATCCTGCGACTATATCCCCTAGTTCTAGACTCTCTAGCCAGGGGAAACAATCTCTCAGCATCTATCCTGTCAAGCCCCCTCATAATCTTATATGTTTCAATGAGATCACCTCTCATTCTTCTAAACTCCAGAGAGTATAGGCCCATTCTACTCGATCTCTCTTCATAGGACAACCCTCTTATCCCAGGAATCAATCTAGTGAACCTTCGCTGCACCGCCTCTAAGGCAAGTATATCCTTCCTTAAATAAGGAGACCAAAACTGTACACAGCACTCCAGGTGAAGTCTCACCAAAGCCCCGTGCAATCGAAAGATGGTGTAACCCTGCTAATTTAATTGTGCATTTTAAAACATGACCCACATTGCACAAGCTCACATGAACTTGTCTTACAGATAAGAAACAACTGTAGTAAGACTGCCTTACACTCGTACTCCAACCCCCTTGCAATAAAGGCCAACATACATACCATTTGCCTTCCTAATAGCTTGCTGTACCTGAATACTAACTTTTTGTGTTTCTTGTATGAGGACACCCAAGTCTCTCTGAACACCAAAATTTAATAGTTTCTCACCATTTAAAGAAAATACTCTTTTTATATCTTCCTACCAAAGTGAATAACCTCACATTTCCCCACATTATACTCCATCTGCCACCTTATTCACTTAACCTGTCTATATCCCTTTGCAGATTCCTTGTGTCCTCCTCACAGCTTACTTTCCCACCTAGCTTTGTATCATCAGCAAACTTGGATACACTACACTTGGTCCCTTCATCTAAGTCATTAATATAGATTGTAAATAGCTGAGGCCCAAGCACCGAGCCTTGCGACACCCCACTAGTTACAGCCTGCCAACCTAAGAATGATCAGTTTATCTCTCTGAAAACTCTGTTTCTGTCCTTCACCCAATCCTCTATCCATGCTAATATATTAACCCCCAACCCTGTGAGCTTTTGTGTGGCACCTTATATAAATCCAAATATACTACATCCACTGGTTCACCTTTACCCAATTAACACCATTTCCCTTTCATAAAACCATGTTGACTCTGCCTAATCATAAGTGCCCTGATGCCACTTCTTAAATATGGATTCCAGCATTTTCCTGATGACTGCTGACAGGCTAACTGGCCTGTAGTTCCCTGTTTTCTCTGTCCCTCTCTTCTTGAATAGTGGGGTAGCATTTGTTACCTTCCAGTCCACTGGGACCGTTCCAGAATCTGGAGAATTTTGGAAGATCATAACCAATGCATCCACTATCTCTGCAGCCACCTCTTTTAGAACTCTAGGATATAGGCCATCAGGTCCAGGGGATTTATCGGCTTTTCGTCCCATTAGTTTGTCCAGTACTTTTTCTCTAGAGATATTAATTGTTTTAAGTTCCTCACTCTCATTCACCCCTTGGTTCCCCACTATTTCTGGTATGCTTTTTGTGTCTTCTACTGTGAAGACAGATACAAAATATTTGCTTAACGCATCTGCCATTTCCTGATTCCCCATTATAATTTCTCCTGTCTCAGCCTCTAAGGGCCCAAGTTGGCTGTTTCTTAAGTGGTCCTTGATTTTTTTTTAATAGACAAAGAAAAACAAGAAGAAGTCGAAGGCAGAGGTGAAACAATTGCAGGACGAGCCACGAAATCGGGCTGAAGGCAAAGAAACTGATGAAGGTGAGTGATGCTACCACAGTGTACTCCTGTTAATTTAAAATCACCTTTGACCTAAAAAATTCAAATTATCCAGTAGTTTGAATTAAGCAATTTGAATAAATTGGCACAGGAGTCATTTTTTGTACAACTTCAATTCAAATTAACATAATTTGAATCAAGCTAAATAGACTGTGCTGATAATAGTTCACAAACGATGAACTTTATATCTGTTCTGAAGTGAAGTGTTGCGTCTCTTTTTAAAAAAAACTTTGCTTGCTTCCTTTTGGACGGAAAGAATCTCTGTGGAATTGTAATTCTAATAGTAGGTGTCGGGTTGCACTAGACTGGATATGTGCAGACGTGCAAGAATTTAAGGACGAACTAAAAATCAAACATAAAGGACCACGACAAATAAATAAATCAGAACCACAGAATTCTCTAGTAAACCAAATAGCTACCAGTCAGTGGAAAAAAAAAGTCATGGGAAATAACAGGTACAGTGTTCACGTTGAAACCCACAGGATCATATTCAATTCAGGTCATGATGATCCTAACCAAATATGATCCCTCGGGGTTTATGAGGACTGTGACTAAGCCAGATCTTTTCTTGGCTATTAAATTATCGTTTTGGTGGTTGTACCAGCAGTTTCCTTGATTATGCCAGTGTCAGTCACCATGTTTACGATGGGGAAGGGGAAAGAAAGAATTTTCTCAACTTCCAATCATTTGTATTGAGTAGTTCATAATCTGCCAGCGCAGATTTAAGGGTCATACAAAAAGGATGGTTAGTTGGATAAGGTACTGCTGGCATTCATTGAACCATATTCTAGCAACAGCCAGCCTGTTCAGAAGAGTAGAATTGATTCACAACCTGACATTTCTTGTATGAAATATTTATTAATCTGGCCTTTGATTCTAGTTTAGCTAAGAGCAAAGTAGGGGAAAGAGGAGAAAATCTGTATTACGGCAAGGAAACATTGGCTTTCCCCTCCCTAGCATGGCAGTCCTGAAGCTAGCTGTAGCACTGCTACAGCTAACTCAGCACAGATTGAATCGCAAAAAGAGTGGGTGCAAAACTGTAACTGTCAAACTTGTGACGGGACAACACGATATTTTCAACTGAGAAGAAAATTTAGCTGTCAAATTACTACATTTGTTGAAATATATTTTCAAATTAAAGTCAATGGAGTATTTTTTTTATTTTTCTGTGAATTTTCTGATCATTTCAAAATTACTTGATATTTATAAAATGCATTTTTGAAGGAATACTTCAGAATCAGCCAAAGCCGTATTTGCCCATAAGGACTTTTGTCGTTGTCACAAAGGCCCTCTAGATGACGATTTTAGGTGCACTACCCTGTCCAGTTCAAAAGCAGTTGAGAAGTATCTAACTAACTTGAATCCTGGTTGACGGTCTGTAGGGTCGGAGACTATATGGTGATTTATTGGAGCATCCACTGCTGTCCACTCCAGTGAATTGTTGAGGAAAAGCCAAAGGAATCAGGAAAGGTGTCTCAAGCCGTGCTGTTGGTGGATAGAAAAAGTCAGTGAATTGGCAACGTGATTTTGTCACGAAGTGCATTCACCAATTTTGCTACTTCACCTCAATGTTGATGTGGAGGAGCTATGTTCCAGAGAACTGGTAGCCATGGGAGGGAAGTAGGGTGCAATGTGCACGACACAAGGTGCGTAGTAGCATGCAGTTGAGTATCCACCGGCTTAGTGTGCGGTGAGCGAGCCCAAACGGGAGCGTAATGTTCCGCAGCTGAACAGAGTGCAAGAGAAGACGAGCGTAAAGTGGAGATGTTTCCTCCCCAGGCAGAGCCAGCAAATTCGGTGATTAGATTATTTAGTGTTCCCACTTTCTCAGCAGTTTTCAGTAGCTGTTTTTTGTAGGTTACTGACTGGTTGAGGGTGACGCCCAACTAAACAGGATGAGCATCGTGTTTAAGATGCTTTAGGATGATGATAAGTTCACGAGTGGCTCTAGCATTGTGCAAGTGAAAGATGGGGGATACAGTCATTGTGGTACTTGGTTGAAGATACCATTTCAGGCAGTACTCTGCCACAAGTTTCATATCATTAGCGAGTGGTTTCATACGAATTTACGAACACACAAAATTGATGGGCAGGAAAAGACCTGCCTGTCCATCAAGCTTGCCCCAGGGTGGAGACGTCACTAGCTTGAGGCACTGTCCTCAGCAGAGAAGAATTTCCCCAATCTGCTCACAGGCAGGTCGTTTATATACAGAATAAATAAGAGGGGTGCTACGACTGACCCCGGAGACAGGCCGTTGATTTGATATCTCCATGAGCTGGTGGGGTTGGCCATGTGTACTCTGAAATGTCAGCCCCGTAGGAGTAAGTGAGCTGAGCAGGTGACCCAAAATGCAGGACTCTCCTCTCTCTGGACCCACCTCACATTTAGCAATTCTCTTTCTACTAACTTATTTGTAGAATACTTTACTATCATCAGTTTAAAAACTTTTCTTTTTATGACACTGATTGTGTTGTTAATTAACGAGGTCATCCTTTTTTTCCTTCTCTTGTAGCCAGGAATATTTAGTTTCTAGTTTCACCCTGACTGAAGCTAAGTTTCTGAAAAGGCTACATCATGATCCTCTATTCTAATTAGTGCTTCTACGTTCCTGTTTTTTTTCTAATGATTTATATATAAAGACGGTTAGCCTGACCCCTTCATCCTCCTCAGTACCCTTTTCCCTTCTGTTTCCTTCTTTCCTTCACTACCTTTTCTTCTTAACCCTTTTCCTATTTGCCCATAGGTCCATCTCTACATACTTCCTGTGCCTTGAGCTGACTATTTTCACTTGCTTTGCCCATTAACTGTATCTATTGTTACTGCCTCTCCATTATGCTGTGTTAAGTCTCTCCATCCCATCCCAACCGAAGTTACCAGTTTAACTTCACCTCCACAGCTTTATCTAGGTTCCCAGGCATTGTGCCAGTTTTGGTTCAGGTGGAGTCCACCTCTCCTCTGCCGCCAGCCCCTGTTCCAAAATTGGCCCCAGTGCCCCACTAACTTGAAACTCCCACCAAGAACCGCTCTTCCAACTGGTAAGTCAGCTGCTTAATCTTTCTCTGCCTATCAGGCTTAGCACGTGGCATAGGTTTATTCCTGAGAATACTAGCCTTGCGGTCTTGCATTTTACTGGCTCGTATTCGTTGTGCAACCTCCCAAGAGGTTAGGCGAGAAGCTTCAGTTTCAATTGTAAGTTTAAATTTTAATAAATCTCACCACTCATTATGTTTGAGACGTCTGAATTGGAATATGATTTCTCCCCGCACCCCCCCCCCCCCCCCCCCCCCCCTCCCCCACCCCCCCCCCCCCCCCCCCCCCCCCCTCCCAACTTAGCCTCGACTCCCAGTTGCCATCCTGGTGTTTAGGAGCCTAAGTTGAATGAAGAAAAATAATTTCTGTGCCCACTCAATGTGATAGATTCCTTCCTTACTGTGGAGACCAGTATCATGTGGGGAGTTTAAAATGAAGAAATCAAAAACTCACCTTTACTTTACAAAAAAAAATGAGTTGATACGCTGTCACATGGAAAACAAAATAGCCTCTACTCTTCTAACTTAAGATTTGGTAACCTATTTTGTTTTGTTAGCCTGGGGCTGCTCAGTTAATGAATTTTGATCCTAATTTCCTTATCAACAGAAATCCTGATTTTTGATCAGGTGCTCTTTTTTGAATATGTGAGTGAAGCATTTTCTTGCAATTTGTATAACCAGTGATCTGAGTAATTTGAAATTCCCAAGAGAACATGAACTTGTTGTTTTGAGTTGGATGTACTATTCACACTTCATCCAAATTATGTTCCTGTGAAAGTAAATCTTTCTCTGCTGAAGTGTGCTAGCTACTTGTATCCCAGCATAATAGCTGTTGTTAAAGTCTCAATAACAGTATTTTCGTAAATCCAGTTACAATAAATTGTTATTCAAAAGTTTAACAAGTTTGATTTGGATTGTCCGCATTCAACAGATCATCCTCCGCCATTTCTGCCACCTCCAACAGGATCCCACCACCAAACACATTGTCCCCTTCCCCTTCCCTTTCACCATTCCGAAGGGACTGTTCCCTCTGTTCACTCCTCTCTTACCCCCAACAACTGCTGTCCTTCCCCTGGCACTTACCCATGATGAGTGCAGGACCCCATGCCACCAACCAGGGCCCCAAGCACTCTTTCTGGGTGAGACAGTGATTTAGAATCTTGGAATCATGCAGCACAGAAGGAGGCCATTCAGCCCATCGTGCCTGTGCTGGCTCTTTGAAAGAGCTGCCAATTAGTCCCACTCAACTGATGTTTCCCCATAGCCCTGCATATTTTTCTTTTAATAATCTTAGCAACTTGTTCTGCCACCTTGAAAGATTTGTGTATGTGAACCCCCGGATATCTCTGTTCCTGCTCCTCATTTAAAATTGTATTATTTAGTTAATGTGCCTCTCCTCATTCTTCCTTCTAAAATGCATCACTTCACATTTCTCTGCATTAAGTTTCATCTGCCATGTGTCTGCCCATTTCACCAGTCTGTCTATGTCCTCCTGAAGTCTGCTACTATCCTCCTCATTATTCACTACATTTCCAAGTTTTGTGTCATCTGCAAACTTTGAAATTATACCCTCTATACCCAAGTCCAGATCATTAATATATATCAAAAAGAGCAGTGGTCCTAATACTGACCCCTGGGGAACACCACTGTATACTTCTCTCCAGTCTGAAAAACAACCGTCCACCACGACTCTCTGCTTTCTGTCCCTTAGCCAATTTCGTGTCTACCTGCCTTTTTCTTCCACCGCACTGTTCCCCTTTGGTAATTTTTCCATGCTTTCCTCCCACTCTGCTTTTCTGCTGTAACCATTCACACAAACCCAAAGGTCATGTATATATCTCTTATTCTCTCATTTCTCTCATCGTGCCTCCTTTTGTCTTCTGCTGTTACCACTTACGTCATTGAATCATCTCCTGTTCTCCACCTAATCACTTTTCATGTGCACGTGGCTATTTCTTTTCACCTGCCCCCTTTTCCCTTGCTCTGTTCTTCTGTAACATCTTCCGTTTCTGACGCAGGGTCACAAGACCTGAAATGTTAGCCTAACCTTTTTCCTTTCTCCACAGATACTGCCTGCCCTGCTAAGTGTTTCCTGCATTTTCCATTTTAATTTTTGATTTGGAGCTTTATTTGTGAATGTTGAGATCACATGAAATGGTTAGAATTTGAACTATTAAATAAGCTGGACTTGGTTCTAGGGAATGAGACAGGCCAAATGGAGTAAGTGTCAGTGGGAGAACATTTAGGAAGCAGCAATCATAGTATCATAAGGTTTAGAATAGCGATGGAAAAGGATTCTGTCCACTCTAAAGTAAAAGTACTCAATTGGAGGAGGGCCAATTTCAGTGGGATGAGCACAGATCTGGCCCGGGTAAATTGGAATCATAAATTGGCAGGCAAAACTGTAATTGAACTGTGGGCGGTCTTTAAAGAGGAGCTGATTCTGGTACAGACAATGTATATTCCAACGAGGGAGAAAGGTAGGGCAATTAAAGCCAGAGCTCCCTGGATGACAAAGGAGATAGAGAATAAGATGAAGTGGAAAAAAGCAGCATATGACAGGTGTCAGGTTGATAACACAAGGGAGAACCAGAAAGAATATAGAAAGTTCAGAGGGGAAGTGAAAAAGGAAATAAGAGGGGCAAAGAGTATGAGAATAGACTAGCGACCAACAAAAAAAGGGAATCCAAAAGTCTTCTACAGACATGTAAACAGGCAGTAAGAGGAAGAGTGGGGCCGATTAGGGACCATAAAGGAGATCTGCTCATGGAGGCATTGGGCATGGCTGAGGTATTAAATAAGTACTTTGCATCAGTCTTTACCAAGGAAGAAGATGCTGCCCGAGTCTCGGTAAAGGAAGATATAGTTAAGATACTGGATGGGCTAAAAATTGAGAAAGAGGAGGTACTAGAAAAGGTAACTGTACTTAAAATAGACAAGTCACCTGGTCTGGATGGGATGCACCCTAGGATGCTGAGGGCAGTAAACGGGAAAATTGCGGAGGTACTGGCCATAATCTTCCAAACATCCTTAGATACGGGGGTGGTGCCAGAGGACTGAAGAATTGCAAATGTTACACCCTTGTTCAAAAAAGGGTCTAAAGATAAACCCAGCAACTATAGGCCAGTCAGTTTAACCTTGTGGTGGGGAAATTTTTGGAAACGATAATCTGGGACAGAATTAACAGTCACTTGGACGAGTGTGGATTGATTAGGGAAAGCCAGCACGGATTTGTTAAAGGCAAATCGTATTTAACCAACTTGATTGAGTTTTTTGACGAAGTAACAGAAAGGGTAGATGAGGGCGACGCAGTTGACGTATAAATGGATTTTCAAAAAGCGTTGATAAAGTGCCACATGGTAGGCTTGCTGCTAAGATTGCGGCCCATGGAATAAAGGGAGCAATAGCAACATGATACAGAATTGGCTAAATGACAGGAAACAAAGAATAGTGGTGAGCGGTTGTTTTTCGGACTGGAGGGAGGTGTACAGTGGTGATCCCCAGGGGTCGGTGCTTGGACCACTGCTTTTCTTAATACATGTAAGGAGTCTTACAACACCAGGTTATAGTCCAACAGCTTTATTTAAAATCACAAGCTTTCGGAGGCTTCCTCCTTCGTCAGATGAGTGTGGGATTCCATAAAGGTACAGCATATATAGTCAGATAACAATGCCTGGTGATTACAGATAATCTTTCCAACTGCCCGTTATCAAGGCAATCAAAGGAGTTGAATAGTGTTCAGACAGAAAAACATTACATACAAGACTACTGAATACACAAACGGTCAGAACACAAAGACAGACAGAGAGAGAGAGGGAGAGAGAATGACCAGTTGTATTAAAAACAGATAACTTTTTTTCGCTGGTGGGGTTACATGTCGTGTGACATGAACGCAAGATCCCGGTTGAGGCCATCCTCATGGGTGCGGAACTTGGCTATCAATTTCTGCTCAACGATTTTGCTTTGTCGTGTGTCTCGAAGGCCGCCTTGGCGTAGTTTCTCCACTCCAGGGAAGTACTGGA